>NC_080634.1:4938549-6287232 GCF_027579445.1 Ammospiza nelsoni
CAAACAAGAGGAGAAAGCACAATCAGCATCCAGCACCACCAAGGACAGATCCTTAACTCCCCACTATACACCACAGCTTCACATACAGAAAGGAACAGCTTCATCTTCCCTTGTGGCCTTGTGAACGTGCCACAACTGTTTTTGGAAAACTTATTTTCAGTTCCATGCATTTTAAAAAACAAAGTGCATTGTAGAGTGGGTTTAGGTCCAACTAAAAAACATTCATTGACATGAAATATAAAGCACAAATACATGCAGATCCTCCTGGGTTTAGCCTACCCTCTTGGGAGTTACATGAAGTTCTGACAGTAATTCTCTTCAGAAACAAGCACAGCACTGCTCTGGTACTTGAAGAAGTCTGACCATTTACAATCAAAGAAATAAACTTGTCTGAATACCAGAAGTGTAAGCTGGGCAGCAGTGAGCCCAGAAAGCCTCCCTCTCACCCCAGTACTTCTGACTTTGCTGGAAGTCACCTGGATCTATGAAGTGGTGGAAATCAGCCAGGATGCCATCCTGCAGGGAGTACCTGACACACCCAATCTCACAGGGAAGGAAGCGCTGCTCGCAGTGGGGGGGCAGCCTCCCGTAGCTGTAAATGTCCAGGAAGTAGAAGATGTCTGCAACCATATCTGGAAGAAAAAGAACAAACCCATCTTCAGAGGTTACAGAAGCCACGCTGGTCTCCCCTCACCCAGGGAAAGCTTTGGTGAAATTTCTCCTATGACTGAGTGAAGAGTAACAACCATGCAAAACACACAGCTCTTCCTCTGTGTCCAAGATAACAACACTCATGCAGAACTCAGGCACACTGGACACCTTCCAGAGATCCTGCTGTGTGTAGAGATGGGGCAAAAAACCCAACAAGTACAAGCAACTAAACCCACATGATGTTAAGAGGCCCGCAATCCAACAGGAACCATAATTCTTTTTAAGGATAGATCTCTTTGCTCTTTCATAAAATAAGGTTAGGGAAAAACCAAATCAGTAGCTGCAAAACAGCCTCACAAGCTAAATTTGGCAGCTTACACCACTTAAACGAGCTGGTAGTAATCCTGTGGGGCAAGAAGATGAGAAGTCTGCTAATTAAAAGGATTGTTTCTCCACCAAATGAGCTCCCAAAGAAAGTGGCAAGAATACCCAACACAAATGTTAAGGAACAGATTTATCATTTACTAATTAAAAAGTATCCAACTATGACAAATATTTTACAATACACCTTAATCCTTCTCTTCATGATTGTCACAGTGTTGTCAGTGAAGTTTAACACAGCTATTTAAACCTTACTCTACTGCCCCTAATCAAAAAAGCCCCACTTGCTCTACTAGAGATGTGTAACTCACACATAAATAATTTTATATGCCAGACTTTAGGACATTTAACACCAGCTGCCCTAAGCCTGAATGGTCATGCTCCCTCTTATGTGGGTTTTAAACTGTACAAGCCCAGGGATCATAGGAAAAACACCTCTCCTACCTTATGAAAAAATGGATACAGCTCCAGGGAACCATACAGAACTTCAACTGGGAAATATTAAGAGCAGCATCATGAAATGTATCTCAATTATCCTTTATCATAATGCTTTTCATTCAGCTAAAAGATGAATTGTGCCAACTCAAGGCAGCCAGCATGATCAGCCCAATCAAATCTGCATCACAATGATAGGAGAGCATGACCCCTGGCACAGAGGGCACTAATAAGCATTTCACTTTTTATGGAGCTACTGTTTCTTGCTCCCCCATAACCATGACAACATGAAAACAGTTCAAGAGACTGAGGTAAAAAGCTGGAGCTGAGACTTAACCACACAGCAGACACAGCTTATATGAACTGGCTTCTTGACTTACCTTGTAAGCACTACCTTTTATCATTTTTCAGGATAACGTAATATTCATTGGGTAGAAGATGACAAATGTGTTCACTACAACCATCTGAAGCCAGGCACAGGTTAGAAAGGTTTAGTTTTTGAGAGTTCTTTCAATAAGGAAGCATGTCAGGATGTTATAAAGTGCATATTATCTCTTTTATTTTCCCAATGAGGCCGGGCCCCTGTTTTATTTAATACCTCTCTCATACCAATTTTGAACATTGATGTCTAGCAATTCTTAACCCTTTGAAATCAATACAAGTATTCTTTTATGCTGAACTTGGATTAACCTTGTCAAATCATAAATATAGGACTTGAAAAAACATCTTTTTCTTTAAAGCCTTGAAGTAACTGTTAAGAAACTGTTAGTGGCTATACTCTCATTGAGCTAAAAAACAGAGGATACAACTCTTGGAGGTTGGAGGGGGGAACAGTATTTTCTTTTATGTCCTTCTACCTTTTACAGCAGTAGCCCAGTAGTGTAAAATAACTGACACAGATGGCTTTTAGCAAAATGTAAACAGTCTTTGTACAGGTACCACTGAGAATACCCTCAAAGGGCAAGCTATCATCTACCATGATCAACTGCTCTAAAATCACCATACCCTGATCATTCTTCCAACAGAGAGCAGAGGCATCTGGCAAAGGAGTAACACAGGGCATCTTTGTGGTCAGAGGAGCAGGAACTGGATCAGGCACACTACGAGTCTGGAAAAGATGAGAAAGTTAAAAAAAAAAAAAAACAAACACAACAACAAAAGTCTTCTTGCTCCAAATAAAGTCCTTCAGCTCCTTATATCAGAGGAAAATGCAATATCCACTAATAGCTGTGGTTAGGTGGAAAAGTTTAACATATTAAAGTGCCTTTATCCTTACAGGCCAGGAAAGCAAGATTTCTCTTCAGTACCTCTGTCAACCCATTACTGCTTTGAAGAACTACAGCTAAACTTACAAAATGTAATACAAAGAAAAAAAGAAGTATTTTCTTAAATTCAACCTCTTGCCACAGGCAAGGAACTCTTCAAACTGGAATCTATAACTTTTCTCCCTAAGTTTTATGAAAAAAGCACCAGGCACATGTGTGAGTTGTCTTTGACTAGGAAACAGGTTCATGAAAAGCTGATAAAGCCTTAAGGAAGTCATTGGATTGCTCTGAAAATCCATTCACGAACAATACTCTTTTAATAGGAAGGGAAAAAAAACCTGGCAGCCTTACAGATCTGATCACTCAAACCCAGATTGGGAATAACATCCACACCCAGGTACACTGATTGCAGATGACCATCTCAGCCAAAGTTAATTATCAGTTTGAACTATATAGAACAAAATAATGAATTATTCCCATCTTTGGCCACCTCAAAAGAGGAACATGGAGGTGGACTTTCACTACACAAAGTGACCATGGTTGTCTATGTACAGGGCTGGGATTAATAAAACAAGAGCACATGATCTCATATATCCATATTTGCCTATTTCCACTGATACAGTAAGGATGGTGTTATTTACTCTGGTAAAGCAATTATTCATATCTCTCCCTGATTACAATCTTCTAAAATGCTACAACTTGCGGAAGGAAACAGAGAAGCCTCCATGTGTGAGTTACCTGCCATTTCACTTAGTTCTCTCTGACATAAAAATGGAGTTCTGAGTTCTTCACACACTCAGCCTGCTACACGACACAAGGATGATCACATTTTAAACAGCTTTTTCCCAGACATGCAGGCCCTCAAAACCAGAAAACATTGCCTAACACCTCCCTTCTAGTCTAGACTAATTTAACTAATCCATTTTTACTAGTTACAGCAAACTACACTCATCCTGTCATGCCCTCTATCACCATGTAAATCCTGGAATTTATCCTCACCATTAATTCATAGTTCACAGTCATTACTTTGTAATAGAGCACTAAGAAGTAAACGCAGTATTATCCATTTGCTCAGACAGTAAATGTGACTTTCTTTCCTTGGACACACCGTTTTTTACACTACCAACAAACACTGAAATTAAATAAAATAAGCTGACACCTCACATAATTCAAACTCTTAAGTAACTCTGCTTCAGAGAAGTGCTGGGAGAGGAAAAGAGACAGAAGCAAACAAAAGGGACAAACACCTATTCAAGGCAGTAAATAGCAGAAATTATCTGTTTAGCACCATTTCAGACACAACCATACACACTCAACCAACTGCCTACTTCTGTATTGTTCTCCACAACACTGTTACTACTCTCTCCCACATCCAACCAACCTAAAGATAATGGCAGGGTATAATTATTCTATTTGTGCATAGGCCACAACACTTCATTGACCTGGTTGACACAACCCCTCCAGAGCAACAAATCAGTTGCCTCTAAGATGTGCTTTCAGGCCATCAGACAAGAATTACCTGAACCAATGACACCCAAAAAGCAAAAGCAACATGAACCTATGACAAGAAGTAATGCCAATTTCAGCATAAACTAGAAAAAAGAAATTAATTAAGTCAAGCACTGCAGAATACTGTTAAAAATAAAGCTAGTGTGTTAGAGAACTACATTTTACTTGGTAAAAGAGCCCCAAGGAACAAGCTGTGATGGTTTAAAGAGGTATCAAGTATTTCCACCTTCAATTCAAGCCAAAACCATTACCTGCATAATCCGTATAATGATAAGTACTGCTAATGCAGCCATACCCTCCAGAGGCTGGAGGATGTGGCGAGCAGGTGGAACTTGCACAGCATGCTATGGAACTGAGCACACAGAGCCCAATACCCTCTACTCCTAACTGAGGGCCATCCATTGCCAGTATTTACCTCCTTCACTGTCTTCTGAGAGCGTTTCTTGCTATTCCATGTACGAGCCTTCTCTGCATACATCGTTTTCTCTTCCTCTGTCAGGGACTTGAAGAAAAATTAGCTGTTACACAAAGGTTTCTACCTTTTTCTCTGCTTCCTTCTAGTAGTCCCACAAACCAACCAACTTCGTGTGTAAGAAGTCACTCCTGCACTTCCAAAGTAGCAGTCCCACAAACCAACCAACTCCGTGTGCAAGAAATCACTCCTGCCCTTCCAAAGGACATTATTGATGGCCGCCAAGACAACTAAAACACTCCCAGGCGCTTTTTTCCTAAAAACGCCGTAAGCCTTGATTAGAAACACACAACAAGGCGAAGAACCTCCGAGTGAGGGCAAGCCACAACGAAGAGACCTCCTGGAACCATTCTTGCCAGCCGGGGATGCCGCCGCCACCACCCCACCCACGGCACACGAACCGGAGTTCCCTGAGGGGAGGGCGGCACAGCCACGTGAAATGGCGCCGAGCCCACCCTCCGGGAAAGGCCCTGCCGGCATCCCACCCTCACCTCCCATGCCTGGGAGCAGTAGGGAACGGCGTCCCCCACACAGGCCACGGACAGCCCGCGGCGCTCCAGCCCGGGCAGCTGGTCGTGCACGAACCACAGGAAGGCGGAGCGGTGACCACCGCGCCTCGCCATGGCCTCGCCGAAGAGCGCTGCCCGGACGCGGCAGCGTCGCGGCCCCTCATGAGGGCGGGCGGGGCGGCGCCGGCGCGGTGCCCGGGGCGGGGCGGCCATGGCGGCCCCTTCCAGCCCCGCCGGGCCTGCTTGAGCTTCGCCTGCTCCTCACCAGTGTGAAAAAATGCGTATTTTATGATTTGGCTTTTCGCAAATGTTAAAATGAATATTATATGTGTTGCGTTAGAAAGTGATGGTGTATTAAGTCTCTTAAGTAGCGTGTTAAATGTAGTTTTAGGTGATAACAAAATGTTAAAATAGAAACTGCGCTAGGTAGGATACTTTTTTTTTTCTAAAGAAAGGACTCACAGCGAGATAGCAGTCACAGGACACCCAAATCTTTCAGAAGAAGAGAGTTTTTTGCCCCATTATCAGGAGAAACTAACTTGTTCCTGCCTCGCTCAGGCAGGACAACGCCATTAGGATTATGAGGAAGAAATTGACACCAGACAGAATCCTGTGTTTGAATGGAATTTATGTATCATGTATGAGGTGTATGAATATGCAACAGGCTGTTGTTTTTAAGGGTTAATCCTCTGTTAACGTGTACCCTTTTTCGGGCTTATGCTGCCCAGAAAAAGGTACCCGGATGTCCATAACTCTTTGTTTCTATTGTTTCTAATTCAAATTGTCCAAATTCTTTATTACTCTAATTATATTGCTATTTTTATAACCATTTTATTACTATTAAACTTTTAAAATTTTAAAAACAAGTGATTAGCATTTTTCATAGCCTGCTCCTTATCAGCAATAAAGAAGAATTATCAGTGGGACCGGTAGCGGCCAACAAGCCCCAAGGAACCATGGAATGCAAACAGAACCATGCAATGTGAACAGAACCATGGAATGTGAAGGGGTTGGAGTGGCCCTTAGAGATTATATAGTTCCAGGGATGCCTTCCACCAGAGCAGGTTGCTCAGAGCTCCGTCCAACGTGGCCTTGAGCGCTTCCCAGGGATGGGCAACTTCCCTGGGCAACCTGTTCCCGTGCCTCACCATCCTCAGAGAAGGGAATTCCTTTCTAATATCCACCTAGGTTTCCTGTCTTTCATAAAATAAAACGAGATGCTGTATGTCAGTAGAACCAGGTAAGTGGTTAGCATGCCTTAGTCAAGGATGTTCTGTAGCAAACAAGCTCTATGGATGAAGTAAATCAAGGTGTTGATGCATATATTGCCAACTTGGCAAAAGGTTTAAAGCCCCTGCATCCTGTGTAATCCTAAAATCAGGGTTGGGAGAGACCCTTAAGATGAACCAGTCTAACTCAGCACTATCACTGTAACCCCTAAATCACAAAACCACATCATCCAGGGTCAGATCCAGGTGCCTCTTAAACATACCTGGGTATAGGTGAACTACCTTCATTACAATATTAAAAATCACACCTCCAGGTCAAAAAGATCCCTGTGTAGGTGAAGATCCTTCCCCTGAACATGCATAGGAGTCTGGTGGAACTATGTAATTTTATGGTAATTATTACCAATCATACTTGGGAGGCTACTAACACAACACTTTTGTGTGTAAGTAATGGCATGGAAAGCCCAGTGGGCTCTGCCTGATTTGTGAAATACCACCAGGCACCCAGGCTTGTGCAGCTCCAGAATAAGTAAATAATCAAAGTCTCTCTCAAGTGTGTAATTATTGGCCTGTTGCACACCACGTAGAGGAATTTTGTGGACAACATAGATGATTTTGTGGACAAGAACCTCACAGCAGGTCCTGATGAGAGTGTGGCATGGCTGCTTTCCTTAAGTTATTTTTTTAAATGTTCTTTGGTGCTGAAGGATAATAAATATCCCATGGGAGCAGGTGACAGCCCTGGGTTTTCTTTTGAGATATATGGCAGGAAAGTGGAGGAGGTGAGTGGGCATGTGTGCACTTGGAAAAGCAAACTAATTTATTAAAAATTATTTGGAAGCTCATGTTAGACAAAACTGAGGCTGCTGTTCAGACTCTCTTTTTGTGGTTTTGGCTTGCTTTTTGTGGTTGTTGGGGTTTTTTCCCTTCATCTGTCTCATTGACATAACTGACACTTCCTTCACTGAAATTGCATAGGGAACCACAGTTCAGGTAAAATAAAAGCTGGAAATAATCTGATCTGCATCACCTTGATAAGTGGCACAAGAGTTGGTTCCTGCCTTAAGCTTTCTATTGATCTCTCAAACATCAAATGATCTTCACTGGCCATAGTAAAAAAAAAAAAATAAATAAATAAAGAGAAGCTAGCAGGGCAATAATCACAGCAGGTCAATCATCACAATTGGCTTTAAAACAAAGTTTAATCAGTTTGCAGAAATCTGGTTGCTTGGACCAGAGGACCCTACATTTGACATGAGACAGGGTTACTGAAGTGGCAATATTGGCATAGGCCCTGATTAACTTCTGGCCTGATTTTCCTTGGCCAGGGCATATGATGTCTCCCACATTCCTTGCTGTTCCCCTGCCTTTAGGGGAATCTCCTTCAGTATCCATCTGTTTCTCATGCAGCCATCTTCAGTGGAGCCATCCAGTCTCCATGAAAATAAATGGTGCAGCACTGACTTGGAAGAGTCTTGGCAATTCTCCATCCCAGAATCTTCTTGAATTTGGTATAAACTTAGACATGAGGATAAAAACAGCGATGAAACACATCCATGCATTTCCAAATCACTGGGAAAATCTGCCTCTTTTCCTCAATCTAGCCATTTTTTTTCATCTTTGGGTAAATCTGCTCAGCTCCCAAGGAGGTTCAGGCTTAAACCTTTGACTTAGCTGATTATGTATGTCAATGCTGGAACTGTTGTCAGGTAAGCTCAGACCAGATTGCTCTTGCATCTCCCTGGTGACTGGTTTCTCTGAGGGTTAAAAAATGCTGGCTCATTCTGGAGGCGGTTCTGTCGTGCTCAAATCTTGTGAAACAGTTTGGTTTGTGTTCCACTTAGGAAATCTGCAGTTAAACATACAGGTGGAGTCAATCACATTGCTAAAAATGTAGAAAATCATGATGTAACCTCAAGGTAAGCATTTCTAAAGTCACTTTTACTGCTGTGGAAAATAATTTATATTCCAGTCTAGTGCCAGATACATTAACGCTAAGTCTCTGAGGAAAGACTGCAAGAAATGACTTGTATCTTGTAAATATAAACATCTGCACAGAGCCTAGTTCTTTCAGGCAGAAAGGCAAGTGTTTACTGTTATATTACTGTAAGAGTCGTTGCTAGGAGTGCATCTGTGCACTTGTGTTTTATTTTTCTTCACATCATATTCTTTTCTCTCATGTGCAGCTTTGGGACCCACCCTTCAGCAGCCCTTCCTTCTAAAGAAATTCAGATAATGTGTGCATCAACTGTTTGAAAAACACAAGGCTCTAGTGATAGCTCTCCTAGGGCTAGAGGTGTGGTTGGAAAATAAAATTCATAAGCATTAGAGAGAAAAAGGGTTTTCCTCTGTGGGGTGGGTGTCAGATTAAGAAAACAGGGAACAGAACATCTTCAGAGCATCACACCATCAATATTCTTCCCCTGGGCCCTGAGGAGAGCCCAGTGCCTCTGAAGAGCTCATGTTTTAAATCTTTATTTTCCTGCTGTTTAACTTAGCAGGCAAATGACTTTTCTGGACCATTTACACTGATTTGAAAATAACATTTGTACCACTGGAGCCCTTCCAGCAGACAACAAGAAGTCTTGTGCCAGTATTTATATATTACTTGGGTTTTTTTTTTTTTTTTTTGTTGTTGTTTCATTTAAGCACTTAATTTAGTTAATTGATATGCCAACACTTAAAATCCTCTGTA
The DNA here is from genome assembly GCF_027579445.1 of Ammospiza nelsoni. Classification (NCBI taxonomy): domain Eukaryota; kingdom Metazoa; phylum Chordata; class Aves; order Passeriformes; family Passerellidae; genus Ammospiza; species Ammospiza nelsoni. Next base: position 4,947,696 of record NC_080634.1, read on the forward strand.
CCTGGCTTTGGAAACCCAGCTCCAGAATTTACAAAACCAGTATAAATGGTCCAGAGAACTCCTCTGCCAGCCTTTGCTTTTCCATCAATGCATGGAGTTTGCCAGCATCTCAAAATAGGGACTATGTACCCTGGTACTATATGGACAGAAAAACTATCTGGAACTTTTCTGCCAGTAATGTATTCTCATAAATTCAGGATTCAAGGCTATAATGTTTCTTTGAAGGTTTTTTTGGTTTTTTTGTTTTTTTTTTTTTTTTGTCAGAAAGAATGAGCAAAGTTATTCTACAAAGCATGGCAGTGACTGCATCTGCTGTTCCCCACTTACCTGCTGCTCTGGGGCTACAGCACTCCCTCACAAAGGGAAATATTTGGTGTTTATGTTGGAGGAATCAGGCCAGATCCATCAGCCCAGGAGAGGCGAGGCTGATGCAACTCCACACTCCCAGATCCAAGTGAAGGGAGGTCAAGTATGCATTCCCAGCCTAACCCAGCTCCTGCTGTGGTTTTCCCAGTAGGGATGGGCCATCTCTCCCCCTCCCTGGCTCTCAGGGCACACCACCTTCCCACAGAGAAGTCCAGCTGGATTGTAACTAACACTGTCACTGTCCCTTCCCTCCTGGCACCGCTGACATGAGGGCTGCTGGTCTGCTCTAGGGGACAGTAAACCTGGTCACTCCCTCACACCAACTGGTTCTTTCTATCCCCTTATCCATCTATTTATCTTACCTATTCCTTCCTAAATCACCTAGATCTCTCCCTTTCTTTGCCTTTGATTCTTTCCCTAAGCATTCCATGAGGAGTGCTATGCAATCCTGAGATGCTCTTCTGGCACCCTGTTTTTTAAGTTCTTTTAAGTTTTTAAGCCTTCTAATGTTTACATTCTTGTAACAAACTTTCTCAGACGCTTTCTGTAAATAACGTATTGTTTTGCATTTTTATGGAGGAGGAGAAATTTGATGGACTGTTGGTTTGTCCAGTGTCATTGGAGAGGTGGCACTGTCACCCTGCAATCCACTGTCACTTTTGGAAATCTATAAACGTTGGAGTCAGAATTAAACTTTGCCTCTTTTTTACCTTGGAGAGTCCAGTGTCTGCATTGTTTTATTTCGTGTCCTCGAGCGACACTCTTCCCTTGCATCCCCTAATGAGTCCTAAATCTGTAGGATACAGTCCCCTCAGTGCTAAAGTTGCTGTGGTGTTGGCTCATCATGACAGGCTCCAGTCTGTATCCTGGAGTCTATCCTGGAGCTGATACTTTCCTGGGACAGCCTGGAATGGTTTTCCTTTATTCTGAGTTCCTATCTGAGGGTTCTCATCTGCCATTGTGTCCCCATGCTTCTCTGGACTTGTGAAAATGGGACATTGATGAGCTTTTGTGGTGGGTGTGGGACGAGCCAGGGCAGGCTGTTAGTTGGGCTGCCAACCATTGAAGTGCCATTGTCCCTCTGCAGTCCTTTGTGTGCTTTGGAGACAAGCTTTTGTCAGATAATCTCACGGCTGATTTCTTTCCCAGCCTGGTTATGGAAATTAAAAAACATACAGATTCTCTGGAGAGTGATACAAAGTATAGACCAGTAATTATTATTGTTTCACATGCATACATAAACATCTCAGGGATGAGAGCCTGCAGGCCTCCCTTCCCCAGGTGAATGATTTAACCAGTCAGCTTTCTTTTTTGACCTTTTGACTGAGTGAATCCCGAGTTTCTTTTTGAACAGCGCCACGACTGCAAGAGTGCAGGGTGCCTGACACCTCACCTATGTGACCAAGGATGTAATTTGGTACACCTAGGAGTCAGGAGGCCTTTCTACAACAACTCCCCTTGTCCTGTTCCCATGCAGGGCTTTGCTGAGTGTTGGACCTGTTGAGAATGTCCTGGACCAGGCCTCATGGATGGTATCAGCACCTTTCTTCCAGGTTTCTCAGGAAACTCAAATGACAGCTGATAATGCCTCTGTCTTCTCTCCAGAAATGGTAGCATTTGTGTTGGGGTTCCAGTGCAGCAGTCATGGAATTGTGAATGCACAGGACGTGCTGGGCAAGTGCTGTAACCCTGCTGACCAGGAGCACTAAAGCTGGTGCATGGCAGCCAGCAGCCCAGGTGTGCTACAGCTGCAGCCCCTCTGTGCCATCAGTTTCAGACACTGTTCATGCCAGGGCTCCAGTGAAACCACCACATCGTCCCAAGCACCCTGGACAAAGTCTGGGAAATCCTTAGCATCAGATCAGACCAGGTTTTTAGGTAGGAATGAAGGACCTGGCTGTGACACGCCACATGTGTGAAAGCCTTGCCTTAGGTGCTTGTTAGACATCTCTGTGCTCAGGACTATCTGGGTGTGCAGAGAAGGAAAACTGTAAGCCTTTAGGCAACTTTGACAGGACATGTGTGCTTTCAGTCTCAATCTGCTGCTGAATTAGGTTTTTTTTTTTAGATTTAAGTTCTAAATGTTAGGTACCAAAAATTTTCCAAAGTCTTGTTTTGGATCTGGCTCTAAGTAGGATGACCTGAGTAATTACAGACCTGTTAGACTGACAGAGATCCCAGGCAAAAGAATAGAATCACTGATACAGGATTTGCTTCAATAATGAATTAAGGAAAAGTAATGTAATTAATGCCAATCAACATGGGTTAGCAGCAAATACATTCTGTCACATTGGTTTGTAATTGCATCAAAAAGATATTAAGTGTGATTACTAAAGGTAATGCATTCAGACATGTGAAGCATGTGACTCGACCACACAACACTGAATTAGGGATACAGATTTATGATACAAAGACCATCCAGTCCCTGGTTAAAGCATTAGCTTAAGGTGTCTCAAAATGTAATTTTAAATGAGGAATTGTAATCACACTTTTTATTAAGATCTTTCTTAGGTTGTTTCTTGGCTGCATACTACTAAATACTTGTTGGTAGCTCTCAACAAAACGTAGTCATCACAGTTACTTGCAAAAAATACAAAGATTGAAGGAATACTTAATAAGGTAGGTGATAGAGTGGGATGTTGACCAAAGAGGAGCTTTTTAAGTGATGCTACATCAAAAGGAGTAACAGCATCATCCCTGGATGGATAAACAAATATTGACCAGGGATGATGATGCTGTAATACTTTTGCTTTCATGCTTTTAGCAACCGGGCCTGGGATGCGCTCTCCAATTCTGGTGTTAGCTCAGGAATAAAACAAACTAACAGTCTGTTGAACTTCCAGAGAGGATGTTAAGGGTGCTTTGATCACAGCCTGCCATTACCTCTTCAGAAGTGCCTTAAGGATGCCTTGCCCTCTGACTTGGCAGTACTAGAAAGTGAAGTTAGATTAAATTAGGGGCAGGGTGAGGTCCCTTCCTACCCAAAGTAATCTGTGATTCGTTTTTGTAACATACAGGTTGTAGTTCAAACTAATCGATGTAGTGTGGCGAAGTGATGTGGCTTATTTTATTGGGAGAGCTGAAGTGGGCAATCACAAAAGTCCAGGCTGTGAACTCCAAGTCCTTGGAGGTATTTGTGCTGCCCACAGTTCCTCTACAGCCAAAACCGCAGAGGATTTAGCAGCTTGTTACCTCCTAGGTTATCTGTAGATATGCAAGCAAAGTTTGTCCCATTGTGTATTTTTGCCCGTAATGACACACAGAAGATGGCAAGCTGGGATGATTCACTTGTGATCATTTACCTGTGAGATAACTTCACAAAACATTATTGCTGACATGCCATTGGTGTTTTAAATGAAAATTTCAGGTTCAGTCAGTAAGTGTAGCAAAGGCATGCTGTCTAAAAATGAGTCAGGAGTAGCATAGGAAATTAATCCAGAGGAGTAAATACTATAGGAGAATGCTGTTCTCTTGGGCTCTTCTTAATGCTGAATTTATATTACAGACTTGAAGGTTCATTGTAGTGAGAAAGCCGAATTTCTCCATTAAATATTCGAAGCATTTCTTGGTACAAACATCATGATTAAGAAACAGTAGCAGTTTATATATACATATCACTCACTCCTGATGTTAATGGGATGTAAAAGCTCTGTATTATTGTGCTATCAAATGCAACCAGGCAGCTTGGATAAAAACCAACACAGAGAGTGAATATATTTCCACAGTGTCTTGCTGTGAAGCTATCAAGGATTAATAGGAGATTCCAGTGCAGCAAACGAGGAAAAGTTTTACTTGGTAGCTATCTGAAGAGAGTCACTAAACGCTATGAACTGATGGTGTGTCACCCAGTCAGTTCTGCGACGTGCTGATCCCAGTACTAAATCAAGAGAGCAGTGTCTAATGGCTGAGTCTAGCATGGCATCCCAGAAAAGCTGTTGGAATCACTGTTTCTATGGAAATTTCTGCCAGGGAAATCCAGGGGGCTGAACGGCATGAAAATCTTCATGCAGGGATGCTGCCGAGATGGGTCTTGCTGACTGAGGTGCTGGTGTAAATCGCTCCACGTGGTGGTGGTAACTTAAAAAGCTGACTGTGCTTATCAGCAGAGGAAGCGACCACAAAAGATTGGTACTGGAAGATGAGAGGAGGGAGGGAGGAATTAAGTACTTGGCACGGAGAGAAAAGAGCCAGCAGCTGCTACAGCATGAGTAAAAATTAGTTTGTTTGTTTCCCCATTGTTCGGCTGAATTTGTTCATGATCCCACGGCTTAGAGAACTCCCTCAGTGGAGTCGCGGATATCAGCAGCGAAATCAAACAGGGTTGCAGTGTGGTATTCTTCCGATTCTGCCTGGGACTAAATTACGCAGGGCAAACAGCGGGAATTTGCTCATAAAGTTATCTAGTGACTGAGGGAGATGAAGGTTTAAGTCCAGTGTGTTGTTTTTTAAAGGACAGAATCCCTGCTGGGCTGTGGCTTGGAGCCATCTGGCTAATTGCACAGGAATTTCCCCACCGTGTGAAGCTGAAGTGGGGCTAACTGCAGTCATGCAGCTTTCTGTCTTGGGCTAAAAGGAAAGGCAACATCCCAACATTAACTATTAAGCCAGCTCGGATGTTGCAATCAGGAGATCAAAGGTCTACAGAGATCTGGAACATCAATTCAGGGCCTGGGCATCCATCTTAGGTGGATGTATACAAATGACAGCTAAAATTAAGTGAGAAAGGACCATACAGTAAGTTTATGAGAATTTCAAAGCAGATATAAATCCAACGTTACATGTGAAACAATGGTGCTTCCTTCTATTGAAAATCTTTCCTTCCTTTGTCGTGAGTCAAAAGTTTAGCTGAAGTGATGCATGCCAAATTTATTAGCAAAAGCTGGAGTAGATTAAAAAATAACAACTAACAAAAAACCCCACTGGTAGCTAACAATAGTGACGCATAAGGGATTGTACTACTCCCAGTGTTAAACAGATGAGATAATATCAACATCAGCATTGTCTCAGGAAACTCTGGATCAGAATCCTGGCCAGCTAAGTTACAAAAAGGCAAGGAACCGGGATTTCACTTAAAATTTTGGAGGGTTATCAGGAAAAACAGTTGGGGGAATGAGAGAAAAATAGCTTTGCGTTTAGCTTTTAGGCGTCTTATTTCAACCCATACAAACTTTCATGGATTATATCCTCTAGATAGGTAACAGTGGTGATGCAAAGTTCCATCAGAATTTTCTGCAGCCACACGTTGCTGGAGGCTGAATTTGTGCCCGTATTGAGAGTTTGTACTTTGTCTTCCACCTGCAAGTATGCAGGAAGGCAGTGGAGTGTCAGATCAGTGTGCTGAAGGAGAACAGCACTGCTGCACATATATACATTATTTAGTGTAACAGGAACTTCTTAATAGTAACTTTTAGCTAGTACTGCAAAACAGTTAAATTCGTAATATATTAGGTCAGAGGAACATTAGGACACTGACTGGGGTGGGTGTGTATTTTTTTTTAAGCAATGCTGAATAAAAATAAACTTCCATGTGAAAAATATTTTTAAATAGCATTGAATAGCTCCAAATAAAACACTTAAAACCAGAGCAACTGCCTAAGGATTGTCTCCTTGTTCAATTCCATTTTAACTGTACTAACAGAGGGACTACTCCGGTCTGAAAACAACCAAAGATGTTTCAACACGTTTTTTTTATCACAGCAAACATGCTAGTTTGGTTTTCCTTCAGAAATTATTGATCTTTTTTTTATTTGCACTTTTAAAGAAGAGCTTATTTTGCCTGCAGAGAAGTTCAGTCTGAAAGGCGAAATGATGAGAAATCTACAAGCAACCGGAGAACACCTGCTAGAATGTAAACAGCTTGTGCAGATTTACTGCAGGCGTCCTTGAGCCTTCAGCAGCAGGACACACCGAGCGCTTTGCTTTAGAAATGTCAGAATAGTTTCTGTTTTATTGGCAGATTCCAGGTGAGATGAAGTTGGAGACTAGTCCCATCTCTCATGCGGATCACTGATGCCTTCAGCATCCCAGCTTTGGTTCAAACACCAGCCAAACCCCGTAAGAAAAGTGCCTGAGGGTGAACAACACTCAAAGGGAAGCCGTGCTGGCCGCTGTGAATGGGGAGTGCCATTTTGCACTCTGTGTTTCTCGCCGGTGCTGAGCCACAAAAGAAAGCGTGATGCTATTTTAGCCAGCTATTTAGGCCCATGAATAATTCCACTGACTTATTAAGTTTTCACAGAAACTTTAAAAGTTTTAAGTACAGTTAATGTGTATCCACGTGGGTTTGCTGCGGCCAGGACCATTTAATTTCTAAGCAACATCCATATTCTAAAATGTAATTTAAGGCTGTTTGTGACCCCTTTCTCACAAAAACCCCCACAACAAACCAAAACCAAACAAAAAATTCTCATAATCTTTCAGTATCATGTTACCAGGAAAACTTAACACCCCGCAACTTGCCTGCCCATTGTTAACAGACAGAACACCTCCTCATCTATAATGATACTCCTTTATCTAAAATTACGATAATTAGCTGCCGTGCCCATGCTGGAAACGGAAACCCCAGGGAAATTTAGAACAGGAACCGTCTACGCTCATTTCCCCAGGTATACACTTGGCTAATTTGGGGAGGACAGATGATGGGCGGGGGGACATTTTCCAGCGCTCACTGGAGAAGTTGTAAGAGCAGCGGGGATGCCGGAGGGCTGCAGGACTTGCAGAGGGACGTGCCCGTAGGCTGAGGAGCGGCACCAGGCAACCGAAAGGCGCCTTTGCCGGAGGGAGGGAGGGAGGGCGGGAAGAGAGGCAGTTTCGGGCAGCCGCGTCCCCCTCCCCTCTGAGCCCGGACAGCGGCGGGGGCGGCCCCGGGGAGCCGGCCCGGGGGAGGAGCGGAGCCGAGCGGAGCGGAGCGGAGCCGCACGGCGCGCCCGCCCCGCCAGCCCCGCCGGCTCTGCGGGGAGGCGCTGCCCGAGCGGGGCCGCCCCCGCGCCTCTCCTGCCGCCGCCAGGACCACTGGGAACATGGATGGGCACGTCCTGGGATGGATCGTCCTCCTGTGGATCGCAGGTAGGGCCGCGGGCAGAGGCGCGGCTGGCCCCGACGTCCCTGCGCCGTGCTCAGCCCGCCGGGCTCCGCGGCTTTCCTGAGGGGGAAAACTGTGGGGAGCGTTGGGGAGATGCTCCTGAGGGAGCCGGCGTGAGGCCGGGAGCTGCTCGGGGGCGTCCCGCGGTGCAGTTTGCGGGGACTTGGCGGAGAGGGTTGGGAACGGGGGGCAGCCGGTGCCTGCCGGGGCTCGGGGCAGCTCCGGGCGGCCCTCGGCGCTTCCCTTCCCTTAGCGGCCCGGCGGCGCTCGGAGGGAGCGCGCCCGTCCCGGGGTTAGGGGCGGCCGGCCCGGGGATGTCGGAGTGTCCTTGGCGAGAGGGATGGCGACGAACCCCCGGCTGGGAACAATTGCAGGAACTTCTCCTTCACCCCGTGTCCTGACCGCACACGCCGTCCAACAGAGGTGTGAGAGGAGGGGGCTGCTCTGCCTCTGCTTCCAGAGGGGCAGAATTCCAGGGGGGCCTTCCCCGTGACGGTGCAGCTTCACCCAGGCCTTTGTCAGCCCGGTTGCCCCCCAGCCCAGCCCGCCGCTCGCCTCCCATAAAGGTCGGGCAAGTACCCCCCAGGGCAGGGGGAGGGAGCCGGAGAGGCGAGCAGAGAGGGCTCAGTGATGGGGAGAGGGCAGGGGGGGCGAGCTGAAAAGGGGCTGGGTCTGAGAGCTGGGCAGCGAGAAGAGGGAAGGGATTACGGCAGGGTGAGAGCGGCGGGGCAGCCGGGGAGAGAGAGAAAGCCGTGTCAGGTCAGGAGCAAGATCTGCCTCCGGTGAGCCGGTGCAGCAGCCAGGCACAGGCAGGAGCAGCAGGATATAGGAAAAGCTGCAGTAGGATGACTTAGCCAGGCCGACTGAAAGAAGAAAAACAGCCACACTTGGGTTAAGTGGCATATATTTCCCACTGTCACCTATGTATCCCACAAAAAAGACCTCCGCCTTTTCCCTCTTCCTATTCAGATTTAGGATTCACAAGCAGTAAATTCGGCTTTTAGTCATAACACCTCTCTCCCACCAGCCACCCACCCCTTTCCTTGCATTTTCACTCTGAGTCATCCTCAACACCGGTGCCTGCCTACTGCTCCCTTCCAGGGTTTCACGGCCTCATCTGGGGCTTCAGCAGCTTCCAGCTCATTCTCCCTCCCTTCTCTCCCTTCGTCCTTCCCTGCCATTTGGCTGCTTCCAAATGTATCCCGCTTCAGTGAGTTGGTCCGGAGTGGCAGCACACCCACAGTGCCCCTCCTTTCCAACTAGCCACAGTGGTGTGCTGATAAATAGCATCCAAGCACCCATGACATTACATTCCTCCCTCTTTCTAAAGAGCTTCTTTATCTGCACATGTCAGGCTAATCAGGACTTTTTTTATCAAGCTAAAAGACCGGGCTGTTGACACTTTTCTCCTTCCACTGAGGGCAGTTCACGATTCCTGGCAGCGAGCAGTGTTTGGAGCATGCAGGGTCAATGCAGAGAGGGGGAGAGAGAGAGGTACCGCTGCAGTGGGAAGACCTTCCAGTTTCCTCCAGCCCTGTGGTTTGGAGACAGGGCTGCGTGCAGCTGGTGCTGTGGAGAGCTGGCAGGCACAGGCTTCCGGCAGGCAACAGGTTATCCATAGCTGTGTGCTGAGGGATGGAGGCACTCCGTGCTCCCTGCTCCCCTCCAGCCTCCTGCCGCTGCTGCCCAGCCATAAATCAGGTGCTGCTGTCCTTTTGCACAGCCGGCAGAAGGCAAATAAGCAAAGGTGTGTGAGTGTGTGCGTGTGTGTGCACAGAAAAGGAGGAGGGGGCTAGCTAGCAAACATGGATTCGAGATTTTCCTCTCCCCAGTGGCTGTGCAAAGGAATGAAAGGTCTGCACCGAGGTAAGGAGCCCTAATGCAGCCAGCGTGGTACACTCCACTCTGGGGAACAGGAGTGGGGGTTGGGAGGTGGAGGGACAGAGTGCAGGATGGGGAAGAAGCAGGGAGACAAAAGGGAGCACGAAAGAGAAGGCTCTCGTTCCCTTCCCTCCCCTCCTCCCTCCTCGAGGTGGGCTGAGAAATTTCTAATCAGCACTTTCAGTCCCTTTCCTCCCAGCAGCAATTCCTCTCTGTCCTTTGTTTGTCTTTAATTTTTGGCTCTTGCGTTTATCTTTTGTTTGGTTTTGCGCATTGTGAGTTCTTAGGGCAATTTCAGAAAATCCTGTGTGAGGCACAATGGATTTGGTTTGGCTTCTCCCCCTCCTGTCCTGCTCTCCCACGTGCCTGAAGCGAGTGTTTTAATAACAACAGCAAATGGATGAAGAGCAGGTCGTTCTTTATTCCTTCCTGTGAGGTCACACGGGTTAAGATATGTGTGGAACTGTGCTCTCATTCTATAAAAAGAAGACGCAATTTGCCAAGTATCCTCAGTCCCTGTGTAAAGCCTGTTCTTGTAAATTACCAAGTGCAGCTTGATTCTGGAATGAATCCTCCCCTTGTGTTTACCATTTTCTTATTAATGCTGTAATTTCTAATGCATTTGAAACAAGAGCATAGTGCTGTGCTGGCTACTGAACTTCAGTTTTAGTACAGAACAAGCAGATCAAATTTTTCCTGCCTCACAACTTGGACCAAGTTTGGAAAAATTACAATTAGAAGACTGTCCATGTTAAAATGAGATCTTTTCTCTCTGATAAGTGCTTTTCCACCAGTAATTCAGCACTCAGTCCCTGTATACTGTTGCTGTACTTGTTCTTTCCCAGCCACAGTTCAGGAGGGCAGGCAGAGGGGGCATGCTGGAGCACAGTTGTGTCTTTGCTGTTTCTGGCCAGCTGACCACACTTCTTGGGAAGGCAGGGAAATGGTTGGACTCTTTTACTGGTCCTGATTTAAAGTGTTCATCTGACTTCCCTTGCCTAGCTTCACAGAGCATAGCAAGTGTAGCATAACTGGGAAGAAATCTCATGTTTTTCTTACTTTATATTCCTGTGAGGTCACCTTGAGTGAGACTGGCAGCAGTGGAAATCCCAACGCCATCCCCAGGATATTATGGCTTGGTGTTACAAGGCTTGGAGGGATTCTTCACATTTCTTTTGCTTTGCTCTCAGGCTTCTGATGAGTGATAATTCTGGGAATGACTTCCGGGATGCTGAACCAAGTCTAGATCAGGAGGCATCTGACAACTGTAACAGGTTTCAGACAGCAGTAAGACAGGGTGGGTTTGATCTGGTGGGCAGAGATAATTCACCTGAAAGCGTCCAGGGTGACTTTCGTGAGTGTTTGAAAGGGGCTGTGGAAAGGGAGTGTAAGGAGCACAGGGAAGCTGATGAAGAGAGTGAAGTGAGGAGCTGGGAGTGCCTGGGGAGAGCACCACAGAGAATGGGGAAAAGCAAGGAATAGTCCAGTGCCTGCTGCAGTCATTCTGCACAGCCTGGGCTGTCCTGCATGGAGTGCTTTTGTGTTAAAGCTCTGTGCTGTGAGTGCTGCCTGTGCAGGCCACGCTCTTCTGCAGCTGCTTTGGGTTTTCCCCTTTCCAGGTTAAGTAGCTGGAGAGCTGAAATTCTTGGTTTGCTGTGGAGCTGTTGAAAACAGAGCCATGCTTTCACCTCAGCTGCAGCTGACTTGTTCAGGCATTGGTTTCTTGCTTCCAAAAAAAGCTGACAATTAGTGGTCACTTTGCTAAGAATACAAGTCTGATAGGAACCAGACCAAGACATCCAATTAATTTCCCATAAGCACTGGACACAGTCTGATGGTGATGGCTTTTGCTGATAAATTGCATGAATTGGACTTAGTCCAACATGAGTAGGCGAGAACCTGTACAATACAATCTCAGTGATCCCACTGTCCATTCATCTGTTTACACATCTCTTTATAATTTCTGACTTTCTGGTCTCAAAGCCCAGATCTTGCCCTTCCTGATTCAAGCTTGATCCACATATGAAAGTATAAATGGTATGCCAGTATTCAGCAGTGGGGGAGACAACACTTTAAAATGATGCAGAGTATCCAAGGTGCCAAAACCGACGATACTTTTGCCCAACAGTTAATGTTATTTGGGAAGGGGTATAAGCTACCCTAAGGGCACTGTCTCTTACCAGGCAATGGATGCTTTTCTGCCAAAGCCCTGAGGTGAAGTCTAGGAGTAGCTTTCCTGAGGTGCCTGGTTCAGGACCCAGTGATTTCCATTCTGCTGTGTGCACAGCTGCCACTCCTATCAATAAAGGAACGTGAAAATTTGAAATTTTTGTAGTTTCGTAGAATCAGCTGTACTACCTCAGACAAGCAGTAGCATGAGCCAAATAATTGCAAAGAAAGAGATGAGATGCATGATATGATATGATGAACATATAGGGAGACTCATGTGACCTGAAGAATAATGTGTGCTGCCTTCCTTCTCTTGGACTCCAGTCTTGTGTGCTCCAGAAGGATGCAGCCTGAGACATGTTCCATTGAACTACAGCACTGGGCTTTGCCATTACTTCCAGGGTTTGGTGCTTCAGATCAATTTTATTCTAACCACATGATATTTAAGGTCTCCTGCAACCCAAACCATTCTGTGATGCTGTTCCTAGGGGCTGTGTAGTGAAGTTAAATCTTCCTGGGGCTCATTTCATCTCAGGGAGGCATAGGCTTCTCTGGAGGTCAATGGCAAAGCAAAAGCCTCAGTTATCACCTCTCAATTGCTTTCTCTCTTGCTCGGGGAAGGGGCTTAGGAAGATCAGGCTCACCAGGCTCAAACCCGCCCTTACAAATATCCCCTCTGTAATCGCTTCCTGGAATTTTCTTTAATCACCAGTGAAATGTATTAGTGGTAGCTTGTGTGGAGTGTTGATTGCATAGTTTGAATGCATAATCTGAGGATAGTTCAGGAAAGGAATCAGAGCAAGGAGACAAATGCACATTGCCAATTGAAACAGACAAACCCCATACAATTATATTTCGGAAGTGTGATTATTTTTAAGCTCTTTCTCCGGGAGTCTGTGTGTGTATATATATTTGTACAGACACACAAAATCATGGATTCTTTTTATTTTCTAAGAGAAAGGATAACTGTGTTTATAAATTGCAATTGATTAATATTTTCAGACCTTTTTCTTTGGGTTTAGGAGAGCAAGAAGAGAGGAAAGAGAACAGTCATGTAGTCATGAGATTCCCAGGAGCTGGATTTTATTCTTGTTGAACTTGAAACATTGTGAAATTCACAATGAACAGGTTCCTTCTCTAGAGTGCAGGAATTGCATTTCCGTCATGACTTTGAAGTAAAGGCTAATTTTGCTCTGTCTGCATCAGTCAAAACATAGCACAACACAATTCAGTTTCTTTTTAGTCCTAGTTGTATTAAACTAGACAGAGCTACCATGGTGCTGTCACTAAGCTTCTCATAATTTTTCACATATTTGAGTTTTTTTATTCTCTGCTCTGTTAACAATTCTGAATTCTTCCCTCTGATACATCTGAGGCTTTTCTTGTCTTGGCTACACTGCATTTTGAGGTCAGCAGTTTCTTCTTGGAGGTGAGGAAGTCCTATAATTCCCATGCCTGGACATAACTGATCAGTTAATCCACCATCTTGTCTTCAGGCAGTCAGACATCCTGGTGGCCTTTTTGGTGGACACTCTTACAGTGACATACTGCATGAATCAATTCCAGTAATTCTTTTTTGGCAGTGGAAATAACAGGTGCATAATTTCCCAATTCAGCCATATATAATTATATATAATTTGACTTAAATAGATCTAAAGTTTCCTCTGCTCCACTCTCCCAATCTGAGGCACTCTGTTGCTCTTAAATGCTATTCCTGGAAGGAATCTGAAAATAATACTTAAGAAGTTAATAAAGAGCTTGGGATAGGATGTAGAACGTGCCAGATAATTTTATGCGCATCTCCAAAATGCTTTTTGGTAGAAAAAGAATTCCTGTATTTTCCCAAAAGTTGCTTTTCTTTTTTGATATAGACATTCACATGGGGGTAGGGTGGGGAAAGTTAGTCAGATGAGAATTTGCTAAAGCTCAGCTAATCATTTATTAAAGCAGTCCCTGGCTTGCCAAACTCATTAATCTCATTAACAGGGAAGGAGGGCTGTGGTGCATGGCCAGCTGAGAGCACTGTGTTTTCCAAGCAGTGTGCTTGGTTCACAAGGGAAAGATTTAAATATTCAGTGTGTCGCTGTTTTATCCCTGAAGCTGAGGTAACGTGATGAGTCACTTGATCAGCTCATGCCACATCCTGGCTGTGGCCTCACACTCTGAGGGTCCTGGAGCTGCCAGACACTGGCCTGACATGGACCCATTGGGCTTTCAAGGTGTTCTTCATGTTTCTTGCACTCACATGGAGCCCAGAATGTATGAATCTCTGGAGAGGATTAGGCATCACCACTTGGTTCACCTTGAGAAGCAACTGCTGGCGTTCCCTTGGTGCCACATGGTCCCTGGGTAAAGGAAGCCTGGCAGAAATGTCCCAGCTGCCCCTTCCTGAATAATCTCTCTGCCTGTGTCTCAGGAAAGTGCAGGAGCTGCCTCATTCTCTGCCTGTCCTGTGGGAGACCTCAGCTGTGCTTGGTGGTACTCTGGAGAGCAGCCACATCAGTGTTTGGATTTGGGTCCAGGCACTTCTGGCAAAACTGATAACCTGCTGTGCAACTTCCACATGGCACAAGCACAATGTGCATGGTGTCCTGCATTCATTATGTGCATAGCACAGCATTTCTGTGCAGTGCCAGAGCATCCCTGTGCTCCTCAAGCCTTCACATAGAAGTCCCAAAGGTCAAACCCTGTCTAGATTAGTAACTCTGTTGGTAGCAATGACCACCTTGCCTCTCTGCAATTAGCTTTCCCCTGGGTTCTGTCCACGCTGTGTTTTCCATTTCCAGCTGGGATTTATAGACTTCATTGTGCTCTGCAGTTCACTGCAGACAGTGTATCACTGCAGACAGTGATAACTTGTTGAATTTAATATTCACTGGTTTATCAGCCTCTTCACTTCCCTTTGGTTCTGAATCCTGATCATGCAGTCTCTGCTCACTCTTGCTTTTCAGGTCTGCAGCTGTCTCCAGCTTGACCTTGTCTCTTCATGCCTGCTGTTATACAGTTGATGCATTTATTGCTCTCTGTCTGCTCCAAGCTCCAGTGCTTTAGTCTGTGCCTTCCCCCCCCTCCCCATTCTAAAGATATCTCCTGTCATTTCACTTTCTTTTGCCAATTTCCATCTCCTTTTCATCTCTGCTTTCTGGAGTGGGTGGGTTATTTTTGCTGACTCCATTTCCTCTCTTCTCTACATCATTTCTGAATCTCCTGCAACCTGACTGCAGCCCTTTGTACTTATTTTGACCTGGGCTGAGGCACCTTCTCCAGCTTCTTCCAACTGAATATGAGCTTCCTGATTGTCATCTTGCTCATCATTCTGCTTCTTATATTTGCTCTGATGCTTTATCTTTACTCTTTTTTCTTCTTTCTTGCATTTTCCCTTCTCTTATACTGCTTCTTGATATCAGGAAGTCTTTCTTTGTCCTCAGTCTTTTCATTCCTCACTAAGCTCTCTCAGGTCCACCAGTCCCTTCTGCAGATGTTGTGTGGACTTTCTCTTCTGCTTTGTTGTCTTGAATGTTTCCTTGTTTTTCTTATTTTTCCCTGTTTCCCTGTGTATTCCTTCTTTTCCACCTGCTCTGGGTGAGGGGTGTGGTAGCATTTTCCATACTGAACCTGATTCCCTTTTTCTGGTGTTGTGTGAGTACTCCCAGACATCACTGCCTGCAGCACAAGGAGGGAAGCAACGAAGGGCTCATGGGGGAGTTTTGGCCATATCCCTGTGGGTGGATGGAGTGCCTCACTCTCTAGAAGGCTGACATTGCTCACTGACTCTCCCTCAGCTACACAAGGGTGTAACAGCAGTCCCCTGCATCTTCTCTGGGGCCTTGATGCATCAGGTCCAGGCTGCAGCTCCCTTGTCAGCTGCTAGATAAACATTACATGTTGAGATCCCTCTCCTCCCTGGGAAAACTTGAGGGTTTGGGCCCTTTTTCTCCACACGTCCCACATGGAGCAGTTTGTCTCAGTGGTTCTTGCCAGCCCTGGGAAGAGCTGTGTGATTTGGATCCGCTCCTTTGTGCATCTTTGGAGTTTGGCAGAGCAGGCAGCACTAGCTGGGCACCAGTGCAGAATGTGCTGGTCCAGGCACTGTTTGTTGCCTGACGTGTAAAGAGGAGGTGTGGTGCCACTGAAATGGGGAGGGAGGTGACTTATTGTGCAGTGGGATTGTCATGGATTCAGGATCTGGCCCCTTGGCTGACCTGCTGTACAAGTGGAGCATGGCCATCCCTAAAATACCTCTTCCTTATGTTTGAACTTGCCCCAGAAGCTGTGAATCATCACACCATTGTGTTAGGGCTTCCATAGCTTAAGGATGCTACATTTGAGCCTTCAGCCCCATCATGCTGTGTTTTCCTTTGTGACTGTAAGCTATGAAAAAGCAAACTTATTTCTGCTGCCAGCATCCGTGCTTACATACGTTGGGGAGTGTTGCTCCCTAGCACCTGAAACAGATGGACAATTTTCTGTATGTGTGGAGAATAGTGCTGGGATAAAATGCAGTAGCTCCCTCTTGAAGCAGTGCCAAGGCATATGATACTCATGTTTTTGTCTTCTAGCTGAGGTGGAAGGGTTGCAGGTCACTGTGCCTGAGAAGAAGAAGGTGGCCATGTTATTCCAGCCTGCTCTGCTTCGCTGCCATTTCTCTACTTCTTCCACCCAGCCAGCCGTGGTACAGTGGAGGTACAAATCCTACTGCCAGGACAGGATGGGAGAAGCTCTAGGAATGGTGACTTCTGGTTTGCAAACAATGAGCAAGAGGAACCTGGACTGGGATCCCTACCTGGACTGTGTGGACAGCAGGAGGACAGTCCGTGTCGTGGCCTCCAAGCAGGGATCTGCCATCACCATAGGAGACTTCTACAAGGAAAGAGATGTCAGCATTGTCCATGGTAACTCTACCCCAGGGATGCTTGGTGGGGGCTGGAATGGACTCTCAGCACTTTGGGACACTGGAGTCTGGCAGAAATTGTTCACTTGACTCCCTCAGAAAAGGCTGTGGGAAGAGATGTCGGGATGTCAGGCATTTAGGATTCAGCCAACCAGTCCTAGATCCAAAGATAATTTCCTTTGGCACTTCCCTTAAATTAACTGTAGGTCTTCAAAAACAGTATCCTTTTTCCCCTTCCATGAAGTGGAAGCTTTTTATTCCTGACTTCTGCATATTGCTGTGTATATAGATTTTCCTTAGCAAAGGGGGGGCAGCAAGAGATACAAATTCAGTCTCTGCAGGATAGGTTTTTCTTCCTTGCAAATGCCACTGCTGTTTTCTTAGTTCTGAAATACCAAGCTTATCCTACACCTCATGTTTGCTCAGCCACAGACTTACCCTGTCATGAACCTGAACTCACACAGCCTTGGGCAGAGTGGAATGAAGAGATTCTGTGGGGTGAAGTCAGGTTGGGTGGAGATGAGGGATGGTAGGGTCCTTAAACATTTTTGTCTGGAAGGCTGTGTGAGAGACCTTGTCCCTCCAAAGTACAAAGTGTCTGATTGACCGGGGAGACCACCTAGCCACAAGTGGAGACTCGTTGGTGTGGAGGGAATGTGATCAGCCTCGCAAGAGGGAGTGTTTTCCTTTGTCTCTGTGTAACCTGTTCACAAATGACTGAGGTGCTGTAAGGAGACACTGTCTAAGCCCTTCTTTCGTGACAGGAATAGTGTTGGGACCCATGCCCTAGGTGACAGGAAGGACAGAGAGACTTTAGTGACCCCTTGTGCTCTTGGCACTTGCAGGGTGAGCTGCCTCTGCAGCATTGTCTGTTTTCACACCTACAGCCAGAAGTCCTGACCTGTTGTTTTTTCCTGAATACTGTGATATTCTGGATGAGGTTAAACCTTCTTCTTAGAAAGGAAATGAAATGGATTTGGGGCACAGAGATGGATCCAGTGCATTCTTCCTGTAAGTGTTGGAGGGAAAACCTGACTTTTCTTTTTTGCCTTCCAGATGCAGACCTGCAAATTGGGAAGTTGATGTGGGGAGACAGTGGCCTCTATTACTGCCTTATTATCACACCAGATGATGTGGAGGGCAAGAATGAAGAATCAGTGGAGCTGCTTGTGCTTGGTGAGGCCTCTTGTCGGGCTGCTTTTCCAGCAGATACCTGATGCATCTTTCCTCCTGCTCTCTTGCTGTCTCTCCATCCCCATGCACTGTATTACTATGGGTGTAAGAGCTATGTAAAACAGTCCCTGCAGTGCTGTCACCATTGCCTTGCACCTTGTGCAGTCATTCACACCTAGGCAAAGTGGGTGGCAAATGCTACCAAACCAGAATAGTAATGTTTACACCCACACTGCTCACACGTTACACAGGCGTCAATGACTGCAGAGAGTGCGGGGCTATGGAAAGGCAGAACCCTTGTTTTTAAGGGATAAAACAAATAACTTGCAGCAAAATGAACACTTGAGATGGAGTCTTTTATCAGCAGACACCCATAAGACATCAGATCCTGTGATTTTTGCAGTCCTCATCCCACTCCTCTGACCTCTGAGGCTGTCAAGAAGCACTGTATTGAACATGTCCGTTTGGGAGATTTTTTGTGTGCCTGATAACACTTGTCCAGTTAGAGGTGCAGTTTCACAGTCATCCTAACCTGGTCTGACCTGGTGCTGCCACTAACAGGACCTGCCCTCTCTGTGGTGTGTGTGCTTGGCTCTGCTTCTGTTAAATTGCCTTGAGCAGGGTGCTGAGCAGGATCAGTTTCTTCCCTGTTTGCAGGGTTTGCTTTCAGTGGTGGCTTCCATGATACAGCTCACTGTAAAGGCCAGAAAAGCAGCCATTCCAGCTAGAGGAGAAAAGCAGAGTGCAATGGGCATTTCAGGGACTTTTGTTGACATGCCTGGAGCCAGCTGTAGTACTTCAACTCTAGATGCCTCAGGAGAGCAAGCTGAGTTTTTCCCAACTTACCTTAAGACCTCACCATGGCTCTTCTGTGTACAGATTTTGCATCCTGTGATGGAAATATTAAAAAGCTGGGGTTGATAGTGTGTAGGTGATCTGTGGAGGTGTACAGTAGAACATGCCAAGCATTCCCTTGATCTCCTACCAAAGGTCAGAGTTTAATTGGTGTTTATATTTGGAGCTGTAGTTATCATCACCAGGTAAACCAGACTGAATAGGTGAGTGGCTGTCACAGTGCCATTGCCTCTTCTCACTCCTTTAATGTCAGCCAAACAATGGACAGTTGGAGTGGAAGGTCAATCTGGTCACTCCAGAGAACAGTGTCACATGCCTGTGTAAATCCACAGTGTGACATCTGTGTATCATCTGCCACTTAGCGACAGGCCCAGGACCAGCCTGTGTGAGTTCAGGTGAGGTTATCTCTGCCAGGTGGCAGTGGTAGCTGTTAAAATCCTCTCCTGAGGTCCTGTGTCTCTGCAGTGATGAGCTGCTGAGTTTTTGTCCCTTTTTCACCTTCCTGTCTGGGATTTGGTGTCTTCCTCTTGTATATCTACAACTGTGCTCAGACACCAGTGGTGAAACAGTACCATGGTAACAGGAAAAATTGGTTTTTCAGTGTGTGCAGAGGGCTGTGGGGAGAAAACACAGAAATCCCTTCCTTTGGAGCTGGCTTGATGTCTCTGCCCCCAGTTCATTGTGGTTATGTTGGGGGACACATGTGGCTTAGGCTGCATCACCCTTGACCACATGTGCTTTCCTTTTCCACCTCTGGGGCTGACCTTGCACTCCATGCAGCTCTCTGCCAAGTTTGGCAGCAGCATGAGAGCAGACTTGTCGTGGGCTTCCTTCTGCCTCATGCTGTTAGGCAGCTTCTGTATATTGCTTTTCCTGGGTAGAGGCAACATTCCAGCTTTTGGTGCAATCCAGGATTACCTGCCTGTTTTCCTCCTTCCCCCTCTTCCCCTTCCCACCCTTTTCTTTTCCTTCTGCCTTTGCTGTTACTTTTTTCTTTGTTTTCCTTTATCTCTCCCTATTGATGGCTAAAAGATGAAGCAGCCAGTGATGAAAATACTCTTCCTTAATATTCTGCATATTCTGGGATATTTTTTGTTCCCATTGCTTGGAGGGAGACACTGAATACAGATGTAGGTTGCAGCAATTTTACAGTCCTAGAGGACATGTGATAAAAGGGTTTTGTTTGCTGTTCTGCTGCCCTTTGGGTGGAACCCAGATTCCCTGTTAGAGAGTTTGGAGCAGCAGAGGGATAGTGTGTGAGAGATGCCATGATTCCCAGAGCACATTGCTGTTTGCTCCCTGCTGACAGTGGTCTCTCAGATACAATTTACATTGCTTATTTTGGGGTTGCTGCATGATTTCAGCATAAATTAGAATTTTGAATAGAGCAGAGGTTCTATCCACTCATGTTATCCTTGGGGTGACAGAAAAATCAGAATGGAAAAGGAAATAGGAAAATATCCCTTCAAGTGGTTTCATATTAATGGCAGGATAAAAGGGCAGTTTAATACCATGTTGAAACCATGAAAGGACTGAGAAGCAAAAATGGTAGATATCATACTAATAGCATCAGTAAATTAATGGAAGTTTGTTTAGCTAGAAGTGCAGGGGCCTGCTATTATACAGTGAATCATACCATGAAAAATTGATCAAAAGGCACTTTATCATGACTTAGAGCAAAATCTAAAACCTGGGCAAATTACAGCATTTCCTTTTTTCCTAGGAAAGCGATCACAGAGACCTTCAGTGGCCTCTTGAGTAGCCAGGGAGCCTGGGTCATGATGGGATTGCAAGTTGGGTTTTGTTACCTGGATGTGTCATGTTGACACTCAGAGCTGCTGGTCGGCATCAGAGAATCCCATGTGCTGTCCTCATGTCACACTTATTTCAGAAAAGCATACAAGCATTTATTTATATCCATTTGTGCTCAGCAAAGCTGATAGGATTTGTAAAGCATACCTGATGTTAGGCATGTGTTTATTATGTACTTTGCTGAAAAGACCATTCAGTATCAGGGACCTTAACCCTCTCTAAGGGAATCAATGCAGGTGAGGGAAAAGGAGTGGCAATCTCTGTCTCAGAAACACTGCTTCTGGTGGTGAACCTCCTCTAGAGTAAGGAGGGAATTTAAATAAAAAGTACATATTTATTATATTTTAAAAATGTACTTGAGACCTTATTATTCTTTGCAACTGTCTGAAAGGAGGTTATAGCAAGGAGGGGGTTCATCCTCAAGCTGTATTGGGAGGGGTTTCAGGTTGGACATCAGAAGGAATTTTGTCACATAAAGGTCGGTTAAACATGGGAATGGGCTGCCCAGGGAGGTGTTGAAGTCACTGTCTCTGAGGTGGTTAAGGAAAGACTGGATGTGGCACTCAGTTCCATGGTCTGGTGGTGTTTGAGCACAGGTTGGGCTCAAAGATCTCAGAGGTCTTTTCCAACCTACAAGACTCTCTGATTCTCTGATATATGTGCATTTTGATGGCATTTGGAATCTCCAAACAGGATGTAGTGTGCTGGAAGCTGTATGAACTCTGCTTCTGCTACAGACTAGTCCAGAACTTAGCAATTCCACAGCAGGAATCAAGTGAATCTCCCTGCACTCATGTGTTTTATTAGAAAAGGAGAACCTTTGCTGACATTACAGCTGTGTTAATGAATCCCTTTGAAACTTTATACATTTTAATTTTTAAACTTTTTAATGTGATTGAATCTAAAATGCTCAATCCTAAATTGAACAAAGTCTACATTTCTGTTGTAGTAGCTGGCAGCTGATGTCCTGCTTCTTGAAACACAGACAGTGCTATTAATCATATTGTTATTTGTAGCCCCTGTGTATTGCTTTTTTATATGAGAATGTCAATGGGCTTCAGTGAAATAATTCATTGCAGCCTTTCTGAAGGGAGCTGCGCGTGTACCAGTGCAGGGATGCAGCGTGCCTGGAGTAACCTTCAAACCAGAGCCATGGGGCAGTGGCAGTGTCATCCTGGCTTCGTGTCACCAGCTCACATCAGGAGGCAGTCCAGCTTCATTGCATGGCCTTGCATACAGCCCAATAAGCCTTCCCAAGAGCCAGAATTCACTAACCAGGTGCAGGGACCTGTGGAAGCTGCTACACTGCTCCCTTCCCAAGCTGGAAGAGCTAAAGAGCAGTGCCTGAACGTACAGCTCAGCACAGCTGGGCACCCTGGAACTCATAGGTCTGTGCAAGCTCGGTGATGTTTGCATTCTGAGATTTTACATAGCTTAGACATGCTTCACAAAACAGTGACTCCATTCCCTGGGAGTTCTGGAAGAGGCCAAAAAGTACTCCACTAATTCCACTTGTTGGTTTGATGCTTTGCTTAGTGATCTGTGCACTTTGCTAGACAGATATTGCCAGCTTTCTTTTCCATCCAATTCAGCAGCTAATTTTACATATACTGTGTATCAGTGAAATATTATTTTATGGTGAATCATAGAATCATTATGGTCAGAGAAGACCTTCAGTGTCACCGAGTTCAACCTTTGATTGATGACTACCACCTCAACTAAACCGTAGCACTAAGTGCCACATCCTGTTGTTTCTTGAACACTTCCAGGGATGATGACTCCACCACTTCCCTGGGCAGCCCATTCCAGTGCTTAACCACCCTTTCAGTGACAAAATTCTTCTGATGTCCAACCTGAAGCTGTCCTGGCACAGCTTGAGGCCATTTCTTCTCATTTTGTCACTTCTTCCCTGGGAGTGGAGTTTGACCCATCTTTCCACACCCTCCTTTCAGGCAGTTTTAGAGAGTGGTAAGGTCCCCCCTGAGCCTCCTTTTCTTTCCAGGTTAAACATCCTCAGCCACTCCTCATCAGGTTTGTGCTCCAGACCCTTCTCCAGCTCCGTTCCCTTCTCTGGACTCACTCCAGCCCCTCAATGCCTTTCTCAGAGTGAGGGGCCCAGACATAAACACCAGACTTGAGAGGCCTCACCAGTGCTGAGCAGAGGACAATCACTGCCCTGCTCCTGCTGGCCACACTGTTCCTGATCCAAACCAGGACGCCACTGGCCTCCTTGCCCACCTGGGCATACTCTGGCTGATGTTCAGCTGCTGTTGACCAGCACTCCAAGTCCTCTTTCATTGCAGTTTTCCAGCCACTCTTCCCCAGCCTGTGGCTGGAAAATGCTGTGGGAGACACTCCCAAAGGCTTTATTAAGTCCAGGAAGACACATCTAGAGTCTTTCTCTCATCCTCTGGGTGGGTCACTTGGTCATAAAAGGAGATCAGCTTGGTCAAGGAGGACTTGCCTTTCCTAAACCCTTGCTGGATCCTTCTGATCCTCTGGTTATCCTGTATGTGCCGTGTTTTATTCCATAACCTTCCCAAGCACCAAGGTCAGTCTGACAGACCTGAAATTCCCCAAGTAAGAAGCTGAAGCTTCTCCCATTGTTATGCTTTAAATAACACCAATTAGCACTTGAGGTTTGTGTTAATTTCTGGAGACAGCTGGCAAATAATATTGGTAAGCTGACATCTTCTGCTGTTTATATAACCAGCCAGTATCCATGTAGGCTAAACCCAAAATTTAAAAAGTCTCACACCCATAGTAATAGTAGTAAAGAATGTAAAGTAAAGAATGTAGATACATATCCACACAGCATATTGTACAGTAATTAATGTGCTAATAGAGACATGTGTTGACTTTCAGTGAGGATAAATCTCCACTGGGACACGTGTGTATGGTGTGCAATGCTAATAAGGCAGTTCTTACTCAGCAAAGTGACTCAATAGCTGGTATAAATATAGCCAGGTTTGGAGTCTCTTCTATGCCAGGAGAGACTGTATAATGAAATTTGACATGATTTCGGAGATTGAAAAGTTCTTGGCAGAATTTTCCCTTACATGATGTTGGTTTTAGGATTTTGCTGTGATTTGCTGAAGAGCTGCCAGTAGCATCCGAGCCAGTGCTCGGTCACAGGAGCTGGCAGAGCTGTGCTGGTGGCCTTGTGTTGGGGATGTGTTGGCCCACATCTCAGCTGGGAAAATGTCTGTGAGCAGCTCCATGGAGAGGGCTCACCAGCCCTGAGCTGTGACCAGAGGTGGGTGGTGCCAGCAGGGGAAGGAAGTGATTGCAAACTTCCTCTTAAAAAACCTGGAAAAGTGTGGATGCACTGCCCCAGACCACTGTGCTGCCTCCTTTGTAACCAGCTTCCAGTTCCCCTCATCCTAGCCCAGCCTACTCCTGATTATTTATTTCACACCCATTAGAAGTGCTACTTGTTGCCAAGGTTTTTTACCCCTGTTTTCCTCCTTATTTGCCAGCGACAGCCACACGCTGCTGCTCACAAAGCAGACCGGTGTGATTAAAAGACCGCGGTTACCAAGGCAGCCATGGCAACAGCCTCCTTGGAGGTCTTTGTTGCCTGCTAAAACTTTGATCTCCAAAAGGGGCTGCTGCTGTTTCTCCCTCCAATTGAAGGGAAGGATGGGAAGAAAGGATAAAGTTTACTCCAAGCAGAGGGAGCACAGAGGGACGCTTTGCAGAGCCGTGCTCCCCCAGTAAATCTCACAGCAGCTGCCTTGGAAAAGTGTCTGATTTACAAGGGCCACACTTCCTCTCCTGTGCTTTCCAGCCTCTCCTCAGGCTAGTGTCCCTTGCCAGGGGCCTCTTGCTGTGACATGGCTTGGCAAAGTCTTCCACCACTGAGAAGGAAATAATTCCCTCTGTAGTTGCTGTGTCCTGTGATCACGCTGCAGCAGGTTGGGCTGTGGAAGCAGCCTTCAAACAGGAAAACAGTTCAGCAGTTCCTGCCATAGTTACCCAATATTTATCACATTTATGCAACTGCCAGTATTTGCCATGTTCCCATATTTACCCAATTGCCATGTTTCTGACTGCACCTGCGCCTACTTTATTCATGCCATCATTTCTTTTCAGCAGCACCACTTACCCTAATTATTTTTGTGTCTCTTCTCTGCAGACTCTCTGCTAATTGTGTGCTTGACTCCAGGTCTTCCCTGCTCCGCTGCTATTTGCTCACTGCTCTGTCGCCTGCCTGCCTGCCTGCTGTGTATTAACTCCTGTCCTCGCTGGCCTCTGCTGTGTGTCTGCACCTCTTGGAGCTGCTCTGCATCCCCTCAGCTTTTCCTCTCCCATCCCTCCTCCTGTGCTCTGCCAGTGCAGATGGGGTGCTTGCAAGCTCCGTTGCATTTCAAGGCTGGCAGGGGCCTGGGGCGTGTGAGGTGCCTGCTGAGAGGCCACTGTGGGCAGGTAAAACCCTTCAGCAGCACGGTGGGAATAGAGATGCTACGTGTCCCAGATCCTTGCAGAATGAGGACAAGCTCCTAGCTCTGACACAGTCACCCGGGACAACCCTGGAAAACGGGGCCACTGTCTGTTCCCTCTGTCCCCTCGGTGGTGGGAGCTTGCACAGAGGACACAAAGCTTGTGTTGGGTGGGGGCACAGATCTGTGACCCAGCAGTGGTGCCCAGCCATGGCTTGGAGTGCCTGCAGCCCTTTCTGAGGTGGGCAGGGCTTTGTGTAGAGGTGGTGTGGCCAGATGGTCTCTTGGCAGCATGTTTTACTGAATTGTTTCTTCCCCACCAATTGCTACCTACCCCTAGCATCCACTTAAAAACTTCCTTGAAAGAAACGAGAGAAGGAGGCGAGCTTAAAGCCCATGGAAGGAGCATCCTAGGCATGGAGAGATGGGTGGATGCTCTGACTGCCTCCTGCCTCCTCTTACAGCTGTGGATCCAAAAGGATGCCCTGCTCTCTGTTTTGGGCAGTGTGTGACCCACCAGGATGCTGCCCTGGCATCCCCTCTGTGGCCACCACAGGCTCTGGGCTGTGCCTGTGTGGTGGGCCAGGCTTGCAGAGGGCAGGAGGTGAGAGCCAGTGGCAGTGCTGTCCCTGTGTCCATTGGTTGGCAGGACAGAGGGATTTTTGCTCCACTTGTTGCTGGCAGCAGCAGCAGCAGAGGGAGGGAAGCCGCCTTCAATGGGGACAGTGGAGGGAGCCTCCCGTTGCTTGGGCAACCACAGGCAGCCTCAGCCTGCTGGCTTCCCTGAAGGAATGGTGTGGGGAAGGGTTAATCAGGGGATTTGTCCAGCCTGGGGCAGGGAGGGGGCTGAGCTGTGGAAGCTGCTGGGGCAGGCAGTCCAGGGGTGAGCATTGTGCTCAGCTGGGCCGGGCGAGGCAGGCAGAGTTCAGGCTGAGCTGTGGTGGGATTTGCTGCTGCCTCGGCTCCTCCCAGGCTTTGTGCATCCCTGCTGGGGGCTCTGGGGCCCCCAGGGCTGTGTGAGTCCCCTTGGCAAGGCAGGGATGCAAATTCCCCAGGCACATACTCTGACAAGCCAAGTGAGGCTGCACAAGCAGGAAGACTGGCTGCTCGTGGGTAGCACAGAGGAGCTGCTTTGGTTGTGTTTGTTTGTTAACCGAGTTCTCAGGTACTGTTGTATTAAAGGATGCTTTTTCCCTGTTGATGATGTGATTCCTTTTGGACATAGTAGGTACCCAGCACTAGCAGGGTTCGAGGCTCTCCAGGTAGGTTCCAAATAAAGCAGGCGCCCATTTATTAATGACCATTTGGGAAGGAGTTTCTGCTGTTTAAAGGTGTCACTTCCTTGCCTTTTTTACTGCAAATAGACACCCTAAATTAGCTGTGTAGCTCCAGCATCCAGTCCAGTGGCATCTGCTCTCACACCAGGGCTGCATGTGAGCTTGTGCAGAGGTAATAACACATGGGAGGTGAGCTACATGCTCATGTCTGCCCATATTCTGCATGCATGTGGTTCATGTGGGTGGTGTTCACATATGCACAAAAGGCCTGCAAAAGAATTGCATATTGATTTATCAAAGTAAGGAATATAATTAATATGCACGTGGAACATAACAAGTTAGTTGTGAGTGGCTTGGACAATTGATCCTTCCAGGAAATGGACTGCAAAGAATGTCATGAAACTCTCCGTAAATGTAGATGAGAATGTTGCAGCAGACTGGTGACAGGAGTCCTCCCTCAAAGTGGTAGATGGGGAGCAGTTATGTGAAGCATCACCATGCTACCTTTTGCTAAGGATTCTGGACCACTTCATCAGGACGGGCGTTCCTGTGAGTACTAGTGAGCTCTGATGAGTTGCAAAGCACTGCCTGTAGTCATGGTACACTCATTATGGCTCCAGCAGGCTTCCTTGTGGATTTTTGATCTCTGCAGAGCCCCTGCTGAAGCACTGAGAAAAAGCGGCTGGTGGGAATTTGATTGTAAAATCCTTCAAGGACAGACTAGAGGCCGAGGAGCTTGGGATCCAGTTCATCATCACTGTGTCTGAGTGCTGCTAGTGCAGGACCTGAAGGGCATGTGGGGAGGTTAAAGGTAGCTTTATACCACTTTTGCATTGGCTTACCCTTAGCTGCTCCTTTGTAATGCACACAATGTGTGTCTCTTCGGAGTGGAGCTCTCCTACCGTATGCATGTCTTTTAAAATCCCAGCATGATCCTGGGGCTCTATGGGAGAGTTCACAGCACAGCTGCACTTTGGGCTGTTCTGCCAATGCACAGGTGTGAGTAAATTACAGCTGAGCACTGTGCAGGATGTTTGCTGTGTACTGGAAATATCTCAGGCATTCTGTGCCAAAACAAACAGGCACCAAGCTGCCTTTGTGCTTGGAGTTTGTTTGTTTGTATTTGGTTGTAAATTATAAATTTGAAGTTGACTTGCCTTTTTTTTTTGTTTTTGTTTTTTTTTTTGTTTTTTTTTTTTTTTTTGTTTTTTGTTTGTTTCCTTTTTCTTTTGCAAAGTGATCCCAAAATTTCTACACGAATCCTTCCCTGGCTGGTTTGTTTCCCTTGAGTGTTGGCTTTGTCACACAGTCTCACCAAATAATTCTCGTGCATCTCCAAATAATTAGCAGATATGCACAGCATTCCTCCAAGGCTCCTTTCCTGGAGTTGTCAGTGCACTCACAGAGCCCCACATGGAGAGCAGCATCCATGGGTTTTGGAAGCACGTGGCTGATTTATCAATAGCCTTGGGTTAAGTTAAAGATGTTTCATATCTGTAGAAACTACATCAGTATGTTTCAAAAATAAACTGTGTCCTTTTGTTTAAGGACTGTTGTGCATTTTCAGGAGCTTTTGCATGTGTAGAGCATAACTCCAGGAAGATGTTACCATGTGTAACCATGCTAAAGGGACTCCTTTTTCTTGTCATTTTGTGCCTAGATTGGAGAAGCTCTGTTCCAGATTCTTTCCCCCCAGCTCTGCTGATAAAATGCAAGGACACAGAAATGGCAGAAGTGCAGAGGCATCGAGCAGGATGACATCTGTGGTTGATAGGAATTCACATAACACAGAGTGCAAGTGGGCTGATGAGGAAGGGAGCTGGAGGCTAAGGCAGGGGCTGGGGAGTGTGTTTTTCTTGCAGTAACCTCTCTCCTTCTTCTCCTCCTTCTGTCTTTTCTAGGCAGGACAGGGCTGCTTGCTGATCTCTTGCCCAGTTTTGCTGTGGAGATTATGCCAGGTATTCAGTCATTTCACCCTTAATCATCCATTCCTCTGTCATCTTGTCTGTTTATCCTTCTGCAGCATCTTTATGTGGTGTATGTTTCACTTGTGTGTGTGTTTTACCTGGGGATTTAAAGAGAAAAGCCTTTCAGTTACTGGGAAAGTGCTGGGTTTGGATCCCAGAGAGCTGATGCTGGGAGCCACATACAGAGATGGGTGATGTCATGCCAGCATGCATCACTGCGAGAGCAGAAATGCCAGAGCTGTTCTGGGGATGTTTCCTCTCAAGCTCTCTGCTCTCCCCCTGCTAGCACAGAGGAAAGTGTGCTTCAGCCTGGGAGACCCTTCAGCCCTGCTGGCTCTGTGTGTCAGCTGTGCAGTCACTCAGCTCCCCTGAGCTGGCCTGTGCTCTGCTCCAGCATCAGCACAGATGGTAGCACAGCAGGTGCTGGGAATGGAGCATTGGCTAGCACCCCATCAGTGGCACAGCCCCTCTCGTGCTGCACGGCCAGGCCATGTTCTTGGTGGCACCAGGTGGCTGGGCCCGACGTGAGAGCTCCCTTGCTAGCCAAAACTGGAGCCACCAGTTCTGGCACTGCTTCCACAGGAGACAGAGGCTGTGCAACAGATTGTTCTTGAAAGGGAAAAGCTGTGAGAATATTTAGCCCTCGAGTCATCTGATCATTCCCTGGTGGTGCCCGAGGAGCATTTCTTTCACGCGTTTGTGCAAAAATGCAACTCCACATAAATGTGTGAAGCTGTTTTAGAGCCTGTCCCAGAGATGCAAATAGAGAGAAGGCAGACACTCACCCACCTCCAGTGTAAACCAAAGCTCCCTAGAATTCCTGCATGGCAGGAGAGGGATTGGTCTTTTCAGCACAGATAGATAACAGTTGGTTCTCTATTGCCTAACACTTTTCCCCCCCATTATTTAGAATTTTATTGAATGGGTATAAAAATATGGTGTGTAGGCCAGATATCTTTCTGGTACCCTCACTGCATGAGTAGACAACAAGAAACTGTAAGATGCAGCAGCAAACCACATTTCAGCTGTTAGTGTTGCCTGAATAAAGAAAAGCAGATACTTCTGTGAGCACAAACCAGTAGTTTCCAGATAGGGGGACACAGAGCATGTCGGCTTGGTAGTCATTTTAATCTCAGCATTATACAGTTGTAGTGGGAACTGGTTGAATCCCAGTTTTATTTTGTTTTAAAGGAAGAGCCAGCAGGCTCTTTTTGCTGTTTTCTTAACCTCATCAGAAAAGGAAATGGTCTAACTTCCTGTGAAGTAAAATCCTGACTCACAGGTCCCTGTGGCTGGGACACTGATTTCAAACATCCACTTTATATGCTGAGTGAGTATCCTGCAATGTGCAATGTACACACTAATCTGACCCCCTTTTGTACTCCTAGGATGCTTTCAGGGAGACCACAGATACACTTCTAATGGACTTGCTGTCTGTTTTTTCCTCTACCAGGCTTTTGTCCTTTATGGAGTGGTTGTGAACTGTTCACTAATAGCTCTGGAGATCTGACATCTGAGTTTCACTGGATAGCTGTAGCTGGCCACTTGTGTCAAGCAGGATCATTTCACCTCTTTCTCTGTGTCCATGGTGGTTGCAGAAAACAAGATGAGAGCAGAACAAAGAAAAAGCCACTAAGATGTTGCTTAGATTGGCATAGATTAGGAAGTACAGGACTGGAAAGGATAGTCTGGCTCACTATCTTGCATTCTCTCCCCAGCACCATGTAATTTCATCTTTCTGTAAGATCAGCAAGCTTAGGAGTGGCCTAAGGTTTGGCCTTTCTCTTTCCCATTGGCCCACTTTCTTTGATGGGCTTCTTTTAGCTTCTCTCTACATCACTGCTCATCTATTTCTGTCCATTTATGTAAGATCTTTAACTATAATACCTGCTTTTCCTGCTGCATTTATCCTCCTACCATATTTACAGGCAGGAGCTACATCTTCCCTCAGCCTTCTGTTTAATAGAGTAACTCAGCAGGCTTCAGCTCCCCTGCTGCCAGGCAGGCTCCAGAGTCCCTTCATCCCTCAAAAAAATCCCAGCTCTCCATTGGCTTTGGCCTAAATTCATCTTTTCTGCTGCAAAGATGACCAGAGCTGTATAACATCAGTAACTCCAGATGAAGTTAAGTGCAGAGGAGGCATTGTGTGATGGCACAGATATTTTCTTAATACTGCTGGAAATTCTTCCCTTATGTGGCCTAGGATTACATTTGCCATTTTTTTGTGGCTGTATTGCATGAGTGGTGACAGTAAGCTATGTATACTGGATCATTTGTCTTGTTCAGTTTTTCTCAACCAGTGAAGTCCTGTTCAGAACAGAAATTGTACTTATCTTTGAACCTGTGACACTGCATACTTTGAAATTCAGGATAATACTGCTTTTCATATTTCCTATTTTAGACCCAAGGACAACTGGCCCTTTGTATAACATGTCCCAGCCTTTAGTGCATCCCTACTGCTTACTATCATGATATTTTAGCACATTCTTATTTTCTATGTCAAGGTAATTTATGAAAATATTAAGCAAAACAGCTGCTAGAAGCAGAACTTGAGGGGCTGGGTCAGTAATCTCTCAGCTCTTGCTTTCCCATTCATGAATGCTTCCCTTCTGCCCTTTCCTTACTTGTTAGCTGAATTTTTGTCAGCATATAATAAGTTCAACCCCAACATATTATTCCACAGGAACCAAAATTAAATGCAAATTTAAATGAAATTCATGTGTGTCAGCCAAAAAAGAACTAAAGGACTAAAAAAATTTCACTTCACACTTCTGAAGTGTTGATTTGTAGATGCCAGATCTTTGACTGACATTTTTCAAAGGAAATTTAAAATTCTAGATTTAAAATGGCATTTTTTAAAAAAGGGAATTGTTTGTAAAAGAGTTAAGGAAAACTTCAACAAAGTAAAGAATCATACTTTTGTTCAAACAGAATGCTGTGAATGGATCAAAAATGACACTTCTTTTTGTATTGTATTAAGAACTAGGAAAAATTCTATTTTGAATGGTCAAAGTGAAACATTTTTACTTGACTTTTTAGCTTAGCAACACAGGTGAGGGGTGCACTGTTTTTCCAGTGTGATTCTTCATGCACATTGCAATCCTTGTGTCAATACTTCTTTATCTCAAATAATACCATACCAGGAGACTCTAGTGAATGCTGGACTTCTGCTTGGAAATAATGGTCTGCTGCTTTTTTTAAACTGAAGTGGGGATACATCCTTTCCCTCTGCAGCCCCACCATGTCTTTATTTGCTTTGTGCCATGTTTCCTAGGTGGCTGAATAACCACCTGGGTACACCTGAAGTCTTTTCCCCACCAGCAATGGGGAGAATCTCTTGCTATCTCTTGTCTCTTGCTTTGAGATAGGTTGGTGCATTTCTCTGACTTAAAACCAACTCCAGGCCTCCTGTATGTTTGGAGTCTTGTAATTTCTTGATCCAGATGTGTTCACTGATCATTCCCTTAGTCTGTGGAACTCCTGTGTGGCAGTAGGTGCTGCCCTGGCACAAGCTGAGCCCTGCTCCCACCACATTTTCCAGCAGCAAAGTCTGAGAAACGTTTTCTCCCTCCCTTTCCCCTTTAAGCCCCATCCTGGTTTTTGTGGGCCAGCTCTTGCGTGCTTTCACTTGTAGGGTTTTTCAGCTGCTCCCTTTTGGGGCCTGGCACACATCATCTGAGGCTTCAATGGGGGAAGAAAAAAGTGGTTGTTAGGTTTCCTGGCTGGCGGTGGCGCCTGAATAGGATGCTCGCTCGGCGCATTCAAAAGAATAATTGCGCGCGTAGGCCTCGCTGCGAAGGGGCAGGCCTGGCTCGTTTGCTGGGCTATTTATAGCCTGCTTTTCACCATGGTTTGTCCCATTAAAACCAGAATGTGGCTAGGGAACAAACACATAAGCAGGGCATGAACATGGCCAAGAAGAATGAGTCTTTGATGAGGGCCAAGTGCTAATGGAGCACGTCCTGCGGCATTGGCGCAGGTCTGCTGTGGGGCGAAGGGTTTCTGGCCGGGGAGCCAGGGCTCCTGCCTCTGTGCTGCTGGAAGGGACCACATTTTGGTAGCTCATTTCTCACTGTTATGTGCCATTTCTGCTCTGACACAAGAGGAGGAGTAGACCCAGTCCTAGACCCACAGAGAGCCGGTCCATTTCTGTTATTCACCTGTGTGTTTTGTCCCCATGCTCTCCGCTGGGAGGATGTTGCTGATGTTCTCTTCCACAGCAACGTGCAGTCCTGTAACTATCTCCCTTTCTCCCCTTGTTTTCCAGAGTGGGTCTTTGTGGGCCTGGTGATCCTGGGGGCGTTCCTGTTCTTCCTCCTGGTGGGGATCTGCTGGTGCCAGTGCTGCCCACACAGCTGCTGCTGTTACGTCCGCTGCCCCTGCTGTCCTGAGTCCTGCTGCTGTCCCCGGGCACGTGAGTGACCCTGCTGCAAATCTGCCCTGCTACTTCTGCTCCCTGGCAGAACAGGAGGAGAATCTGCTAATACTGTTTCCTTTGCCCTGAGCACTTTGCTTGGCTAAAGAACTGGTTCTTAGGGAGTGAAGCATCTGACCTATTACTCAATGGTTGAATGCTCAAAGTTAATTACAAATGTAATTCCCCAAGCCCTCCCTGCCTTGGCAGCTGTGCCTGCTTTTCCAAAGTGTCGTGCTCCCATTCCAAAGTTGTTGTTGTTGTGTCAGTGAATGTTGTGGGTCAGAGCTAAGAGCATCCTGGGAGGTTTCTTCCTGGCAATGCAAATCAGCTGTCCTCCACAACAGTGCAAAATCCTTGCAACCCAGCATGGTTCCTGGTCAGGCTCAGTCAGATCTGTCGGATTCCCTGAGCCTCATCCTGCTGCTTGAGTCATCAGTTATTTTTAAAGCTGAACTGCCACTAAATCATGGCAGCGGTAATGCTGGGCATCTCTCAGTGCCATTATTACTATATGCACTATTATTATATGCAGCACATATTTTAGACTCCCCTCAGTACCCTTTGAGGCTTAGAGAAATTCAGGGTGGTCCTTTTAATTCGTTTGTCTGATTGTCTCCTGTGGGGTTGGTGGTGCAGGTTTTGTCCATGTGTCCAGTGGGTCTGGAGGGGCTGGTGCGTGATGCTGATTCTTGTTCTTTTTCTTTTTCAGTGTATGTAGCAGGCAAAGCAGCAAAAGCTGGGTACCCTCCTGCAGTCTCTGCCATGCCAGGTCCATACTACATCCCCAGTGTTCCTGTAGCTGGTGTCCCATCTCCTGCTGTGCTGATGGACAAGTCACACCCCCCTCCCTTAGCCCCAAGTGAGGCCAGTGCAGGAAGCCAAAATGGTAATTTGCAGTGCCAGGCACAACATTCAGTCCTCTTACTGGGAGCCGGGCTGGGAAGGGGAGGAACGGTTGTCACTGGTCGAGTGGTGTGAAGAGAAGAAACACAGGGAAACTGCATTTTAATCCTGTCTCTGACAATGACGTTTGCATTAGGGCACATGGCCTAACTTTTCTAGGGCCATCAACACAGAGTCAGTTTGTGGGTGCTTAATTAGGTCAGCAGGGAATGGGAAGCCAAGTTCGTGTACAGGACCCCTCTCATTACTGCTGCAAATGTTCGCTTGCAGGGGACAAAAGGATGAAGGTGATTTCAGGAGAGCAGAGGCAGGAGTCATTTTCCTCTTAGAGCTAATGCCTTGCAAGCTGCTTTCTCTTTGTAAACTGTCCTTCCAACCCTCTGTAGGGCACTGCTTGGACTCTGGCAGCAGTTTTTGCTGCAGCATGTTTTACTGTCCCTGTGGCATTTTGGGCAAAGTAACCCATTCCCTTGGTATTTCTGCCCAAGATCTTTTGGGGCTGGACTCTGTCCTCTACTTTACAGAAGTCAGTAGGTCACTTTTTTTGTTCAGCCTTTGCATTTGTGAAATGTGAATGATGAAAGGCTTCTGACTAGAAAGGAGTTGTGGAGCAGTAGCAGACCTAGAATCTCAGTGTGATGCCTCTTGTCTCGGGGAGGGTCATTTCTGCTGCCGCAAAGGAAGCTGCCATCAAGGAGAAAAGAGGGCAGCTATTTAACCACATGCATTTCAGGATCAGAGTGGCTGTCTAAATTCAAACATTCTGCAGCAGAAACGACTCTCACCAATGCAGAGTCATCACTGACCAAGCTACATGGCTGATTTCAAAGCACCACACTAACTATCAGTTGTTAAATTAACTCACGACAGTGTGTTGATAAAACACATCTGAAAAGACAAGATTTGGTAGCATAATTAATTAAGCTTCTGGAGCAACCCTATGCATGCTTCTGCTGCCCCAGTCAGTATATTAATCTTTCTGGAATTACAAAAAGTATTTTCTTTCTACAATCATACTTTTTTTTTGGTCACTGAAATCAAAACAGAGCTCTGGAATGGAGAAATTTCCTATTTTGAAATAGGAAATAAATCAATCACTGATCCAACGCAGAAGGTATCCAATTCAAAAACCTTTGTCAGAAAATGATGAATGACACCCCAGTGCTTCAATTTTTTTCTCCTGTGAAAAATGTCATTGCATATAGAGTGTGGTGTTGGTTGTGGGAACTCCAGGGATTTTTAAGAGTCAGATCACAGCTCCCAGTCTTGTCTCTGCTAGCAGAGCACAAGTTCAGAATAAAAAACAGTGGATATGTTTGGTAGCCAAATGGAATGGTTCTTAGGATCCTATGATCCTTACACAGAAGGATGCATTTAATAGATGATGCAGCCAAATCAGGTGTCTGGACTCAATCCCTCACCTCAGCACTTGACAGGAAGTAGTATATATATCACAGAGCTTTAACCTTTCTAGCAAGACAACAGAGATTCTTAAGCTTTTAAAAAAATTAGTTAATGTTTTTTGCAATAATGTGGACAAACCCTTAGTCTGGATCATGGATCTGTTGTTCAAGGTGCTTGAGCTATGAAGCTAAAGGAGAGTTATAGCCTGTACTCTGTTCTTTTAAGGTTCTCCACAATGCCAGAATATCCCCTAATGACAGGTTATAGAAGAGAAAACATTGTGTGGCTTTTCCAAGCTACTTATTTGCTTGTTGGCCAGGCAGCAAGCTAAACAAAACAGGTAATGGTTGAGTTTATAATAAAAGCCTTTCTCAGAAGGAGAATAAAAACCCTCTGTGTCCTCCACACAGCTGGTGTAGGTCTGGTCTGAAGCTGTGTATCTTTGGGACTTCCACCTTTCTGTCAAGTCCATTTAAAAAATGGGATCAGAAGTGCTGGGGGACAGAGATTGGAAGATTGTGTAATTCTGGCTTACATTTTGCCCTAGATAGATTCCATGCTTATAAATGACCCCTCTGAGGGGATCTAATGGGAAAACTCAGGCCTGAGGATATTTAGAAAATTTTCTGGCGTTACATAAATGCCATGTGGCAAAGCTCAGATTAAGCCTAGGAACTCTATTCTAAACTTAGGGCTGAATGAAGAAAAAAAAACTCCCAAAATATTTAGCTCTCTCATTTAGAAGTGTTGACACCACATAAGTTAAAATTTATGCACTGTTTTAAGTGCAGTGGTTACCTAAAGGCTCTTGCATAGATCCTTTAAACTCTGCACACAGGGAAGCTTTTGGTCCTAGATCTTTAACATGAAAAGGGTATAAGGATGAGACATCATTTACTTCCTAAACATACTTGTCTGAAAAAAAATAGTAGTGCTGCCCTTTCTGGGGAGGGAGACAGCTTAGAGTTTTGGCTGAGTTGGTTCCACCCACAGAAGAATAAAAATAGTGTCCACTTAAATACAAATTAAACATTAGAAATTTATTAACTGTTCAAGAGGAGAAAATATGGGAAGAATGTTCCTTTCCCTTTCACTTCAGCAAGTGGTTCTGGACATGTGGTCAACATCTCTGCATCTTTATTTCTTTATAATTAAAATGAGCTTAAAATGCTTCAGACCTGATTAAAGGATTGTGGCAATTTACAGATGACGAGTGTGAGGAAGAAACAATAATATCTTTGGTTCTCAGCTGAAGGAATAATGAAGAGATTTAATAAGTTGTACATTTAGTATCATTATGAGAAATATTTGATAAACAAACATAGAGACAAAACTGCTTCCTCTGTAGTGGAAAATACTTTTTATGAGCTGTTCACAGTCATCTTTGCAGATTTAAATCCAAAATTGATTTCTAGATTCTTGCAGAATTAACCAAGAAATTTACTTTTTGATACACAGCTGTAGTAGCAAGCTTAGTATGAAGCTAGCATGAAGCCTGGCTAATTCTCCATCAGTTCCAGGAGCTGTAGAGGTTGCCCAAATAGTGTTTGGCACAGCCTCAGTGTGAGCAGTGGCTCTGGGGAGACAGAGTCGGGGAGCTGCCTGTTCAAGTTCCCCAGAGGTTATGAGCAGGTCAGAGTGGTTTGCTGGCTGTGTATAAATGAGGTGGCAGCTTAGCTGAGCTCCTAGCCCACACATTAGAAGAAGGAATAGAGAGAGGCCTTTGCTGGCACAGTACCAGACAGAAGTGAGGTACCAGCCATGATGGTGAGGTGGAGAACTGCCCTTGCTGCTCATGCAGTACAGCCAGAGCTGTCACTTCTGAGGCCAGCCAGTGCAGCCTCACTTGAGGAGGCCTGCTGTGCTTCCACTTTGGGAGGCAGAGGCAGAGGCAGGATTCCTTGTGTTTTGTAAACCACTGTCTGCATTTCCAGCACTGTGCACTCACTCACTCACTCACTGGGATAATAAAGCACACACTGTTGTCAGCTCAGCTGTCTGGAGGCACATTAAAAGAAGGACCCTGATAGACCTCTACTATATTTTTACATCCTATACCATTCCCAAGTGCAGACACACAAGGTAATATCTCAAGATGTAATCACTTATCTTACACAGTCAAACCCACAGTGAAGCACTTTGCTTCTGAAGTCTGCCCATGGCACAGCCATTCCTGAAGCACAGCATGGTTATTTCCTAGTGCACAGAGACACATGCACAGCAGTTTAGGGCAGGAGGTGCCTAAGAATACCTCTGCCAAGTCCTTGCTCAGCCCACACAGCACATACTATGCGACGTACTACCCAACCCATATGGTAATAGCTCGATGTGTTGCAGTGGTGAGGGATAAAACAGAAGGAACAGGTTGGCTCAGAACCACTGTGCAAGTGTTTAAGTTGTTCCCCAGCAGGAGCATTCATGCAACACTGCAGTATTCCTACAAGGGAACTTGTTAACCCCATGCAAGGCAGGCAGGTTCCATTTTGTAGTGTTCAGTGAATTGTCCTTAAGATGGTTCTCTAATAAGGCTGAATTTGAGGGTTGCAGTCCTCTCTTGTACCTAGACCTGAATTTCTGTCGATCCTGAAATAGCTCCACGCTGACACCTTTCTTAAATAATCTGCTGTAAAACCCTTATTTTCTTCAAAGAAAGAGTGGAAAGGTGGAGTTCTCTGCTTGCTGATCATAGACCTGCCTTAAGGTAGTCAGGCTGTTTGTAGCTATTATTAGTAGGTAAGGTGTGCATGGAGCTAACCTGCCAGAGTTAAATCTGCTTTGGCTCCAGGTGTACAGGGTCTTCTTTTTTACACACAGGTATATGGACAAGTCAAAAAGCTGTCCAGACTTCCCAGAAGTTAAGCATTTCATGCATGTCTAAGATATATACCTTTCTGTAAAGTAAAGCTTGTAAAAAATCCCAGAGCAGACAGTTTCACAGCTACCAGTGACCTGGCTGGCCTCATCCCTGGAGTCAGTATAAATCTCAAAGCACTGTGGTGTGCTTTGTGGGACTTGGTGTTTCCTTCTATATTCACTGGAGCTTCTGCCACATGCTCTTCAACCTGTGTGAGGAGAATTCTTGGGGGTGGGAGGGTGGAGTGGTCTTGCACAGTGACAGCTCCCAAATGCTCAGCCACCTGCTTCTCCTGCAGACTCAGAGCGTAGAGGAAGCCTGATCTTCTGAGACTGCTTCTCCCATACCATGACGAATCCTTTCAGTAGTGCTGAGGAAGGAGAAAAGAGTTCTGCTTTTCTCTCTGCCATCATCTGTGGGAGTTGAAAGTTGGAATCACTCTGTGGCAATGAGGGGGTTGCTTTTGTTTTAGCTGGGCAAAGCAGACCAACTCCAGAGCGAGCCTGTCTCAAAGGAGGGAGGGTGAGGTGCTGTGAGGATGTCCCACCATGCTCAGTGTCCATCACTGGATGCACTGGGTTGTACAAACTGGGCATTTCCAAACTGTTTTTGCTGTTCCTGCAAACTTCTAAAATGATGCAAGTTCTTACAACTTCACAACCCACACTGTAGACGAATTTCTTGTGAAGCAGCGGCTGACTCAGTGTGTTTTGACGCAGCCTACCTGCCTGCAGACGTGAGCTCAGCTATAGAATTAGCAGTGTTGTGGGAAGGGCTCCTTGTTCTTACATGGGTTTTCCTCTAATGTTTTCTTTTTGTCTCCCTAGCAGTGCGCAAAGGGTACAGGATCCAGGCTGACAAGGACAGGGACTCCATGAAGGTGCTGTACTATGTGGAGAAGGAATTGGCTCAGTTTGACCCGGCTAGGAGGATGCGAGAACGATGTGAGAAACAAGCATGGTTTGATTTTTTTTTCCCCACTGACCTAAGGAAGACTGGAAAATTCATAGTTAAAAGTTTACTTGGTTTGTCTCAGAGTCAGCCCCTAGGATATGATATCCAGGATAAGCTAGTTGAGACAGATAAAGTCTACGTTGTAGGTATCTACAGGTATGTTCTGATTTTAAAAGTCTGGTGCTTACCTAATCATTCTTACAGCAAAATGAGGGATACTGAAAAGCTCATTAAAATTGTCCACTTGTATAATTAAACTTTGGGATCGTCAGCATCTGAAAAGCCAAATCCTACTCATACCTTCTACAGCCTGTGGTGTGATAATAGCTGGGATATTGTTTTCACAATTTCTTGTGAGTGTGGTGTCTGTATATTCCCAGCATAGCAAAATAGAAGAGGGATGATTTTATTGAAAGTGTCTTTTGGGGGCTCAGTGACCACAGTGTGGCTTGAAGGAAGCAGGACGTTCGTTTGGAGTGGCTGTTGCCCTGCAGAAGGTGCAGGGTGGTGAATAGGGACATGGTGCAAACTGAGAACTGAGCTTCTCTGTGGAACTTCCCATAGCCTCTGGTAAGCTTTATTTCCTTAAATAAAGGCCGAGGCTGCACTTAATGTGTGTCAGAATACAAACCCAAGGGAGGATCTTTCCACATTAGGAGGCAGAGGTGCAGAATGGAGCAAGGAGTGTGGGAAGGGCTTGCAGTGCTGCTGCTCCTTGTCCTGTGGCTGCTGTGTGCCGAGGACAGCGCAGGCTGGGGGCTCAGTTCCTGTGGGCAGCACACAGAGCTAACCCATGTTAGGCACTGCTAGAGGCTCACTTGAAACAGACGTGTGGGATCCTGAAAATCATTGAAGGGAAGGGCTTTAAGGAATGACACTACATCAAAGCTCTGTACAGATTAGGCATAACGAACAAATTATATATACTTCTAAAACAGTCATTGCTGAGCACACTGTCTTCTCCACCCACAAGATTTACTATAAAAAGACCTCTGCAGATTGGTATGTCAGGCCTACAGATGTCAGTGTGCTTGATGGGGTAGAGACTGACAGTGATTCAGACAGACTTTTACTTTTTCCTTAATCTTTTTTTGAGGGGGTTGCTTTTGTTTCAGCTGGGCAAGTCAGGCCAAATCCAGAGGCAGCCAGGAAAAGGGGAGGGGGCACAACTTCTGTGCTGTAGTGGTGTCCCACCAAGCTCGGTGACCACCTTGCAAGGACAGAGAGCTCACAGGTGGAAAGCTTTTCCCAGAGGGTGAGGTCAGTTATGTGGAACGCAGGCATCTCCCGCTGTTTGTGATACCCTCAGAATCCCCGCCTGGCTGCCATCAGGCCATGCCCATCTCGTTTCTCCCCTGCAGATAACAACACCGTGTCTGAGCTGAGCTCCCTGCACGAGGAGGACCTGAATTTCCGCCAGCCCTACCGGCAGGCGCGCAGGAAGCCCCTGCCCCCCGCGGGGGACGCGGACGGCGACGCCGAGTACTGGGCGGGAATGGTGGGCAGCACCTCCCGCTCCCAGGCTGTGTCTGACTACAGGGACGAGCGGGACAGCTACTGGCACAGGTGAGGGACACCGCGGCAGGGGACAGCTCTGTCTGGCAAAGGGCTGAAGAAAGCAGAAGGGACAGATGGACTGGTAGCTCTCCCCTGTTTCCTGCTGCCTTTGCTCTGCTTAGTGGGAGAGAGGGACTAGGGAGAAATAGGAAATCTGGACAGATTATTAGATGAGGTCAGAATGAAGCTGATTGCAACTCTTGACATGTAACAAGAGCTGCACTTGTGCACTGGCAAGAAGATCTGTAAAAATCATCTATTCCTGCTGATATTAAGAGTCATAATACTTCTTTCTTCCTGAAGTAGATATTTATTCTTATTTCTGCCCCTTCTGAGTATTGCAAAGCCATATCCATTAAGGAACAATGAGCCTGCTGAAGATTCCCTAGCTGGGTGAAGACAGGTACAAACCCCAGTCCCAGTGGGATGTAAAAGTGAGATCAATAGGGAACTAAGCCACTCTTCCCATGGTGGGAAAGTGCAAATCTCTCTCTTGAGCTTTGTACCTGATGCATGCAGCACTTCCCAATGCTGGTGTGCTTTATTATATAGGAGTCACACCCTCCTGCTTTGGTGCAGCTAGACTAGTGCTCCAGGCTGAAGGACTTGCACTCTGGTGCCTAAAGAGAGACAGCCCAACCTTCCCTCAAGCAGCCCAGTATTCCAAAAGCAATGGCAGGGATTTTCTTCCTTCGGTACTGGGTTATTGTACCAGCTCACTGTCTTTAAACCTGCTTCAAAACTGCCCTGCTGTGAGCTTCTATGGCTGGGCTCTTGGGTTTTTTCAGCAGGATATACACCTACAAGCTCTGGGATGAAGGAGAAGCAGGTCCAGCCCTGCATGTTGGAGGACAGGGCAGATGCACCCTGGGGATAACCTCAGGTAACATTAGACACAAAGAACCTGAGCTATGTGCACTAAGCTGCCTTTACACTCAGCAGAGAGAACCTGAGGTTTCAAGGATGTGATAGATTCTCTTCCTATGGAAGACGATGAAAACAGCTCAGATGATACATGCCCCCAGGAGGGCGTGTTTCCCTCCCTTGTCTGTGCAGGCAGCCGGGGTGGGGAAGAGTGCAGCTGGATCTAACTCTACCTCCTCCCTGTTCCAGCCAGCAGAGATCCAAGTCGGAGATGCTGTCCCGTAAGAGCTTCTCGGTGGGCGTGCCGGCCGTGTCCATGGATGAGCTGGCGGCCTTTGCCGAGTCCTACGGGCAGCAGCAGCAGCGGCCGCGGCGGGCGGACAGCCAGGAGCTGCGGCGCTTCGAGCGCTCCGAGTCGCACGGCGGGCGCGGCGGGGCCCTGCCCCGCCAGGACAGCTCCCTGGAGGAATACTACAGCAAGCGCTGCAGGGCCAGCCGCGAGCCGCTGACGGACTCGGAGCGGGGCTGGTCCTACAGCCCGCCCCGCCGGCGCGCCCACGAGGAGAAGCACCTTCCCCGGCTGGTGAGCCGCACGCCCGGAGGGAGCCAGAAATACGATC
This sequence comes from Ammospiza nelsoni, assembly GCF_027579445.1. Lineage (NCBI taxonomy): Eukaryota > Metazoa > Chordata > Aves > Passeriformes > Passerellidae > Ammospiza > Ammospiza nelsoni. Next base: position 4,989,183 of record NC_080634.1, read on the forward strand.
ACTCCTACCTCAGCAGCGTCCTGGACAGGAAATCGCGGAGCTACGACGAGAGCGGTGACCACTGTGCCACCCCCTCGAAGCTGAGCTCGCAGCCCAGCCAGAGGGGAGGCAGCACCTACTACGCCTGGTCGCCGCCCTCCACCTACAAAGGCGAGAAGTCGCAGCCGCCGCCGCCGCAGTCGTCGTCCCCCGAGCAGGACGAGGAGGAGGAGGACAGCCTGCCTCCCTACAGCGAGAGGGAGCTGAGCCGAGGCCCTTCCTACAGGGCCAGGGAACAGGCCTACCTCAATGCCTCTGACAAGAAGAGGAAAAAGGACCCCAAGAAAACAGTGAGGCCATGTCTGGTGGTCCTGGTCCAAATAGGCTGAGTGGAGAGCCACCAGGCAGGGGTTACCAACCAGAGCTGATGGGGAAGGGGGTTTTCCAGGAGGGTGACACCTGGAGTCTGGGTATGACGGTGTTCACAGGGGTCTCAGGTTGAGGGAAGAGACGAGGATTTGACTCCATGGTTCAGAAGGCTTGATTTATTATTTTATGATATATATTACATTAAAACTATACTAAAAGAATAGAAGAAAGGATTTAATAAGAAGGCCAGCTAAGAACAGAATAAGAAGGAATGATAACAAAGGCTTGTGTCTCGCACTCTCTGTCCGAGCCAGCTGACTGTGATTATCCATTAATTAGAAACAACCAACATGGGCCAATCACAGATGCACCTATTGCATTCCACAGCAGCAGTTAACCATTGTTTACATTTTGTTCCTGAGGCCTCCGGATTCTCAGGAGGAAAAATCCTAAGGAAAGGATTTTTCATAAAAGATGTCTGTGACATCTGGGTGTCACTCGCTGTGGGAAGGGGGGAAGGAATTGGGGGGATAGGCAGCCAGAAAGGGTAATAGCTCCTGCACAGGAGCCCATGATGGAGGGGAAAGCCAGATGTGCCTGGGACTGGGGAGGTAGGGGATGTCTTTGGCATCTGTGGCGTGGTAATCCAAGGCGGAGGGAGTTTATCTAGAGTTCAGGAGGAATGGGGTAGGGAAGTTACCCAGGCCTTACAGAAATTACAGGGCTTTGCTTTGGCTTTGATTCTTGTTGAAGAAGGGTTGAAAGGCTCTTGTTTTTCTGGACTGGAACAGGGCTGCTAGCAGGGGATGATGTAAGGGCATCTTTCTGAAATGGGTGAGATCACAGACTCCCATGGGGGCCATTCATGCCAAAGGCATTCCTCACCCAGGATACCAGCAAGTGCAAAACATCCTGCCACAGCCTAAGCTGGTGAGGACTGATAAGGTCATAGTTGCTGGGGAAGGGGATCTTCCCCATCTAACCCAGCTGGGGAAATCTGCACCACGAGGGAAACCTTATCATTAGAATAACTTGGCTGTGGGAGAGAGGACTGGATTGTGAGTGGGCAAAGCTATTGCTGTTTAGTTTTGTCTCTGTCAAAGCTTTGTCTGTCCCTTTGTCTGTACCAATGGGAGATTTCCTGTTGACATTGAATCTTCTCTCTTTCCTCTCAGAATGATTTCCCAACAAGGATGTCCCTTGTGGTTTGAAGTTGTTGTGGACCTGTCATGTTGATGGGCTGGATATCATGAGGTGACTGCAGGGGAGAAGATGCAGAGCAACAAGCAAGACATGCCTCTGTGAACCTTTGCAGCCATCAGCCATGGACTGTTTCAACTTTTTGTTCCATCCAGGGGAGCTGAGGCTTTTGTAAGAGACAGACTCCCATGGACAGCACTTGCTCTCAGAGGCTCTGGGAGTCTGCCAGGAAAATGAGGCTGGGGCTCTCTTTGGTGCCCTGTTTTCCAGTGCCCTCCATTCTGCTCTGGATGGCAGCCATGTCCCTACTGCCTCTGCAGCCCTCCCTGCAGCCCTGAACTACAAGTGAGGCTGCCTTTGTGCCTCTTGCCCTGTCCCATGTGCAGAGGGAGGCCTCTTGCTCTCTCTGTCTCCTCGGTTCTCTTTTTGGATCAAAATTGTCTCCATACCTAAAGCCTTTTCTGTATCACCCCTGTGCTGGGAGGAGGCCTTGTTCTTACAACTGCAGACTGCCTCCAGCTGATCAGGCCCTAAATCCCGAAAGAAAATCCACATCCCTTCAGACACTGTAAGAAAATGACTGATGAGATGTTACCTTGATAAGGGCTGAATGGGGAAAGAGACAATTATGAGCTGGTTTGTTCAATATATTTAGTTCTGTTCGTTGTGTAATGGGAGTTGCAGGTGAGATTGATGTATTGTTCTGAAAGTGGGTCAAAGTAGCTTTTATTGTGATGAGAGCATGATTTGTTTCCCCCCTGCCCCCCCCAACTGTGTTTTGTTTTGATGCTGTTGCATTTCCTTGCAGCTCAGCTGTGAGCCTGTAGAGCTTCAAGCAGGAGCACCTGCTCCACTGTTTTAAAAGCAGTGCTCTGGCCTTCCTAGTGCTCTGCTTCCAGCACCACCAGACACTTCTGCCACTCTAGTGAGTGGCCTTTTTGTTCCAAGGAAGCAAAAAGGGGACAGTCTCAGTGAGAGGGCAGCTGCAGACCTTCATCCTGTGCCACTGGTATCACTCCTTTCTGGGAATAGTTTCCCAGAAGAAGCTACTACTGAAGAGAGCAGTAACAGCAGTGGGAAAAGAACAAGCACTGTGGATTGCTACAAGCTTTGAAAGTCACCCTTTTCACTTAAAACCATTCCATTCACTTTGGTTGGGAGGTGGTTTTAGTGGCTGTTGTCTCAGGAATAGCTTTATTTAGAAGTGAGTGCTTCACACCATGTGGAAGCCTGACATTCTGGTTTTCATAGAGTATTATACAGTCATTTATTTAGCTGCTAAAATCACCATGTGAGGGAAGATGATGAGAACATTTTAAGGTCCAGTATCTTGATCCCTATTACACCTAGAAACAACATAATGCCCTATTGTGTTATGGACATTTTTTTTTATCACCCTCTGAAATGACATCTTTGTTGCTCCTCTGGGAACTTGGGAAGCTGTCTGGCCTCAGATGCTCATACTGGCACTACTGTTTGGAACGCAAGGTATATTAACATCACTGCAGTTCTCCATAAAAATGATAGATTAATTTCTGTGTTACTCCTTTGCCAGATAGTTTATCCACCAGGAATTGTCAGGGGAGAGGAAGAATAATCTCCATAGATTTGATGTTTCTCCACAGAAATAATCTCCATTGATTTGATGCCAGTTTTCATGTGAGAAGGTGAGTTGATGAAAGGATGATGTTCTTCTCTCACACTCCTCTAGTGATGGCTGTAGTTTTGGAAATCTCTGTCCTGGGTCTTCCTGGCCAGAGAGGGAATAGCCAGCAGGAACATACAGTTGTGGAATTGCAGAATTGTTTGTGCAGAGGTAGCCTTCCAAGATTTAAAGATTTAAAGTTTTAATCTTGGCAACTCCTGTGCCATGAATTTCAAGGCAGCTTAGCCCTGCTATCGTTTCCATCAGACCCAGGAAACAGTTGACAGAAATTTTAAAATGCATCTGACTATCCCAAAAAGGGGTCAAACCAGTGGTTTTACAGTCTCTGAATACCTCTATATTTTAAGCTCATACTGAAAGCCTGACCATTACAATCTCTTCATTTCAGTTATGTTCTGTCCCTTATCTCAGTCACTGTAGTTTATTTGATCAAGCCCTCAGGAATGAGCTGTGTGTATTAAAAATACAAATCTTCATTTGTTTGAGTCAGTTTTGTTTGTTCAGTGCTGGTACTTTAGGGCATCTGTACACTGTGTGTAAGAAGTTGCCATTTGTGTATCTAGCTTATAAATAGTTGCAAGCCAATAGTAGTTGCAAGCCAATTCTTTTAAGAAAACTGTTTTAATTGTACAAACAACTGTTTGTGAGAATTTGAAAGCATCTCTTGAATCGAAGTACCTGGAAAAGTACTGAAGATTTTATGACTAGTGATTCTGTGAGTTTGAACCAGATGATAAAAGATTCAGCTGAAGAAAAAAAAAGGAGGTCTTAATTTCCTGAAGTCAGATCTGAGCAGCAGCAACCTTGCTCTACAATTTTGAATTCCCTATCTCTCTGTACAAATCTGCAGGAATTTTCAGTTACTGATCATGTCTGTCCTCAGGCCACCTTTATTTTTCCCATTAGAAATGTGTCTGCAGCAGCAAATGGACCAAATCAAGAAGTGAGGGGTGACTGCACAGCTACACAACCCTAATGACCTGTGACTCCTGCAGCAGGGGAGCAGGGGGCCAGAGACAGACAGACATCTCATTTTTCAGGAGAGGAGTAATGGTTTGTGTCTATGCCATCTTTCAGAACACCCGCAGAATGCTGGTGCTGGGAAATAATGAGCCTGGTTAATATGGGGTCTTAAGTTATAAGTTTTCCAGTGATGAATTTTTATTGCTGGCATAAAATTAAAATCCTTTTCTTACTGGATATGGATGTCTGGGTTATGTCAAGGACATGGAGAGTTTTGTGGTCTTCAAATGACAGCATCACAACAGTGATTTGCTAAGAAAACAGATACTGAGAAAGAATCCTGTAAAAATTTAAAAGAGCCCCTAGAGCAAAAGCAGGATCAAGCTTTAGCAGTAGATTTGGCTGTACTGTCAAAAAAGGTAATCTTTGCTACTGGAGGAAAAAAAGGTTTTTATATAATGGAATGGGCAAATAAATATCAATGGTAATGACTTTTCATCAATCCCATTATTCCTTCAAAGTACATTGTAAAAGTTCCAATGGGTGGCTTCAGTGTGAAGATCCTCAGAACACTCCATTACCACTGAAATGGAAAATTAACAAAATTAGCGCTCTGAATACTTTAAATTTTTGAGAAACCCTTAACATTTATGAGCTGAAAGAGGCAGCCAGAATTGCTCAGGTCTTTGTGCTGGCACATGGTACAGGGGACTGGAGCTGTGACATCCCCACCTTTGTTACTGGAGCTGGGTCAGGGGTGGCCATCAGCAGTGCTCCCCAGAGCTGCTGCATCCCTCAGAGATAAAGGACAGCTGCTGGGAGAAATCCCTGAGAAGGAGCAATCACAAAATACTGCAGCAGTTGAACCTTGCCACAAACTGTTCCAGGTACATAAATGCAGCACTACAGTGTTTGTCATGCCTGGGCTATTCTGAAAATAGCTTTAATGGTGTGGAGATAGTTGAGAAACTGCACGGAGCTGTTTCTCCAGGTAGCTTTCACAAGATGTGCATGAGGATCTGTTCTTGGTCACCAGTTACTGGGTTTGGCACGTGGCAATAAAAGCTAAAGGGGCTTTAGCCCATTTTTTACTGGAGCAAAGTAGAATCCAGGAGCAAAGATGCCTTTGGCATCTACCAGGTGCTGCAGATTTGCCTCTATAATTCCAGAAACCTCTGTGGTGTAGCATCTGCATCAGGTTGTGCTGGCTGTACATGCTTTCTACGACAGCTGTGATGCTGAAACCACCCTCATGTCACCTGGGGCTCATAAAGTCCCTTTCTCATTTCCTGGAAGATCACAGAATGTATCTACTGCATAATCTGAAGAAACAGCAATCATTTTGATGTGATCTCAGAAATGCCAGCTGGATTTACCAGCATTAGAAAGAGCAGAAATCTAAAGAATAAAGTTAGCTAATACCAAAGGAAGGAACCTGCTGTGATTCCCACATGAATTCTCTTGTGACCTTTATAATTCTTTCTGACGTTCACCCCTGCCTGCGCTGGGGCCTTGCCAGGGCAGGCCATCACCTCCTCTCCCTTTTGCCTGTCATTTTTTGTCACGCTTGTAGTGCCTCTCTGACCCCTCTGCTTTCCTTTGGCTCTTTCCAGTCAGCCTTCAGTGTGGTGCCTAGGGATTCCAATGGAGATGTTTGGATGTAGAATGAGTGGCAATTTGTAAAAAGGCACTTTTACCCCCTATAAAAACAAAAATTACAGAATGCCCACAACAAAACCCCAAGTCCTCCAGATATTCTCTCAAGCCTAAGCAGTGGTGTTACTGGAAACATTTTAAAAACGAAAGCTGAACATAATTTCAAAACAGGTCCGTATTGTTTCCATCCCCAGGGCAGCTGCAGTCAGAGGTGTGGAGTGCAAAGAGCAGGAGCAAATGCATTCAGGTTTCATTGTCCTTGGTGAGAGCAGTGGCAAAAAGGAGCAGCATTTAATGACTCAGAAAGCAAATGGAGTTCCAGGGTGCTGTTACTTGCAGGTGAGTTAGAAGTGTGAACTAGAAGTTGACAGGCTTGGCCTAAAAGCAAAATTCAGTCCAGGGAAGCTTGAGCCCTGGCCCAGGGGTACAATTCTCTTGCTGTTTACAAATGCCTGGGCTTTTTCCCTGCCTCTGTTGCTGCCTACCACAGCCATTACACAGGGAGTGAGTGGCTTTCTTTGCTGCTGTCATTTTACTTAGATTGTCCTCCCCTGTAATGAACTTCTTCAATACGAGGGGGAGAAGGACGTAACAATACTCTATAATGAAAATGTAACACTTTTATAGCTTTTTGGGAGACATCCACATCCCCAATTACCAGGCATTATACATTTGCCATTCATACAGCATCGAGTCGTTGCCTTTGAGTTGTCACCATGGAGAATAAAAGCAGGAAAAGCTCCCACCAATCTGCCTTTTTATTATCCTGCAGGCAAATAATTTGCCCAATTTTTTCTAAGATATGAGCAGTTTATATGAGTAGTTTTCAATCCATTTTTTTGATTACTGGGCAATAAACCAAATATTTTCCAGTGGAGCAGTAGACCCTCTATAAATCTCATACCATTCACAGGATAACATACAAAAAACCATTCTGCCCAGTATTTTTATATAAAAAATCCATGCAGGTACTCTATGGAGCCACACTCCTTCAGAGAAAGGATAAATTCTCCCCTGCTCTTGGAGATGTAAAACTTTTATTCAGAAAACTTTTATCTTTTTAGTACAAATATATTCTTGTGGTCTCTTTGTCCTAAGATCTGCAATACTCTGGACTGATTATTTTTGTGTCACAAACAATCAACTTCATTTGGATCCTGTCTCAGTGTTGTAAATAATGGATTAAGACTCACATCGTTTGTAGGTGTAACCTAAACAGCATTTACACGTTTAGATCGTGTCTGATAGGCGTTATCAGCAGTCAGGTGCAGGAGCAGCAGCTCCCAGCTCTGCCCTGTATTTCCCTCTGCAAGGCAGACCATCCCTTGGCTCTGAAAATTGTCACTCATCCTCTATTTTACCACCTGTGAAAGTGCTCAGTGTTTCTTTGGGCTTCTTTATCACTCCTCTGTCCATCCCTCAATGCTCCCCCTCTGCAGAAGTCTCCAAGCCAACATGGAGCAGGAAAGGTGTCCATACATTAAAGACTGATGAGGGTGAGGAAGACCTGACAACAGAGCTTCAGAGCTTCACCCAGCTCAGAGCTCTGCAGGAAATCACCTTGGATGGGAAAGTGTCTGTGCCAGCCAAGGAGAGGTGCCCTGCAGCTCCCACTGCAATTCCTGGTTGCAACTTGTACACATATCCATAAGCACATGGCTGTATTTGTGATTCAGGGCCATTTCTGAATTAGAGAAAGGAGTCTGAAAAAATTGCCTCAAATGGCACAGGACAACCTATTACAGTAGGTGTAGTGTTTTCATTTAGTCCTTGCTATGTGACAGAAATCCTTTCTGCTTACATGTCATGTTGTTTCCATCAGCCTCTCCAGAGCAGGTGGGAGTGATTTTCATGTCCCAGTTATCAGATCTTCTCTTGGAGCAACAAATCACTCAGTGCACTTGTCTCTGAATAGGTACTCCAGGGCAGTGAGAGGCAGGGCTCCAACTGGTTGCATTTCACAGTCAAGAGCTTTCTAAATCATTAATTAATTTAGTCTTTGAAAGTTCTTTGCTTCCTGGCAAAACCAGAATGTGTGTTTCTACAGGCCTCAGGCCTGCTCACCTTGGAATTTAAGTTTTGGCAAGGAGTTTTAACATCCAGTAGGGTGGAGATCAGGTAAAGCAGCAGCACAAAAAGTTAAAAGGTTTACCTTGTGTGAAGTGTGTAAGAGATATGTAAAGTGTGTAAAAGGTGTAAAGATACACTGCCCACTGCTGTGTCCTTCTTAAGGACCAGTCTGTGTGTGTTTGGGTTTTTTTTCTTCCTTTCTTTTTCCTCTTTAAATAGAAATACATATTTATCTATATAAAATTTTTTGTCTTCGCTCCTCAGAAGAGAGATCTGAGGCTGCCTTCTGTTCAGGCCAGTAATGTGCCTGCATGAAAAATCTCTCTCCCCAGTTTCAGTAAAATGCAACCCAGGCTGGTTCTTGTGAATAGCTGTAAAAGGAAAGTTGCTGTAGCAGAACTCTGTAATCAAGAGGTCTCCATGGACAGACTGTCATCCTGATGAGAGACACTTCTTAATTAAGAGAAGATGCTGCATTGTAGGGGAAACATTCCTGTGTCCCAACTTCCCTCATCATATCAATGAGCCTGGAGTTACAGAGCTCCCAACAACAAGGGGCTTTAGAGGATTTCAAGAGAGTTATAAGTCTGCAAGTTCAACACTGAAGCATGTGCAGCATGCAGAGAACACATTTCAAAATGTTTTTGAAGAGCAGAAGCCTAGTTTGTACTGCTTCACAGATCTTTGAAAGGCAGAGTGTGGATAGCATCCCAAGTATTGGTGGGAACATCTGAGATCCACACACTTCTGTGAAAAGCTCAACCTTACTTGCAAGAAAATCAATTGAAAAGCTGCCCTTGCAGCTAAGCTTAACTGATTTCCTGTTTGAGCATCTCAATTACACTTGATTTCGTGATTAAACTCATTCAGATTAATGGGAAAACAAAAAAAAGTCATGGTCAAAATACAGAAAGAACAGTTTAGGGGAGTGAGAGAAAACACTGGTGTTTGTGAAGCAGCTAGGAGAGTCTGGAAAAGGAAAACAGCTGCCTGCAGATGAGCACTAAATTCAAGCAAAGGGAAAGGTAACACGTTGGGGTGCTTCAGACATCGAGTGGCAACACAAAAATGCTGCATGAGCATTGATCACCTCACTCAGCTGATCAGGACTCTTGTTGTTTCACCCTGTGCAATACAACTCCAGGGAGTGAACCTGGGTGCTGTCCCTGCCCATCTGCTCTGCATGAAGTATCAGTGTACTATATTCTCTATGTATGGTATATTCTGGAGTAAAATTATTTGCCACAGCCCACATTCAGTCACTCTCATTGCCAGGCTGTCCATGGGGGCACAAGGTGCACCAAAGCCAACATGTGGTCCTGGCCACAACCAGTTAGGTGGCAACCTGGCATTTTTAGAACATGACAGCCATCTCTCTGAGAAGTCATGCAGTCAGGCAAGTCCTCACAGAGTTTTGTTTGCCATCATCTCTAGAAAGAGGCTGATCCCAAAATGGCCCTCTGCCTGTTCTTCCTGTACCTCAATGAATGACTAAGAGAGAACATGAAAAGTGTGGCACAGAAAATGTCCTCAGCTGTTCATAGCTCTCCCACTCTGCCTGGCTCCCAGCTAAGGGAACCTGAATTAAACATGCAATGAAGCTGAATTGGATGCTGTGGGCTCATTTGAAAATTAAACAGAAACAATTTTATAGCAGAAGAGTTCACCTGGGTTAATACTGCTTGGCTTCTGTGCCCCTGGCACCTTTTACTCTGTGTCACCCCCCTGGCCTTGCTTTGTCCCTTCCACAAATGTACACAATTGGCTGCAACTCCAGCTCTGAGGCAAGAGACATCTTTTCAGCTGCTTCATGGGGGCAGAATTACCATTCAGAATAAATAAATGGTTTGGTAACAGCTTGTGCAGCAAGGACAGCACCAAAATGAATTGTAGTTTCCATCTTCTGGTGGCAGTGGACTTCCTGATGGGTCTGGGAAAGCAGAAACAACGACAATGTGACCGGATTTTTCAGGTCTAGCCCTTCTTGGAAATATAAAAAAAAAGAGGAAGAAAAGCAACAAACCTCTTAAAATATGTACTTTTTGGGAACTAACAGCAATACTGGCCACATTATTTATTTCTTTTTTTTTTGGCCAGTCTTTTCTCTGACTCCAAACCTCTCAGTGGTACATACCCTGCTCCTGATGAGCCTGTGGTCTAGATTGGACTAAATGAGTTTGGAATGAACTCTGAGAAGTCTGTCATTTGAAAAGCATGGATCATCTCATGGGTCTTAAGAGCACAGCCATGTGAACGCTTACTCAGCACAACTGCATTATTCAGGCTCTCAGGGAGAAGGTGGGAGTAGAGACCAAATGACTTAAACTAGATCTGCTGCCAGTGGAGCAAGAAGTTGTGCCCTTTGTGGCAGCAGTTGGTGGCTAAGGGAGGCATGGATGTATCCACATTACTCAGACTGATATTCCAGTCATATTCTGGTCACAGCCTCCTTGCTTCCTAGGGATCCTGTGCTCCTCATGCTGAGGAATGATCTCCCCTGTTTGGGAGCTCACCCCTGTGTGAAAGATCGCTGTTTGTACCAGGCCTGTGTGTGGTGCTGAAAATAAAAATTCTGCAGCACAACAGATTTGATGGCTTCACTCTCTTGCCTGAAGCACACTGTGATTTCTTCCCTTGTTTGTCTTCGTGGGTGGAACAGGCATTTCAGTCTATACTGCCACACTCATTACAGGGAGTTCTTCCATGCTAGAGATATTAACATCTTTGTTATTACTGCCAGTTCCCTCCTCCTCCCCCGTACCAAGCGGTTGCCTGAGCTAGAATTCCTGTTGAGGACACACTTCCAGTAGTAGTATTCTCCTCCTCAAAGTGAAGAAGATCACTTCAGAGGCCAGATCCTTCTGCTTTCTCAGAATCCTGCATCCTTCATGTTCCTTAGAAAGTAATTATTAAAACTGTCAAAACCACTCACAGAAACATCACAGAAATGCTCGGAGTCAGTCAAGAAATCGTAATTACCTCTTTGTAGTCATTAACAATGCAAAACCATGGTATTTGAATTCAAAAGTTTTATCCAAGAGAAAATGTTGAACATTTAATAGAAAATCAGTTTGACACAGCTTATTTTTGAAGTGCCATCATTCTTCTGTTCATCATTTTCCTGTTCATTTTCAGTTCATCAGACAATTTAAAGATTAGAATTGAAAAAGTCATCCTAAATACTTTTTAAAGACTTACAAAAACATTCATAAAGTGCCAGCCACAAAAACACCTAAACAAAACTCTGAGAGAAACACCTATTAGGATTTTAGTTTAGTTAACTGCTGCTTAGGACTAAGCTGTCAGACAGTAGCATGATTTGTGGAATTGTCCATTTAACAATGAAACAACCCAGCAAACACACTGTTCCACAGACATGGCCCCAGAACAGCATCAGCTGGATCCACAATATGCACACAGAGGCACCCAGCACAGCATTGTGGGGGTTTGAAATAAATAGATGCAAACATCATCTAAAACCAAGACTACCGGTGTCATAATCATATTTTCTGGAACAATTCCTTCGCCAAGATTTCTTCTCCCAGGAAGCTGAGAAGCCTCAGAGAAAAATGAAAACAATAATTATCTGATTGCTTCTCCTGTGTTTGCTGCTTTGGAATGTTGTTTAGAAATTGTTTATCCAACATGTGAATTGATTTAACTTATTGACCAATCACAATCCAGCTGTGTCAGGACTCTGGAAGAGGTCACGAGTTTTTAATTAGTATCTTGTTAAGCCTTCTGTAAGTATCCTTTCTATAATCTTTAATATAGTTTTAGTATAACATTTCTTTAATATAAGTACATAAAATAATAAATTAACTTTCTAAAAACATAGAATCAAATTCTCAATTCCTCCTTCATCCTAGAAACCCCAAAAATACCATGTACTGGCATGTGGGAGATGTGGATTCTACTGGAAGCAATCATCCCAGGCTGTGACCTTACTGTGAGGGAAAACACAGGCAGCTGGTACAGGAAACAGGTACAATTTTTAGCTGGTTTTTACTGGGATAAAAATCACTCATCTCTAGAAATAACAGAAAAAGACACTGATCCTCATAACATCTCTAGGTTCTTTCTGTCCTTGAAGGTACCATGAACAGCAGAGCCAAGGGCAGTGCTACACGTGTCTCCCTATCCCCAAAAAACCTTCCCACATTCCTGATATTCCCTTTTCCTGCACACCCTTACCTGCAAGCTGACAAAGCAAGCAGGCTGCCTTCCCTGAGGGGGAAAGAGCAAAATCTCCATGTGACCTGCATAAAACAGAGCAGCTCAAATAGCACTGAGGCAGCCCAGAGAGCATTTTGCTTGCTGTGTGTTTGTAAACTTACATCACTTGTTCCTCACCCACGTGTGTCTCCTCCAAGGCTTTGTATTCTTGCTCTTCTCCTTGGTCCATCTGTGCAGTTCCATCAGGTTCAGCAACCAGGAACCCTTCCTGCAGGAGCAAACAAAAGCAATCTTAGTTGAATATTTAAGAGGTCTTAAAATCTACTGCCCCTGCTGAATATTGGGAACAAACAGAGTGGTTACTTAAAAGAATGGAGTCAACTGAGCAACAAACATTTATGGACATCTTGTGTACTACTGAAGCATGTCAGAACATGCCCCAGATGTGCTGGGCTCAGAATTGGTTGACAGTAATCATAGATACAGGTGTCAGAAAAGAGCAAAACCCAGTCACACTTACTTCTTCAATAATGACAGCCAAAAGTCTTATTACTCTCCTAAAAGTATTTTAAGTAGAAGTTTACTTCTTAGACACCAAAACCTGATTTTTGTATTTGCTATCTCTTCTTTCTCCTCCAAGACTCTCAGTCTTGAGGCAGAAAAGCCCAAAAAACCCCCCCAATTTGATGTCTTGTCTGCTCTTGCTGGATTCTGTCACTTCCCAGCCTGGCATCCCTGCTGAGCTCCAACAGCCACCATGAATGCAACTGCTGGGCAGGCTGCCCTTGCAAATGCCATCAACACCCAAGACAAGAATTTTTCTGTCAGTATTTACTATTTTGAGGCCAAAACCAGCCAAACTGTAAGCAACAGCAGTTAGAATCAAGAGGGCTGGCATTAGCAGCTGCTGCAGGAAAAAAAAAGCAGAAGAACAGGGAAAATATAATGGTAAGAAAGATCCCATTTTATTTTAAAATGTAAGAATCAAAGATAGCAGGAAAGAGATGCTGGGGGGATAAATCTAGGAGCAGGGAGTGGTGTGTACCACAGCTAAAGCTGAGATCACTCATGGGAATATTTTTAAAGCTTTTAAGACATTAGTAGTTTTAGAGTTACATGTTTTCATCACTTCAAAGATGCTGCAGAACCACTCAAGCTCCAGATGGAGCTGACTTACTGGACTGGTGGGCAAAACACTGCAAACTGATGGGTGCCCAGACCCCTCCATCCACCACCAGCTATTTGACTGTGGGAATAAGGGATTGGATAGTGTCAGAACCAAGGAGACAGCTCAGGTGAACAGGACAGTTTTGTACCTCAGATGCCAGGGATTGCCAAGTCACCAGTTTTGAAATCTTTTATTCTCCGTGGCAAAGCTGGACAGAAGGAAAGTGAGCAAGCAAAAGAGAAAGGCTGCAATTGTGAGCTGCAGAATCATGAAGGAAAACATAAACAGACAAGCAAAATGGAAGTTTTAGCAAAAATAATTAAAAAAACCACCTTAATCTGAGTCCCTACTTCAAATATTTGCTGAATGCTGAAGTGGGCCACCTGTGCAGATGGATTGTTTCCAGCAGCTCCAAGCTGATATATAAAGGGAGGTTGCTTTCTGCAGCCCTGCAGCTCTCAGGATTTTGCCTCTCCAAGCTATTTCCATGCTGCAAGGTGCACCAGATGGGCAGCCCCTTCTCCAGAGCTGCAGTCAGAACCCTGTCCACACACAGATATTTTCCCCTGGGCAGCTCACCACAAACAGGAGGGTTTTGCTCTGAAAGCTGTTAGCAAACAGAAACTTTGGAGAGCAAATCCATCAGCATTTCAGAGGTGATACCAGCACCTGACAAATGCCCAGCAACCGCTGCCCTGGGGAGCATCTCAGCAGAGAGGCAGGGTAGAAGGAAGAGTTCCCTTCTGACCCTGCAAAAATTCCTAGTTCAGGCTGCCACTGGCACACTGCTGCTATGCTCAGATTGGCTGTGCAGGAAGCAGGTAACTTCTATAGAACAAGATAGTCAGGAGGAAGAGAGAACTTCCTCCTTTTCCCAGTATCACAGTCATGTCTCCATGAAAGGAGGGCACAAACTGCACCAACAGAGGGGACACTCCTGCAGGGATTTCATCTGTTAGCCTGTTAGCACTAGCAGAAGCATAGCCTTGGGTGTATTGAGTTAGTGCTTGAATGTGAAAACCAAAACAGGGAGATCTGTGTGTGTGAGGTTCCTGTAGGCAATGCCCACAGCTTTACTAAGACAAGGCATGGAGGGTACTCAATCTGGACCTCCACTGAGGCTTTGCAAACACATCATACTGTTCCCAGGGCTTTGGCTTTATTGTTGTCATAGCCTATTTTTGCATCTGGGTCCTACAATGGATGCTCTTTACCTTGGCTACTCAATTTCTGTTCTGACCACTCAGCCCTGTATTCCTGCCATGGCTGGAGTGAGGTGTGGAGGTCATGGGACTCATCCCAGTGCAGAGCTCCACACTGATTGCATTTGCCACAATCCCCATGTCAGGAAGGAATGATGAATCTGACTCCATGTTCTCAGAAGGCTAATTTATTATTTTATGATACTATATTATATTAAAGAATACTGTACTAACTAACTAAAGAATACAGAAAGGATACTTACAGAATACTGAAAAGACAATAATGAAAATATGTGATTAGATAATATGATAATATGTGTGTGTGTGATGCTCTGCCAGCTACATGAAAGAAAACTGGGAGGGAGCACAGCTGGGATGCGTGACTGGAAGTGGCTGGAGGGATATTCCACACCACAGAACTCATGCCCAGTGTATAAACTGGGGGTTACTTGGGAGTGGGACCAATCTGGGTTCAGGAAGGGGATGGTGAACAATTGCGTTGTGCTCACTCTTTTGTTTTGTTTGTTTGTTTGTTTCCCCGTTCCCTTTATATTATTATTTACCATTATAATTACATTTTACTTAGTTTTCAGTCATGAAACTGTTCTTATCTCAACCTAAAAGTTTTACTTCTGATTCTGCTCCCCACTCCACCAGGCTGAAATGGAGAGAGGGAGGTGGAACAAGAGGTTCTGTGGTGCTTCATTTCCAGCTGGGCTTACAGCACGGAGCAAGCAGGAGCTGTGACATCTCACTGCCAGGCTTAGCTTCAGGGCAGACAGGAAAGCAGCTGATCTGGGGGGGTATAGCACTTAATCAGTGTTGGAAAACAGGACACACAGGAGTTCCTTGTGAGGGCACTGTGCTGTGCAAGATGGGACAAGAAATGGAAAGTCACTGTTCTGGAATTATTTGCCTTTATGTGTAGCTTCCCCAGTGGAATGAAATGTACACATGTTTTTACACTGTGCTGCCGGCTCTTAATTTCTCCAGATAACACATACCTGGAGGGAAGAAATAATTTGACTCTGCATGTTTCCATGAAATGTGGGGGAAGATGTGAGAGCTTGGGTGTGTTTTCTTGAGTTCCTCCCACGCTGATGCTGGAGAAGTTCTCCCTACACAGGAGGTGACATGGGAAAGGATTTGCTTAGGCACAGTAACACTTGGGTTTCCCTGCCACCTTACCAGAGCACTGTGAGCAGGTTTGCAGACAGAGGAAGCCACCCTGTGGCCACAGGCATGAGACAGCAGTTGGATTTCCTGAAGCTGTAAAAAAACCAAGTTGTTTTTCACCTTGGCCCTGGTATCCCAACTGATGAATACACTGCATTTATGGGTGATGGTTTTGCTCGCAGCTTACAATACAGAAAATTACCCAGCCTTTCTAGGAGCTAAAACATCCAAGTGCCTAGTTTGTGCTTAGCAGTGGTACAAAACAGGCTGGCCATGAGTTAAGGACCCACAGGATGGCAAAGAAAGGAGTGTTTTTTCAGGAATGTGAAAATCTTTCCTGGTAACGAAGAGAAAAATACTGTAAAAGCCTCCAGATTCCTTTTTCACTTCAAGCTATTGTTAGCAGGGCAGAAACAATGGGAATTAGTCAGCAACCTTAGTCACAGTGTGCCCGAATTGTATGGGAACTGCAGTGAGACATGAACAGGGTTCAGTGCTGTCCTGCTGAGGCTTTGTTTGTTAAAGTTAAAATACCAATTTGCATTAAAGACCTTTTCTGTTGGAGAAGTGATGACTGATACAGGCTCATTAGGCTCCGTGGCTGTGTACAGATGGAGAAACAGTCGTCAACAAAATAAGATGGGAATACTGAAGCAGAATGAAAGGGAAAACACAACCCCATCAATTTACAAAACACTACAGCTGACAGGCACATTGCTGTATCCTCCTCGTGCTTGTGCCATGCAGCACATTTGCTTAGAAGTGTGCAGGGTTGGAGATCACTGTGCTCACAGGCTAAGCATGAATGTATGCAGAAGGACAAAAAGGGGAAGCTGGCTGGTTGCTGGAACTCCATCACTGGAGGATTTTGGAGTGTGGCTCTGTTGTATTTGCAGGGAGCCCTGTGGCAGGAAGGAATGATGACTCTGACTCCATGTTCTCAGAAGGCTAATTTATTATTTTTTGATACTATATTATGTTAAAGAATGCTATACTAAACTATACTAAAGAATACAGAAAGGATACTTACAGAAGGCTAAAACGATAATAAAGAAAACTCCTGACTCTTTCCAGAGTCCTGACACAGCTTGGCACTGATTGGCCAAAGAGTCAAAGCAATTCACATGAAACCAATGAAACAACCACCTGTTGGTAAACAATCTCCAAACACATTCCAAAGCAGCAAAACACAGGAGAAGCAAATGAGATAAGAATTTGTTTTCCTTTTTCTCTGAGGCCTCTTAGCTTCCCAGGAGCAAATCCTGGGCAAAGGGATTTTCCAGAAAATATGACTGTGACATGGCCCTGCCTAATCTGATCTGGTGCTGGTGACAGTCCTGCTTTGAGCAGGAGGTGGATTCCAAAGGTTTCTTCCAATCAGCATTCTGTGTATTATTTCAGCAGTTTCTGAGCTATTACAGATTTTTTTGAAATCTGAGAACTCTTTTTATGCCATATTGTCTCCATACTGCAGACAGTTCAACAATTATAAGTTGGTAATTTGGGAGAAATCTTCAGAAAAAGATTTGTCTGTCTTGAAAATGTGTAAAGCAATGAAATGTAGAAAATGGTCAATGTGACTGTATTTCAAGGAAAAGGGAAAGAAACAAAGTAACTGCAGGTTGATATAAATGACAAGCCAGCATTTACTACATCACTATTAAAATAAAACTGCCTGAATGTAGACAGAAGGTATAAAAAACATCTTGCATTTCAGAATATCTGTAATAGTTCATAAACACTACCATATCAAGCCTTGGCTCCATTTTTTTACAACATCAGAGCAATTTCAGCCTTTGATGACTTTGAACTTCAGCTGGCTAGTGATTTAACAATCACCTTTCCTTTATTTTTGGTTTTGTTTTGACAAGACCAATATATCAGTTTTAAAAGTCCCCATGCTTTTATTGTTAAAAGTATTTTGTCTCTAAAAAGTCCACGATGCTTAAATAATTGAAATGACCAAACTTTCTCAATTGGAGAAAAGCAGTGAAAAAACCCTGGTGGGAATGACAGAGTAAGGAGAGGTACTGAACTGTTCTTCCATTTTGCAGCAAGCTCCAGCTAGTCTTGGCCTTTGCATTTCTCTTGGCTTTGCAGTGCTGAAAGGAACGCTGTACCTACCCAGCAGCTTTTATAGAAATTCATTTTAGAAATGAATTTACACACACTTTTTTAGAAATTAATTTACGCTGAGCAAAACTGCCATCTAAATAGAAAGGAGTAAGTTTAATAAAGCCATTTGAAGAATTGTGGCTGCCCACTGAAGATTGTTTCTTAAATTTAGGTATTGATCTACCATTTTCACCTGCACTGAAAAAACTTTTGGTGATACATCAATCACTTATATGCAGAGATCACCAACACTCTGAGGAGCTGCTAAAAGAGAAATAAACAAGGAGAGCAGTTTGCTGCCTTACTCTTCTTCAAGCCCATTTGACAGGAAACTCTATTCCAAGCATTTCAGCCCCATCAAAACAAGGAGTTTTTGTAGCCTGGAGAAGATTGCTTGTTAACACTGCAGAAAGTTAAGTGAAGTGCTTTCCAAGCAGATAATGGCAGCCCTTGGTTTGGATGTGAAGTATTAAATCTTCCCCCTCTCCCAGTGGTTTATGATGTTGGAGATGCACATTTTTCACAACACAGCAGGTGCCGGTACTGCAGGAGAATTCCATCTTAAGGTATTCATATTTTGTTTGATTAAGAATTGCTGCTTTAAGCTTCTTACATTGAGGTGAATCTACTAGCAGCCTTAAAAATGGGTGCAGAAAGAAGAGCTTTCTGTCAGGACACCCAAGGACTCCTAGGACAGACTGAAATGGCCATCAAAGTGATTACAGACGTGTGGTGAGGGCAGCAAAGCGGTGCCACAAACTTCTTGCTAGGTTTGATTCAAGCTTGCCCAGACTGGAAAAATTGCAGATTTTCCAAATAAAAAATAATGGAAATGTGCGCACATGCTGGACCTGCTGTTTTTAATGCCCTGTTTTGTTTACAAATGATGAGGTGAGCTCCCTTTATGAAGAAATTGATCTCTGTGTTTGGCCAATTACATATGAAATGCAAAATCAAAGTTATGTTTGTGCACCAGGTTCACCACTTTGGCAAGTGCCATGAACTTGAGAAGATTTATCGCTGGGGGTTTTCTTAGGTACACATTGTGTACCAGCAGTCTGTAGGTGGCATGTGTGAGGGTTAATGTAAGGAATCTGAGAGGGAATCTTCCCTCACCCAAACAGACAGTAGCTGTCATTGTGGGATTTTTAAGGCCCCCTAAGGAAAATTCAAGGAAAAAATCCCTTGTAGACATAAAGGAGTGTAACATCTAAGGGAGGAGAATCAACCAGGGGCAGCACAGGCATTCCCAGCTTTGAGTAACTGGAAAAAAATATTAAAGAGAACAAAGAACAAGTGAACACACCGGTGTGAATTTATCAGAGCCAGCTCCCAAGACTGCTGGGACAGCTGGCCAGCACATTGGTGCATCTTGTCAGTGGAGGCTGTGTTTGTATCCCCAGAAAAGCTTGTCAGTTTGTCAGTTTTTGCCTAATTTGCCTAATTACAGTAATTGCCCAATTTCCTGTTACCTGGCTTTTTGGTAAAAGCAGCCCTTACAAAAGCAGCCAAGGGCTGAGAGCTGGAGGAACCCCAGAGAAGCAACCAGGAATACTGTGCTGTTTTTCAATAGGTGCTCAGTTTTGTTGCATCTTTAGAAAACAGACAAGGTTTAAGTAGTTGGCTGGTTAAATGGGCCCAAGTTGCCCCAGGGGAGGCTCAGATTGGATATTAGAAGAAAATTCTTCACTGAAAGCACAGTTAGGCATAGAAAGGGCTGTCATACTGAGTCACACTGAAGATTCTCCTGAAGGTGAAGGCCTGCCCATAAGAAAGGCGAGTTACTGAGTGATGCTTCCTTTGTGAGACCCTTTTAAGTCCAGCTTACCTGTGCCCTGACTGCTTTTCCCAAAGGTTGTGCCCCCAGCTTTTTGTTCCTGTGATTGCAGCAGCAGGGCTCTCTTATGTTGTAACTTGTATTGTCATTTACATCACAGTTTTGCACATTTGTTTTTAATAGTGTTTTCCTTGTAAATATCTGAATGTGATATTCTAGTCAACTTCTTTCTTGAGCTTTCCATATCTGCAAACAATACTACCTACTGATTTCTTAGTTTTAATTAAGCTCAAAATGTAATCTTAGAGGTCTAGAGGGAGAACTCTGCATATAAAGGGTAGAGTGCCCTTAAAATGTGTAAGTTTTGCAGTGAAACACTGTGGTTGTCACTCTTGTTTTTCACTGAGGCATTTCAGACTGTTTGAAGTATAATGTGGTCTCCCTCACTTCACTGACACTTGCCTGTGGGAGGAAAAAAGGCTTGTTCAAGGAATGTGGATGAAACACCCTCAAGTGAAAGGCAAACATCATAGATCATGGCCTGCAATTGTCCCTTGAGTGTGGCATTGATGAAGTTGGCTGTTGTCTGCCAGTGTATTTGTAGTACCCAGACATATTTCAATATTGTGCTTGGTGATTTGTGAGTCAGTTCTCTCATTATTTTCTGTTTGTGCTAAATGAATTAAGAGATCAGTTCCATTGGGGATGCAGAGTCTGTGTCAGAGCATTGATTAGGTATTTAGAAGAAAACATTCAAAAAGATCATGCTGAGCAGCAGAAGTTAGGCAGAAGGCAGTGACCAGTGTGCGTGCATTTTTTCAGCAGTTTTTGGGGAAGTAACAAAGCAGTTCTGATTTAGTCCTGTGGATAAAAAGACATCAGGCAGATAACTGCATTGGGAAGCCAGTCAGAATGGGTGAAGGGAAATATTGTGTACAATTGTGGGAGAATTGGAAGGAGAAGCATGAATGACGTGCTTGTTATCTGTATTTGACTTGTTTTTCACCAGAGGGAACTTGAAACTTGTTTTTAATCACTTCAACTCTGCTTTGTTCATTTTTAAAATTACATAAACCTCCTGGAGTGTGCTAAGAAAGCTGTGTGATATCTGGGGAATGAGACATTCTTGTACTGAAGGGGTCAGTCTTTCCCCACTTTTTTCCTCAGGCAGTGTGTTGTAGAATGACTTCATTTTAAGTTATAGCTGATCTAGGGACTGAGCTATATTAGCACAGTTATTTGTTCAAATATTTATTTTCCCAGCCTCATCAGGGTAATCACATTATGCAAAGTGAAAAGGGAGGGGCCTCGAGTTCCCCTGCAGCTCCATTTCTCTGGGAGCCCATGGGCTGACAAGCTCCAGGTGCATCTGTGCACCTGAAAATGCCTGCACCAGCCTTCTCTGCCCAAAGTAATGGCTCAGGCAAATTATCTGGGCTCCAGAGCTCCGTGGGTGCTGAGAAGAAATGATTAACAGTGATTATGAGGATGCTGCTCTGGGAAGGTTTTGCTCAGCAGGCCGGCCAGGGGAGGCTGGAGTTATTCAGCTGATTTCCTCCTGAGCTTTCTCTGATTACAATGCCTGTCTGAGGATCCAACAGCAAGACAAAGCTTAAAACAAAAAGCTCAGGCATGGCTGCCTGCAAACACCTGCACAGGTACAGGCACACCTGCACAGGTACAGGCACGCAGCTCTTCAGAGCAGGAGAATAATGAAGGGCACAATGGTTTTAGCAAGACTGGTGCTGCAAAGCAGCATCTTTCCACTTTGAACCTGGTGTAAATCTGTGGCCAAAACCCCAACTAGCACTGCTCAGCAGGTCTTGCTGGTGGTTTGTGTTGTATTTGTGGGGTGCCCTGTGGCAGGAAGGAATGATGAATCTGACTCCATGGTCTCAGAGGGGTAATTTATTATGTTATTTATATCCATTATATTATTTATATATATTCTTTTTTAAGAATGCTATAGTTTAGTATAGCATTCTTTAATGTAATATAATAATGTAATAATATATATAATATATATAATTATATATAATATAATTATATGATATATTTATATTATATAATATAATAAGATATTTATATATTATATATTTATAATTATATAATTTACATATAATATATTTATATAATATAATAATATAATTATATTATTATAATATTATATAATTATATGTATTATATAGATAATATATTATATAATAATAAAACAATTATTATATACAGTTATATGTATTATATTATATTATATTATATTATATTATATTATACTAAACTATACTAAAGAATACAGAAAGGATATGTACAGAATGTTAAAAAGATAATAATGAAAACTGCTGACTCTTTCCAGAGTCCAGACACAGCTTGGCACTGATTGGCCAATAAGTCAAAACAATTCACCTGAAACCAATGAACAATCAGCTGTTGGGAAACAATGTCCAAACACATTCCAAAGCAGCGAAACACGGGAGAAGCAAATGAGAAAAGAATTATTGTTTTCACTTTTCTCTGAGGCTTCTTAGTTTCCCAGGAGCAAAATCCTGGGCCAAGGGAATTTTCCAGAAAATGTGGCTACCACAGATTTGGACTGTGCAAAGGCTCAGCCACTTACTGGCTGCCCAATAAATGCTCTGCCTTGTTACCCACTTGAGGAACACCGCAGTTTCGTGTGGCAGGCAGGCAGAGGAGCTGTGCCATGGCCAGCAGATCTGCAGGAGGGTGAATGGGTTGGTGCCTCTGCACTCCTTGTGGATGTCATTCCATGGGCCTTTGTGCAGATTGTTGTGCAAGGATTGGTACTGGGAAGGTGCCTCTGAGGCTGCACTCTGTCCATCCCTGTTACAGCACAATGTGTTAATTATTGGTGTAGCTGCTCTCCTTCAGAGATCTTGGGAAGCTGAATGGCATTTGCTGCCAAAGGCACTGACAGGCATCCAGCTTTTATCTGGTTTCATTAAGCTGCCCTGCTCATTTAGATCTCTGCACATGGTTTAGACTTCTTCTATTTGCTGGCTTTTTGTGCTTGTTTCTTGCTGTTTTAATATTTAATTTAGTTGCTTTTTAGTTGAAAGGAGCTGGTTTGTGGTTTTTTCCCTCACTTTTCTTATGAATATGTAATCATAGGTGGTTTGTTTTCCAAGTGCTGTGGTTTTCACAGCAGTCTCCATGTTTGCAGAAATCAGGCAATAAAGAGACCCACAAAGCTGTGGTCAAACACATCCCATGGAGGTAGCAATGAAAGCTGTGGAGGCTCTGGTAAAGTCAGCATGTGAGAAGTGCTTGGCTTGTTGGTTGGATGGCAACACATATTTTTAGTCAGGCTGAAATCTTTCAGGTGGTTGCCTTTGTGATTTGTGTCTCACTTCTGCAAGTCTGTGAGCAACAGCAAGCAGGTTTTTTTGGATAGTCACTGTGAGGCAGCTGACATTTGTTTCATTTGAAAACTTTTGGAAATGTGCTTTTCTCTGACCATGAACTTGCTGAATTGGGGGTCAAGGCATTGCTTGGCAAGCAGGGAGACAGCCTGTTCTCCTCCTCAGGAGTTCTGCCTGGTTTTGGTGCTCATCCTGAGTGTCAGCCCTGCCCTGTGTGCAGTTTGCCTTGGTCCTTGTTGAAGGGAGTGGTTTATGCAAAGAAAAGCAGCAAACACGGGTTCAATCCACAATTTGCTGCTCAAGTTGCAGCCTTGGTGCAGTGCATGTAGTGCAAAGGGAAACTTCTGTTTCGGGCTGCCTGTCAGGCTGGGAAATCCGATTCTGTGAACTCCAGAAATAAATTTACTTCCTGAGGTGACTGCAGAGAGGTGTTGGAACCATGGGCTTCTCCAGAGACTTGCAGGATTTTGGCTCCTTCACATATTTCTCCCTTGGCAAGGGAGTGCTTTGCACTGTCTGCTGTGGCTTCGCATGGCTTGTCACATCCAGAGGCAAAACTGGAAGCTGAGGAGAAAGCTTTGGGTTTCTGTGTGAGGTTACACTTTTTTACATGAATTTTGTTTCCTTGGGGGAAGCCCTGATGCTGCAGGGAGCTGTAATGTAGGGTTTTTTCTGAGACATCTCCATTTTTGATGATGAAGAGCAGACACAAACAGGAGCTTTGGCAGTGTTTGAGGATTTTTGCTGAGGGCCAGAGGAGCAGTTGCTAGTCCAGACATGCAAGTCTGTCTCTAGCAATTAATCTTCCTTGTCTGACCTGCAGCTATGCCTTTGGGTTTCTTTTGCCTCTGAAAAATTGCCTGACAATGTGAATCTCCAGTGCCACGCTTGTGGCATGGAACAAAGGGAAACTCACCCACAAGTTCATAGCAGACACTGCTGGCAATTGATGAAACTACAGGTGTGGGGTTTCTTTTAAAATGAAACAGCTATTCTATCTAAAAATTCTTGGCTCAGATGATAGTAAGGAAATAATTAGCATGCAAGAATACTTGGATCTAAGTTGATGGGATTTGAAGGTTACCTGATGAACAAGCCCATGAAGAAATGTATACGTAATTGCAAAGAAAGGTCACTTTTGAAGTGTTACCTATTTAAAAATCATTTAATAATTATTCATATTTTATATTAATTATTAAAATATTAAATATTCATTACAGGCTGCTTTGTGTGCACTTGTCATTTTTGAAGGCAAGAAAATTTATGTAATTCCTAGTAATTCCCTAGTTAGCAGCATGTTTTTGTGCTAATCTGGTTTGGAATACCTAGTTTGGCATGGATGTGTTCTTAGAGGTTTATGCTTGTGGGTTTATTAGCTGCAGGACCAGAACAACATTTTAGTGCTGGCTTGAAATGATGTTCCTAAAGTGTTTAAGCATGCTGCACTTGCTGTTGTTAAGCAGCTTCTGCTTGAAATGAATTCCACTGGGAAATAAAAGGCTTCGGCTAATGGAATTACGTCAGTATATTTGGAATATGAAAAAGGCAAGCAATTAAAAATAGAATATTAATTAATTAAGCTTACAGCTTCCTCTTAAAGATTTAATGTTTGAAGGAGCACTGTAATAAACTCTAGCAAGATAATAATAATAAAACAAATATAATTTGACAGAGTTGGCTTATTAGACTATTAATTGAGTATGAGTTGAGAGTTGTGTCTTAGTGTTTGCAGGGAATAGAAATAGCTGGTTTATTAGCTGTCAGTAATACTTTTTAAAATCAGTTTATGCCTTTTGTGACTTTATTTCATAAAAAAATCTTGGCAGGAGTTAAAAGAAATTTCTCATTTCAGCTTTATGAGACTGCTAAGGAGGAAGACTGGTATAAAGCTTTCTGTGCATAATACATGGACAAGCCAGGCTTTAGTGCTTACTTAGAGACCATACACTTCAGTAGCTGGATTTGGAAGTGAATCCCAGTCCTCACTTTTAAATCCCAGCTCCCAGGTGATGTTCTCAGCCCTCCATCATCACCAGAGTTTCAGCCTGATGCCTCTAATTGTGTTGAACTGTTGGTTAGTGACTGTTTTCCTTGTGCTGTGTTTTCAACTCACAGTGCTGTGTCCATGATGGATGGGAGAGCATGGAGACCTTGACCTTGGAGCAGCATTTTTGGATCAGCTGTCACCAAGAACTATGTGCTCACAGTGCTGGATGCCCAGGAACACCGAGCTTGGCCAGCACATCCCTCTCTTCCCTAATGGGGGCTCCGTGTGCTTGGGAAGGAGGATGGGGATGGCACATGGCCACGTGTGCAGCAGCTCCCACAGCTTTGTCTCTTCCAAATAGACCTCCACGTGTGTGTGTGTGGTGGGTGGAAATTCTCACTCTAAAGTCCTTGTCTTTCTGTGTTGGGCTGTGTGGATCAGACACTTGTTTGTGTTATGATGTAGAGATTATATGTTAAAGATGGCAGCTGCTGCCTCTGTTCTCCAAAATATCATCGAGGTTGGAAGAGACCTTTGAGATAATCCAGTCCAACTCTCAACCCAGCACCAACCACAATCACTCCTAAACCATATTCCCAAGTGCCACATCTAGATGCCTCTAAGACTTCCAGAGATGGCAACTCCATCACCTCCCTGGGCAGCTTATTCCAATGCTGTCCACCCCTCCAGTGTAATTTTTTCTTTTTTAATATTTAATGTGAACCTCCCCTGGCAAAAGTTCATGTCAGTTCATTTTGAGCATATAGGATAATTTAAATGAGACTCCTGCATGTTATATTCTTGATTTAAGGTTTGTTATCCTTGCAATTAGCATTTACACTTTTGTTACAAGACTGAAAACAAGATGTTGCAGTTAAGACTTTTAAACCCAGCCATTTAAGCTCCTAAATGTGCTGAGCTCTTACTGAGCTTCCTTGTTTAGTTGTTGGGTGCTAATTTTAAATTTTCACATCACATCTTGTTGTAGTTTTTATGTCTTTATACAGTGCTTGACTTTGCCAGCTAGAAATTTTTAAAAATATGTGTTAACATAGATATTGAGGTCAACCCAGGCCAGCAAGGCTTACTGAAAGCTGCCTTAGCCTTCATAAAGTCTGACCCACAGTGGAATAATGTGAAGATATTGGGACCTACAAAATACTGATTAGGACTCTCCTCCCTATTCTGAACATCCTGGCCTGTGAGATGTTACTGTCTTTTACCTAGCACAGAAGTTTGAGTGTTATGCCTTGTTCTGCCTTCCTGCTTCCCTGTCTCAACACCCCCCCGTCCCTCTGTTTGTGGGTTCAGGCTGCTGGAGAGCCGCAGAAGTCAGTGCTTGCCTCTGTCCCCAATGGCTCCTTGTCTTCCCCTCTGGTTCCATCATTTTGCAGCTGGAGTAGAGGATGGCACTGAGTTTCCTCCTTGCACTGCTGTCAGTACCCAGCCAGGCACTCTGGCTGCCCTCCTGTAGCCCTGGATATCAAAGGAAATCTCATGTTTTGTGCTTCAGTGGCTTGAATTTGCCATCTCTGACTCAAGCCAGAGCAGTACAAGAACATGAAGCAGAAAAGGGGTTCTGATGATGCTGCTGTGTGGGGTGACTTGGTATTTGTGCCCTTTACTCTGGTTCCTGGAGATGGGAACCAAGGAATTTTTTTTCCATTTACTTTGGATGAGAAGGCACAACAGGCCAATAGAAAGCTGTTTGAAATGTGTCCTATCTTATTTTGAAATAGCTAAAGGACTCAAATATCTTATGGCAGGTGGTTTCAATGTGGGCAGAGTCTTTGCTAGTCAGAACAAAATAATCTTGGCCCAGAAGCAGTTAGATTTTTAGAAGCAAGCAATTATCATTTGTATGGGAGTTATTTTCATTCAGACTACAGTAATTGTATAACTCAGACATGCCAAATTCAACTTGTGACAAAAGGACAGTGTTTGTTTCTGCTTCTGACATAGCAGCTGTTGCAAATGTCAGGATCCAGTTTTGTAGGGAAGCTGTTAAAAATGACTGGTTTAGTTTCTTGCAGTGTCAAAGACAATATTCTAGATGTGTCCCTAGGCATTAATATATCTGATGGACACTGATTCAAAACACACTCTTGCTATGACTTGTGACCTCCCAGTAGGATTCTCTCTTTCTAAATCAAATAGAACTAAAATGCTTCCTCAGCCTGACAAGGAAATGGACCTTCTCGTGGTGGGGGAACTGTTCAGGGATCTCATTTGTTATCTGCTGCCTTCTCAACAGCAAGCCCTGGCTGTGTGCAGGCTCCCAGCTGATCATTTGTAAACCTGTGTGGCACTGCTTCTAAGGTAGTAGTAGTAGATTTCAGAAAACAAATATATGTTTAATTAAATTATAAATAGAATATTAATTAATTAAGCTTACTGCTTACTCTTGTCCATCCCTCCTGCACATCTTGTTGTGGTGAGGAAAATCTGTGTAAGCATGTGAGATGGAAGAAATGCTGTTAAAATGAAAAAAGCTATTTTATTACAAGGTAAGGTATTAAAGCACTCTCAGTGAATCTCTCTGTATTGGTTTCAGGCTAGTATTTCAAATAAATATAGTAAAGGAAGAACATTTCCAATTAACAAGAGATAAAAGGAATAATCCTGCATGTGGTCACTCTCTGTGGAATGTATCCCAATAATGAGCAGATATGTTTTTCTTCCCTCAGGAGCATAAACATTTAAAGGAATTACAGAACTTATTGGTGAATCCACGTTCTTGAATCTAACAGAGACAAAGCTGAAACATTTCTTTCAGGTTATCTGGGAAAAAAAGAAAATGCAGAAATGGCTTGGACAAATGCTTCATGCTTTTGGTGCCACGAGGGACATGGGAAGAGTTCTGAGGCTGTTCTAGACCATCTCAGAGCAGGCAGGATGCAGGAATATGACACTGACAGATGCTCTACAGAGGTAAATGACAGAGCCTCCCCTTTCAACAGCAGGATGTGATCTGCAGGGAGCAGAGGGAGCTGGCCCTGGGCTGGCTGTGTGAGGTGTGGGCAGAAGTGATTCCTGCATGGGATACTGCTGAGCACTGCAGCACCAGAGCATCAGGTGTGAGCTGGGCTGTCCAGGGAGCAGATGTGTCCTCTTGGGCTCCTTTCCTGCTGGGTTTTATAGTTCTAGGAATTGATGGAGGTAGTGGGTAAAGCCAAGTGAAATTCAGATGTTCTGCTTGAGAGACGTGGCAAAGGCTGAGCTTTCAATTTACACTTTTTCTGAGTTTTCAGTAAATAGACAAATCTAGTAGCTGTAGAAACTTGGCTTCAGCTGTGAACAGACATTTTTGTTTGCTTTCTGTTTTAAACAACATACTTCCTCATGGAGGATGTTACTCAGCTCAGATTTCCATAATTACTTATGGAGCATCCTGTAGCCATTCCCTACCATGGTGTGAGTCCCCACACTGATTATTTTCCTGCCAACACCAGACTGATCCATGAGGACCCGAGGAAAACAAGTTAGATTCTTATGGAATGTTTTGCAGGATGAGTTGTAATGATGTTTGGGTGAAAATGCTTTAAAACTGCAGGTACAGGTCACAGACTGTCCTTGCTGGTGTTTGATGGCTGTTCTCCTGCAGAATTCAGTTGCTGCAGCCCTGCAGGATTTGAGGATTTGAAGGGTGGCTGTGTTATTTTGAGATTTCTTAACTTTTGGTTTTCAAAACTGACCACAATATCCTTGCTGAATTTTGAGGCAGTGAGAGCCATGAGGTGGAATGTTGGCAGGTTGCTCTAAAGAGAGGGATTAATAAAGAACAACTTGTGCTGGGCAGTCCCAGGGGAAGGTCTAGAGCTGTGCCTGTGTTAACCACAGGGTGCCAAAGGCAGTGCACAACTGTGTGTCTGAAAATGCTGTGAAGGTCCTGAGCATGAGGGAACAGGGCAAAATGTGTCTATGCTGTCAGATGACCATGCTTAGTCTTTCTTTTCTAGTTGTATATAAATTCCTTAAAAATCCCTTCTGATGAAGGAGGGGTCTCATGATAATGAAGTAAACACTTTGTAGTTCTGTTCTTGTGTCCCTTTCTTCCTCAGCTGACAAACATCTCAAATCCATTTTGCAGCAGAATTTTTAACCCAGATGGAGCCCCCTCATCCACTGTTTGGCTGTGGTATATCATGGAGTGTGTCTGATCTGTGGGACACGTGGGTTTATCTACTTCTGTCACAGGGAGTGTGCTGGGACCCAACCAGAAAGAGGTGAGGGGGTGACAAGTTGAATTTCTGTAATTCTATATAATTAATTCAGTTTGGAAAGGAGACAAGGCTTAGTGAGAGGTACTTCATTATTAGAAATCTTGAGTAATTGTAGCAAAATTGGGGGTACCCATGGCCTGTCAAGAAAAAGGGCTCTGGATTTGTTGAGATACCTGTCTGGCTGTGGCTGCATTTGGGAGCAGAGACCAAAAGGGGCCATCAGTGGGCAGTTTTATCTGTGACTGCATAATGTGTTTAATGCTAATATTGAAAACCATTTCCCAGCTCAGGCTGATTTTTGGCATGTTTGGAGTAATTGGTGACCTGATGGATGTACTGACCATTATACAAGCCAGTCTTACAAGGTAAGGTCAAGAAGGAGAACAAAACCAAGGCATCTCCTTAGTCACTGCTATGCATACAAGCTCAGACAGCTGCTGCAGATGTGTCTCTGTTTCCTTTGTTTCCTATTTGCTCTATCACTCCTTCTGTTCCTCTTTCTGCACCTTCTGCTTTCCCTTCAGCAGCTGTGCCAGCCCCCATTCGTTCTGCAGCAGTGGGGGCAGAAGCCATGGTGCCGTTTGGTCTGGCAGGTTTGGTGGTTTGGCAGCAGCAAATGCCCAGGCTCCAGGAAGGAGTCTGCAGTGAAAGGCTCAGGAAGTGATTGGGGGAATTTTTACTGCATGTGACCCTTTTTGTTCAGATGTTTGATGGTTACTGGAAACTGTTTACCCCATAAAGAGAAAGTGTTGATTATGCAGGAAAATAAAGAACTGTCTGCTGGATGGTAGGCCTGTGTGGGCAGAGCCAGACAGTTCCTATTACCAGACCAAGGCAGGATCAGATGCCTTAAGATTTTGCTGAAGAGGATTTAAGAAATGGTTAATGAGACAAAGAGAAAATAATGCTGACAAGGCATTCACTCGGTGGTGGAATGAACCCAGAAGCCCTGCAGGATGGGTCTTTGCTTGTCTCCTTATTTGTAGATCCCAGATGTTAATCATTTTCACCAGTGTTTTCTGGGCTGGCATGGGAAGCTCATGGAGGAGACATTAATTCTTGCAACATTTGTGTGTAATGTAAGGGATGTTTAAGATAAGGCACAAGAGAAAACAGCAGGAAGAGAAGGCTGGCTTGTTAGCAGCTGCTCTGCAAGGCAGGAATTTCATGGGACAAAAGGGTAATAATGGAAATAAGGGAAATGGAAATTTAAATTGGAGAAGTCCAAAGGATTACTGCAATAAAACCAAGACACTGGAAAGAGAATGTCCTGTGATCCTGAGGCAGGAATGATGAGAGCAACAAAGCGAAAATCAAATCAATCGGGACCCGAATGAAAGCAAAGAACAATGATCAGAGCAGACCCCCAAGCCCTGGCAGTGGAAGGAGATAGAAAAGCAATCACCTTGGGGGGCTTCGGTGAGCCAATTACAGATTAAAAAATTGGAGATGAAATTTAAGGCATGTTTGATAGATTCCAGCACAGTTTATGTGATATTAACAACCCCCCAGGAAGGATCAACAATTAAGGGTAAAGTAAATGTTGTATGAATAGAAGGTAAAGCTACCTTTGTACCCAGGGCATGATGGCACAGATATATCCACAGTCTGATAATCATTCTTTTTCTGCTGTTGGAATCAGCACCAGCAGACTTGGTGGGAAGGTATTTGTGACACAATTTTGGGCACAGTTGCAGTGCTTGCCACAAGGAATTTGTGTGTTCATATTGTGGGTAATGTGCCAAAACATGATGGTTATGTGACTGAAGGGGGAAAGAAATACCCCAGGAACTCAGAGGTGTCATGTGGGTCTTTATGGTCAGCTAATCCAGTACAGCTCAAAATGCAGGGAGGCAAATCTCCCTCCTTAAAATAGAACCTGTTATCTCTGGAAGCAAGAGAAGGTATAAGACAAATAATTGAAGATTTTCTCCATTGTGAGTCTCCCTGTAATACTCCTGTCTTGCTGATTAAAAAAAAAAAAATCTAAATTAAGCTCAGATGGAAGATCAGTTTATAAATTTGTCCAGGACTCTAGTTCCTGATACTTCAACAGCTATAAACATGATACTGACTAATGCAAAATATTTTGCAGTAATTGATTTGTGCCCAGCATAATAGTCTATCCAGTTTAATTTTGTCTACATCTGTGAATGAAAACAGTATATATGGACTGGATTTCCTCAAGGGTTTGCAGGATTGTCAACTTAATTTCTGAAAATCCTAGGCAGATTTAGAGGAGAGTTAACTAATAACTTTGTATTAATACAGTGTGGGGATGATGTGCTAATGGCAAGTGCAAACAGGGAAAATTGGAATACACATGTAATGCCAGTTGCTTTGACAGCTAAAAGCTATCAAGTCTCCCCAGCCAAATTACAATTCTGTAAAGAAAAGGGAGGGTATTTGGGAGATTTGTTTTTTGTCAGGAGAGGGCAGGGAGGTACCACATGACTGAACAAAACCTCTCCAAGCTATGTCTAAGCCTACAACTTAGGAATAGAGAAAAGTTGTGTTCTCTGTTCCATTCTCAATCATTAGAAAAAGAAAGAATTAATTGAAGCATTAGAGACAACAAAGATTTGTGCAGAAACATAAATGGCCAGATGCTGTACCTGGATTCCTTTTGCTTTAAAGCACATGAGGTGTAAAGGCCAAATAAATTGAGACTGGCCAAGCACAAGTGTTCTGCGGCTGGAATATTCATATTATGAACACAATCTTGGCTGCAAAAACGTTCCAGTTTGTTGCCTTTTTTTTATGACCTGTATTACTGGAGAGACCCTGAGATCCAAATGTTTGATAAATACACACAGATCTCCTTATCTCTAAGGAGATAAAAAGAAATATCTATGCAGAAGGGTTCTAGAGGAAAGAACCAGGGATGAGTGTGTTAGCTGGATCTGTGGGTCCAGGGCTTGCTCTCAGACCATGGTCAGACATTCATTTCATTGGGTAACTGCCTCCATGCCTGCACTTTCAGAAAATCTTACTCATTTCACAATAGCAGGGTATGCAAAAATTTAATCTAGTCATAAAAGTCCTCAAGTATTTGCTGTTTTGGCCCCAGCCAGGCTACCTTGTTAAAGAGTGTCATGACCAAGGACTTTGCAATCTGCCTTTTAAGTCCTACTTGGCATGCTGAAGCTGTGTTTCCAGCTTTGATCCTATAAAACACTATTTTCCAGCCTCTTTGAGTTTGTGGCTCTCCTAAATTTTTTTTTTCAGTGCTGTTCTGGTGCCTTTACAACAAATTTCAGTCTGCTGTCAAGACAGCCATTATCCCAAATGTCTGCATTTTCTGAGCACTTCTAGTAAGTAATACAAAGTTAAATGACCCGAGGGTTTTGGTTGTTTTTTTGTAATCAAAGAATATTCTCTGCTGCTTAAAGGAAACTTTTTAAAGCTCTTGAATGGTTTAATTTGCTGCAGGTATCAGTGGCTGCAGTTTGTTGTGTGTGGTAGCAAAGCTTCAGGAAAAAGCACCAAGTGTGTTTTTGCTGCTTTTTCAAGTCTTCTGACTGTCACTTTAGGTTATTCACGTGCCAGAGTGTGACAGGGAATCCCTGTCACAACCACCTGCAGTCTTGTGGTTGTAAAGCTGTTCTGGTGGCTTTTGTCCCCATTCTGCACTGTATTTGAAGATTTTTTTTTTAAATAAGCTTGGCATTAACCTTCTCATAACCAGAGCAGATGTAATGCTCAGACTGTTCAGTGAATCCTGCAGAGAATTTTGACCTCTGAAATCTCTTTGCCTTGGTAAACAATGCTGATGTTATTGGTTTGAAAGTACCAACGTTAGTGAAATTTCCCAAGTTCATCTTCCAAGCTGGGGTTTAGCGAAGTCTGAGTGAGGCAAGACAAAGCAAGGAGGAAGAGGAACGTGCTCCTGCAGTTGAGTGTTGCTCATGTAGTGACAGGATTGAACCCATGTGTCTGAATAGCTCTGCAATTATCAACCATTTGATTTGGGTTTTTTTCTTTCTTTTCTTTTCATGCAAACACAAAGCATTTCACCCTGCACACAGCTAAATATAAATTGTGTCATTTCCAGCAGTTTTTCCATATACAGGCTCTTCTTTTTCACTTGTCATGGTGGGGCAGGCTGGGAGAGCCATTTCAGGGGAGCTGTAGGTGTTAGTAGGATGTTGGACATTGCTTCCATATCTTAGCAAGAGAAGGATGAAAATATCCATGGGTGCTCTGAAGAAGAGAGTGCATTCCTATTGACCCTGACTCTTGCAAGTGCTGGGCTGTGCCTTCCCCAGAGGTACCACAGGATGGAGAAACCACATGCGCCTTGTCTATAGTTAGGTCTGGAGCCTTTCTGATCTCAGCACGTTTCTGCAACATCCCTTTTCTTAATTTGTGGGTTTAAAAGTCCCTGACATGGAGATATCATCTGTACTTGAGGCTCTGACATTAGCATTTGCTTTTGTTTTTGCTTGCTATTTCTATTGCTATGATCAAAAAAGATCTTGAGGTTAAGCACAGCTCTCTGACTAGTTTAATGTACCAAAGGAAGAGTTCATAAGAATATTTATCAGTCTCTGGGGTCCTGCTGGCCCACACAGCTTTTCTCAGGTGTGTGCCCCATTCCTGCCTTGGATGGATGGATGGATGGACAGAAGGGCAACTGCAGCTGTGCATGGCTGGAGCTGCAGGCCTGTTTTCTGTTTGCATGTGTTGAGCTTCTGCATTTAGCTCTGCTGGGTACCTCTGAGTGAATCTGGGCTTGCGTGTTTCCCCAGTGAGCACTGACATACATTAATGACAGTAAAAATAGGTGTGCTGCCTATGCTTACCAGCCTGTGCAGAGTTGATATGGGCAGATTTCTCCATAGTATTTCACAGGTTATTTCCTGCTTTATTTGCTAGCTCAGGTTTTCCCATCAAGGCCGTATGCCATCTATGGAATGAATCTCCATTCCCCTTTCATGAAGCCTTCAGTGTGAAGGGGCTTGCAGCTCACCAAGTAAAAAAGGTTTTACTTCACCTTCTAACTACAAATTCTTGGGTTTTTTTATTTGGTCCACCTTCCCTCCCCCCCTTTTTCTACTTGTGATTTCTGTTAAGCCTTACAAGGTGTTTTTTGTCTGCAGTAATCACACAAAACTCTGTGTCTTTTCATAAAAAGGGGAACTGAGTTCTCTGCCTTGCCAAGGGTGCTGCAAGATCACTCATTAGCCAATGCTAGAAATTATTGCCAGATCTCATCTAACAGTTTCATTATGAGTGAAATTTGAGAGTGTTGCTCCTTGAAGAGGTTGCTGATTGATGGCAACACAGATTGTGTGTGTGCTGTCATCTTTATCCCGGCTGTGATTCCTTTTGGGGTTTTTTGTAGCTAGTGAGGATGTGAGGGACAGAAGAAGCCTAATGGGACTTCATATACTGTGTGATGTATGGGGCACTTGCAGTGAGGAATATTGAACTCATAAATGTGCTCATTTGCCCTGGAGTCACCGAGAGGGAGACGGAATGCAGGACACCGCAATGTCACAGCCGTGCAGAGTCACTTCTGTGACAACAGAGCTGCACCAGAAGGGCAATATTTTTATTGGATTTTACTGCAAACGGGCTCTGCTCTCATTGGCTGGAAGAAAAGGTGAACTTTTGCTGGATTAGTCCCCTTTTGCACCTTGTTTTGCTGAGATTCTGAGATTTTGGGGCGCTGTTCGGGAGTGACCCTGTGTGTGCTGTCTGTTCTGTCTCGTGTCTCCACCACAGCACTGCAACCCCCAGCTCCACCAGCCTGCCCTTCAAGCATGAAGGTGAAATGAAGATGAATGTGCACATCCGAGGCAGATGGTTAGCCCCAGTCTTGCAGTGGTATTTGAGAGAGATTTTCTTCATGTTATTTCAGCAGCACAGAAGGAAATGAAAGTGTTTCTTACTGTAAATACTTTTTTCTCTCTCCCTTCCTCTGGCGCTGCTGTGACTGTCTGAAGACTCGCTTCACTGCTTTTTCAGAGAAGTCTATTTCTGTCTCATCATAGATCAATTTAGGCCTGTCCTATGCACATATGATAAAGACAGGCTATTGCTGTGATAGCCTTGAACCAAATTTGTAAGTCTGGGACACTGGGAGCAGGAGGTGCAGCTATCATTGATGAAGAAGTCAGAGTGGCCAAACCAGTGGCTAAAAGGTGGAATTTTTCAAGCATAGCCAGATTGTTTGAGAAATAGTGCAGACCACAATGCAAGGGTTTTACCCAATTCTCAGAAATGTGTGTGTACATGTGAACCCACTGCATGGAGCTTCCTTAGGGGGCTGTGTCTATATCTGTGTCCAGAGAAACAAAAATACAACGTTCCCAGCTGCATCCTGAACCCAGCTCTTGTAATTATTCCTCAGCACATCTGCTAAGCATCTGAAAGCATCCAGATGTTGGCTCTAATGCTATACCAGTGTACTTCCTCCAGTGAGTAAGACAGTTCCTGCTGTCCCCATGTTGTTTGTGCAACCCATCATGGCACTCGGTGCAATGCCCAGTGCACTTTAAGCCATTCAAAAAGTGCCAAGTGTCTGGCCCTACCCGTCTCTCCAGATAACTGGCTCAGAGTTTCTTCAGGATTGGCTTTTCAGTCTCATCTCTGAGATTTGCACTCCAAGCAGAGCTGGGGTGGCTTCTGGGCTACATTCAGTTTAGTTTTGCAATGCAATTTAGTTTCCCATAAGCTTTACTCTGCCTGGGGTGGCTGTATGGAGCCTTTCCTGCATGGCAGCTACCACTCAGTCACTAAAAGAGCCTGGCAAAGTTGACTTTGGCAACACAGCCTTTGGGAGCAGAGGGAGAGCCTTGTCCCACACCTCCTTCCTGCTGGTGAGGTGTCAAGGAGTGATAATTTTTAGTATTGCAGAAAATCAGCTGGTTTTCATGTGCAGTGCTTTATCTCACTGGACTTTCTTCTCCCTGGGTGGGGATGCTGTACTTTGATAAACTAGTAAAGGACAAAAGAAATAGGTGTTCTTCCTTTGCCTGCTCCATTAGCATCTTCCTGAATGGGGTGAGCTGACCAGGAGATATTTTTGTGTCCCCTCACCTCTCAGCCTTACTCTCACACTCTCAGCTACCTTTGAGCTGCAGGACTTTGCAGAGCACATTGTGGCTTGCATTGGCTCAGCCCGAGTTCAGTCACCCAAAACCTTGCAGGTCTATTTTGAAACATCATTCAATCTGTCCACTATGGAGTTTCTTTTCTTTTTTTTTTTTTTTTTTTTCCCACTCTTGCTTCTGACATCATTTCCTGAGCACTAAATTCACCGAGCTCTGTAGCCAGATCGTCTCCTCAGCGTATGATGCCAGGAGCTCTTTGAGATGGATTTCAGCTCTCCTTTGACTCTGCTCTGCTTGCTGGTGATAATAACTGTTACTCAAGGTAGGTAGGATTTTTCTTTGTTGGGGTTGGCACAGGTTTGCCTAGATGAGCTGACACCCTAATTTTGCTCCAAGATCTTTTAGGGACGCTACCAGGTTTGGGGTGACATCAAATAGCTGCTAATGCATGAAAAGGGAAGTCAGACCAAAGTAAGATAGATTATTTTTTGAGTAAAGTAACAATAACTAACAATATTGTACTTTTTGAGTGTCCTGGGTCTGGAGAAATTTTCAGTGGGGAATGTAAGGTCCTTGTATGCAGACTGCTGGCTGGAGAGCGACATGGTCCAGGTCCCAGCACTCAGTGTGACCTTGGATTAGTCCCCAAGCTCCTGCCATTTACCCACCTCTGATTTACACACAACAACTTAATAATGTGCAAGACTGTTCGAGTTAAAACTCTGACCTTACTCTTTGGGTGAAAGCAGCTGGGCACCTGCAGCTGTTGTTTCTGCTACCCTCTGTGCAAGGTCCATGGCACTGATGCCCTGAGGACCTTTCTTTGCTTAGTCTCTCATCTCTGATGGGGGCTGGTAGATGGTCATCTTAAATTCAGGGAGATAAAAGACCAGCTGTTCAGCCTTTTGTTTCCCTGTTGTGCATGGTGTTCACACCATTCCTGTGCTGTTGAGGTGGGGGAAGTTGGACCTTATAGAAGGCATCCCACTCCTCAGATTTTCAATCACTGGTGATCCAGTGTCCCTAGGGTTGGGTCTGTCCCTCTTATGTCTCACCTGGGCATTTTTCTTCCTGGGGGGCAGCCAGGAGGGGATGGATGGACATGGCAAGCTTGCTCTCCTTTTAGGCTCTGCCATCTGGACTGGCGTGCTCAGTGGCGACTCAGCAATATTTTCTTTGGAAATCCAAAGCCTGCAGAACTTCTCCAGCATGAGCAAGGAGGACAAGAAATGCTCTACAACTGTCCTAAATGATACCTTGTTGGCCAAGTGTGGCACTTCTGCCAGCAGATGGCTGAACTTAGAGAATGGCTCCCTGGTGCTGAGGAGTGTGGAGAAAGATGACGAAGGAAAATACGGATTTGTTTTTCAGAACACCGCCAGAAATTTTACACTGGAAGTGTTTGGTAAGTGGCCTTCTTAGCAACAAAAAGCTTTTGAACTTGTTGGAAGCCTGATGCCTTGAAATTTTTCCAAAGAAACTGTTTGAGCTTGCAGGAGCTATGGGTGCCCGTGGGAGCTGTGGCAGTCTCCCTCTTGTCCCCTGTATCCTCAGAATTCCTGCTCCCTTTTGCTCATCCACCTGCAGGCAGCAAAGACAGACACAAAGTCACTTCTGTACAGGATCCAGCTCATTGCTTGGGTTAATATGGAGAAGGCTTAGGAGGGTTTGTCCTGCTGCTGAGCAATGCTCCAGGCAGACAGAGAGCCTTGCTCTGCTCCTCATCGCTGCTGTTCCTTTTGCAGGGCTTTCACTTGCACAGGCTTCCAAGATAAATGGAAGCGCACGAAACTGTAATGAAAATGTCTGAGCAAACTGGTCTCAGTGAAGACAAATGAGCCCTTACACCTTTTGGGTGCAAACAGGCGGAACTGCTGTGCACACTAGGTCAAAGATGTGACTCCTTGGTGTGAGGAACAGGGGCTTAGACTGGAAGTAGTCAAATACTGCAGAAGCAACCTGGGTTTAACCTCCATTTCAGTGGATTTACTTTGGGAACATTTGCCTCCTCCTTCTGTTCTGCTGCCACCCCTAAGGCAGGGAAAAACTTTCACTGCCAACATGTTCCTGGAGGCAGAGAATTTTAACTGATGTCCTAGCACAAGAAAGTGATTTCTGAGCTTATTTCCATGGATACATGTTCTCAGTGTTACTCCTGCTGTCCTAAAACCATACCAGTTCTCTATCTAGTTTGTATGTGCAAAGTGGCAAGTATAGGAAATGGGTTTCCTCCTTTTAGTAGACTGAAAGAGAGAAATTCAGGGAAATGTAGTAAGAGCGATGATTAATTTATTTATTTTAAAATGTCCTAGTCTGGGTATTGTATCTAACTGCAGGTATCTTGTGCTCGTGTCCATGTTGGCCATGATTTGCACCAGTTTCTCTCTAAAATGGAAGAAGGGGCAGAGTGACAGCAAAAGTACAAACCTCAGGTGGAGGGGAGGGCTGAGTGTCCTCCAAAGCTATGATTATCTGCTGATTACTGAGGAGGGCTCTGGCTGGCACGTGCTGTGGATGTTTCCACCATCTTCTTGGACCAGGGGCTTTTATTTATTTTTTCTTTTAATGTCAGTTAGGAAAATGACAATATGCCAGATTTTGGTGGCATCCCCAAAACAGGGATCAAGAGTTGCTAGCAGAGTTGGGGTAGGCACTGTAAAGCATTTTTGGGTAGAATGCAGGCACTCAAGAGATGGGTTACTTGTTTCTGCACTCCCTTCACATAGTAAATGTGGTGTTAGTGGGATTGCTGGGAAGGGAAGCTTCTGTTCAGCTAATGTTCACTCCTGGATCCTCTCCTCACGTCTCTCTTTCCTCCCTGCTCCCCGTGCCCCATGCTGTGTGTGAGCAGAGCCGACCATTGGTATCCAGTGCTTCCCTGACGGAACTGCAGAGCTGTCCTGCAACGTGGCCAGCAACGAGATCCTGGTCTTCAGGTGGCTCCTCAATGGCACCCACCTGAAAGCCGAGGGGGCTTGCATTAAGGATGCTGGGAAGAAGGTTCACCTGGGCAAAACTGAGCCTGGGGAGTTTGTGTGTGAGATTTTGAAGGGGAACAGTGTCACAAGGACCAGGCCCATTTCGCTGTCTTGCAGCTACGGTGAGTAATGGCATCCCCGGAAAATCTTCCTTTTGGTCTCTTGCAGCAGCCAACTGAGAGGTTGTTGGTGTCCTCAAAATATCAAATTCTTCTGTCCTCTGGCATTGCCCTTCCAGAGTTACCAAATCCTGCCTTTAGAAAGTGACCCCTTAATTTCCTTCTCCCTCCTGTGCTTTGGACTGACACAGCCTACAACCACAGATGGGATGAGTTTGTTGAGGAGGTTCTTTTACCCACCTCTGCAGCAAGGATGGATCTCCATCTGTCTCTTTTCCTACTTTTTGGTGATGGAGATTTGCACCTCCTGTGCACCAATCCTCTATGCTGCTTTAGAAACACAGGCTGCTTCCTACTCTGACATGCATCCATGACCCAGATGCCTTCGAGTGCATTCCATAAAAACCCTTCGACTGGTTCAGCCCTGTTGCTTCTGGACTCAGTTGAGGTGTTTTGCCTCATCTCTTTTCCTCTTATTTAGGCCAGAAGCGCAAAAGATTTTCTGATCTATACAAATGTCTCTCCATCAGCCCCATCCCTCAGAAATGGATAAAGACACATGCCATTTACTTATGGAATGTAGGGGTTTTTTCCCCTCCATATCCTTGCTCAGACATGTAAGTCTGTGAGAAGGCTGAGACTTTATCCATTTGCAAGCTATTCATAAATGCGGAGTATTCTGCTTGAGCCAGGCCAGAGTTTAATGAGACACCCAAGGATCCAGATTCTCTATCATTTAATTTGCACCTCCAGTAGTGAAGATTCTTCTGCTCTCTGGCAGAAAAGATGGTTATCAAAGCTGCAGGCATGGCATAACATAACTATAAGGTTTTTGAAGATTTTGCTGTGATTAATTTCATCACTTTTGCCACTAGAGAACCTATACTGTAGCATTTTAGAAATTGTCTGGGACACTCCAGCTCCACGTAGTTGGAAGGATCTGAAAGAAAGTAAGTGGCGGTGATTCCACTTTGCAGTCATCAAATGCAACCACATTTGGAAAAAGGGAGTTAAAGCAATTCTGGATATCAGTAAAATGAATTGAAGAGGGAAATAGGTTCATTTAATTTAATTGAAAGTTAATGAATTATTTTTGTGTGTTATTATTTGCTCCAGGGAAAGGGCTGAATTTGGTTTAGGTATATAATATATGTAAAAACATCCATTTGGGCTGATGAAATTAATTTTGAATAACCAAAAAACAATTTGGCAGAAATGCTGTAAACTTAGCAGGCAACACAGGGCTCTCAACACACAGGGTTCAGAAATTAAGAAGTCAACATATATAAAGGACTTTTATTGATTAATTACTTGTTTATTGCTTATTTTTAACACAATATTTTATTCAAAAAGACCTTAATAACAAGTGGCAAATTTTTAGGAAAAAGATTCAGGGAAAAAATTTCCAACTTATATTTATATTTTTCACAATATTCTCTAAGCATTCATCAACTAAAATAATTAGGGAAATTATTTCTGAGTTGCTGAAAGTTTTTAATTTTGAATATGGATTTTTTGGAACTTTCTAACTGTTCTTAAAAAGACTGGAACAAGCACTCTGAAAATACCACGAGCACCTGTGTGCAGTTGTTTTTACTGTCCCAGTGAGTAGGTGGAGTATGACGGCATGTAGTATATCCTGGAACATTTAAAATTCTTCTTAGTCTCTGGAGATATGGAGCAATTAGTGCTTTTGAGGGCTTGAAATAAGCTCCAAATGAGCCTGTTGGTTGCTGCTGTGCTGTGCAGGCATGTGTGCTGCTGAAAAGCAGTTGAATTGTTCAGAAAGGGATGGCACTGGCTTACTTAAGGAATTTTAAGGAATTTATGTGTGGGTTTTTTTTGCATATGGCAAGAAGAGTTTTCCTAGAGGCTGCCCCAAGTAGGAGGATGATCTCAGTGAAGGAGCAAGCCTGGATGGGTCTCTGTGCCCTGCAGCAGCTGCCTGCTCAGCAGCAGCAAACGTGCAGGTCTGCCCCATCACAGCAACCCTGAGCAAGGGCTGCTGAGCTGGGAAATCATCACCAGTGACTTGTGCTGCCCTTCTGCTCAGCCATCTGCAGCCCTTGCTCCTGCTGTGTGTCCTGCTCTCAGGCTGGGCAGGGGAACAGGGTGGAATCCTTCCCCGAGCAGAGCAGA
Organism: Ammospiza nelsoni; assembly: GCF_027579445.1. NCBI lineage: Eukaryota > Metazoa > Chordata > Aves > Passeriformes > Passerellidae > Ammospiza > Ammospiza nelsoni. Next base: position 5,030,584 of record NC_080634.1, read on the forward strand.
GCCAGAGAAGGGTTTTTCCCCACAGCTCTGGCTCGAGTGGCCACAGTCTCGGTGCCTGAGGCAGTGCAGGCTCTGATGAGACTTGCTCTGGGGTTGGTGCAGGCATTACATGACTGTCCTCATCAGATTCTCTGATGCCAGCTCTGAGGGTAGGCTCTGCAGCTTTTCCTTCAGCAGGAGGTGTAGTGGAAGCAGGCAATGCCCCAGCCAGGGAATAATGCGCTCTGACTCCGTGATTCAGAAGGCTGAAAATTGCTTTATTAAAACTATATTATATTACATTAATACTATATTTTAACTATGCTAAAGAGTACTAAAGAATACTATACTATATTACCAAAAAACAGTACAGGACACAGCTTTGAGTGATTGGCTAATCACTCAAAACAACTTTCACCGGTGTCCAATTAACCAAATCACGTTGGGTAAACAATCTCCATAACACATTCCAAGTGTGCAATAGCAGGAACAGTGAATAGAAATAAGAATTGTTTTCTCCTCTTCTCTCTTTACTTCTCACTGCCTTCCTGAGAAAAATCCTTGGGTAGTTGTGCCTGCAGCTCTCTGTGAAGAGAGCTGTGGCCACAAGGAGGTGCTTCCTTGGGTCTCCCTCCCTTGTTGAAATGTAGTATCTTTTAAACCACCACCTTCTCTGTTAAATTTGATTTAAACCTACAGATTACCTTAGATGTCAGTGATCAGAGCAGGCAGAAGTGATTGCACACAGGCCTCTCCTCTTAAAGAAACATTCCATGCCATAATTAGACGATGTTACATAAATCACTAAGTGCCACAGCTCACAGTGCCAGCTGCCCTGATCCAAACTAAAGCAACAGTGATGCCAACAAGCTCTAATCTGGCTGTGGGGTTTCTCCCACAGGGAGAAAGGAGTTTGTCCACCGTGGTAGCTAACACTGCTGTGTCCTTCCTGCAGACCTGCTGCGCTACCCAGGGTTCATTTACATCCTGGCAGGCTGTGCAGCGGGTGCGCTTATCCTGCTGGTGGCTTTGCCTGCAGCCATATGTTGCTGCATGAGGAAGAGGAGACACAAGTTCATCCCAGTGCCTTCAGGTGAGTGGGGAATGCTGTGACCCTCCTGTTATGAGTTTTGGAGAGGACTGTGTTTGTGCCGTGGCCTTAGAGTAACCTGGTCTCAGCTGGGTGGCTGCTTGTCCTCCATCCAGCCTGTCCTCCCTTGACCTGCTGGAGCAGAAGTCTGCTGCTGATAGCCAGCCTCTATGGCTAGCAGGGTCTTGAATTAAACCTCACTTTCCCTTTATTGCCCTCACCCTGTGCTCCTGGCCAGAAGAAAAGCCCCCAGCAAAACCTCTCCTATGGTCAATAAAATGGACCCTCATTCAGGTGTGATCCCAGAATGGTTTCTGATGGCAGTCCCCTGTCCCTGGGAGCACTCTGCCCGTGCAGATCACCTCAAGCTGTGATCCTGGCAGCCTGGCCAGGCTGGTCCCTGGCAGGCTGGCAGTGACCACCCTCTGTTCTCAGCATCTGCCCACTCTGGGAGCAGAGCCAGCATCACCTCAGGAGGGGACACAAACACGTGCTGGGGTCTGGCCTCACAGCAGCCCTGCTGGGGCTGTGGGAGCCTCTTCCTTCAAATCTCTGGTTGGTTTTCACAGAGGAGGAGAAGGATGATGGGCTAACAATGTCAGTGGTGTCTGGGGAAGGCACGAAGAGCCCCCCCAATGGAGACCACCTGGAGGCTCAGAGTGACCGTCCTGCCAAGCCTGGTGAGTGCAGAGACCTGTCTGAGGTCAGACACACCTTGTTCAGGGGGCACACGGTGTTTGTGTGTGGCTGCTGGGGGTGGAGGTGACAGTGGAGAGGGGCCTGGGACATGGCAGCACAGGGAAGGTGCTGCACCTTCTGCAGGAGTGGCAGCCGGGCATTTTTCAGCACCTTACTCATGGCAGAGGCAGGCATCCCACAGAGGGTGCTGCCAGCAGGCTGCAGGCTGCCTGTTCCACTATGTCCTGTGCTAAAACACATACCTCAGAAACAGCAATCCCCCCAATACTCAGCAGTTTTCCTACAATTTTCTCACCCTTCTCATGAGTAACATTTTATAAAAATTGGTGCTGTTTTTTAAGCAGTCATCCTCAGGACAGCAGGAGCCAATATGCTGAGCTGTAAACACAGCTAAATCCTATCAAAGCCAGAGGCTTGTGTATTTTCTTAAATTGAGGCTGGAGTGGGAATATGGTCAAGTTTTAAGTTTTTCAAAGAAATCAAGCATAAACCCCCACAGCCTTAGCACAATATGGTCAAGAGAGTGCAGTGATAAAAACTCTCCAGAAATGTCCTGTTCTGTAAGTGCTTGATATAAGTACTCTACTTTTTGTATTATGTTTCCTTTAATTTTGCTTCCCAAACACAAATGCTGGCAGCACCTTGCCTAGTAATGCACCATCATCAGCTGAAGTAGGTTTAGCAGAGACATCATGAACTGGAGCAGCTTTACACAGGTCATAGCCTGGTCTCAGCACTGCTGTCTCCATTTCTGGTGTCCTTCACTGTACCATGCACAGCCTCCTGTAGCTCTGCTGTGCTTTAAATCTAACCTTGGATGCTCTTTGCTCTGCTTTCAAAATATTATGTGCTACTCATGAACATAGAGCAAGAAAGAGGAAGAAAGTTTCAGCTCATTGCTTAATATTAATATACTTCAAATGTAGAGCTTTTAATAAAAAAATCAAATTTTATAAGTTTAACAAGTAGTCCATATTTTAATTTTTTTTACAATTAAAGAAAAAGCAAAGATACACATGGAAAGTAGGCAAGAACTAAATGTGTGCTGTTAGCCAGCTTGAATTATTCAGATGTAAATGAATAGATTTGGCTTCAGTATTTTGGTACTAAGAAGCCAGAGAGCTTAAATATCAAAGTGCCCTAAGGCATGATGCATAAATGAGTAGTTCCAGAGAAAATTGAAATTTGACTTGCAGGTGCCTGGGGTGAGGGGACTGAGTGGATTAGGCATCCTGCAGCCTAATTAGGGACCAGGGGGTGAAAATTTCCATGAGGGTGAGCCATAGTGTGGGCACTTATAAACCATTTCTCCCTTTTCCAGATGCTGCCCAGATTGGTCAAGGTGTTGAGCCCCAGCCAGTGGCAGAAGAAAACCTACCAGTGCAGATAGAAGCTGAGGAAATGCCGGATGCTGAGGTCCTAGTTGATATGGATGGCCAGGAAGATGCCTCAGACTGTTTCCCAGATCCAGCTGATGACTGATCTGACACGCTTGCTGTTCCACCCTGAAAACTGTGACACTTGTCCTTTGCATCCCATAGTCTCACTGTGTCTGGAAAATTTTAGCAGGGGAAAGAAGTGAGGTGTCAAACCTTCTGACTTGATTCAAAACAAAAAAAGAAAATCCAGAGAAAAGCACACACATGGCTTCAAGGCCTGACAGGTTCACCAACAACAAAAGGGGCAGCTCTGTGATGCTTTGCCTGGTAACAGAGCTGCAGCTAAACTGAGGAGCCCAGGGGACAGCCTGGGATGAGAGGGCTCCTCCTGCTCCCTGCCCACCTCATGCCTTGCCTGCCTTTGCAGGCACAACAGACAGCTTGAGGTGCTTGCCAGAAGTTTCCTGAGAAAGCCTCTTCTCTCTCAGGAGACTTCAGAGCAGTTTTTCCCCGGCCCTGCCAAGGAAGCTCAAAGGAGGTCTCAGCTGGGTACACGCTGTCCTGGGTGCTCACCTGAGCCGCTCCTCTGAGCTCCAGATCTGGCCCTCACCTCTTGCTGCCTGGAGCAGGAGCAGTGAAATTTGCAGGGCTTGAAATGTGCTATTTGCAGATGCTGTGTGCAGAGCTGGGGTGGTGCTGGCTTTGCTCCCCTCTGGGTGCCCCAAATGACAGAGTCCAGGTCACTTCTCCCCAAAATCTGACTGCTTGGGCTGCCCCCGAGCTATCACTCGCTTGCCTGCAGCAGGAGGGGGCTTGGGGCTGCAATTTTGGCAGAAACCTTGATTTTAAGGCTGAGATTGTTTATCAATGCAAGCATTAGTGCCTTTAGTGTGATAGTTTAGCTACTGCAAGCTGGTGAAGCTGGCCATCTGCGTGTGCCTGTAGGCTTGTTTGGGGCTGTGCTCTTTGCACAAACAGCAGAAATTTATAGGATCTCTTAGGTAAGTCTTGCTGCTAGGCTTGTCCTGTTCTGCTCAGGGGAGCTGTGCCTGTGCAGCAGCTGGGTCAGACCTGCAGGGAAGAAGGATGTGGTGAGGAGAGGGCAGGGATTCTGTCTCAGGCAGCTGAATCCCAGCAAAGCTGCCAGAGAGTGCTGCAGGATGTGCTGCCAGAGCAAGGTATTTACTGCATGGGACAATTTTAGTAGTCAGAGTGAGGTGGTAAATTGGTTGTTAGTGTTAAATTGGCCTGCTGGGCTAGAAAGGCACAGTGGTAAAAGCAGAGATGGTACAGACTGGGACCAAAAGGGATGGGGAGCTGCATTCTCTCCTTCCTTGTCATTTTGTCCCTGTTTTATATTGTGCTGACACTGTGAATCCCTTGGAAATGGATTGAAGGTGTGCCTGGTGAAAGCCATCCAATGAGGGATGAGCGCCCCAGCAGAATCCAAACTAAACTGAGAAACTGAGGGTTTGTTTCCCAGGGAGGGAGCTGGAGGGTGGCTGCACACTCACCTGGGAGTCCTTCATCTCTGCTTGCTTGCCAAGGCTCTGCATCAGTGACACCCAGCCATAGGTGACTGTTCTCGCTGTTTCCTTGTCCTGTGACTCTCTTTAGAAGATGTTTGGCTCTTGTGTGCTGTGTTGGTGGTGATTCAGCCTGTCTCTGCTTTTAAAGGCTGCCGCAGGAATGGGCTTTCCACGGTAAGAGGGAGGTGATAATTCATTTCTTTACGGTGCTGTTCTAACTCCTTTCAGTACAAACATTCCTCAGAGGCTGTGAGTTGAATGACAAAAGAAGTGGCATGGCGTGCTTGGGGTGGCAGTACTAAAGCAGCAGTGAATGTCACCGTGCCAGTGTCACCAGAATGGGAGGACACAGCATTGCTTCACTGCTGCACTTTCTGGCAGGGGCAGGAGCGACACTCGACTCCAGCACATGATTCAGAGGCTGATCGGTGCTCTGAGCTGCACTGGAGAAGACAACTGTTCACTGAGGATGAGAGAGCTGGGCCAGCCTTGTCCTGCTGGGCTGGGGCATCCCAGCTCCGGTTTATTCCAGTGCTGCCTTCCTGCTGCCAGCCCCAGGGCTGGGGGTGCCCATCACCACTGTTATCACCCCTGTCCTGGAAGGAATTTTCACATAGAGAGGTGAGAGATCTTTGTGAGACAGACTGAACCAGGGCTGGTTTCTGTCCTTTACCACTGAAAGTGCCATTCCAAAGGGCCAAAAGGTTCTGTTACTGTGAGGTCCGGAGAGAAGTGATGCAGCCTGTGCTCCTCCTTTAACTGTATTATCTTCATGTCCATCTTTTCTCTTTCTGGTGTCTTTTTTTTTTCTTTTTCCTTTCCACCCGTGATTAATTTTGTTCCAAATAAAAAGATCTGTTTTCTACCTTGTTTCAGATCTGTTCAAGTTTTGTTATTTAATAATTGTTTCTTTCTGTTTTTTGCAGGAAGTACAGGCTTATTTTCAAAGTTATACACAAACAAATAAAGGAGAGGTGATAACAAGTTATTGCTGACTTGGGTGGCCAAGGGCAGAGAGATCATGAGAACATTCATCTGTAAGTCACCCCAGGAGAGGCTGTGGGACAGTGGCACAAGCTTGTCCCTGTTGGAATGTGTGTGTTGATGTGTAAGAACATCTGTGTGCCCCGGCAGCTCACCAAGCCCTGCTCTGGTGCCTAAACTGTGAGCAGCAGGGTGGGGATGCAGGGGGATGGTCTGGTTTTACCCATCTTTATCCATCTGTACTTTTTTTGTGGCTAAAACCTAAAACCACCTTAGCTGTGAGAGAGGATGCTGAAGTGCACTGCACCTTTTGAAGGAGGAGGGAGGCGTGTTCTCATTCTTAGAAAAGTGAGCCCAGATTGTGGTTGAAAGGAATGTCTTATCAGACCCCTGGAGTTTACTATAACAGGTTTATCCCTGGAATGCTGGTGTGATTGGACATGGAGGGTCCTGCCCTGCAGTCTATGAACCCAACACTCTGAGGAGCCATCTGCCTGAATTTCCTGGTGTTTTCCAGTCTGACCGTGGTGCTGCATCTCCCAGGAAAGAGCAGGGACACTTTCCAGCCTGAGTCTGACAGGAGAACAGAGTATGAATGTGGTGCTGCTCTCAGGAATTTGACCACAAACAAAGGTGCCTGTGCTGCCTCTTTGGGTGCCTTTGGTGAGGCTGTGCCAGGCCAGCCCTGCCTTCTTTGGGCTGCTGACAGAGTCCTTGGTGCCAGGGTGCCTCCAGGTGCCTCTGGCTTCCTCTGGAGAGCTTTCCAGGTGATGGAACTGACCCCCACATCATCCTCTCTGGAGCTGGTCATGGCTGGGTAAGGCTTGGGGCAGTGCAGCTTCCACCTCTCTGCTGATCCAGTGCTGGCAGGATGAGAGGAGCTCTGCTCTGTGGGAAATGTGGATGTTTTGGAATGTGATATCCTCCCACCAGTGGCTTGTAGCACTGTACAGAATAGAGGTTTGGATTTGTATCCATGTCTGTGGTTGTGTTCGCAGGGGTCCCAGGATGAGGGAAGAGACGAGGATTTGACTCCATGTTTCAGAAGGCTTGATTTATTATTTTATGATATATATTACATTAAAACTATACTAAAAGAATAGAAGAAAGGATTTAATCAGAAGGCTAGTTAAGAATAGAAAAGGAATAATAACAAAGGCTTGTGGCTGACTGAGACAGTCTGAGCTAGCTGTGATTGGCCATTAATTAGGAACAACCAACGTGGGCCAATCACAGATGCACCTGTTGCATTCCACAGCAGCAGATAACCATTGTTTACATTTTGTTCCTGAGGCTTCTCAGGAGGAAAAAATCCTAAGGAAAGGATTTTTCATAAAAGATGTCTGCGACAATGTGTATATCTCATGGAGGGAAGAGAGGAGATTGCTTGTGGCATGTGCTAAGCAGTAACTGACATGAAATGCAATATGTAATCTTTTCATCATGTAATTAATTTAGGTTATGAATATAAAAGGAGACCAGAGAATGAACTTACTTGACTTAAGATCAAAGTGAAAGCAAGAGCAAGCAAGAAGTGAATTGTAGAATGGTGAGCAGAGAAAATGGAAGGATCCCTTTAGATATCCTTTAGCATTCAGGATGAGCTCATCCCCACACTATCATGTCAGAAAAGCTCCCACATCCCAGTAATGAAACAGTGCTTTGTTTCTCAACCTCTACCACAGGCTGCTGTCCCTGATGTCCCTGTGGCTGTGCAGGTAGCGTTTGGGGTGCTGTTCCTTGGAGAACCCAGCATGGGAGCAGAGACACCAGGGCCAGAGCCAGCAGGACCAGCCTTCCCTGTCACCCTCAGCTCTCCAGAAACAAGAGTAGAAGTTGGTGAGTCTAAGGGCAGGTAGACAAAACTGATAATGGTCAGTGGTTGTGTGAACTTCTGATCGAAATCTGTGTAGCTGAAAAAAACCCCTCAAGATTTTAGGCATGTACATGGTAGGTTCATGTCACTTTCTATGAATTATTACAGCTCATTTCAAAACAAGCGAACAAGAGGTTCGTGTGTAATGAATCTGTCGCAGGCAGTGTCACAGATTAACATTTTTAAAGCTATTTCTTCAAATGAAACAGCAAATTCTGGTGGTGTAATTGTAAAATCCAAACTGGTATTATTGCCACCAGGCAGGCAGGAGTGAGAAGCCCCACAGATTTCCACAGGTGAACACACAGAACTGGTAACAGAAGTGGGTGAAAACAGCAGCATCACCCATTCCTGTCTGAGGTGGAAGCAGAATTCCATGATGTGTCATTGCAGAAGCTTGGATTGGTGTTTGGATGCTGTTTGTGCCTTCTGCGGGGCTGCTCAGTGCCTGGGACCTCTGACAACCACTGAGCCCTGCATGGGTTTTGTTCAGGGTAAATGTTGCATTTCCTTTCTGTGAGATGACATGACTCATCTCCTCAGGCAGAGGATGTGGCTGGAGACAGCAGGGGTGTCTTTACTGAGAACCTAGAAGGCCTTAAGCCCTTCTAGATATTTCTACTTTACCTGCAAGCAAATCATAGAAAAGTTTGGGTTGGAAGGGACATTAAAGTTCATTTAATTCCAACACCCCTGCTGTGGGCAGGGACACCTTCCACTAGACCAGGTTGCTCAGATCCCTGTCCAATCTGGCCTTGAACATTTCCAGGGATGTGGCAGCCACAGTTCCCTGTGCTTCAGCATCCTCACAGAAAAGAATTTCTCCCTGATACCCAATATAAACCTATTCTGTTTCAGTTTGAAGCCTTTGCCCCATGTCTTTGCTGGCAGGTGTTAATTATACATACATACATATATATATATATGTATGTATTTAATGCATGCTGATGGCATTATTGTCGCTTTCATGAAGGTATTTCCTGCCTGAGGCGGGATTTCAGCCCCAAGCAACAGAGGTTTACCCACTCTCCCAATCAGCCATGAGGTCAGCAGGAACCTGACTTTATAAAATCATTCATTGCACTTGCAAGTTCATGTACAGCTGTAGTGTGCTCATTGTGCCATAAACACTAACATAAGGAAAGTTCGCATCTGCAGAGGCAGAAAATATGGGTGGCCAATGTCTGCTTATTTTTAAATTGATATATTTTTCTGGTTAGCATATTCTGTGTCACACTTAGCCAATATCCATGACAAAATACTGAATGGGGCTATGGTCCAAAGTGTGTGTTTTGTAGCTAATATAAATACAGTTACTATTGGAAATTCTGTGCAGAAGTTTTAAAACTGATGATGGCTACCGATAGTTTTAGTGTTATCTAACACTACAGAAACTGGATGTATTACAGGCCAAGAATTACTTGGAGGCAGTTTTCAGCAAATCTTTTGGAATTGCAAATGCAGTGCATTGGAGAGAATGATTGTCTATTCCCATATCATAGGCAAATGGAACAAGGAAATACAGCTGGGTGCCTATCTTCCAGCCAGCACTGCTGTCTCATCTTTGGTTTATACAACTTCCTCTTTGAGGCCAAAACATATTTTCCCTAAACTAAGGAGTGAAACAGTTTTAAAAGCTTTTTTTTTTTTGATACTGAAAAGTCATGTAACGAGGTATCTTCAAACAAAAAAAAAAAAAAAAGGAAAGAAAGAAAAAGAAATTGTGATGGTGTTTTTGGCAAAGAGCACTGAGAGTTTGTGTTGCAGCCCTGCTTTCAATCACAGGGCAATAGGAATCAGATTTCTCCTCTAAAACAATTGGCAGACCAATGGAGAGGGAATTTGGGACAGCAGGGGTGGGATTCAGGAATGTGTGAGGTGCCACATTCAGGAAGGTGTGTGAATGTCAACTCCATTCACCTGAAGCCAGCTGGAGAAATTGGTGGAGGCTCTCCTGAGGGGATACATGGAGCCAGGAGCAGGAGCACTGCTGGCTGGGACAGCCTCTGGTGTCAGGATGAGCCATGACAGGACAGAAAGAGGAAGGGGGTGAGGACACAGACTCAGTGTCTGCTGTGCAGGATCCCAGAGGGAAGAGAGAAAGGGCATGTGGTTAATGACTGAGGGTACAGAAGTGCTGGTGAGTAATGGCAGGCAGAGATGCTTTTTCCTTCCCTTAAGTAGGTGGGGAGGCTGCAGGTCTGTCCTCCATCATCCTGCAAGCTCTTCAGGCAGTATGAAGTGTTTTTCTGCAGAAAGCTGCACTGCTGTTGCTTTCTCCTGACACCTGCTCTGCCTGCATTTGCCATGGGTAGTGTTCCCCAGACAGATGCACTCCTCTGCTGGTGGCACATCACAGCCCCACTGAGCCCCTGGGACTCCTCCCTCCTCTCTGCCTTTCTCCTGAGCCGTTTGCAGGGAATGTGCTGTGCTAATTTTGAGAAGAAGAGGAATCACCCCAAATCTGATAGCAGCAAACAGGAAATAACCTTTCGTGTCCCTCCACCTCCTCGTTCTGGTAAACCCTTTCCAGCGTCTTTATCACTTTCTGGAAAGGGTTTTTCTAGCTGAGATGGGAGAAGGGTGACGGAAAGGCAGGACTCCACCCAGCTTTTTGGGTACCCTGAATACAGGTGGGGATGTGCCAGCTCTCTTTCCTTCCTGTGCACAAGATGGGCCAGGATTCCCCTTGCAATCACAGCGAAAGCTGTGCAACTTCAGCTTCTTTTTGTACACCTTTCTGCCCAGCTGTCAAGAGTTTGGGACTTTTTTTTCCTTCCTTCAGATGATTTGGTGTCTGATAAGGAGTTTTGTTTCCCTGCCTTTTGTTGAGTGTTTAAAGCTTTGTTATTTGGCCAGTACAAAGATCTGTTTATAGCTTTCTCTGGAAAACCAGATGCAGATGAAAAGTCCTTTCTTTGCTGGAGAGAAAATCAGGAGAAGTCAACATTGCCATGAATTTTATCTCATCCATCTTAAAAAGTCCCAATGGTTAAACAGTTTCCTCAGCATGAGAGGAAAGTAGATGCTCATTTTTATACTGAACTACTGATGCTGAAGAGCTCAAAGGAATATCAATGTAACACAAATAACCATGGCAGCTGTGGTTCTAACCCAGTGCATCCTATCTGTGAGGGCACAGGGCATGCACAGTAACTTTCCATTGAGGCTGCACAGTAAACTTCCTGCCCTGCAAAGTGCCCTCTGAAATTCAGCAAATTGTCACTGAGCTGCTGAACGCCATGTGTGTAGGGAACATGGGACATGTTAATTAACAAAAAGGCTGCTCTCCCATGATGGAAGTGTAAAGGGATGGCTGAAAAGAATGGTGACACCATCTGACTGTCAGGAGTGTGACAAAAGGGCTGCAGGTACTGCCCTGGTAGGAATGCTGTGAAAAACCACAAGTTGCCACCCATGCATCACACAGGAGAGGTGCTCATCTGCATCACACAGAACAGCCTGCACCTGACTCACTGACGTCTTAAAAAGCAGAAATTCTCAGAAATGCAGTGACACAGCACCTTAGCCACTACCCTTCCTGGCAGGAGCTGTGAGGTGTAAATGTTTAGAGAGATGGGCAGCTTTGTGCCTGTGCTTTCCTTTGCTGTGAGAAGAGCTCTTTGCCAGCATTGGTGTGGCTCCTGCTGCAGGTGTGGGGTGTTGGCCCCAGAGCTGAGCCCATCCTGCCACTCTGCTGTCCCTGAACACATGTCTTGCTACCTGGCAGGGGGTGATGCATTTAAATGTAGGAACAGACAAACCTCAGAGAGGCCAAAACCAGGTTCACAGGGCACAGGAAACTTGTGGGATGAGAGAAGAAGCAGGGGAAACTGAGCTGCTGCCAGCATCTGCTCTGAGCAGGAAAGGACTTGAATTTTCACTGCATCTCATGGCTCCAGGTGCACATGGTGCAAAGGGCATCTGTGTAAGTGGTATGAAAGACACCAGGGCACTTTTCTTCCTTCAGCAGGAAGCAAGACTATGCTAACAGGTCATTCAGATGTTTCTGAGACATTTACATCTTAATTTCCCAGTAGTAACAGCCAGACCTCCTTATATGTATGCATAAGGCCACATAGTGGTCCTTTGGCTTTGCTATCACAGCTGTAATAACTAAGCTACAGACACTTTCAGGATCCACAGTGATGCTCCAGAGAGGCTTATGCTAGGTGTTCTAGGAGGAGGGACATTTTATACCCACAAACATGCCCTCCAGGGGCTGCACCAGTAGAAAAATGCCAACAGTGTCTTGCATTTGAAGGAAAGACTTTCCTTTATAAAGGCCACTGCTAGAAATAAATGCACCCAGTACTGAAATGCATTATCCAGTTGTTTGTGCTCAGTCTCCTGCATAACTCCTCAACCTCCCACCTGCCCATTCCAACTGTCCCTCACTCCTCTCTGGATTTATAGTACTGTAATAGAGTAAAGCACTGTGCACAACATCAGGTATACATGCATTTATTAAGCTGATGGCTTCTGGGGAGTGTCAGATCTTGTCCAAAAGATTGCTTAGATGGTAGCAACAACTTGTCTCTCCTAGATCTATTTCTAGGGGCAGCTGTTCTTCTATTATCCTTCTTGGGTAGCTAGCCCATCCACTCTCTCATGATGAAGGGGCACATTGTAGTTAACACAGGTCTTTGTGTATTTACCACTGCCAAGACTAGAAGAGGCTTTTATGGTCATTTATCTGGCTTCTGGTATGAGACAGATTGATTGCAGCATGCCAGCAAGCCAACACCTTTTGCAGCAGTAGTAATGTCACTGAATTTACTGGAACAAGATGCTGAGAGTTAGCTCCTAAATCTGGGGCCATTACAGATGATGGAAATCATCAGCCAGACTGAAATGCACCATCTGCAAGAATAACTGATGGGATGCTGCCATCTGCTCTAGCCCCAGTCGTTGCTGTGAACCACAGACTGCTTGGTCTGAGAGGGATTATATTCCTTCAGACCAGAAATGAAGGGTGGTTTTTGTGAGGTTTGGCTGTTGACACATGCTTACAGCTGAAAAGGAAGAAAATGTGTCTGAGCGAGAGCACCTGGGGCTAAAGGTTTAATGGCGTTAAGCTGTGTTGGGGTGGGGGCTTAGGAATATCAGGAAAAGGCCTTTCTTCCAGGGGCTTTTGGGACACTGGGATGGGCTCAGCAGGGAAGTGGTAACAACTCCAAGTATGGCTGAGCTGAAGAATTGTTTGGACAATGTATTTAGGCTCAGGGTGTGGTTCCTGGGGCTGTCCTATTCAGGAACAGGAGGTGAATCTTTGTGGATTCCTTCCACCTCAGAATATTCTATGTGGCATTATGGACATTGCTGAGGAATTGTTTCTCTTCAAATAATCAGGTGAGGACTATTCTGCATCATTCATGGTTTGATAATGTTAGTTTACTGTTCTTGAGAGAAGGATGAAAAAGTTTGTGCAGACAACTTTTTCAATAATAGTAGCATGTGTATGTGTGTGTGTCACTATTTCTGGAAGATTTCCATTGGGTATGTGCAGCTCAGGCTCTCAGTTAGCTCTGAGGCACTGAGTCAGCATCCCTGCCAAACCTTTGGCTAAAGCTGTATTTTGAGTTATTGATCCTCATATTTCCACCACTTGATTCTAACTGGAGTTTTTCCTTTCTTGGCCCTGTGTGAGGCAGAAGTGAAGAGGAGGCAGGATGTGTCCTCCACCAACCAAATGGCTGAAACTCTACATGGGAGCCAGCAGTTCCTTGGCATTTCATAGTGCAGGGCAGTGCCCCTTGCTGGGGCTGACTTTGCTTTTCCTATGCTCCAGCCACTGCCCACAATTCCTCCTGCTTTGTGAAAAGCTCCAGTGGAGGGGAATGTGCCATCAGGAAGCCCTTAGCTGCCATCCCAGATGGAGCCCAGCCTTGCAGGCCAGGGTGCAAGCTCAGGAGAGCTCCCAAGAGTGAAGCTGCCCTTCCCCAAAGCTTCCACTCCACATATTACCTATCTGACACTTCAATTAAAATTACATTTGCTCTTCTCCTCACACACATCAAAGGCCTGCTGAGAGATTTAGAGGTGTGAAGGTTTTGGGTGACACTCAGTGCAGGATGTCTGACTCACATGCGAATGCCACTTAGTATAACCAAAGTTCCATACTAGAGAAGATGGTACAAACTATCAGATGGGCTCCAAATCTACTTTTTGTAGACTTCCTTTTCTAGTAGATCAAATAACAGTATTTTTTATCACAATTTTTTAAAAATAAACCTCAGGCATGAATGTTTATTGGCTCATCACTAAGCTGAGAACTCAGAGCTGTAAACAGCTGCATATTGTCTCTTGAGAGGTTGCCTTCAGATGTGGGGGACTCTGTCACCTTTAGAAGGAAATGTGAGTATGATACTTACATTCCCTGTGAGGAAACTGTGTGCTGTCTTACAAAGAGCAGCAGTGTAAAGGAAAGAGCAAGCCACAAAAGCAAATGCTCGAGTGCAGCTCTTTGCGGCTTCTGCAGTGGAAACAATGCCTCAGAGAGAGAGCAGAGGTGTGCAAAGACAGCCCATTGTTGTGGCTGTGCTCAGTCCTCTGCTCTCCTGTGTGTCAGAAAATGGGGATGTGTGGCAGTGCAATGGGCTAAACAGGGCTCCAGCATCCTTAGCTTGATGCTAAGGACAGGCCTAATTGAGCCAGGCCTAGCAGCACCGTGCTGGGAGACATCTGCTTTTCTATCATTGCCCATTTTCTAGCTGGCTTTGTTTAATCCAGTGGTGTTACTTCCTGTGTGAGCTATCTGCAGTGAGGAGAAGAGAGTGAGAGCACTGTTATCTAGAGCTGTTATCTACAGCTCACCCTGTCCTGCCCAGCACACCTTGGGCCAGTGCCTGGGCTGTGGCCACACAGAGCTCCAGCCACAGCGCTCTCTGTGCCACTCCCTCCACCTTGGAGGGCATTTCTGGCCAGTGCTCTGTGCTGGAACTGCTCTCAGCATGTTTACCCCCTGCCACATCTCTGAGGTACATGCTGGCTCCTTGGGTTCCTCTGTGGCTGCAGCCCAGAGCTGCTGTGCTTTCCAGAGACACCTTCAGGCACTTCAATGCTTTCTCCTGGGACTCTCCTTGAAGGGAAAACAGAGACAGCAGTGCAACAACTTAGAGTGCCTCCTTCCAAGTAACATCCAAAAACTCCTTCTTCTAAAATGAGGATCAAAGCCCAGTCAGGACTGCAGCATGACATTACCTTACTTTTCAAGAAAGGAAGGGTAAAGCTGGCAGAATATTGACATTTCCCCACTTGTCATCTGGCAGGAAGACTGAGCTTAGAGGCAAGGGCTGCTTTGTCTCTCTCCAGCTGGGTCTGATGGTGCAGGAGGTTTCAGAGGCTAGTTAGAAGAGGGGCTGCTTTTGGGACAGACCGTGCCAGGATCTCATGGGGAACTCGTGCTGCAGGTGAGTGCTGTGCCCCTTTTGCAGGTTTGGCTGTGCTTTTGGCTTTTGTTACGCAAAGTCTTGCAAGTGGATTTTGTGCACAACCACCAAGTACTCAGGAATACCAAGGCTTGGTGTCACTTCTGTGAGTCCAGTGACCATGGGACATCAGCCATTGAGCCCCCACCCTTCTCTCAAGTGCTTCTTCACTGCCCACAGTGAGCTCATCTTTGAACAGACATTTTACATCCTGTCCAAATGGGTTCTTGCTCCTGCCTACCTGTTGCTCCAACAGCAATCAGGGTGTTTGGTGTGCTGGACCATAGGGGCTTTTGACCCATTTCAGTTGTGCGTTTAGAAGGTTGTGTGTGGCACCAAACTGCTTAACTGGAAGTAGTAGCCTTCATTATGCATACATGAGATTCTTTTACATCTAGTTCTACCACTATGGAGCTTTACCTGTCTTCTCTCTCTCTCTCTCTCTCTCTCACACACACACACATATCTTTCCCTTTGCTTTCATTTGTACCATGACAATTCCCATCCCAGTGTGTTGGCCAGGTGAACACGCCAACAAACAGACAACCTGCAGGGGTACCCTGAAAGCAGGCAGGGGCTTTGAGAGATGTTTGCCTGAAGAAAAAGAAGAGAAACAAAGTTGAGCAGAGCATGGACAGTGGTTTCAGCATGCTGGGCCTCCCTCTGCTCTCCTGATGGACCAGCAAAAAACCTTCAAAGAACAGAGGAGAAATCAGGGTTGCTGCCTTTACCCAAATTCCTTTAGGTGCCCAGGCTGGAAGCAGATGTGTCTAGGAGTTTGACACAACTTGATTGAGTGTGCCACTGAGTGTGGCAGCCCCTGCCCTCAGCTTGTTTCTTGCCACAGAGGGTGGAGGGCAGGCACAGAAATGTGATCTTGCTGCTGTTGCTTCCTCTCTCCTTTTGTGTGTGCCTCCTTTGTGTGTTCTTTGGAAGGAAACAAGAGCAGAAAGAAGGAAGAAAATAGCAGAAAGAAGGAAGAAAAACTAGATTTTCCTGCACTGTTATTTTTTAAAATTTCATTAGTACCAGTAAAAAATGATTAAGCTGGAGAAGGGGAGGTGTCTTACAAGGAAGACCTAACCTCAAGGAAGAGGAATGACACGAACGAACAAGCAAAGTTTATCTACTCTTGTACATATCTGGTGCCACAGATTTCCTTCTGTCTTCTTTCTTGGCCTGTGCCTGTCACAAAGAGCTGGAACATTTCAGTGGCTACTGCAGCAGAGGAATTATGGTGATGAGGATAAGACTCAAAATCCTCACCACTCCTTCTGTTTCATACTGGGATCAGGGATAAGGACCTCATTAGCTTCTCTCATGGTTTTTAGACCTAGCTCCTTACAGCTTCTTTGCTCTTTCGCACAGCAGCCAGCTCCAGAGCTGGATTGTGGCTGGATCAAGGCAGGGTTCTCACCCCCTTTCATGCCCATACATACCCCAGATGTTGATGCCAAGCTGATCCTGCTGCTTTCCAAGGAAAGTGTGTCTCCTTTCCAAGCCTTGTCCAGCAGCCTCTTGCACCTCACTGGGGCTCCTGGGCTTGTTCTCCCCTTGCTGCTGCTGAGGCTGTGGAGGGGAATTAGGGTTCCCATCACTCCCCCGCCCAAAAACTGCATCCCTCCCTCCAGGATGATAGCATGTGGATTGTGAAAAGCCCGGAAAAAGGTACCTGGATGTCTGTAACTCTTTGTTTCTGTTGTCTCATACTGTCCTAATCCAAATTGTCCAAATTATTATTACTCTAACAATATTGCTATTTTTATAACCATTTTATTATCATTAAACTTTTAAAATTTAAAAAAACCCCAAGTGATTGGCATTTTTCACATGGATGCTGGAACTGGGCTCCTCAGGTGAGCATTGAGGAGTATGAGGGCCCCACCTGGCCCTCCAGCTGGGTGGACAAACCTCCAGGGCATTCCTGTATTTTAGTGCCCATTTTCTTTGTTGTCTCCACGTTGCCTCCATGCAGACAAAGCACCCTGTTGAGGCTGATTTCCGCCCCTGCTAGAAATGAGAAGTGCTGGAGGAGAGGAGGAGGGCACAGAGGCTGCACTGACATGTCCCATCACTGCCTGCTCACAGCAGAAAACCCTTTCACCTGCCAGGAGCTATCACTGGACAAGGCAACACTGGGTGGTTTTTGACCCTGAAAATGAACTTTAGGAGGATTTTCCTAGTCAAGTGCTTGCTGCTTTTATTTCCCAGTGTAAAATGTGAGTTTTTCTTACAGTTTTTTGCTCTTTTGGGCTGATGTTAAAATTGCATTTTAAAGCATTTACAACTTGGTGGGCTGCTACTGATAAGGAACTTGTTCCACTTTTCCAATGAGTGAAGACATCTGGGTTATTGCGATTGTTATTTGATTTAATTTTCAGCCAGGGGGAGGGCAGGACCTGAGTTTCCTATTCCAGTTATAATAATAAGCTGTAAAGAGTTTTGGTTTTAAGTTAATGAGCCTTAATTTGACACATGTGTAATGAGAAATGTCAGCATACAGTTTGCATTCTGCCCTCAAGGCAGCTTGTACTACATTAGAGATCCAGTTCACTGTGCATTATCGCATGTAATTTCCTTTTCTTATCAAAGATGTGCAAATCTTTTGAAAGTGCAATTTATATTCTTCCATAAATATTAACAGAGTGATAGATTCCAGTGTCTTCAGTGGAGCTGAAGTTTAAGATGTGAAAACAGCAAGCGACTGCATATATTTTTTATATTTTGCGTATTATTGTTCTCATTATTTTTTAAAATATTAATCTAAAAGCTTAATTAAGGTGTTAACTCATAGATTAGAGAAGGTTTTTTAAGAGATGGAGACAATACAAGCCTGCATAATTTTTTTCTCCCTCTGTTTCATTCCACTAAGTTTGTATGTATGGTGGTTTAATGCTTTGCTTTTCCTTCAGAACAAAATTAATAGATAAATAAGGATTTCTTCTTTTTATGTACACAATCTATAAAACATCTTCCCCAGCAGAAATAAGGATTATTCCCTTGAATAGAAAATAGTTTCCTTCCTTCTCTAAAATTACTATGGGAGCTTTTTTCTTTTAACTCTTTCTTGTGACTGAGTGAGCTGTGGCCTCTCAGTTAAAACATTTCTGCCCTTTGGAGCACATTTTAGTGGGCATTTTTATCAGAAGTGCTGTTTCATTAGTTAAACAGATTTTTAATATCATGGGATACTCAGCTTTCCACTAGAAAGACAATGGAGACTAGATTGATATTTAGAAATGTCTCTGGTCCACAGAGATGCCATTGAATTATCCTTGGAAACTCAGATTATTTTTTTCCTTTGCTTTCAGAGAGAAAATGTAAGTGGTGTCTGTTATGCAAAGAAATCCTATTACTAGCTCTAAATACTTGTTCATGACTGAGCAGAAACAAGTATCAGAAATCAAATATTGGGGTATAACGTGTAGTGTCATCTGTGTGGGGCGTAGCTGCTTCCAAGGCTGTTTAGTTGATAGCTTTATTTCAGGACATTTCATTAGATATGTCAAATACCTTGCAAGAAAGGCAATGCAGGAAAAACAAGCTCTCTTTGGAGGTGGTGAATTGCCAGAAGCACTACAGCATTAATGTTCTTGTTGCAGAGGCATGCGATTTTAGTTCTCTGATTATCTCTAATATTGTTAGTTTAATGAAATAGCCACTGGGTTTCAGTTTCCCCTCCGCGGTGCCATTTATCATTATCCTAGATACAAGGAGTGAAGGACTGTAATAAAAATATGCATAAACACAGGTTTTTCTCTCTGTGGGGAAAAAAATACTTAAAACACATAAAATTAGGGCAGAATCAGCTCTGTGTGGTGATGGGAAGGGAAATCTGCTCCTGCTGATTGGCTTCACCCTGTAAATTGAGGAGGAATGAACACAAGAATCTGACAAACTAAATAAGCTGTGGCTCTGAGCTCGTGCCAGTGAGCTTATCCCACCTGACACTTGCACGCAGATTTCGCCCTCCTCCTGCAGGTTTGTCCACCTGCCACGGGGCTGGGGACAGTTCCTCACTTGAAATGACCTCCAAGGAAAGTTTCCCAAGTGCTGGCTCACCAGAAATGGGCCCAGCAGAGGCGGTGGCTGGAGGGGAGCGGGCAGAGCACCCGGGCACTGCTCCAGGAGTGCAACATCCCCACTGCTGCACACGTGGTGGATGTTTAGTAAATATCCCCTTTGGCAGCCCCAGGCTCAGGTGCTTCCCAGTCCTGACACCACATTTGGAATCAAAGGAAAAGATTTTTAGGGTTTTTATTTTTGGCAATTGCTTTTCTTGTAATGACTCCTGCAACCCCTCAGATGCTGGTAGCTGTTTATTCCTGCCCTACTTTCCCCATCAGGGAAAAATCAAGTGGGTGCATTCCAGGGGGGCAGAGTAACTGCTGTGGGTGTGCCTCCAGCTCAGTGCCTTACACTCACCACAGATTGACGTGGGCTGCTATTATTATCATCATTGCCATCACTGGGGTTGCTGAAATGATTCTGCTGTCCAGAGATGTAACTATTTTTGCTGTTTGCAGTTCTGGGTACCAGCCCGTGCCATGTGCAAAACACAGAAGTGACCTTCTTTGAAGGAAGGGCTAAGTTCATGTTAAACTGAAATGGGAGGGCATGAATTTTGGCATCCAGAGTCACTCCAAGTAAATCAGCCAGGGTATAAATTCAGCCTTTGAAAGCTGGGCTCTTTGCTTTCTTGCCTCTCAGAATTAAATTGGATGCTGGAATTTATCTAATGAACAATCAAGAAATACTTTGGAGCAGGGGAAGAAGATAGCATCAGTAAAGCAGAGAGGCTTAGGCAGCTCAGGAAGGGGGTGGCATAGCAAGTGACAACTTTTGGGTGACTGCTGTGGCTGCTGGAGACAACTGAGGGGCTGGCTGTGCTTCCCTCCACAGGCTCCAGCACCAGCTGGATTTACAAGGCAGTGAACGAGACAGCTCTTCTCAGCATTGCTGCTCCTGGGAGCATCTACGAGGCCACATGGAAGAAAGGGACACAAAGGCTGGTTCAGATCAGAGACAACAGAGCCAAGCACTTTGTGAACAAGGAGCAGTGCAGGTGTGCCCTACTCCGCAATGGGACCCTGGAAATCCAGCGCCTGCAGAAGGAGGACAGTGGGAGCTACACGGTGCAGGCTTATCAGAAGGATGGACAGCTGAAGGCAGAAGAAAGTATAATGTTATTAGTTCAGGGTGAGTTTTTGCCTTTCCCATGCCATGCTCAGGACAGCTAAACAAGATTTGGTACTCTCTGCTCTGTCCCACAGCCTTTCCTACTCGGTGCCCTCCTTGCTGATTAGGAGTGGGAGGACTTCTGTAGGGCTGTACCTTTTTCTTCCTGCCACTGACAGCAGCCTGCCTCTCTCCTCCCTTCTCTGGATCTGGTTGATGGCCTCAAACCCCCAGCTTCTTTCTGGCTCCCCTGTTTGTCATCCAGCATGTTCCTAGCTGTGCCCAAGGAAGCAGCTGTGAGCAGGTTCACACTGAGAGCAGGGTGAGGATGGTCAGTCCTACTGCAGCACCACCAATAGTGCTGAGACCCTGAGCTGGGGTGGGACCTGAGAGGGGCCTGGGCTGCCAGCAGCATCCTGCTTCCAGAAACCTCTGCTAGGAGCACAGCAGCCCATGTGGGGTACAGTTGTGGCTGATGCACTGTGGGTTTTGGGTACTTCTGGTGCTATTTTATGGGTACTGAGTTATGACTGGTGTTGCCAGCCCCTTGAGGAGAGCTCAGGAGTCCTGATGGCACTAAATGCCTTAATTCAGGCAACGGAATCCCACTCCATTTTTGCTGTAACATACAAAACAGCCAGCAGTCACCTCCCTTGAGATGAACCACAACAGGAGCTGAACTTGCAGTGGAAGAAGACTCCTGCACCCTATCCTTGCACAGCACAACACAACAAATAGAAAAGCTGTGCTCTTTAAAGCACAGTTAAGCACACACCTGGGGCTTTCAGCTGCTTGGGTTCAAAGCATGAGGGCAGCCTCCATTCCTGTGCTGTATCTTGTCCTCAGAGATCAGAGCAGTAGCAGCCCAAAGGTTTTGGGGTGAGAAGGGATGATGGGGATGGCTATTCTGCTCCTTAAAAGCTGCTGTGTCCTCTCCAGACCTCTCAGCTGTAGGACAGCATGGCTTTTTTCCCCAATAAGGGGATAGCTTTGCTCTGTCCTTCTTCAGTCATCATGCACAGCTTTGCCAACATCTTGAGTTTGTGGCACCAGCTGGGATTACAGAAATTATGCCTTTTTGAGGCAGCAATGACAGCTGGAATGGTTTTAGCAGGGTTTCTGTGCAGTGGGAGGCCCCTTTGTGTCTAAGGGACTGCTGAGCAGAGCAGTGAGGGTGTCTCACTGCTTTGAGAGCTATTACTGTAAACAGAGTCAGGAAGTCATCAGGGCCACTGCTGTCATTGGGGTGTCCCCATTTCAGGCCAAGGTTAATTCTCCAGCCCAGCTGTGTGCTGCATCATTTCCTCTGCTGTTACATTACCTCTGACACATGGTTTTGGAAGTCCTGTAGTAACTCTTGGGTCCTCGAATAATTTGTCAGCCAGGCTGGACAAACAGTTGTTAAAAATATTTGAAAATTGTCCCAATGACATCCTCACCCAACTCCAGCACCTGGACTCTAATGTTTCCCACCGGGATGTTTCCCTGAGCAATAGGTTCCAGGTTGCAGAGGAGGAGTGGGCTTACCCAGGAAAGGGTGGCTGTGGATGTTGTGGTGTGAGCCTTGACTGCATGTGCTATGAGCAGTCCTTATTTTCTTTAGAATTTATGATCTCCATAATTTACTCAGCCTGTAACTACAGGTGGCACTGGCATTTTTTTAATCTGGTCTTAAAGGTAGAAATAATTATTTTTATTTGCTGTCCTTGCCAGTTGCCCTTACTTGATGAAAACCCTGCAGGCCTTTCCATCTCTTTCATTGACAGAGAAACTGGAACCAAAAGGGAGCAAGATGTTTGCAGGGCATAAGAAGAGACAGAAAAATTTTTTTTTTCCTGTCATAACCTCATTGAGAGCTGAAGTTTCTGTTTTGTGCTCTCCATTCTGGCTTGATGGCCTTCCATGCTGTGGTGTTGTGCTTGCTGAGTGCTGTTGGTAGCACACAGAGCACCATGAGGAGCTTTTAATAATTTTTCCCGCTTTAGAGAAAAATCTCTCTCTGATGGGCACAGGCTGAACAGGATCAATTTCCCTTGCACCAAAACACAGGGTCCAGAGGTGGAGGTGCTGTGGTTCTCAGTCCCTTCCACCCACCTCAAGGAGATTCAGCTTCCTCCCCTCACTTGCCTGGTGTCCAGCTCTGCTTTACTGAGCCAACTGTGTAGGCTACTGCTCTGCATTTTCTTTATTGTTGCCTTGTTACCTTGCAGTTGAGGTCCAATTTGCTGTTCATTCTTGTGTGATCTCATTAGCTGGTGATTTGGGGGTTATTCTCTGTTCTGCTTAAAGCAGAGGCTTTCAGGAGGAGAAATACTCTCAGACATGCCTGTCCCTTCCCTTCTCTTTCAGAACCTGTCCCTCAGCCAATCCTCATGGCTGAATGCAGGAATAAAAGTGTGTCTGTCAAGTGTGAAGCAAAAGGGAAGGCCAAGGATGAAGTATTTTTAATAGAACTGACCCAACCCAATGGCAAAAAAATCCAAAAGAACGCAACAGTGCTGGAATGGCACGGGTGGAATTCTGGGACATTCCGATGCGTTGTTAAGAACAAAGTCAGTGAAAAAATGGCTGAAAAAGCAATTAACTGCTCAGGTAAGAAATCTCTTCTGTCAGAATGTGCTAGGGTGGACCACTGCTGAGGGCAGTGAGGTGTGAGAGAGGTTTTGCTCTTCCTCTTCTCCTGTGGGGAGATCCATTGTGTTTTTCTCCTCTCCACGATCATGTCTATCAACGTGGTGGTTGCCTGCAACTGTGGGTGTGGATGAGTTCTCTCACAAGGGGGAAAATAAGCTGCTTGCACTCTTCAGCTTGGCCTAGAAATCAGGAGGGAAGTTCTGGAGGGTTTTTCTTTGGGGTTACACGGGTCAGATAAGCATGGTTCAAATGTACCAAGGTTTTCCTATTCAGCTAACCACAGATGCAGCAAAAGGACTGAAAGGATTGCATTTTAAATGGGAAGAGTCATGCTGGAAATGATTCAGTAGGCAAAAGAAGTCATCACAGTTGTCATCCTCCCACGTAAAAATTCTGCAAGTTAAGGCACAAACAAAGGAGAGATCACACTGGTGTGACATTGGGTGTGCTGTTCAAAGTTCAGAATTCCAGTGCAGTGCTGGGGAAAAGTCCTTCAATTTGCCAGGCTTGGGTTCATCCCACCCAACCACGAGTGCTCTGCTGGAAGCATTCTCTTACTCTAGACTCTTGCTGGAGCTGGTGGAGAGTAAAAGGGGCTCACAAGATCTGGCTCAGTATTTCCAATTTTTACCCATTTCTGCCACAGTGAATTTAGGGAAAGTCCAAGTCTGAAGGACAGCCCATGGTGTGAGAAGGGAGGGAGCAAGCCCTGAGGCTTAAAGGCTTTACTGAAGTGATCCCAGGTCTGCTGATTGTGACTCATGGGCCAAGAGCTGAGGGTCAGGATGAGCACTGCTCTCCTGTGCAGCTGATGCCTTCTGAATAATCCTGATTTCAACAATAGCCAAGCAATGCATTTTTGTGCTGCTGCCTGACCTGATGGACTGCACAGTCCCGTTGATGATTGATGTTAGCACTGGGAAGGGGCAAGCAGGATGTGGCATGGACTTTGGAGCCAGGTATGAAAGTGTGCTGCTGGATTAGATTTGTTTAAGTCAAGGCAAACTATCCCAAACACCTTGTCTGGATGAGGAAATCCTGGCCAAAGCTGCCCATGCCAGGACACAAGCCAGGCAAGGACAGGTCTGCCTCTAGTCAGACACTGGCCATTGTCTAGACAATTTTGATTTCACTTTTTCTCACCCTTGAGAAACACTCTTTCATCACAGGATGAATTGGGTCAGAGAGTTTGTTGTTTGTTTTTTTTTTTCCTCACATCATTAACAGAGAAATACCAATGATCTTTAAGGTAAAAATACAGCATTTCTCAGACACCAAAAACCCCCTAAGAACGTGGAACACTACTCTTCCTACCCAAACTAAATACCTCTCAAATTTTCTATGTAGTGGCAGAACTCTGCCAGATCCACAGTAGATTAAAAATCCCTCATCTTGGAGCCCCACCTCCTTCTAATCCTGCTGCCCTCTGTGAGCACTTGGTCCTGCATCTAAGGCCAATCACCTTGAATTTTGTTCTTTAGAGGCAACATTTCAGGTGGGCTTAAGCTCAGCCAGCTTTTCATAGAAGTGTAATTATATGTGACTCTGTCCAGGCTCCTCTTGCACTCATCTGGGAGAAACAGGTACAGAAAAAGCCAAATACACCTTGGTGTAACACTGGCTGCTAAAACAAGTGGCAATTTAAATACAGTGAGCTGGCACACATGAATGCTCTGGTTTCAATTTTCTGCAGAACTTGAACCCATCAGGGAGCAATCAAAATTCTCAACAATGAGGAACAGCAACTTTCTGCTGTCAGCAAGTAAAAGGCAAAGGGTGGGATGTCTGCTGGTCTGCCTTTACAGTCAATGGAAGAAAATGCAGAATTCTGAGTAGATGTTGTGCAAGTGATTTCTTTCCATTCTAACATCCTCTTTCATCCCCTAAACTAGGCAAGATGGACTTTTATCGCATCTTGAGCATAGCAGGAGGTGCAGTCTTCTTTGTCATCTTTGTGATTTGCATTATTTATTGTATCAGAAGGAGGAAAACGAAAAGGAATGAAATTTATGGTAAGTGTTTAAGAGGCTTTGTTTTGCTATCCAGCCACCTAAAATATTAGAGCTTCCCACTGACAGCAACCCTGTGGTCAGGAGCATTTTCTCTGCCCTGACATGAGCAATAACATGTTGCACATGGTGAATCTGTGTAGATCAGCTGGCATTGCCAGTCTCACTTTCTGATATGTGCTTTGAGAAAGCCACCTGAGTATAATTTTACATTGTGGCTGTTCTCTTTTGAGTGGTACAGATCACTGCCTCAGCTGTGCAGTGACACCATAGCCTCAGCTCTTGGGCCTGGATTCAGCAGGAATCAAGAAAATTAGCCTGAGAAAATGAATACTAATATTTTAGTGATTATTTTATGGTGACTAGCCTCTCTGAAACAGTTTGCTGTGAGTTTAAGGCCAACTCAGTGTCTCAAGAGGTAAATCCCTCAATCCCTAAGTTAAGATGAGTGATATTTCAGAAATGATGAGTCAGTGATCAGAAGTCAGCCTGTATGAATTTACCTCTTTGTGTGAAAATTAATGCTGACAGAAGGGATCTCTGGCTGAGAGGATTTTGGAAATCCCAGCACAGACAAAGGCAGGGCAAGGTACTTTGATGTTATTTCCTGGGGTTAGATCTCACTTTCCCTTTGGTAGCCTCCTAAAGGGGACAGAGCAGCTCAGGCTGGGGGTGTCCACTGATGTCTCCTTGATAAAGCTGATTCCCCCAACAGACAGGGCAGAGCTTTCCCAAGTGCTCCAGGTACCTTGATCTCTGCCAGGCAGCCAAAAACTTCCATGTTGGCCTGGGAGATGCAGGCAGAGGTGATTTTTGCTGTTCACTGGTGTTGTGGTGCTGGGTGGGTCCGCAGGACGAGGTGAGAGTTGAGAAGCTGACTGCGAATTTTTAGAAGGCTGATTTATTATTTTACAATATGATATAATATCATATATTATATTATATTAATATTGTATGATATGAAAATTATATGAATTATATATGATATGAAATTACATGAAAATTATATTATATTAAAATGATATGAAAATTATTTGAAATTATGTATTATATGAAATTATATGATATATGAAAATTATATACTAAAACTATACTAAAAAGAATATATAAATAAAACCAATATTTTATTTATATAATTTATATTTATAATGATTTATATGTTTATATTTTTATAAATTTTATTTTTATATAATTATATTTATAATTATTTATATTTTTATCTTTAAAAATATAAATAATATATAAATAATATATAAAAATATATAAAAATAATATATAAATAAAAAGAGAAAAGATACATCAGGAGGCTAGACAAGAATGATAATAAAAACCCATGACAGACTCAGACTCTGACACAGCCGGCTGTGATTGGTCATTAATTAAAAACAATTCAGATGCTGGGTAAACAGTTCTCCAAATCACATTCCAAAGCAGCAAGACAGGGAGAAGCTGAAGCTTCACAGCTTCCCAGGAGTAGAATTCCTGGAGAAGGGATTTTTCATAAACTGTTACGGTGACACACTGGTACAGCAGGAACGTCTAAGAGTGGCGGCTTAAAACACAACATTTGGGCTGAGGCCATTTCTGTGTCTCTTGGACTTTTTGTTGGATGTGTGACTGTGGGGTCCTGGTGTTGTTGCAGGGGAGGAGCGAGCGATGCAGACCCTGCCCGTGTACCATGAGATGGGGACGATGCGGGAGCTGCCCCAGGCTCCGTCCAAGCCCACCCCGAGGCAGCAGCGAGTGCAGCAGCGGCCGCTGCCCCCGCAGCCCCAGGAGCCACAGCAGCTCCGGCCCCAGCCACGGCCCCGCACCCAGCCACGGACCCCAAACCCCCCCAGACACAGGCCCTGAGCGCACAGCCTGGCGTGCAGCAGGCCCAGAGCCTGCAAGACTTCCCTGGTGTTCAGCAGCCTAAGATGGGAAATGCCAACTCATGGTGACTGGACTGGAAGCCCCTCTCTTCTGCCTTTGGACCCCTGCTTATCTCTCTGTAAGACTACAGGTCACTTTCCTTTAACCCTTGCTATTGGACAATTTCCAAAACCCCTGAACCCTACATAAAGAGCTGCTTTTGCCCAGCTTGGGCAGAAGAAAACCTGGGAACCTTCACAGAAGAACCTTCTGTCACTGGGAACCTTCGCAGATGAATTAATAAAGACATTGCTGTGGAACCCCACACAGATTTCCAGATTTCTCCTCTCTTTCCCTGCATCTGCCTGCCTAGGCACCTAGTAAGATAAGAGCTGATATCACAATGAGCTGATCATCACTAAAGAGCTGATACCACAACCTTGCTAAGGTTGCCTGCAGCTAAGAACTGCTTGGACAGCTGTGCTGACAGGTCAGAGCTATCTGGACCCTGTTGTAGCCTGCTGGGGACAGCCTGAATCCCAGAAAAGGCCACATTTCTGGCAGGAGGGATGTTGGTCTCTCTGCTTCACCACTCTCTGGGAAAAGAAAGTTTGTGACAGCCAGGAGCCCCTCCTGCTCAGCCCTGTGTAACACTCAGCTGTGAAAAGGCAGCTTTCCTTGCAGAGAATCAGCATCAAATAGAGACCAGGAGACTCAAGGTGATGGGCATTCATCCCTGTGGCCATTTTTTCATCATGTTAGGATACAGATATGGAGCACTGAAACCTGTGTCTTTCTGTGGTTCACTTGCTTTTACTGCACCTTCTTGTTTTCTTGGATGATATTCACCAAGAAGAAGCTAAAGCTCTACTTGGACAAAACAGACCTATGGATCTTACAGGGTTCCATCTCCTGCTACACATTAGGACAGCTCTCTGGCTTCAGCATCAAATACATGGACTCCTGGACCAAAAATGAGTTGTATATAATTAAATATTTGACTGAAGTTGAAAGGATTTGTGTCGTACAATGTAGAGAAGAAAATATTGAAAGGACCTTGAAGGACCTCTGTCGGAAAAACACAAATGGGAAAGGAAGAACTTCTCCCTTTTCTCCCTTTCTCCACTGTGTTTAGAAAAGAAACTGTAGACTTGAATTGCAGCAAGGGAGAGTTAGGTCAGTATTTTATTTTTCTTTTTAATGAAACACTGAGAGAGATTTCTGAGAGAGGTTCTCCAGCACCGGGGTTTCAAAGGGTGGATGAGACTACATTCTGTGAAGCCTTTGTGTTCTGACAAGGGCCAGGAGAATGTGCTACACAGCCCCTTCAGGGACAGTTTCAACTCAGTTTTCTTTGACTTTTAGGCAAATAAAACAAACCTTTATTCTCATAATAAGTCTGTGGGGCTATCCAGACAATTTTTGTTTTGCCTAGAAGAGGTCTGGTCTCCTTTGGCTCATGAAACAGAGCATTATAAACTGCCCACCAGTAGGGTTGCTGATGGCACTGTCTGAATTGTCAGGGATTCACATCCCAGTGACTGTGTTTCTTGATTTTGCTGGCAACACCTCAGGTATAATGAGGGGATGATGGAGAGCTGCTGAGAGATCTGCATCCCCAAGGGAGAAGCTGGACTGCAAAAAGTGCACCTGCATTACCTTCCATGTGGAGGTGTCCATAGCTGCCTCTCAGGACAGCTGAGGAGCTGAGAGCACAGGCCTGTTTTAGAGCAGTGTCTGCATGGATACACTGACCAATTTAGGGTAAAAAGCAAGGCAAGTGAAGGAGGAGAGAGCTACAGGAGCCACAGAACACAAGACAACCAGCCAGCTAGCTGATGTGTCAGGCAGAAGAACACCCAATGCCTCTTCCAGGCTGGCCCATACCACATGTGCCAGGGCAGATAAAACAGCCATGCTTGTTTCTCCTGAGAAATAGGACTATTTTTATCTTCTGGGGTAAGGGCAAGGAGGCAACTTGTCAGGAAAACGAAGCTTCTGCCTCCTCCAGAGCTCAGTCACTTCACTTGAACTCTGACAGCAGGAATAGCCCTGGGAGTGCCACTTGCTCTCTTGCCTTAGCTTTCTGCAGCTGATTCTTGGGCTTTTGCTATTTAAAATTGCATTTGGTAAGTGTTTCATGGTTTATTTTGTAACATACCATATGTTATATCCCTGAACTGAACAAATAAAGAGAAGACTGGGTGCAGAGGATCTTAGTTCACAGCTGTGCTGGTACTTCAGTATCTCACTTTGATACAAAGGAGGCAAAAAACCCCATTTTGGTCCCTGAGCCACAGAGGCAGGGTGCAGGAGGTGTCACACCGTCCCTGGGAGGTGCTGGGGTGCCAGGAGCTGGTGGGCTCAGGCTGGTGTGGTGAACACAGCTGCTCTGCCTGTCCTGTGAGAGCTTTGCTGGTGCTGCTCTGTGGTTACAGGTGTGGGGCTCCTTTCTGAGAGAGAGGGAGGGTTACTAAGGCCTGAGAAAGAAGATTTATCCCAATTGGGTTGATTTACCCAAAACACAGTCCTTGGCAGGCAAGAAAATACTACTAGCACAGAGCATGCCTGTGCAATGGAAAGCTCACCAGGGCAAAACTTATTTTTTATTTGCTCCTTTTCTTTTGATGGTCACCATTGTTTTTGTGATGTCTCATTGTACAAGTACTGTCTAGTGCAGCACATCAGGAACAAACGTGAGACATCGCAAAAGCAATGGTGACTGTCAATGCTCCATGACACATTCAGAAAAAATGCTGACTTATCAAATAAGCACCCAGCAGATTTTCATTTTTCTGAATTCATGTTGTGGGGCATTCAAATCTTGGGTTTTTATGCTGTAGTGGATGTTTCAGCTCTGGAAATTGAGCTGACATTGGGACCTAAGACATAACAGGACGTGCTTGGCTCTGGTGGTTCTTGCTGTAACCTTTCTTGGTTCTTCTTTTGTAGATGCATCTACCACTGAATCATGAGGTGAAGTGTTTTTTCCTACTCTTCTTCAGGGGGATGAGATGATCAATGCTGGTCTTGTCCTTTTCTGTCTGCTGCCTCGTCCCCCTGTTTGAGAGCTGCAGTTTCTGTGCGTGGGTATTAGCAGGGATCAGTTTTGTTGGTGGCGTGCTCTAGAGCCAGAGCTGAAGGAATGGGATGGAGGGAGGCTCAGCCCTGTGATCAAGGCAGGTCTGTGGTTGTGCTGTGGGTCTGTAGCACTTACCAGATGGGCAGAGTGAGCAGGCACCCAAAAGAGCAATGGTTGTTTCTGTAGAAGATACAAATCTTCTATCCCAGCATTAACCCGTGTGGAAACAGCAGCACTTGCTGCCCAGACCTTGCCTTTCTAGTAATGTAACCATAACCTGCTTGTATCTCTCTTGGCCTATCTAGAGGGAGGTTCTCAGGCTTCTGACAGAGGCCAGATAATAATTTAATTTCTAAACCAAAACTCTGAGTAAAAAGTCAAGTAGGAAACCATAGCTAGTACAAGCCTTTCTTGAGATGCTTGCCAAAATGATGCCATGGGGAAAAGACACTGATTTTGTCCTTATTCTGCTACAGATATTCAGGTGCTGCAGCTGATAATGTAAGAGGTCTGGCCTCAAGACTTTGGATAAGATCAGTTTGTAGTAGCTATCAAGCTTGTGAAATACCACTGCTGGGCAATCCTATCTCATGCTGTGGGAAGAAAGATAAGGGTTAATTGAAGGAGAGCACAGTGAGAGGCCCTGAGCCAATGAACTGGCCTCCTGGTTCTTCTGCCAGCCTCAGCTCACAAGAGGAGTGCCAAACCCAACCTTCTCACTCTCTCCCCCACCAAAGTGCTCCTTCCCTCCCTGCAGAAGGGAATTTATACCACAGGACCTTTTCTCATCCTTCCAGCCTGCCTGCCTTGAGCCTTGGATCAGCTGAACCATGGGAGCCTTTCCCTCCCTCAGAGGTGCAATTTCGTTCTTTACCTTTTCAGAGAAGTGCCAGACCCTGGTGCTTGCCCCAGATTGAAATTCTCCTCAGCTCTGCTACAGCCCCCTCACCAGAACTGCTCTTCCTTTGTGAACAAAGGAATCAGGTGAAGGAGGTGCCAAAGCATGACATGGCTGCTGCTCCCCTGGGCCTTCTGGTGGAGCTGGGAAGGTGTGAAAAGGAGGTGTGAGCAGCAAAGGGCAGGCATGTGAGGAGCTACCTCACAGAGTGATCAGTGAAGCATCTGCCAGCTACTGCTCAGGGCCTCCAGGCTGGGGTTAAGGGCAGGGATCAGCTGAGCTGGCCCAGTGAATAAGCCAGGTTCTGTGCATGGGGCATACAGGATGGGCAGGCTCAGAAATGGCTGCTTGAGAAGATGAGCTGGATGATCAGGAAGCAGGATTTGAGTCACATAATTTGTCACACTCTCAGTCCCGGAGCGTGGCTTTTCTTTCTGTGCAGAGCTCCCATCTGAAGAGTGATTTACCCTTTGGGCAGAGGCATGAGCTGCCTGCCTTGCTGGGCCTCCTGTTTCCCCCTCCTTTTTTTCCATCTGAGGACCAGCTGCCTTGTTCTCACCTCCTGTGATGACACTTCCCACCATTACTGTCTATTCTAGTTTTCCTTTCCTACAAAATGCCCACTCAGGATGGTTTATTCTTCCTCTTTGAATGACGCCTCAGGACTCCACCTATGCACGTGTCGGCCTAAGGGAGGAAAGGGGACTTTCAAGGTGTCCTCATGGCTTCAGAACATGGTTCCTCATGATCATGCCTGCCCTGAGAAGCCCCTCTCTGGATTGTTTGCTGTTGGCTGCTTTTGCCAGTGCTGTCAGGAACGATTCCTGGCTCTGGAAGGAACCTCTTGGCTGCCTTCTGCCATGGATAGTGCACAGCCTTGGCCTGCTCCCCTTCCTGAGTCTCACTGGGCCTGTGGTGAACCCTGGGCATGGAGCCCATGGTGCTGTGAGGCCCTGCTAGGGCAGTGTTTGATCCTGCCCACCTGCCTGTCACCAGCATTGTCCCCAGTGAGGTGCCAGAGCCTCGCCTGCCTTTGCTTTGGGCGCTATTGTTCGACAGTTTCTGCCTGGGGTGCATCTGAAGCGCAGTTTTGAGATAACAGGAAGAGATAACACCACAACTGAGATGCTCATTGGTTGTGTTTCCCACACACTCTTTCTGCCTACATAAAAACAGCAGGCAAGTGTTTCTGGCTGCCTGGCCTCCCACACAAATCACAAATGCCTGCTTTAATTTCCAGTCCTTTGGTGTGGGGCATGGGGCAGGTGAGCGAGCAGAGTGCGGGGGCAGAGGGGTGCGAGGAGAGATGCTCTTGGTGCTGTCACTGCTGTCCACTGAGGGGAACAGCTCTGAAACAGCACTGCCTGCAGGCAGCCCCAGGCTGCATCTCCCTGCTTGCCACTCCCTGCCTCAGCAGCAGTGACATGGGGACAGCCAGTGAGGCATTTGGACAGCTGGCCCTGGTAGAGCCCCAGGATGAAATGTCTGGGACCGGAATTAGGCAAACCCCTCTTCCTCTGTCAAAGCCAAAGCGAGTTTTCCCGTGAATAATGGCAGTGAAATTAAGGCATGCTTGTTTGCCAACAAGTTCCTGTGAAAGGGTGCCCTGGTCTCCAGCTTTTCTTTCATAAAACGTGCATGCACATGACGTGCTTCCACGATGGGCTCCCTGCAAAGCCTGTGTCAGTCCCTTCCTCCTTTGGCTGCGTGCCCCTGAGCCCCTGTGCTTGTTGGCAGGTGTTCTGGAGGATCCTGCTGGGCAGTTCCTAGAAAGGAGCTCTGTGCCAGGGCGCTGGGGGGTTGCCATGCTCTGCCTTGGCTCTGCTCTTACTCCTGACTCATCTCACAGTCACTGGGGTGTCCTGTCTGTCCCTTGTGACTTGCCCTGTCCTGAGCAATAGGCACAATGGCAAACCAGGGAGAGCAAGGGCAGGGATGCCCCTGTGATGCTCCTAATTGTATTCCTGCTGGAAATGGGATTTCTCCAGTTGTACAAGAAAGGAAGGTATCAGTTTGTGCTGGCGTTGCTCTTTTCCTCCATCTCTGCTTTCCTGGAAGTTTTACAGCTGTTAAAGGCACCACCTGAGGGAGCTGTGTCTCCGGGAATGGCTGTTCTGAGGGAGCTGTGTCTCCAGGAATGGCTGCACAGCACCAGGCTGCACCGACAGCGAGGCCCTTGTCGTGCAGACACACCAGTCACTGTAGTGACCATTTCTAGCTGGCTTCAGTGATTTCAGCAGCCAGGGCCACTGTACATGGCAAAATGAGGATGTGGCTCCTGCTGCTGGTAGGAAGTTCTGGTATTTCAAACCCAAAATTCAACCAGGAAAACCTCCAATGCTCTTCTGCTGACCTTACAGTTCCTACAGACTCTATTTTTCTTTTAGCCATTTATAAATTACCAAGAAGGCAAGCTTAGCCTAAAGCTATCCACTGCAAAAGAGGAACAAAGCAACATGGAGATTTTTAAAAAGCACTGTCAAGAAGGAAATTTGTCTGCACAGCAAGTGACTTGTAGGAGCCTTTAGGCCCTGTGGAAATTAAATACCAAGTGTTGAAGGAGTTGATCAGAATCCAAAGTTTTCCAAAGGAGGGTGTGTTTAATAAGGAAAAAGGAGTGAAAATAAAGAGTGTCCCTATCCTGTTTCTTTCAGACATCTTGTGTTGCCTAGAAATTCAGGTCACAGGTGGGCTGCCTTGTCTGATGCTTCAGAAAACAGCAAATATGTCCCTGACTGTTGCTGCCAAACTACACTCAGTTATCAGGTTCATTCTTGTCCTTCTCACCCCTCTTCCTTGGTACAGGTACAGTTTGGCTGGGCTGTGTTCTAGGGCAAAGAGGCTGGAGATGTATGTCTCTGAATATCAAATGTTAGCTGCAGTAGGCCTCCCTGTTGATGTTGGGAACATCACATCAGGAAAACTGGATTTCCCTTAAACTGGAAGACCAAATGCCAAACCAAACTGCAGCTCCGAAGAGCCACAGGTGCCAGGATTAGAGGCAATGTCAACAACATGAGGAGAGGCATTTCAAGATAGCAACCACAGAAGAATCAGCTGTGAATCTGCTTTGTCTCAAAGAATCTGTGCTAGGGAAGAGCATCTGTGGCAGAGCACCTTAGGCAAACACAGGAGTGATGTCTTATCTGGAGATGAAAAAGTGCACCATGAGTGACAGGCGCTGGAGCAGCTACCTCAACTGACTCAACACATGTACACACACATGTAAAGCAGCAGGAACTGCTGGTCCTCTCCCTCCCCTGGAGTTTTGAGGGACATGTGCTTCCGTAGGCCTCATGAGAAGTAGTACAGAAGAAAGGTTTATAGGCCTAGATTGACCAGAAGGGAAGCAAAAGCTCTGCTTCTCCAAGGTGTGAAAGGAAGATGCTGCATCCTTTTGGGAGAAAGCTGCTGCAAGAGGCTGGGATGGATGAAATGGTGCAGATGATCCTTCTCTGTGGGACAGGTGAGGCTTAGCCCATGTTCCACATGGGACCTGGCTGCTGTGCTCCCTCTCCCAGCTCCCAGTTCCACGTGGCTGCCTGAACAGCGAGCAGTGGTGTCATGGGACAGTCCTGCCTTGAAAGCAGAACCTTGTCTGCAGATGGTGTGGTGGCAGCCAGCCAGGAGCCTGGGCCGTGGATCTCTGCCATGGGTCTCTTGGCAGCTTTGGCAGGCTGAACACCTACCTGCTGCCACTTTTGCTCAGGGACAGCCCAGGGTGGGCCAGGATGGATGCCTTACCTCAAAAGCTTCACTTAAGACATTCCCTGGGGAAAATTGTGCACACAAAGGTTTCATGCAATGCCCATTTAATACCCAGAGCTGTGGGTTCTGGGCTAAAGTCTCTTTCTTTGTTGGTAAGCAGCATGGCTGGAGGGAGGACACAAGGCTGGGCTCATGCTCAAGGGGGCAGCTGGACCAGAGGGCTGCTCAGCGAACTGCTTGGACTCACTGGAGGAGAAATGGAATTTGTGGGCTGGCCATACAATGTAGACAAGAGTTTAGGGATGCAGCACTTGTGGTGCTCACCTCTAGACAGGGAGGGCAGTGTACAGCACAGAACTATCCAGCTGGTGTGAGCGTGGGGTGCACAAGAACATGTTGGTGCTGTCGTCTAGTGGGACCACATGAGCACAGCTCTGTGCCTTTCCTCCCATGCCTTCTACTCCTCCCTTGCACTAATTCACATCCTATCAGGCCTGTATTTTGTGGCCATAAAGCTTTTTCTTAAACCAGGCAGTGTGAAAGCTGTTGTTGTTACAGGCTTCACACACAGTTTATGTCAGGCTTGTTTATCACAGGCCAGGATTAAAGGGACCTCATCCAAACTCTTGAACTCTGATGGCCCTCACATACTTACCCTCAGTAGAGTGCATTTTGTGCCTGTAGAAGAGATTCACAAACAATAATGGTTAACTACCCATCTAATTTAGATCTCATTTTGCACCCAAAGAAATAAAAGTGATCAAGACTAGAGACTTCTCTTAAGCTCTTGACTCCTGTTATTTGTATTTGAGACACAAATCACTATTTTCTGCTTGTGATCTTCACTACAATCAGTTTCAGGTTTTGGTTCCTCTGGCAGATGCTCAGACATGTCCTAACCACTTCCACAACACATGGCAAACCTCCTGTCTGCCGCCTCAAAATTTCCCAGAGGGTGCATTGAGAAAACTTGTTTTCCGGAAGACAAAAACCAATGTCAGAGACTCAGTGTTTGGGATGTCTTCAAGGCTGAGTGGCAATGGAAGGGCAGAGGTGGAATTAGGGCCATGCAGCTCATTTTAGGTCTTTCCTGGCCTTTAATGTGTCTCCTTGTTCCTCACAAAGCAGAAGGAATCGTGGAACATCTGACACTGCTAATTCTGGTGGAGGAACTGGAATGGGGACCACAGCTGAGCAAGGGGCAGCAAGGAAGTGAAAGCACTCTCCCCAAATGAGCAGCACTGTCCTGTTTTTGGTTTTTTTTTAGAGATGCAGGGATTTCTTAACTTTATTTTAAATAGACCTGTAGAACAACCCACGTGCTATTCTTCTCTACCCTTCCTTCTTACCCTCCTTTTCTGGGAAGCACGTTAGTCTGCAGGTTATGTCTGTGTAAATACAGAGTTTATTTTCCTAATGATTCCTAAATGTATTTCTTTATCACTTTGTAATGCTGCTTAAATCACTCCTTGCCCCCTGGTTAATTATTTCAGCTCATGGTGTCAGCTGTGGAGGCTGCAGAAACTCAGTGGTGCAAGATGATGGTGAGTAGAGGAAGGTCTTGATGGGATTGTTTCCATGCACGGGTGTGGTGTGGAGGTCATGTAAAAGACACACCAAAAGAAAAAAAAAAAAGAGCCACAAATCTTTGAAATTATAGAATCATTTATTTTGGGAAAGACCTCTAAGGCCATTGAGTCCAACCATTAAGCCAGCACTGCCAAATCAGCCACTAAATAATGTCCCTAAGTGCCACACCTACACATCTTTACAATACCTCCGGGGACGGTGACTCCACCACATCTCTGGGCAGCCTGTTCCAGTGCCTGGCCACCCTTTCCGTGAAGAAACTGTTCATAATATCCAATCTAAACCTCGGCTGGCACCACTCGAGGTGGCTCTTTCAGGCTATTGTAGAGGGCGAGGAGCCCCGCAAGGCCAGGAGAGGGCACCTGGAAACAACTGTTCCGTGCCTGGCTCTGCTGCTGGGCTCTTCCCTTTCCCCTTTCATTTTATTTTCGCCTCCCCATGGCCTCACCTTTTTTTGCACAAACCCTGTGAGCCGTTTTCATCTTCCTGGGAGCTCGCAGCTCTGTGCCATCAAAGAGGAGCACAAAGCTGCGCTCGGTGTGCGGGGGGCAGCCGGCTGTGCCCCCCTGCCTGCATCCCCTCTCTCTCCTCCTGCCCCAAATTCTCTACCCAGCTCCGTGCACACGCTCATGCTCTCCCCCACGTAAAATATAGGGGAACATGAAGTGTATTGTCACCACGCAGCAATTCAGGGGCCAAATCTCGATCCTTTCCCCCCTGCCTCCCAAAAAGCTCTCCCCCAAAACGTGCGGACTTCAGTAAGAGAGCATGTGTGTTCAAACCGTGGTAGTATTTTGAGGAATCAGAAAAATGCCCCACCTCACTAAGCAAGAACATCAGGCTGGAAGCAGTGCCGGGCTTGGATGTCTTTTTGAGCTGCAACTACACCCTGGCTTTTGGAAAACTCTTTGGAACAGGCTGCCCGGGGAAGGGGTTGAATCATCATCCCTGGAGGCATTTAAAAGACCTTAAATGTGGAGCTTAGGGAGCTGGTTTAGTGGTGGGCTTGGCAGTGCCTGAGCTAATGGTTGGACTCGATGAGCTCAGAGGTCTTTTCCAACCTAGCTGATTCTGTGACTCTTATTCTTTGTATTCATAGTGGTTGAACGTTGCTCCCTGAAAATCCAGGTTTTCTGAAGGCTGAAAACATGGAGCCGTCAGACTTCGAGTCAAAGGTGTGAGGCTGGAGAAATGTTCAGAGCCCTGCTGTACTGTGGGGTGGCTGGGAGAAACACCAATTTCAGCCAGATTATAAAAAAGCTCCTGGCCATTTGTTTGGAGTGAATTTTGACACATGCAGCATCCCCACCTTGCTTCCCTTTTGGGACAGTGAGCATCCCATGGTCTTTCCCTCTCTCACACAGAGATGTGCAGACTCTTCTCATCCTCAGTCCCCAAACGTGAGCTGTTTCCTCCTCACTTCTCATGGTGCTTGCAGATTCAGGAATGAAATCTCTACCAACAAAACCTTTCCACAGGCTCTGCTGTGGCTTTGCTGTGCACATTACGCCCTAATTGCGTCACTTCCCTGCAGCTCCCTTCCTCAGGTGAGCACCCTCTCTCTCAGTCAATGCATGACACAATAAACATTTCATGTGTCCAGAGAGTGCTCATAGAACTCATATTATGTGTACATCTTCACTTATTAAGCACAAAGGCTCTGCTTGCTCTGTAAAAATTTATACTACAGATTGTGTGTATACATCACCTATTCCATACAACTTCAAGTTTAAAAAAATAGGTTTTCTTTGCACAGGCACACACGTACTTTCCTCTCTCTGGAAAAGACAAGCCTTTGTTGTTAGGCTGTCTTTGCTTCTCTGGTCTTTCTTTCCCCCCTTGTTTCTGACTCTGTTTTCTCTAATGCCTGTCTCTCCTGCTTGTTCAGGCTGTCAGCTGAAGCTGCAAGGTGCTGCAGACGTGCCACTGGAAATCACGTTTGTCCAAGGCGTTTTCCTGGGGCGACGTGTGGCTTGTTAAAATGGGCTCCCTGTGTGCTCCCTCACTGAAACCCCCTGCCCTGTTTTAAGGGTACAAATGCAGCATTTTGACAAAAATGCTTTCCTCCTGAGGGATGCTCTGTGCTGTGCTCAGGTGGGAGCTCCCCTCGGGGAGGTGTATTATCTTTCCTTGTAAGAGGTAAAACCTGGCAATTTTTGCTTTTGCAGACCCCTGCTCCTGCCAGGATGGACTGGGTGGCTGTACCCAGCCTGCCCAAGCACACCTGTGCCCTGAGTGAGGTGCTGGATGGGTGGGAGGTGTTGCTCATATGCAGGAGCTGAGGGAGAACCAGAAAGCTGGGGTGGAACAAACAGCAGCGATGATGGCGAGTGATGTGCATGGCCAGGAGGGGTTTCAGGGTGGCTTGCTGGCATCAGCAAAGGTTTCTGGCTTTTAGGAGGGCACAGCTTGTGGTAGGAGCTCCCTGTTGGTGGAATGGGAGCAGGCAGCCAGGCTGTGCTGTGCTGCAGCACCAGGGAAGGGGGAACATGGGGTATCCCCTCACTCCCATGCTGAGCGCTCAGCACTGCAGACCAGCCATTCCTGGTGTGCAGGAATTGTCCCATCCTTGCACCTCTCTGCTGCCTGGCTTGCCCAGGGCTCTCAAGGACCAGCCTTTCTGGGGCTTTTGCAGGTGATGGTGTCCCTGCCCAGAGCTGCCAGCCTCTGCAGAGGGGCAGGGCCTGAGCCTGGGCAAAGGGCGTCAGCTCCACCCAGAGCTCAGCTACTCCCCCAGCTGTGCTCTGCATTTAAATAACAGCTTCCAGCTGCTCAGAGTGAATTGCCTCTGACTGAGAGACCAGACCTGTGAGGAGGTATGTGGAGGACACTGAGAAGTGTTGGCTTTATGGGATTTGGCTTGTGCATACCTGAACAGTAGTGGTGACCTGTCCCAGTGCTAAGACAACATGAAGCAAAAAGTGCTGTGCCAAGTGTCTCTATCACTCTTTCCAGTCTGCATTGACCCCAAATGCATCCATGTGTTGTGAGAGGCTCCACTGAAGCAGATGAACAGATATTAACTCACCTGAAAGAGATGTGGTGCAATGTGATGTGGTGTGGGAGGGAGTCCTGAGTCTGAGGATGTCTCTGACTCCTCTGGGGAAGGCACAGCCAGGCTCTGTGCTGCCTCTAAGGGTGCTAGCATGTTGTGCTAAGCAACATTTTCACCATGAGGGTGATACTGGGGGTGAACCTTTGAGTAAAATGCATGCAGAGGTACTGGCTTGTCCCTGCAGTGCTGTGCCAGCAGCACCCTTGCTGCTCAACCCAATTTCCTCCCCTACTGGCCTCAGCCTGCTGGGTGTCTCACTGGGGTTAGGGTCCTAAATTGGTCATGTGCTCTTCACTTTTTTCTGCCTTTTAATATTGTTTTATCTTTAGAACAGACATGAGGCAAGAAGCAAGATGTGCTGTGCATCCTCCATGGTCTCCTCAGGACATCTTCCTCAGAGAAGTGACACCAGTGCTACTTCCAGTTCTATCCCTGTTTTCATGCCTTTGTCCCAGCCTAATGGTGAGTCACAACAGTTGTGTTTATGTCTAACAGAGCCAGGTTTTGCATAAGCTGTTTTATTTTTTAGTGAGCTCTCTCATCTGCTCAGTCAGGCGATGGCAGCTGGTGCTACCACGGTGGGGAGAATCTTCAGCTGGCTTTGCTCTGCCTCTCCTTTCTTGTGTACACTAAAACAATGGCTCTGGCTCCCCACCCCCAGCAGCTTGCTGACCTGGAGACCTCTGGGCATAAACAAAGAGCAGCATTAGTGGAAAATTGATGCAGCCCCCAGAAGGTCCTTGGGAGACACGTGAGCCTGCATGGAGCCATGAGCCTGCTGTTCTGTGTGGGAAGGCCAGAGGCTAGCCCAGATGATGTAGAGCAGAAAGCCAAGCCAGAGCTGGAGCACTTCATTTGTCTTGTGGCTGAGGAGATGAGTGCCTTGGGCTGGATGGGGGTCAGTGGTGCTTGGCTGTGTTTTGTGGAGTGACCTTCAAAGCAAGCTGAAAGAGCTGTAGATGTCAGGTCTTGGCAAAAGGATGCTGCAAAGCCCACAGCCCCAGGAGGCTCTTGGGGCAGCATGTTGCTGTTTTAACCATTAGCTGAGTCTTTGCACAGGTTTCCTGTCACCTGCAGTTTTATGTTCAGGAGAAAGGTACAAACCCAATACCTGGGCAGTTGCAATTGCTGTCTGGTGTACAGCTCCTCCCTCTGCTTCTGGACTGGCATTGTGGGACAGAAAAGCATTCTGGCTACCCAAGGAGAGAAAATCTCTTCTGCAGAGCCCCTTGCATCCTCAGATTTGAAAGGTTTTTTTCTAACATAATCATTCTTCTGGAGCCTGGCTGGGTGTGACTGTGGGTACTGTGAAACACCTGTGTTAAGCAGGGTGATTTGTTGGTGCTAACAGGAAGGCCACAGCTTTTTAGCCTCCTTGGGAAATCCAGTTAGGCTCTGCATGTGTGTTTTGGGGGTAATCTGGCTCACACACTGAAAGCCCTCCCTCATACCACTGCCATGGCTCTGAGGCCCAAAGCAGAGGGTGAGGCAGCATCTTCTTTGTGAAGTGAGTCGAAATGGTTCAGCTTCCCTTCAGAAGTTTCTGGGTGACCAGCCATGTTAACACAGCTGCAGCTGTGTCTCCACAGGGATGTTGTTTTTACAAGCTGAAACCAAGAACAATTCCCTCAAAGATGCACTGAAGATAAAAGTGATGATGTGGTAAAGACCAGTGAGTGGTGCTTTGGCTCAGACCTCTTCCCTCAGAATTGGAGAGCTGTAGGATCAAAGCTTAATTTAGGCTGAAAGAGACCCCCTGGAGGTGATTTAGTCCAATCCCCAATGAACCCCAAATGCAGTGGGTAGACTGTAAGGCATCATCGTGTTTCTGAGTAGAGAAACTTTGAAAATAAATCCTGGCTAATTTGGCTTAAGTGGGACTTTTGTAGCAATATAAGAGGGGCCAGAGGTTTGGCTGGCTGAGGATCACATCCAGACTCTTGTAGGCCAAAGTCACCCTCCAGAACTGTGGTGGTCCAAGCATAATCCCTCAGTTCCTTATCAATAATTCTGCTGCCTGCACTCCTCTCAGCTATGTCTGTCTGGGACAGTGCGCTCTGTGCCCATCAGCCAGGTTATGCTTTCCTGGCTTGGGCTGGATAAATAATGGCCTCTTTGCCCCTCTGTAGTGGTTACTGTGTGGCAGTGCAGTGCAGGAGGCACAAGAGCTGCTGGTTTGGTCCTGGTGAAAGGGTGGTAGGAGGGTGGTGTGTGGGGCAGGCACGTCTGGACATGGAAGCT
The DNA here is from genome assembly GCF_027579445.1 of Ammospiza nelsoni. Taxonomy (NCBI): domain Eukaryota; kingdom Metazoa; phylum Chordata; class Aves; order Passeriformes; family Passerellidae; genus Ammospiza; species Ammospiza nelsoni. The sequence continues at coordinate 5,071,799 of NC_080634.1, forward strand.
GTGAGGAGGCCACCACTGATTGTTCTGTGGCTTTGCATGGGTGGTGGTTTTGCTTTGCTGTTCCTGCTCCCTTCTCCTGGTGGTGTCCTGGCACCTCTCCTCCCAGGGAGAGGAAAGGAGAGTGCTTAGAAAGTGCTTAGAACCCTGCCTCTTTGCAAAGCAAACGCTCCAGCTAGCCAGAAGCAGTGGTGTCCTGTCTGACCCTTGGTAGGAGGTGCATCTCACTGCAGGGAAGGTTAATGCATCCAGCATTTCTGCTCTCTGGATCCCAGAGCACATATGCTTGGAGCCCAAACCCTTCCCCAGACCTCCCAGGTTTCCATGAGTTTGCAACTGTGCTTCCTGCTACTGGTTGGTGTGGATGTATGAAAGGAACAAATGTTGGCTGTTATTTAGCACTTCAGTCAGGTCCTGCTGCAGCCAGGAAGCGCCATGGCCTGTAATGGAGAACATATGGGATCTCACACAAACACCCTCATTTTCTCTGTCCTGTTTCCCTGCCTGTAAAATGGAAATAATAATTCAGTACCTCAAAGAAAGGCAGCGAGCCTTGCTTAACAAATTGGTTTGTGTAACGCTCACAGACTTTCATGCAGGAGGGGTGGCAGGAGAGTGTTGTGTTTTAGTGGCAGGAGCATTGCCAGTCTGTCTTCTTCCCTTGCTCCCAGTGGGAAGGAGATGCTGGGTGGCATGGAGCATTGCCAGTCTGTTTTTCCCATGCTCCTGGTGGGAAGGAGATGTTTGGATGGCAGGCACTGGAGCACAGTGGCCCCTGACCACACAGGGACCTCTGGGGCCCTGCTGTACCAGATGGGGACATTGCAGCAGGGTGACCCCTCTGTGCCCATCTGTACAGTGGATACCTCAGAGCCCTTGTGGTGACACTACGTGGGGCAAGATCAGTCCCACCCAGGGAGGTGTTGGATGGTTTCTCTATCCCTGTAGCCACCTGTGTCTGTTTCTCTGTGGTTGTGAGGAAAACTGGATCCCTCCCATGCAGCCGTCCTTGCACATGCGTGCTCTACATCAAATGCTTGCTCCAAGAGATGTGAGTAGCATGGAAAAAAGGCATCTTGGAAGATAGGAATATTTCCACAGATAGTAACATAAAGTGAAAGCCAAGAATCTCTGTTTATTTTTTCCTCTTGCTCCTCCTTATTTTTTTTATGTGAGAGTTTTTATTTTGCTGAACTTATCTTTATCTTAGAGCTGGTCTTAAAAAATTATTTTCCTTTTCCACACTGACCTTTCTGAGGCAGATGAAAGGAACAGCCTTTAGAGAAGAGAGCTGGTTAAGCCAGAAACCCTTTCTGCCTTATCTTCCTCCTCAGCCGGGCCACTGTGTCTTCATTCCCTCCATCCTTCACTGTTGGTGTTGATTTCTAGAGAAGGAGATGGGCTCCTTTCTGCCTCCTGGTTGACAGGCTCTAACATACACACAGAGTCCCTCCCTGTGTTGGTTGATGTTTTCTTGGTCTCTTTATTCCTGCTGAGCCAAACACACTGATGAGATCAGCCTGAGGTTCAAGACAGTTCAGGAATGAAAGTCTGGGCTCCTGGAACACAGGAAGTCATCTCCAGTCTTTAGTGATTGAAAGAAGCCAACCCTAGTGTCCAAATCCACCTGAAATGCAGGGTGGCTGAGCTGGACTGTGGCCAGTGGTGTGTGCATTTGGTCAGAGACTGTGTCTCCCCCCATTTCAGCCTGGCCTGAAAAGCTGGAAGTGTGAGAACCATGCAAAGAAATTTCCATAAAATCCCAGCTACTGCTGCTAGCTGGTCAGGGAAAATAAATGTCTGGGAGAGCTTCTGGGGCCAAGAGAGCAAAAGAGGGTCCCTGGCACCCCCTGAGGGGTCAGCACTGTGGCTGAACTCATCCTGCAATCCTGTGCTGTAGCTGGTGAGAATCTGTCAAAGCTGAGGTGCGCTGAGCAAACCAGCTCACCAGTAAATGAAGTGGCATTTTGCCAGAGAAATTTTTGCTCAGCAGAAACCGTGTGGCTGCATCTGATACAGACTCTGTAAATGGCCATTAGACTGTTGCGGATGAGAGTGATATAATTGAATTTAAGGAAAAGGTTTAGGAGGGAGTAAAGTTTTTTTTTTGCATAGTTTCCCAGAATTAATTTTTTTTCCTCCTTTCAGTTGGTAGCTGAAAATGTCAATAGGATGTAGTTAATACCTGGAGACAAAAATAAGAACTAAGGGACGGCAAATGAGAAGGGAAACTAGAGATGTCCATCTTCACTAGAGCTGGGCGTATGTAGCAATAAACGTTCACAAAATGTGCTTGTGAATAAAACATGCAGCCTGTCTTCCTTAGCGATTGTGACCCATTTTATTCCCAAACACTCTGCTGGAAAAGAATTTTCTACCCACAAAGATGCTCACGAAAGCAAGCTATCTTTTGGAGTAATGTGAATAAATATAATTGAATTCTCAGGCTGGTGTTTATTCTCAAAGCCAGGCTGAAGAGCCCTATCAGTTGCATAATAGGCTCGTGGAACAATCCGGCGTGATTGCAAATCACTCGCGATGAGCAGGGGATGCCACCTAACCAGAGGCGACTTAGGATGAATTACATGACCAATGGCACAACATAAATGCTGAGTGAGGAGCAGGATATTTTCAGCAGAAGGGTCTCAGCTCAGCCATATGTTAAAATGCCTTCACACAAAGCACTTGTCACAGTCACTGGAGGAGTGAGCCCGCCCGTGAGCAGCCAGGCTGCCGGCTGATAACGCAGGGACAGATAGCGGCGCTGCGTTTGTCACAGGATTTATCTGCAGTGAGCAACTTGATCAGCTTTAATCATATGTGACAGCAATGTGAGGTCTGAAGTTGTGGTCAATCAGTTTGAATTAGTCCCTCCATCAATGTCACTGAACCGAAGATCAGGGCAAGTTGGTGTTGTTTTCTCACTTAGCCCGTCGCCAGCAGGAATGGCTCTCCCTGCCTGCAGGTGATCCCACCTTTCCTGCATGGCCTACATTTCTGGTATCAGGGGTGGAGATGGAAATGAGCTATTGGTTCACACAGAGTTTGTTCACCCCTGGCTATTGCAAAGTTCCCTTCAGTGGGTTTTTCACTTTTTTTCCATGCGTAGCAGCAAGTTGTATTTCCATACACCCAAAATGCCTGGGCTTTCCCAGCATCTCCCAGATGGCTATTACACATTAAACTATAATTGCACTGTCAGGGAGTTTTCCTTTCTGATGGTCTGCCAATGCGTTCCTTTTCAAAAAAATTATATCTATTGAGGTTAGCAGCTTGGGCAGGAAACGATGCAGACAAATGCAGGCTGCCCCATCTTCAGGCCAATTAATCTGAACCAGATATCCAGTGAGAGGGTGACGGCGGAAATGCTGAATGAGAACTGTGGGGAGCACAGGGCCATTTAGCTGGGCTGTAAACTTGCAATTGAGCTGCTTGGCAGCATCACTCAGTGATTATGGGCTCTGGAGAGGGCACAGGAGGACTCTGCTGCAGTGGGCAAGCTAGGATGGGGTTTACGGGCAGCAACTACGACGCTGTTGTCCTTCAGGCATGCCAAGGCCAGCTCTGTATTGACAAACTGCTGAGCATTTCTGGAGGGAAGGCCAGCAAAGTGCTGGGCTGGAGGAGCATTCCAGTGGGAATAACCTGTTGGCAAAGTGCAGGAGAGGAGCCTGCATTGCTCAGACCCAGGAAGCAGCTTGCTGTGCAGACAGCAGCAGCTGAAGGTGCTTGGTGATGCAGAGAGCACCTGCATGAGAAACCATTGGAATATTAAGAATACCTCTCTTAAGGCAGAAACACTTCTAGGAAGCTGGGCTGGCTGGGGCAGTGGGAACTGCAGTAGAGCCCATGGGTAGGGAAGCTGTGAGCAATTCATTCCTCTGCTCTGGAAACTCAGCAGTCTGTAGTGACTGGCAATTCCTGGCAACCCCATGGCAGGACAATAAATTAAGAAAACACAGTCTAACTTAAAACATGGCAAAGCAAAGAGGCAAAGCCATGTATTTAATTTTCTTTATTCCATCTATGAGGATTTAAGACCTTCTGGCTTAGAAAGAAATGAAAAATTGTTCTGAATGTTTCATTTTGACAATACTGAAATGAAATCTTTTGGCTGCCTGTAGAGTTGCTTGGTCATCCCTCTCCCCCTTTTTCTTTATTTCCTTTTTTTTTCTTTTTTTAAATATCAACCTATCTAGGCTGTGACAAGCCCATGAAGATTTTGGTGCCATCAGGTTTGCATTTGTGTCAGAAAAAGCATTGCCAGTTGTATTCAAGTGCAAAGTCAAGTGATCAAGGAGATGTCATGGGATGGGGGCATGAATTTCTTCAAGGAGCACCATGAAGTCTGTGATCAGGCTCATAGTAATGAATGCTAACCAAATGAGGAGGAATGTGCATAGGAAAAGTTTGATAGAGAGGTCTGAGAGAAGGAGACTACCCTGAAATAATAATTGCCTTTTCAATACAGGCTGATTTGGAGGGGGGAAAAAAAAAAAAAGAGAGTTTTTACTCATTCTCTCTTCCTCTATCCTCCTCTCCCCTGTTTGATTTGTAGTATAATACAAATAGCACAATATCTATAAACCCTCTCTCAGGGTGCCATTCCTGACCCTACATGAGGGAAAAAAAACCTCAAAGTAACAGAAAGCCTTAGGCAAAAATGTTCGGGAATGGATAGCATGTGATACTTTGTATAGATTTTAGTCCTTCTAGATGATTTATATGAAAATGAATTGGATGCAGCAGAGAGGTCAGCAAAAGCTGTTGTTAAAAGCTACTCTCTTTCAAGATACACATAAAACCCCCCCATACAGATTCCCTTTGTGAAACATAGGAGCTGCTATCCAAATTGCCAACGGTGCTCACAGTGGGTCAGGAGAGGTGTGACCAGAGGACACAGAGTGACTGAGAGCAAGCACAGGAGGCCACTGCAGAGCAGGGAGGGAGCTGCATCACTTCGGGCAGAAAAGCCACAAAAGTGTCACAGAAGCAGATAAAGGAGGATGTAAGCAAACATCAAAGAAGGGCTTGCAGCACTGCTTTAGAGAGTTTTAGGAGAAGCAATCCTGAAAGAGTGACTGGGAAATCTCTCTTTTGTTTCCTTGTGTGTTTAGGGAAAACAGGCTTTGCCACTGCAGGCATCCACAGCTCTGCCAAGGAGAGAGGGAAGTGCCCTGCTGCAGGACAGGCAGGCAGTGAGGACACAGCACCAGGCCTGGGGGTTGCTGAGGGGCAGCCAGGGCACTCATTTTCTCTCCAGTCCCCTGCTCCCCAGTTGCTCAAAATGCTTGTCTTTCAAGCAGTGGTGATTATCCCAGCCTGGGTCTGTGCTTTTCTCTGGAAAAGAAATGTGGTTTGACCAATTAGGGAGAAAGTAGTGATGTTCTTAGCAGATTTTTGGCCAAAACCCCAGAGAACGGAAGGCTGAAATTAGGCAGGGAAGTAGCCTCTGCAATGAAGATCTCTCTCAGCTTATGTCTTTAAAGTTGACTTTTTCTTGAGCACATTTTGATTGCTTTAAAGTCATGTACTGTGCATGCACTGTACTTTTTTCTGTGGCTAAGCTCTCAAAGTGAGCATCTGAACAAGGCTTTGCAGTCTGCATGAGTGGCTGACTTCCCTGCACAGTGGCAAGTCTGGTTAAATGTATCATGGGCTGAGCAGAATGCAGACAGAGCCCCAGCCTGATTCAAGGTTGGAGAGGGACAGAAGACCCTGCACTGCAGCTCCTTGGTGGGGCTCCACGGATGGGGCAGCCACAACTTCTCTGGGTGGCCTGTCCTAGTCCTTCACTGCCCTCACAGTAAAGAATTTCTTTCTAATATCTAATGTAAACCTGCCTTTTTTCAGTTTGAATCAATTTCCCCTTGTCCTGTCACTACAAGCTCTTGTACAAAGTTCCTCTACATCTTTCTTGTGGGCTCCCTTTAGTTATTGGAAGGAAGGATGTGAGGTGGACAAGAGATACAAAAGCCAAAGCTCTGGGAGATGGTGAAATATCAGGGATGTCCTTGGGCAAACAGACAGGACGTCCATGGCTACTTCTGGTATGCAGCTGTACTTCAGAGACATGCAGACTAAAATTCCTACTTTCCCTAGTGTTCCTTTAAAATAGATAATCAACAAAATCAAAACAAGCCTTCCCTTCTTTTCAAACTAGAGATGAAATGTTGGATGCAGCTCCCCACAGACAGCAGCTTTGTGCAGGGGGCCATCACCAGCCCCTGGGCAAGGGGGACGAGGGTCTCAACCCCCACAAAAGGATTTTTTGGGTATGACAAGGGGGGGACTGTCACAATCTCTCGGGCTGTATGCAGAGGGGTGTGGGGAGGGAAGGTGGGTGCCCTCAGTGGCATTTTTCCCAATTTCACATTTTTCCTGCCCAATAAGTCAGCAGAGAAATCCCTACTAGGGCCAGTCTTTCTGGATCTCTTGACTGTTTCCCTTCCACAGCCCACTGCATGCTCCTTCCCCCATGGGCAGGGGGGATCCTCAGAGGGCTGAGCAGCACCTCAGGGAGGTGGGAGGTCAGCCTGGGGGCCTCTGTACTTGCTGCTCTGGCTGCAGGACAGAGAGGGTAACAGGAGCTGCAGTGCTGTGTCTGTCATCCCCCGGGATGGGAAGCTCAGCCTGAACCAAAGGGGCCATTTAGCATTGTGAATTATTGAGTGCTTTGCAATGTGGAGGAGCTGAGTGAGTCAGCTGAGGTTGGGCAACCTGTGCTCCATTTTTAGAAACAGGGGATGACCAGGGACAAAAAAAACACCCCTGCAGCCCACCAAAGCTGCTCTGTGCAGGCTGGAGCCCCTTGCAGCCAGGTGGGGATGATGGGGGGTGGATGGGAGGGGATGCTGAGGGTCTCACTGGTGGCAAAGGGGGAAGGGATGCACTCTCCCTCCAGGGATGGAGACTGGGCAGTGAGCTGTGAGCACACTGCTGGTGCTTAATATTTATTAATGACTTGGAAAAGTGGGGGAAGCAGTGAAGCAGCAAGTTTTGCAGATGGCATGGAATAATTTAGGATAGAGAAGGCTGTGCAGGCACCCAGTGGGACTTAGCCAAGGTAAGGGGCAGGTGACCCTTGCTGCTGACACACGCGGTGGGGAAGGCTGCCCTGATGGCACTGCCACCTCTGTGGGTTCTCAGTCACCCACAGCTGCCTGGGTGATGCTGGGGGGAGGCTGGGTGTCACCACACACAGCTCGCTGGGAACATCTGCTCAGTCTGCAGCAGCTGGCTCAGGAGAGAACAAAATGGCTGGCTATATAAAGAACAGCATTAAAAAAAAAAAAAGAAAAAAAGACAGGAAAAAAAAAAAAGCCATGCTGAAAATACCAACTTTCTGCTGTCTAGGCAGAGCAGGTGAATTATGGACTGGAGACATTCTCTAGTTGCATGAGTAACAGATGAAGGATGTGGAGCAAAATTGAGCAGAGAAAGTGATGGATGCAGAGAGGCTGAAAATAGTGACTGTCTTGTTCCCACCTGTATCAGGAGGATTGAAAAACAGAAGTGTTTGAAAAATCAGAAGTGTTTGAAAAACAAAGACAAGTCAGTTTATCCCCCTAAATGAGCCTCAATCAAAGACACACCCATGGACACTGATGGCCAAAATGGCTAATGTGGGCAAAAGGATGGATTTTTTTCACTTGTGTAGCATCAGCCTGGGGGATGAGAGTGCAGGATACACCAAGAGTCCAGCATGATTCAGGGTAGGGCTGTACATTAGGTGAATCCTGTTTTGTGCTGGGGTTAGGATTTTGGCAGGGCAGGTTGACTGGGCTGTAGCTCCAGAGGGCTGCCCTGGAGGCTCCCTGCAGCTCTTCCCTGAGGCAGGGCAGTGGTCACAGTGCAAAGGTGATGCTGAGCTGGGAGGGAAGGTGAGTGGTCCCCCCAGCAGGGTGAAACCATCAGCCAGCATGTGGGACCCTTCTGATTTCTTCACAGAGGAGAGCTGAGGTGCTGGGCTCTGCCACCCACAGCAGTGGGGGAAAGAGGCACAGGAGATTGGGGTTTACATTGAAATGTCTGCCAATTCTTGCCTCTCCACCTATTCCCTGGCACCCAGGACTGAGGTTTGGTTTTCCACCTGCACATGGGGTGCAGAATCTCTTTGCCCTGTAGCTTTCACTGCTTAGTGCCATTGTCTGCAAGATAAACACAACATACAAAAGTTGTGCCTTGGCACCTAATGGGGTAAAAATGCAAGTTGGAAATAGCTTGTCTCAGAGACACACATATTCATGCTGCTGGGAAAGAGCTGCTTCTCACCTAGGATCTTAAAGCAGTGGGGCTGTAAACAGCATTTGGTTCCTTGCACAGGTCATCTTCACTCCTCCAGAGCAAGGCAGGGGGAGTCATCTCTCATCATGGATACTGGTGGCACCACTCAGTAAAATTCTTCCAGGGTGGTTAGTTAAATCACTCAAGCAAGAGAAGCCTCTGCCTCTGATACAGTTAGGAAATGTGACCTAGTTAAGCCCAGACGTTTTTGAGCGCGATGAAATGGAAGCGACTCGTGCTCGCTGAAAATTGACACCAGAAATGGAGTGTTTGCTGCCTGCCTGGCCCACACCGTGTTTGGTGGGTCCTGCACGGGGCAGGACCCTGCCACAGCAGCCCTGTCCCAGCCCTGTCCTTCCCTGCACTGTCACTGTCCCACCAGGCACCAGGGACCCCTGCAGCCCCGGCCGTTCCCCCTTCGCGCCTCGCTCTCCTCCATGAAATCCAATTAAAGGGTGAAATGAATTTTGGAGTGACTGCTACAGGCTGTGCATGGAGGAGGGGGTGGGAAAGGCCTGTCTGCTGGTGCTGGAGCAGCAGAGAACCGGCTCTGGTCTCGTTTTAAGCCCAGCCCCAGTGAAAAGCTGCTGCCGCAGCTGCAAGGGAACTATAAACGTACCATGCAATAATGTTATCGCTTTGATGGATGCTGGAGAGGCTTTGAATGCCTTTTCTTTTTTTTTTCTTTTACAGTGTGGCCTTGTACCTTGCAGCTTCCCTTGCTGTAATGTGCCAGTTTCTTTTGTAACTCAGATCCTGCCCCCTCCTCTCTTTAATCGGCATAATACCTTTGTTTGCTGCCCCTTTCCTGGAGGAAAAAAGAAATGCTCTACTATTTGGGGGGAAAAAAAGGCCTTTGTCCTATCCTCTTGTTGTGCCCAGAGCAAGTTTGTCTCTCTAACACAGACTGGCACAGAGGTGTCCAGAAAGGAGCACCAATGCAGGCTGTCCAAGTGCCTGGAGCTCTTTTCTTGAAGAGGAACTGGCCTCATGGGGACTGCAGGCTCCTTGGGAGGGAAAACAAACTTCTTGGTGCTGAAGTCATTGGTTTTGGCATTTGCTTTCTCAGAAACAGTTTCCCTTTTGACAGAGCTATGCTTGGGGCAGTCCACTCAAACACGATGCTGATGTCTTGGGCACTCCAAGGGGCTGACACGAGAGCTTTAGGAGTGCACCACAGTGATGTGACCTCAATTTGCCATTTTAGGAGGGTTCTGCAAATGGCTGGACAGGCTGATGCAATGGGTCCTTTCCCAGAAGGTTCCCCTCCATCCTCCCTCACTCCTCAGCAGCTTTCCTCAATCCATCCCTCCCTCCCCTGTGCACCCTCAGGCTGTGGAGCTCACTCCTGCCAATTCGGACAGAGGCCAAGAGCACAGAGGGGATTGCAAAGCAATCAGGTTCAGAGGAGAGAACTCCCTGAAGGCTGTGAACATTGCAGGCACAGCCTCTGGCTCGGGGAGTTGCTGTGCTGTGGAGAGCCAGAGGCTGGGAGGGTCCTCTGGGGAAAGTCACACTCCACGCCTGTTGTGGCTTTTCTGCACTTTTTCCTTGGACATCTGCTCCTGGCCACTGCTGCAGTGTACCAAGCTGGATGCCCACCAGTCTGGTGAAGGGTGCTCCTTATTACACCCTGCACTTCTGTAGTTCTCTGATTTTGTTTGTCCTCCTTATTCCATCTCTCTGACTGTTTCCCTGATAGGAAGACTTCTTCTCTTTCCCACTTGGCTCATCTTAGACAATTTGTCTCAACGCTCAGGCCTTGCTTGGCTTCAGCTGTGGGTGACTCATTCCCTGAGCCTTGCCTCAGTCCCACCTCTTGGCTGTCTCTGGGACATCTGCTGTGCACTGCATCATTCAAACACAGCCTGCCTGCCTACACAGCTCTGTGCCCTCACACAGCCCCTTGACAGCAGAAATTTGCCTTCCCTTGAGAGCTGAGGCCTGTCCAAGGGCACAGTGGGCTCTCCAGGGGATAACATCAACAACAAGGCATTCATGCAGTCCTCTCTTTCTATCCTCAGCCTAAAGATATAACTTAATTTCCCAACCAGCCTGTAGTCACAAGGGCAGGAGAGGGATGGAGCAGCACAAGCTCCCTCTGTGCTCACCAGGCTGTCCCTGGGTACCCACCTAAAGGGTTTTTGAGCTCAGTGGGTGTAAAAAGCCATGTGCAGCCAGAGATCTGCTTGCATTGCTGCCCCATGGCTCCCTCCCTACTCCTGCACCCATGTCCAGAACGTGCCTCGCTCAGCATGCTCTGCCTGCCTCTCTTTGCTCATTGCCTGCCCTGCTGCAGGGCAGCACAACTCTTGTGATGAATTCCCTTCTCATGGGAGAAGGAGGAGGAGGAGGAGAGCTGTTTGCACAACCTGAGGCCCTGTGGAGAAGGGCTGCCTCATCCCTGTTTGTTTCACAAACTGGGCTCCCCAGAGACCCCAGGTCCTCAGGGGCGCAGAGAGCTCATTGTAGAGGGATGCATTTGTGCCCAAAAAGATGAAGTAAGAGTATGATTCTTTTTAGTCTTACTCCCAGGATTGCTTCCATGTAGGGTTTAGGAGTAAGATGTTGCTGCTTATCAAGGCTATAAAGTCTAACAAAAGTAGAAGGTTGAATTTTAGGACAGTATCATTTAGGCTAGACAAAATTTGATGAATGTGTTCTCTTTGTTCCCTCCTCTTGTAAAATGAATTCAGACCAGGCCAGTGCTTCCTTCTTGGTGAGGGATTTCTGAGGTTCTGACTCCATGGAAAGTTTGACTGGCATGGGTGTGTAGCCAGTTTTTGAAGTCAGCATTTGTTGAGGGTTTACTCAGTGCTTGGAATATAAAACTGACCAAAGCATATACATTCAGTTGCTGTGCTAAGAGTAAGGGTTTTGTGTGTGTGCTGCTCAAACATACAGGAGGTTCTCTGCTGCTGCAAGCCCAAACCAACTAGCTGAGTTAAATACAAAGATATGCACTTAAGAAACTCCCGTGCAGGTTTGCAATTGAATAATAACTGTGCTGAAAAGAGACAAAGCCCAGGTGGATTTCCAAGTGAAAACTTCCTCAGCTACTTAATGTCAACAGTAATAATTCCTGTTATAGGTGCCTTTCACCTTGAAGCCTCTACAAAGGCTTTGTGTGTCTGTGTGTACATTTGATCGTTTGCCCAGCAGTGGAGGGGAGGCTCTGGGGTGGGAGGTAGCAGCCATACTCTGTTATCTACAGTGCCTTTGGGCTCCTGCTCGTTTCTGAGCACACAACAGCAGTGTTGCTAGCTCTCTAATTTTCTCCTTCAAACTCCTTCCCCTGCATTTCTCCTCCACATCCCTCCTTGCATCCCTTGCTCCCACTCTTGCCCTTCTGTGCTGCGTTTCCTGTTCCTGGACAGCCCTCCCTCCTCTCATCTGTGAGTGCACTATCACTGCCTTGGCAGCCCTCTGCAAAACTGTCCTCCTAAAGCACTCCCCCTTCTTCCCTCTCCTCCAGACTCCTCTGAACTTGAACTCTTGAATGTTGGTTGGATTTGCATGCCATGCCTGTTCTAACTTGCACACAGCCTGGGCCAGCAGAGATGTTTTATCTACGGTGACAAATTGCTGTGTAAAGTTACAGTGTGACATGGAGAGAACAACCACCCTGATGGGACTGCAATCTGAGACACATAATATGCCAGGGAGAAGAGGCAAAGAAAACAAAGGTCAGTGGTGTTTTATTAAGTCTGAAAGCAAAGAAATGTACATAAAAGGTGTCTTTATCAAATGCTTTGCATCCAGATGCTTTCTGAGATCATCTGCCCAGAATCTCTGGTTACAGACAGAGGAAGGACAAACTTCCTTGTCCCTCAGGGGTGATCAGAGCATATTGATGGTAAGAACCATCGAGCAAACTTCCTCCATGCTGAGGCTGATTCTACCAATTCCACCCATGGTTCCATTTAAGCTGCTTTAAGTGAGGACTTCAATGTCACATGCCTAACCTCACCCAGCTGGTCCTCTGCCATATCTGCTCACTTTAATTTTTGCTTCTGGGCTGGGCTTCTTCACATTTCAGATGACCTTACAAAAGTGAGTACTGCATGAAGTGCTGGGCAGGTAGCAAGCAAGCTGCCCCAAGCTGCTGCTCATCACCTACCTGGCACTTGCACGTCATGGTGTTCCACCCTTCTCCAAGCCCAAGCTTCATCTCTAGCTCTTCAACACAGAGAAGAGTCACAAATAGACACCAAAAGAGTAATTTATGATGTGCCCATGCAGTTCTTTTCATTGCAGGAGACAAGTCTTTATGTGCAATGCCTCACTTGTGCATTAAAACATTTGGATAATGTGTGATCTTTCTCCACCCCAGGCAGGAGCAGAGCTGATCTCAGTGCAAAGGGCAGCTTGGAGCCTTTGGCCCATTTCTCCATAGACATTCTGGATGGTCTGACTCATGTGGCATGTGTCCATTAGAAACAGGCTTGGGATTGTCCTCACCAATTTCTTCAACAAAATGGGCCAGAAAATACCCAGGGGAACAGCACCAGGCCTTGGCTGTGAGTTCTTCTAGTCAGCAAAATAAGAAAGACCAATTTTTTTGGTTATTCAGCTACTCAAAGGTAGCTGAATACCATCAGTGTGAAACCTTAGGTTGTTGAACAAGATAGGCACATGAGGGCAGTGGAAAATAGGGACAAAAAGGTCTCTTTTGGACCATATTGTCCAATCCCTTGCTGCTTGGTAGCTGTGGTAAAGAACTGCCTCACTTCTGCACTACAACAAGTTGGGGTTTTTTGTCCCCATAAAACCTCCTGCAAGTCAATCCCAGAGATGTACTTCTTGGACAGTCAGGTCCTTCTTCTAATTTCCAGCTGAAATGTATTCCTGGCAAATTTATAGGCACTTGTTCTTCTGCCAGCGCTGCCCTTTCACTCAAATAGCTCTTCTCTCTTCCTGGTACTTCCCTCCAGGGTATTTGTAAGCAACAAATATATCTTTTTCCACCCTGCATTTTGCTAGACTCAAGAAACCAAGCTCATTTAGTCTCTTCTTGTGGAAGAAAGCTCTCTCCTCCCAGGTCATGACAAGAGAGAAAGGCACAAAAAAAGGCAATTTGAAATTAATTCATCTCTTATATGGACATACAATATTCTGTACTTCTGTGATGGCATTAAAATCTTGCTATTTCTATTAGAAATCCCTCATCTGACATGTCTTAGGCTCACATTTGTCTTTCTCACATCTGCATGCTGCTGCCAGCTTACAGACATTTGATCAGCTCGTGCACGCAGGTCTTTCTCCTCCTCTGTCACTTCCAACTGATGAGCTCTCAGCTGGTAGCAGAAATTCTCATTATTACTCCCTCGGGGCACGACCTTGCATTTTGTACTATTAAATCTGATGCCATCTCTATTGCTTCTGTCCCTTTTTCCTAGGAAAACTGCTCTGATTAGTCACCATATAATGCCTCAGAGACCTAAAGACATATTCACTATATTTTTATTTTTAGAAACTGTTTGCTGTTTCAGTATTTTCATTCAATGAATGATGCTGATGTCTCTCTGTATTACCACTTCTCTCTAACAGAAACTCCAGGCTGATCTGCAGAAGGGCAGGAAAAAATTGCCTTCCAGATGAAATATGTGGCAAGAAGAGCTATATTTCCAAACAATTTCAGAGAAATAATTTTGTAAGTTATTTGTCACTCTGCTGCACAAAATGATCAGACACACTGTCCAATCAACACCAAACTAGAAACTAACAGGTATGAAAATGTTCTGTTTTATCTAACTATTTTTCCAGTGATCCAGATTTACTGTGAGTAAATTTACAGCATCTCACTGCTGGGCTGCAGCTCTCATCTACAGAGCTGTCACAGTGATGGCTCCCAGCACTTTGGGTTTTAACCATTAAAACTATTTTTATGATGTTCAAAATACTTCAGAAACAACTGCTGTTATTGCCTAATTTTTGTGCCTAATTACTGTGGCAGTGGGCAGCTTATGAAGATCTGTGATGGTGATGAGAATTCATTTACTCTGACCTCTCATTTTCAATTACAAATAATGCTGTGTGGAGATCAGTTTGCCCAGAGAAGGTCTGGTGTAATTCAAAACACCCCCTACAACTTTAGGATGCTGCAGCCACTCTGAAGTGTCTGACACTGCTGGTGCTTTATGGAAAAATGTATTTCAGAAAATAGCTGGGGAGAGGTGCCCACAGAGGTGCTGCAGAATTTAATTTCCCACGTCTAGGTTGTCTGGTGGATGTTTGTGAGGTGTTTCACAGGGCTGTGAGCTCTTTGATGGCTTTGGAGGTGTTTGAGCAGCACCCAAAGCCATGGGGCTTCCTGACCTGAAGGGACCTCTGCCAAGTCCATCTCTGCAAGTGAGTATTGAGAATATATTGATTGCTTGTAAACCAGAGTCTGGTGTGTGTAGGGAGCTATAGTCCTGACAGGGTATCCAAATCAAAGGCATTTTCAATTTGGTCTTGCTCACACAAATGAGGCACATGATGATTTGCCATGGAGGTTTTCAAATGGCCAAAATTAATTTTTCTTGAAAGAACCAGATTTCCTATCCACACTGTGTTCTGCGTGTGCTCTGGGGATGCCTCCTGTGTTGGGATGCTGTAGGGAAGAGGTGTCTGAGGGGGGACTCTCGCTGTGTGCCCATGGTACAGGCTTTGGTGGCATCTGCATGACCTGCTCCAAGCATCAGGACCTCTGTGCACCCTTTCAAGCTGTGCACCATGGGCTTGTGCCAGCAGAGATTGTATTTCTTGCCTTGTCCAGACATGCTAATGAGGCACTCTGACAGGGCTTACCTTTGGAGATGTGAAAGAAAACAGCAGAGAGACATGGAAGGCAAAGCATCATTTTGGAAGCACGAGAACTTCTGAAACATTAATCTGGTGAATAACTCCCTGCCAACAGAATTTCACTGAACCACTGATCTGAATCAAGTCACAGATGGCATCGTCTTCCAAAGTGTTAGCAAAACACAGGGCTCAACCTTCAGTGCCCCTGCATCGCTGTTTCTGATCCAGCACAACAAGGCGCCTGCAAAAGACAGAGCTTTTAATAACTGCAAGTCAGGAAAAAAATAACCAGCCCTGTTTGGGATCTGAATAGCTGCCTTGCAGAAGGAGAATTGCCCATTTTGCTCAGTGCAGCAGTGAAGATGGGCTCGCAGCACACTGAGTACCACATGCTCTGATAGACTGCGAGATCCGCTACGATGCGTTTTTATAAATGGAAAATCTCGACTGGCATTTCCCAGTGGAAGGTGCTAGGCTTGATAAAGTAGGACCAGCCATGGCACACATGAAAGAGGAGGAAGGGATTGCATGTCTGCCAGCAGCCTCCATTTATGGCATTTTATGGCTGCAAGAAGAATTTAGGCTTGAAACATTGTTTTAAATACTCAAACCAGCAGGGGCTGATGCCAGGATGGATAAAGAGTCGTGCTCTTGGGCGTGTAATCTCTGGAGTCAGAAACTATATGTATTATGTCAGCCAATGACCTTTTTGGCACCTGAATTTAGGTGCCCATCCTGGCTGTGTATCATCTGCTCAGTCAGAAGAGATCAGTGGTCTGCACCTCTCCCAGGCACCTCGGGCCTGGCAGCCCAACCTCAGCTGGAGCTTCACAGGAAGAAGAGCTGAGATTTCCTCACCCTGCTTTCCCAAGGATGGACAGGCCTCCCAGGGGACTGGTACATGTCTCTGGGGCTTTGCCCTGTCATCTCCTGAGTCGCCACTGAGAAATATTTACAAAAGATGGTCAGCTTCTGTTAGACATCTTTCTAACCACCACCAACCCCACAAGGAAAAAGATGTTAAAAGCGCAATGCTAAAGATTGTGGAAAGCAAGCCCTCCATAAGCAAGAAGGTGGTGGAGGAGAGCCAGAATGATGGTGGCCTTGTGCAATCTGATTTTGGGCCCCAGAGTGTCCAGCTTGCTCCTTTAGCCCCTGGAGCCCTGCCTTAGTGCCCAGACTGCAGCTGTGGAGGGGCTGAACAGCAAAGCATGAGGACAGAGGAGCCTGCTGCCAGCTGACCTCTGCTCCTTTCTTTGGAGAAGATGGAAAGTGTGTAACAGTTGATGTGGAGGCTGAAAGAAGGCCCTGTCTCACTGAGGAGACACCAGAGTTCTGTCCCAGAGAACTTTCTGGACTTTCTCCCTGCCTGCAGTGCTGTGTACCTGTGGGATATCATGGTCATCACTTCATTAAGCATTTTTAGGTAATCACTGCCTCTCTGTGCTGTCATTGCCCAGTGCCCATTGAAATCATAGGGGTGCAGTGACAGAAATCAGTGAGTCCTGCTCAACCTCCATGCACTGTGCCAGCAGGCTGGTCCCTGGGCCGGCAGACCCTGGGCAGCTCAGAGGGGCTGTCAGAAATAGCTGCTGTTTCTCACCAGGTGAGCTGGTGGTTATAAATGCAGGAGTTGCTGTAAGCGCTTCAGCGTTACAATGGTGTTCTAGAAGAACCTAAGAGGAAATTAACAGGACCAGAGTAACCAGATTTGAATAGCATGTCTTACAAAAGGCTGAGGAATGCATCAGCCCTAGGCAAGACCTCTCACAGAAGATGTCAGCCCAGCCAGTTAAAGTCAGGCAGCGTTACAAGAAACTGAAGGTAATGCCAACCAGCAGAACAGACACTGCTGCCACCTATCACAGTAATGAGATTTCATAAAGAAAAGCCCATCTCACTGGCTTCCAGGAGGATTTCCTTTAGCAGACAGCTGGGCACCTGGGCTGATTAAACACAGATACAAGTCTGAACAACTGGAACAGCCTATCATGTTTTGTTGCACCCAGGCAGTTCAAGATACAGCAAACACATCCAGTCCATTTTTAGCTCAGCTCTGAATGTATGCACCCTGTGAGATAACTGAACATTTGCAATGAATGAATGCAGCACACAATGAACACAGTGCAGCACACAACACAGCAGAAGTCCTTCCATGGCAATGGGCACCCTGCTCAGACCTCAGGGGTGGGAGCATCATCCTGCAACCTCTTGCCATGAGGCAGCAAGAGGCAGTATGCATAGATTGGCTGTCACCCCATCCTGCAGGCTGATGGAGAAAAGCAGGACAGTATCACTTGCTCTTGGTTAGAAGACAGGAGCTGCCACATGGTTTCTCTGTACTGAAGGAGTACCTGAAAGCAGGACTTGGCCATGAGTGTGTCTACACTTGGATCTGCATTGAGTACAGCTGTGATGCTTCCTGCCTGCCCAGAGCCTCAAGCACAGCCCTGTACCTCCCAGCAACAAGTTGGTGAGGTTCTTATACCTTTTCACTGGTTTGAAAATCAGCCACTACCAGTCTCAGTTAAGGCACTGCCAACTGGAGTTGGGGCTGAGCTTGTGATTTTGATCTGCAATTGCCTGGTGACTTGTCAAAAGCAGTAAGGGTCACCAGGAAAAGAGCTGGAGTGAAATCTTGCAGACACTGGGCTTGTAGGCAGGGAGCTCTTCAGACCTCACTTCTGCCCACAGAAAGATTTTGTTTGGCTCTCAGAGTGATCTGGGTCCCCGTTCCCTCCCTCAGGACCCCACTGCACCCTGACTAATCATGTCAATCTCAGCAAAACTGGCTTCTAGCACCAAGCTTTTTGTAATGTCCTACTTTACAGGGCTCAAGCAATAGTGGGACAACCTAGAGAAAAGAAAGGGACAGTGCAATTAAGTGAAGGGATGCCAGAGGCAGGGAAGGTTTCAACTCCTCTCTTTGTGTATATTTGTAAAGCTGGAACTGAGGCAAAGCCCTCAATCCTCAAATCTCCCAACACCTGGAAGCCACTGACAGCTTCATAGCACAAGCAGAATGATTCCACTTTTGCTGGTATTACCATCACCAGTCCTACCAACCAAGCAGTGATGGAAGAAAAGCATCATCCAAGGAACAGTGTCCACCATGCATTTGAACACAATATGGCTTTAATTGCACTCAAAGGCTGAAAATAAAGGCCACGTAAATTTCCTTTGAAGTTAACAAAAAATTTCTGTTGACTTGAGTGGGCATTGGCTGAGGACCACAAGCTGCAGGAGGAAGTCTGAATCACTGTGGCTGCCAAATCAGAGGTATGGATTTAGCAAAACCCCCATGCTGTGGTCCTCCCATTAATTTCTGATCTGCAGAGGAGTTGCATGCTGGTCCATAACCCTCACCACTTACCCACACCATCCTGTCCCATTTGTAGGGAGTCTCCCTTCTAGAACTACTATTTTCCTACTTGTAAAATGGGACCAGGTCATCAGCTGGGGCATCAGCTCAGAATCTGGCCTCTTGTAGATTTTTTCCCCCGCTCCTTCATCTAGAAGAAATGGCAATCCACACTAATTTTTAAAACTGGAAAAACTATCAGATCAGATTCAATTAGCCTCTTTCCACCCCTTGCCCATGCCTGAAATAAAGCTTCTGTTATTGGAGTTTAGCTGACGATGCTTTTGTGCGAGGAAGGAAAGGCTCCAGTTAGTTATTCTGTAACTGAAGCCATATGGAACTGAAACTTGTTGAATCAATAATGAAACATGTCTGTGTCACAGAGCAGTTTTGATTCCAAGACATACAATGGACTGTTTGCAAAGTCATATGGCTGGTTAAAACTACATTGTTTTAAAAAATGGACAAATAATATAGGGACTCAACTGCTTAGGAGAATACGATCTAGTTGATTGCCTGAGAAAGTTAAAAAATTTCCCAACCAGCCTGAGGTTCTCTGTTGACTCATTTTCATAAGACATTTAAGTACTGTGGCAAATGCTTGCCAGCCATTTAGGCAGGTAAGGTGAGACACATCAAAAAACACACAGCAAAAATTATTTCTGTGTCCTAATTTCCCATCCATCCTTGCCAACACGTGCACAGTAGCTGCACTGAGAAGCAGGTGAGTTGCTAATGCAGATTAAGTTGTCCTTTGAGAAGCCACTGCAATTAATCCACCCAGTAACCTGGGAACAAAGAAATACTTCCGTGACACATCAGTGTTTCCAGATTTGGAAAGGATTTGACAAATACCAAACTGAACTTGCACAGCAAGTGAACTGTGGTGGAGAAAAGTGTGTGCAGCCTCCAGAGGAGGGCATGGAGTACCTAAGAGGGTAAATAACCTACTTGCTCAATGTTAACATTTGTTTTATTTTATTTAGATGCTTGGCAGTAAAGAAGGGTGTTGGAGGATGTCAGAGGTGCTTCAGAAAAGCCTGCTGGTGACTAGAAATATATTCACTTTCTGTTGGCATGCAGGTAGCATGCCCACAGCCACCTGAATTCTGACTGCATTACAATATGAGGTATTCCCCCTTGTTTTGGTTGTTGGCCTCGGTGTCACACAGTTTTGTAATGTGAATGCAAAGTAGCATTTTGTGGAACTCAAAAAGTTTTGGTGATTCTTTTCAAAATGCTGAGCTTTTCTAAATGTACTTTCTTGGCAGTGCTGGGCTGAGTCTGCCCTGACAGCACCACATTTCCTAATCTCTTACTTCCTACCAGCTCTGGGCATAAGGCAAACACAGGACCCCGTGCTCTCTGAGCAGCAGGAATGCTGCATGGTGGTGGGCTCTGGGCTGGCAGCTCAGGTTTCCTCCACAGGGACTGAGGGAGCAGATGCCTGGAGCTGGTTTTCTTTCTTTCCTCTCTGATTCAGTGTTGGGTAATTAAGGACTGGAATGTTGCCTTAAGTGCAGCTTTGGGAATTGTATTTTTGTGCAGATGGTGTTCCCTCTTATCAGTTATTGCATTGCAATAGGGCCAAAAAATCTGATGAAGGTATGATCCCTTTTTGGAAAGGTTTAGTATTGGAACACAATAACCATGGAGGCAGAAAAGAAGATAACTGGGATTGTGGTGCACTGTGGCACTGTAAATGGAAGTAACCTGAGCCAGAGTGCACTGGAAAGGGACAGGCACTGGTGGCAAATCATTCAAATCCCAGCCCAGTGCCTCCAGCACAGAATTTGAGTCCTGTAGCAAGGGAATCAAAGCACCACAGGGGACGAAATCATTACTAACCCAAATAGCTGACATCATCTGTGGTTGTATGGGAACCTGCATGTTGGTAGGCATATATATATATATATGTATATATAAAAATTTCCTGGTGTGGATTTTCCCTAGCAATTTATCACTTCAGCAAAATAAAAACCTCACCAAAACCCAAACAAATGAAGTGAAAAAACAAAAGAGCGCAATGTCTCATAATAAGCTTTCTGTTGTGGCAGCAGCTGCAGTTTCTCCTCTCAGATTTCTTTTCTGTTATAACCCAGAAAGAATCAGCAGCTGCTTAGGAAATATTCCAGAAAGATTCATTGAGAAGTTCCTGGCTGTTTTTCACACATTAATCTGACAGAAGTAACATCTTCAAGGAAGGGACTGATTCTCCTGGTCTTTGTCTGCTCCTCATAAATTAGTGGGTTCTGATAATGTGGTTACCTAAAAGGAAATAACAGGAGGAAAAATAAAGTAATCACATGTCCTGGTGATGGGAGACAAGTAGGTTTTTTATGTTACAGAGAGGGTGTGGGAATTGCTTAGATTATTTTAATGGTCGTGTTTGCATCTCTTCAAAAACTTATGCACAACTAAACTGCTTCCCAAATGGGAGTATCCGGGGGCAACACCCATAAGAGGGATCATTTGGAAGAGACATTACACATGCTTCTGTGAAAGTAGGAGACCTTCAGGACATATTAACTCTGCAGTTATTTCGGTGCTGTCGTGCTCTGTGCTTTAGGACTGGAGCGTGCAGCCACCAGAGCCTGGATGGGGAAGCTGCTGGGGTGGAGCCCAGCGGCACAGTCCAGATCAGGGGCTCTGAGCAGGCATTCCCAGGGCTGAACTTCCCTTTTCTTTCTTGTGTGGCTTCTTTTAGCTGGGATGTCTCCTCTACAAGAACGTTCCTCCCTGTAATGTGGATGCCTCAGGAAAGGCAGAGCTGGCGCCTGACCCGATTCAGGGATCTGGCAAGTGGTGCTTATTAAACAGGTCAAGGGGTAGAGATGGGCAATTGTGTCAAGGCTCAGCATTCCCTCAAAATTTGGGTAGAGATGGGTAATCGTGTCAAGGCTTAGCATTCCCTCACAATTTGGCTGGAAGCTGTCACCCTGAGCCTTTTCCCTGCCATTGCCCCGGACAAATCACATTCCCAATCCCTGATCTCTGGTGCATGAGGGCACAATTCAAATGTCATCTTTTGAATGATGTTTGCTCATCATTCAACATCAAAGCGTCTTTGCCCTTCCCCTGTGTCACAGGCAGCTCTGCCTCTGAGCTCACTCCTGGCAAAAATCCAAACCTCCTGTCAGCATCCAGAAGTGGAGACATGGATCTTCACTGAGCATTATGGAGCCTCCAAAGAGCATGGATCTTGCTTCTTGGAAAACTCCATGAAAAAGTTGCTCCTTCTTCTTCTGCTGTCATTAGCAACTAGTGGGGAAACAAAACCCCTACAAACCCCAAAAAGTAGCATGTGATTCTTCCCACAGAAGGACTGAGTAAAAGCAGTTTGGATCTGTAATGTCCAGCTCTGCAAAACACTGTCCACTGAAGTATACAAGCTCTTGGGAATGTGGGAGAGATAATTGGAGGTTAATAGAGATTTTACTGCTGGCTGCCTGGCCAATTATTTCTATGAAAAAATCCTGACATATTTCCCTTTATTGAAGTGAGTTCATGATCATCTATATAAAAGAAAGCTGTATTCTGAGAACACATATGCATTTGCATATGGATGGTGTTCTCTTGGAAATTATTTGAATAAAAATAAAAGAAGAATGAAAACAGGAGTTTTCACTCAAGGGAAAAGTTAATGAACTCACTTCTCTTTCTTTCACTCCCTGATTAAATATTATGTTACCATTTTATCTTTGTGCATGAAGAGTAAAGCCCAATTCTGTATTTTGCCAGCTTCATTCATGAAGCTTTGTATTATTTTTACTGCAATAAAAACCTAAAAATTACTCTCTCCACATGAGAAGCAGAATGGAGAAGAGCAGTAATTCCCCACAGTATGGAGGAAGGAGAAAGACAAGACATCCTCTTTTGTTTGTTTGAATAGGCATGAGATGTGCTTCAACATGTGCTGGCAGGAGCAGTTGGAGAAGACTGGCTACAGAAGCTCATCAAGAAATGCAAAAGGCATGACCTGCTATCTAAGGTATCAGTGAGAGCTTCCTTTCTGAAGAGGTTTTTTTTTTTTTCCTTTAATGCTCATTATTTCTGAGAGTCTGTGGGCTCGGTAGCAGATAGTACCGATGTTTTAAAGTTGACTACTTGATCATTCTAATTAGGATCCTGTGGATTTTCAGTGTTGCTAGCTAAGTGAATTTCAGTGCATTTGCAGTCAGACCAGATGAGTGCCACTGGACTTCTTGTGCAGTGGCCAGGTAGATTAGCTGAGCCAGTGTTACTCACAGGGGCACCACCTTCTTTTAGCTGGCAGCAGAAGCATCACAACATTTGATAAACAAGCCCAAATTCGTATGCCAGACTATGACTCCAGAATTGGCTTGGCATTTTATTAGCACTTCAGAAGGCTATTGCCATGGATTTGCCAGTCTCTGGATTCATGAAATTTGCTAGGAGTTCCTGTCTGAGACAGGAGATCACCTGAAAACTAGTGCTATGTCAAAGCAACTTCGTGGGGAGTGCCCATCACCTGCTAAACATGGCTGGTTTTCAAACGTTCTTGAGAATAAACAGTGTTGATTTTAATCTAGAAAGGGATGCTTTATGGAGGCTTAGCGCCTGAATGCCTTGCAGTCTTGTTTGGTTGGTGCTGAGATGTAAGCAGAGGCAAGGTGAAATCTCAGAAGCGATATTCACATGCAAACCTTGTAATACACAGTGTTCTCAGGGCAGGGTGGGGAAATGTAAATTCCAAGTACGTTTAAATGAAAAACAAACAAACATGAGAATGGGGAAAGGAGCTTTGAAATTTAGAAGTGGACTCTGTCCAAGGATTTTGCCTGTGCTGCTGCTCCTGGCCCATTGCTCTAGGTAGCAGGAGCAAGGCTTCTAGCTGCCAGTCGACCATTTTCTTTTTGATAATTATTCACATTGCTGTAGAAACGGAAATTATCTCTATTTTCTCACTTCCCAATTGAAAACTGTAATTGCAGCTGCTCCCTCCTCCTTGTTTGGAAGTTTTGCATGCAGAGAGTCATCAGCCAGGCTTGCCTTAAATCAAATCTTCCCATGCAGCCTGGGTTATAATCTAGTGAGCACAGCAGCTGCCTATTCGCAGCAAGGAGAAAAGCAGCACATTTCTCCAGCCACTGGCTAGGAAATTCTTGCTAAAAGAAAAGGGCTATGCCTTGTCTGGTTCCTTTATGGAAATGTAAAGGAGTCAGCTTCCTGAGGGCTTTCACAGATATTGCTAATCATCTTAAATTGAAACAGGACTTCCAAAACCAGCATGTAAATCCCCATAACACACCTTCAATTTCTGTCTCCAAGGCTACCCAGCTGTCCTGATCCTCCGTGACAAGCTCTGGAAATGCAGTGATACTTCCTTTTGCACTACTCCTTCCCTGCTCCTCAATCCCCCCTGCTCTGAAGTCATCTTGCTTGCATGAAACAGCACTCCACAGCATGGTGGTGGGTGAGGAGCGGCCTCAAAGCCCATGGGGAGTCTGAGTGGCAGGGAATGGACAGGCTCTCATCCCTTCCACCAACAGAGAAATGCCGTTTCCCTCAGGGATACAAGGAAATAGCCAGAGCCCCCGTGCAGCCTTGCCCAGCTTTGCTCACTCATCTGTGCAAGGCTGGAGTGGAGGTCTCCTTAAAACAATGCTAATAGGATTTATTCATGCTGTTTTTATCAACCCTTCTTATTCTGCTATAAGACATGCAGTTCATGAACAACAACCACTGCTCCCCAGTCACAGAACTGTATTTTGAGGGACACAGTATGTGTAGCCTCATTGAACATTTTCCAGTGACTTTATATGCACACACTGTGCTCTCACAGAGAGCCAAAATGTGCCCTCTTCTGAAGTCCCTTGGGTCTAAATTAGTGAGACTTTCATATATCGTGATTTGAATCTGAATGTGTTTCCTTGCTCGCAGTCCCTGCGGTCACAGAGTAGGCAAGGGGACTTTGTGCTGTGGTTTACCTTGTGACTTCTTGGGGCTGTTGGGGTGTCCTGAGGAACCACATGATCAGGAGACACATTCCCTGTTCTGCCAACACAGGAGCACCCTCTAACAGTGCCCATCTCCCAGGATGCAAGATTTGCCAAGGCACAGGTGATGGAGCGTCCCGGCAGAGAGCAGGAGCCCTCAGCTGGAGGTCTGGGGTGAGATACAGCTTCTCTGAGTTACTTCTCTGACCATTATCCAAGACTCACAGAAGATGTGCTGGATGAGCTGATGAGCCTTTTGTACTGCAGATCTCCTCAAAACGCTGCAGGGTCAACAGCACAGTGCCAAACTAGAATCAATGAGGCCTTACGCAGACACTCAAGAATAACAAGTCAACCAGTGGATTTGCAGGCAGACTGTAACAGCTTGTTATCTGATGTCCCCTGGGCACAAACACTGAGACATCTGCAGTTTTTGACCTTTTTTTGTCTCTCCTGGCTCAATAGCTAGTTAGCTGGTCATTCAATGTGAAAACAAAACAGAGGAAAGGAGAGCAAATTGCAATAGGCAGGAGATGCTGGACAATTAGGATGCCAAAAGGACTGGAAATATGTAAGTACAGAGGTTGCTTTGCTCTGCTTTATTATTTGTGTATTAAGCTCTCTGAGTTGGTTTTTGGAACTCTGTTAAAAGCAGGGTTTCAATATGCCAGTTGTCACTGAACTTTTATGTTGGTTTTATTTTGCATGTATTTTGCATCTCTATTCTCTTTGCTTGGCACTCACTGCAAGTTAGAAATTAACCTGAAAAACACACGTTGAGACTTCACTGACTTTCCCAGACATTTTTTTTTTTGTCTGAGAACACAAAGCTCTCTTCATAGCATCTCCTCTAGTCCCATCAAGGGGAGGGAAGATCCCCAGAAGACTGACTTCTGGATCATCCTTTGTACTGAGATCTCAGTTCCTTGGAATGCAGTGACTGCAGTAGCTTATATGCACGGGGGTGTGGAGCCTCCTTCCTGTTTCTAGGCTCTTGTTAATAAAGAGTGTGCCCACATTCTCAGACAGGGCCCTAATCACCAGCCTTAGCCTAATCTCTTAATTAATTCCTGTTAATGTAAATGGACTCAAAAAGATTCTTTTAGCCATAGTGTTCAAGAAATTAGAAGTCCTTTTTTGAGGAGACAGTGTGTTTCTTCTTTCATGGTCTGGTATAATGACAGCACTGTCATGCTCTATGAGAAGGATTTTCCACATCCTATAGAGCTCACTTCTCATCCCTGGATTATAGATGATTTTAAATCAACTCAGGATAATAGGTGACAGCTCAGTGTATATTATGTGCAGCATTTCAGTCTAGCATAGGCAGAGACCTTCTGGCCTCTTGTTTCCATAATTTCTGTGCCTCAGAATGGCCTAAAGTCAAGGTTGGGTTACACACCTTGTGCAATAGAAGGCAACAATATGTGAAGTCCTGGGACCTGCCAAAGAAATACACTGTTCCTGCTTCTGATTTAATCTGATTTATTCTCCTCACATGGATGTCCTGCAATCAAGGTCAGAAAAGGATTTGAGCCTATTTCTGATGTGGGAAGACAGCAGTCCCACAGGTAAAAAAAAACAAAGAAGAGCTAAGTTCAGATTGACCTTACTGAAAAAAAAGCAAGCTCCCAAAATGGAGTGTAACTGGTCAGTATCATGAAGTGAATCTGGAGCAGGGTAAGAATTGTGGAATTGTACCTGCCCACGTTATAAACAGAGACTCCCCTCTCTCGTGACTTCAATTTTGCCTAGGAGAATTCATATAAAAACAAATAAATGCCAAAAGAAATGTTTCTATTGTTTTCCTTCTCTGTATCTAATGAAATCTGTTCCTTTAAAACAGAGCAATATCCTCCCCTATGATTTTTTGCAGTCACATCGCAGAAAGAGAGAAAACCTGAAAGCAAAATTGACTCCTTTTGATTTTTCCTAGTTCAAGAGAGGAGACATGCTAGTGGGAAGGAGAATAAAAATCACACTGAGTAAATCTGGATTTTAAACTGCTTCTAATGATCAACAGCAATTATACAAATATTTATTTCTGATTTTATAGTTTATTTGTGTTAAGGCCGACAGCAGATTTTAATTTGATATTCAGTCTTCCTTATTAAAAAAAATTGCATCTTTTAGATTGGTTATTTAATTATTTACTTCTGTAGGAGTTCAGAGTGCAAGTTGTTGGGGGGATAATTTTGTCATGTACTGCTTTAGAATGTATTTTCTGCTCCCTAATTCTTTGGTTGCTTAGGTACTACAGATCAAATCCTGTCTGCACTCAAGCTGACAAGAAAATGTCCAGTAGTTTGAATAGGGTGTTGATTTTATCCTTACTGTTCCTGCCCTAGTGGGAACTGCCATAACATCTAACAGCAGATCTTTAACATCTCTCCAGCGCTTTGAAGTGCAGCCCCTCATATTTCATTCACCATCTCAACCAAGAAGCAACAGAGGGACTGCAGCCCTGCTGCTGGAAGTGCAAGAGGGAGGCAGGAGGTAGGAGGATGTGTCATTTACTGCTTAGCAGGTTGGATAACCTTTTTGCATGTGGTTTGCTCATGTGGTGACAGCGACATGATGTGCAACCCACAGCCACAGGCAGCTTTTTGCAACCTGCCTGTTTTGCAGCTGTGATGGCTCTAACCTGTGAGACCATCAGGCATCTAGAGATATGCTGGTAAATCTGTATGCATGGAAATATCACGACACATGGGGGTTTTCCTTGTGTGTTTGGTGCTCAAAAGTTCCAACAAACTTCAACACATAGCATGTTTATGAGTGCTTAAGTAGTTAGGAACCCAAGCTCAGGCAGTCAGATTTGAAAAATCTAGTCAGTCTTAGAAAGATGTGCTCTGTTGAAAGGAATCTAGCCTAAAGATGTTCATGAAGCTTCAGTTTATGTTGTAAAGAAACCTGTAGCGTGTGGTGTGCTTTCCACTTTTCCTGGATTTCATTATGCCTTCCTGCCTCACAGAACAGCTGTAACATTAAACCCATTGAAATTTGTAAAGTGCTTAGAAATCCACTGAAGGGAGGCTGTAGAGGAGTAAAAGGTACTCAATTTTCATTGCTGTTCTATCAAGCAAGAGAGTTTCCAGAGTGTCTTAATAATAAATAAGAATAAATAACTGCAAACTGTAGAATCTGTTCTATGCTCATTAATAGGTACCTTTGAGTCTGTGGTCGAGGAGAATCTCTTTTAAGAAGAAGGTGAGTATAGATTTGAAGATTTAAATTCTGATTTCAATATCTTCTCTACCATCATGGCTTGAAGCATTGGGGTGTGCTTTAGTAGCGTGTGAACATTATCCAGGTCTACCGGAATTTGAATAATTGTGGCAGATTGTTTGACCATTTTCTCCTGTCAGATTTCAACTAGATTTTCAAATAAATCATTCACCAATATTTTTTCCTCATGGTTTGGTTAGCTCAAGAGCCAGCTGAACAATATTCATCAAATAAATTACTCACTTTTTCCTCATCAATCTGCAAATAATTTATTCACAAATACTTTTACATGAGGCAGCCAGCTCTAGCCAGGACAAATCAAGGTAATTTCCTACGCTTTTGATCACATGCCAGTAGGACTTTATCTTGGACAGCTCAATAGAGACAGGTTTTAATGCATAATACATAAATGGCTAAGCTGAGTTTTTCACAGTTCTTTGTGAGCTCTCTACTATTGCCCATATTTCTGTTCAGCTGTTAAAGGGGAATGACAAGGGGGCATGTATTTTCCATCCAGGTACGCTCAGAAACATTTCACAAAACCGAGCGTGGGGCTCACGTCAGCCACAGCCGTGATGGGGCAGCCCGCTGGCTGGAACACTCACTCTGTGCACTGGAGCAAGGCGAAATTTAACAAGAGTTGAGAAGAGGAAATGAAGACAAGTATTGTGCCTGCTTGGAGACACAAAGGGAACTTAGGGGCGGAGTGAAATCAAGCAACGTGGAATTTCGCCGGCATGCTGGGGATGAAGTCCCTAGCTTTTGAGAAAAAGGTCCTTAAATGAGATAGCACATCCCTGCACAGATGTCTCCAGGACAACATTTGTGCTGTGGCTCCCTCTCCCCAGGCTCCTCATGCAAACAGCTTGGAAACCACTGAGAGAGCCCTCTTCCTGCCTTGGAGGCTGCTGTGCTGCTGACGGGGCAGTGGAGCACAGCCTTACCTGTCTGCCCATGCCTCTCGTTTGTTGTGGAGAGCTCCTGGCTGCCACACGCCAGGCAATGGCACCAAAAGGTTTCTCCCCTGGTTAAGGTTTGCAGCCTGCAGTCTGCACTGCATGAGAGGAGCACTTTTGCATCTCTGCCCCTAAGCAGGGTGCTGGGTCCTCATCAGGCCAGGTCCTTCTGCTGTTGATCAATCCTTCTAAATGTCCTTTATTCTTGCACTCTGTGTTGGATGTGGGCCTCATACAGAGACATTTCACTCTGTCCTCTGCTGCTCAGGCAACAAGGTGGGCAGAACAAAAGTTGTTTATCCATGTTTGCCAAGAGAGAAACTGCAAAGGCTAGCAAGTGTATGTTGGGGGAGTGGTGCAAGCAGGGAGTGGTTGCGTGTGGGCTTCTTTCGGATCAGGGTGTGTTCATGTTTCATGAACATGTGCATGCATAATAGTGTGTTTAATATAACACTCCAATCTTGATCCTTCCCCGAAATTCTGCTGGCTAACCTAGTTACCCCAAATGAGAGGCACTTTCAGCCTATACATTATGCAGAAATGTAGGTATGAAGAAACGTAAGCAAGCATTTTTACAGCATCATCAATAAATAAGTACGTGCTATCTACTCAAATCAACAACATGCTAAACACTGAAAGTCAAATGGGATGCCTTCCTGAGAAAAAACAACTGACCATGTATTTACTCTGCAGCTCATGAATAAACATTGGAAATGCACAAAAACAGAGGAAGATATTTGTCTCAACTTGGAGAAAGCTTCTGGCTCAGACTGGCTCTCATAGCTGAACGATACAAAATGGAATTGGCAAGGGGGAAAAATGACATAATCACATACATGTAACAATCCATTGAAAGTAGGACACACAAAAAGGAGAAGAAAACAGGCTTTGAAGGAGAAGGTAGACTAACACAGCGGTCAGCTTCAGACCTGCTCTTTCTGGCACCTGTGCTGGCAATTTACCAGCCTTGGAGAAACGGCTCTCAAATTGAATGAGAATCTCAGACACCTGCTTAAATTGTCACAATGTTACAGACTGTATTTTAACACACCCTGCTGCAAGGCCATGTGCTGAGGAGGGAAGCGCATAGTGATGAATGGCAGGATAAAGATGCTTTCAGGAAAAACACAGATGCAGAAAGAGATTTGGGGACTCAACATGGGTAATGAACTCCACAAGCTTTTTGTAAAGCACAGGAAATGGTCTACTTCCATTTTTAGTTATGAGAGAAGGGGGAAAACAATGACTGAGAAATTACTCTTACTCTGTGCACAGCATGTGTGTATAGACTACAATGACATTGTACCCATGCTGGGTGCCTGCAAGTCAAAAAAACACTCAGAAACACTGAAGTCCAAAAAAATCTGCAGTGACCAAAACGAAATCTTACAATATGAGGCTTCAAAGAAACAATCTATTCAGTTAAACAAGAAGTGATAGAAGCACCATGTATAGTTACTTAACCATGAAAATGGGATGGGTGTGCAGATTTGTAGGCAAAGGCATAACAAGTTCTCATGTCTCAAAGTTGAAGTTAGACAAATTCAACCTTGAAAGAAGCAATTTCGTAGCAGCAAGGATAATTAAACATTGGAATAAATTAGTAGGTGGAAGAAGCAGTTGCCATTACTTGGAGTCTTTAAGACGTGTTGTCTTTCTAACTCACTTTGATCCAGCTGCTGAGGAAAAAAATCTCTGGCTTTTGTATATGGGTCAGATTAATGGGTTATAGTGGCCCTTCTGTCTGGAAGTCTGACTATATGTGGGGGAAAAGTGGTTCTTGCTGAAGTAAAAGAGGTGGGAGCAGCGGAGTTGTTGAGGTGCTTGTTGAGAACACAACCTAGGGCTCAGGACAGC
Organism: Ammospiza nelsoni; assembly: GCF_027579445.1. NCBI lineage: Eukaryota > Metazoa > Chordata > Aves > Passeriformes > Passerellidae > Ammospiza > Ammospiza nelsoni. The sequence goes on from NC_080634.1 coordinate 5,102,230, forward strand.
AGTGTTTCATAAAGCTCGATGAAGGATCAGGAGTTTAACCTGTGTGGTAGAAGCTGACTGGTAAGGGTGAGACATCTAACCTGCTTTCTGAATTTGATTTAAGGGACATGTTTATGGAAGTGACATCCTCCAGTGAAGAAAAAGTGTGTTTAAATGCTGGGTAAAGGAGGAGAGCAGAATGAGTGGGAACAGGCAGCAAGAACAAGCAGGGATATGAGGGCATTTTGAACATATCTGAAGACAGCCTTGCTTTGTTCAGGCAGTTTTTTCTCAGTCACATTTGTGGACTCAGCCTCATTTGGTGTCTGGGAGCTGGGAAAACTTCAGTTGTGCACAGGACCAAGTGTCCTCCAGACAGCTCGTGGCTGCAGCTCTGAAAAGAGGTCGATCTACTCCTTGCAGGAGCTCAGGTAACTGTGGTTGGAGGGTGAAAGTTCTCCTCATCAGTTTTAGGAGGGTCTCATTTCATTCCTATTAGGCAACACCCTCTTTCCTGTAAAGCATAGCGGAAGGAGTAACAAAGTCCAGCCTAAAATCCAGTCTGATAATCATGCTCAGTCAAGAACACAGCACACACTTCCTGAACCTCGCCCAAGCCAAGTCATGCTCAAGAGCAAGGTGCACTGGAGACTCTGGAATAAAACCTTACCCAGCCATTTTGTGCAGGAGCAGCTGTCCCAAACCATGCATGGGCTCCAGAGATTCCCCACAGGGAAATGTATATCACAGATCCCTCTCTACCACGGAGCCTGGACAACAGACAGCAAGACGTGCCCAAGGAGAGCACAGATTTCCCAGAGAATGTGGCAAGGGGACTGAAAGAGCAGATAACTGTCCGAGCTACTAGAGAGCCGCCCAGTGCCTCCGCTCTTTGTTTTTACAAACAAACAGGAAATTAAATCCCCAAGCAAACAAAAACCTCTGAGCCGGCTGGGAAGGAAGGTGGTGGAGTTGGTGGCATGAATGCCGTGCTGCAGCAGCCCCTTATTGACTAAACTGGGACCTCGGGCAGGGGAAAAGAAACTGAGCCCCAAAAAGGGTAATAATGCTGCTTGGGGGGCTGTCTGGCACCAGTGGGTGAGGGAGTGGTGGCCTTGTCCATGAAGCGCTTGGGGTAAGGACACACTTGAGTGTCTGTGCTGTCCAGCTCCTAACCCAGGCCGTGAGCAGGATGGAATCGCCGGAGCACGGGCAGGCCAGTGCTGCCCGTGGAAGGGTAGGGCACAAGATGGGCGCACTCGGCATTGGTTTTTGAGGTCACACATGCATGGAATGGCGCAGGAGTGCCCCCCGTGCCTGGGGCAGCCCAGCAGACAGCACCGGCTGGGGCAGTGATGGGCACAGGACCGGCAGTGACCCCACACGTGTGCGGCGGCTCCGTGCGCTGGATGCGAGCACCGGGGGGATGGCCGAGCGCCGGCCGCGGACACGGGGGGACCCCACCCGTGAGGGGGGGCCGGACGGGCTCCGCAGCCCTAGGAACGAGCGGCCAAACAGCGTCCCGGCCCCACGCTGCCCCAGGGCCGCTCCCGGCCGGGCCAGCCCGCCCTCCCCGCACCGGCGCTTTCCCAAGCCACGTGTGCGCGGCGGCGGCGGCCCCGGGAGGGAAGAAGGGAGGGAGGCGGCGAGGGCAGCGCCGTTCTCCGCTGGGCCCTTCTCGGCGAGGCGCTCCCCCGGAGCCCGCGGCCCCGCTCTCCGCCCTGCCTCTCCCGCCTGAGGGGAAGGGGCCGGGCCGGGCCGGACCCCGCACCGCCCCCGCTACCTGCGGGCGGGGGCGGGCGCTGGGAAAGTTTGTCTCTGTGGTTGGCTGCGCCGCGCGGCGCGGCCGGTCGGGGCGGGCGGGCGGCTCCGTGCGCTCGCAGGGCAGCGAGCGGCCGGCCGAGGAGCGCTGCCGCCGCCGGTGCCCCCGGGCCAGCCCAGCCTGCGCGCCCGCGGTCCCGCTCGCCCAGGGAGAGGCGCCGCGCAGCCCTGCCAGCATGGGGCACCGCGGGGAGAGGGCGTCCTGCCTGCCTGTCCTCCTCCTCGTCCTGTTGCTGCTCGGTGAGTCGGGGGTGCGCGGCCGGGGGCGGCGGGGAGGGCGGCCGGGGGTGCTCGGGCACCTTGCCCGCAGGTAGCGCGGCGGGGCCGGGAGGGAGGGAGCCGCCCGCGGAGCCCGGCCGGGCGCTGCCCTCGGCGGGGCCGGGCTGTGCCGCCTGCCCGCCGGGCTGTGCCGGCCCCTGGAGCGGGCGGAATCGGCCGGCCCGGATCCCCCGGGCCCCGCTGCTCCCTCCGGGGGATCGCTGCCGGGCATTTCCCCGGAACTTTAGGGGGCCTCCCGGAGCGGGGGCGGGTCGCGGGGTGCTGCCCGGGGGCTCCCGCAGGCTCCGGGGTCTCGGGGCGCCCCGGCCGCGGAACGTGGCGGTGGGGCCGTAGTTGCCCATAAAGGAGCCGGTGCGGGGCTGTGTTGGCGGTGAGGTGGGAGCGCTCTGAGACCTCGCCTGGCGGAGGTGAAGCGCTGGCTGAGTGGGGACCCTCCTTGTGCCTGTCCCCCGGGGCCCGCACCCTGCTCGGGCTCTCCGGGCACGCGGGGTGCGGGGAAGCAGCGCTTCCCTGAGCCCTCCTGCCGGGCTCCCGGGGGTTGCTGCCTCTGCCGGGAAGTTCTCCCGCTAGGAGATAGCGTGTAATTGTGTAGGTGATGGTTTACGCTGTGTTCAGGTAATTGTGTAGCTGTCGTGAGCGTGACATGTGGTTTTGTTCCTTCCTGGTGTCAGTGCCAGCCAGGCAGCGTGCAGGAATAAAGACAAGCAAGCTCTACACAAAAGGGTGGGTGGTGGGTTGTCGTGGGATTTTTTTTCTTTTATTTTGTCTTTTTTTCCCTTGTTTTCCCCCCAACATTGTACTTGTAGTGATGTTGCTAACCCTGTTACAGAAGTAGTAGTGAATGTAGAAGTAGAGAACTAGAAGATTATTCGGGTTAGATAGCTCTCTCTTGTAATGTTTGAGTGGCTTTGTGTCGGCTCTGGGCAGCCAGAAGGACATCAGGTACAGGTGAGCAAGTATGTCCCACAGGTGAGCAAGCTATCCTACGTAGTTCATGATTCACAACACTTGATTAATTGCAGGTAGTGAGTGGGAGCCTTTTCCAGATTTCAGGTGGAAGGAGTAACTAAACAGTGCCCCAGCCCCACACTGCCAACGCTCTTCTTTAAACAAAACTCTATTCGCTGACTTAGTTTGTGCTTGTACTTTTGACTTTGCTGTGACTTTTTTTTTCCTTAAGTCTGCCAGAGCACTTTCCTCATTGTTTGGATGTTGAATCTTTCATAGCCAGGTCTGCAGAGCTGAGAGTTGCAGTTGGAAAGTCAGTTTCCTAAACCAGGTCTTGTCCCAGTCTTTTTCCTGAGGCTGCTTGCAGGCTGTTGGGGCAGAGGGTGTTCTGTCTGCAAGATCCCACCAGACAAAAGTGTCCACTGTGCTTTCTCTTACTTGCAGCTGACGTTAGTCATCTCGTTTATCTTTACAATATAGGCGTGCTGCCAGCTGGGGAAACAGTCATGAGCTGGAGAGCTCACCTTCAGTATTTTTGTTTAGAAACAGAAAGGGAATAAGATTTTTCAAGAGGATGGTTTAATAGGACAAGCGGAAAATCAAGACTCTCAAATGCTCAAGGTCATGCAGCGAAAAGTAAAAACTATCAAGGATGACACAGAACAGGAAAGTTGTTTCCTTCTTAACTCAAGATGAAATAATCTGAAGAACTTAGAGTGTGCATGCAGAGATATATGGCCATTGTTCATGATCTGGTTTGTCTAGATGTTCTGAGTTGTCTTTTGGGGATTTCTTTTTGGTAATTGCAATGGTGCTTTTAAAACTGAAAGTGTTTTGTGTGCAGAAAAATCTCTGAACTGTAGTCTTATTTGTAGTGTGTGTTGTAGAGTGCCTATCTTTTGATACCATTACTTGGTCACTTCTATGAAATATTCCAAAGGTTAAGAGGTTTGGAAAGTAGTCATTTTCACACTCTGGATGGGAGAAGTACACTTCTGTGAACCATTTCTGGCAGCTCTTTAATGGAGAGATGGGTTGGAGCTTTTGCTGCAAGTATTGAGGAATTCTTGTGTAAGGGAGGTGGAGGGAAGGAGCTGAAGCATACACAAGTTTATCCCTTGTGAGTACTTAGACTTGGCTATTTTCTTCAGATATTTACAAAATAATCCAACAAAAGGATGCAAAGGCTGAAGTATTTGGCTGTGACAAATGAGAGAAGGTGATTAAAACATTCTTTTTCATCTAGTACAGTTATAATCTGTTTGGTAAGGAGATTGTGGTATCCTGATACTAAGGCTTCATCTAGTGTCTCTTTTCTTCCTTCCTCTGGTGTGGTTAGATCTTGAGAAAGGAGGGCACTATGAGAGCGTTTTGCTCTGTTTCATGTGTGATGTCACTCTGCAGCCAATCTACCTAATCAACCTGTGAAATGCTCTCTGGAAACCAAAAACATCTCTCCTAGGACAAGACGGCCAAAAAACAAAACAAGCATCTGATTGTTACCAGGGCTCAGACAGTAAAGTAAACAATAAGCATTCCACCTCCTGGATTTTTTTCCTGGTTCTTGTTTGAGGTCCAAGGTGGTAATTTCAGTGGATCTGAAAAAAAAAAAAGGTTTTCATTTCAATGCTGTGGGGCATGAGGAGAGCATGTACTCAGTGGATCCTGGGGGAAAACCGCTGATAATGGGTTTCCTAGAGATGGCCTTTTTCTTACTCACCTTTTAGACCTGTGTGGCACTCGCTGTCTGCTATGATGAAAGTCAGTTCCAGCATGCCAGAACCCCAGGAGCTGTGTGTTTAGATTGATGCAGTTGTTTCCTGCATCTCGTGTCTGAAATTATTTTTTGTTTCTTTTCCTCAGAAGCTACAACAATTAGTCATTTGAATCAAGGTTTAATTCAAGCTCTGCAATAGAAGGCTTTTGGTAATTAGTGTAAGTTATTGTGATCATGCACTTCAAGGAAAAGCGCGCTTTAATCTTTTCCTGCGTTTGCAGCCGAAGTGGGAGCATTAGAGAAAGGGAGAGCCTCGAGGTTTAGGGCAGGGAGGCAATGAAAGGATGATTGCCTGCGGAGTGTTCGAGGTGTGTTGGAGTGGAATCTGCTGCCTGCTCACCTGCAGCTGTGCCCAGGGCTGGCCCTGGTGGCTTTTGCCTGCCTGTTCTTGGGAGGAGGCAGGCTCAGATCCTCGCTGGTACTCAGAGAAGGCTTACAGCTACTCCTGCCTATCTCCTGTGACTTAGGAGGTGGCCAGAAAGGCTTCCAAGAGGGAATTGCAGACTGCTGATGCGCTAGAAGCACAAAGTGAACTGGAACTGGGTTGGTGAGGCACTGAAGGAAGGGCAGGTGGTGCTGCTGAGGAGGAAGCTCCTTCCCTGTGGCTTTGTCACGCTGATGTATTTTCTTGGTGTGTAGGCTGCGGGAACATGTGGGAATCGAGGGGTGAGCAGTGGAATGAGTGTTTGTTCCTTTACGTCCTGTGTTCTTCAGGGTTGGCGGATGATGGCTTAGTCACCTTCTCTGGCTCTCCTGCATCTTTGTAGGTGCCTGTCTGGGGCTGCTTTTTAGGGAGTCTAGGTGCTTTTCCTGAAATTCTTTGACCTTGTTCCCCAGGTTTCTTGATGGCTGCATTTCAGCGCAGCAACAGCTTGCTCCCTTTAGGTAGCCTCTGTTGTGTTTGGCTCTAATCCCCGAACTGAGGTGTAAACCTGCCTGAACAAGATTTGAAGTAAGCAGTAGGGGTCATTTAAAAATGCAGCCACATGCTTGATTAGAGGGGAATGTGCTTAAGAAATAATATATATCCATCCCTGTCTAGTTATATAAACAAACATTCAGGGACGTTTGAGATTTCAACTTTCACATCTAATGTATTCATGGGTTGATTTGTTTCTGTGTGGTTGTTTCTTCTTGTTGTGGGTTGGGGTTTTTTTTTCCCATTTCCATAATCCTTGTCAAACACTAACCTGCAAAACAGAAATGTATGGTTTTTTTAGAAGGGAAATGGGTACATATCTGAATAAGGTATTTTTAGAAAGTGAGCCTTTCAGTTGTCTGGTTTTAGATGCCTTTCAGTGATATATTTTATGGTGTGTGAAGTTCTGTGTTTTAGAGGGAAGGGAAAGGGGACACATTGTCTGAAAATGTGAATTCTTTCTGATTATGTATAGAAGTTGATTGAAAGTTAAGTTGGAAAGAACTTGAGGAAGACAAGGAGCTGGGTCAAAGTAGTGGTTATGTCAATGTCTATAAAACTCTCTAGTACTGTCAAAAGAAAGATATTAGATGGAGTATAGAGTCAGTCTGTATATTGGAATGCAAATAAAAATATCTGTTTAATACTTTTTTTTTTTTTTTTTTTTTTTTGCTTTTATTGGAGATGTTACCAGGCCTCTCGTATTTGTTCTGCTTTCTCAGATCTGTGATAGTAAGTGATAAAGTCTTATAGACTTTAAAGTTTTATAGAGACCTGTGAGGTGAAATTGTCTAGGCATGTTTCCATTTCTGTCGAGGAATAATAAGCAGTTTCCAGCATGACCCCAGTTCCTAACCTGCAAAAGGTACCTCAAAAATGCATTGAACAAGGCAGGGAGAGACTATGTCATAAGCAGGTTTGAAGTTGTTAGAATTTCCTGTTCTAAAGAAGAAATGAGCTTACAGGGAGATAGTAATGGTTCTCAAATTTTCCTTTTTTTTGTCAGTTGATTCTCTAGAAAGTCTCAAATTTTAGCTGTCTTTCAAGACTCAAATATCTACTGAGAAGAGACTTTAAAAATAATGAGTAACTTTTAATACACCTTGTGTCTTGCAAAGGCCAAAGGTGTAAAATCAGTTTCAGACCAAACTGCTTTTGGATAAATTGACAGGTACCTGCTGTGCCAAAAGTCTTCAATAATGCCTTTCCAGATGATCAGCATATATAAAATAGGATAAGAAGCAAGCTGGCTTATTCATCTACATGTAAGATGTCATAATTGTAAAGCATAATTGATTTCTTCTTAATGAAATCTGAGACAGAAAAAAAGGATGGGGTTTTTTTTTGGTTTTGATTTTTTCCCCATTCCTTCCAGAGCTGGAAGTGGTTTCAAAGCTGGGTTTCCAGTGAAAACTGTAATAATCTTTGGCATTCTGACCAAGTTTAAAGTGAGTTAGGTAGAAGGTACAACTGGTGTTGCTAAATGCCTTTGTTGAGTCTTGAAAAAGTTATAAAGCAATGTGGTAATGCTTGTAGATTTGGGTCCATGTGACTGCCATGGGGACTGCTTGGAACTGGCACTGGAGTGTTGCACTTGGTGCTGCTGTTCATTACCCTGGAGGAGGCAATCGGGGGGGAAGGAGGGGCTGAAGAAGCAGCCTGGGGAGCAGTAAATGTTGTGTGCAGCAGAGGCAAAATACTGCTGCAGAAATATGAAGAATTGCTGAAGCAAGCTGAAGTATTTGACTAGTGATAATCTCCACGGCCAGATGGAATTTGCATGGATGCTCTAAAGGATCTGAACTGTTAGCTGAGCTATGGGAAGAAGAGGTAAGAAAGGCAGAGAATCTTGGACAGGATTTCCTTTAAAAAAGAATCTGAGGGTGGTTTTTAGAATTAATTGACTTGTGAACTTCAGGAATGAGAACTAATTAAAGACTGGAGCTCCCAGGCAATCTGTCACAGCTGCCAATAAGCAGGGCTGGCAGCAATGCCTGTAGTATATCTGCTTGTTACTGTTTGTTATGAGTGCCATCTCTTAAATTGTTTTTATTCTGCAGGACTTCAGGCATTCATGCTGAAATTTTCTGGGCTGGATATCTACCACAGGTTGACTTCCCCCCCCCCCACCCCCAGGAAACACTGCTCCCCTCGTTCTCTCTTTCCTTAAAATGCTCCAGTATTTCCAATAGTTACGCTTGGGAAGGCAGCAGGGTGAATTCTTTTTTTCCTTTTTGATTCTTGCAGGTTCTAGCTATTTCTTCCTTGTCACTCTTGAATCAATAATAATCTCAGCTGCCAAGTTTGGAAGTTCTAGCACAACCCTGCTGTGGTTTAGAACAAGAACTGGAAATTTGGCTGGAGTGTTAACTCTGCATCAAGAATGTGGCTTTTGCTGTTCTTAGGAAATGTCCAAATTTGGCCACATTATAGACTTGGAAAAGCATCAGTTTGTAAAAGCTTAATAGGGAATTAGTCTCAGGTCCCTAGAGAAAGCATTCTATCATTGCTTGTAAGGTGTCAGAGGATTACAACTGCAGTTAGGGGTGGAGAAATGGAGCCCTCCTTTTTATTCCAGTTTCAGACTTCTGTAAATGTGTGTGAAGGCCTTTCCCCCCGCTCTCCTGCCCCCCACTTCTGTTCTTTTTTTCTCTGCTTTTGCCAAATTGGCCAATGCTGGATTGATGTACTGCTCTGTGTGGATCGCTGATCAGAGCTGCTGTGAGAGTGCTGCTTGTAGCACACAAAGTGTATATATATATCATCTTTCTTACGTGTAGCTTGGAAAAAAAAATCAATGTAAACTTTGTGTTGCTTTTAACTTTTGTTCCCTGGCTTCAGTTCTCCTCTCAGGCTTTTTTCCCAGATATCCATCACCATTCTTTACTTCGCACTGGCTGTAAAACAACTCCTGCTGCTGTAGCTGCTCTTATTCCACTCTTTCTGTTTAACAGGCTTGATTAGTCTGGACTTGCCTTTCTTAAAGATGTGGTTTAGCTGTGCTGCTCAGTGCTTGCTTTGTGACTACAATTTGTGTTCTCAAGCTCTTTGAGTCACTCTCTCCTTGCCATATCAGCAGCCTCTGAGAAGAGTTTGGCGGAGCCATTGCTGGGGGTCATTGGTTACCAAGAGTCCAGTTCCAACAACAAGCTGGCTCTGCTCAGGTTTGCCAGTGTTACAAAGAACAATTGCCAGCGTAAAGGACTTTGTTTCCGTGCACGCTGCTCGGCTGGCTCCGGGAGCAGAGCTTCAGCGCGGCGTTTGAGCCGGCCTTTGATGCGGCGTGGCTGTGGGGAATCTTTGAGCGGGCTGCCACCATTGTTCTCCTACACGCATTGGAATGATTGCTGCGAGAGAGGCATCCACAGGGACCTCTGCCAGCTCCTTATTGATGTGTGCAGTTTCATCTATTGACACGCTACCCTTCATTATTGCGCGCTGAATCCTGTGGCAGTGGAATTCGCTATTAAATCTGCCCCGCGAAAGGGAATTGGCGGAGGCTGCTTTAAAAGCAGTGTGACCCCTGCATTTGCAAAGAATAGCTTCTAAATATGAAACAGATGCTGAACTGATGGAGGATGCTTCCTAGGTTTTCAGGGTACCAAACATAGTCATTTGGAGCAAAAATTCAGGATTTGCTTGGCTTGTGGATGGTAATTTAAGTCTCAATGCCCATTTTCCCCCTCAGAAATGCATGTCTAATCAGTACATGTATTTGTGCTTGAATGCAGCATGTAATACTGAGGTGAAAATAGGCAATTATTTGTTAATGGAAACCGTTAGAATAAGCAGTGAGGTGTTAGTCTTTCTGTTTGTGCTCTAATCCTCTTCCTAGAGGGCAGGAGGGGTGATGTATCTTCCTTTGCCTTTGCCTCGGACTGTTTTGTGCTTTCACAGCTTCACCCATAATATTTACCCAGATACATCTGCCTTCCCCCAAAAGAGATGTAATGTTCTTTAGAAGCCCAGCAATATACTGTGTGTTGGGGAGGTGATGTCTGTGGATGGTGTTTGTCGGTGTGAAGAGCCTTTATGGTGTGTGTGCAGTGTTCTTGTTCCCACCCAGTTTATACAGAGCTTTAAGTTAATGTGGGGTAAGAAGTGTATCGCATCAGCCTTGTTCCTGTTTGATCTCAGGGCTTGCTGTACCTTTGGGCAAGCAGAGCTTAAGTGCTTGGAGGTGGCCTCATCAGTGAGAAAATAAAGAACATGACAGCTTGTTAGAGACAAAATCACTCTCAGTGTTTGGAAGTGGGAAGTAACACAAGGCTGGGTCTTCCCTGTCTTATCACCACCGGGGTTGAATGGTCACTAAAGCTATTGACTGAACCCTGTCTGCTGGCAACTCTATTGATAGGCACCTGTCAATAGTTGCAAAGCTGCTCACATCCCTAGGTCTGTAGGTTTATCTATTAAAACAAAAAGTTGAGAAAATAGCATGTATACCTCCAGGGTCACTGGGCATAGAAGTATGGCTGGTGCTTGAAATTGGAAGTGGGAGAAGGAAGGGGAGGAGAGATAACTGGAGCAGGGCATGCTTTCCACAGAGAAAGGGAAATGGGGGAATAGCTTGTTTAAAATGGAAGAATTAGTTAAAGGTGTGTCTGCATGAGATGGTGGTGCTGGGGCAGTTACCACCACAAAACAGCATTGGTAAAAAACTGCCATTTTTTCAAAGCTCTGCAGTTGAATCTTGAAAATCCCTAGTTTTCTCAGCAAAGTTTTCTGCTCACCACTGGCAGGTAAATGGAATATCTAATTGTAGACTCCTGCAGAGTTTAAAACAAGGACTGAAGTGTGATGCATGTGGCTGCAGGGTATGCTGAGGCATCTGAGTTGTTGCTGGTGTCTGCCTTTAAAGTCTGAAAGGGCGGGTTGGGGGGAGGCTGCAGTGCTGTGAATAGAGTTACTGGGTGGGGATCTCCTTCCAAAATAGCTGAAGAACAAATGAGACTCACATGGTAGCCTTGTTCCTGCTTGGGACCAGAGGCCGCAGGGCGTGTGCCTGTTCTGGACTTTGCCTTGTGAACCTCTAAGGATCGACTGAGATAGGCCAAAGCTTCTTAGAAAGTAGCTGTTAAAGGTAGTTTGAAGTATTTTTCACTGATCCCCCTCTTGATGTGAGCTGTCAGCTTTTAGTTTGTATGTATATAGAGAGATTTTCCACCCTGTCTGATGCTGTGCAGACACTTAAACCTCTTTGTGTGTCTGGGCGAGGGTAGTGACCTACAGGTGGGCGCAGGGCAGTGCACGGGGCACTTCTGTACTCAAACCTGTGAGGTGGGTCCTTTCCTTGCTTTAACAATTCCTACCCCAGAATGAGTCCCCGTAGCTGGACTTTGACAGAACATGCATTTGTCATCAAAGTAACGTGCTGGCTTTCTGCTGTAATTTCTTTTTTTGGCTGCACTTCTGGTATGGGTGCACTGGGGTGAGAACACGCTTTGCATATGTGGGTTTGGCCCAGGTCCAGCCTGAGTTCTGCTTTCACACAAGTGGCAGTCTGGGCTCAGCTTTAATCCTCCAGTGTCAGGGCTGCCTTGTTGCTGTGGGATCTTGACTGCAGTCCAAAGCAGAGCTTTGGTCAAGTGACTCTCACGAGTCCACAGATGTTTCTTGGAATTAAAACTCTGCAGCTGAGGTTGGCTCCTGGGTGAGCTCAGAACCCAGTTCCTGATACAAGACAGCCAGATGTGTGTTGGCTGTGGCTGACACATGCACAGGGAGGGACAGCCCTGTCTGCCCTGGTTTTCACTGTTCTCTTTGCATGGGTGAGTGAAGAACTTCGACCTTTGAAGTTATTTGAATGCTCCTTGGCACTAGTTAACACCACCACTTCCTTCTGCAGCGCCCCAGCAGTTGCTGGTTTTGTATGCATTAGAAACTTGAAAAGTTCATGAAGTGGCAAGTGTTTTCAATACATGAAGCCAAGCACATTTTTAACTTGTGGTAATTAATGCCCTACCTGTAAGACCTCTGCATTGTCCTGGATGTATGTCACCAGATGATGACAGGAAATGGTCTGATGATTGTGTCTGTGTCTTTGCAGGATCTCTAAGTTCCTCACAGGCAATTTCATGTACCCTTCTCTTGTAATTTGATATAAAATTCCCTCTTGGTACATTTACCATGTTTCAGACAGACCTTCAGTACTTCTTCAGAGCAGGGGTGTGTCTGGGTAAGTCAGGCTGGGTTTGGACACTCTTTAAAGGTGTTCAGAGGGGAGCAAGCATGGCTTGCCTGTGTTCTTGTTCTGCTGTGGCATTTCTTGGGGATGCCTGGTTCATGCAGTAAGCATAGCTTGGAAGGTTGGTGGGAGCTTCAGGGCACTTGTGGGTCTGCTTCAGCAGCCTCTGCCACAGACTGTCTCCTCACTAGCCTGCCTTGCTGAGGAGGTTCTGCTTTTCCTTGGAAAAGATGGCATGTGTGCTTTGTGTTGGAGTAGGTGAAGGGCAGTGAGTACCTGCTGGGAAACCTGAATAGCACTTGGACAGAATTCTGCTCATCTGGTGGTATGTATTGTTGGCATTCTTAGGAGAGTGGGATCTCTCTCTTGACCTCTTTCAGAACATCTGTTTCTGTGCATGAAATCATCCTTTGCCTGCCTTTTTCTTCCATTTGAATCCACTTCTGTCTAAATAGTCTTCTTTGCAGCATCAGAAGTGTGAATGCCAGCAAGGATTTTGTCAGGTCATCCTGGGTGTTTTGTTCTGCAGGGAAGTTACTGTGTGTAGAAGCACTGGAGTGTACACTTGTGATGGGCAGAGCTGTGAGATGTGGTCTGAGCTGTGTTTGAGCTCATTGAGGCAGAATGATAGGCAAGGTATAGCAGTAGAGAGATTTTTTTTCTCCAGGATCTTGGTGCTTGTGAAACTTTACAGAAGTTTCTCATTGTATCTGTTTCAGAAAAAGGACATGTATGCCATCCTTTCTTACTGTGACAGCTGGTCTGATGAAAGATCCCTAAAGAATATTGCCTTATATTACTGTGGTTACATAAATACTGCCACTCTGCTACACAGTTATTCTGTGACTTGTAATTTTGATGGTTTTTGCCACATGAATGCTGAGTTATGCATTGCATGGAGACTCCTGTCACAAGTCCCAAGTGATAATAAAACTGGAGTTTAAAGCTGAATGAGCTCCAAAAATGAATTAGTTGGCAGAACATTATTTGAATTTGTGGTGGGGGTCATACAGAAATTCCACTGTCCATTTCTGTATTCCCCCTCCTTAGCACCATCTACCTCTGATTGTTACAGAAATGTTTTATGTTGGGATAGAAACTAATTGGAATTAGGGCTATGAAGATGGTGAAGGGACTGATGGGGAAGCTGTACTAGGACAGCTGAGGGCACTTGTTCTGTTCAGTCTGGAGAAGGGGAGACTGAGGGGAGATCTTGTTGAGGTCTCCAACACCCTCATGACGGGAAGCAGAGGGGCAGCACTGCTCTCTGCTCTGTGGTGACAGGGACCCAAGGGAATGGCACAGAGGTGTCAGGGGAGGTTTACGTGGGATATCAGGAAAATATTTTTCACCCAGAGGGTGGTTGGGCACTGAACAGGGTCTCCAGGGCAGTGGTCACAGCCCCAAGACTCACAGAGCTCAAGAAGTGTTTGGACACTGCTCTCACGGTGTGACCCTTGGGGTGTCCTGTGCAGGGCCAGGAGTTGGGCTTGGTGATCATCATGTGTCCCTTCCAACCTGGGATACTCTGTGATTCTGTGAATGTTTTCTCTCCTTGTCCTTTAACATTTCTGGCATTTAAGGATGAAATAGGGACAAACATTTAAGTGTCTGACATCCAGGCTTAGCAGGAGCTTGTGAATTTAGGTTGTTAAAGTCTGTTCTCTTTTACTGACAAAAACTAGGGAGCCTCAGTTTAAGCTTTTCCTGCTGGATGTTTCTTGTAACCCCAGTTCTGCCTCATGGACTTAACCTGACTGTGATAATGGCAATTGAACATTCAACTCTTGTGCATTTCCATAAAAATACATAAATCCTGAAACAATCCACAGTAGTGATGTTAAATTTGTTATTGGCTTCTAGTGTTGACATTCAAGGATGCAGCTTTTGCCTCTGCTGTTGTTTCAGGCTCTCTGCAGATAACTTAACAGCCTTGGCTTACAATACTCTGGGTAGGTTTCACTCAAAGTTTGAGCTGCCCTGTATAAATGTGTCCTTCCTGCAGAAAATATTCTGATGATTGAGTAGTGCTGCTTAACAGATGTTTGTTTCAGTGATAACCAGTTGTCTGACCATGCCTGTGACTCTTCCCTAGCAGTCAGCTGTGTACATACCTTTTCTCAAAGTGGGTATCAGCTAGGAGTCACAAGTGGTTTTGATGATTTACAGCACCATGCCCACGAGCTTTCTTTTCCCAGAGAATTTGTAATCTGAATAATGTGATGTGAGTACAGCTTTGTTAGATTTGTAAACTCACATAATGATTAGAAGGGAAGAATGCATCTGCCAGGTGGAGTAATGAAGATGGTTCTTTTCATCAGTAGAGAGATTTTTTTCAATAGGATCTCAGAGAATTCTGGGAGAACTCACTGATTGTACTGAGCAATTGTGGGTGATGGACAGGTAGTGAATTTCTTGCATTGAATTGTTAAGAGATGAAAGTGAAGTTTGAGCAGGGTAGGCAGAAATATGAATACCTTAAAACTGCCCAGGGATGATAATTACTCAGATATTAAACAGATTTTTTTTTTTTAAACACAATTCTCTTTGCTAAAGAGGATATCCTTTTACAATACAGGCAAAGATTGCTGCTTTTCCATCTAGGGACAGACTGGACTTCTGTACTTTAAGACTTGCTGGCAATCCCTTGTCCAAGGCTTGCTTATTCTTTGTGAAAGGAATAAAGATCTTGAAATAATCTGTGTTTTGTCTGGGGAAAGGCAAAACATGATGTAGCTGTGTGCTTTGTGCCCTGCATTTTGACTACAGGTGGGCTTAGCTATAAAACTACGAACAGTGGAGGCATTTGTAGGCTGCTCTTGCATTCCATTAAGGCAGGTGCTCTTCTGCTTGAGTTCTTGGAAATGTCATAATTTGGCGTTGTGGATTTAATCAGGTTTAAGCTCCTGGGAAATGCTCTTCAGATTATTAATCTCTAAAACACATGTTATTTTTTTCTGGAAAATTAAGTGGGGAGTCAGGAGGTGAGAGCAGAGTTGTACAGTTAACTAGAGCCCTGTAAATTCTGTGTATACCTTCTATTTAGATCTTCACTAGCAGCAGGAGTGCCTTTTAGCCACTTTGTTATTTTCTTGTAACAGTAGTAATACTGATTGCTCTCTAATAATAAACAAATTTTCTACAGGACAGTGGTGCTGTTAGCATGACTTATGACTGTCATTCCATCAAGACAGAAACCCAGTTGGTTATGTGGTGTGGTAAAATAAAAATTGAGCAGGGCGTGTAAGTAGTACTTAGAAGGTTTAAAGTGTGAATTTATAAACAGTGAAGAAATTAAAAGGGAAATAAACAGATTTGTTGTATTTATTTATGAAAGGCTTGTCAGGCTTATTGTTATGTATTGCTGACATTGGACATGGCTAGGTGCAGACCTGGGAGAGGAGGATACTTTATTTTTAAACCATCCATTGAGAAATCTGAGTACATGTATACCATGCTTCTTTGTGAACATTAGTGAAGGCATAACTCCTTTTCTTTTGCCCAAGGGGGCTTAGCTATAGCACTGACTTTTTAAACAATGCTATCTTTTCAGATGTTATCATGAGGTATGTGAGCAAGGAGAACTTCTCAGTGCTGCACAGAATTCAGTCTCTTACTTACTTATCTTTTTATTTGGGGTTTTTTGCTTGCTTGTTTGTCATTTTGGGTTTTTTTTTAGTTGGGTTTTTTTGTTTGTTTGTTCGGGGGTTTTTTGTTGTTGTTAATGCTTATGAGATCAAGCTTTCAGTTCATTTTTTTTTTTTTTTTACAGCCTGAGTTAAGGGCTTAGGTGCCAAATGAGCACCTCTCCAGTTTAGGTTGGTGTGGTAGAAATACATGTCAGATTTCTGTTTTCTTTCTGTTTCATTTCGTGTGGGTCTGTGTTTGTGCTTGCACTGGGAGGGATACATCAGTTCCTGTGGTCCCTAGTGCTAGGGCTGCTGAGCAGGAGTCTTTGGCTTGGCATGGCTTCCAGGATGTGCTCAGGGGTCAGGGCTGGCTCTGCTCGTTGGACAGGAGTGTCTCATGCTTTGGTTTTCTGGGCCCATCAGAACCAGTACCTCTGGGGAATAAGGGCTCTCTGTGCAGTGGGTGCATCCTTTGTTATCTCAGGGCTCTTTGCCCTCGAGTGAAGGGGACAATTCAGAGAGATACCTGTTCTCTAGAAATCCCAAAGGTACTTAAAGCTGCCACTAAGGCTCTTCCCTCATGCTTTAAAAGCATGGACTGCTAATTCCAATGTTTGTGGCCAAATCCATCTACAACTCTCCAGGTGAATTTTAGCACCCTTGACTTTCTAAATTGATGGTGTACTTTTCTCTTCTGTTCTTACGGTGATAGACAGCTTCAGTGTTTGCACTAGACATCATTTCAGGTGATATTAAAATTTTGTTTGCATCAACACGGGCTGGTGGAGACTTCTGAGGCTTAGTCAGCCCTGCACTGTTCCTTTTGCAATGTGCACTCGAGGTGTTGTCTGTGGTTGTTGTGCTACACACGTGCACCAGTGCAGGAGCCATAAAATGGCTGGTGGGCTGTCCATTGGGATGCAGAGGCTTTTGTTCTGCTGAACAATGTGCTCTGGGACATAACTCTTCTTTCCAGTGCAGCAAATGTGAGGATGCCTGGGGTGCATGCAATCTGCTGTCTGTTTCAATGTGAGCTGATTATAAGTGTTAGTTACAGAATAATTTCAGCATATCCCAAGTTTCACCCAAATATTAACAGCTACTTATTTTGTGCGTAGGTTGTCTTGTTAAATAGTGTAACCTAGAATAGTTCTGCATGGAGACTGGAGCAGAAAAGAAACAATTAGGCGTTTTCCCTCTGG
Source organism: Ammospiza nelsoni (assembly GCF_027579445.1). NCBI lineage: Eukaryota > Metazoa > Chordata > Aves > Passeriformes > Passerellidae > Ammospiza > Ammospiza nelsoni. The sequence continues at coordinate 5,118,971 of NC_080634.1, forward strand.
GTGTCTTTCAAAAATTGTATTCTCCTCCTCCTGCTATTTTAATGTCATGTTGGTTCTCTACCCGCCTCTCACTCTTGTTTCATGCTCAAAAGGATTCCCTCGCTTCTGATTTTGGAGTTACTTGAAAATTCTGTGTTCTTTCACTCCTTTTTTTGTCTCTGTTCTCACTGCTGGGCCCAGCCTGGGCTGCACTGAGGAGCAGCAGTGATGAAAGGACAGTGCCTCCAAGCTCCTGCTTCCTGAGGCTGTGGAAGCGAGGGGAAGGCTGACACCAAAGATGTGTTCAGCCTCAGGTCTTGCCTCTGGTGGTGGCCATGAGTGGAAGCCTAGGGAAGAGGGAACACATTACTGTCCTAGTGTATCATTTCATGATCATATGTAGCTTGGAAGCTTCCTAAATCAGAGGTGGTATCCTCATAGAATCATAGGATGGTTTGGGTTGTAAGGGACCTTACAGATCATCCAGTTCCAACCCCCTGCTGTAGTGGTTTTGGTCCCATGCAAAATCAAGACACCCGCCATGGAGAGGAACACTTTCCACTAGACCAGATTGCTCAGAGCTCCATCCAACCTCACCTTAATGTGCTTAACCTTGGCTAATTCCCCCAAGTATTTGCTGGCTCATGGGTGTTGCACTTGGCTAACGCTGAAGCTGGTTTCTGAGATGTTCTGGGTGTTGGCACCTATTAGATAATCTTATTGTGTTACCTTTCTCTTTCATCACCTCTGGTGTTGACTGTCCAATGCATAGCATGCCAATGACAGCAGCAAAGTATCTCCTTAGGAGAGATACATTTCTTGAAAGCAGGAATAACAGGAAACATTTTAAGATGTGTATTTGGTCAGACTTAAATGAAAGTGGGTAGCTAAAGGCTGAACCCCAGACTTTGCCAAGGCTCCAAGTGGTGCTGTGCTGTGATAGACTTTTATTACATGTGGGTTTTCTCATGTCTAATGGCATCAAATTCTCCCCAGAAATTAAATGTGTGTGACATTCTACAGTGCTACCTGTTCCTGTGTGTACCAGGGAGGCTGTTCAGGATTGATTGTTGAGGCAGAAGTAGATAATGCAGCAAATGCTGCAAGTTAATCAAAGCAGATAACAGAGATAACTTACTGGCATATAATCTAAAGGGAGAAAAGACTTAAAGTTTGTGATGGGGAACATGAAATGACTGCTGGTCTTCCTTGGCCAGGTGCTGAACTGATGAGCCTTGCTGTTCTGCTACTGGAGGTAACAAAGTGCCTGCATGGGATTCAGGGCTGGGTTTTCACAGGTGATGGAAGGCTTGGGACTGTGAGCCTGGAACTTTAGAAAGGAGGCTTGGTTCCCCAGGAGATTAATGCTCAGGCATTTTTGATAATTGAACCTCTTCATTTCAAGAACTACCTAACTTTGGTCACACAAGAGCAGAGTGCTTTGTTGTCTTTTTTTTTTTTTTTTTTTTGCTTACTCTGTAAGTCACAAGTAGAAATGTTTGTTTTTCTCCAGGATTGGGTAATTTGGAGTGGAATTTCACCAGGTGCTTGCTCAATGCTTTGCTGGTTTCTGGATCTCTTTTGTGTTGCCCACATGTACATACCTGCCCACCTGTTCCAGAAAGCCTCTTCTTCTGTCCAGTAAAATTAATCTTCCAGGAAATTAAATAGCAGCCACATGCAATACTGTTTCCTTTCACGTGTGAGAACAGCTTTCTAGAGGTAGGATTCAGGGCCACGGACAGCTAATTACACAGCTAATTTGCCTTCAAGCTCTTGGAGGCACTGAATGCCAGGAAATTTTTGACTCTTGCATGCTTTTTTGGGAAGTTTTGGCTGTTAAATTTGTTGAGCAGGCATAAGTGATGTTGCAAAGTGTGGATGGATTTCAAATCCTGGCCACACATGTGTTCATGGCTTTGGCTCACACTTGTGATTTAGGGAAGAGCTTCTATTTCCACACTGAATTTCAAATGTGAACAGTCCTTTAAGCATCCTTTATGAGCACACAGTTGCATCTTCATTATTATTTTGGTTGTTGAGGACTGAGTTTCTGAGGTAAGTCCCAGTTTCTGCACTTTGCTTTTTGCTGGGAAGCAATCTGAGTATTCCTTGGGATGTAACTGACCCAGAAGTGTCACTCCAGGAGCATATCTGCTGTGCTTCAGGTGTCTTGGGTTTTTGGTACACTGCAACCCCCCAAAGATGCAGTATGATTTTTGGGGGCTTAGCACCAGCTGCCCTCTGCAGCCTTTTCTCTTTTTAAAGACTGTGCTGGTGCCAAAGTAGATAATTGTGGTAGTCTTATTTTTCTTTGTGATGCAGATTTTTTTTTTGTTTAAATATTAGTAAGGAGGCCATCTTGAGTTCCAGCTACTAACCTAAAACTTTATTCTGAATTTTCAGGAGTCTTAATGAAACCAGCATTATTGTTTTGAATGTTGTTTGTGAGGCTTTTTCTTGTTTCCAGAAGTGTCTTGTCTTGGTATTTGTCCCTTTCAAATAATGAAGAGTGCTGTGGCATGCCTGTTTTCAAAGCCAGCTGTTTTGCAGACCCATCTGGGGGTAATTTTATTTAACAGTCTGCGTGGGGGTTGCACAGAGACCTTGACTGGAATCCCTGTGTGCCTTCTAGATGTTGTTTTATGTCCCTGACCTCTCATCTTTTTTCTTATCCAGACCTCTTTTCTTCCCTTGCTCCCACTGAACTGCTGACCCTCTGCTTTGGAAGAGAGAAATGATTCTGTAATGGAAAATATCTCTTCCTGAAATGGGTAATTTCATGTGTCTCCTTTTTTTTTTCTATGCTACAGATGAGACTACCTATCTTTTCTGGGGCAAGAGAGTCTCTCATTGTCTCTGCCATAGCAAATAATAAAAGCTCAGCAGCATCAAGCAGTGTAAATACCTTGCAGTCCTGTTCTCAATTACAGAATTAGTTATGTAAATCTTGTCTTAAAGGAGGAAGAGCCCTGATGTCTCTTAAATCATACTCTGTGTGCACGCATGCGTGCAATTCCTTGTTGTCCAGGAGAAAAATACCATGCAGGCTCCACAGAGATTAACATACTAAACACTGTTGCTCTGCATGACCTGAAATTGGCTTTTGGGTGCTAATTGGATCTGTAGGCTGTGAGAGGAGGGCTTGGAAAGCACTGGCCTCCAGTTTTCCAGGTTTCAGGCAGCAGTATGGATGTGGTGGCTGTGTAGGGGCCCAAGTGAAGTCCTCTGGGGGCACCAGTTGCTAGAGCACAAGTTAGATAACTGTTGGCTTATGTCATCTTTGCCTGGCTCTTTTGCATTCATCTTTATGTAAAGAAATTGTGATACAGTGAGCACTAAGCCTGAAACCAGGAATGCCTGTTATCCGTTCCTTGCTTTTTAATTTGGTCTGGTTGATTAATCTGTCCAAGAAGATCTGCTGCAAAAGGACCTGGCAAAAGCTGTGCTACTGCACTTAGCTCCACAGTCCTGCAAGGCACAGGCACTCATTTCCATGCCGTAACACCCATTCTGTGTGCATCTGCTGTTGGCATTTTTAACGTGGCCGCTTGCTCGGAGATTATTTACGGTGAAGATGAGACCGTTAGAAAATTAAATTACAGGCAAAAAGGATTGCTCTAAAACACTGAGCTCCATCCCCCCACTGGCTCCTGTGGCTGCAAATCAGTTGTCAAGCGTGGAGCCAAGGTGGGCCAGTGCCATATGCTGCCCTGTTCAGCAGTTCCAGCAGCCTGGCTGCCCGGCCACCTCGCGCCATCGTCTCTCACAGCAGCAGATGCAGGCAGAGGGAAGCTGCCCTTCAGCATCCCAACTGGAGAGTCTGGGAGCCCAAGAGTGTGTGTGTGTGTGTTTGTGTCATTTGGTGTTGTGGCTGCTGACTTGTGTGATGGGCCTCTGCTGCTGCTTTTGCTGGAGCCTCCAGGATGCCTTTGCTCATCTGGTGAATTGCTTGTTAGGAAATGAGTGCCTGTGTGTGGAGATTTGAAGTGAACCACAAAATAATTCTTGGGGAGGTGAAGATTTGTCATATCTGGATTATGAAAGTATTTGGCTTTTTAAATTTCATTTCCAAATCCCCTTTGGATTTAACTTGGCTTTAGACAGGACCTTGTCTGGTATAAGCGGGGTGTTGGGTTAAATTACAAATGCCACCAAATTTAAGCAGGTAAAGAACACAAAAAACCGCTAACAAAAATCTGCAGCCTGCCCCCCTTCATCCCAAACACCAAATAAAAAGCTCACATCTAAAAGCAAGGCAAAACAATCACTCAAGAACCTCCCCCTAAAAAACCTCCAGGACCTGTTTGTGCTTTTTCTTGCTTTGCTTTTTGATTTTAATATAATTCTTAATGAAAAATAAAAGAATTCACGTTGGTTTCAGTGCTTCTTGTATTTGTTAGCATTTTTAAAGGGTTTTTTTTGTATATTACCTAGCATTAAAGATGACTTGGAAAACAAATGATTACTTCATGTTAATAAAAATCAATGCTTTCTGCTTTGGGAGAAAAAAAGAGTGATGGTAATGGAAATTATTTTGGAGAGAGAAGGGAGTGTTTCAGGATTTCCTTTCTAAAATATACATATATATTATATGAATTACAGACTTGTGGAACACATGGCTATTGCTATTCATGCAGCTTTTTAAAAAGTCTTTTGACAAATGCTTTTTCTTAGCTTTCCAGCTTTATCAGCTCTGTTATGAGCTATGTCCTGGTGAAAGATATGTTGGTAAAAAACCATAGTAGCTTATAGAGTTTTAATGTGATCTTTCTAGGATTTAGATTTTTTTGTCTTGGATTTTCACTCAATGTATGACTTTTAGTTAATGTAGATGCAGCTTTAGAAATTATCTATTTCGATTGTTTACTCCAGTTAAATATCCCAAAAGTTCAGTTTAATCCTAGTGGTGTGCTGCATTCCACACAGAGCAAAGAAAATGGTTTGTCTCTGCCCAGAGGAAATTGCAGAATAGAACAAATGGATTTGGACTGCTCAACTCAGTTCCAAATGCTTTGGGAAAGATTTAAGATAAGAGATAAGTGCAAGTTAATGATGTTGCAGAACACCACTGATTTTAATTCTGTATATTCCAGTTTGGGGACTTGTAAAAAATACTTCTCTTGCTCAAGTTGGCATTAGTAGTAGGTATTTGTTAACCTGTGTCTTTCCTCCCCACTAAAGGAAATGTGAAGATACTGTAGATACAGCATTTCTGGAAATATTTGCAGCCTGGTTTCCACCTATGCTCTTAAGCCTTTACTTGTGGGCTTTAGTGCTTTGTCAACTGTTTTCTTTAGAATGCAACATATTGAATTTCTCCTCTGCAACACAAATTGCTTCTGAGGAAGAACAACAGAAAATCACCTGTCTTGTGTGGCAGTCTAAATACCACTTCCAGAATGCCTGGACTTTTTGGGTCAGATGTCACCAGGTAACCTAAATGGGCTGCTCTGTCAGAGCAGGATAGAAATGGAGACAATTTGGAGGACAGTAAATGAAGGCCATTAGCAGGGACAGGTTTGTCAGGTGAGACCCAGGAATAAATGGCATGTTAATTCTGGCATTTCATGGGGATTTTTTCCTATCCCCTTTCTTTTTCACTTCCAGATGCGTTTTAGAGACTTGTCAGAAGTAGTTCTTAGATACAGCTTTTTATCTTTAACTGTCAGTCAGTGATAGGGAAAGGGAATAGAGATTATATGTGATGGAATTGTTCGACATCCAGGGAATCTAAAACATGATCTTTAGTGTTATCTTTGCCTGCTAGATGGTTTGGTTGGTTTGGTGGTTGATTTTTTTGGGGTTTTTTTGGACTGGTGGTACCACAGTTCTCTGCCTGCCAAGAGCTGCTCTGTTTTACAAGGTAGCCTCCTGTTTTGCACACTTGGGAAAGGTTTGTATGGCTTCTCCTTTCCCTTTTGCCTGCCATATGCCTTGGTCTACCTTCCAGTAGCAAACCTCTCCCCATGGCCAGCAATCAGTGGTGTACAGAGGGATCTGTGCTGGCTGCAGCCAGTGGTACTGTTTTAAACTCTAGGTACTGTTTTAAACTCTACCTGCACACGCAACCTGGTTTCTGCCTTGCAGCTTCCACTGCAGCTTGCTGGTCTCTTCTCTTTCTGCTGTAGCATGAGTAATCCACAGAAGCACTTGCAGCAAATTCCCATAGCTTGTTTTGGTACAGGATTGAGATGGGTGATGTGCTGGAGTGAAAGATGCCAGTCAGCTTGTCTTCAAAGGAGAGGAGCTGTGCAGGTGACCAGTGCTTCATTCCCAAAAGCCTGAGATGGCAGGAGAGGCAATGCTGCCTGTTGGAGCTGCCTTGGGAGAGAGACAGAAGGTGGCTTTCATTTTTGTGAGACAGCAGGTGGCTTTCATTTTTGTGAGATGGTTCACTGATGTTTTTCCAAAGTGAATCTTTTTGGGCAGTGAGCAGATGAACTGCTGACTATGTGCAATGATAGAGTGTGTTTCATATGGTGAAGTATTGTTCTCTTACTGTCCCTGTTTTTTTGGACAGTAAGATCTTCTGACTGCTGTCAGGGCTGGAACTCGTTTCCTATGGAGAAAGGTTGGTGTTAAGTCTGGAGACAAGAAGACTCCAGGGAGATCATATTATGGCCTTTCAGTACCTAAAGAGGCTTGTAAAAAGGGTGGAGAGAGACATTTGACCAAGGCATGTAGTGACAGGACAAGGGATAATGGCTTTAAACTAAAAGAGGGCAGGTTTTGCTAGGATATTAAGAAGAAATTCTTTATGATGAGGGTGGAAAGACACTGGAGCAGGTTGGCCAGAAAAGCTGTGGATGCCCCATTATTTGAAATGTTCAAGGTCAGGTTGGCTGAAACTTCCAGCAGCTTGGTCTAGTGCAACACGTCCTTGCCCACGGCAGGGTGTTGGAACTAGATGATCTTTAACAGTCCATTCCAACCCAAACCATTCTGTGGTTCTGTGATAACTGAGAACTGTGCCCTAGTGAAAGCCTCATGGTTTGTTCAGATGCTTTTGTAATCCCATGGCTTGGTGGCAGTGGGTGAGGGGATGAGTGGGTGAAGAAAGCAGGTTGTTCCTGTGCTGCAAAATTAACACTCATGTGCTTTTATGTGAATGTTAGTCCACGTGGTGTACATGGAGTTCAGCTGGGAAGGTAGTTGCTCGTTCACCCTGTGCTGGAGATGTGGTTTTTCTGAGATCTCAGATGGTATGGAGATAAGAGCAATCCAGCAGCCTTGCAGTTTGATGGCTTTTCTGAGGCTCCACTTAAGATGCAGTATGCGTTTCTTCATCCTGATAGAGATAATGGGTTTTAAGCAATTACACCCAGGCTAATTCCTTTTGATAAGAGCTCTACATTATCTAAAAAAAGAATCCTAGCCGCCTGGGAAAGAACAATGTAAATGTCTCTCTCATGGACTCTTTCATTTGCTCTTCTCTGATATCTTCAGATGATAGGCTGCAGATCTTTCAAGCCATAAAAATCTATCTGACTGTTCTTGGGTAAGGCAGTTCTACAGTCAGAGAGGTGTAGCTTGACTGTTTTCTTGCAAGGTATGGAGGGAACCCTGTGTGCCTCAGATGATTACAGCTTTGACATGAAGAATCAAATTTGTTTTTTGTTTGTTGTTTCTTTCCTGTGAAGGCTGGCCAGTTGTAAAGTCTGGGTTGCTTCTGCTGGTTAAGGCAATCTGAATTAGGTAATTTGGAAAGAATAGGAGTAGCCTACCATTTAATTTTGCATACATCCCAATCCCTGCTCTGTGTGTCTGCACTGGAAAGAAGGGTATGATAATGTCATGTTTTAAGCAGGAATGGTAAGGGATCTCACTTACTTAGTTTTGGTTTTTTCCTTCTCTTTTTGAGACTAATATGGAAAATTTGATAGCTAGCTGCCTTTCTGGTTTTTCAAGAACTTTCCTTTTCTGCTTAATCTCTGATTTTTCCTCTCAGACTGCACAGTGTAGCGTAGAAAATTTAATTGACTGCATTTAAAAAGTGAAGGAAATACCAAAGTAAAATGTTTGTTTAAATATGCCTCTTCTAGGAAATTCATGTTAGTTATATATGAAAAAAATAATTGCTGTAACAATTATTGAAAGTTTTGAAAGATTTTCAGGCATTGTAGGCGTGTTTGGTATAACTTGTTCTTTCTCTCCTAGCTAGTCACTGATGACATTGTTGATGTGTAGCTGCCTGATCATAATTGAAGCTGGGAGGATAGGCAAGGGGAAGAGGGGCAGATTGGAGATAAGGATTATCATCTCCTGTGCTGATATGCTTTGGCTCTCCTTCCCAGGAGGAGAGGCTGTGAATGTGTGGCATGCTGCCTGTCCCTTCACCTACCTGCTCACTAGGGAAAGTTGCTGAATGCTTTCCATCAAGAGCCTGATAATTTCTTTTTTTGAAAATGGAGGAAGAGTATTTGAGTGCACGTGACTCTGGTGGGCTAAAAAAAGAACAAGGCAAAAATAACTTTTTTCCTTCAGTTTGGAAAATGGCTTTACACATCATGAAGGCTGTGGTTAAGCAGTTCAGTAGAGAAGTGAGAGGTTTGGGATTTTGCTAGAAATGGCTTTAGTGGTAGGGCATTCATTGCTCACACTCCAGTGTGGCACAGGAGGGGCTGCCCCTGCCCGCTTCAGTCACTCCCACAGTGCTGCAGCAAGTGTTGCTTTGACTGGAAATAGACGGAGGAGTCCAGGGAGGGAGGATCGCTACCACCATTTGCAAAGTTGGCTGCAGTATTTTTTTTCCTGTCATAAACTGTTGTGAATTTGAAAGGGCTGCTGGGTATTTCCTTCCCAGACATGGTAATGTTCAGTTGGCAAACGAAACAACCTTTTGTTCGGAAAGCTCTTTTGAGATGAAAGGCGTCAGCAAAGTTGTCGCTGTGTCTCCTGTGACTGCCTTGGTTGAGGAGCTGGACTGTGTGTTCCAAGTCTTTCTGATGCAGAGGCTCGAGTGCTTAGTCTGAGCCAATTTACTCATTCGTTAGCTCTTACTTTTTTGACTTTAATTGGCTTCCTACTGCATGTCAGATTGCATTTTCCTTCAGCTGGCGGATGTGGAGGCGACCTCCTTCTCCGGGCTGCCACGAGAACATGTTTTCTTATTAGAGAGAGCTGTCTAGTGCAGGCTGGAGGAAGCACCTTGTGAAACAGAGTGCTGAAGCACAAGTGTGTTCTTTGCATCAATAATACCTTCTCAGCCTTGTGGAAGGCTCTACATGTTACTTGTCATCTTGTCCTTTCGTAAGTGATGCACGGATGCAAAATGTATATGAGAAAAAAGCTCCTAGAAGACTTTCCAAATGTCCCCAGTGCAAGGGGAAATCCTTAACCAGCCCTTTCCTTGAGGAATTTTGTAGCTTGTTGAGAGTTTAAACATCTACCTGTTCTGTAGGTCCTGCACAATTTTGCGGCCTTGTTTTCTTGGTTATCCTAAAAATGACAGGTTACTCTTTATACTCAGATTAACTTCACAACCCATCTATTCAATCATCTGCTTTCCTTGTTCTCCTTTTTGGAAGGATTTCATTTAATGCCAGCATTAAAGTGCAATGATGGTGCATCTGGGTGGTTAGACAAATTTATAAGCCATTGCTAAGGAAAAAATACTATCTCAAAGCTGCCTTGGCTATGTCTGAGCTGTCTTGCCCCTGTTTTACTAACATGACAGACCCCACTGTATTATTCTACCTTGAGCCACAATTTGTCCATGTTTCTGGTGAAGTATTTCATGCTTTCCCATGGGAGAATCCTCTAATCAAGTGCTTCACAATATATGGGCTCTGTGGTTGTCATACATTTCTGGCCCAGCCCTGCAGAAGAGCCAGTGTTGCCTGGTAGTGCTGTCACCTGTTTCATGAACCCAAGGAATACGTCCCATGTCTTGTGTTTGTGTGCTGTCCTCCTTGCAGGGGCTCCGTTACCTTTTGTTTTGGAAAACAGTTCCTTGCAATTTCATCTGGTGGTCTGGTAACTCAATAAAAATAGAATTTTGTATTTAACAGTTAACCTTGGGCTTTAGAAAATTTGATGGCCAACACTAACTCAGATCCAATTACTGAGTTCGCACTAAATTCACATCTTTGGTGGGATCGGTGGTGCTGAGAAATACAGATTTGTCAAAGTTCTGTTGCTTTCTGTCACTAGTGTATACATTGTTTTGTCTTCCTCCATCTGTTTCTATAGTTAAATGAGATTCAGATGAATTCATCAAGAACCTGTCACCTTATATTAACAGTGAAATATATTTGGTGTCATGAAAAATAAATGTTTCCAACAAATTTATGTAGTTTTGAGCTCTTGTATCATGATTGCTCTGGGAAGGTGAGGGGGTGTATGTAATTAACACAGGACTCTAAGAATAAAATATTTGCACAAGCTCGTCCCTTATCTGCCAGAGTAATATGGAGTTCACCTTTTGCCAAGATCGGTGTCTGTAGCACTGTGTCTGTAGCTACTTGTGCCACAGTTACATGAAATGTTAATCCCTAATGCACGCGAAGAACACCTTGTTTAGTCTCTAGGGATGACATTGCTGCAGGACCTTGAATTCACGGCCTGCTGGGTCCCTTAGAAATGCAGCTTACCCTTGGGGTGCCTGCCCTGTGCACACTCATCCTCACTGTGGGAAGGGCAGAGCAGCTGCTCTGCAGGAAGTTCTCAATCTCTTATTTGGTGATGTTGCCTCTGCTCCTGCCTTACCAGAATCCTGATTTATTTTAGCAATAACAAGTGTTATTGTTTGAAATGTATAAAATTCTGTTACACCTCATTCCTCTTCTCTCCTGCAGTCTGTTTCACTGCCTTCCTTCCAGCCCTGGGTTAAGCAGGAATTGCTTGTGGGAGGGGGATAGTCATGACTTTACAGATCTGGTGAGGACTCCCTGTGCTCCTGTCTTTCACTTTGGTTTGCCTTTTTGCAGGAAGGTGCTAATCACCCCCACCTTCATTTAGTGTCAAAGGGTCTTTGGTGACCTTGGAAGAAGAGGAACTGAGCTGTCGGTGCTAATCTCAAACACAAATGTGCAGCCCTTGCCACATTAGTCATGCCTTTGTCACCTCTAGATTGGATTAGTGCAGTGCACAGTGTGTGGGTCTGCAGCTGAAGACACATGCAGAACAGTGTTGTCTGCTTGTTTTAGTGTCACCAGAGAGTATTTTCTAGAGATGTCAGTGCTTGAGGAGTGTCCTCAGTCAGGATCCTGAGCTGACTTCTCACACTGGTTTGCTGGAAGCTGGTTTGACTGTCAGGCTTTAAAGCTTACCTGCTGCTGCTACTGCCTTCTGTAAGAGGATAAGTTGAAGGATTGAATGCAACTTAAGACTTTGTGAGGAAGTATATCAGAGCCCTGTAGCTTGCTTTATTTTTTGTTGATTGTTTTTCTCTGTGGATGATTTTAGGATTTTGGTGTGGTGCTTGGGTTAGGAGAGGTGTCCTTGAAGACATCTGTCTGTGGAGCAGTACATCGTCAGTGGAGGTTTTCCTCTCCAATGCACATGTGAATGGTGCAGCAAAGCCCAGCTTCCTTATTAGGACTAGTCAATCACTTGATCAGGTATATAATAACAGTCTTCTGGGAGGGATAGAAGGGGTAGGAGATTAACCCCAGTCTGCATTACAAATAAGTTTAATGAAGTACTAATGTTGAATACAGAAGGTCATGGCAGTGAGGAAGTTGGACTATTATGACTGAGCCTGTACATGTGAACAGCCTGCAAAGCAAAGAGCATGGTAAGAGTTCTGAACTGGGCAGTTTTAGTCCTTGGTTCAACTGTTTGTCAAACTATAACTGCAAATAAAATTACACTTTTTCTCTTGCAGTTATGCTCAGTGTGTACAGCTGCTTGTGTAGTTTTAAAATGCCCACAGAAATCTTATTCTTTAACACATCCTTCTCCACGCTGCTCTGGAGTGGACAAGCTGTGCATTATAGCAGGTTCCCCAGTGGAGGTTTCTGTTCACAAGACTCTTTTGCCCACCCTTGGACACCCATTGGCATGATGAGCCTAAGCCAGCAAGTGGAGTCCTAATCTACAGCAAGATGTGCAGAGTGATAAGAGGGAAAGGCTCAGCAAATATATTGGTGTTCATATCACTAGCTGGTGGCTTTTCTAATGGGCTTAGTGAATTGTAGCAGATGTGAGATGCTGTACTTTGCATGTTGGGGTGTTGTTTGTCTTTTCCTCTGCAGTATCTCAGATTGATTTTTTGGTCCAATTGCTTTTGTTGTTGTTAGATGTCTTCTTGGTTGTATCAAGAGCTGTCTTGAGTGTTCTGGCTTCTGTTCTACCTAGCTGTTAAAATATTTTGCTATGGATATGGAGGTGGTGGGATGCAGCAAGCTGTTTGTGTTTGCAGGCTGAGTTTAGTAGTACTCATCTTTTGAGAGATTTCTCTGGTTGGAACTGTGAATCAAAGCAGTTTGCTCTTTGGAGAAGTAAGGACCTGCCAAAATCCATGTGCAGCTGCTGGGGTTATTCTCTGGACTACAGAGCCAAATCAACCAGAAGAGTCTCTTGCTGTGTCTCTGCCAGGTCCTCTGGCTTGTTTAAGTGGTTCACACTTCTGCCTGGAGCATAACATTCTGCTTTGCCAACTTGTGCAGAAAACTGCTGTTGTCCTTTCCTTCTGGTGAGACAGTCCCAGAAAACACAGTCCGAGCACTGTGTGTTCCTCTGCTTTGGAGGGATCCTGCTCTGCTCAGCTCCCAGCTTCTGGGCCTTCACCAGAGAGGAAACTTGTGGTTGCAGAAATCCACTCAGGCAAACTGTGTCCGTTTTAATCAGTTCTTCCTTTTGAATCAATTTGGAGGGCAAGGAATCTCACCTGTGTTTGAGAAGCCATGACCCTTTAGGGCAGTTGTGACTATACTCATTTTGGGAGAACGTCAACTTAAAATTCTCCTGGCCCTCAATCTAGGGGAGAATTAATTTCCTACTTCAGACTCTCTAGTGGTATCAGCAGTAGTCTTATAAAAATTCCTGATTAGATTTTGCCCTCATTGTAGTAATGAAAACCACTTATTAATGTTGTTTAAACATCTTATGTAGCACTTGCCTTGTAGTAGAGAAACTGTTGTCCATTGGATCTATGGCTAATTATCTTCCTTTTTTTTCTCTTTACAGTTTTCTCTCAGTTAGTATTTTGTTACCTCACGTGGTATTAGAAAAGCAGCGAAAAAAAGATTGTCCACACTAAAAATGATGTATTTAGAGGCTCCTGCTTCAGTGAGATGAAATGTTAATGGGAAGTATTGCTCTTGCAGAGTGAAATGCAAGAGCTGCAGAGTGGGATGCCCAACCTTGGCATGTTTAATTTTTGGTGTGTTCCTGGTGGAAGCCTGTACTTAACTGCAGAGTGGGATGCCCAACCTTGGCATGTTTAATTTTTGGCGTTTTCCTGGTTGAAGCCTGTCATTAACTGTGCCCTATTCTCCGTTTTCCCGCCCAGCTTTGTGCAGAGGGCGCATTGTGAGAGTGCCCCCGGGTCCCCTCATCCGAGTGGTGGGCACGGAGGTGGCCATCCCGTGCAGCGTGAGTGACTATGATGGACCCAGTGAGCAGAACTTTGACTGGGAGTTCTCCCGGGACACTGACTTCGTGCGGATAGTGAGTACCTGGGATTCTACCTTCACCTCTGAGGAGTACCAAAAACGCGTGGGCCGCGGGGATATCAAACTGAGACGGAGCAGCAACGATGCTGTGGAACTTGTGATTAGGAACATCCAGCCAGCTGACCAAGGGAGATACAAATGTTCCACGCCCAGCACTGATGCCACCGTTCAGGGAAATTATGATGCAGAGGTCCAAGTGAAAGGTATTTCTGAAGAGTGAGGTGTGCTTTAAATTTGTTTTTGATATTGATTATAGATGTACCCTTAAGAATGTTGATTTTACTGTTGTTTATGATCATTGTGATTTTTTTGTTTATTTTCTTCTTATTATTCCTCTTTAATTCTCCTAAAGCCAGAATTTAAAATTGGGAAATATGATAGCAAAGGCAAGTGAGGTGAAGAAGTGAAGAGAGGCTGTTTACTATGAAAACCACTTTTTTTTTCTGTCTAGTAAATATGTAAATAAAACACTAAGTGGTGGGTTTTCTGAAGATGTCTGCAAATATTTCATGTCCCTAATCCTCTTGGTAGAGAAGCTACGTTCAGGTAAAAACCACAGGCTGCCTTCTCTCTCAGTTTTAGTGTCATTTAGGGATCTCTCTGTATGAAGGAGGTAATCTTCCTTTTCTCCTTTATAGCATGTTGATACTACAGTCTTGTCCTGGCTTTGCTCTATCACTTAGCATTTTTCAGTATTAAATTTGGACACTTTTTCTTTTCCCATATCTTATTTTTTACTCACATGAATATCAAGATTAGTTTTGTATGGGAATAGTCAAAAAGATGATGTTTGGATGAGAAACTAAAGTGAGTGGAAGGATAAATGAATTCTTGTCTTGTCTTGTTTAAAGCAGAGCACTTCCTTTAGTGCTTTTTCAGCTGAATTTCCTTCTTCCTGGAATATATTTATGTGTGGGAGAAGGAATGATTGGCAAGGTGTTGCTCTGTGGTGGTTTTATTGCCTCACATCTGAACAGCTCACTCTGGGTGTTCTCTATTTGATTCTGTTTTATGATGCTTGCGTCGTTTGGGGTTTTTTCTTCCCAAATAGTGATTTCCGACGGTTTGTCCGTGAGCGGCTCCAAAGCTCGTTCCTCCGCGTCTCTCCGGCTGTCCGAGGGCGACTCCTTCAAGCTGCGCTGCTCAGCCACCACCACGTCCCCGGAGCACACGCACCTGCACGTCACCTGGCAGGTCAGGAGTGGCTCCTCTTGGCGGGACGTCCTGTCTTTGACGCACGAGGGCAAGTTCCAGCCGGGCGCCGGCTACGAGGAGCGCTACCGCAGCGGGGACGTCCGCCTGGACACGGGCGCCAACGACACGTACCGGCTCTCCGTGTCCCAGGCCTCCTCCGCCGACGGCGGCGCCTACCGCTGCCTCGTCAGCGAGTGGGTCCGAGGGGCCGACGGCGCGTGGCAGAAGATCCAGGAGAAGAGCGTGGAGATCGCCACGGTGTCCATCCAGAGGACCGGTGAGTGCTCCTGGTCGTGGTGCTGTGGCCAGGCTCCGGTGCTTTGGGGTCACTGAACGAAGCGAGGGTGCGTTCCAGCAGGACCTGGAGTGCTGTGTGGATGGCTGGCCTGTTGTGAAAAACGCCAATCACTTGTTTTTAAAATTTTAGAAGTTTAATAGTAATAAAATGGTAATAAACAGTAGTAACAGAATTAGAGTAATAACAATTTCGACAAATTGAATTAGGACAATATGAGACAATAAATACAAAGAGTTACGGACGTCCAGGTACCTTTTTCTGGGCAGCACGAGCCCGAAAAAGGGCACATGTTAACAGAGGATTAACCCTTAAAAACAATAGCCTGTTGCATATTCATACACTTCATACATGATGCATACATTCCATTCAAATACAGGATTCTGTCTGGTCATCGTCAACTTCTTCCTCCGAATCCTAACAGCACCTTTGAGGTGGGAAGAAGTTAATTTCTTCTGATAAGAGGGCAATAAATTCCTGTTCTCTGAAAGATTTAGGTGTCCTGTGGCTGCTATCTTGCTGCGAGTCCTTTCTTTAAAAAAAATATCCTACGTAGCATAGTTTCTATTTTAACATTTTTTATAACCTAAAACTATATTTAACACAGTACTTAAGAGAATTAATACAGCATTACTTTCTAACACAACACATATAATATTCATTTTAATATTTGCGAAAAGCCAATCATAAAATACATTCATTTTTCACACCTGTTAAATCTGTGACATAATTTTTCTAGCTTTATTTTGGAGAAAAGGGCATGGAATGATTCCCTGGAACCTCTTAGAGGTTCCTGCCTAGACGCAGATTTTATCTCATGCTTCATTCACTTCAGAGTGCTCATGGTTTTTTATATATTTTTTAATATATATATTTTTTATATATTTTTATATATATTTTATATATATTTTTATATATTTTTATATATTTTATATATTTTTTTATATTTCTTAAATAAACATTATATTTAATGCCTGGTCCCCCAAAGCCTTCCCTCTGCTCTCTTAACACTGGGTTCCATAGCACTAAACACCTGCACTTCCCCTGTGAAAGTGGCTTGTGATTCAGTGATAGATGCAGAGCTCTTCTGTGTGCTGTTTAGTAAAATAGTGTGGAAAGATCAAGAGAAAGGAGGAAGGCAGTGATAATTTAACAGGGCAAATTACCCAATGATTTTTTATCACTGGTCTGATTGATCTGCTCTGTTGGCAGGGGTCTAGGACAGTAATGGTTCTGTTAAACACATCATTGCATGCTTGGCTAAGGAGGCAGAAATACATGCAGTGCTGTGCTGAGCATATCCAGATATCCCTGCCCATACAGATGCCAGGACTAGATGCACTAAGCACTTGATTCCATTAGCTTTATCACTGCTGGTTGGAGGAGGGAGAGCGGGGGTGATGCACCTTATCACTCAATAGGTGGAAAAACAGGCAGTGATGGTCCTTCAGAAATATGAGATTATCACAGTATTTTAGAACTGTTCAGACAGAAAGGGTATCTTTTCATTTTTGTAATCCTTTAGTCGCTAGGGAGAACTCAAAAGTCTGGGTTTTTTTGATTGGCTCATTTGGATGTAGTTTTAGTGTCTTGGTGGTACTTAGCCTGTGAAATTTTACTGGATCAATCTTCCCCCTCTTTTTCAGGGTATCTGTTGCACAGCTAAGCTTGCAGGCACTCTCTGCTGACACAGGACTTGCCTAATTAAGAGCTGTAATTCTCGATTTTGTCAACTTTTGCAGTGTTGGTTTAAGTAGGTGGGGTTTAATCAGTGCCTGAAAACAGCATGAGGCTGGCCGAGACCAGCAGTGGTACAGTTTTTTGATGTGGTTTTGGTGTGTGGTTTGTTTGTTGTGGGGGATTTTGTTTGTTTTTCTTTGGGTTTTTTGCCTTCATTTTAAACTCATTCATTAGCAGCACTGGCACTATATCAGGGGCATGAAGGCTTTTTTAAAGTTATGCTAAAGGGGATGGATTATTCTCCAGCAAAGTGCTGTATACACATTCTGTAGAAGAGCTTGAAGAGCATCTTGTGCTGACATCTGAAATCTCTGCACTTGCCTGCTAAAAGAACTTGAGATGTAAATGGTTATATGCCTATGGGTAAACTCTCTCCAAGTCCCTCTATGTGCATATATTGCCAGATTGTGAATGCCCATCACTTTCATGAAGACAGAAATGTTGCTTGGAGAATTGCTGCTCTTAACCTTGCAGATGAGTCTGAGTTTGTATTCTGGTATTAGTCTGTTAAATTAGCTAGGCTTTCCTACTGATTGTAATCCCATGATAAGACAGTCCCAAGGCAAGTCCCAGTGAGAGATTCATCTGGACTTGGTTTCATCACTCAGGTGGGGCCTGCTGCCCTCTGTCCAGTTTCACTGCTCTGTGTTGTCAGGTGGTGAGGGGTGAGACTGAGCCTTGCTTGGCTTTATTGGCAGTAGTTCTAACTACTCTGTTTGGCTCTAGCCTTCATGGGTTGTCTCATTCCAGATGATAGTCTGAGGAAGTTTATGCAGATGGGGAACTAATATGTAGTAGAACATGGGTTTTCATAAAAGTCATTAATCTCAGCAGAGACACATCTGCTGGTTTAAAGCAGGTATTTCTGTTCTTGCTTGTGCTGAGAAGAGCCACTGCTGTAGCAGCCCTATCCACTGGCCTCAGTGGAGACTTTAGTAGCTGCATTACACACTGTGGGAACGGTGCTGCACTGAGACCCAGATCTGATCTTCAGGCAGTGTAGAACGAGTGAATGAGCAAGTGAAGATACATGGTAGCCTGGTCTTGACACTGTGCTTCCATGGTTTTCTTTTGAATATTCTGTATCTAGTCCTATTTGAATGCTGGCTGTGACCATATGTGATATGTATATTAGAAATATTCATAGGCCAGTGGTTGCTGAGTGTGTTTGGAGTGGCTGTTGGTGTTGCTTTGAAGTCCCCAGTGTGTGTTGTTCTGAGCAGTAAGTGCAGAAATCAGCAGTATAGAAGTTACTGCTGCCTTCTGTTTGCTTCCATTTCATGTTTTTGCAGCACACCTGAGGTCAGTCAGGACTCCAGCATGTGGCCATGGCTGCTTCTCATCTAAATCTGCTCCATTCAAGGAGCTCAGAAATGTCAGCAGAAGCCATGTTGAGTTCCAGTGTAGTTCCTAGTGATTTCTGTAGATGCTTGGTCTTCTGAGGCATAGTCCCAAAATATTTTGACCCTCCTGTGAGACTGAAAAATTCTGTACACATTTTCCTGCTGTGCAAAGGTGATGTGCAGTCTGTGGATGAGACAAAGCCTTCATGGACCAGTTGCTGTTGGGTTATAAAAATGCTGTTCTCCCTCCCTTTCTCCCCTCTGCCCTCATCACACATCCCTTGCTTGACTGATAATGTGTATTGCCCTTGTAATAGATCACTCGGCTCAGTATCCAATAGGCATTTGAAGGTTGGGCTGCTGAGCTTCTTCAGAAGCTCCTGTTACAGAATGTGAGAGTGAACTATGTTTATTAAAAGTAACAAATAAAAAAAAATTTTTGTTTGAATTTTTGTGTCTCTCTTCCAAGCTCTAGATGTGGTCATCTCAACCAGCAATGTGTCTGTGACCGAAAGAGACTCCCTGGATCTTACATGCAACATCACGACAGATAGAAGTGGTATTTTCCAAGCAGAGGTGATGTGGTATTTTTCTGCATCACCTGATGACACCTTGTCAGATGCTCAGCTCTTGCTGAGCATGGACCACGATTCTGTTGTCAGTGATTCAACTCTGATCAGCCTCAGCCATGTGGACAGGAACTCCTACCGCCTCCTGGTGCGCGATGTGGATGTGGAGGACTCTGGCTACTACTTCTGTGAAGCTGCTATCTGGGTGCCACTGCACAATGGGAGCTGGCACAAGGTGGTGGAGAGGACCTCTGCACCAGTCAGTGTGGTGGTGACAGCACTGGGTGAGTGATTGTGCTGTCAGATTCATGGGTAACGTATCCCTCAATCCTTGGCCCCGTCAGAAAAGGGAGAGGATCTTGCTGAATCTCTTCTGCACAAATGTTTCTCTTGTTTGCATCTATTATCTGTATGTAGGCATCTCTCTCACATATATTTCTGTTTCTGCAAATATCCTTAGAAGTAAAGTTACCTGGGAGAATTACTAAAAAGGAAACTCCAGTAAAACTTCTTAAAAAGCCTATTGTTTTACAGGTAGGTCTAGATATGTTAGCCTACCCAATCTGTTCTGTAGTTGATTCTTGAGGGGATAATAGCTGCAATTTAGAGGCAGTGAAACTCAGGATGTTGTTGCAGAATGGTGTAAGTAAGGTATGTGGACCTGCTAAATTGTACAAGGTATTGGAAGCATGAATGAAGCTGGATGTGAACTGGCAGAGCTGTAGTGCTTGATCCCAGCTCTGACTGGAGGCAAGCATCCAGGCCCAAACCCTTTCAATGTACCCTTTCAGATCCTCTTGTCATGAGAAACTGGTGGTACTATCCGCTTACAAAGGCAGAGCTCCTCCAACACGAAAGTGCTGAATGAGGCTAGCATATAGAGAGCCTGTTTTTCAGCAATAAATAGCTGTGCCATAAGGTTAAATCCCATCAACAATGACTTTAAATGTTGCATTTTAGCATTGTGCAGAGCAGCTGAGCCGTGGCCGTCTCCAAGTACACTTGTAATGTGTACTAAAGTGCACAAGTGATTAATGTCTTCATTTCCTGTCCTCCTTTAGCCATTCACATTGCACATTTCACTTGTGAGTGTTCCCTCCTTTCCCCACTTGTGTGTATGTGCAGTCATGCACATGTGTCCATGTGTGTACAGATGCACTTGCACACTTGTGTGCTCTCTTTTTGTGTCTGTACCTGTAGGACTTCTCTTTACTCTTTCCATTCTAATTCAGCATTATTTGGGAACCAGAGAAAATAAAATCTGCTTTTCAGCAGATGCAGATGCTTGGTTGCTAGGGAGAGAGAAAGCAGAATAAATTTTCAGTGTTTGAGGTTTTCAACTGCATCCAGAATTTACCAACTCCTCCTCCTTAATGGAAGTTAAGAGCTCCTGAAGTATTAAGTCGTTGAATTGTCAGTGAGGCTGTTCTTTGACAGCTGACAGAGTGGAGGAATGAGGTTTATCCAGCCAGCCTTTTATTCTTTCTAAATCCTCTGTTAGAGTGTCTGTCAGGGTGAAGCGCCTATCTGGAGTGGTGCTATCAAAGAGAAACTCTCTTCTTAGGGTTCTTCCCCTGCCCACAAATGAAACAAACCTCAAGCAATTTTCTTAGAACTTGGGATTCTTGTGGCATTTTCCTTCTTGTGCCTCTGTCTAGAGAAGTGCATCTGCTTTCATAGTACCATGAAGATATTAGTTGGTCTTGAATGCTTTCTTTTTGAGGGGAAGGCGTGGCAAAGGGGGAATGGTGAGAGAGTTGTGGAGTGTGAGCAATACATCATAAGGCCCTGGAGTAAACTACTCTTTTGTGAATGAGAAAAGCAGTGTAGCTATAGGGTCTAAGGGGCCTTATGCCAAAAGTGGGGTTTGGCCATCATTATTAATTTGTGCTTTGGTTGTAGCAAAATTCTGTGCATTTTCTTTTTATTTGTCTTGCCCTGAAATAATGCCGAAATCTCCACATGCTCACTGGTAGTAGGTACCACAGTCTTTGTAAGCAATGCTTTTATCATTTTATGTTGCCTAATGTCACAGAAACTCCCCACCAGTATTACCAGATTCTCTGGGGTCTGGTGTGTATTGCTGCCCTTGTTCTTGCTGGATGCAAGGACACTGGTGAGAGATCTTTTCTGCAGGCTGACATAGAAGCAGCAGAATTGTAGCTTGTTTGCTACAATTGTTTTTATCCTTTGCATCTCAAGTCCAAAAGTGCATATGTACACAGAGTTTCCACAGCAGTTCTATTAAGATGCTTTATTATTATGGCTTGTTGGTGAGCTAAGCCTAAATTTTAGCCTTGGATTGCCTTCTTTGTCCCAATTATAGCTTCAGTTAATTGTTTCTAGGAGGGCAAAATGCCAAGTAAAACATAAAGCAGGAAATAAATACAGAGTGCTGAATACAGTTAGGCTGCAAAAGCCGTGTGATGAGTATTGGCCGAACAGTTGGGAAGCTGGTCATTTTTCTGAATTATAGCAGACAGCAAGACAAAAATATTCTAATACTAGTAAATAAATATGTATTTCCTTTGTGGTGTGAGGTTCTTGCTGTAATCTTTTTCCTTTACTATCTCTGTAGTCTGAGAGAAAATAGTCATGCGGCTCCCTTATCGCTTTTAGGCTTTGGGCAGCCAGCTATTTCAGATTTAAATACAACAGCCCCATTCTTAACCCGTGAAACTCGGGCACTGATTTTCCAGCCTGAGGTATTCCAGCCTCACAACTGCACAGCACAGACTTCTCTATTCAGACTGTGAAGCTTTTTCTGATCTACACATCTTCAACTCTTATCCTACTTAGTATTTATTGACCTAGGTAGTATTTAAACTGCTGATCTCTGAACTTTACTGTGCTCAGCTCTTGGTGCTGCCTCTGGCCAGTGCCAGTGGTGTTCTGTGTCCCCTGGTTTGGGTGAACTGTTTGGCTGTTTTTTACCATTCTTAAGCTGTTGTAGAGACACAATGGGATGGTTAAGTGTGAAAAATAAGGCATTTCATGATGGGAGATGGCCTCTTATCCTGGAGGGATATTGGGAAAATGGGATGTCTCTAGTCAGTCCAAAGCTAGAGGATAACCAGTGTCCTGCTGCAGGCTGCCCCAGGCATTTGACAGATGCAAAAGTGTCTGGTTGTGTTGAAATTGAACCCACAGGTGGGATCTTGGGGACAGGCTTAAAAAGGGAATTATTTTGCTCAGCAAGATCTATTAGTCCTGGTTGTTCTGAAATGGTCTGACTAGACCTATGAAATGGAGTGTCTTGTTTGGAAATGTGGGCTTAGGGGTACCTGTGTCAGAGTGGTGCAAGTCTAGGAACCAGAGGCAAAGTTCCAAGGACTTGTGAGAAAAATGCATATTGTGGCACTTAGCTTGGATGCTAAAACTGGATGTTAGAAGTTAGTATATCTTTTAATTAAGTCTGACATTTTCTCCTTTGTTGTAGCTCCTAACCTGTTTCTTCTGCATTTCCTCTCCTGCAGAGCCAGACTATGACGTGTTCTTGAATGCCTCTAAAACACCCAAGTTTTCAGATGACCCCACAGAGCTGAACTGCAGGATCACAAATGTCCAGGACACGGAGGCAAACATCCGCTTCTCCGTGTCCTGGTACTACCGGCAGCGCCTGCCCGGTGACGACGCGGAGCCGGAGGAGCTGCTGGCTTCCATGGATGCAGACTGGGCTCTGCTGCCTGGGGACAGGGCCAGAGAGAGGATTCAGAACGGGGAAATCATATTGTCTAAAAAGTCTGCTGACACCTTCAGCTTGAGAATCCAGTGGACTTCGGAGAGTGACAGGGGGGATTATTTCTGTGTCATCTCGGCGTGGAGCAGGCACCGCAACAACAGCTGGGTGAAGAGCAAGGATGTGGCTTCTGCATCTGTCAACATCTTCTGGGCTACACAAGGTAGGAACTTCACACCTGGGTGGCTGAGAGTGGGCTTGTCAGCCAGAAGGCCTGCTAGGGCTTTGGAAATGGGGTTCTGTGTTGATGAAGGTTTAAAAGCACTGTGAACTTGTGTAAAGGCCTCTTATCTGTGGAGGGGAATAACTGCTTTACATCACTCCTTTATTTTACATCACTACCACTTCTATGCAACAGTTTGGAGTGGAAGTGCAAAGGAGGAGACACCATCAAGGGAGAGTCTCCATCAAGCTGCTGAGACTTCCAGGAGCTGGGCTGGAAGTGGCAGGGGTGGCATCCAGCAGTGCTGCTGCTGTGGTCATTGCCCACTTTTGTGACTTGGAGTATTTTGGTCTCTTTAGGGTGCATCTTGCTGCTAACAGCAGGGTTGTACTGAAGTGAAAAGAGGAATGTCACTTTGTCTTCTCTGTCTGACAGTTTGGGACCTGTGGTTTTATTTTTCTCTTGTACAAGCCCATGTTTAAAAGGCACATCTAAAGAAGTTCATGGGCATAGTATTACCAGAGTGAAACTACCCACTTTGTTCAGTGGGTAGCTGAACAAAGTAATTAAGTGGCTTGCTTGGATCTTGACTTTTTTTAGAGGAAAGTGAATTAGCTCTGGTCAGTATTTAACTTATTCTGGGAGGATTTTTAGAAGCTTAATAGTTACCTGAAGTTGCTTAACTCTAGTTTAAAATGGGATCTGTGTTTCCTGGATGTGCTGTACAGTGATACTGTTTTGGCTCAGAGTGAAGTCATGCAAGAGAGTCTGTTGGAGAGCATCAGAAAGGTTAGGATAACCTGGGATGCAATATCTTTGTCAAAAATCTGTGTTTAGCTAAGCTGCATTTATCTTGATAGACTAGTTTAACAGTATAGCTTAGGCATCCACAGGCAGAGAACTGTATTTGAGAGACAAGCAATTTGAAATAATTTTGAAGTTGTTTAGGCATAATCCCTGAACAGCAAATTGGAAATCTTCTGCTCTGATTCTGCTTCAGTGGAGACAGAAGTGATGCTCAATACTACACATGTGTGATCCAGGGAAAAGTTTTTTTTTTTTTTTTTTTTTTTTTTTTTGTGTCTGTTCGTTTGTATTTTTTTTACCCCTGAAGCTGACTTCTCCAGCAGGACTGAGAAGTCTCATTAATGCTGGATGTTGGTCACAATTAGTTGAGTGTTATGCCACAACACGGAGTGTGTGCATGTGCATGCCAGTGTAATGGATCGTCGCCTTCGGAGCAGCTACAGAGACCAGCTGGAGTTGAAAAGTCTCAGCCTGTGTTGACATTTCTGAGGGAAAACAAACCGTGACAGGTGTGAACATTCCCTTGGTTCTGGTTTTGTTCCAGAAACTCTGCTAATTTTGCAGCACAAATGTAAATGTTATAGTCCCCGTGCTGAAAAGTACGTTCTGTTGGCAAAGCTTGGGATTGGGGGATTTATTATGTGAAAGTGAGCTCTCCTACAAAACCTTCCCCTCCTGAAAAATAATGTTGTATGTGTATGAGGTGGGGAGGGTGAAATATAGCTTTGATTTCCCCTTCTCTACCCCCATCAACTCCCCCTTGAGCAGTGCAGCCCCAGATGCCTCTGTGTGTGCCCTGTCCCCTGCCACATCCTATTGTGTGAGCTGCAGACCCGGCTGCTGGGAGCCAGCAGCTATGAAGGAGTTAATCTGCTGCTGCCTGTGCTCTCTGACTGTTGTTTTGACAAGTATCTCTGGTGATTTGAGTCCCTAACTGCTCCCAGTGCTTATAAAAGCCAGCGGCCAGGCTCCCACGTGTTTGCCTAAGGAGAGAAGAGAAATTTGCCTCTTCCTTGCACGGCTTATGCCTATACAGAGACTTTTCTTCCATCTATTTCATTGCTCGCATCTTCTTTGTTGATTTTAGAGCACTGCTTTGGGGGAGGATGTTGGCGAAATCTCACTTTGAAAACAATTGTTCTGAGTTCTTGAGAAAGGAGAAATGGGTTTGTATTGTGTCTGTGGGTCTTTCAGCAAAGATGGGTGTTCAGAGCCTTTATTCAAAATGTAAACATTGTGTCAACATGTAAAAAAACCTTTTTTTGTGCATTGTATAATAAGCTGTGTGTTTGCCCATTTGAACTTGGGGTTTTATTGTCTCTGTTTTCTGTTTTATTCTGCGGGGGCCAATAATGCTCACACATCTTTCTGCTTACTCAGCTTTGCAAGTGCAGCCAATTGCTATCATAGATCACCGTTGTTTTTGACATAGTCTGCCTGATATGTTTCTTCCCCCCTTCTATTTCTTCCCCTGCCAAGGTGACAAAGAAGGCATCTCTGTCTCATCTCAGAAATTAAAAACATCAATTGTATTATATTTTGCTTATTTAGAGTACAAATTCCAGTCAGTAAAGAGGGGTAAAGAAAGGGAGGAAACCTTTTCTGACTAGCTCTGGAAATTATTTCAACCCAGAAAAGAGTTTGATATTCTAAAAGATAATTTTATTTATTTATTTGAATACAAGTTACATTTAGAACACAGATACTGTTTGCATTGAAAAAAAAATCAATGCTTTTTTCCTAAACCAGTGTTGTCAACTTCGGATCTGCATGGAGCACTTAGCAGAAGAAAACATTATCTTTTAATTGAAATTCCAAATCCCAAAGGTACTATTATTTGGGGTTTTGTTAATACTTCTGTCTTTAATTTACAAAATAATTATATTTAACATCATGTTACTTGTCCTAAATGCTTGCCTAGCCCTCCCGTCACACTTAATTGGGAGCAAGGGTGCCTTAATCTTTCATACAGTCCTGCAGATAGAGAACAGATAATATTTCTGCCATTACTTTTATTGATCACTGCTGATGTACACAGGCACGGGGATCCCCATGGCACTGAGCTGGAGTGTGCCTGTGCCAGTTTGGCTGCAGGGACAGGAGTTGTGCAGTCAGGTGTGTTTCTGTGTTCATGCAGGCTGCAGCGCAGGCTTTGGTGTGCCTGCCGTGCCTCCAGAGCTGCTGGGGCTGCAGTTGTGCCTCGAGGTGTGGTACAGCCACCTCCTGCCATGGCAGAGCTGTCACTGCATTAATGCCTGCTGCATTCCCTGCACCTGCAGCCCCATCACTGCACTGGGGATGGAGGGGCCTTCATGAACACCAGGATTCCTGTCAGCAGCCTCAAGCAGTGCTGTGAGGCTCCAACACTGATGTCAGCCCTGGCCAATGTGCTGCTTTTCCAGCTGGAGTCAAAGCAGTGCAGGGGAGGTGTTTGCTCTTTATTCTAAAGTCTTCTTGCCCTTTTAGCTGTTGGGCTTCTCTAGAAATTTGCCTGGTGTAGATGAGGTGAAAACTGGTTTTGGTCACTGCCCAGGAAAAGCTCTTGAAGCTGAGCACACACTTTGTGGTGGAAGAGCAACAGGAGAATTACAGTGTGGCTTAGTCACTTGGACCGGCCAGTGATGGAAGGCAGAAGCTTGCACTGCCAAGCTCCAAAGTACAGTTTACTCAAATTTTATTTGAGTCATTTGGCCAGGATTTCTTCTGTTGCTAGCCCTCTGTCTTGGAATAGTGCCCAAGCTTTGGGTATGGTTTACTTAGGAACTCTTCCCCTACTGCTTTTCAGAACAAACTGCAGATTGCAGCCTCCTGTATATGACCAAGCAGGGTGTGCTTTATTGTGCTTTTCATTCTTGGAGCTTTACGAGAAGGAGATGAGACTCCACATGGGACTGCAGGTGTGTATGCAGACAGGCAAGTGTGTGGAGTAGCAGTCAAGACACACGTTGCTTCCTTGGCAATTCCCAAAGGATTAGAAATGAAACCTTAGGCTGCAGTTCTTGGAAGAAAGCATTCATTTGACCTCTCTGGCTCATCTTATGCTGCAAGATATGATGAGTAATTTCTGCTAACATAGGAAACATGAAGAGACTTTCCTTTCCCTCTTAATTTTCTGTGCAGATTACTGTTATTTCTAAGACAAGTGCCAGATCTTTGGGCTGCCCTCTTTTTCATAATGTGGACTCTCACAACAGAGACAGCTACACGCTTCTCTAGGTGGGGGTGAAGGAGTGCTAATTACATTTCATCTGCTGGTACTGAAGGAGAACAATATTGGCACAGAACCAGCATATTAAAAATGGTGATCCAGGTTTTTCTAGTTGATAGGCTATGGAGTCTTTTTGTTGTTGTTGTTGTTTTACTTTGCTACATATGCAGGTCTGTAATATTATGGCAAATACAGAAACATCCCTTTGATCTTTT
Organism: Ammospiza nelsoni; assembly: GCF_027579445.1. Classification (NCBI taxonomy): domain Eukaryota; kingdom Metazoa; phylum Chordata; class Aves; order Passeriformes; family Passerellidae; genus Ammospiza; species Ammospiza nelsoni. Next base: position 5,145,845 of record NC_080634.1, read on the forward strand.
TTTGACTTTGTTGCAAAAAGAAATATTCAGCACCTGTATGTGATGGATTGTGTGTCCCCTTCTCTGTTCTCTGTTCTGAATTTCTAATGGTCTAACACAAGAGGGGGTGCCTCTGCCTTGTGTGTTCATCCAAACTCAGGGGTTTTTCAAGGTAGAAAAATGCTTTGAAAGAACTTTCATAAGAATGTATCTCCTTGTTCTTAGTTCAGCATGTAATTTCTAACCCTTCTGAACTCTATCACTGTTCTCCAGCTGCATCTCTGGGCCTCAGTTGTTCTCTTCCACAAACTCTTACCAGTGGTATTTCTGCTGTTGTCCCATGCTACCACCACTCCTTTCTCCTTTTCCTTTAGCAGAAATACTTAGGGAAAAGCATTTGCTATTGCCTTCAAATGGAAAACCAATAAAGGATGTCTAGGGACAAAATTTGCTCTGTCCTTGTTGGGGACAAGACACTGCCCTTTGTGCTGCTGCCTGACCTGTGGCTCAGGGAGTGTGGAAGTTAAGGTATTTGATACTCAGGTAGTAGGGAGAATTATCTCAGTTGTAGCTGAACTGCTCTGGACGTGTGAGGGTGTTTAATCTTAAGCATATATACCAGAGACTGAATGTAAGATTTCCTTTCTGATGTCTAGGGCTTTGTGTTCTGCTGTGAAGATCAACAACATAAAGGACATTTAAGTAAAGAGGGATTTTTGCCCAGAGCCTCCTCATATGGCCTAAAAAGCAACAATATGTGCCAGAAAAGTATAACTAGCTGTTTGTGCTTCTGCTTTTGGGACACAATATAATTGCCTACTATGTTCCTAAAAGTATGTGAAAAGCTGATTTGTGCTGGGCTCCTAAGTACTGCAGGAAATATCAGAGTCTCACAGACACAGAATGAGGACCCAAAACGGGTTTGAAGTCTGGAATTTGGTATCTGATGAGTCTTTTCACAAGGGAGAGGAGAATGACTCTGATGCTGTACAGCTTCATTTGTGATTGTACCCCGAGTGCCTGAATGTGCAACTCTTGTATTGTCACTTGCTTAGTGGGTGGAAGTGTGAGGGGGGTTTGGTGTGGAGTATCAAATAATTCTGTGCTCAGCTGGACCACTAGAAGCATCTCAGCCTTCACTGCTCCTGCTGTTTCTTTATATAGCTTTGTACTGTGATCTGCTTTATACAGTGCTGATTTAAAGTTGTCATACCAGGCTTCTCATCTTGTGGGCTGTGTTTACTCATTGTGAAAACTGCTGCTTGAAGGCAAAACACTGCAAAATGTAATCTTGACAAGTATCTTGTTGCTCTTGTGGGGAGGACATAAATATTACTGCATTTAAGTTCAGTTTTGGGAAATGTGTTTCAATCTCACCATTGCTTATTTCCCTGTTCCTGAGAAGTTTTGTCTTGCATAAAGAGGTGCTGTGGAGCTCTTTAACAGGTCTACATATTTTTTTTTTTTTTTAATAAAGGAGAGAAGGGAGAATATGGTGCAGCAAAGTAAGTCCAGAGAGTTGGATTGGCTGTATTTTTGCAATATTGTTATTCCTATGTATTCTGCCCAAGACCCCCCTTCCTTAAGAAGAACCATGATGTACAGAGTGTCTTTTCATCACAATGCCAGGAAACTAGCGACTCCCTTTCCTTTTATCTGATTCTGATTTCAGTCACTCCTCATTTTCTCAGTTTCTCACTGTGAGCTTGTATTTTGTGTGTCTTGGAGCTGTGCTCCGACATGTATAATTTTCCCAAACCCTGTAATTAAGGGATTCTTGGGATTGAGGAGACAGTAGAGAATGGAAGGAAGCTAAGCAGTAAGTGTTGCTGGAATCCTTGATGTCAAATGGGAAATGTCAGCACTTCTCGTAGGCTTGTATGGAAGTAAATGCATGAGAAGCAAGGGGAGGAAAGACTGGCACGGAGGCAGAGGTGTGTGTAAATCTGTATGGGAGTGCCTGGGGTGGAGACTTCTGTTACACCGAATTTTGTCATGTGTTTTCAGCTGAATGTGTCTGGATTGCCGTTAGGAATGCCGTTAGGGTGGATTTTCGAGGGAAATAAAAGACACTACACTAAGTGCTGCCAATTTAGCAAGTGGCAGCTTTTGTCATTAGTCATGAGTATTTCAGCAGTGCCCTTATTACCCCATCACTGTGGGTGCTCTTCCAGTGCCAGTATAAAACTGGGACTCTGAATCTGTCACAGACATCTTTTATGGAAAATCCTTTCCTTAGGATTTTTCCTCCTGAGAAGCTGAGAGGCCTCAGGAACAAAATGTAAACATTGATTATCTGCTGCTGTGGAATGCAACAGGGGGGATCTGGGATTGGCCCATGTTGGTTGTTTCTAATTAATGGCCAATCACAGTGGGCTTGGACAGAGAGTCTGAGCCCCAAACATTTGTTATCATTCTTTCTTATTCTATTCTTAGCTGGCCTTCTGATGAAATCCTTTCTTCTATTCTTTTAGTATAGTTTTAATGTAATATATATAATAAAATAATAAATCAAGCCTTCTGAAACGTGGAGTCAGATCCTCGTCTCTTTCCTCATCCTAAGACCCCTGCGAACATGGTCACATGAATCTTGTCTAATATCTTTATTCTTGAATAAAGGTCCTGGAGGTCCTGTCTGGTGGCAAGCTGTGTATTCTATTTGTTCAGTATTTGGTGTTTGTTTGAATTTGTGCATCTTGACCCAAACTGTTGTGTACTGTTGAGTAGCATTCTGGGGATGTCCACATGTTTAGATAAATGTGCTGGGATTTGTTCCTCCAGAAAAGAAACTTTGCCTGTCTGTGACCTCCTAGGTTGGATGGTGCTGCAGAAATACCCGAGCCCGTTTGTTAACCCTCTCTTGCCGCTTTATTTCCTTCCCTCTTCAGATTACACGCTCACAGTGGAGGCGGTGAAATTGAAGCCATTCTTTGTAGCAGGCCACACCTTTGAGATGACGTGCAAAGTGTCCTCCAAGAACATCAAGACGCCGCGCTACTCGGTGCTCATCACGGCCGAGAAGCCCCTGGCGGACCAGTCGAGTCCCAACGGCACCACCCGCATCATCTCCCTGAACCAGGACTCGGTGGTGCGCCTGGAGGACTGGACGGACCAGACGCGCGTGGACGGGGTGGTGCTGGAGAAGGTGCAGGAGAACGAGTTCCGCTACAGGATGTACCAGACCCAGATCTCGGACGCCGGGCTCTACCGCTGCGTGGTGACCGCCTGGTCTCCGGGCGGCGGGGGCATGTGGCGCGAGGCCGTCAATGGCTTGTCCAACCCTATCCAGATAGACTTCCAGACATCAGGTTGGTACAGAACCTGACAGCCCCGTGTTTAAGCCAGACAGGGAGGCAATTCTGTGACGCTTTCCCATTGATTTCCCTGTGTCTCAGAAATATCTGCTCTTTGGAGCAAATGGCATGATGGCTGAGAGCTGTGCTTGTCTTCTTTGGTGGTACTTGTGTCCTTTGTGCTATTGATTGTTTACAGAAAGATGTTTAATGAATTGGCTGTAATCATAACCCCTGGGTTTTTCTCTGCTAATGCAGCTTTTATGGTCCTGCAGGCTCAGAGCTCGTTCTCAGTATGGAGCAACTGCTGCTGCATTTGCCAGCTGTATCACTAGATTGTTAGTAGTGGCTGCTCTGGAAGAGCATTAATATAAACTGGATTTCTGTTCCAAAACAGACTCTATTAGCATAGCATTAAATTCCATGAGCACACCTCACTGTTGATGTAATTGCAGAAAATGGCCAGGTCAGGGTAACGTTTCAGCCATCCCAGTAAGTGTATCCTGCCACTGCAAGACCTTAGAGGTCCCTCACGACTGAACTACAAAGCTCCACAAATTGGGAGGAATTTCAGTACCCAGAAGGACATCCTGTTCCTCAGTTGCTTGCTGAAACTCTTACCTTCAGCTGTAACTAAGCCTGCCTTTTCTATAGAAATGTGCCTGTCCTGATACTGTGTTGGAGGGAGGGAGAGATGGATGGCATTGATTTGGATCATCAGAGATGCATATTAACTCTGACTTCTGTCATGTTCTATTGTTGGGAAGTGCAGTGGGAGCTGTTTTTACAACACTGGTGCACAAATGAGTGAAGGGCTCCTCTCATGATTTGATAAACCAGGCTGGTGGGGTTTTGAGCTGTGGGGCTTTCATGCTCACATTCTGCTGGCAGTAACAGGCTGTAGCATATTTAGGAGATGTGTCTGTGTCTAGGCAAGAGCAGCCTGACTTCTGGCTGCATCCACAGCTAAGGTAATTATTCTAGATGATGTGGTTCCTAAGATCTGAGCTTGCTTATATGGCACACTGGGAAAAGGACAAGGGCTGACCGTAGGAGGACAGCCTGGCAATGAGGACATCACTTCATAGGAAGCTTGGAGATGTAGATTTGATCTAAGCTGGCCAGACAGAGGACATGGACTCAGCTTCTTTCAGTTTTAGGTAATTTCTCAAGATGGTTTAGTGGGCTGCGGTTTTAGCCTTATTACTCTTCATATCTGGGTCAGACACAGTGCGAGAGTAGTATTTGCAAAGGGAGTGATAAAAGAAACCAGCAAGAATCAAATCTGCACAACACCCCACCCTGCCCCTCCAAGCTCCTCTGCGGAGGCTTTCCTGCACCGTGCAAAGTGGTGGTTTGTGCCTCTCCCAATATTGCTGGTCTTGTGTCACTTTGAACTCCCATCCAGAAAGTTTGTTGGGATGCTTTGACACGCAGGGTTCAGAGGGAAACCTGCGAGCAATGCGAGGGAGGGAAGCGTGCGTGTTGTAGTCTTGGCTTCCCTTTGCTGCCAGCCTCTCCTCGCAGCCCCTCCACCCAGATAGGATTTCTGGAGCGTGGAGTGAAGAAAGGGAGGCAGCGTGTAGAAGTGCCCTGGGAATGTGTGAATTCCAGTAGCAGGGCTGGAGCAGGGGGAGCCCTGTCAGCCTTTCATTCTTCACCAAAGAATGAAGAAAGAAATGAGATCCCAGGCACAATTTGCTGCAGTGCTATTTCCCAAAATAATCTTGGCATGTAGCAAAATCTGTTTTGAAATACCTGCAATTTTCTTTAACTGATGGATGAACTTTGTGTCCTTCAGTTGTTACTCAGATGTCCCTGCTGGATATTCATCTCTGGGCACAATGAGAACACGTGATGAGTACAGTTAGAATGGACTAACTCTGGAATTATTATTTGGGAAATCATCTGGAATTAAGTACACAAGACAGAAGATGTTTTGTGGGTGTGTTACTTTGGTTTTGTGTGCTGAAGCCTCCTGTCTTTGATGCAGACTGAGTCAGGGAGCCAGAGGTAAATGGCAAAGCTGTGGAGCAGCTATGAAAGCACAGCTCAGATATCACACCCTTCTCTTGCATCCTGTGGCACAAGCAGCTGTCAGACTTGTTCTTCAGAAAAAATAAGTTGGTGCCAGAATTTCCCTAATGGGCATGGTGAAAGGCAGAAGCACTGAGAGAGCTAGTTATTTGTGAGAAAAATTTCCTCAAAATTGGAGGAATTCCTCAAAATTGGAGGGGAGATACTAACAGGAAAGGTGCAGGAAAAAAAGAGGGGCATGCAGCTTTCCAGGCAACTGGGAAAAAATCCCCAAAACCTGGGGAGAAGCATTGTGCTAAATCCTGAGTTGTAGGGAGGGTGGGATATGGTATCTTATGAGTGTTTGTCCCTGATAGGAAAACTGTTAAGGAGTCAATTGCACTGATTTCTCAAAGTGTGACAGAAAGACAACTTACCTATAACTGCTGGAGGAAATACATACAGCAGTGTAATTTTGAAAAATAGGATGTATTCCAGTCTCCTCCAAACTTTGAAATCTTGAGCTTGGGCAGCATTTTCAGCTTCCATCATGGCTGTTGGAGTGGGGAGGGGATCAATAGGGAAGCAGCATTTTCAGCAAAAGGAAGCCCTTAAAGGGTTTTACGTGAAGCTTTTAGTCCTAGGAGGAATTTCTTTCTCAGTTGTTTTTATTGATTCCCCTGTGATGGGGGATGGTGAGGCTTGCTGGGACTGGAAATCCTTCTCTCTCATTTGACTCACTCCCAGATCTCTGCGAGCTGAGTGATGTTTCAAAGAGGAGTTTTTAAGCGTGCGTACACACTGTGCCATGTGATCTCTCTGAGTGGCAGAGCTTTTCATATGTGAGCTGGGGACTGCACACATGTGAAACTTCAGTGTTTCCTGCCACAATAGGCTTGAAATGTGGCAGTGCTCTGAAATGTTTTTCCATGAACATCTGTGGAAAATGTCTTGCTCAGATTCTTTCCATTCAGGGCAGAACTTGCTGGCTGCAAGCAGAGATCTCCTCTCTTCTTTCTCTGCTTGCTGTTGCAGAGGGGCGTATTTATTCAATTTGGTAATGATCTGAAATGTTAATGTAAAGGCATTTGTTTGAAACGCCCCGAACTAAAAAAAAAAGGAGATGTGGATTTTGTCCACTGGACCATATGAACTGGAAGTGAGGGTGGGGGAGTGTGGTGAGAAGGAGCATACTAGGCCATTAGTTTTCAAATATTCAATCAATGGCATATTGTTCTCTGCTGGATGTATTTTAAGACCAGAGAGGATCTTGTGAATCTTCTGGTATGACCTCATGGATAACATGGATCACTAGACCAGTTTCATAAAACGAATGCCTTCTGTATGTCCAGCTGCTGTAAGCAAAATAAGCTTATCTGGTGGGCAGGGAAAGCTGTCCCATGTGAAGAATTTAATATTCCTCAGTGCTTTTTTGTTTGTCTTCCCAGTGTAGGGCAGAGAGGTTCTACCATGTCTTTTTTAAAAGGTTGCCCAGTGATGTGAGGAACAAGAGCAGCTGCCAGTGCCTGTCTTGAAATGTTCTCTTAATTTCATTACACATTTTCTACTCCAGTGCATCCTCTCTCCTCCTGAGCTATTTGTTGATGCATGTGTACAGATCCTTCCTTTCAGCCTGGAACACACCAGTCTTCTGTCCCTTGTGTTCTCCTCAAGCCAGTGTATGAAGACAGCTTCATCAACTCTGTTTGGCATATGTCCTTTAATCTTCAAACCCTTTCACCACGAATTGGGCAACCCAGGTTGGTGTTTAGAATGTGTTTTCCCACCACACACTCTCAGGGATTTCCACAGAAGTAACTTATTTTCCTTTCCCTTGAAAGAAGCAGGGAGAAGGAAGCTTTTAATCTCATGTTGAGAACTGTATTGTGTGAGAGATCCATTTGGAGCTTGGCTGTGCTCTGAGCTGTCTCTGCTCTGTGCCATTCAGCAGAGGGCAGAAAGTTCTGGAGAGGCAAAAAGAAAAGAGAACTTGTAAGGAGAATATCTCAATGAAATCTTCAACTCTGGATTACATCTGCATGTGAGCTCATTGCACAGCAATGTATTATCATCCACTTTGGAAGAAGCTGAGATAAACCAAGAGCTCCTGAAATATGAGCTGAGTATTGATGTTGAGCTTGCAATTAAAATGAAATGATGCCCTGCAATGACCCTGAGAGATACTCAATTTCAAGAAGGGCGAATAGAAAGATTGTTAAAGGAAAGAAAGCTTAATCACGGAAATGAATGAAAAGCAGCGCAGCAGAAACTCTTTGGCAGGAAAGGCTGGTATTTTCCAGCCACTCTTAATGGGCAGGAACGTGCTTTGTCATTGTGTGCCTTTGTGCCTGTGTGCATTAATTTGTAGCTGGAAGTAGAAACCACAGACTTAACTACTGAGGGCTTCTTCCAGTAACAGCCATTATGGGGCTGGGGGCAAAGCTTGTTAGGGAACAGCTTCACGGAGAAACTGGGAAAGGGCAGGGGTCTGGAAAAGCGAAGGTGAAGAAACTTATTAACTGGAGAAAAGCAGGTCATGGAATTCTCAGTTGAAGAGTGAAGGATTTGGTGCCAGGGCAGAGATGAGTAATATTTTGGACGATGCAGAGCTCGTGGGTTGCATCAGTTGTTTTCCCCGTTGTGGTCTGTGGTGCTGTGTGATTGGAAGCAGGGCAGCTGTGTGCTGGAATTCCAGTCCCCCTGGTCAGTAATGGCCTGGGCATGGGCTTCCTGGGGGGAACAGCCTGCCCCAGGTCTCTGTTGTCATCAGATTACTTGACCTTTCTCTTCTCTATTTGGCTGGGAAATAAAGGTAGCTCGTGTCTGTGGGGAGACTATACCTTATTTCTGCAGAGAAGTACAGGGTAAAATGATAATCAAAGACAAAACATCACCCAGGACCCTAGATAATTAGGACCTCTTCTGTTACAGACTGGATTTTAACTGGCTCTTGATTATTGTCTTTCATTTTCCCATTTTTCTTGCAGATTTAAAGTGTTCAGATTACTGAGCAGGGAAGGAAAGCAGGGAAAAAGTAGGGTGACATTAGGTAAAGAGGGCTCAGAATTTGTCTTAATCCTGAAGTTGAGTAAATTACCTTGATCAACTTGAACTCCTCTTTTCCACCCTGCAGACCCTTCAGTGTGAATCTGATTGAGCACAAAATATTAAACAAATCTTGGTTCAGCTTACGAACAATTTTTCGTTTCATTTTTAAGCATAGAGGAATTAGCATAGCACTTTTTAGCTCAAAACGGTATCACTACAGGGTCTGGCTCCTGGAGTTACCTTCCTGGTGACATGAAATCAACAGTTTGAACATTGAGATCTATTATAAAAGGGAACATTCAGAGAAAAGTACACTGAAGAAATCCTGATCCTGGAACCTGGTTTCTCTTAAGCACTTCTGGATTTGTACTAGTAAACTTCTGACCTCAATTTCTTCACTTTCTGTTTAAAGTTGTGTAGTGTTTTTCAAGTGTTCAGGAGTCAAGAAATACTCTGAAAACTCTTACCATCCTGACTGCAGATGCTTTTTAATATAAAATTGTTATTAGTTAAATAGGGAAGAAAACTTCTTTAGGTGTTTTATCTAAGCTTACATAAGGCCTTATTTATAGTGAGGAGCAGATATTTTTCTTATTTTAAATCAAAGTTCTCAGCAGAACATGGCAATTTATGATGCTTAGCTCTTAGAATTGGGAATGCTAGTTTGTTTTGTAAATCTGTGCTCTTTAGCTTCCAAATTACCTGAAGAAATGACACTTATCTTCAAATCTGAAGTTATTAAAATCCAGTTATTTCTCAGCTTTCAAGCTCATGAACAGCTTTTCAGCATTTAACTTTGCTTTGTTCTTGATGAGTTTTACAGGTCATGCTTGATCTGTCAGCCCTGCAATTGAAACTAAACTCTGGTTTGTTTATTCTCCCGAGTGACCACTAGGTGCCAATTACAGTATTTCAAACTGTTAAATGCAGGTGGCAACGATGGCCAAAGCCACATCATCTGTGATCTGCAGAGTTCTGTTTTTCTCGGTGTTAATGTAGCATGAACTCATATCTCAGAGAAGGAGAGAGTTCCTGTCACCTCCCCAACCCTCCCAGTGACACTGAAGTGCTTGAGCGTGACGGTGCTGAGACCCTGGGCCAGTGTCATCAGTGTCTGCTGGGAGCTGCCTGTTTTACCAATGCCTGGATCTGTAACCTTGGCACTGAGATGTGTGGCCTCTTTTTTGGGTGGTTTTCTGTTTGGTTTTTTGGGGTCTTCTCTTTTTTTTTTTTTTTTTTTTGTTTGTTTGTTTGTTTGTTTTATGTTTGAGGGCAAAAACTTGAGAAAAGTGTACTTGAGTTTTGTGTTCTGAGCCTTGCTTGTCATGGTCCAGATCCAGAGCTTCTTGAACACTGGGTGGGGGAATGGGGCACTCAGCCTCCTGCCTCTTCAGGTTTTTTTAAGGGGGGCAATAAATCTCTGAAGGTGCTTTACTCTGTCCTTTCATGCCTGAGGGCAGCCTGAGGCCCAGGGTCATGTGGGCCTCAGAATAACCCAAAGAATATGTAACCCAAAGAATATATAACCCTAGGAAGCTGCAGCCACAGTTTTCAAGACTGAACTGAGGAACTGTCACTGCAATTAATCTTGCTTAGGTTTTAATAAATAATTAAATGTTGTTTTCCCTCTTCAGCTGAGCAGGGAAGAACACAACCCCCAACACACCTCTTGAGTATTGATATCCAGTCCTAGCACAGGACAGTGATTTGTCCCTGGAGGTAGAAAAGGTAATTTGCAAGAGATGTTGCCTGCTAGGGAAATACCTGAAGGGAAAGAACTGTTTGTGCCTTACCAAGGGAAAGCACAATCCTGAAATGCCAATGCAGCTGATGCCTTGGAGCCTTCCTGCCTGGGAAGTTTTGGCTTTGGTGTGGGAGGCTCAGTGGAGAAGTGCTTGGTGACCCAAACTGAGGAGTGTGTTGCGAGTGCTGCATTTCCCTGGCTGAGTGACCAGCCAAGCTCAGCTTTTACCTTGTGACATCCAGTGGCCAGGAATGCTCTGACTCTGCTCCACATCAGTGGTTTGTTGGTTTGCCAGGGTTTGAAGGCAGTGTCTGTTCAATGCAGGGTCCACCTGGACTTTCAGCCTAGAAATAAAGCCTAAAAAATCCTATGTGCCCTCTTGTTTAACCTGGCAGGGGCAAGGTAGCCCATCCTTAGCCTGACAGAGCTGGAACCATGCAGTTCATCTCTCTTGCCCAACCCCTCCCAGCATCCAGCCTGTCTGCTGCAGCAGGGCATGTCCTGTATTCCTGACAGGATGTCACCTCACCTGCTGCAGGATAGACTGAGCATAGACTGAGCTATGGACAGTATCAGGATTATTGTGGTGCTGTTGTGCCTTTGATCAGTGCAGCAGAGGGACTGTGCTGGGAATGCAGGGACATTCCTAGCAGATTTTGACAGTCTCTTTATTTCTTTTCTCTGACAGTTCACACACAGCTTGAAACTTTTCTGCTTTTAGTTGGCTGGAGTGTCCTGATCCGTGCTGCCTTTAATCCCCTAGGATCTTGAACTTCTGTCTGCCCAACTCTGAACAAGAGGATGGAAATGTCTTGATTTATCAAATAATCAAATAGGCTGCAAGGGGAATATAGTTTGTTGTGTGTGTGTGAATGTCAGGAAACAAATTGAATTCACACAAAACCAGTTGAGACAGATGCTGAGGAAGCATTCAGATTAATCTCTGTTCATCTCCTGGGAAAAGGATCCCATCATGCTGAGCTTAAGTTAGGGCTGCAGCCTGCTTGTGCAGTCACTACCTGAGCAGCTGATCTCAGTATTGTGGGTCTCTTGTTTCCTTAAATGTGTTCTAGCATTAACAAGTCTTGGTTGGTAATCCATGTATAACCTCTATTGCATCTCTACCACCCTTTTATCCTTGTTTGGGGGGGTAATTTGCAGTGTTAATTTCAAGAAAAATCTTCTACTGTCAAACTCTCAGATTGTATGTCTGCATACTACCCTAGTGTACAAAAGTACAACTGCTTCTAGGGCAGAGGAGAGGGCTGGTGGAAACTGGGGGAGAGGGGATTTTGAAAGCTGGAGAAGTAATTATTTCACTGTAGTTGGAATTAATTTCTTAGCATGCTGTGTGTGTTCTGTTGACCAAAACAAGCCAGGCCCTTGCAGTCTAGAAAGATTGCCCCAAAAATGATAGCTGTAGCTTCATGATACATCCAAGTTTCTTTCCAAAACCTCAGTTTGGGAGTGATATGGTGTGTGCCATGTGGTGAGCTATCAGTGTAGAAACCTGTTGAGAGGGCATGGCACAAGTGGGTTGTTTTGGATGATTTCCTGAAGTGTTCTTCATTAAAAGCATTGTTTGCCACTGATCTTCAGTGGATTTGAAATTTAGGGTTCGTGTACTAAAAGAGTGGAGGAGAGCAAATAAACAGATTTTTTTTTTTTCTTCCCAAGCCACCCTTCTCTGGTGGTTGTTGCTGCTGCTGTGCCAGAAGTCAGTGAGCCAGGTAATAATGGGAGTCTAGGGAGTGTAAAAAGGGTTACTTCTTAATCTGAGTCCAGAGTTTCTTCTTGGCTTCCCTGGCTCTGTCCCCCAAAGTCATCCTGGAGGTCACTGTTGGGATCAGCTTTCCTTCTATTCACTCCTTGATCAGTAAGAGAAGTCACAGAGGTATTTTGGTATATTTTTCAGTTTCTGCCCTGTGAAATAGAGAGCATTAACAGTGCTGGCATATCTGAGGAATTCTGATTTTGTTACTTGTGCACTAGAGATGCAGCTGTTTTCAAAATTTGGAGAAGTTTCGGGGATTTTAACCTATGCATGTCAAAAGTCTTTTAAAGCATCACAGTGTTGTCATGGGATCTGAGTATTTCAAAACAGCCTAATGGTTTTCATTGATATCATCACCATTTGGCAGCTGAAGGAGTTACTGTACCCTTGGGCTTTGAGACATCTTCAGAAGATGCTATCTGTGGCAGAGCCTGAAGGAAAACCCACAGAAAACTATTATCAGATGCACTTCTTGTATTGTCTGTTCCAGTGTAGAACCATTGGTATGGTTAAGATACTGTTTTGCTTTAACTTGAATTCCTATTGACAGCTTCAACAAAAAGATCCATTCTGGATTAGCCTGAAGATCAGAACTCCCATGCTCTTAAAGGAGTCACCAGTGGAAGACCAGCTGCTGTTGTGCTGGAAAGCAGGAGGCAGATTGGGGCAGCAGCCTCTGTGTTGGGTGAAAAGTCTGATGGTTTGGGTACTTTGTTTTAGTACAGGATTAAATAGCTAACAATGAAAAACTATTTTACAACAAACTTAAATGTCTGCTTGTCCCTACTTCAGAGCTCTGTCTCCACAAACTAGGAGAGGATACTTCAAAAAAGTGCAATAAAGTTGTTGGACATTGAAGTAAAGCCTGTCATGAATAATTGTGGTTGCTCTTTTCTAGGTCCTGTGTTCAATGTCTCGGTGCATTCTGACAGCCCCACAATTTACCAGGGTGAGGTGGCAGATTTGCTGTGCATCGTCACGATGGAAGGAATGCCACTCGAGCCAGGTAATAATAATTATTATTTCAGCAAAATTATTTCACCTGTAACGCATTTGCCTTCAGAAGTTAGAGCCCCGTGTCCTTTGAGTGAGGCTGGAGAGCTGAGAACCAACAATTCTGTAGAACTGCATAAAAGCAGGACAGTGTGCTTGTTTTTACACAGCTCAATTTAAAGCAAGTTTGGATTTTTTTCATTTTACTTCCTGAGGGAAGAGGGGAAAAAAATATTCTTACCATCCAATCCCCCTCTGCTGTCCCCACCAACTGACCCCATTGCAGATAATCTCAACCTACATCCATCAGATGGGCCATGAAAACTATTCCTATTCCCTTTAAATGGAAAGGAGGTCCATTGCTTAAACCATGTAGAAGAAAATGGTCATCTCTAAAGAAATCTCAGACAACTGGCCATTCAGTTTCTTACTTCAGAGTGAATTTAAGGCTTAAGGTAAATCAAAAAATCATAATAATTGACCGCTGCAGCCTAAATGCCAAAATGAATGTTCATTGCCTTCAGAGTTGAGCATCCTTTTTTATGTGGAAGAAAGAAATACAGTACCTAGTTCCTGTGGGAAGAGTAGCAGACACAAAAGCAAATTTTTATGGAGAGCTGAAAAGTTCAGGAAATTGCTCAAAACCTAGCTGCTTGCCAAGCATTGTCTGAGCTGCTTTTCATCAAAATGCTGTGAGAGTAACTCTCTTTCTTATACCCAAAATTTGGGTTTGGAGTCAGTTGAGTCATTATGTATATGGATATAAGCATCTCTTTAAAATAAATCTACTAATATATATGTAAATATAAATATATGTGAATATATCTAAATATAAAGTTGCCATGATTTATGCCAAACTTAAAAGCCTACACATAAACCACTACAAAAGAGGTGCTGTGCAGAAAATATTACTTATGATGTAGTGGCTGATGAAATGAGGTACCAGGCTTAGTAAAGGCCCATCACTTTGAAATTACAAGATGTCTGTTCTACATTAAATCTGAGCGTGGCAGGGAAGCAATTTGCCAGATTACAGTCGTGTGCTGCCTGTGAAAAAATGATAGAAGTCTGTAGATTGTATTATTGAAATGCTTGGTAGGGAGGAAAAGCTGAGTAAACCTTATTGCTGTCAAAAGACTCACGGCCTGGGATATTGGGCACAGCAAGCAGCAGCGTGTGCTGTGCATCCACCTCAGCCTGTCCTGAGGCTTCTGCTCTGCAGAAAGCCTCTTGCACGTTGAGGTGTGCTCAAGCTCTTGGAGGGATTGTTGTGAGGCAGTGCCCAGAGCAGCTGCCTTCCTTTCCAAAGCAATAATTGCTGACAGGGAGCAGCTGCTGCTTCTGCTGGTGCTCGACAGCCTCAACGAGCTCAGCGTTGCCTTGTGAAAGAGGCCTCAGCACCCCTGACTCACTTAAAACTTGAGAACTGGAACACAACAAGTTCCACCTGAATATGAGGAGGAGCTTCTTTACTGTGAGGGTCACCACGCACTGGAACAGGTTGCCCAGAGATGTTGTGGAGGCTCCTTCTCTGGAGAGATGCAAAAGCCCTCTGGACAGCATCCTGTGTCATGGGCTCTGGGATAACTCCTGAGCAGGGAGGTTGGACCAGATGACCTCCAGTGGTCCCTTCCAGCATTATCCATGCTGTGAAAAGAGGCTGCTTAGTAGCAGTGGCGCTCTCCTGTCAGAACTTCACTGCAGTTGGGTTTGGGATGGGTTTGTGTGTATTTGGTACCTTGAGACTGGAAGGAATGTGGACAGTATAAGGATAATCAAAAAGGTGTTGCCTTCTGAGGAGCTGCTCATAGCAGCACAGTTAAAACTTAACTTGGCAACTTCACAAGGGTTTGTGGGTGTCTGTTGAATTGATAGCTTATCCCTGGAGCTGGAGGTGATGCTGTTTCCAGCAGTCATGGGCAACCAGAGCAGAGTCTTAAATGTCAGCACTGTAATCTGTTCCATGGCTGGGTAACGTCATCTTGGACATGGCAGACCTCTGTGGTGGTTTTTTTATCTTGTTTCTTTCATGTTGGTGGTTTGTTTGGTTTCTTTCTTTTTCAGTCTGTAATGGGGCAGATGAGGCACAGACAAGTAAACCTAGAGTGGAGTAAAATGTGGTTGTGGCAGGCTTTGAGGGGGCTTTTCAGTCCCTGCTCTGAGCCCCCAGTTGCAGGATGAGCAGGATTTGGGGCCTAACCAGTCATGCTGTGTGATGAAACACAGTCCTTGCTGGTCCTCTGGATGAGGCTGGCAGAAGAGCTACAGGGAACAGCTGGAATTGGTGCAGGGTGTGCAGACTTCCCTCATCCATCTGCCTTCCTGGCCTTGGGAGCTGGAGGGGGCTGATGGAGCGGGTTAGAGGAAGGGATTGAGGGCTTGTATGGTAGCAAACATGTAGTTCCTCGCTGGTAGCCTTATTCCTCTGTGTTCCATCCCTGATCTGTCTTTATGCTGTGTCACTATCACAATTTAATTCACAATCGGAATGGAGGACTTGCTTTTTAAATTAGTGCCAAATGTTAGACAGACTGTGAAAATACAGGGCTGTCTCATCCCACTGGGGACATGAGGCACGCTGTTAGGGAAAGCCTACACCTGGCATTTAGAGAAACAAGGCAAGAGTTATCAGCATCTTCTGGAAGGAAACAGATGACTGCAGTACAGACATGGTCATTCCATTTGGGAATGTGATGAGAAAGGAGAAAAGAGCAAATGGATTGACTCCCTTCTGAGGGGCGTGGTGGCTTTCAAGGCCATCTGTACTTCTTGTGTCAGATCTGCTGCAGGGCTGTGGTATGGGATCCCCTGTGAGCAGAGGAGGAGCAGGATGTTTCCCGAGATATCCTGTTAGATGCACATCCTTTGGATGTATTTGGTATGCCAGCCAGCTCTGCTCTTGTGCACACAGACACTCAACTTTGCAGGCATACATGTGCATTAGTATGTATGCCTCCTGTAGTACATTGGTTTCAGGGGCTACCTCTTCTCCCTCTTTGTGTGCACAATTAAAAAAATTAGTACTTTCAAGGAGCTGAAGAAAATCTGAATGACCAGTTATTTTTGTTAGTGCCATTTGTTCATTAGATTGATTTTTTTTTAAATTTTTTTATTCCAGAGGCATCACTTATGGTTTGAACCTTTTTCTGGTAGAGGCAGCTCACAATGCTTCCAGTGTGTGTTTGTGGGAAATTTTCAAAGGGTAGAAAAGGTTTTGGCGTGACTGCTACATGCTTTAATTTCCTCTGCTTCTTTGAGACCCTGCTGAAATCGAGTGTGTGTTACTAAGCCCAGTACATGGCAGCGACTGCTCCTCTAAAGAAGTGCTCCTTTGCTTTGGCAGCTGTGCTTGGTGTTTGGAATTGGTACGAGGGGAATATGTGTGTGTGTCAGTGGGGAATAGTAGTTCTTCTGTGCCCTGAAGATATAAAAGCTGCTTCTGATACTTCTGTTGGATACACATTTTCACAAATGATCTCTCTAGACTTCCCAGATCACCCATTCTTGGGTTGTATGCTTAGGGATTTAAGAGTATTACTTACTGTGTCTGAAAGGAGATGTGGGCTTTTTTTATCTGCTCCAGCCAGACCCAATGAGCACTCTGGAGAATTTAACAAAACCAGCTTGTTTACCCCTTATATGGCTTGAAGTGGTTTGCTCAGCTCTCTAGGAAGCCCTATTCAACCTCATTTAAATGTAGTAAACAAAAAGGGTCTCAAAATTGGGATTCAACACTGTAACAGGATGCTGAGAGAGCTCCATTCTAAGCAGTGGAAGTGTATGGTTCCTAAGAAGCTGGTCTAGAAATAGGATTCCCTCTTTTGAGGAGTGATTGGTCAGGGAAGTAGCTAAGACCCAGACAGCTTAGCCCTGTGTGTCAAATCGAAATGTGCCTAAAGATGTGCTTTACATGCTGATGATCCTCACTGGCTGAGGAGGGGAGGAAGCACGGCAGCACTGCTAGCTCTGCTCCCAGAGCTCTCAGAGGGCAGCTCCCAGTGCTCTCTGTTCCTTTAGGCTGCATCTCCTGGTGGCACTGAGGTCCTTGATGCCCTTGTGGGCACTGGGATGTGACACTTCACTGTGTCCCACACTACTGACTGTGGCACAGACAGAAGCAGGAAAAGAAACCTTTGTTGAGTGGGAGTGTGGTTCTTGAAGTGGAGTTTTTGTAGATTTGGGTCAAAAATTGAGTGGTTCATCAGCGTTGATGCAAGATGTGTGGAAGGAGGCAGATGCCTAGTGTGTGCCCTGTTTTATGTCAGTGAATCTACATATTTATTAGCACTTGGGAGCTGCTAGGTATGTTCATCTCTGATATTTAGGGAGCACCTGATTTATGTCCTGGCTTTGCTATATTTGTCTGTGTTTTTATGGCATGAAACCCCGAGATACAGAGAAATGAATCAGATGACTTTGCTGTATTAAGCTATTTCAAGGAGGATAGTGACAGAGTGCTCGGAGCCAAATCCTCCCTCTGACTGTCTGTAGTGAGTCACTAATTGCAAACTGTGTACTGGCTAATAAAATATGTTGGCATAATAATGTTGTCCCACGTTGTAATTACAGAAGATAGATTCAGATATTTCAAAATGACAGCAAGTGCCTGTACTCATGTGAAGGGACAGGAACCTCAAATTATCTGAGATGCAAAAGAAGGAATTCTTCAAAGCTGCCTGAGGATCTGAAGACTAGATTATTGTTATTATCTTTTAATATCTAAATGTATTGCTTAAGGAAGGTCAGTGATGTGTTAAGTATAATTTGACTTATCCTGAAAGCTGTCCATGTGCTCCTACAGCACCTGGAAGCACAAGAGCAAGTGTCAGTCTTGGATCTTTGGAAGGAATTGGTAATTCCCAACGTGCTGCCTGTGGACCAGTGCTATTACTATATTTGGCATAAACAGACAGCAGGGATGAAGAGTGGTTTCTATAAACAGAGCTCTCTCCAGCAGAGGCCCTTTTTCCCATAGACATTTGGATGAGTGCACAAAGCAGAGGTCAAAGTTTGGTCTCTTTGACTGAACATGTGTTTATGGTAATTTTTATTAACATTGGTTTCAAGGGAAGTGGTCCGAGTGCCTTGCCAAGTAACTCATAGTAGGATTTGCAGGATGGGAGGCAGGAGGGATTGCTCTGAGGGCTGCTGGTTCAAGTGACCTGTGCTGAGCCCCATGTAGGGCTGGGACCCTCGCTCCTGCTGCAGGGCTGCACAGCAGGCCAGGTGCTCTCCCGAGGTTCTGTGCATTGCCCAGAACACCAGGCTGGGGCAGGCAGGGCAGAAACTGGCTGGTGTCCCAAAACAGCTTGGTCAGACACTGTCTCTGCTAGGAACATGTGCTTCCTCATGTTTTTGTTTTGTTTCTGTAGGTGTGTGTAAAACCAGTGCACCTTAGGAAGGAGTTAATTATATCCCAAACACTGATTTGTTTGGCTTTTTTTTCCTGCAGTAAGGAGGAATGTCCCACATGGCCAGCTGATAATATACTTCAAGTAAAAGAGCTGAGGCTGTCCCTTTTCTTCCTTTAAAATATGGAAGTTCCCTTCTTTTCCAAAGTGCTAGCTTGCCTGATAGACTTAAAAATCATCTTCACTTAGATCTGTAAACGATTTCAGTACAACAGCAGGCTTAGGGCTTCCATTAGCCTGGAGGTCAAATGTGAAAGTTTAAGAGATAAAAACCCACTCATTTAGCCAAAAGATCAGTTTCAAATTTCAGATTGCTAGTACTGTATTTTTCAGAGCTCTCAATACTAGAAAATGGAGGTTTGGTACATTGCCAAGAATCACTGGGCCTGCCTTAGGTGTGCACGCACTGTACCAGTACTCCAAACTCGGGACAGAAATAGTAATTTCTGTTTCCACTTTGGGCCCATTGGTTTGCTGATGTGCCAGGAAGGAAGACCTGTGAGGAAAGAGGTGAGCAGGCTTTGGGTCATGCCAGGTTTCAGACTCTGACAGGTGTTGCTGGGCTCATGATAGCAAAGAATAGTGGTGATTTTGAAAGCAGATACTCAGCTACATCTGCCTAATAGGCTTAGGGCTGAGATTTGCTAATGAGATCAATAGGATCTTGCATGAACACAGTGAGCTGGATGTGCTGATGGACTCTGACTGCCTGCCAGCTGTGTCAAAAGTGTAAGTTTCTGCAAATCCATATTATAGACTGTGAATTTGGGTGGTGAAACTTGCACAAGGCATCATGTCTGGTGTGTCACAGGAACCCACAACTCTGGGAAAAATGTATAAAAGCAGCATGGTCAGGCTTTGCTCCTGAATGTTTTGTACTGTTCCAGGTAATTTTTTGTGCACTGTTCAGAATATGTGTTCATTTAGGCAAACTCTAAATGTAAGGAAGGGGCCTTCAGGATAGAGCCTTCTCATCTTGAGCTTGTGTAAGGCCCTCATGAAGACAGTGACTGCAAATCACCCTTGCTAGCAAATATCCAGCACCCCCACTCCCATTCACTATAGGTGCAGCATAACTGTAGAACTTCTACAGTTATATATAAATATATAAAAGTTATGTATAAATGTGTGTATGTGTGTGTATATATATGTATACACACACACACTAAGACTGCTTGGTAAAAACTTAGATCAGAGTTAAATACAAGTTTCAGAATAGCAGGCAGAAAGGCAAGAAATCACTTTAGTGTCATCCCTGTGGTAAGTCACCCTTTCTGTACAGCTCCATTCTTCCTGTCAATGCATTTCATTGCAGTTCACTGCTTGAATCTTCCTAGAAAGGACATGTTCGGGGGACTCTTTTTTTTTCCTTTCTGTTTTTTTTTTTTTTTTTTTTTTTTTTTTCCCTCTGCTGTTAGACCAGTGCTGGCTGTGCTGCTTACAGATTACCCTTTTTGCTGAGAAATGGCACTGTGGATGCTTTTCAGGACTCACCAACACGTCTGAACTCTTCTCTGTCCCCGCACACAGATGACATGTCCTTTGACGTCTCCTGGTTTGCCGTGCGCTCCTTTGCCCTGGACAGGGAGCCCATCTTGCTGGCCTCCCTGGACAGGAGGGGCATCGTGTCCCAGGGCAGGAGGAACGGGAGCAGCGAGCTGAGCCTGGAGCGGATCAGCCCTCTGGAGTTCCGGCTGCGCGTGCACGGCTGCGAGGACCAGGACTTCGGGAACCACTACTGCCTGGTGACGCCCTGGGTGCGCTCTGCCACGGGCGTGTGGCAGCGCGAGCCCGACATCAGAGCCAAACCCATCTTCCTCTCTGTCAAAATGGATGGTGAGACACTGAAACGTTTCGGTTTTAACACCTTATTATGTCTTTTTGTGGCAAACATTCCCCATAACTGCTTTTAAAGGTGCCTCTGGTAATCTCATTAGATTTTGTCATCTTTTTTTTATGGTTAGCAATTTCTGATTCAAGATTCTTCAGAGTGGAAGAATCTGTTCTGCCTAAACAGTTGATAGATAGAAGATTGGAGCGTTTTGTTTCCTGATCACCTCTTGGTGATGTTTTCCATAGCTGAGGCATCTTCCAGTCAAGGGCACAGTATTCTCTTCAAGTGTTAACCCTTCCGCTGCCTGCTGGAGGAAGCCTTGGTTTGCAGATGGGGTGTATGAATTAGTCACATTGTGGTTAGTGTCAAAGCTGAGAAGAGAAAAATCAGAGCTCTGCCTCCTTCCTCCCTCTCTGATGACAAGACTTGTTGCTCCCTGCACTTTGTGCCTTGTCTGCTTTCCACCCGGAGTTGCAAGTGTTGCTAGACTTCACGAGCAGGAAGTTGCACACTAGATACTGCATTCAGAATTCAGCTAAGGAGTAAAATGAATACAGGAGGGGTTTTGAACCAGTTGCTTTCTTGATATTTCCAGGAGAGGTCATTTTTGGAAGTTCCCTGAACTTGAAATGAACAAGAAGCTTTTGTTCTCCCCACTGTGCTGATAACTATTATAACTGTACTTTCCAAACCCCTTTCAGTTCTTACTGCCTTTTAACTGAGCAGTAGGTACTTCAAAATCTTTTTTTTTTTGTTTAGGCACCAGCTTTGAAGGTTGATTAGATAGGATAAATATATAGTAATTCTAATAATTCAAAGCGCAAGGAGTCCACTCCTTGCTTTTTGGCAATTACAAAGAATGCAGCCACACTCTGCCTCTGATGGGGAAACAATCCAATATTTTGTTTGGAGAAATGTGTGAGAGGATAATTTTTGAAATAAACTCTACTTTGCTATCTCACTCCAGGGCTCTTCTGGTGCTTCCAGCCTCTTGAAGGCTTTGAAATTATAGAGGAAGAATTAGGGTGAAGAGGAAAGGGAGAGACTAAATGACCGATTTTTCAAACCTGGGAAGATGAAAATCAAGAAGGAAAATTAGTGTAATTTTTTTCTGAAATAATTAATCTGCCCCTGACTGAATAACGTGGAATTTTCTCCTTTTTCAGGCAGGCAGAAATGAAGGGGATGTCCGAGTTTCTCGGCGATATCTAATGACTGTGCCTTCCTTTTCCAGTTCTGAACGCTTTCAAGTACCCGCTGTTGATCGGCATCGGCCTGGCCACGGCCATCGGACTCCTGTCCTGCCTCATTGGCTACTGCAGCTCCCGCTGGTGCTGCAAGAAGGAGGTGCCGGAGACGCGGCGCGAGCGGCGCCGGCTCATGTCAATGGAGATGGACTGAGCGCCCAGCTGGGCACGCTGCATTTCAGGAGAGACTCACAGGGCTCCTGGACTGTGCTGAGACACGTGCTCACGGGCCCGCACAAGACAGTGCGTTTGCTCTCTGGTTTCAGCCTGGACCTCAGCTTCTCCTCGTTACACGTCGTGTCCTGAGAGCAATCAGGCCATATTTAGCAACTTGGGAGTTCTCCTTTTCCAGCAGCACTTTCTGCGTAGGGATCATGTCCTTCTAATGTGCAAACTGTTGAGACTTCTTTCAGCAGGGCCCTGTGACAAAATTCATTAATGTTTGTTTGTTCATTTGTTTTTCTCCCCCTCTTGGTTTTGGAAAGATGTCCCTGTATGAAAGCAAGGTGGGCAGGATGATGAATGGGAAAGAGGCTGGTAAGTGTTAGACTTTCACTGTATTAACCAATCTACCTTCCCCCTCTGTCCCCATCACACCATCCTGTTCCCTCTTTCCACCTTGGTATCTTAGAGATTTTTCTGTGTTGGGTTGAAGGCTGGGGAAGGTTCCTGTGCTGGAGCCATCATGAGGCTGTTCCAGCAAAGAATTGTTTTATGGTTGTCAGTATGCCTTCTCTTCCCTGGCTTTCCAAGAGATTGCAGTTAATCCTGACACCTAACTTGCCTGGTGGAGGTCTTTGAAGCACTTTTTAAAAACCTTTTCTTTTCAGTGCTCAAATCTCTTCGCTGTGGTGAGTAGGGACTGACTTGGCAACCCTGAAGAGTCGATTCTCAAACATTTGATGGATGTCTGCCTATGGTCACCTTCTCCCACACCCTTCCACCTTCTCTTCCCCCCACTACAGCTGCTCACATGGTGCCTGAGACCCTGTCCTGCTTGTGGCAGGGGGGCACGTGGTATCTAGGGACAAGGCTCAGCCTGCTGCTGGCCTCAGCAGGGAGGTTGGAGACCTTGCTCCCCAGGTGATGGTGTGACCTATGAAGATAATAAGAGATGGATCTTCATCTGGAGTTGGCCAACTAATCATGTTTCGAGACTCATAAACTATGTATTACCAAATGCACAGACCAGACTTCAGTGCTGCTTCTGCCAGTCACTCACTGGTAACCCTCAAACCTGTGAGCAGAACCTGAGATTTGCAGTAGCTGCAGTGCAGCTCAGGGTAGGAATAAGAGCAAGCCCAAGAGGGCAGCAAGAATCCTTCAGGCTCCCAGGGCCCTGGTCTTGAGCATGAGCCTTTCAGAGGGGCTTTCCCCCTGGGCTTGAGACCTATTCCTCGGTGCTATAGTGTGGAACTCCTGCTTTGGTCTTCCAAATACGCTGACCTGGCTCCTGAGGGGGAGCAGCATCTTTGCCAGGCAGTTCTGTCTTCCCAGCATGGCTGGTGTTCTAAGCAATAAGGGTCAGAATAAAGATGCTGTGTACAGACCAACGAGGAAGTGGGACCTCACCGCAGTCTGATGTCACAGCCGTGGTTTGGCTTGCGTCAGGAAGGGTGAGAAATGCAGAGGTGAGGCCAGGGCTCAGTCCTTACCATGGCTTTTAAAAGATGGTAAAGAAGAGCATCCATGGAAGGCAGTGGCTGTGGTGTGCTGTTGCTAATTAGACATGAGTTATGTCCTAGACAATCTGCTTCTCTAATAGCTCGTCCCACTGCATATTCCAGGGAGCTGCAGGTCTGGTATCTGGCATATGAAGGTTTTTTGTGCTAAGCTTTCTTATTGTGAATTGTTTTTTTCTCTCTTGCATTGTGACCTTTGTTCTGAGGCCGATGTGAAGGGGTTTTGAAGAAGGCTGCTTTGTGTCCTGTCTGTGAACATGAATGCAGTCACATCTGTGTGCATAGAGGTGCCCAGGGATTTTTGAAAGATGAGTATGAAACATCTTCAAAATGGGCTTAATTTGCAGAGTTGGGGCTTTCAATTTGTTATTTAAGACATTTCATGTAGTATTCCAAAACTGGGACCCCCAGACCTATGAACCTCTGAAAGACTTTGTCCTGAAGGTACATAGCAAGTTTTCTTTCTAGCCTGATGTTTTTCTTTCTGGAAGAGCTCTGACAAGGCCTCTGCTGCAGGCAGACTTAGCTGCCTTTCCTAAAGAATGAGGCAGAAGCAGTCTCCAGCTTCCACTGTGAAAGCCCAGAAATCTGTAGCAATTCTTTCCAAAGGAAGGGAGTTCAGGAAAGAATTCACTCAGATAGTACTTTGACAGCAAGAATTTTTCTTCCTCTTCTGTCTCTAGTGAAATCTTGATTTTTTCTCCTGGGATGTTATGAAACACTAGTCTTGTGTTTGGGATGCTGGCTGATCTAGCAGCTTCTTTCCTGCATTAACATCTGCTTTCTTCTCAGAAGGTTTGTGGCACTGGGACATCTTGGGAGGGGTGGAAGTAGTGGTGAAGTTCTAAGCACAGCATCAGTCACTTTTTGTCCTGGCAGACTGACTCCTTGTCTATCTATGCCCTTGGTTAAGTTTTAGGGGGAGAGGATTGTGACCGTAATGCAATAATTAGGGAATGGATAAGCAGGGCAATAACTAGGGAATGGATGAGCCAGCTCTTCCCAAACACACAATATAGCACACTTCCTCCCTGCTGGAAAAAAACTCAGGGTTATTTTGGTCAGGGCTCCCTTCTTCTCTAGTGAAAGGTCCCCATGTCCTTATCTAATGCTGACCTTCCTCCACAGCCCATAACAAACCAACTTTGTCACTCCAAGTGAAGGAAGCTTTGCCACTAGCTTGTACTGCTGACAGCCCCTTGGAAGGCAATGCTGCATCCCATCCCACCCTGTATTTGCTGTAGTTGGAAGGCTAGAAGCTGATGGGCTAGACCTAGCCCCCAGGTTTCCTTCTACTTGTGCCAATTTTGTATTATCCCCTTTTTTAAAATAGAGTGTGAGTCTTCTCTCTAAGGGAAAAAAAAATCTAGGTCACTTTTCATGTTTTTTATTATTATTATTATTATTGTTATTATTATTTTGTGTGTGACCAGGGTTTGTGTGAGTGGAGGTATGTGTGCATCTGGTTGTGTATTAAACCTGCAGAGTATCAGAAGAGTAAGCTGCCTGTGGTGCAGTACAAGCATCCATATCCTCCCTGCTGCAACCTGTGGTATTGTCAAAGTATCCTAAGGGCTCACATTGATCTTCCTCTGTTTGCATTGCCACGTCTCCTGGTTAAGCTGGTAAATTCCTCCAGGCACTTGGAATTTCGATCCAGGGCAACCTTGAACATCATACAGCAGAAGGGCAAGATATTTTCTTTCTTTTGTTTTAATTTCAAAATTATAAAATAAAGTTTTGGGCACAATTCTGGAATGCAGGTACCGAATAGTTCTAACAATGCCGTGTAAAATGTTCCTTTTTATGTTTAAAATAAAGATTATGTCCTTTTTGATTATGTCTGTGCTGTGGGTCTGGATATCTGAGTTAGGGGCAGTTCTTTCCTTGTTCCCTGCATGTGTGCAGAAACTGTTGTTGAAGGTATAAAATGTAAACCTCACAGTCCTGTTTCCAGCACTGTAAAATAAGCATGAACCCTATTTTTACAGTGAGTTTTAAATATTTGCCTACATTTCTGGGCTGAATTGGGAAGCATAATTATTTTCTGAGTCTATTGTGTTTCTACCCCAGTACAAGTCACCCTTTTTGTTGGGAGAGTTTTATTTTGATTAGCTAAGGACAGGAGTCACAGTTGGGAGTGTATATTCAATATCTGCTGTAAAACCTGGTGTTAGATGTTGAGTCTTCCTTGACCCCTTCATGAGGCTTCTCATTTCCAGAATACCAGGAGGAAAATCAATAGTGTTGGAAGCAAACTTCATGCTTTCTTTGCCAATGGCTGAGTTTAGGATGTTTTTTTAGCCCCAGCAACCATGCAAGGACACTGAAATCCTACAGCAAGGAAGTGACTTGCTGTCATGGTTTGATCCCAGCTGGCAGCCAAGCCCCACACGGCCGCTCGCTCACTCCCCCACCAGTGGGATGGAGAATTGAAAGGGTAAAAGTGATAAAAATACATGTGTTGAGATCTAGACAGTTTAATAGGGAAAGAAAAAGCCATAGATGGAAACAAAGGAATTCATTCCCTGCTGCCCATGGTGCTCAGCCGTCCCCAGGAGAGCAGGGCTCTGTCACACGTAATGGTGACTCAGGAAGGCAAACACCTTTCAGTGTGAATGTTCCCCCTTCCTCCTCCTCCCAGCACTTTTACATGCCCAGCATGGCACTCTCTGCTCTGGGGTATCCCTGGGGTCACCTGTCCTGGCTCTGTCCCCTCCCACCCTCTTGTGATCCCACTCACTGCTGGGGTGGGGAGAGAGGCAGAAAAGGCCTTGGCTCTGTGCAGGCTCTGCCCTGCACTAAGGAAAACATCCCTGCATTATCAGCACTACTTCTAGCACGAATCCAAAACACTGCCCCATGCTAGCTACTGTGAAGAAAATGAACTTTATTCCAGCCAAAACCAGCACATTTCCTTTCCAGCAGAAAGATGTTTGAGGCAGCGGTGGTTTTGGGAGGCCAAGGCAGGCTTTGGCAAGGTGAGTTTGTGTTCAGAGTGGTGTGTGCTGTGTCTGACAGGCTGCAGTGCAGGCCAGGTGACAGCAAAGTGTGTTCCTTTGGCTTCTTTCTAGATGGAAAGGTGTGCTCTGCTGAGTGTGCTTGCAGGAGGCTGGGAGGTGGCATCAAGCTCTAAATCCTTAAGGAGCAGCAGGAGCCATCAGCTGAGATCCAGGAATGTCACAAATAGTCCCTCAGCAGAGCCTCTGACACAGGGACAGCAGGAAGGAGTGGTGGAGGAGTCCTTGGCCTCGAGCTGTGTGGGTTACAGCTCACAGGTAAGTTTGGATGAGCTTTTAAGAAATTCACTTGCTTTCCCCACCCCCTGGGATGACCTGGGTCTAATACCATTCTTGTAAACGTGCTTGGATTTTGTCATAAGAAGGAAAGGTGAAAAATGTAAGTCTGGAAATGCAAGGGGGTACTGGCAAGTAAGTGCTTGGGTGTTGCAGTGAGTGATGGGAGGTGTCAGGTCTCTAACACTGCCTTGTACCTGCCATGGGCTCAGCTCTCCCAGCTGCTGATGGAGGTATGGCCTGCTGCCCTAGGGGCAGTCTGAAAAGCACTTTTGTGCCAGAGCCTGAGAGTTTAGTTGCTTTCATAACAGCAGGCTCAGGCAACATGCTTGGCTGTCCTTTTTCTCTGACAGACCCTATTGGTGCTGCTGTGGCTCTGGCTCACTGCCCTGCTCGGGTCAGGGCCGGTCCAAAGCCCCTCTCTGGGCCGGAGCTGGCTGGTGTCAAGCAGGATGCATGAGGAGACCTGCCTCCTCTTTGTCATGTGAAGCTGAAGCCCTGCCATGCAAATCTTCCAAGGAAATGTGTGGCTTTAGCCTTTCCTGTGGGACTTGCCACACTTCTGTGGCTGCAGGGGGCTGAGGCCTGCACAGCAGGTATCCGGACAAATGGTGTTTCAGGAGAGAGTCTTGAGTGACTGATTGAAGCTGTGGGATGTGCTAATTGAAGGGAAAGCCACTTCTCATCCTTGTGCCAAGTACACCTCAAATGCCACGTGTAGCTTTCAGTCAGACAGCCTTTTGCCAGGGGTCCCCTTCTGCTACTGAGGAAAATGGCATTGTGCTGTCGCCAGCAGATGACTGATCCTGGCTGATGGAGGAAACCAGGCCCTGTGGATTTCCAGGTCCCTCAGGAGAGCTGCCATAGACACAAGCTGTTCTCCTCTCCCTGGCAGCAGAGCTGCATTCCATCAAGTGCCAGAAGCGTAAGAGCTTCCACCTCTGCCAAGGGGTAGAGAGGCAGGACTTTGCAATGCAGGCTTTGGGAAAGCAAGCTAGCATTATATTATACTTTGTTCATCTGGGATTTTATAACCTCCAGCATGTGCTGGACCTTAAAGCAGAGCACAGACTTAGTCTGCTGTCATCAGAGGTGAGTGATGAAGCTGCAAGACAAATGAGCACAAAGTTCTGTTTCTCCTTAGCAACTTAACCTGGCTTGTGCCCTCTAGTTCCTTGCTTCTGTGATCCTGGCAATAGTTTGACATACTTAACGGATGGTAAGGAGGGCCAAAGACGCTAAGTTCCCAAAAGTTTCCTAAAGGGTGGAGCTAGGAGAGAAGGGAGGATGAGCTTCCAGAGCTCCTGCAGCAGAGCTGGCAATATGAACATACCTGGGCATCTGAGAATCCAGAGATGTCTGAGAGGACAGGACTGGTGTTGCCGTTGTAGCTCTTGTTGCCTCTGTGCTGACTTCAGCTCTACAAAGGCCCTGGCATAATGTGCAGGTGCTGGGATGTAGGACTGTGGTAAAAAGAGAAAATATCCATGCTGCTTAGCATCTGCCTGGATGTATGAAATCTGTGTGTGGTTACAGCCAAATGCATGCTCTGAATGCAAGTGCAGTAGTTGTAACCTCTCCTTTGGTGTTCAGGTACATCCTTTTAGTGTCCTGAAACTTGTTTGCTGATTTAATCTGTGTTTTCTTTCCTCTGCCTTATCTCTTCTGTTTTTCATGCTTCATTTCAGGAGCCTTTTCTTGCCCTTGTCTCTCTGCATCTCAAGGACAATGGCCTTTTGTGCTCTCTCTCTGGAGGAGAGCAGGGGTACATTGTCACTGTTCTTGAATCTATTGTTATGTGCTGAGGGCTCGGGCTGCAGAGCTCCAGCCCAGTGCCCACTGCAGAATCACCTGCAAGGCTGGCACCCTGTGCACATACACACAAATGTTTTGTAGCCACTCTCCTCACGAGGACTCCAGGCAATATGCAAGGAAAGAAAGCATTTCTGATGGAGAAGTGACTCCAAAGAGACATTTTTATTCTCTTTGCCAAAGCAGGGGGGATAGGGTTTTTTTCTAAGAAAGATGGTTTAGCCTTTTTTCTCCATCTGCTTGCTATCATAACACAAATTCTGCTCAGTGTCTAGGAGCTCCAGACAAGCCACCACTGTGCTGAACATTTTTCATTTTTCAGGATAACAACATGATTCATTGTTAACACCCAGGATAGCTACCCTGGACTTGAGTAGCAGGTAATTAAAGAATGTAATTTATCTGAGCTATTTGAGATAGACATCTCAGAATAAGAACTGAAGGCACTTGTTTCTCACTGTTGCTGTAGAGGAAAGCACAGCTCACCCAAGACATGAGAATTAGGCAAGATACTTGTATAAAGGTATTGGGCAAACAGGAAGGGGCTGAGAAATGAGGTAATGGCAGCCCCATCTAGTGATGGACTGGGGAGGAGGGAAGAAATCCCAGTAGAGAGCAGTGGTCATTATTCAACCCACAGACAGGTGATGGGTCCTCAAGTTCTCTCCAAGCATAGCTTATGTATCCATGAAAACACTTCCAGGGTGGATTCTGATGTCCATTTTGTTACTGGTATAACACCTCTGCCTAGGTGCAACAGCCCTTGGATGGTTATCAGGATGAATTCAGTCTGCTCTGTGTTTTTTATCCTTTTGCAGGTTCCTAGGCTTCAGCCAGGCAGCTTTCCTGCTCTGTGGCTACTGGCGTCAACCCTGTCTCACACTGAAGTCTCTGGTGTGTTATCCACAGTGTCCAGTCCCTCTGAAGGTGTCTTTCCTAGTGGCTGTGCCAACAGTGAGTGACAAAGCTTCTTGGAGTATTTAGAGCAAAATCATTGCCATAAGGTGAGTCTTCCAGTAAAAAAAAAAAAAAAAGAAAATAAAAGAAAAAAAAGGATAATGTTTCTGCTTTATTGTGGTTTTGTCTTTCTCCTGCAGAGACAGACCTTACTAGCTGGTTTTTGTCACTGCCCAGTCTCTCCCCTGCCCCCATCACTGTAGGCTGACAAAAGCATGGCCCCTTCCTCTAGCTCAGAAATGTCCATCTCTGGTTTTTCAGGGAGAGCCCCTTCAGCTCAGAGAGCTCGGACTGGTAGAATAATCCATTTCATTAGAAATAAGATGTTAAGGTCCCTTTGAAGTTGATGGCTTTTCCTGTAGCCTTTCAGGTCCGTGCTGAGATGTCTTTGCCTTGTGCCATTATCTTTTTTCTCCCCCTCTCTTCTTTCTGTCTCCTACAGTTCCCTGCATGGATGAATGCAGAAAAGGTCTTTTCAGAAAGATCTATAAAGGTCTTTTGTAAGTTGCTATTCATTAAATTCCCTTTCCTCGACCTGACTGTGTACAGTGTTAACAAGACAGCTCTCAGGACCCTTGGGCATGGCACTGCTGTCTTTAAACCCTCCTTTACCTCGTGTCACTGGTGGCAGCAGCGTGTTGCCAGAGTGTCACCTCTTCCCAGCTTGACTGAAACACACATTTTGGTGGTGAGAGGCGTTCTCCTGTGAGTAGCAGGGGAGTTCTGCAGGCTGTTTTGTGTGGAAGGTGTCAGACAAAAGGAAGAGAGCTGCTGCTGCTGCTGTGTTGCAGTCCCGAGCACATCCTTTATCAAGCCCTTCAGTGGCAGCATTGAAGGGGGAGTTGCTTTCACACTGAGACTGACAACCCGAGCACAAACAAGTGAGATGTACTGTGTACATTTGCAACTCTTCCTGCCATCTCTGTTTAATCAAAGCAACGTACCCTGCAGGCTTTCCCTGGAGTTCACTGCAGCTCCTGCCTTTTGTTTGAAGGGAATTTGTTTGGCTCAGAGTAAACACAACTTAGCCTTTCTGTGACGATAGCTAAGACACCGTTCTGCAGTGCAAACGGAGGAGCGCAGCAGCCTCAGTATTGCCTACAATGTGCTCTGCTCTTGTGGTGGTGTGACAGTGTGGGATGATGCTGTCCAGAGTGCTCTACCCAAACCTAAGGAGGGTGAAAAGGTGACATGTAGGAACCAGAGCATCTACTGCATGGCCAGGTAGCTAAACACACCCAGCCCATCCTACATTGGGAGGCAAAGTTCCCCTGGCAACCCCTCAGGCCCCAAGCTGACTTTCTTTGGACACCTGCATGTGGATGCTTGAGGAGAAGAGAGAAAATATGCTTTTGGAGCTTCAAGAGGAACTGAAGCTGGCAGTTCTGGGATTTTAAAAAGAGCCACTCTGGCTCTGCTGTTGGGCCTTGAAAAGCCACTGCTATTCCTGTGATCTCAGAGGAGTGGGAAAGAGGGAGTTCTTTCAGGCAGATGAGCAAAGCCTTTGATGGTAGGTGAGGTGCAAGTGTAGCTCTGCCATTGCTCCCTTGCTTTGTCATTTCAGGAGCACAGCTGTGAGATGATCCCACGTTGTTGGCAGTGCTGGGCCAGTTTTCTCTGGTGCAGAAAACCCTTTGGTGTCCTGGCTGGTAAGGATGGGACTTTATTTCTGCATAGGTGGTGGGGTTTCACATGGCGAGGTTTCCCCTGCCAGCTCCAGTGCTGCTCTGTGGAGCCTTCAGCTCTTCCCTCTTCAGCCCCAGCCCTGCAGTTGCCTGCCTACAGCTCCTGGATGCTCTGCTCACTGCAGTAGCCTCAGGGCAAGGAAAAATTCACACCCTTCCCAATTCACACACTGCCACTGGAGAGGTATGTGCTTCCTGATGTGCCTTGGGACCCTCTGTCTACCACTAGGACTGGGAAGCATGGTTTTGTCCATATTCCACTTGGGTTTGTTAGGAGGGCACCTCCCTGCTGCAGCCACTGGTGCAGTGGGTTTTGGGAATAGGAGTTGTCATTTTCCCAGCCTAGATGCATTTAACAATTGGTTGCAGCAATGGGTGTTTAATTCTCTTGCTAGCATTTCCAGGCCAGCTATTTAATTTCATTTTTTTCAAACCCTCTTGCTTCTGGAAATCCTGTAATCGAATCCAAGCTCTGTCAATCTAATTAGTTTTGAAGTGCAGAATCTCCATAACTTGGAGACCTAAATAAGCAGCTTAATATGAAAACCTAGTTTCTCTCCCAACACGTAACACCGTCCTGTGCTCCCCCCGAGAAACTCCAGTGTGACTGCTCTCCTATCCCTCTGTTAACCTCCCTCCTCTCTTCCCCGGCCTCTGCCCAGGCTGTGTCCATGGGGAACTGAAACAACCAGGCTCATCCCCCTGCTGCTGTGCTTCAAAGAGCCTTTCATGATGCTGCTTGCGTAAAAGATGCTGATGCTGCTTCAGCTGGCAGTGCAGAGCGGGCCGGGGGCGGCTCCTGGTGCTGCGCAGGAGCCGGGCTGGGCAGGGGGGCTGCACTTGGAGACCTCACCGTGACGTGATGGGGCCCTGCATGTGCTGCAGAGGGGATCACCAGCATTCATGGAGGGCAGGCTGCTCTCTGATTTGATTTGTTTTGTTTTGGGTTTTTTTTCCCCCCCTAGAAATGATGGTGCAAATAAGAGCAAACACCGGTTCATTGAAAAAAAGTTGTGTGTGTTCTCGGCTCTTTGCTACTCAGTGTGGCCAGAGTCCTTAGAAGCTGCAGCTGGTACAAAACAGTTGTTTCTCTTCTTCTCAGCCTTCTGCTGAGAAGCAGAGAAACTTCTGCTCTTAGATTTCAATTTCTCTTGTTTTGTTTGTGGTTTGAATTATTTGCTTTCACTTGCTGTACTGTGTTGTGTTTTTTCAGTGCAAACCGACCCCAACAGCCTCTCTGTGCTGCTGTGGAGTTTTGCTCATGAAGACCCTGACCTTGCCGTGTGTTGGAGCCATGTCCCATGAGGGCCATGCAAGATTTGACTAAAGGCAGCAACTTTCCCACCACCATGAGAAAAGGTTGTTATTTTCTTCTCTTTTGTTAGTCTTCCCCTTTTTTTTTGTGGCTGTCTGGTTTTCCTGGGACTGACAAACGCCACAGCACATCAGCGGGCAGATCAGTATCCACCGAGATCTCCAGTATCCACCTGGCTCCCACAGCCCAAGGTGAAAGCCACGTGGCAGCCAGGCGAGCTCGCAGCGAAGTGAGGCTGGCTCCAGCAGGAGCTGCAGGGAATTTGGGCATTTCTGCTTCGTCAGGAGCTTTCTGGCCGTGAGCGTGTGCCCCGGGGAGCGCGGCTGAGCCGCCGGCCTTGGGGAAGGCAGGCAGCAGGCCGGCTCGCTCTGTAATTGGGGGCAGCAACCAGCTGCCTTTGATGTTTGAGCCGGGCTGAGAAAACCTGATGGCAGACTTCAAAGTCTGCTGCACCAGCTCCCCTGATTATCTGCAGGCTTCTGGCGCGTCCCCCAAGACTGCCAGATTATCCCAGCTAATGCTGTGCTCTTCCCCCTGTCCCCCCACCCTGCCTGGCGCCAGCCTCCTGCTTTCAGAGCTGCAGCTTCCATCCCTCCCTGTACTCCTGCCTCTCCACATCACCGTGGGCATACAGCAGTGGCATTTCTGGGTGGGGGACAGAGCTCCAGAGACCTGTCAATCTAATGAGTTTTGAGGCAGAGGCAGCATTTTTGGAGAGCTTGCCTACAGCCTGCACCCCTGGGCTGTTTCCCCTTCCCCATTTGGTCACAAAGCATCCTGAAATGTGGGGAGCTCTCTGCAGCTGCTCTTTGCAAGGCACAGAGGTGTTTACAGCCACACAGGCTGAAAACCCTCCCTGTGCAAAGCTGGATTTGCCTATAACACGGTTTGAGGTCTGATTTCCTTTGGATGGTGGCGTTTGTTGTGAATTTTCAGTGAGTGTGATGGCTGCAGGCACAGGAAACCACAGCTTCCCTAACCCCAGGCGCCCAAATGGGGTGAGGGAACTCGTGGGAGCCACAGAGCCAGACTGGGATCTGGATTACAGCCTTTCCCCTGTGCTTGCCTAATCCCTTCTGGCTCTCAACAGACTCCTCCCCCTAAAAATCAACACTGGTTACTGAGTCACCTCCTTCACCCTCAACAGCTTCCTCCACAGCCTTTCCACCCTGATGTGGGGCTGAGTCTGCCTTATTTCCATCTCTCCCCAGGCTCACTGCAGTGTGTAAGCTGAATGTCAGCGCTTGTCTAGCCAAGAGGTTTCCAAGTCACTCTGAATGCTGCTGATGGCTGCTCTGCTCTTTTAGCAGAGCCTCCACCTCACTTGGTAACTTTCCATGGTAACTTGGTACTGGGCTTGGTAACTTTCTATGCTGCATTTTTGGTGGCATTTTTCTGCAAAGCTTTGACCCTAAGTGGCTGAGCAACACCCAAAGAGGGCACCTTCAAAGGGATCCAGGGAGAGGCAGGAGGAACGAGAATGGAGGCATGCAATTAAAGATGGTCATCACCAGTGTGAAAGACAAAGCCAGTGGTCTGGGCAACCCAATCCTCAGCTTTATGCTCTGGAGGGGGAGATAGCTGTACCCTGCTGAGGAGCACTGAGAGGTGGCCCTGCTGTGGTGCTGGCAGTAGCCAGGCTGTTCCAGGAGACAGAGACCAAGTGTTTAACCCTTATGGGCCAGTGCAGCACTTCAGTTTACCAGGTGGGGCCCTGGGCACATGCAGCACCTGGCTCAGAGGAGGAAAGTCCTCTGCTCTGTGTAGGCACAGGCAGGGACCCTCTGTGCTATCCAAGAAGCATATTTCCTTGTCATTTCCTGTCTGGTGTCATGCCTGGGCAAGGGAATCTTTCTCCCCATGCATTTGGACTCCCTGATGTGGCTTCTAATAGCAATGCTGTCTTTGTAAGGAATTCTCTGATCCGCTCCCTTCATCCTGCCCTGCTGTACGTCTGGTTGCTCTGATTTCCCAGAGAGGAAGAGGATGAGTTTTACACTGTGCATTCCCGGGAAGAGGGATCTGTTGGCTTTGTCCACAGAGCACCATTATTGCCAGGGGTAGCACTGGGCCAGGCAATCCCATTCTCCCCAGTTTCTCTACTGCAAATGCAAACTGTGACTCATGCATCATTAGAGCTGCAAGCTTTGAGTTAAACTGTCCCCAAGCGTGTGTTTATCTGCGCACTGGCTGTCGGAAGCTCACTGAGGTTGAACTCCAAGTTTCCTTTCCATTTACTCTGTCACTGTAGCAGAGATGCTTTTGATGCTTTTCCCTCCTCCAAAGTGGTAACTGGGCTGGCTTACTGTCAACAGGATGATCCCCCAGGGCAGTGCTGGCAGTGGGCTGCTCTTGGAAAGCAAACCTCTCCATCCCTTTCCTTCTGAAATGGGAAGGTTTAATCCTGCAGCACGGAATGTAAGCCTACCATGCAGTTATGGCTGTGTCCTGCTGCCACAGGGCTCAGGTGGGATCCTGCAGGGACCTCTGCCTCTGCCACAGCCCATCCTCTGGTCTGGATTTGGTTTTCTGAGGAGCTGGTGATGGAGGGTGGAGCCTTGCAGCAAGAGGCCTCTGCCTCCACTTCCCAGCCTATCATATGAGTTGGTTATGTAAATGGGGAAAGGAGGGACCTGGTGTTTGTTTTGGGTCGTTACATGAATCTCATTGCCTCTGGAAGCCCCCTGGGATCTAGCAAGAGGAGCTGTTTTATTGTTGGGTTTTGCTTGTGAATCCCTGAGCTAATTAAGTCATTCAGTCAGTCCCTCTGGCAGCAGCCCGGAGCAGCATGGCTCAGGGATAAATGCTTTGTGCCACCTGGGGAAAAAAGCCCAACAGCCCCAAAACAAAGAAAATAACGCCACCCTAAAAATCCCCAAAACCAAAAAAAAACCCCACCAAACAAAAACCCCAAACAAATCATTTCAGCAGTGCTTCTGAGCCCATCTCTAGTGTTTTGGCTACATGACTCAGAGATTGGGTTTTCCCTGCCTAGGATGTGGCCCTGGATGACCCACCATGTCCCAGGACACCCCTGGCACCTGCCAGCAGGAGCCAGCAGCATGTCCCAGGTGATGCAGCCACAGCACTTATCTCTGAGATGTGCCAGAGCCCCTGGGACTGCACTGGAGCCTCCTGACCTCAGCCCTCCAGTGCAGCTCCCTATGGTCCCACTGCTGCTGCCAGAAGTGTTGGGCCAGGATCTCCCACATCCTTGGGATCTGCATACAGGATAGTTCCTGGCCAATTCCTGGATCTGTGGGGATCCTTCAAGAACCAACAAGTGACTGGACTGGCTGCTATGTTCCTCCTGACCATGGAGTGGATGGGCTGTGGGGGTGCTGTGGGAGGGATGCCCCACTGAGGGCACTGGAGTGGGGACAGCTTGATCAGCCATCTTCAAGGAGCACTGTGACACCCTAGCCTGTACCCAAGGCATCATGCTGCTGGCTGCAGCCATGGGAAATCAATAGCTGGAGGAACCTTCATCCCTAGAAATCTGCTTCCATCCCTCCCTGGAACCCAGCCCCTTGTCCCCTCCTCGCTGTCAGCAGGGAGCAAGCTGCTCCATGCAGTAAAGGGGAAGCAGTGAGACAGAGGTTTAGCCCATGAGCTGCTGTTGGACAGCAAAGCCACAACCAGTGGTGCCCACAGGCGGGCATCTGGCATGGACACAGTGACAGAAGGGGCTGTGGGCATCGTCACACTAGCCCAGGTGGCCTGGGGACAGGGTGCAAGCTGTCACCTCCCAGGGGGTGTTGCTCTGCTGATGCACCCCGCTCCGTGACTTCTCCCTGCCATTCTGAGCAGAGGAAACCACCACTGAGAGACAGTTTCCTCCCAGCCTCTCTCTAAACAGCGGCGTGGCCATCGCCCATGAGAACCCACCAGCACCCCTCTGGGAGAGGATCCAAGCAGAGAGGACTCCCATGGGGCTGGCACAGTGCCTGGCAGCTGCCTTCCTCTTCCTCCTCCTCCTGGGTGAGTGCCCTGCCCAGTGGCCGGAGCTTTCTTGGAGTGTTGTGGGGAAAGCAGGGCATGGGGGGCTCAGCCAGTGCTGCTCTGGCTCAGGTGCCATGGGAAGAGGTGCATCAGCATGTGCTCCTTTTGCACTGTGTTTTCACTCCAAAACGAGAGCCCAAGCCCTGAGAGGGTTTCAGTGAGGTTTCAGTGAGGGGACATGCACGTCCCCGTTGAGTGGCTGATTGCAGTGTGGAGGGTGTTACCTCGCTCCCTCTCCCATTGGGAGGGAATTTCTGGAGGTTTCCTAGGCAGCCCTGTCACCGGATCTCTTCCCTAGCCACCACAGTTGTTTTTTAACTCAGGACCATGTCCTGTGGGCATTCTGCTTGGTGTGCATGCTGAGCTCCAGACAGAGCGTATGTCACTGCTGGGAGCTGTATGGAAGGGGAGAGTCTGTGGGTGGCAATCCCCAGACCCTCTGCAAGCAGAAACGGAGGGAGCTCTTGATGCTTCCTTGTGCCCCCTGCCTTCAGAGGAGAGTTCTTTCTGACCCCCTCTCCTGTGCCCTCCTCCATTTCTGTCCATGGAGCATCTCTGCAGCATCCAGCCTGCTGCTGACCCCCACTGTCCCGTGTCCATCAGCTTCTGTGTTGCTATCTCCTCCTCTGGCAGCGATCAGCTCTGCACCCCTGCTCCCTGTCCCCCACGCTTTGTGAGCTTGGCCCTCTTCATTTTAACACACCACAAGCTTCCTCCAGTGCTCTCAGCCTGGTTGCTGCTTCCCCTGCAACGCTGCCTGAGAGAGGCTCTTCAGGCACAAACGGGCTCGGCAGCCCTCTGGCCACAATGCTCTGGGCTCTGTCGTGTGACCCCCAGTGTGACAGGAGACAAGAAAGTTCAGGGCTCTGTTGTCACAGGGCTTGTTCTTGTAACTGCCCCCTGCAAACACCGTGTGTGCCGGCAGGTCTGACCAGTGCCCAGCGGCTGGTGACAGTCCAGGAGGGCCCTCTCTACCGCGTCAGGGGCTCCCACATCACGCTGTGGTGCAAGGTGAGCGGCTACCAGGGCCCGGCGGAGCAGAACTTCCAGTGGTCCATCTACCTGCCCTCGGCCCCCGAGCGGGAGGTGCAGATCGTCAGCACCGTGGACCCCTCGTTCCCCTACGCCATCTACACGCAGCGCGTGCGCGGCCGCGGCATCTTCGTGGAGCGGCTGCAGGGGGACGCCGTGCTGCTGCACATCACCGAGCTGCAGGAGCGCGACGCCGGCCAGTACGAGTGCCACACGCCCAACACCGACGAGAGGTACTTCGGCAGCTACAGCGCCAAGACCAACCTCACAGGTGGGTCCTGAGTGGGAGCTCTGCTCCCAGTGGGACAGGTCGCTGCTGTCCCCACAGGGACATCTCATCTGTCAGAGGGACACTGGGGAAAGGGATGGTGAGTGGGCTGAGGTAGGTGTGTCAAGATATCCATCACCTTGCATGTTCTCTGGTTTGAGGAATGTTTGAAGGAGCTGGGGCTGTTTAGCCTGGAGAAGAGAAGGCTTAGAGGTGACCTTATTGCTTTCTACAACTTCCTTCCCCCTAGACAGGTGGGGGTCAGTTCTCTGGGCTTTAGCTGCTCACAGTGACCCTAAGATACGTTAGGAAGTCTCTTTGCCCAGCCAGGCGGTCAAAGGAGTCAGAACTCTTCAGTTCTTGGTCTCAAGGTTGTTCATTGTTTCTTATCTATAAAATTCTTTCTTCTGGCCTGCTGAGGTCCGCTCAGCAGGACAGACAGAGGCACTCTGCCTGCCCCAGGGTGGTGTTATCTTTTTATACTAAAAACTACATGTACAATATTTACAATTACTTTTCAATATCTATCACCTATGTTAGACAGTGAACTTCTACTCTAAACCAATCCAAAAATGCCAAGATGGAGGCCAAGGAAAAGAAGGAGAAAGGCTGGACATGCCCAGATTCCTCCATCTTGCCCCCCTGAACCTCTAAGCCTCCTCTTCTCCCATTCTAAAAACCCCAAAAAATCTATTTTCCACCCTGTGACAAACTAGTTATTATTCTACTTATACTTTTGTGGCTTGCAGATCTTCATATAAGGTTGGTAACTTTTTCCATGGGTCATAATCCAAGTCACTGGTGTCTTGAGTTCTGTGCCAGGCTCTCTGAGCCCCCTGGCAGGGGTCCTGGCAATCCAGGACAGTTGGTCTCTTCCACTGGGCAGCAACTGACAGAACAAGAGGACACAGTCTAAAGCTACGTCAGTGAAGGTATAGATTGGATACTAGGAAGAAATTTTTTCACTGAA
Organism: Ammospiza nelsoni; assembly: GCF_027579445.1. Classification (NCBI taxonomy): domain Eukaryota; kingdom Metazoa; phylum Chordata; class Aves; order Passeriformes; family Passerellidae; genus Ammospiza; species Ammospiza nelsoni. The sequence continues at coordinate 5,184,203 of NC_080634.1, forward strand.
AGAATAATAAAGTACTGGAATGCAATAAAGCACTTGGTGCTGTAGTCTAGTTGAGGTGTTAGGGCAGAGTTTGGACTCCATCTTAGAGGTCTCTTCCAACCTCATTATTCTGTGATTCTGTGGATATTTCCTCCCAGCCAGAGCAAGGGGAGGAAAAGGAAGCCTCTGCTCTCCCATGGCATGACTTCAGCTCCTGACACAGACACAGTGTGTTGCAGCTGAGCACTTACGAAGGCAGAGGAGTTCCCAGGCTCTGTGGGTGTGGGAATTGACCCAAGTGGGATACCCACAGATGGAGGGAGGTAGCAGCTCCTGCAGACCATGGAGAGGGAAGGCAGTGGGGTGGAGGTACAGAGGGAAAGGCCCAGCTGTGAGCCTACTGAGTCTACGTGGTCACACGGTGCTTCCACTTGGTGTTCAGCCCTGTTTTATCCTTTATCTTGGTGCTACACCAGTCTACTGGTGATAGATCTCACCATTTGAGATAGTGAGGGGATGGGCTCTAATCTCCTTGGGATTGCCTAATTAATACTGACTATAGTTTGACTGGCGAGGATACTGTAAAGGGATTCACTGTTTTTCTTGTTTGCTGAGGTTTTAGTCACTTCACACCTCAACCCAAGCTGATGGAAGCCTTGTCAGCCAGCTACAGAAGATTTTTCTCCTGTACTGTCAGGTCCCTTAGGCCCTGGTTGTAGATTCTTGGGAGTTGTCCTATGCAGGGACAGGAGCTGGACTCAGTGATTCTTGTGGGTCCCTTTGAACTCAGGATATTCTGTAATTCTGTGTTTCTCCCCATGCTCAGTGATTCCAGACACACTCTCGGCTTCCATGGCACCCCAGGCCCTCAGTCACATGGAAGGGGATGTGGTGGAGCTGACCTGCGAGGTGTCCAAGGCCACTGCCCAGCACACCCATCTCTCCGTTGGCTGGTACCTTCTTCAGGGAGCAGGAGAGCAGCCTGCCAAGGAGATCCTCACCCTCTCCAAGGACTTCATCCTGAAGCCAGGGCCCTCTTACGAGCAGAGGTTCCTGGAGGGGGATGTGCAGCTGAACAAGGTTGGGAACACCACGTACAAGCTCGTCATCAGGGGAGTGAAGCCATCTGAGCAGGGGCAGCTGTACTGCGAGGCAGCCGAGTGGATTGAGGATCCTGACAAGACATGGAAGGACATCTCCCGCCACCAAACTCAGAGGACTTGGCTGGCAGTGTTGAGCCGGGGTAAGGCCTTTGCAACCTCACCTTGCTGTCTCCAGCCCCCTGTGCATTCCAGGCTCTACAGCAGCAGAATTCAGTGCCCCTGCACCTGGCTGTGCCACAGCCCAGGGACACACTGTGGGTCTGGCTGGGCACTGAGGGGCTGGGCTGAGCTGGGCTGGGCTCAGGGCCATGGCAGCCCTGGCTCAGGAGCTGATGGTGCTTTGGCCGCTCGTGCAGACGAATCCCCGACGCCAGCAGCAAGGCCACAGCCTCACAGACCTGTGTGAGGTGTTAGCAGAGGGCACAGCGTGTGCCCACAGCGGCCTGGATGGATCCTTGGCAGTGCTAACTCCAGAGTGTGGAAACAGGGTTATTACACTGCCTCAAGGCTCTTGTGGCCTTGAAGTCAGCTGCTTGTCACTGTGCCTCAGCACAGGGACCCAGGGATGGGATGTGTGTACTGCACAGCTCTTGTTGGGGGTGGTTTCCCTGTCCCTGCTGCCGCCAGCTTGTTTCCAGAGCAACTGGGGCTGCTGTTTGTCAGGCCTTTCCTCTGAGCCCCCTGTCCGCCATCCCTCCTGCCACAGCCTCTCTGGCTGTGCTCCTCACCCTGCCCTTCCCACAGATGTGTGTGAGTAGCTGTGCCCAGGGGAAGGGAGAATCTCTCTCTCTCTCTCACCAGTCAGCTTTAGCTCCAAGCTGCCAAGGCTGTGGCTAGTGGGTGTCCTTTAACACAGGGTGCAGTAAAATGGATCAGTCTCCCGCTGAAGCCCTGCCTGTGGGGGTGATGTACCCTGTCCCCGCTGCTCAGGGCGGGTGGAGGAGGCCTCAGAGCAGAGCTGGGGCAGCGAGGGGAACTGGTGTCCCGTGGGAGGGCGGTGAGTCAGAGCAGGAAACCAGAGACACAGACGGGTGAGAACTCAGCACTCCGAACGTGGCTCAGGGGAGCAAGGTGCCAGGAGGAGGGGGAGGGAACTGTGCTCTCTGGTCACTTTGTTTCCTGAAACCTGTCTGAGTGACTAAGCTTTATTCCCCTCACTGTGCACTGTTTGCTGCAAAGGCTTTCCCAGCCTGCAATGGCAGTCAGTGCACTCCTGTGCATCCTGTTGTTGACGAGGGCTTGGCATGACTGGCAGTGTGAGGATTCAGGCATCAGTGCCATGGGATTGTTTAGAAACCCTGTCAGAGTTTGGTATTTGTCCTGTGGTGTTAAAGGTAGAAGGGAGGTGATGGTGGTGAGAGGACATTGTGGTGGCAGCGTTGGTGCTCCTGGTATTGCCATGGTGGGACAGCAGTGGGTGTGCAAGCCCTCCATCAAATTTGCAGGGCTGGTTTTTTCCTCCAGCACCCAGAGGGGGACCCCAGGGCTGAGCACCCCATCACTCCAAGAGTCATCAGCCACTGTGACCATGGCTAGCTGCTCCAGGGGCTTCTATAAACTCTGCAGCAAATATTTAGGAATGCCAAACATATCTGCAGCAGCTGGGATTCCTGTTCCCAAACTGTTTATGAAACAGTGTTTGAATTCACATGGTGCTGTGCTTTAGGTAAATTATTTGAGCCCTTCCAGTTGTGGTCTGCGAGCTGCTCTGTTTTCCTTCCAAACTAGAGCACGTAACCCTTCCCTTGTTTTGAGACTCAGGGGGCACCACAGTGACCCAGGGACACAGTGGTGTGAGCCAGGGAATGGGGGCTCTGTCCTTCCTCCAGGTTTTTGGCCATCCCAGTGCTTTGTGGGCTCATGGCTCAGGGTTTTGGGGTACACAGTACACAGTGGGTCTCCTGCTTGCAGCCACTGTGCAGCCAGGCTGATGCCAGGAACCAGGGGCCTTGAATGCCCAGTGAGGAAGGTGAATGCTGTCATAGCACCCAGAGATGGGGTCCCTACCTCAGACACAGCTGACTGACTGCCCCAGAGGGTCTGCCAAGGGGAAGATGGCTTTAAGTTCCCCCTGTCACTGCCTTCTTTGCTCAGCACCTCCTGCTAAGTGGTGTGGGGAGCAGGATCCACCTTCTCTTTCTTCCTTCCTGCCTGATGTCTTGGCATTTCTGCTTTCTGTAGGAACTTAACCCAAATCCTCTCCAGCTTGGACAGCACCTCTTGCCCACAGCAGCCACTGGGGGTTTCAGCATGCAGGAAGAGCCACAGTAGATTCAGACAAGCCCCTTCATGCACCTTTTTCTACCACAAGCACATAGTTAAAACCACCACTGTGATAAAAGCCCTTTGTGCCCCTTCTTGGCTTACAGGATAGGTGTTCCATGAGGTAAAACAGCTCCAGGAGGTGAGACAGAGCAGCACCTGCAAAAGCTGATGCCTCTGAGTTAGGGCAGGGCCCAGTTCCAATGCCTGAGCTGAGCAGGGGGAGGCTGTGGCCAAAGGCTGTCCCAGTGAGTGCTCTGTTGGGTTTATCTGCTCTTACGGGGGGAGCTCAGCTCCCCAGGGCTCTGGCTCTTCCTCCACCTGCAACTGCTGCTTAGTGCCCACAGCTGGCAACCCTCTCCCCAGGGTCAAGCTTTCCATCCTGACCACTTTTCTTATGAAAAACCCCCACATTTTAACAGAGAATTCCCTCCTGCTGCCCTCTGCACGGCCACTGGTGCTGCCAGGCAGGAGGGCAGCACGGGCAGGGCCACCCACCACCCTCCTTGTTTTTGGCTGCCCACAGGCACAGAGCTCTCCGTGGACCTCACTGCCACTGAACGCTCCCTTTCTGAAGGGGACACCTTGCAGCTCAGCTGTTTGCTGGAAGCCCCAAAGAGCAGCAACTTCAAGGTGCTCTGGCTCCTCAATGGCATGGAAGTGGCCAGGGTTGATCCCCACGGGGTGTTGACCTGGGAGGAAGAATACGAGGAGAGGGCCAGGCTGGGCCAGCTGCAAGCAGTCAAGCCAAGCAACACAGTTTATGTTTTCACCATCTCTGAGGTGGGGCTGCAGGACAAGGGCACCTACCAGTGCTCTGTGTCAGAAATGAAGACTCCTGGAGGCTTGCAGAGCATCCAGACCGTTGTGTCATCAGGCATCCAAGTGGATGTGAAGCCAGCAGGTTAGTAAATCCTCACAGCTGCTCTGCTGGGTGAAGTCTGCAGGATCCTTGACTGGGAAATGCTTCAGGTCTGGCCTCATCTTGACAAGGGCAGCAAGAGTGCAAATATGCCATAGTTTTTGATAGATAATGGGAAAAGCATTTGCTTTAGCCCATATTAGCATGACAGACACAGTAGCTGTCAACAAAGTGTAAATCTTTAGTCCAGTCTCTTCACAGTAAGTTTTGGGGCAAATAGGTAGAATTCTGAGGAGTCTGGGTCCTCCTGTGTCTTTGGTACTGAAAATTGTGAGCAACATCTGCTGCTACTCCTGAAAATGACAGGAAAACCCAGGAGAACAGGCACATCTGGGGAGGGGGATCATTGTCCTTTCCATCAGGGTACTCTCACTGGTTTGGATGGATGATTTGTGAGAAACCACTCTAAGGAAAGTGTGTAGGAGGCTCTTGGTTTCCTTGTCATAGCTAGATAATAGTTATTCTGATGTAGCAGGGGCTGCCTGCTGGGACTCTGTTTCTTAACTCATTCTTTATGTATCCGTGTCCCAAGAAAGACATAAAACAGAAAGAAAAAAAAGCAAAACAAAACAAAAGAAGAAAACAAACAAACAAACAAACCAACCCCAAAACCAAAAAGCTGAAATCACAAAGCTTTCTGCAAATTTATATGAAAAGGCTGGTTGAAAATTTCAGGCAATTCCCCAATATCACTGAAGGGGTATTGGGGACAGCTAAAGGTGATACAGAAACTCCATCATCACAAGGCATGAAATGATTCCTTATTATTAGAAATCTACAGTTCTTATAGAAACAATGGTGGATTCAAGACCTGATTGGCCTTCAGGAATCTTCTCTCACAGAGTTGGTGAACTATGAATGGCACATTCTGGAGAACCATATCTATAAACAACAGTTACAGAAAGAGAGATATTAATTGCTTGAATTATTTCCTCTAAGTTTCCCACAGCTTCTACACAGCTTCCCAGGATTTTCCTGGGAGAACCCTGTCTCTCTCTGCTCAGAGGATATGTAATTACTACACCCCAACTCCTTTTCCAAAATCAAGCTTTGTCTGGTCTTTCCATGTAACGCTAGAGTATCTCTGGCATTTCCCAAGGAGCGCAGCATCCCAACACGGTCACTGTCCTTTGCAGAGAGCCACCTGCGCCTGTCTGTGTCCACCAGCACCCCACGGGTGACAGCAGGAGACCCCCTCACGCTGCACTGCGAGGTGCAGGGAGCCAGCGGCCCCGTGTCCCTGCGCTGGTGGCACCTGTCCCCGCAGCAGCCGGGGCACAGGGAGCTGCTGGCTGCCATGGAGCGGGACGGCACCCTGAGCCTGGGCAGCGCCTACCGGGACGGGGGGGCTCGGGGCAGCCTCAGGCTGCAGAAGGAGAGCTCTGGCACCTTCACCCTGGTGATCCCCAGCACACTGGACGAGGATGATGGCGGGCAGTACCGGTGTGAAGCCACACAGTGGGCCCGAGGCCGGAACTGGACAGGCAAGGGAGAGGCAGCGGTGACGGTCACCTCCATGGGTGAGTTTGGCCATTTCTGGGTTTGAGAAGTGTGTGGCTCTCTTTTTCCCAGCCCAGCAGTTGAATGAGGAGTCAGGATTCTTCTATTCTCATTCTCAAGGTTGTTTATTATTTCTTATCTCTAACGTTCATTCTCCAACCCACTGAGGTCTGTCTGGCAGGTTGGGTTGAAGCACACTGGCTGCCCTCACAGTTGGATGGTGTTCTCATCCAATTCACCTTCTCATCCAACTCATCTCTGCAGCCACAACAGCCCTGTTCTCCACAATACCAGCAGTTTCACTTCTAACTCTACTAGTTCTCTTCTTCCTAACTATCCTAGAGGTAGCAGTAGTGATAATCCAAGTCTATGTCTTCATGCTCCTACTGAGCTCTACCTACAAGAAAATATCTAACTCTCAAGGGCACACCAAGCACATCTTATCACAGAGTAGACACCAGCCCCTGACCCATCCTAGGAGCAGCTGCTGCTCTCCTAACACCTCAGGACTAACAATATGGTTCCACTACAACTCCCCTCGACTGCTTATTCTATATTCTTTTATACTAAAAGCTACGTGTACATTATTTACAATAACTTCCCAATACCTATCACCTATGTTAGACAGGTATCTTAAACCAATCCAAAAGTGCCGCCATCACCCAGATCATGGAGGCTAGGAAGAAGAAGGAAGGAGCCCAGGGTGCACCCAAATTCCTCCATCTTGGGACCCCGAGTCCCCTTTCTAAAAACCTCAAAAATCTATTTTTCACCCCATGATAAACTAACTATTATTCTACTTAAACTCTCTGGACTTGTAATTCTTCATATAAAGGTTGGTAATTGTTTTTGCATGGGTCAAGATCAAAGGCACAGGGGTCTTGGGCTCTGTGCCAAGGTCTCTGAGCCCCTTGGGCAGGGGCTCGAGTCCTCCAGGGCAGCCAGAGGAATTTCCTGGGTTCTGACAGGTGGACACATCAGTGGTATGTAGGCCTGCTGTGCTCTGAGCTCTGCTGCTGCTGCTGCAGGGTGACTCAGGGCTGATCACTTGGCCCTGCAGTGCTTCAGTTTTCTCCATTTCTACCACGATGCCAGAGTCCTCCACGGTGTGTTTTGGGAGAGACCAGTGGGAGACAACAGCTAAAATGCTCGGGGATCTGAGGGGCAGTATCTTGCTCAGCAGGCCTGTCTCCTTAAGCTGGAATACAAAATTTCTGTTCTAGCAGCATAATTACTTGCAGTAATTAAGTTCCACAAAGCTACTTGCTGAGTTGTCTGGTGGAATTGATCAGAGATACACCCCTGGTGCTGGCCTCTGATTGCTTTTCCTGCCCTCTCCTCTGAGTGCAAGATCTGCTCATCTCCGTGGTGTGCAGTGACCGTGGCCTTCCTTCTTGGGAAGGGAAGGGTGGCGGTGGGGTGGCACAGAGCGGGACTTGTGTCCCCATGCCAAGGGTAGGATTTGTGTCCCCATGCCAAGGGCTCTCTCCTCTCGGGCAGGTTTGGGTCTGCAGGCCACGCTGAGAAGCCGAATGGCCACGGTCACTTACGGGCAGAGTTTTGAGCTCTTCTGCCAGGTGTTTGCCAGCTACGCCCTGGAGGAGGTGCCGGTGTCCGTGCGGTGGCGTTTCCAGCCCAGCCCGCCCGCGGGTCCCTTACAGGAGCTGGTCCAGGTCCCTCCCAATGGCACTGTGCTCTGGGGGGCAGCACAGCCACGCTTCCAGGGGAAAGCCCAGCTGGCCAAGACTGACAGCTCCTTCAGGCTGCACGTCCACAGCGCCTTGCCTGCCAATGAGGGGGTGTACCAGTGTGAGGTGGAGGTCTGGAGGAGGAACGTCCTGCCCCTGGGACAGCCAGCAGCCAGCACCAGCTCCAATGCCGTGGGAATAAGAGTGGTGCTGCCAGGTAAGAGGAACCTTCAGCAGAGGTCTCTCCTGCAACTTTAAATCCATCAAATGTCACCAGGGGCAACCAGGGCTGCTGATGTCTGGAGTGTCCCCAGGGCTGCAGGAGATGGTGCTGCCTGTTCTGGTGCTTCCTCAGCACCTGACAAAACCTTGGAGGCAAATTTGGTGCTGGGAAATTATTGCTGGTAAGCAGTATCTATTTGTTGGCAGATTACACCAAGCATATAGGGATCAGCCTTGCCACTAGGATTTTAAGCCCGTTTTCTGGAAAGAAGCAGTGCCCCTCCAAGAAGCCCAGCTGAATGTTTGGGGTGCAAGGTACACCCCATGATGTGGGCTTCTGGGAGGCAGTGGAGAGAAACCAGCCCCTGAAGCTGATGCTGGGATATGCCTGCGTTCCCTGATCAGGATATATTGAAGGTATGCTGAGAAAGCACCAGGCCTCCCTGCTGGGCTGGGAGCCAGCACTGAGCCTCAGGGAGCCAGGGACTCCGTGGGGAGGCATCTCCTGCCAGGCACAGCTGGGCTGCACAGCCAGGGCCCTGCCCAGGCTTCCCTTTTATGGCCAGCCCTGCAGGCAGGGGCTGCGCTGCCATCCCTCCTGCCAGCATCCCGCTGGGAGCCTCATCCTCTTATGGAAGAGAGATGCTGCGAGCAGACAGACCCCAGCCCCCAAGCCAGCCTGATTCCTGCCACCCCAGCAGCACCACGGTGCCAGCGTGCCCTGCTCACAGCTGGGGCTGCGGGGTTTGTCCTGGCCAAAGCCTCTGAGCTCTGCAGGCAGGCGTGAGAACATGGGCTGGTTTGGATTTTTGCCCTCATATCTGTTCTGCCAGCAAAGGAGAGTTCTTGCTTTTTTTTTTTTTTTTTTTTCCCCTTGCAGTAAGTGTTCCTTCCTCTAAAATCCTTGGATTTTCAGAATCACAACCTAGTGAACTGAAATTATGCATTTTTCATGTATTTTAACTGATGGGTTTGCTGTAGCTAATACATTTTCTACCCTGTCTGGCTCTTTTCTCTGGAGCTCTCTCCTCTTCCACTGTTACTGATTTCTCACCCCTGTGGAGCTGGGATGCTCTGCAGCTACAGCCAGCTGGGGCAGGGTGGCACTGAGGCAAAGGGGTGACAATAATCAGCATCTCTGAGCACCCATCTCTACTGTAAATGGCATTAAGATGAGCGGGTGTAATTGCAGAGCATCTACACAGAGGAGATGGCAGCAGCATGAGACCACAACATTTGGCTCCAAATGTGTTGCAGCTGCTGCTGGAGACTGTGACTCCATAAAAGATGGTGGGAACTGGGAGAGGGTGATGTGCAGTGGGAGTTTCCTGTTGGTTCTAATGCCACCTCTCTTGAAAGGCAGCCCGAGCCAGTGGAGGATATTTGGGAAGGTAGGGAGGTCTAGGGAGGAAGCTGGCTCAGGCAGCAATAGGGTTGAGGGGAAGCTGCAGAAACTGAAGCTGCAAATCATGAAAATCACCAGCCTGCTTCTCCTCATATAAAACCTCATAGCTGGAGCCTGCAGAGATACTGGAGTTCTTGACTTTTTGCTTCAGCACTTTGTTTACTACTTGATGTCAGTTGGTGCTTTGGGAGTTTACATGTTGCTGTAATCTATGGACCATCTTCAGATGGGAGGGACATCCATGAAGGATTGTAGCAGACAGGGAAGGAGGACAGATCTTTTCCATTTCCAATATCTAAGGTTGGATCTCATAATTAGTGCTCCATGAGCCTCTCAGTGCAGCTGCTTCCCCCACTCTGGAGTGGGCATTTTCATTTTGTGTCCCCCAGGCCAGCAGCCCACATGAGCTGTGTCCCTCTGCCTGCTCCACTGCTCAAGCCAAGAGTCAGCAGGCAAGGTTCACAGGGAAACAGGCAGTGAGGTGCTCAGCTTGGTTAATTAAATTGAAAATGAAAGGGGGAACAGCACCATGGATTTATGTGAGAAAGGAAGAGGCAGGCAGCTCCTCTGCCCTTTTGGTAAATGATCTTTAGCAGCACAGAGAGAGGAGACCTGGAGTTAAAACAAAAGGACTTTGCAGCAAGTGCTCTGCTTCGTCTTGAGGTGATCTCTGAGAGTGTAACAGCAATTTTCCTCATCAAAATCAAGCACTCAGTGTGTGCCTCCTCTCTGAGATCTAGCAGCTTTTTCTTCTCTGGAGCATTCTCTGCCCCAGTGGGTATCAGGCCAGGTCATACTAGCAGCAAGACCCTGCCCTGCCTGCCCCCTCATCCCCTGGCACTTCATTGACTTGCTGAGGGGTATCCTTGGTGCTGAGCAGACGAAGTTCAGAATTAGGTGTCTTATTTTTTCCAGTGTGCTCAGTTCACCTGTCACAGAAACCCAGGATGCTGGAGATTGGCAGGGACCTCTGGAGGTGACCTGGTCCAACTCCCTGTGCAAGCAGGGCCACCTAGAGCAGGCTGCCCAGAACCATCTCCAGATGGCTTCTGAGTATCTCCAGTGTCCCCCTCTGAACATTTGAGCTTCCACAGGGCCAGCTCTGGGACGAGTGTGCTTTTAAATACTGGAGTTTAAAACATCAGCTTGCATCTAGTTCCCAGGTGTGCTCAAGTCTGTGTGGTTTTCATGGTGGATCTGATGAGCTTGCACAATGTCTTAATTAGGGTGACTGCTGTCCCCTCTCTTCTGCTTTTTGCCCATACCTGTTTCTTCAGAGCAGCAAATGCACGCTGTGAAATGCAGGACAGCACTGTGATCCCTTGGGAACACCCACCTCCCCCTCATCCCAGTGAGTGTTGCTGTGGAAATCCTCATCACTGAGTTGAGACAATAAGCAGACACTGGGACTTGTGCAAGTGCCTCTGTGGAGCAAACTTTTGGTGAAAATGTGTTTGTCTGGAGAGAAAGGAAGAATAATGGGGTGCAAAGAGAAAAGGATAAGCAGGGAGGTTTTGTTGGCAGATTTCACAGAGGCAGAGGCTCTACAGGGATGTAAAGAGGTATCAGTTGGGATATTTTGCTTTGACCAGTCTCAAGAGAGGCAGTGAAGGGCTCTGAAGTGGATTGCTTGAGTTTTGAGAAGGAATCCTTGAAGGAAGGGGAAATGTGAAAGCTTTTTCCTGCAGTGCCTCCTTACTCCTCAGCCCCTCTGGAAGAAACCACAGCTCCCTCTTGTCCCAAAGCCCTCTCCACAACCTGCTGCCACCACATCCCTTGGGACTGGGAGGGAGAGTGCCCTGCTGAGCCTGTGGCCAAGGGCAGAGGTCTGAGACATTCTGAGGGACCATCTCAATGTGAACTCTGCTGCCTGTCCCCAAACCAGCACCCAGGGGCTGAGCCTTGAGGGAGCTCAGTTGTCCCCAGCTTCTGTGGCAGAGGGTGTCCTGCTGCTCAGCTCATATGCAAGGAAAGGGCTAAGAATGGAAACTCAGCCTACAGTCCCTTAAAACCCTGATGGTGTCTCCTGCTGAGGAATTTCTCCCTACCTGAGGGTAATACCTGTGTGTGTTCCTTCCCCTGACTGCTGAGCATGGAGGGGAGGGTGGAGGGGAAATACAGGTGGCTGGAGGACCTTTAAAGATATGGATTTGCAGCCTTTTCCCTGCTGGAGGAGAGGTTCCAGCAACAGGTGATGTGCTGTGGGAAGAGGTTCCCTTGGAGCAGGAGCAGCACAGACACATCAGGATTTCCCTGTGCCCAGGGCAGAGCTGCAGGCAGCACCCTCCCTCTGCTCTCCTCAGCTGCACAGCACCGAACAATCTCTGGGTGTGATCACAGAGGGTGTGGAGGACTTTGGTGTGTGGTTTTGGATTAATAACCACAGCAAACACCTGAGATGGCAACTGTTAGTGAAACCCACAGAGGCTCTGTAGTCTCTCTATGATAAAAGACACTTGTTCACAGTCTCCAAAGCTGTGGGCTGCCTTTGTCACGTATGTGTTAGCCTGCTGATGGGAGCAGTGGTAGACAGACACATTTGCTTCAGACAGAGGCTTTGCCTCCCAGCTCCAGCACAATGGCTGCCTCCATCCCCCGTTCCTGCTCCGTGGTCTCCAAGGCACCTCCTCTGCTACTGTCCTGCCCACTAACACCCAGCTGTGATTCCCTGCTATTGTTTGAACAAGGCTGTGTGGATTTGCTCTTTCCCTCCTCCCTCTGCTCCAGCATCCCCTAATGAGCCTTTTTCCTCTGTGTACCCTCTTCCTTACTCCTCTTCCAGTGTGTTTCTCTCAGCTTTATTCCCCTCCTTGTCAGTATCCCTGTACTGGCAGCTGCATCTGGCATGACTGTTTTGTTTCTCCATTTTAGAGAGCAAGCTTCAGGTTGATATGAAAGACAGCTCTGTGGAAATTGCCAGTGGTAATGCAGCCATTCAGTGCAGGATTGTGTTTGCCCAGGAAAATTCACAGTTTGCTGTTACCTGGTACCTCCTGCCTCCTCTGGCAGACACAAAACCCCTGCAAATCCTCAGGGCCAACCACAGCAGCATACTGGAGTACGGGTCTGAATTCAGCTCTCCTGCACAACAGTCCCGCTTCCTGAGCCAGAGGGTGTCCAGCAGCCTATTCCAGCTGCAGATCCTGTCTGCAGACCTGGGGGACCAGGGCAGCTACTACTGTGTGGTGGAGGAATGGCTCTGGCTGGTGGATGGCTGGTACAAGCTGGGAGAGGGAACATCGGGAAGGACCACGCTGAAGCTCAAACTCTCAGGTGAGCAGGTGTTATCCCTTGTGTAGGTGCTGCTGGAGAAGGTTGGATCAACTCATCACAGGCCCCTGCCAGGCCTCTCCTAAGCTGGCAGGGCTTAGGAAAAGCAGCAGCTCCTGTGTTGGATCAGAGGCTTAGGGATGCAGGAGTTGTCAGTGCCTCTCAAAGGGAAATAGGGAATTAGGAAGATTTACCACATCCTCCCAAGCCAACCAAGCTGCTATTTTTGCTACTGGCAGATGTAGTGGAATGCTTCACAACAAAGTGAATTTTGGCCTTTTTCTTTTCCCTCCAACACCTGGTGCACTTGGGTGGTTGTGCAACGCTGTGAATAGAGAAGCTGCCTTTACCTGGTGCTGCTGAGCATCCTGAAGGAAAACGCGTGGTTTTCCTTAACCTGCAGCAAGCACATTGCTGCTAAGGAACTGGAGGTTCAGCTGCTCTCACCTTAATGACTGCACCTCTGGGGTGCATGGTGGGTCTCCCTGACTCAGTTCTTCCCTCTCTCAGCCTCACTCCAGCTCTAAATAAAGTGCATCAGAGAATTCCAGCTTCCTAAACAGCTTTTGGTCCAAAAGATGCCTTTATCACTTATTTGGAGGGGTTAGGAAGCATTACTGCACAGGGGGCAGAGATGATGGGCAAGGTGGGGACACAACAACCCAGGGAGAATGAGTCACAGCAGCAAGGGGCCTGTGGGAGGCCATTCCAATCCCTCACACTTTGCTCCAGAAGGTTCCTGTCAGCCTGTGGGTGCGGGCAGAAGTGTTTTTACAGCTGTACAACACCACAACATCTCTTTCTGCTCTCACTCTCCCCGCACAGAGCGCGAGCTGCAGATGGAGAAAACCAACGGCAGCATCTCCGCGCGGGAGGGCGAGGAGGCCACGCTGCCCTGCCGGCTGCAGGGAGCCCCCCTGCCCCGCTCTCAGCTCTCAGCCACCTGGTTCCGGGTGCGGGGCGGCGGCCGCGACGGTGCCCTGCTGTCCCTGCGGCGCGATGGCACCGTGCAGTACCCCGAGGGGCGCCTGGCAGCCAGGCTGTTCCTGCGCCGCCCCTCCGCCCGCGACTTCAGCCTGACGCTGAGCAGCGTGGAGAGCGGAGATGCTGGGGTGTATTACTGCCAGCTGCAGCAATGGCAGCAGCAGGGCGAGGGCAAGGACTGGGCTGTGCAGGCCTTGGCACGCTCAGGGCACACCCAGCTCATCACCGTCCCGCCAGGTAACACTGCTGGGTGCCAGGGGCTGGTCACCTCCTCTCCACAGAGCCATGCTGGGGCCAGGACCTCAGTGGTTTGGGGGGAGAATTCTTGGTGTGACTTCTCTGGCAAGTCTGGCTAGGCTGAGGTCTCTCTAAACTTCACTTTGGGGTGAGTGGAGTCGCCTGCTGGGTGCAAAGGTAGTGCCACAGACATGTTTTATGAAAAAGCCTTTCCTTAGGATTCTTCCTCCTGAGAAGCTGAGGTCTCAGGAACAAAATGCAAACATTGATTATCTGCTGCTGTGGAATGCAGCAGGTGCATCTGTGATTGGTCTCATGTGGTTGTTTCTAATTAATGGCCAATCACAGTCCAGCTGTCCAGACTGTCTGGGTCATTCACAAGCCTTTGTTATAATTTTCTATTCTAAGCTAGCCTTCTAAAGAAATCCTTTCTTCTATTCTTGTAGTATAGTTTTAATATAAGATGTATATCACAAAATAGGATTCTATTCTGGTAGGAATCCAGAATCACTGGATTCTGCATGCAGAAGTTTAAGTAAATAAAAGCAAAGGTTTCAGTCAGGTGCACGAAGCATTTTTAGGAGGGTAATAGGCAGGAGTTGTTGCTGCTTTGAGAAAATAGGAGGCTCAGATGACCCATGTGGAGGAAAAAATATAAACTGTGAGATCAATCATGATGCACCCAGCTGAGAGGATCTGGCACTTGTGCTCGCCTTCAGCTCAGGCCGTGCCTGAAGCCAGCCTGGGTGCCTGCACGAGTTCTGGCTTCTGCAGCAATTCCCAGAGCTGAGCAGCATGGAAAGAGAGACCCTGCAGAGCCCTCCCCTCTGCCTGCTGCTCCCACAGCCAGGCACAGGCCTGCTCTCATGGCTTTGCACCTACAGCAGAGCTAATCTGGATTTAATTGCACAGAGAGGGACTGACAGCACTTCATCCCCCCTGCTGCTCTGTTGCTGCTGTTACCCATCGCAGCTCTCTAGCACGCAGGATTTCTCCTTCATCAGCTCCCTCTAGCTCTTGTTACCCATTACTGGTGGAAAAACCATTGCTAAAATTGCTCAGTAACTGGTAGTAAATTCTCCTCTAATTTTTGAATAAGTGTTTTCGCCAAGTGGTTTTCACAAAAGGCAAAGTCTTAGCTGGGTGTTTTTTCTTTCTCCCTTTCTTTTTAATTTTTTTTTTTTTGGGTGGCCATGTGTGTGCATGTGTGTTCCTCCAGTGATGCAGGTATCTTTGAAGTACCCAGCAGCCTCCACCTCAGCTGGCGAGCTGTTCTGCAGGAGCTGCCAGGGATGAGGATGGTGCTCACAGCTGCCTGCAGCTCTCTGGGGATGAAATACAATAGCAGATCAGCATAACAAGGGGGGGCAGATGTCTGGGGGGGGACAGGCACCTTTTCCTCTTATCCCATCTTGCTCAGGGGTGCAGCCTCTGACAGATTTCTGCCTCATCCCACTGTCAGTGGTGTCAGGCAGGGTGTGTTGCTTTTCCTCACTGAGCCCAGTCTGGAATGGGTGAGAAGAACTGGGCTGTTTCTGTTGGGATGTTTCAGATGAACAAGCCAGGGCCTTATCTGACCTCCCCAGACAAGAAATTGAGGTAAATTACCTGGTTTCTCTCTCCCTTCTCCCCAGGTAGCCTGTATGAATTCTTAAAAATTGGTAGCTGTTGAAGATTGAAGGAAAAGTGTTAAGAAAATAGCACTTAGGAGTGAGAAACTCAAACCAGCTTGGGGCCTCACTTTTTCTTTCTTTTTTCTTTCAGAGTCAACTGTTTTGTCTAGGATCTGCTCATCCCCACCACTGCTGAACTTCATCTTATACTTACCACTGGTTCTGATCCTTCTGCTGGCCCTTGCTGTCTTCTGCTGGTACTGCAAATTCAGGAAAAGCAAGAAAAGCAACATCACTGGATGGATGATGGAACTGGACGGGAATGAAGAGGCCAAGAAAACTTAGCTGGTCTGTGGACTAGCAGAGCTGGACAGCTGAGGAAGACTGAGTACTTGCAGTGGGGCTTTTTATTGTTTTGTATTGGCTCTTGCAATAAATCCTTGAAATTGTGTGTTTGTTTTTGATATAATGAGGCAGCTTTGGAATTACTAAGCAAATAGGGTTTACATAATAAGTGTTTCTGTCTTTTAGGTTAGGTACTCACCCACTTCCTGCTCTGTTTGTTGTGGTACATTTGGAGACCCTTGCAATATGCATCTCCCACTGTGGATGGAAGTGGTGTTATTCCTCTGCAGGAACAAAGGGAAAACACAGCTCTTTCTGTGCTGTGACACAAAAGTATCACATTTCTACTAATTTTAGGTGTCATGACAAAGCTATGTGGTATCCAGGCTAAAAATCAGTGGTAGAACTGGAAGTGGAATATTGGTGTCCCATTTCAGTCATCGCCCTTGCCTTTGCCCACTCTTTGCTGGGGAAGCTCTTGGACACCTCTGTTTTCACATCCTGAGAGTGCCCAAAGAGCATCACCTCTCCAAAATGAAATGGGTCTTCATCAAAACCTGTCACAGGAACGTGAGAGACTGAGCAAGGCTGGCTGGGCCTGAAAAAAGTCCAGACCAGAGGAATCACAGCCATTCGCAAAAAACCAAATTCTGTTGACTCAGTAAAGGACTGACATGGAGTCTTGGATCCCAGAAGGAAGATGTGGACATCAGACCATCTTGGAGAGGACCCTACAAAGTTCCAGCTCCCTCCTTTGCTTCTGCTGTAGGAGAAGACAGCATCCAGCCCCTGGCACCTGGGCTGTCTGTGGGTCAGGAAGCTGCACAGCTGGCATCTGGTATTAGACACATCCAGGTTGTCCCATATAATAAAAAAACATATGTGTGCTTGTGGGGCAGCTCCTCTATACCCTGGAATCCAGGGCTCACCTTTTCAAGGCTGAGGAGCTCTGCTACCTGATAAATAGCTGGTATTGTGCAAAATGGGATGTGGTCCCAGGGAGCTGTAAGGTCAGGTATCAGGGCAACACTCTGAGCACGTTCCTCAGACCAAAGCAGCTTTATAGAAACCGCAGCAGGCACTCAAAGACCTGCTTCCTGTGACCACAGAGAGATTTGGAGACACCACAGCCCCTCTAGGTGACCTGTTCTTTCACTTTCTTTGCAATTAGGAAAGCTGCCTGACTTTATCCTGAAGAACTGGCAGGTGCTTCAGTCCCTTGAAAATGCAGTTTTTGCACACATCTGCTGCTGTTTCCCTGTTCAGCCACCTCTGTCTGTGCGGGCTGCTTCTAGCTTTGTCAGTCTTTCCCTGCAGGATGTTGGGCCCCGTGCAGCTTTTCCCTTTGCTGGCCTGACCCCAGCTGCCTCTCCCGCAGCGTGAGCGCTCAGAGCTGCGTGTGGGGCTCTCTGCAGAGGTTTCCCCCCTGCCTGGTGGGTTATGTCCCGTTTACACATCCCAGTGGGATGTTTGATTTCCTCTTGGCGTGTGACGGCGCGGCGCTGTTTGCGCTTGGCTCGTGACCATCAGGCCCCTCTCGGCAGGTTTGCTGTCTAGCAGGTTGTGTCTCCACTGTGTGCTCAGGCTGTTGGCTGTTCCTGTCTAACTGCAGCCCCATTTTCATGGAGGTGTTGAGCAGCTTTTGGCACCAGTTTGTGGAAGATGCTGCTGTCTGTCTTAGCCCTGTCTCGGTGAAGCTTTAACTCTTGGGCCGGTTTCCATCTGTTTGACAGAGAAGCAGATGCTCCTGGGATATTAAACTCCTACAGGTTTCATGGAAAGTGGTAAGTGGATGAAGGAAAGGAGGCAGGCCACCAAGGGAAGGCTGCAGTGTTAGCTGCCCACCTGGTGCCTGGTTTGTGTTTAGGGGATATGGAAAGGAAATGCAGATGTGTAAGGGCACAGGAAAGGAAGGAAAGAACTGCTTTTCTCTATCAACTGTTAACAATAAATCTATGCACGTAGCTTATCTGCTAATTTTGGGCTGTTTATCCAGGTTTTCATTTGGATTGTTTCCTTAGTTTGCCCAAGAATACCTCGGGAGCCTACAAACCTTGGTGAAGTCAAGAATATGTGATGCCTGCTGCTTATCCCTTCCCACCAGGTTTTCAGTATTATTGCAAAGGAGATAGGTAGGTCTGCTTTGGTTTTGTTCAAAACAAACAGAAAAGTAGTGGGTTGGTTTTTTTCTTGCATTCTTTTTAGTATTTTTAACTACTTTGTCCCTGTACCTCCCTGGGGATTAAAGTTAAAAAGATGCTGCTCAGTTTCCACTTCTTTTTAAATATAATTTTGCCCTACTTGCCTCACTCGGTATCTCACACCTTCTCAGATATTACCACAGCAAACTACTAATAGATGGCTTGACAGCCCATTCTTTATGTGGCCTAGGATGAACCTCATCAAGACCATCTTTCTAGTCAAAATCTGAATTATTTAGGCCACTACTCATTACCAGAGTGCTGGGGACAGCCCCTACCCTACTGTGGCAGTCACGTGTGTGGGTCAATCTTTAAAAGCTGTGTGAGCTCTCTGAGTGACCTGAGTTTGGTGCACCCCCCAGAATTGTGCTGTCCCCCTCACTCAGCCACCTCAGGAGCCCATGGCAGGTCTGTGGAGGGATCTTTTCTGCAAGCAAAAAGCTGCAGACTGCTGCAACAAGAGATTGTTGTGTCTAGTGGACTGGGAGGAAAAGTTTGGCAGAGAGAGGGAGGTTTCTCCATCAACTTTCTTCCTCTGTGCCCTTTTTGCTCAGTTAACCTGAGCCCCGTAAGTAGCAGCTTCCCATTCATGCAGGTGTTAATTTAAGTTTGTAAGTGTGCCTAGGGCCATGATGAAAGGGTCTGCAAGGAGAATGTGTGTTTTTGCAGCAGTGGGCTTTCCCCCCTGTTTTTTCTTCGGGCTTTGCTGGGTCACTGCCAAACCTTTAGCTGACTAAATGTTTAGGATGTATTTTTTTCCATGAGTAGACTTTGCATTCCAGCTGGTTCCTGCAGCCCCTGCCTGTTTTGTTTATCCTTTGGCCTTGGTCCTTGGCAACTTAGACAAAGCAGAACCACTCAGAGAACTCTGAACCTTCCTTAGCCGTTAAGAAACTGCTACATTGGATCTTCCTGCTGCTGGATTTTTTTGGTCCTTCTCAAATCACCTGCTCCTCCCTCTTTTCTTCCAGAGGATAATATGGCATTATGTAATTATTATTGTTATAGTTGCAGTTGCACAGGGCAGGAAGGGAGTAATGCTTTGCAGGGCAGAAGAAGTAATGTGGAGGCTGTGAGGAGTAATGTGGAGGAGCTGTGAGGCTTGAGGTGGGAAGGACAGATGAGAGGTGGGAAGGATGGATGAGAGGTGGTAGGGTGGAATCTGGCTCAGTTTGCTGCCACAGCAGGCAGGAGGAACCAGCTCAGTGTCCTTTTAGCCAGCTGCACTCCCCAGAAAAGATTCTGGCTGTGGTGGTGTGGGACTGACAAGATTAACGTGTGTACCTGTGCTGTACCTACTCCTTGTAGGGGTGAGAGGAACTTTAATTTCTAGGGCTGTCGACTAAGTGTGAAAATTGACCTGCTGGGGGTAGAACACCGGTTTTATCATTATTTTAAGCCTGAGAGAATTAATGGGTGAGTGCTGGAAGCAGTATGGCATACTAGGAGGGGCTGTGACTGCTCCCAGCCCCCTCGTGGGTTGCTAATAGGGAGGAGAGGTCCAGTGTCCCGTTTGAAAGAGAAGGGCCATGACCAATCGATGTTCAATGCGGCAGCAATGCCTCGCGCGGTGGCCGCGGGATAAAAAGGCAGAGAGGCAGCCTGAACTGTAAAGACATTTCATTTCCCTGGTAATGAGGGAGACACACTGTGGCAATGAAACCAGCGAGAGAGAGGCTGAGATGCTAATTTCTGCTCCTGCTGCCGCTGCTGCTTTGATCTGAAGCAAATGCCCGTTTTAAATTGCAAGCGGATGCGAGTCAGATACCATCCAGCCAGTGGCTTACAGGCTTAATGGAGTGGGACGTGCGCTGCTGCCTGGTAATGTTGGGAGAGGCAGGCAATTCAGAGAGGAATTACTGAAGGGCTAAAGAGACAGGGAGCAAGGGTAGGGGGGATGTCACAGGCTAACTCTGTGGGGCACAGTGTCCCCTGCTTTCTGTCCTTGGGAGGCTGTCCTGGTGTCACTTGCCCGCGTTTGAAGGCACACATCCTGCAAGGGCAACCTGCTCTTTGAACATCAATTTGGGGCATTCTCCAGGTGAGGCAAAGGCATGGGAATTAAGGTGTTGTTCATTTTGTGCTATCATTTGGGCATTTAATTGAACATGAGCAAGATAACTGACAAAGATATTCTGGGACAGACCCAGAGGCTCTTTGGGATGGAGTCGTTAATCCAGAAGCAGTGACTGGGAGCCTGGTAGCTGATACTGGACAATGGCATCTTCTGGAGATTCTTTTGGGGAAAGACCTGAATTATCTTGAAGAACTAATGTCTAAATATTTATTATATTTATATTTATTATACTCTTCACTAACACAAGGCTTTTGGGTCTAGGATGAGGCTGGAGTTTGTTGTGTGCCTCCTGTGGGTATCCAGAGGTTTGGAGGTCTCTGCAAGATGCTGCACTTGGCCACGCAGTCTTGAGAAATCTGAGGGACCTGCAGGCACCTGCAGGGAGGATTGACCTCTGCACTAAGCAAAGAAATGGTCTGGCTATTGAAAAAGGCTCACAAACCTGTGAGGTTCTTTGAAGGAGTCAGCATGTGAATGGGAAAAATCTTGCGGCTGTAGTCTGTGTGGAGCCAAAAGAGGCTCCACAATGTCCATGGTTATTACAGAAACTAAGTAACGGAGGGACAAAACTGGCAGCTCCTCCAAATAGCAGGGCTGAGCTATTTGTTAAAAATACCAGGCAGAAAAGAAGGTAAGTGGTTCTGACAGAAAAGGGAGGTCACCAGCGATGAGACCTGTGCTGCTCTGCGAACACAGAAATGGGCTGGAAAAGAGGATGATTGCTAAACAAAGAAAGATAATATTAAGTTAATCAAGGCATTAGCAGCAAGGGCTGACTCTGATGAAATTCACAGGGTGCTATGAGTCTGAGTGGCTGGTAATGAAACAGGAGATGACATTTGTGTAGGCGACTGTAAAGTGAGAGATGGTGGCAAAAACTAACCAGTCTCAGCTTCACTATGAAATGATGGGGTCTGAGCTGACCACGGTCATTCAGAAGCAAAACCTTCATGTGAGAATAGCCAGGTGTGTGTAACAGCTGCACGATGATCAGAACAGCCAAGATAGCAAAACCAGGAGCGAGTTATCAGGAAATAAAGACAAAAACATAATTCTGCTGCTGTGTACACCTGGGGAGCATTCACACCTTCCATGAAGGGCTGTTCCTCCTCCCCCACAAAGGACAGCACACCTAGGCAGGGCACAGGGAGGGCTGGAAAACAGTTTTGGGTTTTTCCAAAATATGCTTTTAAAAGCATTAGAATTCCCTTTCAGTACAGTAAATCATGTAATCTGTAGGCCACTAGGCAAGATGAAGCTTTTAGATTATCCATTATCCTTTCTTTTTCTGCAGCATTCAAAGACTTCACACTATCACAATAAGATAGTTGAGAATTTTTTTCTGCTTAACAAATGAGGGAGCTTAGAGATAGGGGTTTGCTGTAAAACAGGCAAAGAAATAGGAAATCTGTTTTTTTAGAATATCTCTAGAGAAAGAGACAAGAGAAAAGACTGGCTCTAATAGTGAGAATCAAAGGGAAAAATCTCTGCTGGATCCAAAATAAGTTTCCATAGAAACAGATTTTTCAGAGAATGAATTACTGCAGTATGAAATTAAGATTGTGGATCTAATTCTGCAAAATATTTAAGCATGTTCTTTGCTTATCCCTATTCAGTTCAAGATGCAAGTGTGTGATTTCCATGGAGGCTTATGTGCTTTATTTGATGGAGGTAGAAATAAGGACAAGCTGCACTGAAGTGGGATCCAGGTTTTCTTGTGCTTCCTTGTCACTGACAAACTTGCAACTTATTTTTTATGGCAGCATGTGTTGCTTTGCTGTCAGAAATGTGTAGGCCCCAGTGCCTCAATCTGAGAGTTCAGCACAAAGTTCCATCAGACTCTTGCCACTGCTGGGGAGTGGAGTCAGCAGAGTTTTTACATTGCTGGGAACGTTATTGTTTTGTTAATTAACTTTTTTTTTTTTCTATTTATGTGCAGGTTTAAGTTTAAATGGGATACTTATTCTGTAAATGAATGCCATGGTGATTATCAGATAATTAATTTGAGAAGTGATGGTATAAGAGGTTGAGATTTGCTCATAATCTGTCTTTTGTGCACCTCTGTTTGTGGCCCACAGAAATTTTAAACACAGGATAGGTTCTTAATATTTTGCATGCTAATTGCTTTTATTGTAAGTGTGTACTGCTAAATGATTTGGTTTAGTTTAAGCTATTTAAAGCTGTTTTGTATATCTTTTTCTCCCCTCTGTGTTGTGGCTTTATTCTTAGCTGAATTAACAGGACAAATAAGGCTTGACTCAGAGTTTTATTTCCATTTACTGTACTTGGAATAGATGAAGCTCTTGTGTAGCAAAGCTGCAGCTACTCTTCTTCATGCAGACTTTCCATGTTCTTATTCCCTCTTTATTTCACATATTCCTCTTTATTTCACATCTTCCAGCTTTTAATTTTGGGAGGTGTATATATGTAGACCCCCTTCCAAGCATTTCCCAGCAGCACTACAGAGCCCAAAACATGAACTTAAGCCTAGTGCTAATAGTGTTTTGGGACTCTGTTTGAGATGATGCAGGACAAATAAACCTCATGGAAATTGCATATAATTTTTTTTGTTCCCTTCTCTGAGCCCTTGTGCTTGTCCCAGCCAAAATAAACTCTCAAGGCATTTAAACAATCCATCTTCAGATAATATTCATGTCAGTGTTCCATCTTAACGTGGAAGCTCTTGACTTGCTTGGGTCCAGATGAACAAATTCCCCTGCTTGTCACCCAGCTGTGGCTGCAGGGGTTCCTGCCTGCCCTGGGGTGGTGATGGTCACAGATGCTGAACCTGGAGTCCAAATCCTTAGCAGGGGAACAGCAGCAGCAGCTGAAACTGTCCCCTGGCACCACTGAGCTTCAGTGTTCCCTTACAGCTGGAAAGCATTCTTTCTCAAAATTTCCCCTGACAGGGAGATGGAAGACACACTTCATCTCCTGGAGACTCCTTGTGCTTGCTTTGCTGGCATCCTCCCCTCCTCCTCCTCCTCCTCTCTGCTTTGGGACAGATTTTTTGTTTAGTCAGTGCCTGCCACGCTGGTACCATCAAAAGGGCACATCAGTGGTGGCAGAAGTTCTGCCTCTCCTTTGGTGCTGGTTTTCAGCTCCCAGCTTTGCAAGGTGTGAGGGAAGGATGCTGTCAGAGGATATTCCATTCCTGCAGCAAAACCACTGAGGGGAGCCTAAAGGACAGCTTTTCTTCTCTGATGATTTCAAATCCCTGAGGAGGCCATGACCTGTGTCAGGGACCAAAATGGTGAACAGATTTGCATGGGAAAAGCAGATTTTTCTCCCCTTTTGCTGCCTCCTCAGACCTCTGGCCCCACATGCTCAGCAGAGAAGAAGCCAACCTTGCTCACTCCCCTGCCAGGCATCCCAGGCCCACCACACAAACTGTGGAGCTGCACAAACCTTCCTCTGTGCTTCAGACCTGAGCCAGGTGAGTACAACCCTCCACAGAGCAGCCTTGCTGGCCCCCAAGCCAGACACATCTCCCCTTTGAACTTGCAAAGCCTGCAGTTTGCACGCTCAGCTGAAGCAGTGAGAATGGATAAAACCAATCTATTTTTAATCCAGTGCAAGATCTCTTACTCTTGGCTATTTTTTTTCATAATTGGTTCTGTTTTCTGCTAATGATCTGAAATTTAGCATCTATTTCTGCCTCAGATATTCTGATAACTGGTTCTGAGGAAGAAGATTAAGACTGTTTTTAGCACTGAAGGCTGCAGGACATATGGATGCTGCAGACCTGTTAGTGACAGACAGAAAGTTGTTTGGAGGCAACAGGACAGATTGTCTGGGATTCCTGGCTGAGTCCCAAGGAAAGGCTGATGAGGTAAGCAGTGCTGGGAAAATCCTGTTAGGGAAGGAAAGGAGCAGGCTGGAGCTGAGAGATCACTGGATGCACTGCACCGAATATGCAGTTTCTCCCCAAAATTGAATTCACTTTTGGCACAGAAATGGGATTCATATTCCTCTCTTTGGTGCACTTGCTTCCTTAGCAGGCTGGTGAGGCACTCTGGACTATCCAGCTTTTTGTAATGGGTTAAGACCAAAACCTTGTTCTGAACCATTGAGGCAGCTGGTTCAGGTTGGGATCAGACATTTCTGTCTCCATCCCATTTGCAGATCCACAGTGTGGGATGAACATCTGGAGCAATATCCCCACATCTGGTGCCTGTTGATATGACAGAAGTCAGAAGCTCCAGTGTAGAAATGTTCCTTGCTGAGCTGGAGGGGGCTGTTTCCAAATTCAGGCAGGGCATTTTGGGCAGTGAGAATGTGTACACACATTTGGTAACCACCACCATCCCTCCAGCCCTGGGAGCTGCCCTGTGGCTGCAGTCTGTTTCCATGCTGGGCATGTTTTACACTTCCCTTTGGTCTAAGGGTGATTTGTGCCCCTTCCCCTACGATAGGTGGATTAGCTGTGATTTATTTGGGACAGGCTTGGGACTGGTGATTTGTGTGCTGCTGTGGGTGTAGGAGTTGTGTGATCTCATGCAAAGGGTGATTGCTGCAAAGTGCAAAGGCACAGATTAGGACGAATGACACTCTGGGTCCAAGAGCTGAATGGGGATGTGGGTGGGATATCCAAAACCCTTCAGGTGCATTCTTAAATGCTTCCTCTTCCACTCCCTGCACCCTTCTGATTATGGATAACAAAGTGGCAGGTTTGTCTCCCCTTTCATTCTCTGCTTTTTCAGGAGGAGGTAAGAGGAGTAGCAAAGGACTGAATTCTTCTGCAGAAGAAAAGAAGCAGAAAAGGGGTCTGCAAGCAGAGACGATGCTGCTCCTGGTCAAGGGCATGCACTGTCTGGTCAGGGCACAGCCATGATTCCCTCTGGTAGGAGATGGGAGAGGGAATTTTGGGAGGGATGGATGGAGGCAGTGTCCCTGAGTAGCAGGAAAAGTGCCTGGGAGGGGCCCTGCACAGGGGTCAGGAGGGGCAAGGACCTGGAGGGAAGCTGGAGTCTGGAGATGGGACCAGTGTCAGAAGCACAGAACAGCCCAGGCTGGAAGAGACCTCCCAAGATCATCTGGTTCAACCTTTCATGGGAAACAGAGAGTGTAGATGAGATTCTCTGGCACCCTGTGCAGTCACATCTTGAAAACTTCCAGCAATGAGGCTCCACCACATGCCAGGGGAGTCATTCCAGTGATTGATTTGTTCTCACTGTAAAAAACATATTTGTTATATCCAGATGAAATCTCTCCTCCTATAACTTGTACCCTCTCCATGTGGCTCCTTGTGAAGAGAGAACCTCTGTCTAAATTGTAGTGACCCTTTATGTCCTGGAAAACTATGATGAGGTTCCTCCCCAAGCCTTCTCCAGGAAGAAAAGACCTAATTACTTCAGTTTTTCCACATGCTGAAGGATCTCCAGCTCTTTGATCATTTTTGTGGCCCTCCTTTGGCCCCTTTCCACTCTATCAACACATTTTTTTTGTGTTGTGGAGACCAGAAGAGGATACAGGATGACAGGTGAGATCTGGACAAGGACTGGGGAGAGTGGGACAATCACATCTGTATTTCTGCTGGCTGTGTCCCTGTGGGTGCAGCTCCTGGTCTGATTTGCCTTTGTCACTGCAGTGCTGCACTCCCAACTCGTGCTCAGCCTGGCCCTCTGAGTCCCCCTGTGCAGCCAAAGCCAGGAGACATCTCAGCTGTCCCCTCAATCCTGACGGGAATTTCCTTCAACTCCAGACTCCAGGACTTGGTTAAAAACCCAGCTTTATTCCCCGAATGGCTGCAGGTAAGCATCACATGGATTTCTAATATTATTTGATATTTCTACATATGGATTTTGGGGTTTGTTTTACAGTGTAGCAGCAGGAACAAATCAGCTTGGATTTGTTGGGCCACAGGAGGTTTTTGGGTGTCCCTCATTGCCCACCCTGCATTCCAGACCCCCATGAAGATGAAATCCAGAGCAAACCTTGACTTCTCAATCTATGAGAAAATGCATTGCTTAGAAGAGCTCCCTAAAGCAAATTTCCCAGGATTTTTGATTGAAGAAATCTCTGCAAGCAGTGTGCAGTGAGACTGGAGGTGGCATCCCAGCTCAGGAAAGGTGTCAGGAATGAGGGATGCACACAGAGAGAGCTGGGGGGAGAGGTGGCACTCCAGGCTCCATGGAAATCCAGCAGCTCCTCATTTCCATGGATGGATTTCCCTGCCTGTGGACTCTGGCATGAATTCAGTGATAGATGATGGACTGGCTGTAATGCCAGTGTTATTTCAGAGCTGAATCCAGGGAAAATCTGTCACTGGTGCTGCTGGAATTTGGAATTCTGGGCTTTGTTCTGCTGCAGGGGAAGCAAATCCAGCCCTTTCCTTTTGGAATGGCTCTAAATGGGGAATGAGAGCAGAGGTGGCTGCTGGTGCAGGCCATGGAATTGTTTGGGATATTCAGGGCAGGGGGAGGCTGCAGAGGGAGCTCCTCATGGCCTGGAATTGTTTGGGATATTCGAGGCACAGGGAGCTTCTCCTGTCCAGGAATTGTTTGGGGCACAGGGAGCTCCTCCTGTCCAGGAATTGTTTGGGATGTTTGGGGCACAGGGAGCTCCTCCTGGCCTGGAATTGTTTGGGATATTCGGGGCACAGGGAGCTCCTCCTGGACTGGAATTGTTTGGGGTGTTTGGGGCACAGGGAGCTCCTCCTGGCCAGGAATTGTTTGGGATATTCGAAGCACAGGGAGCTCCTCCTGACCTGGAATTTTTTGGGATGTTTGGAGCACAAGGAGCTCCTCCTGGCCTGGAATTGTTTGGGATATTTGGGGCGCAGGGAGCCCCTCCTGGCCTGGAATTGTTTGGGGCACAGGGAGCTCCTCCTGTCCAGGAATTGTTTGGGATGTTTGGGGCACAGGGAGCTCCTCCTGGCCTGGAATTGTTTGGGATATTCGAAGCACAGGGAGCTCCTCCTGTCCAGGAATTGTTTGGGATATTCGGGGCACAGGGAGCTCCTCCTGGCCTGGAATTGTTTGGGATGTTTGGAGCACAGGGAGCTCCTCCTGGACTGGAATTGTTTGGGATGTTTGGGGCACAGGGAGCTCCTTCTGGACTGGAATTGTTTGGGATGTTTGGGGCACAGGGAGCCCCTCCTGGCCTGGAATTGTTTGGGATATTTGGGGCACAGGGAACCCCTCCTGGACTGGAATTGTTTGGGGTGTTTGGGGCACAGGGAGCTCCTCCTGGCCTGGAATTGTTTGGGATGTTTGGGGCACAGGGAGCTCCTCCTGGCCTGGAATTGTTTGGGATATTCGAAGCACAGGGAGCTCCTCCTGTCCAGGAATTGTTTGGGATATTCGGGGCACAGGGAGCTCCTCCTGGCCTGGAATTGTTTGGGATGTTTGGAGCACAGGGAGCTCCTCCTGGACTGGAATTGTTTGGGATGTTTGGGGCACAGGGAGCTCCTTCTGGACTGGAATTGTTTTGGATGTTTGGGGCACAGGGAGCCCCTCCTGGCCAGGAATTGTTTGGGATATTCGAAGCACAGGGAGCTCCTCCTGGCCTGGAATTTTTTGGGATGTTTGGAGCACAGGGAGCTCCTCCTGTCCAGGAATTGTTTGGGATATTCGGGGCACAGGGAGCCCCTCCTGGCCTGGAATTGTTTGGGATATTTGGGGCACAGGGAGCCCCTCCTGGACTGGAATTGTTTGGGGTGTTTGGGGCACAAGGAGCTCCTCCTGGCCTGGAATTGTTTGGGGCACAGGGAGCTCCTCCTGTCCAGGAATTGTTTGGGATGTTTGGGGCACAGGGAGCTCCTCCTGGCCTGGAATTGTTTGGGATATTCGGGGCACAGGGAGCTCCTCCTGTCCTGGAATTGTTTGGGATATTCGGGGCACAGGGAGCTCCTCCTGGCCTGGAATTTTTTGGGATGTTTGGAGCACAGGGAGCTCCTCCTGGACTGGAATTGTTTGGGATGTTTGGGGCACAGGGAGCTCCTTCTGGACTGGAATTGTTTTGGATGTTTGGGGCACAGGGAGCCCCTCCTGGCCTGGAATTGTTTGGGATATTTGGGGCACAGGGAGCCCCTCCTGGCCTGGAATTGTTTGGGGTGTTTGGGGCACAGGGAGCTCCTCCTGGCCTGGAATTGTTTGGGATATTTGGGGCACAGGGAGCTCCTCCTGGACTGGAATTGTTTGGGATATTCGGGGCACAGGGAGCTCCTCCTGGCCTGGAATTGTTTGGGATATTCGAGGCACAGGGAGCTTCTCCTGTCCAGGAATTGTTTGGGGCACAGGGAGCTCCTCCTGTCCAGGAATTGTTTGGGATATTTGGGGCACAGGGAGCTCCTCCTGGCCTGGAATTGTTTGGGATATTCGAGGCACAGGGAGCTTCTCCTGGCCTGGAATTGTTTGGGGCACAGGGAGCTCCTCCTGGACTGGAATTGTTTGGGATATTCGGGGCACAGGGAGCTCCTCCTGGCCTGGAATTGTTTGGGATATTCGGGGCACAGGGAGCTCCTCCTGTCCTGGAATTGTTTGGGATATTTGGGGCACAGGGAGCTCCTCCTGGCCTGGAATTGTTTGGGATATTTGGGGCACAGGGAGCTCCTCCTGGCCTGGAATTGTTTGGGATATTCGGGGCACAGGGAGCTCCTCCTGGCCTGGAATTGTTTGGGATATTCGGGGCACAGGGAGCTCCTCCTGGCCTGGAATTGTTTGGGATATTCGAGGCACAGGGAGCTCCTCCTGTCCAGGAATTGTTTGGGATATTCGAAGCACAGGGAGCTCCTCCTGGCCTGGAATTGTTTGGGATATTCGAAGCACAGGGAGCTCCTCCTGGCCTGGAATTTTTTGGGATGTTTGGAGCACAGGGAGCTCCTCCTGGACTGGAATTGTTTGGGATGTTTGGGGCACAGGGAGCCCCTCCTGGACTGGAATTGTTTGGGATGTTTGGAGCACAGGGAGCCCCTCCTGGACTGGAATTGTTTGGGATATTTGGGGCACAGGGAGCTCCTCCTGGACTGGAATTGTTTGGGATATTCGAGGCACAGGGAGCTTCTCCTGTCCAGGAATTGTTTGGGGCACAGGGAGCTCCTCCTGTCCAGGAATTGTTTGGGATATTCAAAGCACAGGGAGCTCCTCCTGGCCTGGAATTGTTTGGGGTGTTCAGGGCACAGGGAGCCCCTCCTGGCATGGAATTGTTTGTCCCTCCAAGGTCTCTCCAAGGTCCCTCCCAGTCCAAACCAGTCTGGGATGGGATCCTGGGCTGGGTTGGGGTTGCACCCTGCAGATCTCTGCTCTCCTGCGTCACTCTCCTGATTAATCTCAGTCATGAATTAGTTAATTAGCCTGGTTGGGTGTCATAATAGACAGAGACATGTGGGGGTTTTTATGTAGAATAGGTGAATTTTTATTTAGAGTTGATTTTTATATGGTGTTAGAAGGTACTGTCTGTGACTTTAATTAATTAGTAAATTAGTGAAACTCAGGTTATTACCTGGTAATGACCAATGCATTTGTTTCTCACATTTTTCTCTTTTTACATAGTTTACATTTTTTGTCTCTTGGGGAATGAGTGTTTTGCACAAGTGGGATTTTCTTTGTAGGTGTGAGCTGGTTTTTCACAAGAACAGATTGTTGTGTAAACTGATTCATATCCTTATAATTTTTTTACTGGGAATTGAACAGGTTAACTTTAATAGCAAGGCTTGAGCTGTGTTTTACAAAGTTTTTAATTGTATTTTTACTTCCCTGTAGCAGTTTAGGTAACAGGGTTTGAAGCTCAGCTTCTCCTGCTCCTTCAAACCCCAGTTTGGAAAATATCACTGGTGAAATGTGGAGATTTTCACCAAACTTTTTTTTTTTAAACAAAAGAATAGCAGTGACATTAATGTAGAATTGTAACAGCTGTGTTTGATCCTTTCAGATTTTAAAGAAGAAAGAAAACCAGAAGGCAAATGTTCTCCCAGGGAACAGCTGAGCTCTAAGGTTCAAGTGCTCGTTTTGTTTGCAGATGCATCATTAATGTTCAGAGATTCTATTAATATTCATAATATTTCTAACATTAATAAATTTAATAATTAATCTATATTATAAATCTTATAAATTTAATTAATATATTTAATACCATTAAAAATACTGACCTTAATACAATTAATATTATTTATTTGTTTCCAGTCTGGTGTGCAGCCCACTCAGAGTTTCTCTGTTTGGAGTTCCATCCCCGTGTCAGTAAGAAAGAAACCAAAACAAAGTTTTATTGTTGAAATAAAATTTCCTTTGCTGGAACACTCAGGCTGTGTGTGCTGTGGTGCTTCTGTGACTCCTGGGAAAAATATTTCAGGATTTCAGGCTCCTGGATCCTTTGCAGGCTGATTTTGGGACGGGTTTAGAACTGTTTTGGCAATTTCTGTTAAATTGCAGTTCATAGCGTGGGTGCTGCAGGGAAAGGTTTAAAGTAATGAAAAATATTCTGAGAGAATCATGGAATAAAGGCTCTGATCCAGCAGGAATGAGAAGAACACGGAGGTATCACCCAGGAAGAGAATCCAAGGGAATCCATTGGAATATTCTGAATACTTTGAGAGTTCTTGCTTAGCAATTCTAGGGAAAAAAGAATTTAAAAAATATTCATATATTTATATATAAAAATATAGAATAGAAATATAAGAGAAATATATATTATATATATATTATATATTTACATATATATAACATAATATGTTATTATATTATATTATATATATTATTATAGAATATATAATATATATATTATATATGTGTATATTAACATAAATGTATATTATATAATAATATATAATATATAATATATAATATATAATATATAATATATAATATATAATATATAATATATAATATATAATGTATAATGTATAATATATAATGTATAATAATATATAATATACTATATACTATATACTATATACTATATACTATATAGTATAAATATCTAAATATTATTTTTGAATTATATATGTATACACACACACACATATATATTTATACATACACATATACATACATATATATGTGTGTATATATATAAATAAAGAAACCCATACAATTCTAGAATTCCTTAATTTATCGCCCTCCCAATTCTAGACTATAATTCTTGGATTTTTTAATTTATTATTAATAGGGATAAGGAGTTGAGGAATTGTTGATCTATGGTTGAGTACATGAGCAATCCATGGCTCTGTCTTCAGTAATCAATAACTGATCAAGAATTGCCAGTTTTACTGATAACAGTGATTGAATAAATCCCAAATTATTGAACTATGGACAATGTTCCCCAGGGCCACTGGGGTGGGACAGGGGAGAGGCCCCGAGACCCTGCTGGGCTCTGTCACACTCAACTGTCCCTGGTGACCCTGGGGGTGTCCCTGGTGCCATCTGGGATTGGCCCTGGGGCTCTGGAGCTGCCCCCCAGCCCTGCAGCCCTGCCAAGGCCCCAGAGCCCAGCAGGGACCCAGAGGAGCCCCAAGACATTGGGGGACACCTGGGGACACCCAGGGCACCCCCGGAGCCCCAGCTGGGGGCACTGGGGACAGGGGGACGGGGGAGGGAGCACAAAGCACCCGAGGAGCCTCTGTGGGGTCAGAGCAGGGAAACTGAGGCTGAGGAGCTCACGGGGCTGCTCGGGGCCACTGAGACCTGACCAGGGACACTCAGCAGCACTCTGGGGCTACTCCAGGTCATTGGGGTCATCTCAAGGTCACTCCAGGTCATTGGGGTTATTTGAAGGTCATTCAAGGTCATTTTGGGGTTACTCTAGGTCATTGGGGTCACTTGAGGTCACTTTTGGATTTTGAGATTTTTGAGTTTCTGACTGGGGTTACTTTAGGTCATTTTTGGGGTCATGTTGGGGTTACTCTAGGTCATTGGGGTCATTTGAAGGTCATTCAAGGTCATTTTGGGGTTACTCTGGGTCATTGGGGTTACTTGAGGTCACTTTTGGATTTTGAGATTTTTGAGTTTCTGACTGGGGTTACTTTAGGTCATTTTTGGGGTCATGTTGGGGTTACTCCAGGTCATTGGGGTCATTTGAAGGTCATTCAAGGTCATTTTGGGGTTACTCTAGGTCATTGGGGTTACTTGAGGTCACTTTTGGATTTTGAGATTTTTGAGTTTCTGACTGGGGTTACTTTAGGTCATTTTTGGGGTCATGTTGGGGTTACTCCAGGTCATTGGGGTCATTTGAAGGTCATTCAAGGTCATTTTGGGGTTACTCTGGGTCATTGGGGTCACTTGAGGTCACTTTTGGATTTTGAGATTTTTGAGTTTCTGACTGGGGTTACTTTAGGTCATTTTTGGGGTCATGTTGGGGTTACTCCAGGTCATTGGGGTCATTTGAAGGTCATTCAAGGTCATTTTGGGGTTACTCTAGGTCATTGGGGTTACTTGAGGTCACTTTTGGATTTTGAGATTTTTGAGTTTCTGACTGGGGTTACTTTAGGTCATTTTTGGGGTCATGTTGGGGTTACTCCAGGTCATTGGGGTCATTTGAAGGTCATTCAAGGTCATTTTGGGGTTACTCTGGGTCATTGGGGTCACTTGAGGTCACTTTTGGATTTTGAGATTTTTGAGTTTCTGACTGGGGTTACTTTAGGTCATTTTTGGGGTCATGTTGGGGTTACTCTAGGTCATTGGGGTCATTTGAAGGTCATTCAAGGTCATTTTGGGGTTACTCTGGGTCATTGGGGTCATTTGAGGTCACTTTTGGATTTTGAGATTTTTGAGTTTCTGACCGGGGTTACTTTAGGTCATTTTTGGGGTCATGTTGGGGTTACTCTAGGTCATTGGGGTCATTTGAAGGTCATTCAAGGTCATTTTGGGGTTACTCTAGGTCATTGGGGTTACTTGAGGTCACTTTTGGATTTTGAGATTTTTGAGTTTCTGACTGGGGTTACTTTAGGTCATTTTTGGGGTCATGTTGAGGTTACTCTAGGTCATTGGGGTCATTTGAAGGTCATTCAAGGTCATTTTGGGGTTACTCTAGGTCATTGGGGTTACTTGAGGTCACTTTTGGATTTTGAGATTTTTGAGTTTCTGACTGGGGTTACTTTAGGTCATTTTTGGGGTCATGTTGGGGTTACTCTAGGTCATTGGGGTCATTTGAAGGTCATTCAAGGTCATTTTGGGGTTACTCTAGGTCATTGGGGTCACTTGAGGTCACTTTTGGATTTTGAGATTTTTGAGTTTCTGACTGGGGTTACTTTAGGTCATTTTTGGGGTCATGTTGGGGTTACTCTAGGTCATTGGGGTCATTTGAAGGTCATTCAAGGTCATTTTGGGGTTACTCTAGGTCATTGGGGTTACTTGAGGTCACTTTTGGATTTTGAGATTTTTGAGTTTCTGACTGGGGTTACTTTAGGTCATTTTTGGGGTCATGTTGGGGTTACTCTAGGTCATTGGGGTCATTTGAAGGTCATTCAAGGTCATTTTGGGGTTACTCTAGGTCATTGGGGTCACTTGAGGTCACTTTTGGATTTTGAGATTTTTGAGTTTCTGACTGGGGTTACTTTAGGTCATTTTTGGGGTCATGTTGGGGTTACTCCAGGTCATTGGGGTCATTTGAAGGTCATTCAAGGTAATTTTGGGGTTACTCTAGGTCATTGGGGTCATTTGAGGTCACTTTTGGATTTTGAGATTTTTGAGTTTCTGACTGGGGTTACTTTAGGTCATTTTGGGGTAAAATTGGGGTTACTTTAGGTCATTGGGGTCATTTGAGGTCACTGGGGTTACTTGAGGTCATTTTTGGGTTTTGGGTTTTGAGTCTCTGAGTGGGGCCACTTGAGGTCATTTCAAGGACACTGAAGGTCTTTTGATGTCATTTTGGGGTCACTTTATGTCATTTTTGTCCCCAATAATTGATGCAGGGCTCAGAACTTGACCTTGGTGTAAATTTTCAGTTTTTATTCTGTCAGCAGCGCTGGTGCAGGAGTTGGGGTGGGGCTGCCTGAAGCCCCTTCCCAAGCCAGGGTATGCCCTGGGATCCCCCATGGCAGCAGCTGAGCCCCTTTGGGGCGGGAATGGGAATGGGATCCTGTCCCAGGGCCCCAGCAGGGCTGGCAGCCCCCCCTGGGTGTGGGATCCATCCTGGGCTGCCAGCAGGAGCACGGCTGGGCCCCTCCTTGGGGCTCCTAAAGGGGGAGAAAATGGGAAAAATATGGGGAAAAATAATGGGGAAAAATAATGGGGAAAAAATAATGGGGAAAAATAATAGGGAAAAATAATGGGGAAAAATAACGGGGAAAAAATAACGGGGAAAAAAATAACCGGGAAAAAATAACAGGGAAAATAACGAGGGAAAGATAACAGAGGAAAAAATAACAGGAGAAAAAATAACGGGGGAAAAGATAATGGGAAAAATTAATGGGAAAAAAATAATGGGAAAAATAGCAGGGGGGAAATAATGGGGAAAAATAATGGGGGAAAATGGGGGGCAATGAGGGGAAAATAAGGGGGAGAAAATAAGGGAGGGAAATAAGGGAGGGAAATAATGGGTGGAAATATAATGGGGGGGGAAAAGGGGAAAAGATAATGGGGAAAAATAATGGGGGAAAATAATGGGGAAAAATAATGGGGAAAAACAATAGGGAAAAATAATAGGGAAAAATAATGGGGAAAAATAATAGGAAAAAATGAGAGGGGAAATGGGGGGAAAATAATGGGGAGAAAATAAGGGAAGGAAATAAAAGGGGAAAATAATGGGGGGAAATATAATGGGGAAAAAATAATGGGGAATAATAATGTGGAAAAAATAATGGGGAACAAATAATGGGAAAAAATAATGGGGAAAAATAACGGGGGAAAATAATGGGAAGAAATAATGGGGAAGAAATAATGGGGAAAGATAATGGGAAAAAACTAATGGGAAAAAACGAATGGGAAAAATAACAGGGGGAAAATAATGGGGAAAAATAATAGGGGAAAAAGAATGGGGGAAAATGAGGGGGGGAAATAAGGGAGGGAAATAAGGGGGGGAATATAATGGGGGAAAAGGGGAAAAGATAATGGGGAAAAAATAATGGGGGAAAATGGGAAAAAATAATGGAAAAATAACGGGGAAAAATAATGGGGAAATAATAATGGGGAAATAATAATGGAGAAATAATAATGTGGAAAAATAATGAGAAAAATTAATGGGAAAAATTAATGGAGAAAATAATGGGGAAAAATAATGGGGAAAAATAATTGGGAAAACCAAGGGGGAAAAACAAGGAGGAAAAAACAAGGGGAAAAAACAAGGGGAAAAATGGACAGAAATGGGGTAAAACTGTGGGGAAATGGAGGAAAGGAGGGAAAAAGGGGACAAAAAGAGGGGTAAAAATAGAGGGAAATTTGGGGCAAAAATGGGGGGAAAAGGGGGAGAAAGGAAAAGCAAGAGGAAGGGAAGCAAAAGGGGGGAGTGGAAAAAAAATGGAGGAGAAATAATGGGGACGGGGTTGGGATTTTCCAGCCCTATTTAAATGCAACACTCACAATGGCAGCACCAGCCAGGGATTTCTTGCTCCTCATGGATCCTCCTCCTCCCCAGCCTTTGGGGTGAATCCCTCTGTCCTGGTTTGAAGGACAGGAGTCTGCCAGGAGGGCAGGAACCTTCCTGGAATAGAAAATCCAAGGAAAATCCCCTGCAGGCTGTAGCTTTGAAATTATGGGGTTTTCAAGCAAAAATATGGGATAAGGAACAGCAGCTCTTTACTAGAATGTATATAATGAAGAAAAGAAGCTACAGACAAGGAAAACAATCCCAGTAACAATCCCAAAACCTTTTCCCACCCTTTGGGCCATTCCCCCTTGGGTGCAGCTGTGGGAACAGCACGATGTCTGGGTGGCTGTGGGGTTTGGGTTAAAGTGGAACAAAAACCCCAAAGCAGCAGCAGGAAACACCTGGAGGAGGGATGAGGTGGAGAAGAGAAGGACAGAGGGATTTTGGGGGGTTTTCCTGGGCTCTCACCTGTCCCGTGCCATGTCCTATGGCAGGGGTGGCAGCAGGGGGAGGGGTCAGGGATTGGGGTCCTGGGTTTGCCCTAAAGAACTGAGCTGAGGGTCAGGGGTCTGGGATTTGGGTCCTGGGTATTCCCTAAAGCACCAAACAGAGAGTCAGGCTCCCTCTGGAGAGAGGGATCAGGGGTTGGGGTCCTGCATTCCCCCCAAGACACCAAGCAGAGGGATTGGGGTCAGGGACTGGAGTCCTGGATTTCCCTTGAAGCACCAAGCAGAGGGTAAGGGTCCCTCTGGAGAGAGGGATCAGGGATTGGGGTCGTGTGTTCCCCCTGAGCACAGGGATTGGGGTCAGGGATTGGGGTCCTGGGTGTTCCCTAACACCGAGCAGAGGGTGAGGGTGCCCCCAGAGCAGATCAGGGATTGAGGTCTTGGGTTTCCCCTAAAACACCAAGCAAAAGTTCAGGGACCCTCTGGAGAGAGGGGTCAGGGATTGGGATCCTGGGTTCCCCCTGAGCAGAGGGTGAGGGATCAGGGGTTGTGGTCCTGGGTTCCCCCTGAGCAGAGGGTGAGGGGTCAGGGATTGGGATCCTGGGTTCCCCCTGAGCAGAGGGTGAGGGATCAGGGGTTGTGGTCCTGGGTTCCCCCTGAGCAGAGGGTGAGGGATCAGGGGTTGGGGTCCTGGGTTCCCCCTGAGCAGAGGGTGAGGGATCAGGGGTTGGGGTCCTGGGTTCCCCCTAAAGCACCAAGCACAGGGTCAGGGACCCTCTGGAGAGAGGGGTCAGTGATTGGGGTCCTGTGTTCCCCCTGAGCAGAGGGTGAGGGATCAGGGGTTGGGGTCAGGGATTGGGGTTCTGGGATTTTGAAAAGACCCCAGTTCCTGGAGCTCAGACTCACCCACAGCAGGAGGAGCAGTGAAGGACAGAACTCTGGTGTGGCAGGGAATTGTCCCCACAGCAGCAGCCTGGCCCCAAACACATCCCTGATCCCCAAAGGGCAGCCCTGAGCCCAGCCAAGCCCCCAGATCCCTGCACATCCCTGGAAAACCCCCAGGCATTGAGATCAGCCCTGGATAAAACCCCAACAAACCCTCATCCCCATCCCAAGCAAAAAAAAAACCCCAACAAATCCTGATCGCCACCCCAAGCTCACCTTGTGTCCCCTGAGCACCTTCATTCCATCTCTGAGGAGCAAAAGGGAGCAAAGCTTCCTGGGAGAAAGAAATAAAAAAAAAAGAAAAAAGGGGAAAAATGTAACCTTGCACACCTGTGCAGGTTTGCACAGCTGGGATCTGGTTCTGGTTCCCCTGGGCATGGAGGGAAAGGCAGCACCAAAAACGAGCACCAAAAAAGGGAGAGCAAGGACTGAAGAAGCCACACAAATGTCCTTTGATACACGAATTAATCTATGATTTAGCTTTTGTTTTCTCCCAAAATGCAGCACCAAAGGAAAGCAGCGCCTCATTTAAATTAAGATTAAAAAATATTGAAGCCACCCAAATTTCTTTTGATACAGGAATTAATGTGTTATTTAGCTTTTGTTTTCTCCCAAAATGCAGCACCAAAGGACAGCAGCACCTCATTTAAATTAAATATAAGGTACTGAGGAGGCCACCCACATGTCTTTTGGTACAGGAATTAATCTGTTATTTAACTTTGGGTTTGTCAAAAAATTGCAGCACCAAAGGAGAGCAGCACCTCATTTAAATTAAGATTTAAAAATATTGAAGAAGCTACCCAAATGTCCTTTGATACAGGAATTTATTTGTTATTTAACTTTGGTTTTGTACCAAAAGTGCGGCACCAAAGGACTGCAGAAGCTCATTTAAATTAAAGTACTGAAGAGGCCACCCAAATGTCCTTTGATGCAGGAATTAATTTGTTATTTACCAGTGCTTTTGAACCACCCCTGGTGGTATTGCCCAGCACCAGCCCCTTTTAATGCTGCCCCATCCCCATCTCTCTCTGAGCAAAATAAAATGTTTATTTTGAAATAAACCTTCCATGTAAATCCTGACAATCTTTGGTACAAGCACAGGTTACCTCTGCTTTGGTGTCTGTGGGCTGTGAATTTCAAAGCCAGATCATTTTCCTGCCCTGGCTGTCACAGGAGTTTTGTCCTCTGTGGCTTTGGGAGGGTTTTGATGTCATTGTGGCTTTTATCAAACCCCACAAGTGCTGATTCCATCTCTGGTTTGGCCTCAGTAATCCAGGCTTGGCAGGCCAGGCTGCTGGGGAGAGGATGACACAGTTCTCAGAATGGAAATAATCACCAAACAATCACCAAATAATCACTAAATAACACCAAATAATCACCAAACAATAACCAAATGATCACCAAATAATCACCAAGCAATAAACAAGTGATCACCAAATAATCACCAAATAATCACCAAATAATCGCCAAATAATCGCCAAATAATCGCCAAATAATCGCCAAATAATCGCCAAATAATCACCAAACCATCACCAAACCATCACCAAAACCCAGGCAGGACTCCATCAGGGAGCAGTGTTTGCACTGGGAAAGGGCAGATGCCTCACTGGGAATAGGGGAGCTGGTAGAAAATCAGGAATTCCCTGGATAATGTGCCAGTCGTTCATTTTAAGCCAGGTTTAACTGCCTAAGGTGCCAATGGTTCATTTTAAGCCGGGTTTTTTGGGATGTGGATTTGGAGGAGCAGAGCTGGGAGCAGCTCCAGGGCCAAGCTGGGGGCTCCTGTCTGCCCAGAACTTCATTTTCTGGAGAGTGAGAAGGCAAAAATCAGCATTTCAGAATAAACCTGGGGTCTGGGGCTTTAATGGGGCTTTGGGGTCAGATTCTGCTGAGTGTCCCAGAATGTGGAACACCCTGGGCTGGAAGGGATCCACAGGGATCCAGTACAGGATCTGCCATGGGAAGTGCCCCAGGAATGCAGGAAAATCCCCCCCTGCTCCATATTTTTGGGGGTTTCCATCCCTGAATCCTGTCCTGAATTTCTGGAGGAATTCCCCCAGATCCCAGCCAGGGTCACCCATCAGTGTTGATTCCCAATTTTCCTTTGTTTAGACTGATGTCTGCAATGTTATGAATCCGGAGAGACCATTTATCTTACTCCCCAGGCACCCCTCATGACTAATTAAATGCCATAATTACCTGGAGCAGGCCCCTGAGGAACAGTGGGAACACCATTCCCAGACCATGGAAGAGCATTTCCCACTGGATTTGCATCCCCAGGGCTGAGCGGGAGTAAAATAATTCTATTCTTTTACTATTTGCTCTCCAATATAAAGATTTCATATTTAAACAGAGTGATTAATTTTTCTAGATGAACTCTGGTTGGTTTTCCAAAACCATTACATGGAAGACCAGACAAATCTTGATTCTGGAAAAGAAGAGGAGTTGGGGTGTAGTAATTACATATCCTCTGAGCAGAGAGAGACAGGGTTCTCCCAGGAAAATCCTGGGAAGCTGTGTAGAAGCTGTGGGAAACTTAGGGGAAATAATTCAAATAATTAATATCTCTCTTTCTGTAACTGTTGTTTATAGATATGGTTCTCCAGAATGTGCCATTCATAGTTCACCAACTCTGTGAGAGAAGATTCCTGAAGGCCAATCAGGTCTTAAATCCACCATTGTTTCTATAAGAACTGTAGATTTCTAATAATAAGATGTCTTTTCATGCCTTGTGATGATGGAGTTTCTGTATCACCTTTAGCTGTCCCCAATACCCCTTCAGTGATATTGGGGAATTGCCTGAAATTTTCAACCAGCCTTTTCATATAAATTTGCAGAAAGCTTTGTGATTTCAGCTTTTTGGTTTTGGGGTTGGTTTGTTTGTTTATTTGTTTTCTTCTTTTGTTTTGTTTTGCTTTTTTTTCTTTCTGTTTTATGTCTTTCTTGGGACATGGATACATAAAGAATGAGTTAAGAAACAGAGTCCCAGCAGGCAGCCCCTGCTACATCAGAATAACCATTATCTAGCTATGACAAGGAAACCAAGAGCCTCCTACACACTTTCCTTAGAGTGGTTTCTCACAAATCATCCATCCAAACCAGTGAGAGTACCCTGATGGAAAGGACAATGATCCCCCTCCCCAGATGTGCCTGTTCTCCTGGGTTTTCCTGTCATTTTCAGGAGTAGCAGCAGATGTTGCTCACAATTTTCAGTACCAAAGACACAGGAGGACCCAGACTCCTCAGAATTCCACCTATTTGCCCCAAAACTTACTGTGAAGAGACTGGACTAAAGATTTACACTTTGTTGACAGCTACTGTGTCTGTCATGCTAATATGGGCTAAAGCAAATGCTTTTCCCATTATCTATCAAAAACTATGGCATATTTGCACTCTTGCTGCCCTTGTCAAGATGAGGCCAGACCTGAAGCATTTCCCAGTCAAGGATCCTGCAGACTTCACCCAGCAGAGCAGCTGTGAGGATTTACTAACCTGCTGGCTTCACATCCACTTGGATGCCAGATGACACAACGGTCTGGATGCTCTGCAAGCCTCCAGGAGTCTTCATTTCTGACACAGAGCACTGGTAGGTGCCCTTGTCCTGCAGCCCCACCTCAGAGATGGTGAAAACATAAACTGTGTTGCTTGGCTTGACTGCTTGCAGCTGGCCCAGCCTGGCCCTCTCCTCGTATTCTTCCTCCCAGGTCAACACCCCGTGGGGATCAACCCTGGCCACTTCCATGCCATTGAGGAGCCAGAGCACCTTGAAGTTGCTGCTCTTTGGGGCTTCCAGCACACAGCTGAGCTGCAAGGTGTCCCCTTCAGAAAGGGAGGGTTCAGTGGCAGTGAGGTCCACGGAGAGCTCTGTGCCTGTGGGCAGCCAAAAACAAGGAGGGTGGTGGGTGGCCCTGCCTGTGCTGCCCTCCTGCCTGGCAGCACCAGTGGCCGTGCAGAGGGCAGCAGGAGGGAATTCTCTGTTAAAATGTGGGGGTTTTTCATAAGAAAAGTGGTCAGGATGGAAAGCTTGACCCTGGGGAGAGGGTTGCCAGCTGTGGGCACTAAGCAGCAGTTGCAGGTGGAGGAAGAGCCAGAGCCCTGGGGAGCTGAGCTCCCCCCATAAGAGCAGATAAACCCAACAGAGCACTCACTGGGACAGCCTTTGGCCACAGCCTCCCCCTGCTCAGCTCAGGCATTGGAACTGGGCCCTGCCCTAACTCAGAGGCATCAGCTTTTGCAGGTGCTGCTCTGTCTCACCTCCTGGAGCTGTTTTACCTCATGGAACACCTATCCTGTAAGCCAAGAAGGGGCACAAAGGGCTTTTATCACAGTGGTGGTTTTAACTATGTGCTTGTGGTAGAAAAAGGTGCATGAAGGGGCTTGTCTGAATCTACTGTGGCTCTTCCTGCATGCTGAAACCCCCAGAGGCTGCTGTGGGCAAGAGGTGCTGTCCAAGCTGGAGAGGATTTGGGTTAAGTTCCTACAGAAAGCAGAAATGCCAAGACTTGTCACATCAGGCAGGAAGGAGGAAAGAGAAGGTGGATCCTGCTCCCCACACCACTTAGCAGGAGGTGCTGAGCAAAGAAGGCAGTGACAGGGGAAACCTAAAGCCATCTTCCCCTTGGCAGACCCTCTGGGGCAGTCAGTCAGCTGTGTCTGAGGTAGGGACCCCATCTCTGGGTGCTATGACAGCATTCACCTTCCTCACTGGGCATTCAAGGCCCCTGGTTCCTGGCATCAGCCTGGCTGCACAGTGGCTGCAAGCAGGAGACCCACTGTGTACTGTGTACCCCAAAACCCTGAGCCATGAGCCCACAAAACACTGGGATGGCCAAAAACCTGGAGGAAGGACAGAGCCCCCATTCCCTGGCTCACACCACTGTGTCCCTGGGTCACTGTGGTGCCCCCTGAGTCTCAAAACAAGGGAAGGGTTACGTGCTCTAGTTTGGAAGGAAAACAGAGCAGCTCCCAGACCACAACTGGAAGGGCTCAAATAATTTACCTAAAGCACAGCACCCTGTGAATTCAAACACTGTTTCATAAACAGTTTGGGAACAGGAATCCCAGCTGCTGCAGATATGTTTGGCATTCCTAAATATTTGCTGCAGAGTTTATAGAAGCCCCTGGAGCAGCTAGCCATGGTCACAGTGGCTGATGGCTCTTGGAGTGATGGGGTGCTCAGCCCTGGGGTCCCCCACTGGGTGCTGGAGGAAAAAACCAGCCCTGCAAATTTGATGGAGGGCTTGCACACCCACTGCTGTCCCACCATGGCAATACCAGGAGCACCAACGCTGCCACCACAATGTCCTCTCACCACCATCACCTCCCTTCTACCTTTAACACCACAGGACAAATATCAAACTCTGACAGGGTTTCTAAACAATCCCATGGCACTGATGCCTGAATCCTCACACTGCCAGTCATGCCAAGCCCTTGTCAACAACAGGATGCACAGGAGTGCACTGACTGCCATTGCAGGCTGGGAAAGCCTTTGCAGCAAACAGTGCACAGTGAGGGGAATAAAGCTTAGTCACTCAGACAGGTTTCAGGAAACAAAGTGACCAGAGAGCACAGTTCCCTCCTCCTGGCACCTTGCTCCCCTGAGCCACGTTCGGAGTGCTGAGTTCTCACCCGTCTGTGTCTCTGGTTTCCTGCTCTGACTCACCGCCCTCCCACGGGACACCAGTTCCCCTCGCTGCCCCAGCTCTGCTCTGAGGCCTCCTCCACCCGCCCTGAGCAGCGGGGACAGGGTACATCACCCCCACAGGCAGGGCTTCAGCGGGAGACTGATCCATTTTACTGCACCCTGTGTTAAAG
This sequence comes from Ammospiza nelsoni, assembly GCF_027579445.1. Lineage (NCBI taxonomy): Eukaryota > Metazoa > Chordata > Aves > Passeriformes > Passerellidae > Ammospiza > Ammospiza nelsoni. The sequence goes on from NC_080634.1 coordinate 5,226,675, forward strand.
GACACCCACTAGCCACAGCCTTGGCAGCTTGGAGCTAAAGCTGACTGGTGAGAGAGAGAGAGAGATTCTCCCTTCCCCTGGGCACAGCTATCACACACATCTGTGGGAAGGGCAGGGTGAGGAGCACAGCCAGAGAGGCTGTGGCAGGAGGGATGGCGGACAGGGGGCTCAGAGGAAAGGCCTGACAAACAGCAGCCCCAGTTGCTCTGGAAACAAGCTGGCGGCAGCAGGGACAGAGAAACCACCCCCAACAAGAGCTGTGCAGCACACACATCCCATCCCTGGGTCCCTGTGCTGAGGCACAGTGACAAGCAGCTGACTTCAAGGCCACAAGAGCCTTGAGGCAGTGTAATAACCCTGTTTCCACACTCTGGAGTTAGCACTGCCAAGGATCCATCCAGGCCGCTGTGGGCACACGCTGTGCCCTCTGCTAACACCTCACACAGGTCTGTGAGGCTGTGGCCTTGCTGCTGGCGTCGGGGATTCGTCTGCACGAGCGGCCAAAGCACCATCAGCTCCTGAGCCAGGGCTGCCATGGCCCTGAGCCCAGCCCAGCTCAGCCCAGCCCCTCAGTGCCCAGCCAGACCCACAGTGTGTCCCTGGGCTGTGGCACAGCCAGGTGCAGGGGCACTGAATTCTGCTGCTGTAGAGCCTGGAATGCACAGAGGAGCTGGAGACAGCAGGTGAGGTTGCAAAGGCCTTACCCCGGCTCAACACTGCCAGCCAAGTCCTCTGAGTTTGGTGGCGGGAGATGTCCTTCCATGTCTTGTCAGGATCCTCAATCCACTCGGCTGCCTCGCAGTACAGCTGCCCCTGCTCAGATGGCTTCACTCCCCTGATGACGAGCTTGTACGTGGTGTTCCCAACCTTGTTCAGCTGCACATCCCCCTCCAGGAACCTCTGCTCGTAAGAGGGCCCTGGCTTCAGGATGAAGTCCTTGGAGAGGGTGAGGATCTCCTTGGCAGGCTGCTCTCCTGCTCCCTGAAGAAGGTACCAGCCAACGGAGAGATGGGTGTGCTGGGCAGTGGCCTTGGACACCTCGCAGGTCAGCCCCACCACATCCCCTTCCATGTGACTGAGGGCCTGGGGTGCCATGGAAGCTGAGAGTGTGTCTGGAATCACTGAGCATGGGGAGAAACACAGAATTACAGAATATCCTGAGTTCAAAGGGACCCACAAGAATCACTGAGTCCAGCTCCTGTCCCTGCATAGGTGTCAGTGACATGGCTTGATCAGCCATGACAACCTCTGGGGACAGGGAGGATCATGCCAAAGCTGCAGCAAAGCTCAAGAAGGTCACTCAAGAAAGAGGAGAGGTAGATGGAAGACCTGCAGGAGGAAGCAACGGATTCAAAGGAGTACTTGTGCCCAGAATGGTGCTATAAAGAAATGCTGAGGGGTGCAAGTTGTTGTCTCCTCAGCACTGTGTGTTTATGTCCCTGATGCTGAAATCTGAGTGTGTGGGACAGCAGCAGGCTGGATGCAGGGGCAAGACTGCTTTGCCAGGCAATTTCAGGGGTCTGTGCTACACCAGTCCCAGGGGAAATGCTGAAAAAAACCCAGATGAGGAGACAACCCAAAAAGCAGTACGTAGGGGAAGAGAGTACCCCCTTCCTGAAACATCTGAGTCAATAACCTCCAAGCAGAAAGGACCAGGCTCTTGCTGAGCCACTGAAGCACAGCTGATCAATAACTCAAAGTCCCGACTTGCACATTAGCAGAGTCAATTATCAGCTCTGCCCTCTGCTTCCTTGATTATTATTTCAGCATGTAGCAGCTGCTTCACAAGCGTTATGGCCCATCACACTCTGAAGGGACTGAGTTAAATGCAGATTATTGACCGATGAGGCCATAAGAATGTACTGTAAAATATACAGTCATGTTCGCCCATAAATCCCCAGCGAGAGTGCTTTCCAAAGCAATTCCTCTTCTGGTGGGACTCTGGGTCACTGTCAAGGCCAAGAAAAATGGTTTTCCACCTTATTCCTGCCATCTCTGCTGTGGTGGCGTTGTCACTCTTGGCTTTACACCAGCATGTGGATGGGATGTGGGGTTCTCCCCACCCTGAGCCGCTCATCGGGACCCCTGGGCTTCTGCACTTGGGGTATGGCTGACTTTACACATGGGCAAGGTGAACTGTGTGCAATATTTCTGTTCTGGCCCCAGGTTTTCTGCTGCTCCTGAGTTCCCAAATTCCTTCAAATCCCTCAGTTTTGGCTGAGGTTGTGGGTTTATGATTTGCAGCAGGCTGAGTTCAGGCGAGCACAAGCAAGTTAAATCATGAGCTGTTCGAGTAACAGGTAAGAACAGCTTTCACTTCTCTGCCACTCTGACACACTGCTGGCCACCAGCCACGTGCTTCACCAAGGCCAGAGGTGCCTTGCCTGTTTTGGTTTGCAAACCTCCTCAGCTTCAGCATGCAAATCTATTTCAAGGAAAGTGATGAATGTCTGTGGTTGTGAACTGGGAAAGCTGTGTGTCTGTACAGAAATCCTCTCTGCATTGAAGACATTGGTAGCTGGGCCAGCAGGGATGAGGTGCTCAGCGGCTCAGTGGTGCCCTTCATGTGGAACCTGAGAGGAGCCTGGGCTCATCCTGGGCAGGATGATGGTCATGGCAAGCATAGCACACACTGACAGCTCACATTGCTCATTTTGACCACTGCCCCCAGGCTGAGACCTGCTGGTTTACCCCAGGCAGTAAAGTTCCGTGCCCTTGAAGGTAAATCCCTGCTGAGGCTTCCTTAGTGCTTCTAAGGATTTCTTGATCTCCTTCTCCCTGGGGTGCTCCCCTTCCAAGGACAGGAGAGGATTTCACACGCTTTGAGCTGTAGAGATGGTTAATTTGGAGCTTGACATGTTGCAAAAGTTTGGGAGTTCTTAATGTAATTTTGTCATGACTCTGTGTTGGGTTTTCCCCAAGGCTTTCCCAAATGCAGCATTCTGGCCACAGTTCTGGCTGCAAATGTTTTAAAACCTTTCGCCGTTGGAGCCACTCAGATCCTCAGGACCAGGCCTCATAAATTCCCAGGAAGGCCTGAATCCATCAGGATGGTGCCAGCAGCTGTAGGGGGATTCTGCTGGCCACAACTCCTGGAACCTGGTGCTGAGCCCCAGCTACTGCAGCACCTTCCTGTCACACAGATAAAAGCACTGCAAGAAGCAAGGGAGTGCAGGGTGTTCCCTGTTATGGCAGGTTTGTCCCAGAGTGGCCACAGATGGTGGAGTGGCTGCTGTAGGATCACACCATGTCTTTGAGTGCTGTCAAATCCCTATTCTTTAGCTCACTTTTCATCTCATTTTGTGTTCCTCTTTGTTAACACACAAGCTTGCCTTCAGCTGTGTCATGCACATTCACTTTTCACTGCCAGGGTAAATCTCTCTTACCAGCCCTGCACAAACACCTCTCCTTGACCCCTCTGCTTCTCTTCCACACCCTGCATGCACATGAAACACCTTTGTTTAAATATCAGCCTGGAAAAAGAGGTTTCCTGGTGATAGAGTTGTCTCCTTATAAGGGATATCACTGCAGTAGGGCTGAACCCATCAAGGAAGGACAAAAACTTTTGAAGATTGTCCAGGAAAGAACCACTGTGAAGTGACCTCTGTCCCTTCAAAGGCCTGAGGTGCAGGGAAAAGCCAACAAGATACTGAATTTTTTCTTCCTTGTCATTGTCATAGAAGTCTAGCCAGCTCAGAGTTTCTTAATTGCCTCCTGTAACCCATCTGGAGATCCAGACAATACCTCCAGCATGTTCTGTATGCACTAATGCTCACTGCTGCCTCTGCCTGCTCTAGAAATGTCAGGCCACAGGCAATGAGAGAGCCCTGTGGTGTGATATGAAACCTCAACACAAACTGCAAGCAACTGAAACTGTTCTGCACCAGTGTGGGAACTCAGCACATCACTCCGGATGTCCAGAGTTACCGAGAAAACCCTTGAGGGGCTTGGAGATCCTGGAATGTTGCCAAAAGCACCTGGTGGCTTGACATCCCTTCGAGGGATGTGCCACCTATTTGAGGACATGAGAGTCACTTGGGAATGAATGGTGTGAGAATGATGTATTTACAGGGTGAAATATAGATTTTAGGATTTTGGAGGGGGGGTTATGGAGACAAGATGGAGGGATCAGGGTGTGTCTTGTTCTTCTTCTCTTCTTGTCATCCATTTTCTGTGGTGATGTTGGCACTTTGGGATTGGTCCATGGTGAAGGTGCACTTGCTAATATGGGTGAAAGGTATTGGGAAATAAAGGTAAATATGATGTACGTAGTTTTTAGTATAAAAAGAGACAACCGCCCAGTGGGAGGTCAGAGTGCAGGCTGCCTTGCTAGTCAGACCTCTGTTGGACAGAAAGAAAATTTTATAGATAAGAAATAATAAACAATTTGAAGACTGAAAATCTGAAGAGTCCAGACTCGTCCTTTGAAGCGCGGGCTGTCCCAGAGCCATGCTACGCGTGACTGGGCAGAGACAGACAGCCGGAGCAGGCACACCAGCACAAACTGTTTGTGCCACACTTCCAGCCTTGCAGCACTGTTCAGAATGGCTTATCTCCCTTCTTTTAAAACCTTCTATGTCCTCACAGTCAAAGACTCATGTGCTAGACCTGGAGCTGGCTCCTGGTTAATGCTGATGGGGGCATGCCAGATCTACACCAGTTTCTACGGTGATTTTTCAGGCTGAGTCCTTTCTCTCACATCTCCACAGATGTGTCTCATTGGTCTCCTTGGATATGTTCTTTGCCGTCAATCTGGAGCCACTACCTGAATATTAAGGCAAGGGTAGGGAAATAGATACTCAAATAGGTAATATTGGCACTTTCAGGGATGCAGTTTTGGCTCACATGACCCTAACTGTGTCCTTGGAAAGCTGAGGGATGTGAAAATACTTCAGTTTCTGAAGAGGAGGAGGCTGTCAAAGAATACAAACGAGGTTTGCTATGCCACACAGGCAGCAAACAGGGAGTTGTTCACCCAACCCTGCAGCACAGCCACTGTGAGACACTCACTGAAACTCCTACACTTCTCCGGAAGAAGCTACAAGAGGAAGCACATCTTCATCCAGCAGGTCACGGACAGCTGGCCCTCTGCCCCTTGGAGGCAGGCAGCCCCAGCAGCTTTGGGCAGGGTGAGAGGCATTTGAGGACAACAGGCTCAGGACTGAGGTACTCCAAGGGATGGGAAGTGCTCTCTCACACCCGTGGCTTTGAGAGGATGGGAGCTGTGGGAGGATATCGGGGACAGAACCCAGGAGTGGTTGACTGTGTGTGCTCCTTCCCATGGCTACAGTGGGAGACCAGACTAGGCAGCCTATCAGTGTGACCTGGACAGGCATTTCATAGGAACCTAATCCCAAGATTTAAAGTCTTGAGAGAAATCTCCCTCTCTCTGAGCAGAACTGAGGATTTGGAAGCTGAGAGGTAATACAGACAGAGGGAATTATCAGGAGGTTAAATACGTGAAATCACACTGGTGTCCTCAATTTTTCTGCTCCCGATTCCTCTGCTGTGGCAACGTTCAAGCTCGAGTGTTTTCCTGCTGGGTGATGTCTCACCTTTTCTCTCTGCAACACAGAGGTCATGGTTTGTGGCTGAGGGCCCCACTGGTGGCAGTGACCCAGAGAGAAATGAACAAGCTGAAGCCTCTGATTAAAAATGCCCCTGTGGGGAGGGAGGACATGCTTAACTGTACCCTGGAGAGCTGTAGCTGCCTGGTGGCAGCTGGGCAAAGGCCAGTGTGATGGTGGGGGTCTCAATCCTCTATCTGCTTACTCACATTTGTAGAAATACAGGATGTAAGTCAGGGGGGACCTTAATATAGCTGAGACTGCAACCCTTTCTATCAAATTCCATTGCAACTTGAAGAAAGGGCAGTGAGAACACATCCATGGGAGGGAGAAACTCCAGCCATGGGGCAGAGACCCTGGCAGCCAGAGGCACCACTGGCCCAGCCTGATGAAGAGACAGGGATGTTTATAAAGCAAGGCTGAAGCACCTGCATTCCCCCAAAGAGCAGGAAATCATTAGGGATGCTCATGCCTGTGGAGTGCAAGGCAGGGGAGAGGTAAGGGAGCTGCATCCTGAGGTGAAGGCTGGAGGGGCTGGGGACACAGAGCTGAGCTGTCTGCTGGAGGAAAAGGCTGGGATGTGCTGCTTGGGAGAGTGTACAGAGAGAAAAGAGCCTCCTGTGTGTGAGAGGGCTGGGGCTGTTGTGCTCCTTGGCCATTCCAGCAGCAGCAGCTTGGTTTGGGAAAGCTCCTCAGCATGCAAAGGTCACTGCTCCAGCAGGTCTCAAGCCCTGAGAGCAGAGACCAGGGTTTGGTGATACAATTTCCTGCATGAGGACCTGGAGTGGAGGGGAAGGTGAGGGCACTTGCCAGGCTGTCAGCTCTCTGCCTGACAGCTCCCACATTCAGGCTCCAGCACTGTCTCTTCCTGGAGCATTGGCTCTTGATCCCAACCCTGCTTTCCAAGGGGCTCTGCTCACTCAGCTCTCCCAGGCTCCAGGGACGTGCCTGGAACATGGTGTCATGGTATGACACATGTAATGACACATGGATGAGCTTAGCTGTTGGGTGTAGGTGAGGAATGGGTGGGCTCTCTGCTGAGTAATTTAAAAGCTGACTTTTGTTTGGCTGTGACTGAATCATCACCAGCTGGGAGCACCAAAGCACATGTAGGTGCTTGTGGTCAGCTTTTTCCATCCCTGGTGTGCAGTTCCCTGGGGACACATGTCCTGATTTTTGGGGTCTGAGGACCATGAGTTTTCTGTCTGCTGGCAGTCCTGCCAGACCAGTGCTGGCTAGTGAGATACCTCCTCTGAAACACCCCTGTGTGACTTCCCAGGCTGGTCCTTGAGATGGCACAGCTTCCTGCTCACAGTTTTGGGAAAGCATCACTGTTGTGAGTCTAAAAAGCATCACTTTTTTAGAGAGTACTCCTAAAAAGCCAGGGAGCCCTGTGGTCAGCAGAAAGGGCCTGAGCACAGGGGAAAGTCTCTGAACTGCCTTAGCAATGGAACTCTCCCTCTCCCTCCTCTGCTGGCATTTGACATGGAAATGATCCTGATTTATTCTGGAATAATAGGATGAAATGGTGCAAAGGAAAATTTTACACTGAGGATCGAGATAAATTGCCCAAAGCAAAGTCAACCAAGAGAAGGGGATAGCATTGCTCTGGGCATTCCGAGGAGCAAACATCGCGGTGGAAAATAAATACGATGGAAACAACGAGATGCTGGCCAAGGAGAGCTGGCTGAAGTGAGGGAGGTGGATGCCGATGTTCTCACATCCTCCAAGGAATTACTACAGCTCGGTGCAGGGCGTCCCAAAACCTCGCACCCCGCCCGGTGTGAGGCAGGGGCGGCGGCGGCTCCCGGCAGAGCCGGGCGGGCTCCCGGAGGGTTTCTGACAGTCTGGCACCATCTGCTGGGGCTTCCCGGGACACGGAGCCGGACTGAGCCCTGCTGCTCTGCCGGGGAGCCGGAGAGCCCAAAATCACCGAGTCCTTCAGGCTGGAAAGGACCGATAAGGTCACGGAGCCCTGCCGCCATCCAGCGCTAAACCGAGTGCCACATCCAAGGATGGTGGTTCTGCGATTCAGCCCGTTCTAATGTTGTCCTGGTTTAGGGCAAATTTGGGAGAAAACCTCCAAAGGGGCCCCTCCAGAAAGCAAACCCACACGGCCCTCCCCACAACCGGTTCGGGAAGGATTTCTTGGAGAAAAGTGGAAAGAACCTCTTTCTTTAACAGGCACAGCACCCCCCAGCACACAAAATGAACAATACCTGATGATGCCCCTCTTTCACTGCTCTGAAAAAGATGACAAATTCAGAAAGTCTCTCCTGGGGGTGGTCGCTCTGTTTTCAGTCCCTCCTGTGCTGGGGCAGCTGCCGCCCACAGTAGGCCCCGCTAGGCCACAGGGTGCAAACTCTCGGTGTTTGCCAGGCCCCAGTCCGGAGCAAGTTTGAGTGGTTCCAAGAAAGGGAAAGGAGAAACAGTCCAGGGAAAAATTTGCACTGCTTAGCTAAACTAACTAATGAGCAGAAGCAAAAGGCAAGAGCAAAGCAAAAAACCAAGCAAAAAGCAAAAAAAAAAAAAAGCAAAAAGCAAAAGCCCAAAGGTGGTGGCCTCTCTTATTCCAGTCCTGATTTGCTGCCCAAGCGCTCCTGATCTGTGCTCCAAAGCTGCGTTAACAATGGGAAGGGATCCCAGGGCCACTGGGATAAGGACAGTCCTGGGAATGATGGAGTAAACTGAAGCAAGTTCTTCCTCTGCCAGATGGGTCCCTGCTGGGGGGTGTCCTGGGGTTGGCATTGCTCCCTCAGGGAGGTCTGGGAAGGAGCAGCAGCAAGGTGAGCACACATTGAGGAGCACATCCCTGATTTGTGATTTTGCAGCAGGGGCTGGGCATGGCTGTGTTTGCAAAAACCACCATTCTCTCTACTGTACCCTAGCTGGGCAGCAAGAACACCCCCAGTTAGAGCTGCACTGCCCCTTCCCAAATTTGTCCACATTTTCTGGTTGAGGCTGTGCCTGTCCCCAGCCTCTGCCCCACACAAGCAGCAGACAAGAGATGTCCTGGATTCGCACTCACTTGTCCTTATTAGAGGCTCCAGTGGAGCAGGGAGGGAGGGAGATGGAGAAAGGCAGAAGTCTGCCTCCAGCAAGACGGTCTGCACAAATGGACTGGCTTATAAATGAATTTATAAGTTGAAATTGGCCTATAATGAGAGAGTTACTGAGAAAAAAGAACTGTGCACTGCAAATCACTTAGGAATCGGAGATCTCGGTGCATTATGTGGAGCCAGAGGGGAAATGCTGGGTCCTGTGAGCAAAGGCATCAGAGATTGCTGTGAGCAGTGACAGGCAAGCTAAGGCCAGTTATGCTGCCTACCCTGGAGCCCTTCACTGGCCCTGAATGCCTGCCCCAAAAATGCATTCCCCTCTGATTAAATTGCGAGAGTACTGGGCTCTTGAAACCGCTTCTAAATGCTGTCATTAGAAACGGTTTTATTTCAAGGCAGCTTTTACTTGTAATGGTTCTAGACCCAGTTCTCCAGAGGAATATGGTTGTTTTAAGTTTTTAGGCTCTTTTTTCTAAAAATAAAGCAGTCTCCCAAGCCCACTGCTGTGGTTGAGCTTTGTGCTTACAGGCTTCTGTCGACAGCTGGCTTGATGAATGAAGATGTGAGGGAAGAAGAGCCTTTCAATGAGGAGGCTGTGCTTCCCAGGGCTGGGATGGCAAACAAGATGTAAGCAATGATTGGAAACACGACTTCCTGCACTCAGCACTCCCCAAAATATGCAGAATCAATTTCACCTTTTGAATTCCTTGAAACCAGAGAAGTTGGTGTGCTTCCATGCATGTAACCCATGGATTATCTGATTGGGAAGTCCGTGAAGATTCAGGTTTCTCTGAATTCCATGCAGCCAGGAGGTGTGGGGAAAGTTCAGCCAACACTTTTCCTTCTCCTAACAGCCATCTGACCCCCAAAGCTGTCCAGAAACCTCATGTCTGATTTCACCCTCACCCAGCAGCTAATCTCCACCTCAGTGCTGCCTTTCTGAGGTGCAGGGAATAAGCATTTCTCTCCTTTGAGTCTGAAATTATACATCATCAGCTGTGCCTCCCTCCAGTGCCTTCAGCCACGAGGGATAGAGACCAAGCAAGCCCACCAGGAGGGTCTGTTGTTCCCTCATGCCTCCACACTCATTCCATGATAAATCCACTCTTTGCACCAGGAAAACCACACTTTTCTTGAAAGCTGAGCAAGCCTGGTGTGCCCCTGGCATGATGGTGACCTGCTCTCCTTGCCTGTGCAAAGCTGCTTCTCCTTGCAGGGCTGCTGCCCTTCCCACAGCCTGACCTGGCATTTCTCTTCCCTTGTTGGGAATGTATTAGCATATTTTCTCTCCTTACTGTCACATGCAGCTGTAAAATCTGCTCTCAAACAATTGGCCTGGGAGCTTCCAGAGACCACTAATAGAAAGAGAAAAACAGCATCTATATAAGGAAAATCAGCCTCAATATTCAGCTGGCATTGCTCAAAGCTGAAGGGCTTCAAACCTCCCCTGCAACAGGGAGGTCTTAGGCAATGGGAAGAAATGCCAAGAAAGAAGTAAAAGCCAGGAGCAGCAGCAAACCTCCTGGGAATGTCTGCTGGGTCCCATTTTCCCAGGGGGTACAGAGTGCAGACACATATCAGCTTTCTGAAGTCATTTTTAAATGAGTTCTGCCATCAGAAGTGTTCCCTGGCTCCTGCAGGATGAAAGGGGACCTGGAGGATGTTGGTGTGCATTGACCCAAAAGTGCACATCAAAGAGGATGCATTTGGTATCAGCCAGACACCCAACAGAAATGTCTTTGTGGGCTCAAACCTCCTGTGGATATGTGTGAACAACCACATTTCCCTGGCTCTAACCTCTCCTGGGGATAGCTGGGATAACACAGAGGTGTGATTTTTTCTTTAAAGTGCAGTGCATCTGTGTGCTCTGCTGAGGTCAATTAGAGCTGTGGGAGATCAGAGGCTGATGAAAGATGAATCCCTTGCCTCCAGAAGTAGTGATTCTTTGTTTTCTGAGCTCTAGTAAAGCACTTACTTAGGAGGCCCATGAAGAACTCTTGGCTGCTCCTGCCCCTTCCCCAGGGCAAAGAGGCAACCAGCTAAAGGAAGACAAAAGGATGGCAGCTGGTTTGGGTTGGCCACCTCTCCTCCACCCCATTCCCTGTGCAGCAGCATGTCCTAGAGGGCATAATCCTCTAAGCTGTAGGATTTGTTTGCCCCAGGGGTGCTTGCCCCTTGCCTCCTGGTTTCTCAGCATCTGCAGATGCTGCAGGAGGCCCTCAGCCTTGGAGGAGGCATTGGTGCAGGAGGCACTGGGGCTGCTCTGCTATTTCCACTCTTGTTTTTTATCAGAGGAGCTGATGCCCAGGCTCACTCTCTCCTTAGGTGAGAGTGAGCAATTCTCCTTGGAATTGCTGCTGCCTGTGTCCCTCCTGGCCGGGAGAGACAAGGAGCCTCCCAAAGGCTGCTCTCCTCTCTGCCTGGCTCCTCAGAGCCCTGGCAGGGCACCAGGGAGGGAGGGATTTGCCTTGGCACTCCCGTGACCCTGCTCTTGGACATTCACCTGGGGGTACAGCAGCACCTGGACCAGCACAGTGCTCCCCCCAAACACCAAGGACCAAGCAAGGCTTGCCTGTTGCTTGACTCACACTGCATCCTCCTAGTCCCTGTGCCAAGGCTGCTGTGTTTCTGTCACTGGGGGAGAGCCAGGCAGCTGTTTGCTCTGTGACAGTTGCCTGGCTGACATACCAAAGTGTTTTGCTGCTTTCTTTCCTCTCCTGACAGACAGATGAGTGGAGTTATTTGGCTGAAGGAGGTTTTTTCTATCACCAGCCTCTCTGGTGGCAGCCTTAGAACAGGATCATCCATTTGGCAGTGAAAGAGAGGCACTGCCTTCCCTAGCACTGACACAACCAACACAGCAGTCCCTTGGCTGGCACTAACCTCCTGAATTCCCCCAAAACTGGAGAGACCCCTGGACTGATGTCAGGGTTGGGAGTTGCCATCTTTTGCTCAAGGACACAGGGGCAGGTGGAGCCCAGAACTTCTGGAGCACGGGGGAGAACCAGATCTCCTGCTGCTGAGCTCAGGCTCTGCCTGGGATGAGAAAACAAGGATCACTCAAACCTTGATGGGAAACGGCTCCCCAGCATGCCAGAGCCAACTGTGGAGGAACTTAACACTTGTAATGCCTTTCTGTGTAGTGAGAGTCCTATGTATTGGGTAAGTGGGTCCCAGCTATTCTAAATGAGCCACAGCTGCCAAGTCCTTAGCTGGGCAGCAGCTGTGGCTCGTAAAGGTAACTGGGATAAAAGGGGTGGGCTGAGGGCCCTGGAGGAGCCCCTGTGAAGCCATGAGGAACTGTGCTGCAGAGAAGAACTGCATGGTAGAAAACTAGCTAGAAGGTATGGACTTTAAGAAATACGATTGTAACAGTATGGGACTCTAGAAATATGATAATAACAATAAGGTAGCAACATTTCTGAGACATCCCTCCACTTCTAACCATTCAAGGAAAGAGTCTGGAGGTCTGGCTTTGGCTAGAGCCATGTATGGAAATCTGGAGCTACAGCTGCTACTGTAGAACCTAAGAGTCAGGAGAGAATGTCTGTGTGGTTTGGGAGCATTTTAGGCAGGTTTTATCCTATTCTGTCCACAAGTTTAGTGACTGTGGTCTCTGCAGGCACAGAGGGAGGGCATAGCCCTGTTCTTGCACGCACAGCACTGGTAGGGGCCGTGCTCCTCATCACTGGCCCTGGGATGTGTGCCCCTGGGAGAAAGGGGCCCTGAAGCCAAGGAAGAGCTGACTGCAGCTCTGAGCTATCCATGGCAGGGAATGCCAGAAGGAAATTTAACTAATGACTCTGCCCTGCGTGGTGGGAAAGGGATTTTTGTCGCCTGGAGGTTACACTGTAGCAGAGGCAGAGAACAAAAGATTTGGGGAAGGGATGGATGAAGTTGAAGGATAGCTGCTGGCACTGCTTTTGGCTCAGCTGGAGCTCATCCTCACCCCTTTTTGTTGCTAGGTCCTGTAGGTGCCTGGAAAGGTACTTTGCTCACTCCAACAGGTCTGCAGTGAGGAGGAAGATGCTTAAGTGAGAGAAAGAAAACTTTAGATGGTCAAATGTGTCTGCACTAAAAAAAGAGCAGGTACTCTTGAATGCCACATAATGGGTGTCAACAGGGTGAGGAGGGAAAAGGACTCTTCTTACTTGTGTCTCTCAGGTATTATAAATGTTCCTACTGCCCTGTGGCTCAGGCAAATCACAGGATGCTCTAAGTCAGGCAGGCAGTGTTGTGCCTGCCCTCCTTGTGCCAGGTGAGCTGCTTGTCAGCCCCAGCTACTTCTTATCCTTCCTGCGTTGCTGTTTCTTCCCCACCCCTTTTCTTTTGAACCAGACCAGAATTAAGGGTGGGGTTTATCACAGCCTGCCTTTGGGAATGGTAGATTTGTAGGGCAACGACTCCTTGCGCTCTGAAAGGTAATCCCACCTAAAGAGAGAAAGAAGCAGCTTTAGTTCTTCCTGGCAGGGTGAGCTCTAGAAGAGCTGGCAGCCTGGAGAGAGAAAGGTGTGGAGAGGAAAAGAAGGCTCCTGGAGGGAGGAATGGCCCCCTGTCTGTTTCTGCATGGCTGTTATGCTAATGGAGAAGAACAGCCCTCAGGCCCTGGAGTCCTAAATCTTGAGCTTGTTATTACACCCTAATGTACACAGCACTCCACAAAACAAGAGGATGCCTAGGCTGCGTTGTCAGGGATGAGTTTGGGAGGCTCCTGTAGTGCTGTTCTCAGGGGAGGGGCGTGTCTGTGCTTTTCTTTTCTCCTGTCACCTGCTGAGCCCCAGCAAAAAACCCTTCCAGCAGTGGGGGAAGGCTTTTCTTCCAACAATCCTTATCCGTGGGGACCAGGATTAAGCTACAGCCCTCCACGACTCATTTACCACACTCCACCAAACAGCCTTCGGTTGGTAATAATTTTCACTCACTGCAGTTTTGTGTTTGGAGAATTAATTGCTTTAATAAGGAGCTTAATTAGAAGTGCAAAAGTAGAATAAGCAGCAGAAATGTTGGGTGAGGGCTGAAGACTGTTTCCATAAAGAGAAATGCTGCCCTCCTGGTAGGAAGGGGTGTTGAGTCAAGTGATTGCGTGGCTGTGTCCTGCAGCTGGGCTTCGCACCTGGCTGCTGCTTCTCCTGGCAAAGCCACCCAGCAATGGTGTGCTGCAGGCATCTCTGCTGAGGGGAGCTCTGAGGAGATGCTCTGTTTGGAAAAAATGTGCTTTTTGTGGCCAAACAGCATTTCCAGGCTGCCAGAGGCTTTCCCAACAGATCTCTATGTGCAATCCCAAATATTTTAATGTCCTGGGATGTTAGGATACCAGAGCAAAAGCAGGGGCTGCAGCCTTCCTGATGGCAGAGCAGTGCACCTTTGGCACCCATTGCCTACAGGCTGTTTGCACAGCCTGGTCATTCCCCCAGTGAAAATGAGCATTTCTGACTCCAGCTGAGTTAAAGAGCTTCAGGAACAAATGAACTCCAAGGCAGAAATAGGCTATTTTCCCTCCTCCCCCCTGAAGCAGCTATTGGCAAGGAAAAAACCCCTCAATTTTCAGGGCAACTGAATCCATTTGCAAATGCGTGTCAAGTACAACAAATAGTTTGGGCTTAAATAATGGAGGGTGGCTTTTTTTTCAATCTAAATGTTTTATTCCCACAGTTCCCAAACAAAACATTTCCCTTTTTCATTTTGAAATAATGTTCTGTTTTGAAACACGATTTAAAAAAAAAAGCATAAAACAAAACATAAGCCCTCAAAATGAAGTAAATGGCACTGCATTTCTGTGTCAAAAGCAAGGATTTAGCCAACCCAGTGTGTTTATTTTTTTCCATGGTAGGTGTCAGCAAGCAAACTGGAAAATCTGCATTTCTGGACAACCTGAAATTATTCTTCTTTTGCACTCCTAACACAGAGCTCAGAAATCAATTTTCACAGCTTCATTTTCTGAGCAATCTCATCGCTGCTGTCAAAATGATCTCTCTACTCTTATTTGTACCCAAAACGGGCAGATAAAGAATATTCTTGATGAAGAGGTGCAATTCCTCTTCCTGTGTCAGCCAAGCCCATTGGCATTGCTCTGATCTAAATAAGATGGATCTTTCCCCCCCCTTTCTCCCCAGAGCAGCTCATGTTTCAGGTGATCAGGATCAGTGCCACCACCTTGTTCTCCCACAGTACCTGAACTTCCCGGGGCCCTGATTGTTTAATTAAGCCTTGCAATGATGCTGTGAGATACACAAAGCACACACATGGTGATTGCTGCCAAAATCCTCATCTGTCAGTGTTGCAATCTTTTCTCTGCTTTTATTTTCCCCTCTCTCAGCCTCGCTTTGCACTTGGGCTTTCGCAGCCGTTGCTGCCTGGTTCCTTTCTGACTCTGTGGGTAAATAGGCTGATGGCATATCTATCCCGTGCACTCAGACAAATCACACTGCTGAGAACTATTTATGGTCCCCTAAGCATTGCCTGATTAACTTACTTGGCTGGCGTGCAGGGCTGCCTTGCCAGCTGACAGAGGGAGCCGATGACACGAGGTGCTTGCGCTCCTTGTGTCCCTTGCAAGCCTGGGGGAGGGAGAGGGCTGCCCAGGGATAATCACAGAGGAAGAAGCCCAGCCACCAGGGGCTGGCATGTCCCAGGCCAAGGCTTGGCTGGTGCAGCTTGCTGGGGTTGTGATTGTAGCCTGCAGACTGTTCAGGGGGTACCTGTCAGCCAGAACCACGGTGCTTTAGCTCTGCTTGGCAGGGGAAGTAGCATAGGAAAAACCTGATTTCAGAAAGAGAATGTTTTTGGAATGTTTTCTAGATGTTTCTTTGAGCCAGCTGTGAGGGTCTGATCCTTCTCTGTCAAGCACTCACTGCCAGCTCCTATGCAGGTGGGTGTCCGATGTGCTGCATCCTGCACGGGCGCAAATGTCCTGTTCCACACACACACCAGGGGAAATGCAGGTCCTCTTGTCATTGTTGCTGACAGAAAAGGGGCCGGTATGTTTCCACGCTCTGGATGGCCGGTTTCACGCTTGTTTCCCCGCTGCAGGTCCCGGTGAGCATCCCCGGCCGTGTCTCGCTGTAGCAGCTCTGTTGGCTCAGGAGGGGAAATGCAAATGCAGCTGCCAAGAGATGGCGCAGAGGCACTGTCACTGCCAGGAGATGGGGACAGAGCTGCTCCGGCACTCGGGGCTGCTGCTCCTGCCTCTCCTCTCTGTTTGCAGGCACGGGGAAAGGGCTGCTGCTTTTGGGAAGGGCCGAGCTGTGTTTTATGGCTGCCATGGATGCACAGCCTGGTGTGCTCCAGCACCTGCCTGTGCCTGGAATGATGGAGCAGCACAGCTCTGTTTCTCCATGCATCCCGAATATTTGTGGGTGCTCCCAGCACACACGTGTTGAGCAGGCTGCTGGTGAAGGGGCCAGAAGAATGGTTATTGTCCCATGCTCCCTGGTGGCTTTCTTACCCTTGCAGGGACAGTGCAGGAGTGGCGTTTGGGGACAGCAGACTGTGTTTTGTGTAGGTTGCTGATGCCAGGTTGATGATGCTCTCCTGTGATGGTGTTCACAGGGGTTTTGGATGAGGGAAGAGACGAGGATTTGACACCATGTTTCAGAAGGCTTGATTTATTATTTTATGATATATATTATATTAAAACTATACTAAAAGAATAGAAGAAAGGAATTAATCAGAAGGCTAGCTAAGAATAGAATAGGAAAGAATCACAACAAAGGCAGCTGTCTTGGACTCTGTCTGAGCCAGGTGGGCTGTGATTGGCCATTAATTAGAAACAACCAACATGGGCCAATCACAGATGCCTCTGTTGCATTCCACAGCAGCAGTTAACCATTGTTTATATTTTGTTCCGGAGGCCTCTGAGTTTCTCAGGAGGAAAAATCCTAAGGAAAGGATTTTCCATAAAAGATGTCTATGACACTCCTTTGCCTTTCTCTCCCCCAGCCTCAGAGACAGGCGATGTCTGTGTCCTAAGCTGCCCTCTGGTCATAAGCCATGGCTGGGAATGTCCAAATCAGCTTCCCCTCTGTGGAGGTGAGCCCTGTGCCAGCTCCACCAGCACCTCCCAGGGCCAAGGCAGGGACTGTCACCAGCCAAAGCACCCACCCACCCTCCAGACTTGCATCAGCCACTCTGGTGTTGCTCCCTGATGGAGCAAAGCAGCCAAGTGCTCTTTAAACAGCTGTCTGCACCACTGCCATGAACAGCAACATTTATGGAAATGTATATATTATTTAAGGTGAAGCCAGGGTCAGTGTGTACCTCGGAGGAGAATCTCAGCCAGAGCATGAAAAGGACTTGGTGTTGATTTCTGAAGTATTTTAGTGTCTTGTCCTTGAGAGAGAATATTGTGTTTGAAAGTGACTGTTCCAAAGTAGAAGGTGAGGTTTGCATTTGGGTAAAACCAACACAGGGTTTGTGACACCAGCTCATTCTACATCCCCCAGAAAGCCACTGGTCTCAGGGACTCTGAACTCTGGGGCTCTGCTCTCCTCTTTGGCGAGGGGTGACAGTAATACTGACCCGGGAACTGCTGGGCAAGAATGGTAGAGCAGGCAAATCTCTGGGCTTAGTCTAGCTGACCACAATAGGCAGGGTTATGGCAATAAAATTCCAAATGCTAGAACACAGCATTTGTGTAGAGAAAACTATTCTGAGGGTGTTCCTTGGATATAAGCACTTGCTGGCTTGTAAATGGGTTTTTGACAGTGGCTTCATTTTCCTTGTGTTTGTGTGACAGCATCTGGATGTACATCTGCCAGGCAAAAATTCACATCTTTGATTTTAAGCCTGGGCTTCACATTTTGGAGGGCATGGATGCCTGTGGAATGGAGGGATAGAAATGTGAGCTTGATCAGTGCAATGAGGAAGGAGTCAAAACACCAAGGCAGCTGTATTTGCTGCAGAGAAAATGGATGGAGGCTGCAGAAAGCAATCACTGTTATGAGCAAGAGAGTGATGGCATCCAATCAGGAGACAAGGAAAGAGTTCATTTTGGAGCAGTAACTGGTGTTAGCTCCCCGTTAACAGTAATAATAACTATATTCTGGAGTGATGGCTGAGTTCATTTGGACCAGATAAAATTATTGCTTTGTGTGCAACAAGCACCCTCAATTTGCTGTGCAATATTAAGCTGGAGTCAGCTCCCTTGCAGGCTCTGGTTTCCAGAGGCTGGGCTGCTAACAAAGTGCCCTCTTGCTTTCACACACCATCACTCACCACACGTTCACACACATCTACACTCTCTGAAAAAATCTGGGTCTTTGCAGCTAAATGCCAGGTAGTATTTCTTTCAGAAAAATCCCTTTCTTCCTGGCAGGAGCCTGGGAGTCCCTCACTGTTGACTCAGAGCGCTCTGTGCTTTGGAAAAAAGCTTGTCCAGTCCCAAATCCCCGCTCCCCAGTTTGGGACTGGGGCAGCTGGGCTCTGTTGCAAGCACGTTTTGGGTGGAGAGTCTGGGCAAGCAGGGCACTCACCTGCCACTGGCAATGCTCTCATTAGCCTTGGCAGCCTCCGTGCTTCCCCTGCCAAACTCAACAGAAGCCCTTGGGAATAATAAGACTGACACACCCCAAGCTTAAACTTGGACAAGCTTTTTAATACCCAGATGAAGAGATTACAGCAATGACCTACATGTTTATGTGTGGCAGATCTGTGAAATGTGCAGAAGGCTTTCTCATTAGAGGAGGTCTGCTGGGTGGAGTTGCCCCAGCAGAGCCAGAGCTGCAGCCAAGCCGATCAGATGGTGCTTCCAGGGAGCTGGGCTCTTTCATGCCTTTGGAAATCCCCCATGCCACCCCTAATTCCTAGCCAAAACGCTTGGTGTTGTGAGGCAGGAGTGGCAGGAGTAGCCTCTAAGGCCACCAGAGGTTTCCAAGCATTTCAGGCTCATCTGCACAGCCAGTGCTGCCTTGTGCAGTGGGCCTGGGGTGTGCAGGTCCATCAGTGGCACACTGTGCCTTGCAAAGCCAGGTAGGTTTTGTGAGTGCTAGGGCATGCCATGGTATGATCTGGGATCCACCACTCCTACATCCTAATCTTCCGTATTGGCATTAATTAAAAGCCTTTGGGGCACATGCAACATCCTCTCTTTTCTCCAGTAGCTTCCGCGTGCCCTGACTGCTGCCCAAGATGCTCAGTTTCTGAATGACTGAATTCCTGCATAGCATGTGGCTCTTTGAGAGATTGCAAAATGGAAACTGGCACAAAAGCAGTTTCCTTGAGAGAAGAGGTTGTTTTCTGCTGGCAGAAAGTACCAAGGCCTCAGGAGCATTACCACTACACAGGGGCTTATCCTGATCTGGATTTTGAGGACTTTGTGAGATGGGATCTACTGAAGGAGCCAGAACATGGGTTATAACTTGATAAATACAATATCTTGGGTGTTCTGTTTGATGATCAACCTCTCCCACAGCATGCCAGGCTGGAAGGTGCAGGAATAAGCATTCTGTGGTTCAGGAGATGGGAGAGGTTGGGTGCCCAGCTTATCCTCTGAGAGCCTTGTGTAGTGAGAGTCCTATGTATTGGATAAGTGGGTCCCAGCTATTCTAAATGAGCCACAGCTGCCAAGTCCTTAGCTGGGCAGCAGCTGTGGCTCGTAAAGGTAACTGGGATAAAAGGGGTGGGCTGAGAGCCCTGGAGGAGGCCCTGTGAAGCCATGAGGAACTGTGCTGCAGAGAAGAACTGCATGGTAGAAAACCAGCTAGAAGGTATGGACTTTAAGAATATAGTAACAATAGTATGGGACTCTAGAAATATGAAGTACAACAAGATAACAACAGCCTTGAATATCCAGAGCTTCTCTGATGAGTGGTGTTATAAGTTTGGCTTCCTGTACATTCACCATTTTCTGGGGTGTTCCAAAGTGCTGTTGCAGTGACTCTCAAACCTCTTGTGGTCTGTGACTTGAAGGAGGATGCACACATAGAGCTGGGAGCTGTGTGGAGGTGCAAATGTTGAGCTTGGTGAGTTTCTCAGCAGGGAAGGAGGGTCAGTGTGAGCCTTCCATGCTGTGGATCACCCAGAGCATGCAAATATTTGTACCACTAAACTGCCAGACTTGGTCTTGGTGTGATCTGGGATGTGATTCCTGTGCTGTTCCCATTTGGGCCAGCCTGAGCCCTAATTCCTCAGTGCCTGCTGCCAGCCTGTGTGGGAAGACAGGACAGGCCTGCTGGGGTACAGGTGGCACCTTCAGGGGTTCATATCCCTTGCTGCTCCTCCTGCATGCCAGCCAATGAACCCAGAGCCATCCAGGGCGGCACTTAGCACTGCAGCAGCAGCCATGGGGTCAGAGCAGTGCAAGTGCTGAGTCCTTGGGCCAGCGACAAGGAGAAAAAGTGTGTTGTTATAAATCTACAACCTGCTCCTAATGGCTTGGGGCTACAGGCATATAGATTAAATTTCAGTCCTATATTTCACAGGAGTCACACAGTGGCATGTCAAGGTGCTGCAAGTGAGCAGTCCTCTGATGGTGTTTTGGACGTCTGGCAGGGGACTAACTAGAGCAATGAAATAAAGCATAACAACATGTAGGCTGAAGAATGGGAGAATTTCATAGTGGTGAGATCAGGGCTGTAAAATAGCTTCTGGAAGCTTCTCCATGATTGGGTTATTTAAAAAAAAAAGATTGGACAAATGTTAGATGGTGTATATTAGCCTAGTGGTGTGAAAATCATGGCAATTCTGTCAGAAAAAGGATGACAGAAGGGTTTGCTGTTCCATTTTCAGCAGCGTTGCTCTGAATGCTGTTTACTTTTCTTTGGAGAGGTGGGAAGCAGGTTGTTTCATTATTTTGTGTTTGGGAAGAGGAGGATTCTTCAGTTGTCAATCTCAGAGAGAGAGGAAAAGAGGTATTTTAGTTCTGGAGTGTTTAGCTTGTGCACTTTCCTGTGGAGTTGATGGGGGCTGGAGGAACTTGCACGCCTCTGGGACAACTTCCCCCAGAGAGGTTTGGACACAATTCCTGCTGGCTGTACTGAGGGATGCCTCTCTGCAGCTGTGAGATGCAGGAATGGGAGGGGGAGACTGGCACAAAGGTGGTGCCACCTTGCTGGATGCTGCTTCCTTTTGGGCTGCCCAGTTTTCTCTGTGCACGGATGGGCAGGAAAGCTGCAGCACAGCAGACAAGGGGAGCAACAACCCAGTCATTTCGCAGCTGTGTTCCATTGCAAAACCATCCCTGAACACATCCTTGCCCCTCCTACCTGTCCCAGCATGGCTTTTCCCAACCTGTGCATGGCCAGCAGGAAACATTTGGCCAGCAAGCAAAAGCAGTTCTTCATTTAGTGCTGGAAGTGAAGGGTCTTTCTCTCCAGCAATAGCTTCCTTCAGCCCACAGCCAGCTCCTGACTCTCCTCTCCTGTGTAACAGCAGCAAGCCCCTTTATTTTTGGGCACTCTGCCACAGCAGCCAGCTCCACCAAGGCCAGCAGTGACGCTGTGCCCTCAGGGATGCAGGGGCCAGCCCGTGGGGCTGCCACAGGGCAGGGGAAGGCGCCCCTCACCCCAGGAAGGCTGCCTGGGTGTGGGTGTTTGTTGGGGGAAGCTCAGTCCTCGGTATAAAGTGATGAGCTGGTAATAAATATTCAGTTTATTTAGAATTGCAAATACCAGGGGAAGGAAACCAGTAAACAAAAGAGGCCTCAATCGGCATCGTGGCTGAAATTCTGGAATGTTGGACTGCAGGGATGGATACAGGAGGGACAGAAGGCAGCAAGTGGTCAGCCAGCCTGTGTGCTTGCAATTAAAACAAATTCAAGTCTAAGAAAGCAGAAACTCAAAAAGGAAGCTGCTTATGTTAGGCTCTTCTTAATGAGAGACAAATACATTAGAAAATATTGCCTGCTAACAGTATTCATAAGCTGCTCCCAAGATGTTTTGATTAAACCACAGTTGTCTTTCTGGTGTACTAATGGTTTTTAATCTCTCTTGATGCCTAGGGGCGAAGGGGTCTACTGATTCACAGCAGCTTGGTGAGCTGAAACTTGTCCCTGGTGAATGCATCTCTCATGCCAGAACCACGGCTTTTAATTTTTAAAAATGTGAGTTTTTAGCAAAGAGAGAACCCTTAGCATGTGAGTGGGGCGTAAGTGCCACGTGCCTGGATATGAAGGGGGCTCCTCTGGGACAAAGATTCTTGCTTCTCCCCTTCTCCTGGGGCTGCCCTGAATTGTAATTCTGGCACTGTTTTACTGCTAGGCAAAATTTAATTGTGTTTGCTGCCTGGCTGGTGTGGAGGGGAAGATGACCATGAATGCTGCAGCTCCTGTGCTGACCTGCCAGCAGTGGGCAAGAACAGGGGTTGCACAAGGTAAGAAAGGTCAAGGCTCCTCTCAGAAGGCTTCCCACCTCTCCAAAAGCCACAGGCAATGATGCTGGGGGACTGCCAATGCCTCTTCCTTCATGGGAGGCCCCTCCTAAGCAGAGGGGGCTTGCCAAAGCATTGGAGGGAGAGGCACCACATGGGGAAGTGTGAGAGCGCAGCCATGCCTCAGCCACAATTGCTCTGGGAGTGAACTACAGGTGTTCAGCACTGAGCCATTGTGCCAATCCCTCCCCTTTGTGCTTCCCTTCTTGCCAGCAGTGATGGGATGGCCCCAAGCCTTAACAGGGCTTCTCATGTCTTGGAAATTTGGCTTCATCTTCCCTGTGAGCGTCATCTGGTTGTGCCACCTGGCTGGTTCATGGGCAGTCTTCTGACTACAGAATTTTTTTAGTTAAGAGATGGGACATGAGAGTGCTGATTTCTGGTGTTCTGTGTCCCTCATGTCACACAGGAATGCTGGGAGGTGAGGGCAGTGAGTTGGGCTTGATTTCAGGGCAATATGGGAAAGGAATGCTTTTTGTGCCCTAAAGCCATGCTCTGGGCTTACACCAAATTGGAAGCACACCTTCCTGTGTGCCAGCAGGCAGTGTGTGTTTGGTGCTCAGCCTCCTACAGAGATGTCTATAGGGGCCTGAGTAAAGATATGTATGGCAGTAAAAGATCTCTGTATTGTATAAGTGACCCTGTCCCAGTTCTTGTTGTTCTGAGTGGGCTGCAGCTGTGATGCCCTTCATTGGCTGGCAGCTGTAGCCCGTGGAGGTAGCTGGGATAAAAGGGGGTGGGCTGGTCAGGGAGAGCCTTGGAGGAGCCCTGGTGAAGAAGCTGGAACAACACTGCTGTGAAGAGATGCTGTGAGAAAACCACCCAGAAGGTGAGACCCTAGAAATATGATATACAACAATATGAATTACAACAGATGTCCCTACCTCCCTCCTTTTCACGGCCCCCCTGTTTATTCAGCATTCCTGGCCACCTTCATTTACATGTGACTCTACCATGGGTGGGCAGCCAGGGCTCACCACCAGCCATTGAACCCTTCTTTCCCAACCCATCCCAAAGCCCACAGCCAGCTACCCCTTCCCCTTCCATTCAATTTTGTCCCCTCAGTTTCTTCCCCCAGCCTCATCTTAGCAGCTTTCACAGAAAAAAAGAAAATGTGGGAAGGGAGGAGAGGCTTTTCTGTCAGCAGGTATGAGGGGAAGGCTCTGCCTGCCAGGGGCTTGCATGGCACATGGCACGGGCCTGCCTCCCACCTCCTGTCTGGGCTGGGCACCAGGGAGCATCCCTGATGAGAGCAGACAGTTCCTCTGTCCTCTGGGTACAGAGCTGCTTGTTGCTCACACAGAATGAAAACATATTAAAGTACAAAACTGCTGCACTAGTCATTTTCCAATTCCCCACTTGGAGAACTGGCTTCCCAGGAAAATAGGTCACTTACATAAAAAGCACCTTATTATCACACCAGAGCAGTGAAGGAAAGAGATGGCTCAAGAGACACTTTCATTTCGAGCCCCTGTTCCAGGGTACTTAGATATTTCTGGAAAATTGACCCTTTGGGCTGCAATTTCTCATGCTCCTTTCCAGCCCATAAGGTGAATTTCAGGGCCTCATTCCCTCCACTGAGACAGATGAAGTTAGGGAGGGAAATGTGTTACATCTTAACCCCTGGGAGAGCTGTGCATCCAAACTCACCACTCTCCCTGGGGCTTGGGGTGAGCCATTATCTCTGATTTTTTTTTATCAAGGTGAGGAAGACTCCCAGAGACTGTAGGCTTTTGTCCTTCCTCTTCCTCCTGCAGTAACCCCCACCCTCCCCAGAGATTAATCTGCTTTTCCCCATAGCTCATGTTGATCCTGAGGGCACTGGAGATATGGAAGGCAGCAAAGTGACCACCTTGTGAGGAAGGTGAGAGTTATCTAGTTTTCATTAAAGGCACTGGAGCTGTAAGAAGGAAAATGGATGGGGGGGGGGGGGGGGAGGGAAAGGAAGGGCCTGTGGGGTTGGCCTTGGAGTCAGCTCTTCCTGAGAGGGAAAGGGGATGTCTCCATTGAGCAGCTTTGCCTTGGCTCGCTCCAAAGCAGTGACATTCCCAAAGTGCTTAGTTCTATTTCTTCACAAAAAAAAAAAAGCTCTGACTTTGGCCAGCAGGCTTCCTGAGACACTGCAAAAAATATTGACCTCCTTGGTCCTGGCCTGAGTGCTGTGTTCTAACCAGATTTCAACCCCATTGGGAGATTGGAGTGCTATAAACCTGACAAGGGCCAGCAGGAGTTTCCTCGGCATCTCCATTCTGAAATTCTGGCTCCAGCCTTGGCCAGCAGGTGTTTCCCCCTCTGGTCAGGTCAGGCTGTGGGGTGTGGTGCCTTTCTGGCAGCCCTGTGCCCAGCTGGGAGGGAGCCCCAGAAGGAGACAGTGAGGAGCTGCAAGTGGAAGGAGGAGTAGGCTGGGAAGGAGTGATAACGTGGACAGATGGGATGGGAGGTCTGAGGGTCACAGCGCAGTGAGGAGGCTGTGGAGACACTTGGAACTGGGGAGGGCAGATGGCGGATGGGCCAAGCAAAGAGCAGCTTGCCAGCCTTCCACCCTCACCCGGGAGGAGCTCACTGGGGAGCATCCCTGCCACCAACGCCTCCAGGAGAGCAGGGCACAGGGCCTGCTGTCCTGGCACGGAGGAGGTGCTTCCAAAAACCATCAGCAATTACCTCAGCAGCGGCAGCCAGCGAGCAGGAGTAATTTACATAGTAAGAGCTGGGAGATAGATGGCTCTTTAAACCAGATCTGTCATTCGCGGCTCTCTCCCGTCTCTGACGCTTTGATGTTCCTCTTTGAAGAGCTCTCCTCGCTGGCTGCTCCCTGCTCCCTTGGTGCCGCTCCAGCGCTCCAAATGCCTTTCCCTTCTCTCTGCCCCTGTGCCCGCATCCTGGCAGGAAGGATGCAGGGCAGGGCGCAGCTGGCACCCAGAGCTGGCAGGGGCTCTGGAGAGGGTTGGTATCTGTTCTGCTCCAGGTTTGGTGTGCCAGCAAACAGGGGAATGTGAGACAATAACAGCAGCGATGCCAAGCAGCTCTCGATCGCTGCGTTGCCATCTCATGGAGGAATCCAAGTGTTCAACCCAAAGGTACAAAAGGCAAAGGTGAGTAGGGGGTTGGAGGCTGTGAATTTCTGATTCTCCAACCTTTCTGTGGGCTTCCCAGTATTCCAGCCTATGTGGCACCTCTCACTTCTCCTGTGTCTCTGGTAGGTTCAAGTCCCTGGGTAAGGAAGGGAAAAGGAAGAATAGATTCCGGTGAGAAATGTGTTTTGTTGTGGTTTCACTTGGTGAAACAGTGGCCAGAGGCTCTTGTGAGCAGCACAGACATGGAGAAGCCTGTCACATCGGCAGGGACCAGATCAGAGGGCTCTGTGTGAAGGATGCACAGGGAAACAGCGAGGGGAAGGTGAGTTGGAGGAGGTAAATCTGCCTGCTGCAGCCCAGCTCCTGCCCTGAGCTCTTCCCTCCTCAATGCCAGTGACTGAGGGCTTGGTTTCCTCACTTTAGCAAAAATCCCTTCACTAGCTGTATGAGCAAAATAACAACAAAAGAGGCACTCCAATAGCAGAATTACTGTCTCTTCATGTTCTTAGTAAGGGATAAAAGCTGAAAGACTTAAAAGCAGTGCACTTCTGTCAGTGAAGAGGTAAAGGGGCCTCAATACAACTCTTTATTACATAAAGGAGATCCCTTGTGTGTGAACTTCATAGCCCAGTGGTGTGTTACATGTGAGGATCACCTAATGGGTAAAGTGGGAGAGCAAAGAAGCATGGACATACAAATGTCCTGCTGCTGGATATTTCACCTCTAAAACACTTTGAGAGGTCTGTGCTTTGGAAATAAAAATCATCACAGTGCAGGCACTGTGCATGCAGAAATCCTAATCTGGTCTACTACTTTTAGAGGTACTTGGGTCTATGTTGCCCTTGAGTGCTGCACTTGATTTTTGGCTCAAGGTCCCAGGGCCAAGAGGTGTGAAGCAGATGTTTTGACTGCAGGCACTAAGCAACACTTTCTATTTCTAGTACCAATTGGATGATGCCAATTAAGCCCAAATATCCACCTGCCTGGGAGAGAGTGTGTCTCCTTGCATCCCTGTGAAGAGCCTCAGTCTTTTTTGGCAATACAGCCCAAATTTCTGAAAGTGAGCTTTGTCTTTCTAGGGCCACTCAAAAGATCTAAGTTGTTTTAGTTCCTCAGACAGGAGACAGAGTTGTTTTGTAGCTCTCTGAAAATTCGTCTGCATCCTTTGCAGATGCATTGCCCTGATCCAGAGACGGTCTTTGGACACACTGGGCAGTGTCAGGAAATGTTTTGAACAGCCTGTAGTTTTTCAGCAAGGATCTCAGCTCTGTGCAGGGGGCTTGGGAGCACGGATCCCTCATTGTGAACAGAGCCAAGTAACCACTCTTGCAAGCAGGATTTTTGTTCTTGCTCTCTGCTGTGAGCGGCTTCCCTGGTGGCAGTACAGCCCTGAGCTCACCAGCTTGGAGGGATAAAGCCCCAGCTGCATTGTGGATGCTCTGGCTCTCTTGCCTGCTGTTAGCCATGCTGCAGGGGGCCATTGCTATTTCTCAGCCCCAGGTTTGCTGGCTAGGCTGTGCTTGCACATGCAGCAGAAGGGCTGATTCCCCTTCTGAATCCTTCTTCTGGCACAAAGAAGTGCTGCCTAACCACACGTGGTTAGGCACAGCACAGCCAGTCACTGTGGAGGTCAGGCACGGATGTGGGTGAGGAGCACAGGCTCTAACAATCAGCAGGCTTTCAGCTCTTTGGGTTTCCTTTTTATTTTCTAAATAAGGATTATTTTCTATATTAAATAAGGATTTATTTTCTTGTTGCCAGAAAAGGGGTGGCAGTTGTTCCGGTGTGTGGCTGTCATCGTTAGCACAAGACCCTGCCATGCTCAGAGACGGCTTTGATGAATAACCACGCCAGGTTTCACCTGTGGGTCAGGGGCCCTCCATCTGCTGCCAGCTCTGCAAGTGACCTCCAGCCTGTCCCACAGGTAACCTGCTCTCCAGCAGGACAGGTATCCACGTGGCAGAGCAGCCAGGAGCAGGGCAAGCAGACTTGGTTTCTCCTGCACCAGTCAGGAACTTGATTTCCTCTGTTGTGGTCCTGGGGCATGATGGAGGGGGATTTGTGGCAGTGTGTCCAGTGAGCTTGCAGCACTAGGAGGGAGCCACAGTGCTGCTGCCTCCTTGCGTTTCTTACGTTTCCACTGTGGCTCATCCTCTCTTTCCTATGGGTTGCAGAAGACTGGGAAGCTGGGCCCCCGAGGGAAATCAACCTCTGTGTCCTGGACCTCTGGTGTCACCTGTGAAGCAGAAGCTTTGTCCCTTCCTGAGGTGTGTCCAACCCCTCTTGTGACCACAGCCATGCCAGCTGAGGCTAAGCAAGGGGAATGACTTGGTATAAACTGGTTGGTGAAGGAAAAAAAGGATTATACTTCCTCTGGTGAGTACTAGTGAACAAACAGGCTGTGAGCACTGCCAAGAAAATCTATAATTTGTAGAAAAAGAGCACTGTGACATTGTCACCTCACTTTAATCTCCTCTTGCCTTTAGTGCTTATTTTCTCCTTGGCCATTGGAGACTATCTGGCTAGCAATAAGTACAGCTTACTCCACTGTTCTGGTTCAACACTAGCAGTTAATGATGTCAAGCTGTATTAAGCTTGAGCCACTCTGATCATCTCATTCTAAACATCCCTTGAATGCCATGGAGCAATTTTCTCTATAAGAAGCTGTTGGTCAGTGGATTCATGCCTGCTTTGTCTTGCTGTTCTTGTCTTGAAAGGAGATTTTTGTGCTAAAAAAAATGTAGCTGTGTATGTGTGGCAGGAATAGGAAATGC
The DNA here is from genome assembly GCF_027579445.1 of Ammospiza nelsoni. NCBI lineage: Eukaryota > Metazoa > Chordata > Aves > Passeriformes > Passerellidae > Ammospiza > Ammospiza nelsoni. The sequence goes on from NC_080634.1 coordinate 5,254,511, forward strand.
CTGAGATGCACACTGACCTCCACTACATAAAGTGTTTTTTATAAGGCTTTACAAACATAGACTTCAGGGGTCATCCTGCATTTTTAGGAAGGATAGAGGGCCAGGACCTCAGCTGGTGTAAATCAGTGTAGTCTGCCTGAGAAGGGCTGAGTTCTTCAGCTGGGAATTTGCTGAGTAGTTTTTGCTAGAGGTCTCTAAAATCAGAAACAGCATCAGCAAGAGGGTAAAGAAGGAACACCATTGCTTAGTTGAATGTCCTAGAAGAATAAAGGGTCACCAGCTAAAGCTGGCATGCTGGATTGCTCAAAACAACAGGGAGAAATTTCCAATGCAGGGCACTGTTCATCTGGGGATTCCTTGCCACAGTATGCTATGGGCTTGTGTTTACATGGTTCAAAAAGTATTTGGACAAATTCATGGATAGAAACCTCCTAAGGCTATTAAAAACCCGAACATACCTTCTTGCTCTGAAAGGTATTTCAGCTCAGGGCTTTCTGAGCTGCAGGTTATGAGAAACCAGGGAGAAATACATTTAAGGGGGCTTCTTGGGCCAGCTAGACCTTAGAAAAGCAGGTTAGAAAAAAATTTGAGGGCCTTGTAGTGTGTGGCAGAAGATGATATAATAGAATGACCTTCCTGCTCATCCAAATTTGAGGCTGATTGTAAGGAGACACTTAGGGCAGTGCACAACTAAAGCAGCCAGAGATTTTTCTGAGATGGGCTGCTCAGGCAAAGGCCAGCCACGTTACCAAGGGCTGGTCCATCACACAGAGCTGGGAGAGCATTTTTGGCCACAGCCAAGATTTCTTGCAGGTTTGCTGAGCAGGAGATGAGGTTCAATCCATCCAGACTGTCCCCCATTCCTTCTGGGAGAGGACAGCAGGAGAGAATGGTGATACAACAGCAGGGGAGAGAGGAAGAGGAGGGCAACCTGTGCAATAATAAGCAGGAATGAGCCTCTGGCCAAGCCATGATCTCAGCCTTCTCCTGAGAGAGGTGTTGAGAAATTTTAGCACCTAGAGGCCTGGAAAGCAGCAGCCTGATGTGAAGGGGTGAGGAGTAAGGGCTGTGTGAAAGGACAGACAGTACCCTGTCATGAACTATCCAGAAATGGAACTTTTCCTGAGGCGAAAGAAAGGTGAGAAAACAGAGGTGTTCTCCCTCCCTGAGCGAGTCTGACAGCCATATGGTGTAAGAATTGTTGTCATCATCATTAATTCCTTTTTTTGACATTGCTCTGGCAGATGTCCACGGGTCTGCAGGAGCAGGGTTGTCCTCTTAGCAGCTGCAAGGAAGTGGAGGGAGAAATAAGTGTCAGGGTTGGTTCATTTTGTATTGCAGGCTAGCTGGGCTTGCATGAGAAAGGATCATCTCTGATCCTGAGTGGATTCTTCTGTCTCTGGCCCTGCAGGCTATCAGAGGGACAGGGACTCCATTTCCTCAGACTGTCACTCCAGCCCTGGATTGTGCCAGCGTTGCTGAAGCTGATACTTCAATACAAAGCAACTTGTGCATGGCAACAAGGAAACGAAGCCAAATCAGAGCACCTATCTCAGGTAAACATAACCTTCATGTCCAGCAGTCACTTGACACTCTCTGCTAAAACACCTCTATCTCCTGTTAAAATCACCTGAAGTGAGGGTTTTGAGCTGCTGGGCACTGAGGTTACAGCTCCAGAGGGACTAGTAAATGGAGATGGTGTCCCCCTCTTGCTGCCTTTTGTGTCCCCCACAAAGAAGGGTTCTTCATGAAGCTGGAGGGGGAGAAGAAAGGCACTTTCAGATAGCCTAACCTTTCTGTTCCTAGTGTATCACAGCCATTAGTCCCCGTCCCTGGATTTCTGTGTACTGCCCTGTGTTGGGTAGTAAAGGGCAGCCAGGGAGGCATGGAGGTGGTGATTACAGATGTTTCTGCTGTGCTTTCCATGTCACAGCTCTGGTGTGTCCTGGGGACATGACCTGTAATCCTGTGATGGTTTGGGGTTGGTTTCAGCTGCACCCCAGATCTGAGACAGCTGTTATTGGCCTGGAAATCCTGACTGCATGTGGAAAACTCATCCCTTGAGGCACACATAGGGCACCAACAGCAGTCTTGCCTTGGCTGAGCTCCCATTGCACAGGGGTTTTTAAAAATGATAGAAGAGATGGATTGCTGATGATTTTTAAAAGGCTGGTTCTTCAAAAGAGTCCAGTTTTCTACCTGTCATACCAAGGATTTCCCTTTTGTGACTTGAAGCAGGGATTTTATTTTCCCTTCCCTTTGTGTAATTCCTGTTTATTATACAACCTCTCCGTATTGACGTAGCATCTTTAGCTTATGCATCATTTATTGGTATCTGAACAGTTACTGGAAAGCATTCCTGGGTGAGCTCTAGGGAGGCACAGCTGCCTCACTAATGGAGGAAAAGCCTAACTACTTCCTAAATCAATTAGCCTGGGAGGGCAGGAGGCAGCCAGACTGCTCTCCCTGCTGTGCTCACACACCACAGTGGTCTGTGCTGTGGTGGTGGCACCTACCCACAGACACACTCACTGCTCCCAGCCAGAAGGACACTTCCCACACAGAAATGTGTGTTCCTGTGTGTCCATTCATTCCATGCATCCCTGCTGCTGCTCTCCTCACTCAGGGCTCAGCAGCTGCCACTGACCCACAGGGGATGTGTGCCTGTTCTCCATCAGGCAGCCCAGCTCCCAGGCTCCAGCCATAAAAATTCCTGTCCTTTCACTCTGGAAGCCCTCAAGGTAATGGTCACCTGATGTGCTCACATATCCATATAAAGCTCCTTTGTTTCTGCAGGCAGGAAAGGGCTGCCTGCCTGCTGGCAGGGAGGGAAAGTCAAGGGGAATTTGGCAGAAGTCATTAGTGCTCATTATTGGCATGAATGCTGGGCTGTGGGGCTGCAGGAGAGCACACCTGGCTGCAGTGCTGCCCTCAGCAAGCCAGGAGAGCCCCCAGCACTGAGCACAGGCACGGCACCTCTGCTCTTTGGGGAGCAATGGGGCAGGACATTTGTCCCCCAAGGTCCCTGTGCCTCCTGGGAGGGGGAGAGAGGGCATGGGGCTGTGGTGGGAGGGGTTGAGAAAGGCCAACAGGCTGCAAATGGAGAAGATGCAAGGGAGGAAACGGACTGGTGGGTGTTGTGAAGTGCAAAAGGAGGTTTGGAGCACAGGAGTGGACAGATGCACAGCAGGAAGGTGCAGGCACTGAGTGGAAAGGCAAAAGGGGCTGAGCAGAGAAGCAGGTGGGATAGAAGGGGAAAAACATGAAGCCAAGACAAAACACTCATCTAGAAAGCATGAAGTCAAGCAGGGATTGCGGGTAGGAGCTGGACTGCCTGTAGCAGATATCACATGCTTTATCCAGGAGAGTGTCAACACTGTGGCTCCAAAATTGGGATACCTGGAAGCTGGTGAATGAAAGGAACCAAAGAGTTGGTGGCACAAGAGTTTATCTGTTCAGGAGGAGGAGCATTGCTTAGAAGGAAGGAAAGGAAAAAGGGTACTGCAAGGCTGGGCTGGTGGCAGAGAGGATAATTGGCAAGTGTTCGTTCCAGCCACTGTGCAAGGGGCAGGGATGGGAAGTGAAGGTTAAGGCAGAGGAATAGAAGGGAACTCCAGCTGGCACATTCCCAGACCATGTCAAGCACCCCCAGAACATCCACATGTACATCCCTGGCAAGGAGTAACACACTCTGGACATGGTGCATGGCATCCCCTGGCTGCACAGGGGTCCATGGTCAATCCCAGGAGCTCCTGGGCAAGTTCCTCTCCTTGCCACAGGAAGAAGATCCCAGCCTCAAGGTGCAGGCCAGGCTGAGGAGAGCAGCAAACTGTATTTTCAGGGCTGTGCACTGACTCTTGGCAGGCATGGAAGGAAGCTGAATCACTGTATTATAATTTCAAGCCCCATTAAAGAAACATGGGGATAGCGGAGGGAAGGAGAGGGCAGGGAAGGGATGAAGAGAAAATTGAAGAGAGCAGAGTAGCACTTGAAGGGGAAAGAAATGTTGCTCATAGGCTCAGAAGGGGGAATTGCAAACAGAGCTGAGATTAAAAGGGAACCCTTGAGACTGTCTCTTTAAATACAGCAAGATTCACTTACTCTGTGCTGAGCCAGCCTTGTTGAATGCTGCAGGCACAGTCCCACTGAGGTTTGCCAGCTGATGGAGCAGTGGAAGTCTGTCTCTCCCAGTACACCACCAAGTTGCCCTCTTCCACCTATGTTATTTAGGAAGTCCCATTGCTAATAAATTTACTGCAGAGTGAGCCTAGTGGGGAGGCAGTTTTACTTGACTGCCCATCAGCACTGAGCATGTTAAGTGATCTTTTTATCCAGAGGCATACAGGCACACCAGACTTGTGTCTGGGAGAGCAGTGTGGGGTCTCTGGGTGCAGCATCTCTTTTGTGGAGTGTTCCCTTGCTGGTCCCAAAGGCAGGGAGGGAACCCACAGGTGCAAGAGGAAAAAGCAGAATGTGTAAGCATTTCCCATGGCAGATATCACAGAAGATTGCTTTCAGAGCCAGGGGAAGGAGTGCTTTGGTGCAAAGGGGAGTGAGGTGTCCAAGCCCTCCAGTTAGACCCCTGACCACTTCACTGTGCTCCAGGGCAGCTGCAGGGTGTTCACAGTGCACACATTGATCTGTGACGTGGGACCAGTCTGCAAAGTCTCTGCCTGCTTTGGCTTCTGTGGGCATCATTTCAGCAGGGTTTTTCATAGCTCTCAGGGGCTGGCCAGGCCCAGCATTTGGGTGGGAGGCAGTACCTGAGTTCCCTGTAGCTGTAATGGTCCCACAAGGGCTACAGGCTTCTTTTTCCTGCTCTGTCTCCAGCTGAGGTGCTGTCCCTGTGAGGAGTGGCAGTGCTGCTGACCAAATGAAGGGTGTAATGATGTAGAGAAATGATGAACCAAATGAGACCTGGTCCTCTGAGCTGCTCCTGTCCATGTGCAAAGCAGAGTGGTGTCCAGCCTGGTGTCCTGGTCAGATTGAATGTGTGGAGTGGCATTCATGTGACGCTGAATCTCCTCAGCCCCTGAGCTGAGATTTCAGCTCTTATCCCCACATCCCACCCCTTGAATTTTTATGGCTTTGACAATTGAGGGAGGCTGAATTCCTTGGGATAGTAGCCGGTTTCCATTTGCTCTGACAAATGCTAATGGCACTAAATAAATAGCAAAAAATGGTCTTAATGTAGCAGGGTGCTCATTGCTGCATTTCCTAAGCTGCTGTGTGCTATTAGATATTTGCTAAATTATGTCTTAGGAGCTCCTTGGGCCTTTGGGGTGTTTGCTTTGCAGAAATGAGAATGACTTCCAGGCTCTCCTGGCTTTGGTTGTGTCCATGCAGTTCCCATGGAGGCTCAGGAGATGGGCAGCAGCCAACACTGCTCGTGTTCCAGCCCCTCTGATCCCCCTCCCCACGGCCTTGCTGAGAGCTGAGCAGCAGTTTGGAGCAGAAGGAGCTCAGGGGCTGACCTGCAGGAGGAGAGCTGTTCCTCACCAGCCATTCCCACACCATCCATCAGGCGTGCCAGGGCAGAGGGGGACTGCAAACCAAGCCCAGGTGAGGCTCCTCTTTGTGCTTGGGGCTCCTGGCAGGCTTCATGGTGTGTTTCTTGTTTTCTGGACTTCCTTTTGATCTTGTGGGTGGTGATGGAATGGCCAGGATCCCCCATGAATCAGAAATAAAAGCAGTTCTGCTGCACCCCTAAGCCTTTCCAAAGGCTGGTGGATGTGAAAAGGAGCAGTGCTCAGAGCTGGTAGTGTTAAGGCACCAGGAAAGACTAAAACCCACTGGCCTGGAGACTCTTTTGTATTCACAACAATGCTTTATCAAGGGAGGTTAAGCACACACCTTGTTCCCAGCTGTGAGTCTCCAGCTAGATATTCCCCACACCCAGCACAACTGCATCCTAATCCTAACAGAGGCCCCAGGGCACTATTGCAATGCAAATAATGATAAATAACAGCAATAATAAAACTCTACCAGCACTTGCACCAGCTCCCTAGCAATCCCAAACCAGCCATAGCAAGCCTCATATCACCCAGGTTATGTAAAGGAGCGTGAGCAATATGAGTGGAGCTGTCAGGGAGGTGACCAATTAGCTGGTGTAGCAAATCTGCCTGTGCCATGTGGGCTGCCACACGGGGCTCAGAGCTCCTGCACTGGCTCCCAGGGCTGCCCTGCAGCTGTGGGGTGACAGCTCAGCCCAGCACTTGGGATTGAGTTCAAGTGGATGCTCCCCACCACCATGGGGAGGGGATTCTGGGGACAGCATGGGGTGATTTTTTTTGACAGCCAGCTCTTCATGAGCAGTGTGAAGGCTGGAATCAGCAGGCAGACTGGCACAGGAGCTGTGGGTGCTGTGACCTGTGCTGCACACCCAGGCTGTCCCTGGGCTTTGCACAAGCACTGCTGCCATTCCTTGGGCTCTTTGTTGGACTGGTTGCACCTGCAGAAGGAAGTTCAGTGCAGCTGCTGGATGAGGTTAGAGCAGCACCTCTAACTCCCATGTATTCTCAGGAGCTTGTGACTTCTCAGTGGAAACATCCCTCTGTGATGCCTTTGCTTCCCTGGAGTCACAGCCCCTGATCCTGTGCTCTTCAGACCCAGTCCTTCACACTGAGCTGATGAGTGCACATATATAAGTGTTTTTATTTGGTGGCATTGTTGTGTTCCACTTATCTCTGCTTTTAGCAGTTACTCTGTCTTGGCTGTCAAGCATAAAGTAATAAGAAATCATGCTCTGGTGTCTGGGTGCTTCCCATAGGAGTTTCTCTATGGTTAGATTAAGAGAAATTAGCATTCTAAAATCCTGCCCTTTGGCCACTGAAATCTGCTGCTGCAGCTTTGGTCAGCCTTGTTCCACCCACCCAGTGGAGAGCAGCAGAAGGGAGCAGGCAGGCACAGACAATTAGTGACAACCACACTTCTCCTTCCTGCTTGCAGTTTGGTCCAGACCCACTTTAAAGAACATGCAAATGGGACCCACTGAGCCATTTTCCTACCCCAGCTGTGCTGTGGTGTCAGAGGATGGTAGGAATTGCTCTGGGAAGGAGCACACTGAGAGGGTTAAAGCAGGCTGGTGTGTCCTGGGGCAAACCTTCACCTCTCTGGGTTCAAAGGGATGTGCCTACACTCCCTGCTGGAATTGCTGCATCCAGGCCCAGCTTCTGAGCCCATTTGTGTTTCAGAATGTGAAACTGGATTGTTTCTGTGAGGTACTCAAAATCTGAGGGGGTTTTGCCCTCACAGTGTATGGGAGAGGCAGGAGAGGACTCCAGGCAGAGAAGGAGCAGCATGAGAGGGCAAGGGGACAGTAGTGGTCACCAGGAACTGTGGCAGCCTCAGCACAGCAGCAGCCTGTGCTCTAGCAGGGGCTTAGAGGAGAAGGAGGAGGCAGTTTTCCAGATGTTTATGGGAATTCTTCTCCAGTGTGAGGGACAACAAGGCAGAAAGCAGCAGTCTGAAAATACAACACGTGCGCCGTAGGAGTTGGCGCTTCCCTGGTGAAAGAGATGAGACATAGGAGCAGAGGAGGTGTGGAGTCCCTCTTATCTCAGATACCCAGGGGAGGGTTTTTCGGAAGCTGTGTGGATGTAAGTGTTTATCCCCCCTGGAAAAGAACCATGTGCTTTGGGGAGAGGATAGGAGGGAACTAGAAAATCAAATTGCATCTTCTTCTACTGGCACCCAAACCCACACATTGAGGCTCCCAGCAAAGGCAAGTGGGCTCCCTCTGTATTTCACACAACCAAAAGGGACCCTTTTAGTCTGAAATCAGGTTGAGGGGTGAAGCTGATTTAGATAAATCACCAAGGAGGCATCTCCTTTGGAGCAAGCACATGGCAGGGCCGAGGCACAGGGGTGGTGTGGCGGCAGCTTCAGGCTGGATGTTCAGGCTGGATGTCTGGGAAGGCAGGAGAGGTGTGAGCTGGGTGCACCTACTGGGGTTTGGCTGACTCCCACTCCTGCTGGGGCTGCTCTGACTCAGCCCCAGCTTTGTTTGAGGTTTCCTCTTGCCCCCAAGCTGGGGATTTCAGTCTGGGGCCTATCAGTGCCATCAGGAGCCATGAAGTAGCATGATGGGGTAAAATATATCTCAGCCGTCTTCCCATTCAAATGGGAAAAACAGAGACACAAGGAAAGTCTCCTTAGACACCTGCTGTTACCAGGGCTCTGGAAACGAGGTGCCCTTGCACCAACCAAGTGTAATCGAGATGGGGAGGGCTGGGAGGGTGAGAGGCATGGGGAAAAGGCTTTGAAGTCTCCTTTCTGACTGTGTCTTCTCCCTTAGGGCAGCCCCACTTACTGTGCCTGGCTCTACCCAGGCTGAGGTGTAGCTGTGCCTTTGGGGTAAGGCGAGAGAAGGCTGTCAGCTCTTGGGATGGCTCAGTGGGATAGCCCAGGGCTGCCTGGGCACCCACAGAGCAGCAGAGACCTTGTGGCTCTTCAATCCCCATGGTATCTCTTTCCTAACAGCATTATTTAATTCTTCCTAGGGGCTAAAGTCCCTCTGCTAAATAGGTCAGCCTTGCAGGGAATGCAAGTACTCAAAATACACCTTTTATAACATCATTCCCAGCATTTTTGTCCTCTTATTTACCTTGGCCAAACAGTTCAGGCCCTAGGTAGGTGCCACTCCATTCCCACATCTTTGCATTGCCCCCCAGTCGGATTTTTCTGTTTAATAAACAGCATTTTTGGGACAAGCGCAACTTTTGGAGACTTCTAGGTACATTTTTGTGCCTGGAAATGTGTCAGCCCTAGTGAAGGGTCCTCCTGGGAGGTGTGGGATGCCCAGGAGAGCCCCTGTGCTCCCTGCCAAGGGCAGAGAGGAGTGGGGCTCCTGTCACACACTGAAGCTAAAATGCCCAGAAGGACAACTTAGCTGTACCTTTTTTTTTATCCTGTTTTTTGTTCCCCCTTTGCCACACTTCAAATAATTTGATGTTGAATATTTAAGACTGTTTTGTTGTCTTCAGTTCACCTCATCTGACCTCAAGATCTTCAGGGTAATAGCAGATGATGATGATGATAATGCTCTGCTGTTCCACAGTGCCACTTCTCAAGACTCCACGAGCCCTTCAGCAACATTTACTTGTTCAGGCCTGCAAGCCATCCAAAGTAGGTTAATTTATTATTCCTGCTCTGTGTCTTGTGAGAAGCCGTGACCTGTTCAAGTGAGCTGGAGCCGCTTGTGGGCTTGAACTGTGGGGCAGGAGAGAGCCTGGGTGCTCTCAGCACAGCTCCATGTCTCAAGGAAGGGCTTTTCCTGGAGCAACTGGCATAAGGGCATGCAGGAGGTGAGGCTAACTGGGGAGGAGGGAAGGTCCCTGAGGAGCTGAACAAAAAAGCTACACGTGTAGCAGTAGATAACAATCTCCCAGGCTTTATCAGCTGGAGATTTCCATCGACAAAAAGGATGGTGATGGAGCAGGAGTGTATGGATTGGAGATGAGGATGGTAGGTGGGAGGCTGGGTGAGCTACCAGGGGGAGAAATATTGGGGGGAGAAATCCTCCATTCCTAAAATTAATGAGGCTTTCCATTTGCCAGCCTGGCCACCCCTCCAGTGCAGCCCAGCTGGTGTTGGTACAAGCCCTCGACCCCAGGAGCCCCATCTCTGTGTGGGGTGCAGAGGCAGGGATCAGGCAGGAGAGGATCCCCTGGCTCTTGGCAGCCAGAAGGGAACGGTGAGGCTGTGGGAAGAGGGCAGGTCACTCCTGTTTTCCCTGGGATGCACAGAGGCAGTGTGGCTGGGAAGGGAGGAGCAGCACAATGGATGCTCTGACGGAGCAGGGAGTGCTCACTCTGTGCCCCAGCTGCAGAGGCTGCTGGTGGGGATGGGAGGGCTGCCAGCCCTGTGGCCCTCCAGGGGGCTGTATACTTGTTTTTCTTCCCTGTGACATTACATAATGCGAGGTAGAGAATGTTTGCACAGTGCCTGTATCGCTCCTTGGGGCGCGGGCAGAAAGGGAGGAGGCGGCGGATAATTTGAGGCTCTTTATTAGAGCAGTAAATCATTTATAACGCACCAGCTCTCAGCCTGGGCTCTTACTGCTCATGTCAGCCACAGGATGCTACCTGGTGACTGAAGCAGGCAGAGCATGGGCTGGCTCCCCCAAACCAGAGGGGCAGAGCTGAGCTGCACAGGGCTGGGGAAGAGGAGACATTGTCCCTCCCAGGCCCTGGGGACAAACCCCATGCAGTGATGGCCTTGCATGAAGATTCTTGCAGCTAGAGTGAAGACAAAGCATCAGGAGCAAGTCATAAGTGAGGGATCAGGCGGCTGGGTCACCTGCCCTCCCCACATCACCTGCAAGCAGTGATAGGCATCACCCCTATGGGTGATACACGCTAGTACCTCTCAGCCTTGGCTGGTGGGAGCAGAGGGCAAGGCAGGTATTGCTGGTGCCATTCCTTTACAAAAGGGCATCCAGTGACTCTCATCTTTGTGTTTTGGTGGAGGTCACTGGAGCCTGAGGCTTGTCAGGCAAATATCTCTTGGATTTCTGGTGTGCTCGGGGTGTCGGTGAGATTGCTGAGGAGCAATGTCACCCATCTGGGAAGGGTTGTGCTTGCCTAGGCATCAGCTTGTGGTTTGCCACATTTCACAGCTGTGTCTTGTTCAGTTTGAAGTCATCAACTCCTGCAAAACTACACCTTTCAATAGCCTTCCTGTATTCTCATGTGCTTCAGGCAGCAGCAGTTGGCTTAATGTTTTGACAAATGATATCCATATTGATTTCCCTCCTCCTCCTCTTTTCTTCCTCTCCCTCCTTCCACAGCAAAGAAACCACTTTTGATAGCTCATCTCTGGAGCTATGCAAACACAGCAGAGGAGAGAGATGAACTCTCCTTTTAGGGGAGTTCACACCAGGGTGGGCTCCCAGGTCATCTGAACAAACAACCTTCCCTGTTGAGCAACCAAATGGTTTAGGAAGGGGCACCACTACATTGGCAGAGCATGTTCTCCTGCTGGTGTGCTGGGAATTAAACCCACCCCACCCAAAAAATGCTGAGCAGCTTCAAATAAACCTAAAGAGGGTCCTAATGGGGAGCAGTAAATGTAAAAAATCCTAATAAATACCATTCCCTCTTATGAAATGCACGTTTGGGGTGGGGGGAGTTGCACAGCCCTGATCCCTCCCTGTTTCTGAGGGATCTGATTTAACTGTAAGCTCTTTAATATGTTCTTTGTGTCCTCATGGACAGCCTGATGGAAGCAGCAGCTAAAAGCAAATCACAGGGTGAGAAGGTGAGTCTTGCTGGTGAGAATTAGCAGTGTCAGGAGGGAAATATCACACACACCTCGCCGACTGAATTATGTATTATGCTGCAAAATCCCTGATGTCAATAGGCAAATGCTGTTCCTGTTGTTTTGCCTGTGATGATTGGCAGCAAAGGAATTCAAATCACATCCACACAGCAATTGTCCTTCTGTAACTAAGTCTCTGCTGTTCAGGGGGGTGTGCTTGTGCAGGCAAAATCTATGCAGCACGGTGGGTGCTTTAGGAGCAGGTTTGGAAAAGGGTGGTGAGAACATTTCCATTCTTTTAACAATACAAAATGTTGTCAGGTTAGCCTGTGCTGGATGTGGCACTTTCTCTTTTTTTCTCATGGACACTAAATTCTAGGTATTACCTCAGACCTTGGGAGGAAAAGGAGAAGTCCATACCCACATATTGAAAGGGATTTGAGGCACGTGCCTCCATGGAAGGACTTTCACCAAAAAGGTAGGAGGGTGGGACGCAGAGCCAAGCAAGATGTCATCCCCTATAAAAGCAGTAGTGGGGTCATCAGGGTCCTCTCTCCATGTGGCTGGACCAAAAGCATTGTGAAATTACATGTAACAAATGGTAAGAAAATTATTATTTTAAAAAACACAAGATTGTTAAAATTCCCTGCAATTAGATCTTGCTAGTGTGTTTGACGAGCAGATAACAAAGCTAGAGAACAGAATCTGCTTTTATTTGCTGCTTAAATTGCTTTTGCCCTGCTACCAGGAGACATAAATCAATTACTAATTGCATTCCTAGTTTGAGGTGCTGTGAGCATTCATATGTTTAATCTGTCCCGGGTGCTTTTAGAAACAATTGCACAAAGGTGAGAATGTGAGTTGCACAGAATTTTCTTGCTCCTTTTAACATCTTACCTTTCACAGAACAAGGCTGTGTGAAAATCTGTGGGTTATTTTTTTCTGCTTGGTGACAAAATGAAAAATTTGGAATGAAGAAAAACAGACATCTGGGGTTTAAAATAACATTTTGTTTGCATTCTTTGGATGACACTCTCTTTCAGAACATAACTTCATCTTGAACCACCACTTCAAGATGTTTGGGAAACAACTAAACAAACCCAAAAATATTTTACCAATAACCTGCTGCATTAGAATTGTTGCTGCAGAATGGAATTTTATTGCCTCCCCCACCCTCTCCAAGTGGAATAACCCATCTGCCTAAGGAATGCAGCCCTTCCCAGGTTATGAGCTCCTGAGAGGATTGTGTGATAGAAAAGAAAACACGGGTTTGATTAGATGGGGACTGAGAGCTCAGCCCCCTGTGGCTCAGCACTGCCTGCCTCGCTGAGCAGGAGGGCGCAGGGATGCAGGGAGGAAATGTGACCCAGGATTTCTCTCTGGCTCTGCCTGCTGCCATCCCCACAGGGCTGGCAGGACCCTCTGTCACTGTTGGGAGGGGACATGAGCTGGCCTTGGTGCAGGTCTGGGGTGGAGACAACTGGGAGGGTTGGAAAAGTGAGGGAAAAGAAGGACTGTAGGTCTGAAATTAAGAGCACAGGGAGAGTGGAAAAGGAATCTGGAAGTGCTGGAGGAGCCAAGCTAACTTGGCAGGAGAGGCTGCATGCCTTCTAGGAGAGGTTAGATGCCATCAGCGCTGTCACACAAGCAACTTAAAGTGAGCCTTCTGTTGGGAAGAAAGAGTTAAAGCAATTTTGAGCCTTGCAAGGCTCACAATCTCAAATTATATAACTGGTGAAGCTTGGCAGCTGAGGATTATAAAGATAAGAGCAAGGGTAACACACAAGAAGGAGCTGGTGGAGGATCAGACCACGGAGTACTAATGACAGCTTCTCACAGGGCACAAAATGTGGGATATAATCCCTGGTCCAAGGAGCATGGAAATCTTTCAATGCCTTTGCTCAGAGACCATCACCAGTCTGTTCTCCCTGAAGCTGTGTCAGCCTTTGGGATGCTGCTGGGGATGGCAGAAGCCCCTTGGTGCCTGCCCTTGCAGGGTTCAGCCTCCTGGGTCATTGTGGGCACTCTGTGGCATGGGCACTGCCCACAGTGCCAGCAGCTGTGACCTGGCACCCTCCCCTGTGCCTGCTGCTCCAGGTCAGGGCTGTCTCCTCTCATTTCAGCTGCCTCACTGCACACCAGGCATACTGGGGAGCCAGGAAAAGGTGGGGTGATTCTGGTTCACCTGTTGGTTTCCCACCTCTAATGCTCCCATAAGTCCTCAGCTGTCATTGCTTCTGCAGGTGGTGTGCCACATGCCTGTCACCTGGTTGTCCTGGAGCTACCTGAGGGCCAGGACAGGCCAGCAGGACCTCCAGGTAGGCAGTGATGAGCTGAGGGCATGCTTCAGCTCTGTGTTGCAAGCAGGAGCCCTGGACATGGTTGTTCCAGGGCAAGGAGACCATGCTGTTTTCTCCCAAAAATGTTGGTGCTGCAGGTGTGCCAATGTATCCCAATTTCTTGAATTGTGCCCTTCTGCAAGGCAGTGTTTGGCTCTGGCAGCAGCCTGGCCTCTCTGTTAAGGTTTGTGCAAAGAGTCCTGTGGCTTAGATAGACCTGTGAAAATGATTGATTATGTTCATCCAGTCTATTTCAGGATCTGATTTCTGCTGTTAAAAGCCAAGGGAGTACGTGGATGTTCACATGGCTCAGCAAGAGACTTGTCAGGCTTTTTTCACAATCTGGACTGACTTTCCTGTACCTTTCAGACACAACATTAAAGACTCCACTGTGGAAAGCTTGGAAGATGGCTCTGAGCAGAGGCAAACCTGCAGGTCTCCCACAGTTGCAGTAAGGTGGAATTGCTTGGCATTTCCCAGGGATCTGAGAAGTTTCTGACTTGGATGGCACCTGCAAAGGAAAGGAAAGCCAGAGCCAGGCCTGTGCTCACAGGCAGAGGAAGAAACAAGCAGAGCTGGGGTTCAGGAGTGGAATGAGCTGCCCTCTGCTGCAGGTCACACACTCACACAGGCTGTCCCATCTCCAAATTGCTGGGTGCTTGGCCCCCTTGTATTCTCACCAGGAGAGACAAGCCCAAAGAGAGTGAGGCCTGCAAAATGTGGGGCCCTGTCAGCAGCGGAGACCTGTGAGACCTGCTGAGGCGGGGCAAGGAAGAGGACAGGCACTCTGGAAAGAAGCTGCCTCATCCCTACATTAGTCACCAGGAACAGCATGAGGTTTGTGCTCCAGCAAGCTCAGAGCAGCAGGTATTTACTTCTGTGTTTTCTACTCTGTCCTACTGCAGAGAGAATGTGTCAAAATCGTGGGGCAAACCCATTTCAGACTGCATTGCTTCCTGGTAGGAGCAGGGCTGACATCCAGAAATGTGTGTGGTGTGGCTGAGTCAGGGCCATGGCAATCCTGAAAGGGCAATGTGGATGTGCTTGGGAAAAGCTGGGAAGACCAGAACTGTGGGCATAGCTGGGATGCTTTGCTCCAGGCCCTCAGGGAGCATCACACAAAATAGCCCAGAGCATAGATGCCTATCAGAGGCTTTTCTAGCATCCCTTTGTGGAAAGGCCAAAACCATAAAATACTTCTCAGTGACTGTGATCTTGGAGCAAGGATTTGCTCTACACCACTTCCCTTTTGCAATGTTCTTTTTTGGTCTTCACAAAAGACTTCCTTGGCAAAAGGGAGCTGCCAGCTGGCCAGATCTGGCCAAGGGGCTAACAAAAGTATTCAGCTCTGTACAGTTAATGCCAGCAAAATTGTCTATTCAAAGAAAAGTCATAGTTTTGACTCTGGTTTTTCATCAGGATTTATTTCTCCAGGACTACTGCCAATATAATTTATTTTTTTTTTAGCTAAAAATGTAACAAAAAAAATCCTAGCATGTTGAAGCCATACGCTTTCAAAGCATCCATCATCCTGGCTGATACCATTGCTGATTCCCATCCATGCTTTTTTTGGTCCAAGTGGTCAATGCCTTTGCAATGCCACTTTCTTTCATCCCAGAAGTGGAGAGAAATGGTGACTTACCTCATTTCATTGAATTCTTATTTTTAAATGGTAAAAACAATGGTAAAAAAAGATAGTAAAAACTCCTGATGGCTATAATGACATCCCTGCCTTACCTTTTTAAACCACCTGGAAACCTAGGGGATGGAACTGGCTGACAGGATTCCTTTAATTATCCCCATTCCCAACACTCATCTCTTCCATGGTGCCTTCAAGGGACACCTCTGTGAAAGGTTCTGTACACCCAAGCACTGCATCCACATGGAAGCAGAGAACAAAAAGGAAGTGTCAGGAAAGGCACCCTTACAGAAATTAATAACAAATACAAGCAGGCACATTCCATCCGCCCCATTAGTCAGTAGTGCTCAGATACCATGGTGATGAGCCTCCCTAGAAATACTTCCACAGCAGCAAAACTGCCTTAAAGGGCCCACACAGCCTCTCCCATGCACCTGGGCAGCTCCCATCTCCAGAGGCACTGCTGTGCTTCCCAGACTGAGTGGCTGGCACCTGAGCCACGTGCCCAAGGAGGAAGCCAACACCATCTCCTTTTCCTTTTCCTGTCTCAAGCACCTGGAGCTGCACAGCCCTGGTGTCACACCTGTAACTCTGCAATTCAACCCCAAGGTATTGCTGAGGAGGAGGGTGGTCTGCACTTTGCTGTGGAGCAGTTTCTCAAGGAGCCAGGCAAGCACAGCATTCCTTATCTGCACATCCTCAGCATCCATTCCTTATCTGCACATCCTCAGCATCTCCCAGCCCGAGCCCTCACCCAGCACAACCACAGACAGCAGCTTCAAGCATGGAGCCAGACTTGTGTGCTTGTTTATCCTCCCAGAGGCAAGTGTTTGTGGGGCAGAACAGCGCCTGATCAGGTTGCTGGGAATTTGGGAGCTCCTGTTCTCAGAGCCTCCAGAACAAGAAAGAGCTAGGCAAGAGGGGCAGGGAGGTAGGGGAAAGAAACACGTGCTCAGATGTTTGGGTTGCTGCAGCCAACTCCTGCCCACGCTGGAGGAGAGCTTTGAGTTTCTTGCTCTTGATGTAACCACCACCAGAAGTTTGTTTTCACAAAGCCTTCTTGTACTGAGAGCTACAGCTCACACCTCAGCAGCTCCTCTGAGGAGAAATGAATAACCCTGTTATTAAGCTGTGGGCAGCATCACCTGGAGGGTGATTCTGCACACACCTGCCGCTCTTCAGAAATAGATGGGAAACTTTGCACTGCAAAATCATTTCAAAGGGCAGCAGCTTCAGTGGGATATGGGGCGTAAAACCAGAGAGAAACGATCATGTGAAGAAAAGCTGACCTAGCCTGATGCAGAAGACCCAGAGCATGGTTGCTCTTAGTGCCTGTATAAACAAGAGAGAAACCACTTGGAGCTGCTGACTTCCACATGATCCCAGCAGAAAGACTAGGAGAAGGAAGGAAGGAGAAAAGAAAGGTCTTTGCTATAACTTAGTGAATTCCTTGCAGCAAAGGGAAGGAATGGGAACCTGAGTTGATTGGGCTTGTGCCCTCCTTGGGCCCCCTCCCACAACAGCTGTAACCAATCAAGGTGTGATTGAGCAGGGCAAGGTAAAGGCTGTGTGCAAGCACCTTGCTGAGCTTTCTGGTGTGGTCCTACAAGAGCACTGGGGGTGAGGACTGAACTGTTTTGCTAAAAACAAGACATTAACTGGTTGGACTCACTGCAGGGTGGGAGGAGATGAAGAAACCTACAGTCCTAACCAAGGAACTGCTGCTCCCTCACTCCATCACTGCAGGCAAGTCTCCTCTTCCCTTCTTTCCTCCCCCACTGCATCTTGCACTCTTCCTGGCTTTCTAGCCTGGTGTTTGTATAGTTCCCAAGCACATCCTGGATGTATTTTGTTCCCCTTAATTGCACTTTTTAAATGGTACCTGGAGGTCCTCAGTGAGTGGTGGCAGTATGTGTGTGAGCAGTGTGGAGCACAGTGCCTGCCAGCCCCCAGGTGCTGGGGTGTGCTGTTGAGTTGCTTGTCTGCCCTATTTACATGGAGACTAATCAGCTCCCCATGGAATTTCTGTTTGATCCTTCGGCCTGTCTCAAGGGAAACACAACACTAACTGACAAAATATGTATATTTTGGCTTTCAATAACTATTATACTTTGCAAATGTCACCCAGACATTGAGCTTTGTGGTTGCCAGGGAAACATCATGGGAGATAACCTGATGGCAGCTGTGAGCTGCATCCTTTGCTCTCCTGGTGTGAAACCTGTGCTTCCAGAAATGCCCGCTCTTGTCTTGGGGTATTTCATCTATAGAGAGAGCAGAGGCTTGAGGAATGAGGTTATTTGCAGTGCAGAAGGTGTTTCCTCCTGAAATGGAGCTATCTGGGGGGACTTGGGCTCAAGGGCAATGGCTCAGCAGCAGAGGCTCCATTGTGCCCTGATAATATCAGTGTCTGCTGGAAGAGCCACAGCCCTGTTCAGATAATGTGCGAT
Source organism: Ammospiza nelsoni (assembly GCF_027579445.1). Classification (NCBI taxonomy): domain Eukaryota; kingdom Metazoa; phylum Chordata; class Aves; order Passeriformes; family Passerellidae; genus Ammospiza; species Ammospiza nelsoni. The sequence goes on from NC_080634.1 coordinate 5,272,195, forward strand.
GGAATCAATGCTGGGGGGATTGCACAGTGTCAGCCCAGGGTTTGAACAACTCGGTCTCCCTGGAGCTGTCAGCTCAGAGAATTGCAGGCTGGAGCTCCAGATGAGATGGATGGAGGCTCCTGTCAATGACCTGGCATGAAGAGGGCTGTGCTGAGTGGTCCCAGAGGCTCTCAGGGATCGAGTGCCTCTCACAGTGAGGGAACCTCAAGCTGTTGTTCCCAACAAAAACATTCCTGTTCTCCCCTTACACATTATGCTGTGTGCTGTCAGGTGGAGGTGGGATCTACTCTGATCTTCCCCCTGTGCCAGGCAGGGCCAATCCCCTTGGGAAGGCAAAACTTGTAAATGATTATAGTCCCCAGCATCTCTGCCTGCTCCTCCATCCCTTGAAGAGGTGCAGCAGCCTTGGGCATGGACAGTGGTGAGCTCTGGGCTGGGGCTGGTGGGACACAGGCCATGGGTGTGCCACGGGTGTGCCATGTGTGCTGGCAGCAGCTCTGCTGGAGGAGAAGGGGGGACGAGCACGTGGCCCCACGGAAGCCTGATGTGTGTCTTCCCTTGCTGGTGTGACAGAGTGGCACTTTAAAGATGTGAGATGCAGCTCTTTTCCCCGACACTCAAAGAGCCAGTTGACAAGCTGCTGTCAGGGAAATGTTGTCTAACTCCCTTTCCCCCAATAATTTCCCTGGTAAAACTGCAGTGCAGTGGAATCAAATGGTGACAGAAACCAGTGGGGGAATAGATGTGTTTTCTTTCTTTCTATTTTTTTTTCCAAGTGTGTGTCTGTACTGGGAGCCATGTGCACATCGGTAAATCTCGCCGGTTCAAAGAAATGTTTTTAGTGTTCATATTCAAACTTTAGCTCTTCCCCCTCTGCTAAAGGAACAACAAAGCCTTGAAGATGCTCCCAGCTTGCATGGGATTAAAAAGAGATCGTGGCTGAAGTGGAAAACAAGCATCTGATGTTTTTCCTTTGGGTGACATGTGCAGAAAGCCCCTCTGCTGCTCTTTGAGCTGGTGCTGTGAAAAGTCCTCTCTGATGAGGAGAGGTAAACTGTAGTGGGAGGAGGGCTGTGGTTATAAAACCACCTTGCAGGCAGACAGCTGCAAGAAAACTTTTACCCTAAGAGCCCATCTTTGCCATCCTAACTCCTGTCGGGCTTCACTAAGGGCTTTTAGAAGGGGCTTTCCTTAGTTTTTATTCTTTCCTCACTTGTTAGTTTTTCCTCTGAGCTCAGCAGAGCAGAGGAGACCTGATTGTGTCCCTCAGAGCTGTAACCATGACGGGCTGGTCAGTCCTCTCTTAGTATTCAAAGTAGGGTGTTTTACTCTTAGGATGGATGTAATTTGTTTTAAGGCAAATCCTTGGGGTTTCATTTTGCTTTCCAAAGTGTAACAGCTGCTTAGGCCACGTTTGCTCGAGAGCTGAAAACCCTGCAAGGGTTTGTCCATGAGCTCTGCCTTGGGTCATTAGGATTAATCCAAGCAATTGCCTCGCCCTTTCCTTGAAATGGCTTAGGCCCATTTCACTCAGTGATGAATTTGGCCCCAGAATTTAAGTATCTACTTCTTTCGTACTTCCCATCCTCAAAAAACCCTTAAAAAATCAGATATCCTTTGGGAAAAGGGCACTCTAGTTTCTGCATAGAGCAAATAAGGCAGAGGGATGTGAAATTCGTGAAATGCTGATTTTTGCCTTTTTGTTTTAAATAAGCTACATCAAATTCCTTATCACTCAGTCCTTAGGAACTGCCTTAGCACAGTGGAAGAACTGATTGCATAAATGCCAGCTGTAACTCTCATTTTGGTAACAAGGCATTACTAAAGCAGAAAGGCAGATTAATTCAGTGCCACGCTCCGATGAGACCAGTGTCCTTTAGTCTCGGCCTGGCTTAGGAACCCTCTGCTCCCTGGTTTTTGCCTTCAGCCTTGCATGTGGGGGCTGTAGTAGTGGTTCAAAACACACATCTGCTATTGCAGCAAGAAGTCATGAAGGGTGTGCACATATAGGTTAATTGTCAAGGGAAACCGACTTCAAGTACCATCAGGCTGTTTTCAAATGTAATCGTGACATCTAAGAGGATGATCTTTGAGAGATCAGAGAGTGGAAATTATTCTCTTGCTTTGCACATCTGAGTGCAGTTTGGCTACAGTCAAAATAGCTGTTTCAGCCTACACTGTCAGTTTGCTCTTATCTCCCTTTTCTCTTGTTGTATTATTAATAATAATGAACAAAGTTAAAGGCGGCAGTAAAGAGCCATCAGCGTGGGGCAGGGCTGGAGCCAGCCCTGAGCCATTGTGGATGGTGACCAGCCTGTGAGTGCCCCTCAAAGCGACAGGGAGCCCTTTGCCATGCTGCCTGAGGGTGTTTGAAAGGCAGGACAGCTTCATCCTGCCTCCCTGTGTCCCCGTGCATTTAGCAGTGGGGCTGGCAGCCTCAGAAAGCCACCAGGATAACCCAGCTGCCTCCCTGGGTTCACGGGGAGAATGACTTTGTAGCTGCTCTCAGCCAGCCCATTAATTGCACATAATAAGGCATTTAGTGACAGAAGGATGGTTGATGAGCCTTAGCTGAAATAACAAGGGCCTGCCAAGAGCTGGGATTCTTTGTCAGGGAGGGCTGTGGAGGGTCCTGAGAGCGGAGCTGGAGCCGCGCAGGGATGAGAGCAGTGGGAACCTGCTGCTCCCTGCTCTGGAGGGCTCACAGCTGGCCCAGCACTGAGCAGAGAGCACATCCATGCTGAGGGACTGGCAGGGCTGACCCACTCTGGGGACAGCAGGTCCTGCATCCCCAGCAGGGTCTGCCTGATGAAAGCCGTGGGGAGCTGCCCCACTGCCAGAGGGGCACCTGGGGGCTGCGCCACCAAGCACCTCATGAGAGATGAGCTGTTCCAAATGGGCTGGGCATGGGACCTCCCTCCCTGGGAGAAAGGGCAGGGCAGATTGCATGGAAAACCAGTGTGGACTGGGAAACTTGGGCTCTCTAGTTACCAAGCTGGTCCTCTTGGTTTTGATGGGAAAATGAGTAAAGGGTTGAGGTGGGTGCTTGCCCCAGCTGTCTGACAGATTCTTTGTGGGCTGACAAGGGCCCAGAGAAGAGGAGGATGATGGCAAGGGGATGCACTGGCCGCTGTTTCTGCAGGGAGGAGTGTCAGGGGTGTCCATGGGGTGCAGCCAGCCTTGCCTGGAGCAGCTCACTCCCTCATTAATACAGCAGCTGTGCCCACAGCACCAAACGTTTCACCAGCATCAGCCCCTGGTGTTGTGGGGCTCCCTACACCCCATTCCCAGCTCAGCTCTGTGGGGAAGCAAGGCCAGGAGCTGTCACATCAGAGCCACACAGCTCCTGTGTGACAGCATCCAAGCTGGGAGAGCCCAGCCTGAGGAGGTGATGAGGGAGGAGCCCAGGATGGTCCCACAGCTGGAGGGAGAGCAGGCTCTGATGTCTGTGCACACAGGCTGCTGCTGCAGGGCCTGGCTGGCACACAGAGAGGGTCACCCTGCAAGGGCAGGGGTGTATCTCCCCAAAATAGCCAGCCACACTTGCATGGGCACATGCAGGCAGTGCCTGGAGCTCACAGCTGGAACATCTGCCTCGGTTTTGGTCTGTGCAGCTGCCTGGCACATCCCTCACCTGGGAGAAGCTCTGTGCTAGCAGTTGGCAGAAGGTGTTCCTTTGTCTGAATGAGCACTTGGGAATGTCAACATTTCTCCAGGCTGGTTTGCTGTTCTCCTTGCCAATTTATTTTAATGTCTCTGTCGTGTGCAGCACTGCTTCTTCTAGAGGGTCTGGGTGTTTCTCAAAGGGACATAAATAAATATTCCCCCTGCATGGAGAAGCAGGGGTACAGCACAAATGGCTGCTTTGAGCACAGCTTTCCAGCCCTGAACCCTCACTCCATCATGTAAGGTCCAGAAGGAGCCAGGAGGAGGTCTGGCACAGAAACCTGCAAGAGAGGGAACAATTCCAGGTCAGATTGCAGAGGTGGATTATGGCTTGTATGAAAGGAAATGTGGGGAATTGGCAGCCCTGCTGGCTGTGACACCTCTGGGGATCTTTCATGTGCCCCTTTACCATGGTAGAAGGGACATTACTGTCCCTGTGCTCAGATGGGAACATTCTGGGGGAGCTGAGTGATGCTATCCACTCTGAGCAGCGGGTGTTAATGCTGCCACCTTCATTACTATTTTTAATTAACACCCTGTCATGACTTGGCAACATTCTCAGTGGCTCAGGACGTCTGGACAAGGTCTGGCTACCTTCTTCCCCAGGGCATTCCTGCCAGCAAGCCCAGGGCCTGGAGGCACACAGCTGCTTGGTGACACAATACCAAAGCACACAGCCAACAGCTGCTCCTCCTGTGCTTTCTCCAGCGCTGTCCTTGTCCTCTTCCATGTGCTTCCAAGGAGAGAGGCAGGGACCTGGCACAGCTGGCCTGCCCCACTGCTGGCAGCAAGCGTTGTGCCAATGTTTTGGGCAGCCCTGCTTTGCTGGTGTGCCTCATTTGTTGTAGAGCTGAAGTGGAGAGGACACGGGCTGATGTCAGATCCTCATCGCCCACCCACAGCTTCTGTCCTTTGCTCTTCTTCTCTCCATCTCTCCTCCTTCTCTTCCTCTCTCCCCAAAGGCTTCAGCCTCCTTCTCCTGCTCATCTAGACTAGACAACCTTGCTTTTACAGAGGTTTTGAGGTTTTGCCTTGAGCTTTTCCAAACCTGGAGACCTGAGGCATACAGTGCTCACAGGAGTGTGAAACCCTGTGGCCAGAACCCATGGCTTTTGTTGGCTTTTCAGCAGGGAAACAGGTCTGCAAATCCTCACATCAGAAGTCCTGGGTAGATCATAACAGATCTTTGGTAGGGTGCAGGGAAGTGGAATGTGTTCATTCACAGAAAATTGCGGCTTCAGATGGCAAATTACTTTGATTTATTCCAAAACAAAGTGCTACAGTTGGTATGGAGGGCTTTGGTTTTTTTTTGTTTTTTCATAAGTTTGGGTGAAAGAGGGAGATTTGTCACGCTTGTGCAACGTAGATTTGGAGGGAAAGGTCTTGACTTTGCTTCCACAAGGGGAAAAAAGAAGCATCAGGGCTGGCTTCTCCTGTTGTCTCACTTGACCTCCTTGACACCCTGCCTCATCCAACTGCAGCACATCATGGAGAGGCACCAGTTGTGTTGCAGACAGGTGGTGGAGGTTTTGGCTCAGGGGGCAGCAATCCAGGTGAGTTTCTGGGCATGCACTGCCCTCCTGCCTTTCCTAGCTCTGCTGAGTGCAGGAAGAGCTCCCCCAAACACAGCAGTGCCTGAGAGAAGCTCTTGATCCCCAAGCTTTGACCAGGCATGACTCTGAGTCACAACCACGTGGATTATTAAATAACAAAGCAGCATCTGCCTTTGAAACCTTTCCAGAAGGGCTCTGCCATTCCTGCCCCCCAGCAGCAAAGGCTGCTGAGCACATGGCTGCCCCTGGGCATGCAAAAATAACCTCCTGTCTCTCCCAAACCAGGAGACAGGGAGGAGAGCTCTGCCCCTGGGCTGCCACAGCTGGGCACAGACAGCATCCTTGGCCTCAGTGGGCTGGGGCAGCGTGCTCTGCCCTGCTGCTCTGAAGTTTGAGCTAAAACAGGGAGCCTGCCCAGAGCAGCAGCTCACACTCTGGAAATTCAGGTCCTGGTGGCTGTGCCTGGAGCTGAGAGGTTCTTGGTGGGTGGCCCTTGCTGTAGGACAGGTCCATTATGGAGAGCTAGCTCATGGGCAGGGATTGCTGGAGCAAACTACTCTAGGAAAGAGCCTTAATGCAATAAGTAACTCTTACCTCCCAGCCAATGCCAGACCTCTGCCCCCTCCCAGCTCTGTTGCTGGAAGTGCCATTATTCTGGCACAAGGCAACTCTGACTCTGCAAAGGAGCATGGAAGAGCCAGTGAGCCTCTGGGCTTGTCCACACAGTCCTGGTGCACTGGGCTGCTCCTCTGGGCAGGTCTGGGGTGCCCCCATCAACACCAGTCACACACTGCTGACGGAGGCCTTCCTCTCAGCTGCTCATTGCTCTGCCAGACCCCAAGTGCTCCAGCTGAATATTTCAATGCCAAGTGTCTGCCCCAGGCTGATTTATCTTTTTTCCTTTAAACAGAAGCTTCAGCAATAATTGGATCTGTTGTTTCTCAGAGCGAGACTAAGGAAAAATATGTTCATAAAAAATGCTGCGATGCTGGAGAAATGCAGCGCCTCTGGCCCCTGTGGACATCTGCATTCCCCACTCCTCTTGCTTCCCACATGGAGCCACGAAGGGATGCCCAGCTGGCCACCTCTGCTCCACGTGCTGTTCCTCATGTCCTGAATACTGGAGTCCTTTGGAGGGGTGCAGAGCTGTCTGAGCATATCAACCAAACTCATTGTCTCTGCATTTTGTACTACCAGGACTAGTGAGTATCTCTGTGTCTTAGTATCACCCCTCTTTCTCTCTGCTCTGCAGGGCTTCAGTGAAAATCAGCTCATTTTAACATGTGAAATGAACCCTGGTGCTGAAAGCATGACCTCAGGAGAGCAGCCTGTGAAGAGAGCTGTCCCTGGAGAGACAGCACACAAAGAAAAGGGGTACAGCCCCACTCCAAAGAGCAGGCTAGACCCATGTGAGGCCACACCTGTGCTTGTCAGGCAGTCCCATCCAGCCCAGCACTAAGGTAGGAAACCAGCAGAGAAAAGAATGCTAAAGAACCTGAGTGTCTTTTTTTCTACCTCCATTTCCAGCTGTTATTCTTTTAGTGAGTGAGAGGAATTCAAGCTATTTGTTCCTGGCTGTCAGACCTTAGCTTCTGGGCTGTTGCCTCTTATTTGTTTTTAGTTGCCTGGCTCCTCACAGTGATCTATTTCTTCCTGTGTATTTCAGTATTCCACCCTATGGGCAACGATTTCCCCTTTGTCACCAAAATATTGCATTACCATTCTTCTGTTTTTTTCTGTGCTAAGTTTGTTTAGAAAACCAAGGAACAAGAAAACCAGCAGACTGAAAGGAGTTTCATCCCATCCCCTTTTCAGTGCTGCCTGCTACCAGCTCCTTTCTAGTGAGGTTACTCCTCATCTTCAGTGCTCTCACTAATCCTCAGCTTTGCTGGCGTAACTGTTAATTTTCCTCTTGCAGGCATTTTCTGTGGAGTCCAGGCAGATGAGATCTGCTGCCATGCCTTTGTCCAGGGATGTATTTTACCAAAGCAGTGCCATCTGTGTAGAACATGGCTCACCTGTGGTAAAATCCACCTTGCTGGGTGAATTTTGGTTACCTTTGCCTTCCATCCAGGCCTTCTCTTCCCAGGAGGTGTGCAAGGCTTGTGTCCTGTCTGTGTATCCATCACATGCTGTTCTTCAGCCTTCTAGTACCACATTTCCCCTTCCTGCCCTGCTTGCTACGTCCTTTAGAATCCCAGCTACCAGCCCTTTGCTTTATTCTGGGATCTTCCTCTGAGTTTGGATTTGGAGTTTGTCTCACTGTCTCCTTCACTCTGTTAAAGCACATCAATCTTTTACTGGAAATGTCCATATCCAAGTCCTCTTTTACTGGAAATGTCCATATCCTCCCTATCAACCTTTGCACCTTTCCTCTTTTTTTCCTGATCCTCCTCCTCCCCGAGAACTTGACCTGATATTTCTTTCCATTAAGGTCAACCCTCCATTTTCTTTTTGACAAACAAAATAATGTGAGTGGTTTATGTGCCTGCTGGAAAGCTTGGGGAGGTTTTTCCCCTGGACCACTGAAATCATTTGGCTCCTTTCTGGATCCTCTCCTTCCAGCAATACTCTGAGTGTTGTTACCACACTGGAGGCAGTGGGCTGGGATTCAGGGTACCAGCATGGATCACAGGTGTATTTCACTTGCTTCCCATTATTCCCAGTGGAATGCCCATTACCTCTGGCCACAACTTTATGCAGTTAGCTCATCAGCTCCAAACCCCCTTCCAGAGCCTCTGCTTTCCAGTCACAGCACCCTGGGAGTCCTCCTGGAATTCCTTATTCCAGGAACAACTTTGAGCAGTAAAATGCCGTTTAAGCGGGCTTTGCTCGCTGAACTGTGGAGGCTGCTTTGCATGGCTGCCCTGTGCTCCTCATTATTCATCACTTTGAATCTCTTTGTCATTTATGCACTCTAACAGCACTGAGATTTGCATCTGCTTCCCAGTGCTGGAAGTGCTGGAAAGTGTCAGGCCTCGAGCAGCTCCCCAAAGAGCCCTGCTTGAAACACTCCCATCTGCAGATGATTCACCACTGACAATTTCTTGTTGAGATCTGTCAGCCAGCTCTTAATGTAGTAAACGTGTGGTTTATTGATATTATATACTGCTGATTTTTTAATCAGTGTGTTGTACAGCCAAGTGTCAGATGCCTCACAACAGTCCTCCCTAAAGCTGACTTGGAGCCAGCCTTGGAGTCAAGTGGTAGGTGTGATATGTGTCAGATAATTGTGTCATCTCATCAGGGCAGGCCCACAAATCTAGCTGAGCCAGCTGTTAAATGTATTCCCATCCTCTGCCATCACTTACCACCACAAAACTCTTGGGAAATTGATTCCAGCTTATTGCTGCCTCCCTCTTCCATACATCAGTGTGAGCCTCTCCTTGGTCAGGCAGGGTACCTGGTGCTCAGCACTGGGCAAGCCCAAGGAAAATGGGAAGTGCAGTGTGTGATCCTCAGTACCCTCTGTCTCCAAAGGCAGCTGAAGGTGTAATTGTTAATGTGTAATTGTGCACAAGCTGGAAATCTGGATGCTGAGAGAGCAGAGAGGATGCTGAAGGGGACCCAGTCCTGCAGGAGATGTTCACTCATCCCAGAGCTGAACCCAACACTGAGGGGCCCAACCAAACCTTTCCCTGCTGAACACACCAGTGATGCCATGTTCTTCCACGGCCCTTGGTGGAGGCTGGAGAGACCATGTCCTGGGGGCTCTGCAGGAGCAGAGGGTGCTGCTCTGTGCCCTCTCTGCACTGCTCTGTGACTCTGATGCACTTGGGTGAAGTCAGCTGGTAATCGCACGCGGTGATAAATAGTGAGAGACAGGAGCTCCTTGCAAACAAATGAGCCTCAACTAACCTCATTTCTTCTTTTGACAGGATAACAAGCTTAGAGGATAAATTCTCCCCTGCCAGAATTTGTTTCTCTGCTGCCAGCCACCTCAGCATTTAGCAAAACCCCATTCTTTGCTCAATTCCAGGCTGCTTGAAGCAAAGGTGGGTTCAGACCACTCTCCTCAAGTTTTGGATTCAGTCCCACCAGCTTTTCTCCTGCAGCCTGCTGTACTTGTTCCCAATCCCATCACCTCAGCTTGCAGCTGGCAGGGGAAGTGCTGGGGCAGGATGGTAGAGCTCACATTGACCTGAGACCCATGGAGCAGCTGGGTGCATCAGCAGCAAGGACATTTCTTCTCAGCAGCCCTTGCAGTGTATCTGAAGAGGCTGTTCCTGGCCAGCTCAGCAGCACTGGTAAGTAAATTGCCAAGAAATTGGGATTTTCCTTGGGTATCTGTCAGGTGTTGCTTGGTTTTGAGATATTGCTGGTGTTGGGCACTTTGGAAATGCCCCTCTGCAAGTTGTGCAGGGTCTCAGCTGTGTGCTGATAAAGGAGCTTTCTCTCAGCAGAACTTAGAACCTCTCAAGAGTCCAGAAATGCTCAGAAATATGTAAAATATATAAGTATATAAAAATGCCCAGAAATGTATAAAGTACTTACGAAAAGAGGCAAGGTTTGCAGAAATCTGGGAAGACCACCCAGAGGCTGACGACTTTGGGGTTCTCTGCCTGTGACTTGGGGTTTTGGAGTGCTCTGGTTATCCAGCACCTCTAAAACCCCAGCTGTGAGGTGCAGAGCAGCAGGTGCATAAGGAAAGGCTTCAGTTACGTGCTGTTTGGCAGCACCCTGAAGGGACCTTCTCCTCCAGGCTTTGAGTGCTGGGTGTAGTATTCATCTCTGGTGGCCTTTTCCACAGTTCCTTTGTTGCAAATAAGAGCCTGGACCCTTGTGTTCTCTTAGGCAAAGGTACTGGGTAAGAGGGTTTCAATAATTAAAAAGAGCTTTTCTCCCCTCATGGTCACTGCGTCGCATCCTCGCTGAGCACAGCTCTGTGTGCACTGCTAAACACAGCCCTTTGCCAATTTCTCCCAATTGGTCAAGGCCTTGAAGAGTGAAATCAGCAGCATTCAAAATGAAGCAAAACTCTGCCAGCATTAGGTTTTGTTACAAAGTGAAATTTGCCCATGGTTAATTTTGAGGATTTGTTAAGGGGCGCAGCCTGGGCCCCGACCCAAGCGGTGCTGGCAGGATCAAAATCCTCCCCACACCACCAAGGCAGGCAGGCATTTCAGGGGCACCATTTGCAGCCTGTTGGTCCCTCTGTGCCAAGAAAATGCTGTCCATTTCAGCACAGGCTGCCCTGCTGCCTGCCCAGGGACTGGCCTGGCCTGTCTGTCTTGCTCCAGAAGTGCTGAGCATGTACAATTCCCACTGACTTCTTTGTGGCTTTGACAGGTTAGATCCATAGTTTGGGAGATTTTTCTATCACATCTGGTGACATCTGAAAAATAGCAGATTAAAATACAGCTCAATCTTAGCCCTGCCTGCAGATTAGCATTTTAACCAAGCTCCCAAGTGCTGGATGGAGTGCATCAGAGCACCTTTCCTTACAAGAAACTGCTGCTTGAGTGCAACTGTGATGCAAGAGCAGATCAATCTGCCCCTTGAGATTGCTGCTGCTCTGAAGTTTTGCACTTGCCCTGAATACAGAATTCCAAACAAAGCTTGAGAGCCCGTGTTGACTGAGAATAAGTTTTGTGCAAACCCCTGCCAAGTGATAAGGCAGCTCCCCCTGGCTCTGGGAACGGAGCTCTCATCCCCAGCCACGCTCAGGTGTGAGGGGAAGCTGGAGCTCCGTGAGAACACCCAATCCTGCAGCTCCTGGGGTATGTGGAGACTCTTGAAAATGCAGACTGGATGTCTTTCACCTGTGGTTTAGCAGCGAGGCAAATCAACAATTTGCTTAAGAAAATATCTTTACAATCCAGCACATTGATTATCAAATGTGTAATGAATAGATGCTTGAAAGGTGCCTTGGCTTTGCATATCTCTGTTTGAATTCTGGCTCCACAGAGACAATATGGCTTTCCCAAAGCTGCTTCCTGCTGTGTGTTAGACTGGTCACTGGGGCTCCAGATTGCAGGAATCAGGTGGGATGTGCCTATCTTTGTTTCCAACCAAGGGACAAACTTTGCCCTTTGCAGTGCCTGCAGAGCAGTGAGCAATGAGTGTTTGTGGGTAGCAGGGTTTATAACCTGCCCAACCTTGCCTGGGAGAATCCCTGCTGCCCTTGCAAGGCAGAAGTGAGTCTCCCTGTGCAGCTGGGAGTCCCCTGCCTGCAGGGAGTGTCGCAGCAGAGGGCATGGGGAGATGCTGTGCCTGGGGGAGGCTCTCCCTGCCTGCCCCTGTGCCCTCTGAAGGTGCAGAACTGCAGCCTCTTCTGTGAGGGTAGGCATGAACAGTCCACAGCCATGCAAAACTTTACCTCAAAACTGAGAAATTTCCCAATACAGCTGGAAAAAAGTTGTGCTCTGTTGTGCTGCACTGCCCAAGCTACCTGCTTATAAACATCCCCCTACCTGGTGTCTGTCTTGGTGTTCCTTCTGCTCTCTTCTTCTGCTGAAGGAAAGCCTGTCCTGGCTTTGGTGATGTTGTCCTTTCTGCAGCAAAATGCCTCTTGTCATCCCTGCACAGAGGAATCTCAAGGCTCTCAGGTTTTGGGGACTCCACTATCGGATGAGTTTCTACAGCATCTTTCTCTTCTCAGGGTGGGTACATCAGTGTATGTTCAGAGCCTCTTGGGAGGTTTCTGTAGGAGGAGAGGGTTTGCACCTGGAGCCTGGGTTCTCATTTTGGACAGCTCAAGGCCCTCCTGCTGGCTGGGAAGGTAGGAACTGGTTTCAGACTAACTCTGGGATTTAACTTCAGGATTCCCTTCAGGCTTTGCCTGCCCATCTCCCCAGGACAGTGTCACACTGCACCAGCAGCCAGATCTGTGGCAACAGAGCTGCTGGCCTCTCTTGCAGAGCCCCAGATACTGAGCCATCAGAAAGAAGTTAATGAGATAATTAGGGCTGACATGGAAACAAAATATTGCCCTCCAAAACTCTTCCCTTTGTCGTTTTCCTGCACGTCTCAGTGCATTTTGTGGTTTTCTGCACTGCCTGTGCACAGCAGCCCTGAGAGCTGAGTACACACCTTCTGGGGTGGTTTGTCCTCCTCCATTCCTCTTGCTCAGCCCTCCCTCATTGAATCTGATCGACTCTGAGGCCATTGATTTTAAATAAGGTCTTGGGGGAAGGTCTGAGGGTTTGCTCTGGTTGTGTGAGGCAGGCTCTGAGTTCTGCTTGGGAGGCACTGAGCTCTGCTGCTCTATTAAATGATGGTCAGTGATAGGAACACAGTCATCCCTTAATACCCCAAATTGCTGCTTTTAAACAGGCAGGGTTTGGCTCCTGGCCAGATCCCCGTACTCCTGGCGGAATGATTCATTACCTCGTTCTGGCAAATGTATTTTCATCTGCTAGTTTAAATCGGATTTCTAGTACTCTGTGTGGGTCTCACAGCTGAGGAATTTCCTGCCCTTTATCTGCCTGTTTTCTTCCAATCTGGGCTAAAATCAATACACTTAAATAAATAAAGCCATTGGGCTTGTGACTATCTCCTGCTATGTCAGCAGCAGCACTAAAGCTGGGTGACCAAACATTAGTTAAGCCATTTTATTCTTCTTTAAGTCAATTTGCTGTTGTTGAGGCATGCTAGACCTCAGCAGGGTGTGTTTGCCAGCCAGCAGATCCAACAGCATGGCTTGGCATCCCATCAGTGGCAGCTGCCTCTATGCTGGTCTGTGGCCACCCCATCCCCAACCCTGCCCATCAGGGCTTGGGCTGAGCGTGGTTTCCTGGCATCTTTTAGTGCTCTGTGATGGGGATGTTCTGCCACTGGGCTCAAGAGGATGTAGCCCTGGCCTTATACAGCATTTCCAGGTGTGGCTTTCACTTCTGCTCTCCCCTGGCAGACATGTGTTGTTATAGGACACAAAGAAACACGAGCGCACACCGCTGCTCTCAAGGTGAAGGAAAAGGGGAGTTTATTCTCTGACTCCAGCATTTATAGATTTCCAAAAGTGACAGTGGATTGGAGGGTGACAGTGCCACCTCTCCAATGACACTGGTCAAACCAGCTCTCTCTTCTTCTATAAAGGAACGCAAAACAATGAGTTATTTACAGAAAGTGTGTGAGAAAGTTCACTCAGTACAAGAATGTCAACATCAGAGGGCTTAGAAAATCTTAAAAAACCAAAGTGTCAGACATGATTTTCAGGTCTGCTGCTTCTGAGAGGGTTGTACACTGCATGGCAGGGATTTCTCCCCCAGCTCCTGGCTGCCCTGCACAGGGGGATGCTGGCAGGAGCATCCCACACCAAGATTCACACATCCATTTCTTCTGGGGCCAGGGGAAAGGGGAAGGGTGGCATGAAATGAGGTCTTCTCTTTCTTCCCTAATGCCAGGAATTACCCCTGGAGCACTGGGTTCAAGGAGCAAAAAAACATACTTGATTTCTAGACCAAGCCTTAGGGTTTCTGCAGCCCTGCCCTGGTGTGTGGGGTGTGGACAAAATGGGGTTTTGCTGGTGGTTATTAAGTGTATTCCCTGCCCTGGGCTGAGCTCAGTGCTGTGTGCTGGGCAGGGAAAACATCAGTGCACTGGAAAACAGATCCTCAGCTCCCCACAGAGCCCACAGATCTTCACAGAGCCCAGTAACTCAGCTCTGCATCCATGTGAAGAGCAGAAATTGTGCTCCTGGGCCTCAGTCTGGTGCCAGCTTCCAAATTACAGTGTAAGCCCTGCTCCAAAGGTCTCCCCTTGGCTCAGGGCAATCGTTCAGAGATGTCTCTGTGCAGCAGCTGCAAGGATGGAAGGAAACTGCCTTTTTAACATTCTCTGTTCGTGCTGGGGTTTGGCTTTTGTGCTGTTTTGTTTTATTTTGGGGTTTTTTTGAAAGGAAAATTATTTTTAACTAAATTGAAAATAGTGAGAAACATAAAATTTTTTATTAATAGAATCATAGAGTGGTCTGGGTTAAAAAGGACCTTTAAAGGTCATCTACTCCAATCTCCCTGCCATCTGCAGGGACAGCTTCAACTTGATGAGGTTGCACAGAGCCCTGTCCAACTTGACCATGAATATTTCCAGGGATAAGGCATCTAACTCTCTGGGCAACCTGTTCTTGTGTTTTACCACTCTCATTGTAAAAACTTTCTTCTGTATATCTAATCTGAACCGGCACTGCTCAGTGTAAAACCCCCAGTGTAAAATTCCTTGTGTTCTGTCACTACAGGCCCTGCTGAAGTGGAGGTCAGGTCTTTCTTGGTGGTCCCCTGTAGCTACTGAAAGCTGCCCCAGGAGCTGCTCTGAAGGTGAGCACAGGTATCAGTGATATCTCCCTGGTGCAATGGAGTGGAAAGGAGACAGGCTCTGTTTACACACAGATACCTGTGCAGCCAGCAGCGTTAGTGAGAGCAAACAGAAAAGGACATGACAGTTACACTGGGTTTTCATTAAATATTAAATGGAGTGAAGTTTTCCGGCGTGTGCCTGGGCTGTTTCCCATTGTCTGTCTGATGGCATGAGAGCGAAGCCCAGTGGGTGAGCCCTGGGCCTGGGGGTGCAGGGTTTCCTGCTGTGGTGCCAGGAGCTTTGTGTGCAGGCTGCCCCAGGAGCTCCTTTCGCCCAGAGCAGCAAACCAAACTCCTGCAGCTGTCCCGCTGCTGGCACAGCCAGAGAGAGGAGGTCACTCCTGCAGGAGTCGCCAGAAAGGGCTCAGGGAAGGGAGGGAACTGGGGCAGAGCTGGCCCAGGCTGGAGCAGCGATGGCAAGCAGCAAACACTTCCCTGGCTGCTGGCTGGGGATGGGGAATTAACCATCTGCTTTTTTTTTTATCTTTTTTTTCCTCTTTTATTTCCTCTTTTTTTTCCTCTTTTTCCTCTTTTTTTTTTCCTCTTTTTTTTTTCCTCTTTTTTTTTTCCTCTTTTTTTTTCCTCTTTTTTTTTCCTCTTTTTTTTTCCTCTTTTTTTTTCCTCTTTTTTTCCTCTTTTTTTTTCTCTTTTTTTCCTCTTTTTTTCCCTTTTTTTCCCTTTTTTTTCCCTTTTTTTCCCTTTTTTCCCTTTTTTCTTTTTTCATTTTTCTCTTTTCATTTTTTTCTTTTCTTTTTTCTCTTTTCTCTTTCCTTTTTTCTCTTTTTTCTTTTTCCTTTCCCCCCCCTTTTTCCCCCCCCTTTTCCCCCCCCCCTTCCCCCCCCCTTTCCCCCCCCCCTTTTCCCCCCCCCTTTTCCCCCCCCCTTTTCCCCCCCCTTTTCCCCCCCCTTTTCCCTCCCCCTTTTCCCCCCCCCATTTCCCCCCCCCCCTTTTCCCCCCCCCTTTTTTTCCCCTTTTTTTCTTTTTTCTTTCTTTTCTTTTTTTCTGGTTTCTTTTCCCCACTTTTCCCCTGCCCCAGGAGCTGTAACCCAGCCTGGGCACAGCCCACCCACCCCACTCCATCTCCTCAGCAGCCTCGCCTCTCCTTGTGCAGGAGCTTAGCAGGGCAGCAAGAAGGAATCTCCTAACTTGGATTGGGTTAATAAGTTAAAATGCAGAGCCTTAATCCCCGCTGCTAAATCAGAATGTAATTCAGCTTATAACCACAGCCCAATCCATGTGAATTACAATCACTTTAAATACAGCCAGGGCTAGCTGGGATTTAACATCGTCCCAAGGGATCCTGGAAATGAAAACTGGGGCACTGCCCTGCTCTGGGTGAACCTGAGGGAGCAGGGGCAGAGGATTTTGGAGCCTCCCAGGCCCCTGAGGAGAGGGGGAACCTTGTGTGCAGCCCTTGGTCAGGGCACGTGGCTGAAGGATGCATGTGAGCCTCCTGCAAGGGCTTACCCCTGGGGAGGGGGACAGAGGCTGCCAGCAAGCCCACAGCACTTTTATCTTTAATTTAGAATGTTTATCTCAAGAGATTCTTCCAGCTTTAAAACGGGCATAAGGAGATCTTCATTTGCCTGGCAGCATCTGGCCTCTGGAAGCAGGCACGTAGAGTGCAGTCCCAGCAGCAGGGCTGACAGGCAGGGCTTGTTCCCTGCCTCCTTTCTCCCAAATTTAACCTCTGGCAGGATGAACCTTGCCCTCCCTCTCCCTGCTTCAGGAAACCCCTAGAGAAAATGGGTCTTTGAGGAAATCCTAGAGAAAATGGGTCTTTCAGAAAACCCCTAGAGAAAATGGGTCTTTCCAGAGCTTGAATCAACATGGGCACCTGACAAGTGTTCCCACAAGTGCCTAGGAACATCTTGTAGTGCTTTCACTGTTACTTGATGAAGCCCTGGAAAATTCAGGAAATCCCTAGAGAAAATGGGTCTTTCAGGAAATCCTAGAGAAAATGGGTCTTTCAGGAAATCCCTAGAGAAAATAGGTCTTTTGGGAAATCCCTAGAGAAAATGGGTCTTTTGGGAAATCCCTAGAGAAAATGGGTCTTTCCAGAGCTTGAATCAACAGTGGGCACCTGGCAAGTGTTCCCATAAGAGCCTAGGAAGATCTTGTACTGCTTTCCCTGTTACTTGATGAAGTCCTGGAAAATTCAGGAAATCCCTAGAGAAAATGGGTCTTTGGGAAATCCTAGAGAAAAGGGGTCTTTCCAGAGCTTACTCAACATGGTCACCTGACAAGTGTTCCCATAAGTGCCTAGGAACATCTTGTACTGCTTTCCCTGTTACTTGGTGAAGTCCTGGCTCGCACAGCTTTGGTGGGGAGAGAACAATTGTTCATTGTCCTCCTGCACCACCTCGGCCTGGGGAATGGGAGCAGCCAGTCCTTCTGCCACCACAAGCTTCCCCAGGGAGCCTCAGGCAGTGTCTGGGAGTGTGCAAATCCAAGGGTTCCACAGAAATTGAGGGTTTTAATGGATGCTCTCCCGAGCATTGAGCTGGAATGCTCAATGCTCAATGTTCCCCTGTGGGAACAAGGCATGGCTCTTGTGGGCTGCCAGGCACAGATAAAGAGTTCAAGGCATCCAAGTTACTCCTTAAATTAGTGGGTAGGGGTTAGAAAATGAGATCTTCTGCTCAGACTGGTGCCTATGTTTGAACCTTTTTAGGAAGAAACTGATGGTGGGTTTTTTTCAGATCACTCTTTTTCGTGGTTTCCTTCTATTTCTCTTTTTCCATTGGTGAAAGGCCAGTGCTGTTGTGCTATCACCTAGCCAAAACGAGAATGCATGGCAATTTCTCAAAGCCTGGCACGTAAACTCCCTGGTGCACTGGGATGGAGAGCTTGTGAGTTTTTTGTGGGTGTGATGAGGGAATGGAAATGATCTGAGTTCTTGGGTGCTTTCCCAAACCCAAGCTAGCCAGTTTTCTATGTTTAGATATGGTTTACTGAGCAGCACTGCTAGAGTGGAGAGGAGAGCAGAGGATTTTCAGGCACCATCAATGGCTCCTGATGCAGCCTGAGACTGGGCTGGAACAGGGGGAACTTCCCAGCTCCTCACACCAAGCTCCCAACCACACTGCTCTGGCTCTTTACAGAAATGCACAATCAGCTGGTCAATCTCCTCCCAGGCAGCTTGGCCCCACCGTTGTTCTGACACCCTCCCTGTGTCCTCCCAGATGAGCCTCAGGGCCATTGTCCCTCCCAGCAGCTGCCTGGGTGTTTACCACACTTAAGGGTAGGGGCTTTTTTCCCTTCCCACTGAAGTCATCAGAAGATTTTGAATTTTTGCAGGGCTTCACAATCATTTTGTTAGTTTCCCCTGAGGTTTCAGAGAGAGCTGTGAGCAATGCTTCCCCCTGTTTTTGCTGGTATAACTGCAAAACGGAGAGAGATCCTTATCAGAGTATGACCCGGATGGCCCAGCCTTTATTCCTGAGACAGGGCGTCACATCACTTCCCATCAGGGCTGCCATCCATGGGCACTGCAGGTTGGAAAGGAAGGTCTCATCTTTCTGTGGACGACCCACAAAAGGTGCTTTGGAATGAGGGTGGTCCCAAGAACTTGCACTCTGGAGCTCTAACCCTGGGGCTGGATGTGTTTGTTGGCTTTGCCTCACTGGTGCCACCAGCCAGGACCTGTCTGTGTCAGGGTGGGAGGTGTGACAAAGTCCCAGGAGTCAGGGTGACAGGTATCCCATCCTGAAATTATCCCGTGTCCCACGTGCTGCCACACACAGGTGGGCATTGACAAAATGATGCTTGTGAGTGACTCTTACAGGGAATTACAACATCTGCTTCCTCCTTCAGATGGGTGCAATACAGGAAGGACTGAGCAATTCCATGTGGGTCTGGCCCCAGCTGCAGTGACTCCTGTGCTGGCAGAGATGTGAAGGCCACGATGAAGTTTCAGGGAGATCACCCCAGAAGGGAGGAGACTGGAGATAGCAGGAGCACTGTGTGCTGATCCCTGTTCCCTGCAGTGGAGTCAATGTACAGAGGATAACACCAGGACAGGCTGACCTCCTGCTCCTGCCTTCTCTGAGGATGACCTCGGGACCAGAGCACTCTCATCAGCAATCAGGCTGGTCCCTGCTAGTGCTGGGGCAGGGCAGGGTCCCAGGCAGGCACAGGATGTGATTTCTCTCCCCTGTTCTGGATGTACCTCTTGGCTGGGCCACTGCTCAGCACGGGGACGCCTCCTGCGAATAACAAACAACCAAAATGCTCTGTCAGCATGGCAGCCCATCACACCAGCAGAGGCAGTGTCTGAAATGCAGCAGCAGTGCAGTTTCTGCTGAGGAACTCCCCCAGAGACAGGCAGCTCCTGCATTATTAAGCAGGGTGCTGATGAATCCCTGTTAATGAGCCGTGGGGCAGTGGCTGTGCTGCTCTCAGCTCCATGCTGCAGCCTCTGCCCTGGGGAGCAAGGCAGGATTGCTCTGGGGAGCACTTGGCAAGGCTCTGCTGTAAGGTTTGGCTGCTCTCCCTAAAACCTGCACGTGTCCTGCCAGACTTGAGCTAGGTAGATGTGGAAATCTAATGCTGGGTCTTTGGTGGCTGTAAAAAGTGAGGTAAAATGCTGCCATCCCCATGGGCTTGCGACTAAAGATCTGTACTGTATTTGCAGGGTGCCTTGTGGCAGGGAGGAATGATGAATCTAACTCCATGTTCTCAGAAGGCTAATTTATTATGATATTATATGACATTATAGTGTAGTATATTATAGCATAGAATGAAGAACTAACTAACTAAAGAATACAGAAAGAATAGTCAGAGAATGCTAGAAATGATAATAATGAAAACTTGTGACTCTTTCCAGATTCCCAACACAGCTTGGCACTGATTGGCCAATGAGTGAAAACAACTCACACCAGAATCCAATGGAACAATTGCCTGTGGGTAAACAATCTCCAAATACATTCCAGATGAGCACAACACAGGAGAAGCAAATGAGATGAATTGTTTTCTTTTTCTCTGAGGTTTCTCAGCTTCCCAGGAGAAAAATCCTGGGAGAAGGGTTTTTTTTCAGAGAATGTGAATGCCACAGGTCTGTGTCTTGGTGTGTGCTCTCTGCTCTAGAGAGCAATGCAGGCCATGTTCTCCGGATTGTTCTTAAATGGCTCAGCCAGGGGAGCTCCCTTCTTCCCTCCCTCAACAGATTTCCATGTTAGGAAAAATCTTTATCCTTTTTTTTTTTTTAAGTCAATTTGATCTTGCTCCATTTATCAATTCTCCTTTTGGCTTCTGGATGCAATTACTCTCCCACTGTGGTCATTATACCTCCTAGGATACTTGTAGAAGAGGGTTTTATACAGCCTTAGCTGACGTTTGGCCAGGAAAGGCATCTTAAACTCTCAGATTTTGTTAAATCAAGCCTCCTCTGAGCTTTCCTAGCTGCACAATACTTTTTTGGCTGTTTAACACATGGGATGGTATTTAGGAGCCTCTGTGTATACAGAAAGACTGGTCAGCCTCCAGTGCATCACACAATGCCTCTCTAGTGCAGCCTGCTCTGATCACACTGCAATCTCTGTTAATTCCCCAGCAGTGCTGCCAAGACCTCTCACTCTGCACTGCAGACACTCTGATGCCTTCCAGATGCCACAGATGGTGTCACATTCCCGATGCCATTGTTGCCTTCTGCAGAACAAATCTGATAACCCAATCTGTTTGTGCTGCTCCCTTCTGTCTGCTGGTGGGTTTCTGTAATGCAATGTCTTTGGTGTTGATCTCCAAAGTTTTGCTGTGCAAGTGGAGGGCAAAGCAAGCCCTGCAGGAGCAAAGAGGGCTGGTTAATATTGCACAGGAATGATTTGAGTAGCATTTTTTCCATTGGTGGGGTTTTTTTATGTTTTGAAGCAGAGCTTCCTGTAAATCTTGTAAGGAGTCTGTGGAGTAAGGGCAATGTGGAGCCTGCAGAGTTGGGGAAATGAAATGAGAGGAGCTGTGCTGGAAGGGCACCAAATCTCCCCACAAGATTGTGCAACCCCAAAATGATAGGTAACTTCAATATTTTTAATTTAACACTTATACTTTCAGGTTTTAGGTATGTGACAAGAAGGGATGCTACGGTAGCCTTGAGGCCCTGGTTTTGGCAGCAGAGCTTTGCAATGTCCCTCTAAGCTGACCAAGAAACCCTGACAAGATCTTGGAGAAGCCTGCAGGAACTGGTGACCAAACCCAGAGGTGCTTTGGACTGACCCAGAGGGAGGTGAGATGGTTTGTTCTGGTACCAAGGAAGGCAGAGCTGAAATTTTGGGAGGGATCACAAAGGAGAGATACACCAAATGGGCTCTCTGCCACCTGAGAGGAAAACTCTTGCCTGTGTGCAAAGTGGTGCAGCCCTGGGTAAAACATCAGAGATCAGATGTGTAACAATGAGAAACAGCACTGCTAATTCTGCCGGAAGAGCTCTGCACAGACCCTCCTGTGCTCACCCCGTGTCTCCCAGCAGAGGTGAGTTCATCTCCAGAGCAGCCTTGGGCAGTGCAGGGGAAACAGAGCCTGAAAAGGAGCCAGGAAGCCCCCGAGGGTGGGATGGGGATGGGATTGAAGCAGAGCAAGAGCCCAGCTTTGCTTCTTGCCTGCAGAAGCTGTAACCGCACTGCCAGTCTGTGCCACGTGTTGAGTCCTCTGCAGGACTGAAATATCTTGCTTAATTGGTGGCAGCAGGTTATGCTATCTAAGTTTTGCAAGCCTATTGATCGTGCTCTAATCATCTCAGAAAAGGAGCAGGTTTAAACGAGGGCTGCCACCGATCCCTGAGGTGCCCCACCAGCCCCTCCTCAGTGCCCTGCCTCTCCAATTACCATCCCCTCGTGCTGCAGCCGTCCTGCTGGCTCTGTCACTGTGCAAAGCACCTGGAAAAGCCACTCTGAATTCCTCATGAAAGCTCTGTTTCACCAGAGGGAACATCAGCACAGACTCTGGGCTGCACTCCCGGGGCTGGGCTGTAATTTGGATATTGCTGCTTGTGCATCCTGTGCAGTTGGGCTGCTGCCTGCAAAGGGTCACTGCTCCTCCATCCCCTCCCCAGATTTTGGCACCATTTCCCTGGAGGGTTCTCTCTGTGGGGCCAGGTGATGCCGTGGGCAAGCAGCCTGGTCCCCAGCACATCGGGATGCTGTGGGGAGGTTTTGGGGCCCAGGAGCCCCAGTGGTGCTGTCCGGGAGCTCCAGCTGTGCCGTGCCCATGCACGGTGAGCCTGCTGGAGCAGAGCCGGGCTCCGTGCGAGCGCAGAGCCCTGTTCCCAATTAGCGCCGCTGTTTGGGAAGGGATATCCAGTGCTGCCGACGTAACCCATGGCAACCATCAGTGGAACCGGCCTTCCTGCTGGCTGGGGAGGGGAACGGGGTGTCATGGGGGCCAGGGCAGTGCGGGGGCAGCCTGGCAGGAATTGGGATGAGCATCCCCTCCCTCCGCTGTCTCTCCTGCCCTGGCAGCGGCAGGAGGTGCGGGTGAGCCCATGGGCATCCCACGCAGCTGGATAATTTATGGGCAGCGGCAGCAGCTCACCGGCACTTTGTTTGCAATCTGCCTCTAAATATAGCCGTGTTTAGGGGGGGGAAAGGCGAGCTCCTGCCGCCGTCTGCCCGCCTCTCATCCTCGCCATGCGGGGTGGAGAAGGGGCCAGGCAGCCGGGTCACCAGCGTGGCACCTTCTCCATCCCACATCCCACGCACGCCCTGCTCGCTAGGGAAGGGCACTGGTGAGACACAAACCTCTCGGGCTGTGGTTAAACACTGGCGGCAGCTCCTGCCCGGCTCAGACTGGCAGCCTGCCTGGGCGCACCGAGCCCAGCCGCTTCCCAGAGAATGAGCTCCCATGGGAGGATTGCTCTCTGTGCTTGTTTCCCTTCAGCAAAAAGTGCAGTAATTGCATTAGTCCTGACAGAGGTGTGACACTGAGGCTGGGGTAAAGGATATCACCTCAGCTAACTCCCAAACCTGCTCTTGTTTATCCCCCTGCTGCAGGTGCCAGCCTTGCCAACCTTGCCGTGCTCCTGCAGGCATGGGGACGTGTTGGGGAAGATGAAACAAGAAAGCCTTATAAATATGATTGCCTGGCAAAAGAATTTGAGAATATGGAAACTATAAGTAAGATTGAAATGAAAGCAAGCTTTGAGAACCTCAGTTAATGAACAACTGGAGAACAATGGTGTGGCTGGACTGAAGGTAATCCCCTTTTGATAAAACAATGCCCTCTGCTTGCAGACATGTCCAGGGGTCAGAGCAGACCCTACTAGCTTGGCAGAAGGAGTCCAAAAAGTAGTTTTTAAGGTTTAAAACGTAACACAGTATGGTAATGTAGTGATTGTTATAGGCTGTATGTAAATGCTATAGGATTTGTATCTTGTACTAGATTGGTTAGTGAGAATTAGAATATTCAATAGAGAAGAAGATGTACGGTATTGTAACGGGAACCTTGCTCTCTTATGCTCTTGTGCTCTTGCCCTTTTACTCTCTTACTCTTTTACTCTTTATGCTTTTACTCTCTCACCTTCTCACCCTCTCTACCCCTCTCTTCTCTCAGGCCTGCTCCGAGCTGTGTTTGGCAGCTCCCAGCAGGGCCCTGCACCCAGGCCCTTTGCAATAAACCCCAAATCCCAGCAGGGCCCTGCACCCAGGCCCTTTGCAATGAACCCCAAATCCCAGCAGGGCCCTGCACCCAGGCCCTTTGCAATAAACCCCAAATCCCAGCAGGGCCCTGCACCCAGGCCCTTTGCAATAAACCCCAAATCCCAGCAGGGCCCTGCACCCAGGCCCTTTGCAATAAACCCCAAATCCCAGCAGGGCCCTGCACCCAGGCCCTTTGCAATAAACCCCAAATTCCATGACCTGGCTGCAGAGATCTCTCGTCTCTGTCCGTCCTGACTGTGCTACCCCCTGTCACTCCTACAGGGAGAGGCTGTGGTGACAGTACCCCGGTGGTGACACCTCCCAGCCCGGGGACATGGGCCAGGTGAGGAGGCATTCCATGGCCTGGCATTGCTCGTCCATGCTCGTGCAGGTAAGTGCAAGGCTCTCCTTTCCAGGTTGTGAGTTCCCCCCAGCCCTGTGCTGCAAACCACAGTTCTGGCCAGGGTGACACACCAGGAGCTGGACCCAGCTCTGAGGCTGGTGGGAAAGGAGAGGCACTGAAGTGCTGACGAGGCATTATAGTAAGTTTCGAGCAGAAATAAGAACCTACTTATGTTTTAAACAGAACATTAATTAATAAAGAAAAGGGCACGCTGTAGATGCTAAAAGCCCTCAGATAGTGAGGAGAGAAAAAATCTCTTTTGCCCATAATTTAGAAACTGCCAGAGCGAGGTTCCCGAGACCTAGGTGACAGCGTGGTTCATCTGGGGAGGGGATCCCTTTGCAGACACACTTGCCCTGCCCCACAGAAGAAGAGCTCTCAGGAAGGAGTGTGAGGGTGAAAGGAAAAGGTCATTTTCAGACCGCACCACTCCATCACATCAACATTAATTCCTGCTGGGCCATTGCTTTGGATGAACCTGAATGCAGTGAAAAATGACTCTGTCCCAGTGTGGCAGTACACTTCAGCAAACCTATCTAATAGGTTTATTATAGTTTATTGAGCAAGTGGTAGCCCAGAGTAGATCAGAGCAACCACTGAAATGCTAAATGGTCTCAGGAATGATGGCATTCCGGGAAGAATGATTGTGGCAGGATGGGTAACTCAGTGTCTAGGGCCCCATGCTACCTCCATCACTGTCAGAAGAAATAATGGCCAAATTTCCTCCTGAGCCTCATGGCCCATTGGACTAATCTATAGGGGCCAGCCTGTCCAGCACTTACAGTGCCTTCAGCTCCACCAGCCTGGAGGATCCTTTACAGTCCCTTTCTGTGAACAGATTATTATTCTCAGCATGAGAATCCATGATCCTGCCTCTCCTGCTACACACTGATTGGAAATTCCCTTCTCATGGTGAAGCAGTGAATGTTACTGGGCCACAACCCCTGTGGGGAAAATGTGAAACTTGTGTCCCAGCTCTTGGTAATGACACAATTAACTCTGGCTGGGAAAGGCTTGAAAAACACTTTATTCTTTCTGAAAAAAAATCTCTAAGCCTTGTAAAAAAAAATGGTCTTGAAAATCTTCTTTATAGAGAGACCATATTTTATTACCAGACAGAGTTAACAGCAAGGATAGTTTACTACACCAACATAAAAGTTAAATGTCCAATTACTGTCTCTGGAAACAATGTTAAGGAGAGAGGAAGCAGCAGAAGGCTCCACCAGCATCTGCCTGCAACCGTAACACCATCCTGCCCACCAGATCCAGATTTCCTTCATTCAGTGTCCAAACTGAGGGTTTATTCTAGGAACACTCTCCCTGCAGAGGGAACTTGCAAGAAGCCACCCCTCCTTTCCTTACAGTCCATTATTTATGTCCCTATCTTTCAGGAGAGCTGTAGAGTGAAAATAGAGTGCTGAATGGCATCCTGGGGATTCTACAGCAGCTTGTGACGTTCCAGTGCAGGTCTCCAGAATCCCCTCATTTTATGCTAATGCCGGGTCTCTGTAAAGGGCTGTGGCTCCAGCCCCCCAGGATTTGGGAGACTCCCAATGCAGTGCTTGCAGGCTTATCTAAAACAGAGAGCTCTGCTGAGACAAGGGACTCTGTAATCCTCATTATCCAGCCTCTGCTCCTATCTCTTCTCAGCCAGTTGATAAACTTTCACTGCACCAGTCCCCCAGTTACTGAGTGTATGAGTTCTCCAGCATCCCACAGCAGTTTCTCCTTTGGATGCTCTGTTTCTCAGCAGAATGACTTGCAACATGCTCTCCTAAGTGATTTCATAACAACCTGCAGAAAAATCCTGTACTTTTTTCCCTGATTACAACCCCCACCTCCCCATAACTGATGCACTGTTTCTGACACCCACAACCTGAATTACCCTAGTGCACTCCCACAGAGACTGCATCAGATGTATTAATGATGCCTCCAACTGATTCAGCCCCTGGCATAGAACCATCTTCCACACTGTCAGGTTATAAGGAACAGAGGTTTCCCTCACACTGGCCCAGCTGTCAGCATCAGCCTGGTCTCAATTTTAAGCCCACAGCCCCTTTCTGGTGTGCATGTGCTACCCAGGAGTGCCTGCCTTGAGAAGTTTCCCCTTGAAATACACCAGGATCAGGCATGGTTGTACACCAGAAGGAGTGCAGAGGGTGGCAGTACCATGTACATATTCATATAAAAATCCCAGATAATGAATTGACAGGACAAACTCAGCTGAGCTTTGTGCCTAATGATGTTTCCAAGGAGTGCTGCTGCTGCTGCTTGCAGAGCTGGGGGTGCCAATGGGGCGTGTAATTGAGGGCTCTACTTGGTGAGTTATTCCAGACAACTGAAGGAGAAAGAAGAAGCCAGAAGAAATCAAATGTGACCACACTTTTTTCCACATGTGACCATAATTGCTAATGTTACTTGAGTGATATCACAGGGCCTGATGGCTGCTGGTGCTGCTCTGTGTTAACAACCAAAGAGGAACTTTGAGGTGACATCCTCAAGCCTTGTCTTGTTTTCCCTCATGTCAGCAGGTAAGGGTATCTGTGGTGGTGTTCACAGGGGTTCCTGGAGGAGGGAGGAGATGAGGATCTGACTCCATGTTTCAGAAGGCTGATTTATTATTTTATTATATAAGATTACATTGAAACTATACTAAAAGAATAGAAGAAAGGATTTCTTCAGAAGGCTAGCTAGGAATACAATAGCAAAGAGTGATAACAAAGGTTTGTGGCTCGGCTCTCTGTCTGAACCAGCTGACTGTGATTGGCCATTAATTAGAAACAACCAACATGGGCCAATCACAGATGCACCTGTTCCATTCCACAGCAGCAGATAACCATTGTTTACATTTTGTTCCTGAGGCTTCGCAGCTTCTCAGGAGGAAAAAATCCTAAGGAAAGGATTTTCCACAAAAGATGTCTGTGACAGGTATCCTTCCCCTCATCCCCTTTTTTTTTTTCTTTCTTTGAGTAAGCAGAGAAATTGCCTTTTCCCACCCTGTTTTAATGACAGGAGCCATGTGCCCCTTCCTGGAGCAGCTGCCAGAGACTGAACTAATGCAGGATCACCAGGCCAGCAGACTGACAGAAAATATGTAAGTAGGTTACAGGGGGATGGGGGAGGCTGTTAAACACAGCAGGATCCACTGCACAGAGCACCTGTGAGGGGAGCAGGCAGACACAGCAACACCTGCACTGCTCTCCTCTAACACAGCCTGGCCCAGCAGCCTGCCTTTAGACCTGGGCTCCTTTGTCAAGGCTTTGGGGAGTTCAGGCAGACTTCATCTTTCCTCACAAAATGTGTTTCAATTCAAAGCTTTTAAGGGTGGTGTTTTGACATTTCCCTAAATAGCCTTATCTTCTGGAGAGAGGTTCCTCTGGCCACCTGGAGAGCATCTCTGGCATTTGACTACCTAGGTAATATTCTCCTTACCTAGGTAAAACTGCTCTTAGTTACGTGCGGCATGAGGATTTTTTTTTTTCCTTCAAACCTTGTATTTATATAAGCTGTCTGCTGACAGATATAGCCAAATCAAACATCTAAATAGGATTAATGCAGGCAGCTTATTACTGGCTCTTGAGGAAGGCCAGAAATTATGGTTATCAAGCATAACAGTGAAGTTGGGGTGTCTGACCTCAACAACTTATATGTGAAAAATGCTATACAAATATCTTCTGAACTGGTGAAAAGTAATTTCATATTCACTGAATAACAGAGAAGAGTGCAAACTAAAATAGCTAGTTCTGAATATCAGAGTATATTTTGGCTTTTTTCTTGGTGACAGGAGGATGAACATAATTGTAAGTGAAATAAGTTTTGAGCCGTATTTAACCCTCTCAACACCCCATCAAGACCAAACATAACTGTGTCAATCTTTCCAAACATAAAAAATTGCCTGACCACAGAAAAACTACAGGCTCTGTTTAGTTTTGGGCCCACTCTGCTATTGCAAGGGAAATATTCAGTGATGTCTCCTGCCCTTGGATGGGGTTTAGCTGCAAAGCCTGTGGAAAAGCTGCCTGGGTGCCTCCTGGCTGACAGGGGCCAGAGAGGGTGAGGTGTCCAGGACATTGCACATCAGGCTCATGGCTGGGTATGATGGCCCTGCCCAGTTTTGTGCTGGGGAACGCAGTGCACAAGGGCATAGTAAGAAATGTACATTTTTTCCACTCCAGATGGCTCACTCAAATTAATCCTGCAGTCATTCAGACTGGAAGTACAGTTCCTACCTCCTGATGGTTACCAGCAGCCTGTTTGAACAGAGTTGATGACTCCCAGTGGTGTTCTTGATGGGCAATGTCTCCATCTTTTAACATCATCCTCACAGACAGGTGATTAGTTCCCTTATTGGCATTTTCACCTGCAGGAATGAGAACTGAATGGGCTGAATGATCATTTTGCACAGTAATTTATGCATGTAGTCCAATATAGCTCATACTGAGGATCTGTTCCTCTTTTATAATTGGGACAAATTCCATCTCTAGAAGCTCTTCTTCCAAGAGAGGATGAAATATCTAAGCCATCACCTGTCTAACACCATTCAGCTGGTATTTATTTCTGACACGTTCATGTCAGTAGAAGGCTTTCCAAGCTCACAGAGATATTGGGAGGTTTCATTTGTACAATACTGTGAGATTGCCTGATCAAAGGCATACAAGTGGAAATCATTACTGTTATTTTCAGGCACGTCTTTAATCACAGCCTCTCCCTATTCATGGCAATCATTGCAATTGTAAATCAGAAGTGAGTTCTCTCACCACCTGGCCACTTGGTGCTCTTTTAATTCCTGCCTGTTGCCTGTACACTGAAATTTCTCGTGCATCCTCCTCCACCTCTCTGTGACACAAACATGTGCGCTAAAATTTGCTATGATAGCTCCACTTTATGTGGATTTGTTTCTGCAAAGAGAGGTGATATTGAACTTTCTGCATCTCTCCCACTAGGAAATGGGGATAATGCTTGGAGCTGTCAATGCAGGGACCATTCACCAGTGCCTGGCAACCTTGCTGAAGTGACTGAATTATATTCCCATCAGCAGAAAGTAGGAAATGAGTTACAGTGATTTAAACATAGGACTGGAGGAATGAGCTTGTTAACACCCTGTTTTCTTGATGATGTATATACTTTTTGTCTGGCCAGTGCTGGGGAAGCTTCTGGCCAGGAGAACTGAACTTGCTCATTTCTGTTGTTTTTATGGGATTTGTGCACCTGATATTGTGGTAGAGCTGGTCTGTAGTCTTCCCCAAAACCAAGGGGCCCCTCACTTCAAGAAGGGCATTGAAGGGTTGAAACAGGTCCAGAGAAAAGCAATGGAGCTGGGGGAGAGTCTGGAGCACAATTCTGGGGAGAGATCTGGGGTGTTCAGCCTGGAGAGCTCAGGAGAGACACTTTCACTCTCTACTACCTGAAAGAAGGATGTAGCTGGGTGGGTTTGGTTTTTCCCAGGCAGCAAGTGACAGGACAGGAGGACATGGCCTTAAGCTGTACCAGAGGGGGTTCAGATTGGACATCAGGAAGGATTTATCAATGGCAAGAGTGGATAACCATGGGAATGGGCTGCCCAGGAAGATGGGAAAGTTGCCATCCCTAGAAGAGTACAAGAAATGTCTGGATGTGGCACTTAGGGCTGTGGTGTAGCTGAGTTTAGGTGCTTTAGGTGGTGATTGGTCAAAGGCTGGACTTTAGGATCTTGGAGTCTTTTCCAACATTAATGATTCTGTCATTCAATGCACAGCCATTTATTTTTTTGTCCTTTCTCTGTCACCTGTAGGGACTTTGGGCAGCATGGCAGGTGAGGATGGAGAACCTGCAGAAAGGCCTGTGTGAAAGTGCCCATTAGAATAATCTGACAGCTGTGCTGGAGATCCACTGGGGCCAAAGAAGAACATCTACTGCACTCCTGAGGCTTTTCTCAGAAGCTGGATCTTGTGTTTCCAAAAGGTTACAAGCACACAGAGTGGGGTGGCTTTGCCCAGCAGCTCAGGCCAATCCAGCTTGACAATAACAATGGAAATCTGGTTTGATTTTGAGCCTGGCTTTGATTTGGGACACTGGAAACCATGAGAGTGCCAAGAAAATGTTGACTGCCTTGGATGACAGCAAATCTCACACATCCTGACCGGGGAAGTGCCTCCCTCCCAGCAGCTGCAGGTACTGACTGTTTCCATGTGTTTGTCTCATTTGGCTGAATCCTCTGTGCCTCTTTTCTAAAGGCCAAGGTGTTTCCTAGCTCCCCTAAGCAGAGATCAATCTCTCAGAAAGACATGAATGGGAGGTGGAACCTTCCCCTCTGAAATCACAAATTCTAGTCTGGGCCTAGGTCATCTGAAAGTTGTCATCACTTATAATTTCAGCCCACTTGTATTTGCCCTGCATGATTAAATATTCATGCTGGGATATTGTGCCATGCACGATGAGAATATTCAATGTAACCTCACTGGAAAAACTATTCTGCAGATGTAGTCAATGTCCTGCTGCTTTCTGAAATGAATTCTACATTTGTCCATTCTCTGGCTTCTCTCTGATGAATGTCAGACTGGTCCCAAATGTCCACATGATCATCCCATTCTGAGACTGACTTTTTTACACATAAACACAAACACCCTCCTTTTCTTGCCTGATCAGGCAAAGGGGTTAACATGCCAAATATCCTTCTCATTCCCAGAGGTGGGTGATCCATCTGAGAATGATGAGGCTGCTGGGGAGCAAACCCTGTGCTCAGGATCACAGCAGAACAGCTTCCAGTGCAACTGGCTGATGGCTAATTTGCTTGGGGCTGGCAGCCTGGTGCTTTCAACTGCCTGAACTTCACTTAAAAAATTATAGTGATTAAGTAAACACAGCTATAATGGAAATCTTTACTCTGCATATTACAAACCA
This sequence comes from Ammospiza nelsoni, assembly GCF_027579445.1. Taxonomy (NCBI): domain Eukaryota; kingdom Metazoa; phylum Chordata; class Aves; order Passeriformes; family Passerellidae; genus Ammospiza; species Ammospiza nelsoni. The sequence goes on from NC_080634.1 coordinate 5,302,616, forward strand.
AAATGGCCATGAAGGGAGCAATTATGAGATCTCAGGACTGTGGTGAGGGGAGGAATCGTTTGAGCTGTGCTGTTGTTTGTTTTTGTTCATCATTTATTTCCCCTGGGAAACTTGGCTCTGAAGCAGTCTCTGCTGCATTGAGGGATTCCTCACATTTTTGTTAACCCAATTTCCCATCCAGTCTTAAGCAAGATGGGAGGAAATATAAGGGTTTTGCAAGAAATCACAAGACATGATGAACTACCTTGGGGAAGGATTCCTAGATCCAGCTTCCAATTCCCATCCTAAGCCCCCAGTACAAGTTGCAGACCAATTGTGTGCAACCTCTCTCTTTTTCTGTTAGTCATCACAGTGACAGGACTGATTTTACAAAGACTTAAGGTAGTGGTGAGGATAATGCAGGAGTGGCAGTGTTAAAGCTGTACTAGTGGGAAATGCAGTGATGATCCAGATGTGGTGGTCTCCTATCCTTTCTGGAGATCTGTGCTTGGTCCTACTGGGTCTTTGTACTTGCCTGATTCAGTAAAATTGTAGTGTAAAGCTGCACCAGGCTTGCAGCTTCAGCTGAGTTTTGCTGATATTTGTTCAAAACCAGAGAGAAATTAGCTGCTGGACTAGTCAGCTGTTAGTAGAAAATTGACTGAGAAATGGAGAACACAGCAGAGAAATAGTTGGCAAATGATGGGATGAGTGGTAATTCCTAGGTAGCAAAAAGATTGATGCAATCCAAAAGCCCAACATACTTCCCAAATGTATATAATAACAGAAGTTTAAGAGCTGCTTCAAGGGCAGAAACCAACTTGGAGACCTTTTCCTTCACTTAACAGGCTTTAGGAAAGAGATTGTCCAGCATTTCCATTTGAGCCCTACTTAAAGCTGCAGATCTATCAGTGTGGTGTACAAACATGACAGCTAAGCAAAGCCACAGGCCACCAACTGCTGACGGTCCAAGATCTCCATAGGATGGCAAACATTACCAGGTAAGGACTGAGTGGGCTTCAGGAATGGAGAGCAACCCACCCAGGCTTGAAAAAGAGACCAGAAATTGGCAATTCCCATCACTGTGTGTTAGCTAAGGAAGAACAGTGCCCAGGTACCATCCAGACTTTCCCCTGGCATCATGGTGAGCACATCCCAGAGATGGTGGTGTGTGACAGAAGAGAACAAACTTTCTCCTTCCCAGGCAAAACACTCTCAGTTCAGGTTCCAGGCTTCAGAGCTGAGCTAGCTGGTTGCCAAGGCAGTCTGGAAAAGGTGGGTGGTGTCTGGGAACTGAGTTTGGTGGGAGAGGGACTGAGGGATAAAGGAAAGGACTTGATTTTTAGGGATGGGAGTAAACATGGGAGGATTTTGACAGCAGGCTTCAGCTCTTGCCTCAGCAAACCAAGCAAAGGAAGGTAACCACAGCAAGGACACACTAAAGGAATTGTTGCTATTCCTCCTATTGCAGGCAATAATAAAGCACATACCTGCAGGATGGTGTGAAAGCACCTCCCCTGCTCACCCACACTTCTTCTGGCAGCCAATTAAGCCCTTCCCGAAGAGATGCTACATGAAACAGAGGTTTTCTGAGATTGGTAGTGGCTGTCACCCCAGCAATAATCATAATGAATCACACTTGGGCTCCTGTTGAGCTGATATTTTCAAAGAGATGCTGGTTCTCCATCCGTTCATTAATATTAATTAGCATGAAGTCACGTTTCATTTCCCACTTATGTGCCCAACCTGCAGCATCCTTGTGTGAGGAACCAGATGCCATTTATGGCTGGCACAGAATAATTAGCTAATAGTTGAAGAATACGTATCTCAAGTTATTTAAATATTTATGCCAGACTTTTTACATTTTGGCTCCCAGCCCTCATCTGGGGGTTGCAATGCAATTTAGGGAGAATATGAGAAAGTTTTCACAGTTGTCTGCAGAAAGCTTTAATTATACATTCTCCATATGGATGCAAATGTTTGATGTTATACAGATGTTGGCACCAAGCTGACCTCCAGGTACCAGAGCAGAAACAGCAAACTTCAGCAAGCAGATCAAAATCTAACTCCCTTGTTGGGAGTGGATGCTGCATAATGCAACAGTCACTCTTTCACCTTCTGATCCACCCTCTTTTGCTCAGAGACCTCTTCTGCCAAATGCTTCCAGCCAAACCCTGCTCCTGGGGGCCTCTGGAGGATGCTGGGACCACAGAGATGTTATCACTGAGAGCAAGGACATCCAGAACTCAGAGGAGCTGGGGTTCCTGGTGTTTGGAGAAATTGAGGAGCGGCTCCCCCCTTCTGACTCACATGTCACACAGGGATGTTTGTGTGTGTAATTCCTGGTGTGCCTCCCATTGAGGGAGCAGAGAAGGAGGCTGGCAGACAGGGATGACACAGGGCTGTCAGCTGGATTTCTCCTTGAGGATATGCACAGAACATCTACTCTGTTTACTACTTTAGATGTGAATGACGTTGATATATGAGGTCCCACTGAAGGCTGATTTTTTGCTTAACTCGCCTACCTCTCCTGTGTTCTGACCTTCCACTCTTAGCAGTGTAGAGATAATTTGCTTTTGTACAGTCAGAAGCTCAGAAACCCCGAATTATCTGGAATGTCTTGAGCACATAATTATATTGAGCTTATCGCTGAGATTCCTCGGCACTTTCACCTTACTGTGCCCTCAGATGGGCACGGTCCCTGAACCAGCTCTGGTGGAGATCCAGTTCTGCTGAACCTCTCATTTTTTGGAGCAGGTTTGGCCAGGGAAACGGTGGGAAGGGGAAATGTAGGTTGATGCATATGTTAGATGTGATACCAGGAGGAAGAACCCTTGTGATCAGTTCTCACAGGGGTGTGACGCCCTCTGATCAGGTCAGGCGAGATGGATGCTGTGTGTGAGAGCTGCATCTGGGCCATGAGAAGGAGCAGGGATTCACCTTTCCTGCTGCTCCTGCTGCTCCTGCCTCTGACACTGCCCCTTTCACAGGTAAGCAGAAATGGGCTTACTCACTAGGTGGATGAAAGGACATCTAAGGAGCATGTGGGTGCTCCAGCAGGTAGTGTTGCACTTCACTGAACAGAGCCCTTCCCTTTGAATCAGCCTCTGCTTTGGCGACTCAGCCTTTACTGGCAGCTCCCTTTTTTTTTTTTTCTTTGGGCTAAGTTCTGAAAACCGTGAAGGATTTCTCAAGGTTCCAGTTAAATTGCAGTTTTTGCCATTCCAATCCGCTGTTCCATCTCTGCAGGCAAAAACAACTGCATTTTCCCTGCCACTCCTTCTGTGCTGTGAAATAGCTGTCAAGCTCTACCCCAGAGTTAGCTGCATTGTTGCGGGGGAAGATATGGGGTTTTTTCTGTCCGTGCAGGAAAGTGAATAGATAAATCTCTTTAGATGAAGAGGCAGTTATTTTGTCTCAAAGAGTGGGAAGTGAATGGAGGAAACAGTGAGAAGACTACAGCACGCCACAGCTCAAGAATCAGTTCAAGATATTTATTCCTTGCAGAGGCAAAGGAGAGCAGTCCCACATTTTTTCCTCTCCTAGGTCAGGAACACAGGAGTGACACCACAGTAACTCACTTCTCCCCTCTTGAGGGATGGCTGTAAAGGCAGTGGTTTTAACTTCTTGTATTTAATAAGGAGCTGAGAGACAATAAAGCAACAAAATGAAACTTCTGCCCACCACGTAGCAAGAAGGGGAAAGAGGTTAGACAAAAGTCCAAATGCCAAGTCTGAAAAGTGGAAAGCAGAGATGTACTGGTTACAAATCACTTACTCCACAGAGCTGGCCCTGAGCACGATGGATGCACTCTCTTTTTGGTTGCCTACAGCTAACATCACTCCTGTCAACATTTTCTGCCATGCCAGAAAGATCTGTGCCCTTTGCATGGCAATGCAGAACTGCAGGCACTAGGAAGAAGGAAAGCAAAGCAGTCTTGGCTGGGGGGTCAGACAGCCCTGCAGGGTTTAGTTCTTAAGGACTGGTTTGTGTGCTTCAATGTGTCCATCACTAATTTGCAGCACCTTGCTGGGAAGGATGCTTGTGCTGCAGCACTCACCAGGGCACCAAAGCAGTGCACAGGAGAGGCTCCTCAGGCAGAAGAGGCTCCTCAGGCAGGCCTTGAGAGCTGTCCTCGGGATAAGGAGGTAGCCAGAGACACGTGGGAATGCTGTAAGGCAGCTGCTTCTTTTCTCATTGCTCTGTAAAGGTGCAATATAGGCATTAGGCACACTGCCCGCGGCATGAGAGGCCACGGTGCCATTTCACTGGAGGCCTGTGCGTGTTTCTGCTATCCACAATCTGCACTGCAGGGCAGAACAGCTGATCTGCAGCCCTAGGATGCCAAGGAAGAGCTAGGAGGAGGATTTCAGCTGGGCATGTGCTTTCCCTCCTCTTCTGGAGAGTGCCTCCTCTGCTCTTGGTGGAGTTGGAAAGAAGAAAGCACGGAGGGCCAAAAAAATGGAGTTGACCAAGCAGCTCTGCAGGAGAAGTTCCTAAGTAAAGGAAAAATCCTCTCTCTGAGTCTGGTGAGAATAACACACGGTGCTCTAGTTACTGGGGGCACGGGTGAAGGGAGCTCGTGAGGATGCCAGAAAAAGAGTGCAGCAGGCGTCATTGCATGGTGGTGATCTACTTTTAAGTGATACCAGAAAAACCTATTAAATATATAACCTCAGCACCCAGAAAAATGTGTTAAGAGGTTTATTCGTGTAGGAAAAGCTTCATCTTATAAATATAGATAAGGGCTTCTTTTTTTTCCCCTTCTTCTTCTTCTTTTGGATTTCCTATACAGAAAACATATTTGGGCTGTAATTTCCTTTCTGGGAAGCTCTACCTAGTTGTGCTGCTTTCTGTCTGGCAGGACTGTAAAGGTCCACGCAAATGGGAGAGCTCAGTGTGGTGAGCTCTTCCTAACATGTATCCCACTACATCCCATTCCAACCCCACCCTACAGAGCTGCAAGAGGGCTGGTAGCTTCCCCAAACAGATGCAGGACTGCTGTGTGCTGAGGGTGACAGATAGCTGCTGTTCTTTTCAGGATGTATCTGCTGCAGGGCTGCTCCTGACTCCCCTGAAAGAAAGATCCATTAAATATGAAGACACAGATCCCACCCTTAATTTCTCATTCTCTCTCAGCATAGGCTCTGCAGAGTACATCAGGTGGAAATGCTGTTGTGAAGATTAATTAAACCTGCTGTCCTTCAGGTTGCCACTTCCTTCCTCAACAGTTCTCTTTCCTCTTGAGAGGAAACAGGACCACTCTGAGGTGCCCAACCTCATCTACCAACAAATGTCCAACCACTGTCTTTATGCTGAACACAAATCAACCTGTGTCTCACCTTTAAATCCATCTTCTCCAGTACAAATCAAAATTTAATTCTGTTTCTGTGTTGTTTCTTTTTGGAGGACTCCCAAAAGCTCAAGCTCAGCAATGTTAATGCTCTTGTCCACAGTCCCCACTGCTTGTGGGGGATTGAGGTCTCCCCACACAGCGTGCACTCAGGGCTACCAGGCAACTGGTCCTTCCACCCTGGCTGCCTTGCAAGGCATCCTACAACCCCATCTACATCCCCATCCCTGCAACCTTGTCCTGTCCTGCTGATGTGCAGTCTTGTCTCATCCTGACACCTGACATCTCACATAGCCCATTGCCCTTTCCTCTACCCTTCATAGGGGAGTTCTGAAGAAACCCCTCAAAATGATGCTGGTCTGGGTCATCCTCCTCACGCTTGATTTTTTGCCTTCCTCTCACTTGCCATACCTTCCCAGCTCTTCAGCTGTCCTGGGTTTCCCTGTTCCCAGTGGCCTGGGAGGCATGGAGGCCCGTGCCAGCCCTCCCTTGGCAGCTGCCCACACAGGCATTGTTGGGCTGTACCTGTAGGACTGCTCTTGCCAGGGAGGAGCCTTCTGAAGACAGCCACACTCATCTGCTGTCACCCCTTTTCACATCTCCTCTGAGCTCCTGAAGTGTGTGTCTACAAACAAGTAAACCAAATAACTGCCAGTGTAGACACTCTTGGGGCTTAATCACGATGACTAACGTTGCCTTATGGCTCCTTCATGCTCTTCTATCCACAACCATCTGCTGTTGCTTTGCTTACCAATCCATAACTCTGAATCAGGGCATTTCCTCTTCCCGTTTCCACCCCACCCCAATCTGCCTCTTTCTCCTAGGGGCTATGACAGCTTCCAGAATCACCCCATTACCACAGGCAGGGCAGCTCAGGTCCTGTTGGTACAAGGAAGCTTCCTTTTATGAATGTTAAGGACCATCCCTCCATGCAGGTTGTGAAACAACAAGATGACACCATGCTTGCATTATAATGCCATTGTATTTGGCATTATATTGGCTGAGGTGAAAGTGGAACTAGCTTATAACCAGATTGCAAAACTCTTGCCTTGCTCCTTCTCAGGCACTGTGACACACTTCCAAAAATCCTGTTTCTGCTAGAGTGCTTTGGATATTTTTTTCTGGGTTTTTTGTGTGTGGTTTATTTTGTTGCAGTTTTTTTAAAATTCATTTTTGTCTTGGGAATACAAAGATATCAAATCTGGTCTTTCATGGCTTTGTCCAGACCTCTGAGGTGAGGCCTGTCTCTGCATCCATGCATCCCAGATCAAGTGCTAGTGCAGCTGCTGGCAGCTCTTCCCCTTCTGGCAGGGGTGCTTGCCAGAAAATTCATGAGACACTGCAGAGAGCATTACTTTTCCTGCTGGGGTGGAAACCAAGGCAGAGAGGGGTGCAGTATCCAGCTGACTATCCCAAAGCAAGCCAGCAGGATAGGTAAGGTTAGGGTACATGGCTTGGGCTGAGTGCTGCCACTTGTGCCATCCCCTGGGATGGGGGCTGGTGCTGGGGGACAGGCAGCAGATGAGTTTCTTTCCTCAGCTCCAACTGCCCATTGTGGCACTAGCTCTGCCTGGTGTGTCTGCAGAGGAATTCAAACAGCACTTGAAAGAAAACAAAGCAGAGCAAATGGCTCTGCTGGAAAAGCAGCTGGTGAACTCCCCTGGCTGGAGCCAGAAGCCCTTTTAGGGCAAGAGCTGGTTCCCCTTCTCCCTCAGGGAAGGAGGATCTGCTACAACAGAGGCTCCTCTGTAATGGGAGGGTAGCAAAGGAATCTGGCGCACGTTTCAGCAGAGCAACGATTCAGATTTTCAGTTTACAGCAGCCCTGCTGTAAATCACGTTTCCACGTGGGTGGGATGATCCAGGCAGCCCCAGCCCTGCAGAAGGAAACCTGTCCATGCTGGCCGGCCAGGGCAATTTGGCCCATAGCAAGTCCAAGTCAGCATCCCTGGGGTGTCTGTGAGGGGGCTGTGACTGGGTCTGCCTCAGGGGAACCCACGGCCTCAGTTCTCTCCTGCTGTGTCCCCTGATCTGTCTTTTCCATCAAGGCAAAGTGGGAGGAAGATAATATCCCTAGGATTTGGTAACCATCTGTGTTGGGGCCAGCTTTAGTCACAGCAGTTGCTTTCAGGCAGGAAATTGCTGAGGACAGCAAATCATGCTGACAATAACCATCCTGCAAACCTGTTGCCTCTTCCCCCAGCTTTGCCCTGTGCCTGCTTCACCTCCATCTCTGCAGCTGATGAAGGCAGAGAGGGCAGCAGCAGCAGAGGGCTTCCCTGGGCTCCCTGCTCCAGGAAGAAGTGACAGGGTATAGAGAGGGGGATCACACCAGAGAAGCTTCCAGACTCAGGAAGTTATTTTTTCCTCATTCCTGAGAAGCAAATATCCCACGACCTGTGTGATGGAAGAGCTCCTCTCAGCACGCGTGGAGCAGCCCTGAGAAGTGAAGAGTCGGCACAGAGCCATGTTGGCAGCTGACATTTCGTGAGCACGTTGCCATCAGCTCAGTGAGAGAGCTGAGGACATCCTGGAGCAGGGTGGCCCTGAGCCTCCCCCAGCCTGGGGCCTCTGGGCGTGCAAGGTTTTATCATGTGGGCAAAGCACAGAGCTGTGAACCAAGGTCACCCCTGCTCCACGCTGAAACTGGTGCCTGGTCCCCAACATGGTTTCTGTTTGTACAGAATTTAAGGAGGTGACGCTTAGGGTAGTGGGCAAAAAGTGTTCCTGGTGCTCTGGACTACATTTTGTTGTGGAAGTGGAAGTGTGCTTTTCCACCCACAGCCTGCCCTGCTCTAACTCTCTAAGGGTGACACAGGGATGCTGGACAAGCATCTACCATAGGGAGAAGGGGCACTGCTTACCCTGCCACTGCACTAATTTAAATTACCTGGCTGCAGCTCTAATGCACAAAACCTGTTGCCTTCTTTGGGAGACTCTGGGAGCTGAGAAGTTGGAGGTGATGAGTCATTTGCAGTGTAGTAGAGAAGCCATTCATTGCCTGCCTGCATTGCCAGATATCTGGCTGCCTGTGCTGTGTGCTTTCAGTTCAGACTGGGAGGCAAACAGCAAAGCCTGCTGTGTTTGGGAATGGCAACTGCTTGGAGTGGGAGATGAAATGCTAAGGGAGGAAAAGAAGAAGGTGGTGGAGGGATAAACAGGGGGCCAAGTCTCGTAATGTAACATTCAGGAACCTCAGTAAAAAGTGAGACTCCTGGGCTTTCATTGCTGCTGTCATGAATATTTCAAGGTTTCTATAATGATTCTTGAATGTAAAATGCAAAACAGTCGTGGGAGTAAGGGCATGGTGTCCTGGACTTCTCCCTCTTAGATGAATCCCAGACCATTTCTTTATTACATAAAGGTGACCAACACCCACAGCAAAATGCAAGCAGAATTGCTGCTATCTTCCACTATCAGCTGCTACCTTGCTGTCAGGCCAATATTGAGAGAGGTAGGAATTGGTTCTAGTCACAGAAATGAAGGTGTGGAGTCTGAAACTTAATGATAACATATTTCTTCCAGAGTAACAATGAAAGTGCTTATCATAGCTAACTGGATGAAAGAAATGTTTTAAGATAAATGACAGCAGCTGAGAGAGTGCTGCTTTTTTTTTTCTTTTCTTTTTTTCTTTTTGTACAGTTGCCCAGAACTGTTTAGAAAGAATTCAGACACACCCAAAGAATCTCACATTGTTAGATTGGGCCAAGAAATTTAGATTTTCTTTCCTAAAAATGATTCTATGGAAAAAATGGGAAGTGCAACCAGGAGCTGAAAGTCTTGTGAGACGAGAGGCTGAAAGTGTACTTGGCAAAGATGATGTCAGTAGTAAAATTTGAAAGAAGAAACACCCATTTTTTTTTGCTGGTTGCCAATGAAGAAATTGGCAATGGAAATGTCCGTTTGCCCCTTTTTCTGTGTCACTTTTCTGGATGGATAGAAAACAAAGATAAACCCCTGCTCCATCAGTGATCAAAGATAAACCCCTGCTCCTTATGGTTTGGAGTCAACCTTTTACTCACATGCCTTATTCTGGCACTCCCTCTAAGCCTGGGAAGGCCTGAATCAACTGGCAAAACAGCACAAAACTGGGACCTGGCCTTGATTTTGGTAGGTAGCATTAGAAAAGCGGTGTGTTATTCCTGTGTGTGCTCCAGGCAGAGCCTTTGGAAGGTCCCAGCAGCAGCTGCAGGTCCGGCTGCCCACGGAGCAGAGCTCGCAGCAGCTTGCCAAGCAGTACCTGGGGCCTTGCCTCTGTCATCTCTGCCTAATGAGCCCAGTCCTCCTGGCCCTGAAGGGCTCTGCCCCTGAAGTTTGTGCATGCCCACGTCAGGACCAAGCCATTCTAGCAGCGCAGCACAGAGGAACAGCCTTATGGGCTGCTCTCTGCCTGTCCTCAGAGATGAAGGATGCCACAGCTGAACGCTGCAGAACACAGCATCTGAGAGTTAAATCAGGAGCAAGCAAAGCTTTGCCTCATTGTAGCTTTTTGCTCTTGCACAGTGCTCACCGAGCTGCACTAATGCTCCAGTCTCAGGGCTTTAGCTGCTCAGAGTGACCCTGAGATGTGTTAGAGTCTCTTTTCCCAGCCCAGCGCTCGAAGAAGGAGTCAGAACCCTTCAGTTCTCAGTCTCAAGGTTGTTCATTGTTTCTTATCTATGAAATTCTCTCTCCTGGCCTCCCAAGGTCTGCTCAGCAGGACACTGAGGCACTCTGGCTGCCCCTGGGTGGTGTTATCTTTTTATACTAAAAACTACGTGTACAATATTTACAATTACTTTCCAATACCTATCACCTATGTTAAACAGTGAACTTCTGCTCTAAACCAATCTAAAAGTGCCAACATCACAGCAGAACACAGAGGCCAGTAAGAAGGAGAAAGGCTGGACATGCCCAGATTCCTCCATCTTGCCCCCTGTACCCCCATTCTAAAAACCCAAAAAAATCTGTTTTTTCACCCTGTGACTAATCATTATTCTACTTATACTTTCATGGCTTGCAGATCCTCATATAAGGTTGGTAATTTGCTCCATGAGGCATAATCAAACCCACAGGTGTCTTGGGCTACGTGCCAGGCTCTCTGAGCCCCCTGGCAGGGGTGCTGGCACTCCAGGGCAGCCAGAGGGATGTCCTGAATTCCAGCACTCCAGCTGTGTCTGGAGGGGACACGTGGGAGGACTCCTGCAGGGCTTGGAGACCAGAGCTGCCCCTCAGCCCAGCTGGCAGCACCAGCCCTCTGCCCTGCCCTGCCCTGGCTCAGCCTGGCAGGGATGCAGCAGCCAGCAGGAGTGCTGGAGAATGCAGGCATGTGCCAGGTAGCCACCTCACCTCTGGCCTTCTTCAGCTTCAGGAAACATCCTTCACTCTGCACACACTCCAAAGCTTGAAGCTGCTGTGTGCTTCTGGGAGAGATCTTTCCCTGATGTTATTTCCCAAGGTGGTAATATAATGTTTTTAATGTTCATAACCTCAGGCTGAGTGCAACATCAGACGTGGGTACATTTATGAAAAAAATTGGCATACTCTTCTGTCAAGCAACAGTTAAAAGAAAATCTGCAAAGGGATTAGCTGCCATACACTCTGGGGCTTGCTGACAGATGTCCTGAAAATCTGGAAATGTGTCGATCTATCTTTACACAGGGTTTTTGGATTTTTTTTTCCTCATTCTATCTCCTTCTCCCTTTCCTCATCCATCTTCCCAGGGCACACAAATGGGAATTCCTTCAAATCCATGGGGCTTCCTGGGAACTGCCAGGAAGGATTGGCATATGGGTCCTAGGGTGCAATGTGGGCTGAGTTAAACCCAAAACCTCAGTCTCATTAGATGGCAGCTTCCCTGCAAAGGCAGCAGAGCTGCTTTGTGCCAGGGCAGTTAGGGTTTTCTTTCTGTTCCAACTGCAACCTCTCAGTTAATTTTAAAGGAGCTTAAATGTTGGCCATTAAATATAAATATCTTCTTTTTCCTCTGGGTGAAACTGATGTTCAAAACTTCACAGTGTAAATAAGGTCTGGAGAAAATGTTTTAGGCAATGATTCTGTCAAAATTAATGGCTCTGGCTGTTCCTCCCCATTTCAGACCAGAACTTTAGGTGTAGCTCCTCTCCCTTTCACAGTGTGGCAGAGGAGCTTTGACCTGGTTGTGATGCTCCCCCATGCACATCTCCAGACTTAAGACCCTGAGTTCTGTGGATTGTGTTTTGTGATCTTGGGCAAATCACACAGGACGATTTTTTTAAGTGCTTTCTGTTTCTGGATGGTTTGACTGCTCAATCTGAAATGCTCAGGTGGCCTCTGAGAGGAGGGGGATGTGGATACGGCCCCCAGTCTCTGAGCCACACAGTCATTTCTGCTCTCCAGCTCTGGCCCAAGTCACTGCCCTCAGGGAGAGAGTCACTCTGCAACTGCGGTTAAATCTCCCCCTCCTCTTCTCCCCCACTATTTCTTTCCCTCCCCTGCCATAAGGAAATAATTTCTCCTGATTTACAGAGGAGTCGGGACTCTCCTGCCTTGCTCTGTTGAGTCCAGTCCCTCTTTTTGCTACAGCTTGTTACCATTAGCACCCAGGTTACTGCCTGCTCTAAAATCTAAGGATTGCAAATCTGTTCTGTGCCTTTTTCCCTCTCCCACTTGCTAATCAAGAGCAGGGTAAATCCTCACTTGGTCCCAACTTGAGGGTGTGCAGTGTTTTGTCCTGAAAAAGGACAAGCATTCCTATTTCACAACGTACATAAATTGCATTTCTGCCAAACAAACCTCTTTTCTCTGAGGGCCAGACAAGAGTTTAACTTTGCTCATGTGTGGGCCAGGGGCAGGCTGTGCTCATCGGGCAAGCAGCATGCTCAGAGCCTGGATGTCGATGTCACTCTGCTTCCCTGGGGCGAAGGACGCAGCTCCTGTCACAGCTGCTGTACTACAGCAGCCTCTGGCAATCCCGAGCTTGGGATGCATCTCCCCTGATGGCCTCGGCCACACAGCAGCTGCCCAGCCTCAACTCCCACTCAGGAACCATTGGTTGTGCTTCTGCTGGAAAAGGCAGGAGCATGGGTGCTGGAAAATCCAGCTTTACAGAGATGGGGAAACTGAGAGGGGTTTTAAAAGATTTTATTCCATTATCAGTCTTGTTGAAGGGTGAGACATAAGAGGTGTAAAACTCAACGCCATTTTATCAGAAGCCAACCTATTTCCTGGTTACGATACCTTATAAATATTTTTATTCCTATTAGCTTTTGCCACACAATGCTGTTAGTACTTCTAACACCAATCACCTATATTTTTATCCCATGTGGTCTTGCTACAATGCATCTTTCACAGTTCTAATTCCCTAAAATGTCTGGTCTTTTTGCAAGGCCATCATTTGTAACTTGTTTCTAGTTCAATCTCTCTCTCAACAATGTCATCTCTATTCCATGGCCTTCCTAAGTCAGCACAACTTATCTCAATGTTTGTATACAAATGTACAAGACTGTGTGAGCTTTCAGCCAGGTTTTGAGAATCCTTTATAAATCCATTTCTCACACATGGGAAGTGCCTGTGGCTCGGTGTGAGCACTGAGCAGCCCAGCAAATGGCACCGCGCAGGATCATCTCCCCATTTTCCCGCTGCCCAGTCTCCAGCCCTGCCTGCCAAGGCAAGCCATGGGGAAGCAAGTCCCAGCACACTGCTGGCAGTGATGGAGCACTGAGAAAGAAGCTGGAGTGGGTTGTGACCTAATGAGTGTATCATCAGCACGGCTTGAGTCACGCCTGTCTGCCTCCAGCTGCCAAAGAGCAACCGCGTGGCCCGACCAAAACGCTCCCGCTGCTGCTGAGCACGGCGCTCCTGAATGACTCACTTGTGCTGGGAGAACAAGGCAGCCCAGATCTGTCTTCCTGGAAAGCTGCTTCACGGTACCCTTGTGCTTGAAAGGGTTCTCTCTTTGAGGTGACATTTCCATTTGGCCATGTGAGTAACCCACACAGACAGACCGATGGCCACAGAGTTCCACCATGTGAGCCTGAAACGCCTGCCTGCCTCCCTGGGCTACAGAGAGCTGTGCTGCCCGAGCCTCAGTTTCTCCACTGATGCAGAAGTGAGGCCAGTGTTTTCCCCAAAAGACCAGGAGGTGTTTGTGAATTCCTCTGCAGAGGGGCTCTCTGGTGAACACCAAGCTATTTTTGTTATCGGGGTCAGGGAGGAGAGCACGCGCAAAGGTGATGAAGCTCTTGAAACACAGGTTCCCATTAATAGTCTTCAGCACACACAGTTCTTATTATAATCTAATTTGACTGGAATTGGATTAATCTTATAATGCTATAATGTCATTTCCATGGTCTTTTTATATTTTTATTGTTACTATGCATTAATGCAATACTCTGCGAGAGCTCTGAGAAGAGGATGTGAGTTTAGTGCATCTCTGATAACATTTTTGCAGGGCATTTTTATGGTCCTGTTAGGTTTGTATGCTATAAAGTCACATAGTGCCTGGAAAATAGCAAGAATTCACATAAAATCATCTTGAATTATCTTCCAACAGGCTCCACTGGCAAAAGCAATGTATTCAGAGCCAAGACACCAGGCTTGTCCCTGACCTGTCCCTGGAAATCACCTGAATCATGTCAATGTTTTCGTCTCTGTCTCTTCATCTGAAGATGGAAATAATGTGTCCACATAGGAATGTCATGAATCTGAAGTCTATATCCCTTGCCATCTAGAAAAACTATCTTGTGTATCATGAAGCTTGAATACCTCCTTTTTATTGATTTTATCCTGACCATGCCCTGCATTTCTTAATTTGCTTTTTTTTTTTTTTTGCTTATTTATTTCTCTAGTTGCATATCTTTTGAAGCAAGAAAGTAAATTATCTTTATCCTGCATGAGTAAATGATCTTTATCCTGCACCAATTTAAAGATGTTGGATGTTTATTTACTTCAAAGTAGCTCCACAGTTCTTGCTCCCAATACTCACGGACTTGTCCATGAGGGCTTATAATAGCACAAATGTGACAAATATTGGGTGAGCTGAGCAATATTACAGTGGATGACACTTCAGCCCTCAAATCACCTAAGAGAAAAGCCAAATAGACTGGTATTTTCTATGAACTCTTATCAACACCTCTGTTCCTTTTCCAAGTCTCACTTGAAGGCAGTCTGGATGCAATTAAAGCTTAAGGGCCAAAGCGTGAGCTTCATTTTCAGTGCAAGTACAGCACTAACCCTTTCTCTCTCAGATCTCTGGTTATTATTCTGTTCTTTGGTTCCTCTGCTCAGAGAGCGTGGCAAAGCTTCAAATTAAACCTCCCACTCTGAAAACAGCACGCTTAACATTATTAGCCTGCAGAAATAGAATTTGCTGGGTCACTAGGAGCTGGCTACCAACGCATCTGCCACGACAGCCACGTTGGGAAGCAAGTCCATATGGCAATCCAGACAGCTTCTGACTTCTGCTGGGTACAGCCTCTGAGGACTTGGCATCTTTTATTAGACAGTTTGGGTTTGTGCTGCTTTCTGCCTTTCTGTGGCATAAAAGGGTTGGGCTCCTACATTTGCATCACCAACACTTCACTGGGGACACTCCATACGTAGGAAGAAGGGTCTCCTGTAGAGGATCCTTGCAGGATGGGAGCACTGGGAGGGTACTTCATTCTGCTATTCCTGTCACTTCTGGCTTCTCATTTTTGTAAGCAAACAAGCAGCTAGGAGTTTCATTTGGAAGGAAATCTGAATGTCTGCACCCTTGAGAAAGGCTTTCTCATTCTCATTTTATTTACAAACAACCTCAGCCCCAGCGCCTAGTGTTGCCTTATTTATGCATTTCAGTGTTTACTTTCAAATCGCTTCTGCCATTGACACACTGTGGTGCTGATTAACTGAGCAGCATCCCAAGGAGGATCTCACATCTGGCAACCTGGCATTAACGCCAGCCCTGGAATCGGGACTCGGCAACAGCGCATCGCGGCGGGACGGGCACCACTTGATCGAAACTTGCAAAGCCCGGCAGTTATTCCTGGTTTGCATGGAAACAAAGGGGCGCATTTATACCATGCCCCAAGACGCCGGCTTTCCGAGGAGCGCCCGAGGACTATTTTTATTTTTTTTCCCTTAAAACAAAGGAGCCCGCTTTATCCCTGCGCTCCTTCACGACCCCTGCCCCACGGCACGACATTCCTGCAGGCACCGCGCTCGGCAGCGCCGTCCCAGCAGCGCCGCTCGCCGGGGCAGGGGCGGGCGGGCCGGGGCGGGCCGGGGGCGGGCTCTGCGGGCGGAGGAAGCGCCGGGCACCGGCGGCGGCAGCGCTCAACGGGCGGGTGGGCGGGCAGGTGAGGGCGGCGGGCCGGGGCCGGCTGGCGGCTGCGGCTCCCCGCTTATTTGTGTAACTTTCCGGGGTGGGGTCTTTTTGTTGTCGCTCGTGCCTCCCCCCACTTCCTCTCCCCCGCACGTTCCCCGCTCTTTTTATTTTTCCGCCCCTCGCAGGAGAGGTTTTTTCTCGCTCTTCTCTGCCTCTCCCGCGGGAGCCGTCGGCGCTGAGGGGAGGCGCGGCGGCCGCCCCGCTGCGGGGGCGATGCCCCCGCCTGCCTTGGCGCCTCCCCGTGCCGGCCCCGCCGCCTTCCCTTTGTGCCGCCGGGCCCGGCGCGACGCCTGCCCCGGGAGCCGGCGCCCCGCGGCGCCCCGCGGCGGGAGGTAAGGGCGGCAAGGGCGGCCGCCGCCCCGCGCCCCGGCAGCCATGCGGACCCTGCGGCCGCTGCTCGCCTCCGTGCTGCTCCTCGGTAAGTGCTCTGTGGGGAGGGGCGGGACGGGACAGCACAGCGCGGGGGTGCCCCGGTGGGGCCCGACGGGACGGGACCCCCGGTGGGCGCAGTCCCGGGCAGGGCGTGAGGGAGGATCGCCCCTTGTCAGTGCCAAGCGCCCGTCCCCAGGAGTTGTCACTGCCCGCGCTGCTCCTGTGGTCGGAGGGAGGAGTGGCTGAAAAAGAAAAAAGCCCTGTAAATACGTGTGTAGGTATATATATATGTGTGTGTGTTAAATAAATGAGGGTTCCATCTCCGGCCGCAGTACCCCGGTGGCCGCTCCTCGCCGTGCCCCGGGCTCCGGCAGGGGCGTGGGAGCGGCGGGAGCACAGGGGACCGGCGGCTCCGGCTCCGGGCGGGCTCCGGCTGCAACTTGGGAAGGCGAGCGGCCGTCCAGGGGCTGCTGCTGGGCTCGAGGCTGTCTCGGAGGGGAACCGTGAGGGTAGGGAGTTACACGGCTCTCTGCTGAGCTTGCACAATGAAAGCCTGGGGGCGAAAATGCCTGGGGTAAGGTAGGCTGCAGAAACAAAGTGCTCTGCTTGGCTCTGGAAGAGCGCGTTGAAATGTAGAGGGAAGGCAGTCCCTCTGCTGCTGCCGTGAAATGCAATTTGATTGCTTTGTGCTGCCTCTCAGAGTCCTGCCGTGGTCCCTTCTCTCGGCCGGCGTTTTGTGAACCGTTAAACGTGTGGTTTGTCCCGTCCCACAAGTGCCTGCCCCGGGGATGACTGTGTGCAGTTCGCCAAAGTCCTCTGGGATCCCAGCGCTGGCTGAGAGATGCTGTGGGGATGCGAGATTCCTTCCTACAAATTCGGGGAAAGCAGAATACAAGGCAGTTAAAACGCCTCTACGCTTTTTGCTGCAGACCGATGTGCGAGGCTTAAGTGCTGATGAGTTGATAGGAGCGTTTGTGGAAAACACAGCACGGCACCCGCACGCTGCTTTCTGCCTGTGTGTGTGCAGAGCAACCTCGGAGCTGTTTTGATTTTCCTTTTCACGGGTATGATTTTCTGCTGGCATTAACGCTATTGAGGGAAGAAGCGGCAGGGCTGGCAATTTCACTGTCTTGAGAATTGTCACATACATACCTGCTCTGCCAATTTGGAAACACGATCTCTGCTAGAATTGCAGTCATGCTTCGTGTCTGTAATTTGGGGCGGAGGGGGGGTTTGGTGTGCTCTGCAAAGAGAGAGAGCGAACTCTTTGAAATGGTTTTGGAGACGGTTCAAACTTCCCCTAACCACCAGCTTGCTTCCATGGGTTCCCTGGAAAAAAATCCATCTCGGAGCTAAGTTTATGCAGGGTGCCTTTGCTCCGTGAGTGCAGCGAGGCTGTCGTAGCCCGCAAGATGGGTGTAGGCGAAGGGCACAGCGCTTGCTGCCTTGGCTCTTCGCACGCTCCCTCTCTGCTGGTGGAAGAACAATAGCTCCATTCTGGATTAGGGATTCCTAATATGGAGCGCTCGGGTCCGTGGGTCGCTGAGCGCTCCCTCCGGAGCACGCCCAGCTGCTGCGGCGGAGGAGCGGCAGAGGGCATCCCCCTGCTCCTGCCCAGGGCATCCCCCTGCTCCTGCCCAGGGCATCCCTCTCCTCCTGCCCAGGGCATCCCCCTGCTCCTGCCCAGGGCATCCCCCTGCTCCTGCCCATGGCATCCCCCTGCTCCTGCCCATGGCATCCCCCTGCTCCTGCCCAGGGCATCCCTGCTCCTGCCCCGGGCTCCCGGCCGCCGGGACCCGCCAGCCCTGCGCTCCACACCCCGTGCTGCTGCTCCCCCGGAGCCCTGCCCGCTGCCGAGCCCGCCCCGACCCCCTGCTTGCAGGAATTACCTTTCTGCCTTGACCTAAAAGCGGCTCTAACCTGCCTTGGTCCTCCCCGGGGGACGAGCTGCGTGCTGTCATCTGTCGCTTTGGAGGATAGGTTGCTTTTCAGGGGTCCCCAAATCCCATGGACGTATCTGGTTCGTAAAAACATCCTGCTGGCCTCCCTGTGCTGAATGTGAGGCTGTTTTACCGCGTGTGTGCCTGGAGTTTCTTTTCGTTCCTTTCACCTGGAATTCTTCAGCTGGTTGTTCCCCTTTTGCCCAGCTGCCAGTTTTAATAAAGCTGGGGATGTGTGACAGTGCCTCAAAGCCACAAGTCACACAGAAGTGCTTTGGGTTGCCCCTTGTAAAAGTGAAACATCATTTGACTTAGTCGAGTTAAAATGCATGTTTTGTAACGTAAATATAAGGGACTAGAAAAGGACTGTTGCTTTCCAAACAAGTGATGTTAATGCTAGAATGTGGGGATAAAATACTATGGGTCAAATATGCAGAAAAAGAAATGCAGCTCATTCTTTCCTTCCCTTTCTGCAAACTCATTAAAATCACTGAAGGAGGAATGGTGGGTGATTTAATATTATATATCGAGCATTAACTATGTACCAAAATCCAAGTAGCTGTGAAACTGGAGTCTGGAAACCCACATCTGGCATGTGGGTGTAACATTTGTAGATCTCTGCTGTTTTTTCCCCCCTCTTGCTGCAGTGTTTGTTACAGGGTTCTTTAAACAAGTGGCACTTCATCACAACAAGTACAAAATGGGAAAATAGAGCAAGTGCTGTAAATAATCCTCATGCAGCAATGAGACCATTAATACTTGTGCCAGCCAGTGCTAATCCTATGTGTAGTTGCAAGATTTACCTTCTTTTTTTTTTGCAGGGAGGGATGCAAAGTCTGGTACTCCTCATATTTATAGTGTAATATATAGGAAACACAATAGGCTTCTGGGGAACGCTGAACTCATTCATGTCAGTGACTGGTTTATGAATAGTTCTGCTTCTGAGTCTCTTGCAGTCTCCAGAATACCACCTGTGAATGCAATTTACGGCTCTTTGTGTTCAAACATTGCATATGTATATATGTACATAGACTCATTACCCTCTTCCTCTCTCTATTCATGCATAGTAATTGGTGATTTATTTGCGATTCCTGGAGGGGAGCGGAGCATGCGTAAGGTCCTGAAGCAGCAGCTCGCTTGTCAGTGGCATGTGGGAGTGAAATACCCATGCCAACACCAAGAGGTGACTCTTGGAGAATGGAGGGGCGATCCTATGGAGAGTGTCCCTGTAAGTGTTCCTGTGTTGGATAAGTGGGTCCTAGTTACTCCAAACGAGCCACAGCTGCGAAGTCCTTAGTTGGGCAGCAGCTGTAGCTTGTGAAGGTAACTGGAATAAAAAGGGGTGGGTCGAGAGCCCAGGAGGGGCCCCTGAGAAGCTACGAAGAACTGTGCTGCAGAGAAGAACTGCTTGGTAGAAAACCAGCCAAGGAGGTATGAACTTTAAGAATATAATTGCAACAGTATGGCACTTGAGAAATATGAAATACAACAATATGCTTACAACATGATCCTCCACCTCTTGGAGAGTGGAGGGATGATTTTCCAGGCCTGTCTCCGGAGGGGAAGAGCTGCTGGCTGGGAAGCAGCAGTGTGCACTTGGCTGCTGCTCAGAAGTTCTGCTCCTGCACCCTCCTGCTCTCCTGCTGCCTGCCCCTGCACACAGGTCTAGGTGTGATCAACCTGGGGACTGCTGGGCTGGAGGGGAGCATATGGAGAAAGCAGTGTAGTGGGTGTTTGCACACAGGGGCTTTGGGGGTGTTTTTGTGTACCACAGCTGGCGGCCCAGGAGCGATGCTGGCGCCTCATCTGCTGCTCGCTGCGTTGTCAGCAGCAGTGGCCAAGATTGTGCTTCCTCCATCTGCGTCTGCCCCGAGTCCTGAGCCAGTTCTGCTGCCCTCGTGCCTGTGCCCGCTGCCTGGGCATCGCTGTGCTGTGCAGTGACAGAGCTGGACTCATCCTGAGCGTGCTGGGCTGGGCTGGGACTCTGCTTCATTTGGGGGACACGCTCTGCAGATGGCTCTGGCCATTGCCTCATTCATGAGGTTGCTCTCTGGGTGTCCCCAAGGTGGGACACTGCTGCAGCCATCCGGGCTCCTGCCCGTCCCCAAGTGCAATTCTTCATGGGCAGGCTCCCTCCCTGCAGTCTTGGCCAGACTGTCTGACATCCTGAGGCTCCTGCAGATCCTGTTTATTTACACAGGAGGTTTTGGTTTATGCGAATTGTTGTCTCCTAGTTGACCTTCCGTCAAGTTAGATGTCTTTATTAAAGCAGTTTTTATTGCAAATCGAATGTGTACTTAGAACGCTTCTACCAGACCCATTATATAAAGTGAAAGGGAAAATAAACAGTGCTGCAGACCACAGGGAAGGGGGTGGGAGAGAGAGGGTCATAGAGAGAGCATCACTTCAGTGTTGGGAGGCTTGTTGATGTTTTTTTTTAACCAGGAAATTGCCTTTCTTGAAAAACAATCTTTTAAAGTTTTTTCTTTTGGTCTTTCTTGTTTTCTTTCTTATCCGTACAAAACTGGTCATGCGTTCTGTCATTGATTTAAAGGTTATACAGTCTCATTTGAAGGCAGAGGTGTTTTCATTGGTTTTCCTTGGGTGTGAATCAGAGTGCTGTAACCTGAAGGAGTGTTCTTTGCTGATAGTTAGCAATCTGCCCAGGAACTTAAAGGAGTCAGAACATCACCTGAAAGGCAGGGGAAGATTTTCTAATACAGTAGAGTTTTCTTATTGCTGCCAGGGTTCCTCAGCTCGTGATTTGACTTGTTATTGGTATCAAGGGCGTTTAGGCCCTCCAGCCAGTGTCTGGAAAACTGCTGTATTGTGATTTGCCTCTGGCTTTGAAGTTCCTAAATACTTCATTATGATAACCTGCTGAATGGGTTTTGACTCCATTTTTGTATTGGTATTTCTTTCCTAGTTGTATAAAATCTTCTTAAGGAATAATTCTCTGTGTTAGAATTTTAGGAGACGTTCAGCATCTGTTTCTTATCAGCCGTGGAGAGGCTAAAATGGAGCCTTTCCTGCCAAAGCTGGGTTTTGATCACCTTGCAAGGCAAAGAAATGGAGTCTGCAGCTGCCTTTGGTGGGTCTGGGGTGTCTCTGTGCATTTGTGTCGTGTCCAGCTCCAACTTGTTGCTCACCCTGTCTCCATCAGGAGGAACGTGTTTCAAATGATGTAAGTCAGTAAGCTTTTTCTTGTTAGGTTTAATTAGCAAGTGGCAGTGAGACAAGAGGAAGCCTTGCCTTTCTGACTGTTGCTAAAGTCACATTTCAGTAAGTAATTGGACATGAGCACAAAACCAGACCATCTCAGCTAAGTGACGGGAAAAGGACTCGTACATCCCATTGCTGCACAGTGCTTAAACAAGTGCCAAAAAGCAGGGATACTCCTGAAAGGAGATGCTCCAGCCTGGTTCCTGCCCAGTGTGGCAGGCAGGAGAGGGAGCAGGTCAGGGTGCTGACATGAGGAGAGACTTGATTGATCCCAAAGGTAACTTGACAAACCCAGTAAATACATAGAGGGGCTGTTTCTGGGTCCATTTCCAGCTCTTACTGGGCAATGATCCACAGAGAGGGAAAAGGTGCTGCACTGCAAAGTGGAAGAGTGGGAAAAGGGTCACAGACTGATGGAATTATTGGATTGGAAGGGACCTTAAAGATCATCTAGTTCCACACCCCCTCCCTGCCATGGATGGGGATGCCACCCAGTGCACCAGGGTGCTTGGGGCCCATCCAGCCTGGTCTTGAGCACTTGCAGGGTTGGAGCATCCACAGCTTCTCTAGGCAGCCTGTTCCAGTGCCTCGGCACCCTCTGAGTAGAGAATTTGCTCCTAACATCTAATCTAAACATCTCCTTTTTTTTCATTTAAAACTGTTCCCCCTTGTCCTATTGCTATCTGGCCGTCTATAAAGTTGTTCTCCATCTTTTTTATAAGTCCCCTTTGAGTGCTTGAAGGGCTGCAGTGATGTTTCCCTGGAGCCTTCTCTTCTCCAGGCTGTGTTAAAAAAAAAAAAAGATGAACCAAGGGAAAGCATTAGGGGGAGAAGGAAGGTGAAGAATGCAGCTGGTAAGAAAGATAGAGGAGAGCAGGCTCTGAAGGATTGATTTTGCCAAATGCCAGGCCTTAGAGCATGCCCATAGCATTTCAAGTGTCAAAGACTCCTGAGAACAAAAGAAACTCAGGCAGTGAGGATCTATCTGTATTTGTCCAGTTCCTGAGCAGTGTGCCTACCACTCCTCTTAGTTGACTTCTTTCCAAACAAGATATCGATTGCATCTGGGACATGAAAAATCATCTAGCACTTCTCCTGTCTCTTCTGATTTTGGCAGACTTAAGACTTTGCTGGTCAGGAGGGGATGAGGTTGCTGCTGAAGTGCAGGAATGAGGAGATTCCCGTGCAGTTTCTGCTGACAGAATTGTCCCAGTTGGGATCCAGAGCAGCATCAGGGGCAGCTGCACAGCCATTAGCACTGTCAGGCATTTCACTAATGCCACTTGTTTGCTTTGCTCTTCTGGATGTTGTTTTTCTGCCCCTTGCAAAACAGCTCTGATGTTTTTGGAGGTGATTTTTGATAGCTGTTGTGGCACTGCTAAGTTTGGGGGGGTTTTAGCTACTGGCATGAGTCTGCAATTGCTGTAATTTACCTGGTTTTCCCTACTCTGCTCACAGAAGCTGATAGTTTTGCTTCCCAGCAAATGTGTTCCCTTTTAGAGTCATTGTGATTGCAGGGGGAATAACAGGGAATGATGGTGCATCTGGGGGATTTTTGGGGTGTTTTTTCTGGTTGTTCCTCCCACATTGCATTCCTGATGTGTCTGCCTGAGGCCTGCTGTCACTGTTATGGCTTTTGGGCTTTGTGGGGAAGTTGATAAGCTTGTCAAAGGGAGATGGGAGCAGGGGGTGAGGTAAATCTGTTTTTCAGCAGACTCTAGTGCTTTGAGAGAAGCTCAGCACTGACCTAGGCTGCTGTGAAATGGATGGTTACTGAAGCTTTTAGAGAAATGGAGGCTTGAAGATGAGATACTGAGCCCCAAAATAGAACTTTTGGCTGTTTCTTTGGGAAGGAAGGGCTCTGATCTCTCATGACAGCAAGGTTATTAAGATTTGACTGCTAGATAAATTGGGCTTTTTTCATCTTGGATTAATCATTTTGTCTCCATTCAGCACCATGGATGTAGGAATCTGCCTAGGTTCCTCCAAATCTCCCTCAAAGGGAAGCTGGACCATGAGTATGAGAAGGCAGTTGTTTGTTGCCAGAAGTCATCCAGAAGCTCAATACTCTGGAAAATCATACTGCTGGAATCTGGCACTTATTAACTCAAGTTACCCAGTACCTAGGATCCAGCCAAAGGGCTCTGGCTGGCTGCCAAGCTGAAATTACCAACCTGGGTGTCAGGCCTTGTTGGTTCCTTCTTGATTGCTTGAAATAAGAGCTTCCCAACCAGCATTTGTGTGCCAGCCTCTCTTCTAGTCATATTTCTCCTTACAGCTTTGTAAAGTGTTCGAGGTAATTATAGTACTTACTAATATTTATTCAGTTCTGAGCAATTATCTGAATGCGTTTATCTCCGGTGTGCTTTCAGAGTGCTCTGCCCCTCTCCCCATATCATCTCATCTCCTGACTCAGTGCTTTCTGCTCCTTCCCCTCTCGTTCACTCCTGGCCCCTCAGCTCCTTCCACCCTCCTGAATGTGCTGTCAAGCTTGGCTTTCCTCTCCTGGAGATTCTGGGTCCTGTTTTCCTGCTCTGCTGCCTAATCCCATTACAGAGGAGGGATGTTTGCTCCGTCTTGTGGGGGATGAGTCCTTAACCACCCTGCCAGGTGCTAAGGCGCTTTCCAGGGAAGGACATGGATACCAAGGGAAGCTGGGCTGGCATTGTGCCATCTCCCAGCTTTCTGCTGGCTGCTTGTGGCCTGCAGACAATATCTTGAGAGCCCCTGCTGAAGGGTTTGACCTTTATGCCTGCAGCGTTGCCCGGCGCCTACAGCAGGAGGCACAGCGTGCAAATTCCAGTGCTTTCTTCTGGCTTGTGATATAATGGTAGGCAAGTCACTCTGTCTCTGTTCTTGGCTGCTTGAAGTAGAAAGAATGGCTTAAAAGGTGTCATGGGATGTTTTTTGGGGAGGAGATAGGCAGTGTTAGGGCTGAGGTCTTGTTTGCTGCTTTTTTTCTTATGCAGAAGAAAACGTGGCATGGAAGAGATTGTTACGGCCTGATTGATTTCACTCTTGGTGTTAGAAAAAGAAGAAAATTGATTTTTACTTTGAGCTCTGTGGTGTTACTTACCTGCACAAGCTCTCTTGCTTATCCTGGGAGAAGGAGAGCTCTCCTTGCAGCCCCATTGGGCTGGTGGGGCACAGCCCATGTGACTGTGCTGTGATTCATCCCAGCCATCCGTGTTACAGCAGCACAGTTAATCTCGGGGTCACTGGCACCTCAGGAGCTCTTACATCTAATCAGTCCCATGCCGTGAGCTGGCTGGCAGTTACATCTAATCTAGAGTGTGGAGCTGCCAAATGCTTGAAGTTGGCCAAGCACTTACTCCTGTCTGCTGTGAATGAGTTGGACTTGGGCAGGATCAGCTTCAGGTGCCTTTCCTGTGACTGGGACTCAGAGTCCAGCCCCAGATACCTGTGCTGCAGAGGGGCAAAAGTTGTGCAGAGTCCAAAGGGCTACAAGGAGCGTGTAAATCTACCTGCTCATCTTCCTGTTTGTGTATCAAAACAAGCTTTTCTCATCTCACATTGCTTTTTATCCCACCTCTTCCCTGTGATTACATGTGATCTTTCAGATAATACCATCATCATTAGAGCATAGGGGGACCTCATCTTGGATCTTTTATATGTATAAGCCTTGCCTGAGAAGTCTAGTTTTTGTTTTCATATTTTCTGCTGCTCTTACACCTCATCCACTCCTCTAGAATAGTCCAGTTGTGCCTGCAGGGTCTCTCTGCAGATGCTACCCTGTGGCTGCCAAATGAAAGGAAGGACAGCTCTTACTCAGTGGTTATTCTGATTTGTGCCTGGCTCTGGTGTTTGGGATAATTTTTTGTCTGTCAGTCTTTGCAGGGAAGAACGTGGCTGCAAATGTGTGGTGGGAAGGAGGTTTGTTTCCTCCTGGAGCAGTGGGGAGAGCTGTCTGAGACTGCCCTGAGCAGCATGGGGTAGTGTAGGGGAGGCAAGGGGCTGATCTCTAAGAGGTGTGTCACCTCTTCTCACCAGCCTGCCTCTGTTAAGCTATTGTCACCCTTCTCATCTGCATCCCCTTGTTTTTTGAGGCTGCCTTGTTTTGGGGGAGGGTGTAGGGAGGTGAATGTGAGGAAGGATTTTGCTGTGTGTCAAATGCCTAATAGCTGCTCTAGCAGATCCACTGGGATGCATTACTGAAAGCATCCTAATGATCTCAGTGTAATGGATTTGAGCCTTGGAAGGCCGCTTGCTGGGAAGGGGATCCCAGAGCTTTGTGCTTGGCTCCTGGAGGTTGAGGGCTGGGCTCCTGGCAGCAGGAGCTGCCTCAGAATCACAGAATCAATTAGGCTGGAAAAGCCCTCTGAGGTCCTGGGGCCCAGCCTGTGACTGAACACCACCATGGCACTGAGTGCTGTGTCCAGTGGCACCTGGACACCTTCAGGGCTGGTGACTGCATCAGCTCCCTGGGCAGCCCATTCCAGTGTTTCATCACCCTCTTCAGGGTACCCATCCCTCCCTGAGCAAGTGTCAGAGAGGAGTCATATGCAGGGCTTTGGTGTGGCACAAAAATGACTCAGTGGGAGGCTTGGCCAAGCACCAACTCCTGCTGTTACCTCAGAAATGCAGATTACCAGAGGCTGCAGTTGTGTGGGTGCCAACTAAGTCCCTGAAGAGATGTAATCTGAGGAAAGGGTAATTTTCCTTACAGAGATATCTGGGTGTTGGTGGAAGCGGCAGGTGTGCAGAGGAGCATGACCATAGCTGACACCAGCAGCCTCTAAACCTGGCTGCTGGCAGCACATTTTGGAGAGATGTGCTGGGGAATGTGGCTCCCACCCCAGCTGCAGGAGCAGCACTCAGATTCTGCTGCCCCCATTCCTCCAACCACTGCTGGTCCTGAGGTGGCATCGAGCAGCCTTCTCCTCCTGGTACTGGCCTGGGAAAGAGGGGGGCTGTTTCTTTCCTGCAAAAATTACAGGATCAAGGGTGACATGAGAAAGGGAGGTTGATCAGTCCTGGAAGGTACCAGTGGAGCCAAGAAGACCCCTGCAGTATAGGTGGGGATGATGAAGAAGGGGTAGAAAGGAGGGTGGGAGACAGCAGGAATAGAGTTTTCCAGTGGATGGACAGATGTAAAAGAAATGCATGTACGTGATCTTAAAAATGCTGCAGTAGAGATTCTCCATAGTTACTGGGGTGATCAGCATCATTTTCTAAATCATCCTCCGTATGTGGATGCGAATCTTGAGTGTGGGTAGGGTGAAGTGAGGCTTCTGGGGAAGTGTGCTAGTGGGAGGCTAAAAATAAATTATCAAAAGAAAGAATTGAGAAATTAACCAAACTAAACGGATGTATGCAGCTCTAAGAAAAGGGTGTCATATTTGAAAGCATATTTTTGAAAATCCATTTGCTTAGTCATCTTACAGATAACTTAGCTATTTTTGCCTTCTTTGCTCTGATGACACTTCACTGTCTATATAATAGGTTTAGCATCTGCATTCTTTTCTAGTGTAAGGGGAAAATATATCTGCTAATTTTGAGTTGGCTTTATAGAATTGCTTTACCTCTTGACTGTGAAATAAATAAGGTACTGGTCCTAAAACTATTTTGAAGAGAATAGTTGGCATTATTTTCCTTCAAACTCATCTTTTTAACCCATCTGCCATGTCTGCAATCGAATTTGAATAGAGAATATGTACCCTTGCTATTTCATGTGTAATAATAACTGTGCCCTCAACTGCTCCAGACATTAAAGTGATGATGTTTGGGTTCAGCACAGTAATCTACTGGGGAATGAATGCAAGATCAAGGGCATTTGCAGGTTTTTATTTCTTTGTGTGTGCAGGGGCTGTGGCACTGCTAGTGGGCTGCTCACAAATGGTGTGTTAGATTACCTCTTCTGCAGGCAGCAGGATTTGCATGTTGCCATTCCTGTTTGATCTGCAAGTGGTGATGAGAGCTGTATACTTGAATTCAGATTTTTCTGAGTAGCAGTCTGCAGTCACTAGGGCAGCACTTACACCCCAGAGGCTTTTTCCATGTTTTCATCCTGTTTCAGTAACTGTGTCTCTTGTTATCTTGTTCCTGAATATTTTCTCTAGTAAGAGGATGCTGTTTGTTGCAGCTGTTAAACCTCAAATGTCTTGAATCTCCCTTAGGGAAGAGAGGGCAGAGTTCCTGAGGTTTCTGTGTAAGCAGACTGTAGAAACACCTACATGTCTTTCCCAAATATACAGCCAGGAGGTATTATTGGTGCTGTCCTACCCAGCTGATGGAATCTGGCTGCTTTGGCTTGTGATTCCTCCCTCTTGCTGGCTTGCTGTGTTGAAGGGGTTTAGTAAGGAGACAGGGACAACAGGGATTCTTTGGGTTTTTGTTTTTTTTTTGTTTTTTTTTTTGTTTTTTTTTTTGTTTTTTTTTTTTTTGTTTTTGTTTTTTTTGGCATGCAGTGGTACTGGATGGCTCTGGTTGCTTTTGTCAGAGCAGTGCAGCTAGGAGGTGTCAAAGGAAATTATGGATGTTTGTTCGGTTTCCTGGCTGGATGTACCATGTGGGTTTTGGAGAAATGTGCATTGAATAAACATTGGGTAAATCTCCTAGGACTAGCACAGCCTGGGAGTGGTGTTGGGAGCTGTGCTTATCTTCGTGGCAGCATTTAAAAAGAAACGTTTGTGTGAGGAGGGTTTTGCACCCTGTGTTTGGTTCCCATCGCTTCAGTGATTTGTGATGTTGCTCCGTCTGTTCCCTTTAAAGCCAGCTGGCCAACCTTAGGAGAGGATTAGCTGAGTAAAATTCTCCAAAGCCTATATTGCTGTCAGAATTCTTTCTTTCCCCCTCTTTCACAGTGCCAGAGGCCAAGCCCAGCTCAAGTGTGACCACTGCCACGTTTAAAACCTCGGGGCCAACCCTTGGGATTGCTGGAGCCCCTTGGGAGACAGGCTGTGCCCCTTCCCTGGGTGGCTGTGGGTGAGAGGGAACCAGTGGGGATGGACACTGCCAGGATGGGTGGGAGCTCTGTCCCAAGTGGTGAAGTTTGGTGCCCAAGCCTTGCCTCAGGAGCTGGTGCAGGACATTTAATTTTGCCTGCACTGGTGACATTTCACAGCTGTGCTAGTGGGTGCAAGCCATGCCAACCTCACCACCAGTCCGCTGTGCTGTGAGGGGAGGAGGGGGATGGCCTCAGCAGCTCCTTTGGGATTGCAGGCCCAGCTTCCCTCCCTTCTCCCTGTCTTTTTTGTGGTCTCCTCCAGCTGTGTCAGTCCCTGACAGATCAGAAGTGTGTGTGGTGTTTCGGTGCAGCTGCTGGATCTGTTCAGCTTGCATCAATCGGTCCCTGTTAAGGCTTATAATCAGAGTAAAAATCTCTGGGGTGCAGCTATTTGCAGGAAAAAAACAACCCACTGCACCCTTCCAGACTTGCATCAAACAAGAGTTTTATTCTCATTAATTGAATTCCTCTAGAGTCTGATAACTTGGGCATGTTGGAATCAGATAAATAAAACCCTCCCTCCCTGGTAGCTGTGTAAGCCTTTCCTTAACTCCCTGATCAGAGGGGACTAGGCTTTGCTAAGTAAGTAGCTGAAGATGAAAACTTCTGCATACGTCTGCTCATTGGGGAGTGCAGGCAGGAGGATGCTCAGAGTGGTGTATTTAGGAAAGGTCTACCTCATCCCCCACTCTTCCTTTTCTCAGTTCATTGGGAAAGGTTTTTTTGTTTAGTGACAGATGCTGTTTAGTTAGTCACCCTCAAACACACTGTCTGTGTCTAGAAGCTGGAACTCTGCTCATTCTTTCAGGCCTTCAGATAAACCTGCAGCCCTACTAAGAGGCAAGTCTGCTCTTGCTGCAGTCAGGGTGTATGGCCTTTGGAGCATCTCTGGGGCTGTGCTGCCCCATCCATCTCATGGATGCTGAGATGAGTTGCTCTGGGGGGCAGAAGGGCGTTTGGACCGGTGCCCGAGGTGTGGTGTGGCTGAGTTGATTCTGTAATCCTGAAAAAATCCAACTTGCAGCTTTTCCCAGACTCCATACATCAAATGAGACTTGCATTAAGTTAAGGTCGTGTCCCTTTCTGTGTTGCATCTCTCGTGTGTAGTTCTTGTCTCGGTGCTGGAGGCGGGGCCCCTCCTGTTCAGCAGATGCTGTTGCTTAGTCCAGAGGCATTCCTCCCTGTGCCTGGGTCTCCCATGCCATAGGGAGGTACCTGCCTTGCCAGCCAGCATGTTGCATTTGATTTTCTGTCAGCACTGTTCCTCCCCTTCAGGGTCTTTCTGTTTTTCTCCTCCTCTTCCACTCCTGCGGCTGCTTTTTTGTGCACCCTGGATTTGGATTTCTCCCATTCTATTTTATCAGTATTTCTGCCCCAAAGCTGTTTATACCACAATGTAGTGGCATCTCCCCTCATCCCCAGGATTGCCAGGACAATTTTTCTGCCCTCTCTCCCATCTCCAGCCCCACCATGGGCTGCTTCTGCTCCTGCTGGTCATGCATGAGTCCTCTGACCATGCTGACCTCCCCATCTCAGAGCTTGCTCTCTTCCCTTTCTGCCTTGTCTCTCATAAACCCTTTTAATTTTTGCTTTACTGAATGCTGATGGTGGTATTGCCCCCCAAGCTTGGATAGGCCCTTTTCCACCTTCAGATTTGCTTCTCAAACTGTAGCAACTTTATGAAGAGATCTGGCATTCAAATGATGGCCTGTCTTCACCTGTTGGTTTTCTCTGTCCTGCTTTCCTTCTCCATGCTTTCCACAAAGGCAGAATTTCTAACCTTTCTGCCTGACTTAAGGGTCCCAACTAATTTTTCCTTGTCTCTGTCATTTGTTTTCCTGCTCACAGCCTCTCTCCTTCAAAGCAAAGCTGCTTTATTCCCCCTCCTCCAGCAGCTGCTGTGTCCTCTGCAAGCCCCATGGGATGCTGTGTCTGGAGCTTTTGCCTCCCAGCTCTCTGCCAGTTTAGTCTGTCTCTGTGATTTACTTCACAAGGGCTTTCTTAATAGCCCCCACTGCTCTCCATCTTGGTTGTGATCAAATGCTACCTTTCTTGACATTGTAATTGACCTTGCACTGACCAGTTTTGGTCTCTTCTTTGAGTGATTTCCTCTAAGTTCTGCTGTCTTTGTCTTTTCCTGCCTCTGACAGAGCTTTTCTTATGACCTCATGAGTTTACTCTGTACACCAGCTTCAGGGTTTGTTTTTGTGTGGCCACAAGGGGTCTGTTCTATGACCCCAAAGTCCCTGCCTCTTTGTAATTTTGTCCACTCCTAAACGCTGGAGTGGCCTCTCTCTGCTGGTGTTACAGGCTCGTATTTCTGTTCAGTTCAGAATTCTAACCTCTGTCTCTGGTGCTTACTTACATGCATGTGCACACACCTGGGTCTTTCTGCTTGAGGAATGTAAGCTGCAGCATTTCCTAGCTGTTGAAATTTGTTCAGGTTGGTTTTTTTTGTCTGCTGGTTCCCCTGAACTCTCAAATTAGTTCCTCCTCCTCCTCTGCTGTGCCAAATGCAAGATGCGTGTCTTCTCTTTTAAAGCCCTTCTACCTTTGCTTTCTGGTGCTCCTTCCCTCTGTGGTTTTTGATTCCCAGCCTCTGCCTCTCATTGTGTTTCCTCAGGCTGGGTTCTCAGAGAAAGAGGCCTTATCTGATCATGCTGCCTCTGCCACCCCTTTCCAGATAACCTGGAAGCCCTTTGGCCAATTTTACGCAAATTTGACAGGAGCAGAGAGCTCGGATATAAACAAGTCCCTGCAAGCCTTGTGAAGAGCAGGTGGCTGAGTCAGGGCAGGGGCAGGGCACTGAAGGAGACCCTTTTCTTCAGCAGTGCCTCCAAATGACTGTGCCCGCTGCAGGAGAAGCTCCAGCTGGAGCTTGCAGTCAAGTCATTAGTCTCAGAGACAGCCTCCCTCCTGAAGGCATGGGAAGCCAGGCTTCATTAAGTCTCCTGCTCTTAGGGTTGCTTGCTGAAAGTGGTGGCTTGGAACCCTTTTATTTTGCTGTGTGTGATGGGGAGTGACCTGCAGCGAGCAGTTCTTCACTTGCTGCCTTTGCATAAGGCATCCTGGAGAGCTGCCGTCAGGGTCTCCCAGCAGAGACCTTGGCCCTTGCTCCCACTCTGCCCTGCTCTCCTTCCCTGCCCTCTCTTCACCCATCTGCTGGCTGGCTGAAGGTGCCTGAGCTGGTGCATTATCCCATTCTGTTAAAAGGGTTGTTTACCCCTGTCCCTCAAAGAAAAAGGTGTTCCTGCTCTCTTGGTGAAAACTCTTTCCTTGGGTAATTCTTTTTTCAGCTCATGTAGAGGTCAAGCATGGGGAGAGGAGTGTGTGTATTTTGCTAGGAATAAAGTGAGTGGGAAGGCAGGACTGCTTTTTTGCTGTGGCAGCTGGTACCTAGATCAGCTTAACTGCATTGTGAGGCCACATTTTTAAACTGAATCTCCTGGGATGAGGGTGTTTTTACCACCTTTTCTCTGTAGCTGATGCAGTGAGGTTGCTCTGTATAGGTGCTTGGTGCTGAGCTAAGGTAACTGAGTCTACAGCAGTGGTGAAAATGCAGTTTTGGAGAGTCCTTCACAGAAAAGTTGAGGTTGGAAGGGACCTGTGGAGATGATCTGGTCCGAGCCCCTTGCGGGTTGCTCAGGATCATGTCCAGGTAACTTTGAATACCTCCAGGGTGGAGACTCCACAATCTCTTGGAGCAGCCTGTGCTAGTGTGCAGTTACCCCTCACTGTTGTGTGTTGGTTTTGTTTGTTTGTTTAGTATAAGAAGTGTTTTCCTGTGCTTTCCAGCTGGTCAGTTCCTCCTGGTGCATGGGTTTGTTCCTCCTCAGGGAGGAGAATCCCAGGATTGTCCTTCTTACTCACTGGTAGTAGTACTGTGCTTAGAAGGAATGACTGTACCTTTCTCCCTGGAAGAAATATTAACGTAAATGCTTCTGCATCCCTTTGTTTTGTTTTGTTCTGTTTTCCTTTCCGAATGCCAGAAAGCTCCTGCCCTCCCATTTGAAATGAGAGCCTTGGTAGTTTGGTGACAACTGCTGATAGTCTGCATAGCATGTCAAACTCATAAATTACAGTGTATGCAGACAAGGAGTTCTAACATCTTAATTAGCAATAAAAGAGAGCAGGTAGCTGAAGAATTTCCCTGGATCTTTGTCTGTCTTTCAGGGATGCTGTCTGACTGAATCACAGAAGTTTTGAGAGGCAGCATCTTGCTGCTGCTTAGTGAACAGGGAGGAATCCAGATGAATTTGTGGGGAGAAAATGGAAACTAACTGCTGCTATATGGCTGTACTTCATATTCCTGTGATCCTTTATGGTGGGGTGGGAAAACTGTCTTGGAGAATTGCATCCCTTTAGCTAGAACACTTGACTTGGGGGATAAGTCAGTTTGCTGTTTACCTGGAAGCTCTTTCTGCTGAAGGAGTACAAGATGGCAGCTTTACCTTGCAAATTGAATATTCTCTCCTGCTAATGGTCGTGGCTGAGGGGCACAAATGTTTCTTCAGCATGGTGGAAGGAAGAGGGAGAGATTGCCCTGGCTGCATTGTTTTCTGGATATTACATTTCAGAACTTTTTTCAAGTGGTATTTCTGCAGAGCTGTGTGCTCCCAAGGATGTGGGGAGCAGGTGCAGCCCCATGTCTAAGGATGCAGCAGGAGTGCTGGAGGAATGGTGTGCCCTGGGAGGTGGGAAGGAATGTGCAGCAGGGCACTTTGTCATCAGCTCTTCCAGCCTGTCAATATTGACCAGATTGCTGTTAAGTTTCTCTCTCTAGAAGGTAATCAATTCAGGGTTAAGCAATTAATAAATGGCTGCCTGAGGTTTCCAGTTTAGAGGTTGAAAAGGAGATGCTCCAGCCCTGCCCAGAAGGACAAAGATGCCAGTAAAGGTTGTAGAGAAAAATAAGGGTGCTGAACTGCTAAGTGTCATCCTTAGCAAAGCAAGGGAAAATCTGGAGTCACTTGGAGAAAGGGGAAGGGCAGAAAACCAAATAAGCAACTTCAAGGAGTATGGAAAGATGGGCCAAAACATGGGTGTTTCTCTTTGGAGAGGGAGGGAGGCACTTGCATGTCTGTCCTTCCTCCCTGTGTTTTAATGAAAGAGAACAAGAAGCTTTGTTTTTCTTTAGGAAAAATAAATTTGAGGGAAGGTAAGAAAGCAGGATCTCCATGCATCAGATGTATTTTAAGAGATCTCATGAAAGAGAGGGAATTCCTTTAATGAAAGCCTGGGTAATAAATGCTGTTTCCTTTTGGCAAGGATAATGTGAAGGTGAGATTTGGGACTCCACACTCTCTTCTCCTGGGAGAGTATTTAAGCATCTGGGATGTTATGAGGTGAATTACAGCAATAATGGGGATGTTCTGTTTTTTAATATTGGAAGGGATCGCAGAGCACGCAGGAAAACGAAAAAAGAAGTGACATTAAAACGTTATTGACTGTGAAACAAAATGAAGTTTCTTATTGTCTGAGAGTGAGTGATAGCACAGGGAATAATGTTTGACAATTCTTCAAGTGACCCTGGACATTGAACATGTAGGACTTGAAAACTAAAGAAGGATAATAAAAAGAAATACAGGGGCTGGAGGGCATAATGAACTATGTCAGAAATTTCCTGCCTAGCTTTGATGCTCAAAACAATTTCATTTCGCCCCCTCCTCGTGATGGGCTGGGAGCACATACCAGCCAAGGATTCAGCAGTCCAAAATGCTTCATAGTGTTGGTGCTTCATAGCTTTGGTACTAAACTGGCAGTGCTGAGTCTTTTAGAGGTCTGGGAGCAGTACTAGAGACACCAGGGTAAATGGTGTGTCCTTACATGTACTTTAAGAGCTAGCTACAAGAACAGAAGGAAAAGCACACACAGGAATCTTTGGAGGCTTCACTCTTTGTGCAGGTCTGCACTATATCTTACAGGGAGTACATGTGGTGACAGATTCAGTACTCAGGCTGGGGGTGCCCTAATGAAGCCATCACTGCTTTTCATTGGAAAACATAAAAGTAGGCATTGCCTTGGGCATTCCAGCAGGCTGCTGTAAATGCTGCTTTGTATTGTAGTGCTTAACCAGACCTGGAACCAGCAGCAGTGATACAAGTCACTAGGGCATGGATTCAGTGGGCTGTGAGGCAGGAGAAGCTCCTAAGGATAAGGCACGAGGAGCAGTGCAAGTCAGAAGAACTGCGTGGGCAATCCAACACTTCCTGCCTGCACTCTCCCAATATAAGCATAATCTGCCAGGGAGCTTCTGCTCTGTTCTTCCCATAGTGATAAGGGTAGCAGGGTGCTGGATGGGAGGAACATGCTGATCTGGGAGATGGGAAAGGGCTGCAAAGGTCGTGTGCTGACCTTGGAGGAAGAGAAACAGTTGATTAGATGTTTCACAGGACAAGCTCTACCTCAGGTACAGAAAAGAGCCAGCGTTCTGTGGGGTTGGTCAAAACTTCTGTGAATACAGGGATTGCAGGTTATAAGGGATTCTTTTTTCTCAGCATCTCTGCAGGAGATTAATACAACTGCAGTAAGCACTAGGTGTGTTGCACCAAGATATTTGGGTCCCCAGCAGTCATGTACCATTATGCCTGTGAAGCAGCAGGGCAGCAGCTCAGTCTGTCCCTTGTGCACAAGCATGTGTTGTTAGCTTTTACATCCAGGTACATCCTGTGCCACCAGGTGCTTCAAAGCCCTTGTGAAGTAAGGAGGCTGAGCACCACGAGCTGCAGAGCTCAGGGATGTGTGTGCAGAAGGACTGCCCAGCCATTCCCCTTCCTTTGGTTGTGATGGTATTGCTCTTTTTTCTGACCACAGGCGTGTCTGGCTGGCTTCTGGATGCTGAGTACTTTGACTTTTCAAAGTAAAGCTGTACTAGATTAAAGAGTAGTTTCAGGCTTCTGTGCAGCAAAGTAACTTTAAATATACTTTCTGGTGGGATGATTGAGAATGATAGAACTGTAAGAGCAGGGAGATCTTGTGTCATGCATCCCCTGGGGCAGCTTCATCTCTGCGTTATGGTATCCATGAAGAAAGTAAGTGTCAATTAGAGGAAGCTGGAGTGTAAGATGCCTCAGTCTCTCACAGAGCAGTCTCTGTGGTGCCTCACTTTCCTAGCTTCTGGGAAATGGAGCATTTAGCTAGCTCCCATGACCAGTCTGAAGTCCAAGGCTATTGTTTCTTGTCTTCACAGTGCCCAATGTAGATAATGAGTTATTATTTCATCCTTTCAGCATTTTTAGAAGTTTAAAGGTTGTAGTAATACAGCAACTTTGATGTGTGGCTCAAGAACATGCTGTTCTAAGGTGGTGTTAAAACTAGCATATTTTAATATGCCTAATTGTAGAACAGGGAAGGAGCAGTTAGAGGAATGTGACATCCATATAGGATGTAGTTTGCTTAAAAAAGAGGGGGAGAAGAAATCACAAGGGCAGATCACATTGCACGCTGTGCATCTGCAGAATACCAATGCCATACTGGGGAAAATAAGGAAGTCTTCTGTCAATGTAAGGGCCAGATCTGAGAAGAACCAAAGGATGTAAAATGGCTCTGATCTTGGCGAGGGGGTCGGATGTCTGACTGGATGCATATTTATTGCAGAGGTACAAGACCTCTTTTACAGTCAGAACTTGGGAAGCTAGGCACAGGCCACAGCAATCTATGGTGATTAAAAGAAATGCCATCTCTTTCATATTTATTGAACACATTTTTCTTAAAAGACAGTAAACATCTGCTGTGGAAGTGAGCGGCTGTGAGACGGAGCAGCGAGCGGAGACGGGGGAAGGCAGTGGTGTTGGAAGAACAAAGAGCTTCACTGGCAGCTCCTGTCTACTTTGCCCATGCTTTGATATTTCCCCACTGATTCTGATATTTCCATACCAATTATTGTATAAATTGCTCCTGGCTGACCTCACCACTTAGCCGTCCTTAGTTGGCTCAGCAGTGGGAAGAATCCAAATGAGGAGTGAATATGAGTTGGTTTAGGAAAGATGGTCCGTGTGCTGGGAGTGGTGGGATGGTGGCAGGAATGGAGGAAGGGGAGGTTAAGGGATCCTTTTGGTTGCACCATGTAAACATTAAAGCAAAAGGGTGGAGAAGAGGGAGTTGTTCTGCAGGTGGCTCCAGCCAGCCTTTCAGTACACTGAGCTCTCTTGGCATGAGAAAAAATACCCCAAGAAAACACTTATTTTCCCAGAATGAGGCTTTACCGTATTGGGGGAATGGTGGGGGCTTACCACATGTTTTCTTCTGATAGCATTGTTTTTATCCATCTGGCAGCAGGTTGCAGTGTATGGAGATTGTTCCTGCTGTGACTCATTTATGCAAAAAATAAGCTCAAACCTAATTTTTGGTTGTGTGCCTTAACAGGAGACTTCACAGAATAGCAGGTGTGTGTTGCTAAAAGGTTTTCTCTGCTTTGGTGTTGCCTGGTGGGGCAGAGTGTCTCCCTCAGAGATTCTATTAGTCTTCAGCCCTTGGCAAAAAAAATGATGGCTGCTTGGGAAGTGGCTGGACAATGGTGAGTTTGGAAGGGCCTCCTTGAAATGAATTAGTGTTTTGTGAGTGTCAACCCTGCTGTGGAGTCCAGAGAAAAAGCAGGGACTGAGTGATGGGCTGGGTTTGGCAAGTGGTGTCTACAAGCTCTGTGGGTGACAGAAGGGAGAGAGGAGGGGCCATCCCCTGGGAAGCCTTGTGCATGAGTGAGACTGAAAAATAAGTCTGATTGAAGAGGGAATATGAGCTTGGAGGATGCCAACTGTCCCTGAGTAATTCACTGGCAGCAGAGGCCTGTGTAGGGCTCAGTGCTGCTGCTTTGGGGAGTCTGAGCACTGAGAAGGGGTGATGCCACAGCCTGCAGGACACGGGGAGCAGCAGGAGGAACTCTGCTGGCACTTGCCTCACCTTAGATGGCACCATGCCATGCACTGGAGTGCAGTGGCCAGCTGGGTGGTCAGCCTGGGCTCCTGCAGGTCCCCTCAGATGTGCAGGAGGGCAGCAGTGGCCACAGCCCGTGGTGCACTTGCACCTGCTCTTGGGCTGAGCTTGCCCAGAGCATCTCTCTGCAGCTCAGACTCTTTAGCATTTATGTCTGAATTGTCTTCATTACTGGGGACTTCCTGCCAGGTCCTGTGGTCTGCTGCAGATGCTAATTTGTCATAGCCAGGTAGGATTTATGAATTGGTTCCTCCCCTTCCCTCTCCTTCCCTGCATGGGGCACCAGCTCCCATGTCAGTTCTAAGGATGTTTTGAGGGAACCAGTTTAGGTGTTGAGAGCAGAAATAGTCATGCTCTTGGAGAAGA
This sequence comes from Ammospiza nelsoni, assembly GCF_027579445.1. Lineage (NCBI taxonomy): Eukaryota > Metazoa > Chordata > Aves > Passeriformes > Passerellidae > Ammospiza > Ammospiza nelsoni. Next base: position 5,340,069 of record NC_080634.1, read on the forward strand.
AGCCAAAATGGTACCTTTTTTAGCTTCTGTTATAGTATAACCAAGGCACAGTCTGCAGACCCTGTTGTTGAGGAGTACAGTCTGCAATGACATGGGTTGTGAGGGTGAACAAGGACAGCTGTACCAGTTCAGAGTAAATCCTGCACCTTGCTCAGCATCGTGCCTCAGAAAGCTCTAGGCAGGCAGCTGTGCAATTGTAGCTTGTTTTGGGAGCCTTAGGAACCTGATGTGATTTACCTGTTTGGTAGCCCTCTTTCATGGGCTTGTCCCACTCATATTTTGACCCCTGTAAATTTTTCCATACCCACAGTATCCTTTGTCAAGGGCATCCACAGGTCTGCTGTGTTCAGCTGCATGAACTGCCTCCCTTGTTATAAATCTGGATCTGACCGGTTTCAGTTGATGGCCCTTGGTATTTAAACTAGAGGAGATGGTCAAGGGTCAAATTCTTGACCATCTTTGCCATGGCATATATATTTGTGAAAAAACCTTTACCAGTTCCCCTTCAAGTCACCTTTGTTTCCCTCCAGACTCCATTATTTCTGACAGAGAAGCCATTCCCTAGTGTTTATCATCATTGTTGTTCCTCTCTTGACACTTATTCAGGAGTGCCTGTAAGTTGAACAAACAATAGCAGCAACAACAAAGCCCAGATGTGTGCTGTGTATTTGTGAAAGGGAGAGGGATCTCCTTGGAAATGTTCTCTGCCTAATAACTGTAGTCAAAGGCACAAAGTAATTTTTAAAGGAAATTTAGGATTAATATTGTCAGTTATTGGCAAATAGTGCTTTAGAGATTCTCAGTGAATGAAAACTTCTGTAAAGCTGCAGGGGTGGAAATATCCCCTCAAACCATGTAATCCTTTTGGTGTTCATCACTGTTAGCCCTGGTGCTTATAGAAGATATCTATACCAAGAAGATATGTATACCATGACTTTTTTAGTCACTGCCTAGTGATTAGAGACCCAGGATAATACTCACAACAACTCAAGTTTCTCCTTCACATTAAATGACTAGTGGCAGTGATTATTGATATTGAAGATAACTTGGTGCAACTGCTGCAGTGCTTTTGGATGTGGTGCAGACATGACCCATATGGTCTGAGACGGAGAGAATATTTGTGCAAGAGGCTCTTCATCATTCTGTCATGAGTTTTTATTTATTCTTTTGAGCTGTCAATGCTGTGGCAGAGTTTTTGTGTGCTCAGGCATCCTTTTATTACACTCACCTGTCCCTTGCAATAAGCCTTGAGTCAATGTTCTCAGCTAAAATTTTGCACACATGTTCTTGTGAAAGGGGCCTGAAAGTCCACCTCCTTCCCAGAAGGTAAATGTTTGGCCTTTTCTGAAATGGGGCCTCTTCAAAGTGCTTAAATCAGGCACCTGAAATGACCAGTTGTGTGTGGAAAGCCTGAGCTCCAAGCTCTGTGTGGGTCTCCTTGGAAAGGTCAGATCTTGCCAAAATCATGAGATTGCTGTGAGGGTACAGATTTTGCAAACGCACCATGTACTCAGAAGCACTGCTGGGGGAGATGCCTGGCTGGCAGGGATGCTCGATGCTCGTTTTTTGCTCCTGTGTTTCTTGCAGAGGCATTGAAATCCTGGCTGTGATGTGACAAGGGGGACTTGAGTGGCTGTGTGACTCTGACATAGCACTTTTCTCTTGCCTTTCCTGTGCTTTTCAGAGCTGTTTCCCATGACATTTGCAGCGGCCCTGCTGGGGGAGCTGGCATAGGGCAGGTGCAGGGAGCGGGCATCTGAGGTTCCTGGGTCCTGCACTGTCCCTTGCTGCTTCAGTCTCATCACCTGGCTGCACTGCCCCCTCCTGCCCCTGCTCTTATTCCCCGTGCACCTCCAGGGCTTGGGAGATGGGTAAGCTGAGAGCTGCCTGGCTGTTGTTTGGCTTGCCCTTGGCTCAAAAGGCTGGCAACAATAACCCTGATGCAAAGGGGATAAGGATCAGGGGATGGCTTTCTCCTTATTGCATGGGATTTGCTGTCTTATGGAAAAAAACAGATGCACAAACCTGCAATTTCTTATTAATTTTAAAGTAGCACTTGGCTCACTACCTCCTCCCTATCAGCCCTTGTGTTGTCACTAAATTATATTGGATTTGCAATTAAAAGCCAGCTGTGCCAGTGCGGTACCAGCCAAATGCCACCATCACTGTCTCCTGGGTGTCCTAGGGAAGGTGTGGAGCACACAGCTCCTCCTGTAGTGAGCTCTTCTCTCACTTTAAGAGGGCATGATAAGAGTTTAAATGGGATCTCAGACACGTTATTTTTGTTAATCAGAGCACTTGCTCACTAAGAAATGAAGTTCTCTTCTTAATACTCTGTATCGTGGATATAGCAATTCCCAGAGCTTGCAAAATGCCATACATCATGCAAAAGGTTTGAGCACAGCATGTACTGCTGGATGTCTCCCTCAGGCTGATTGTTTTTCTTCTTTCCTTTCTTGATTAAAATAGTTTTGGAGAAGTACTTCTGCTTCTGGTGTTTGGGATTTTTTTAAAAGTGTTGAAAAGCATTTGTGCCCACCTTTGTTGGAGCAGGAGTTTGCAGCTAGGCACAGGGAACAGCAGTGAGGATGTGCTGCTCCTCTGGAGATCCAGCCTGTTCCTGAGTTCCATCCAACTTCTGAGCCTTGTGTCTCACCTATGGGACAGCAACCTGCTGCAGGCTGTAGCAAAAGCCTGACTGGTTTGTGTTCTATCCGTGCTGGAGCTGGGCAGGACTTTTTCTGCACTGTCTCCTTCTGTCCTTCAGCTTCTTAGGCTCCTGGAACCTGAATGGGAAGCAAGGAGCTCTTTGACTTTTAACTCTCTCACTTTTGGCTGCTGTAGGAAGGTGCAGCGATTCAGTGCAAGGAAAAATAGAGGAGGAGGAATGTAGAAAGCGGGTCTCTTCAGAACCTGGAGCAGGACTCCAGGTTAGAGTTACAGTGAAGGTCCTAAAAACTGTTGGGAAGGGAAGAAGGAAGCCCATGTCCGTGCTGGCTGTGAGGATGGTGAGATTTGACATCTACCAAAAATCTGTGCTGTGGGTCCCCAGGGTTGTGGTCTTCCAGTGAGCTTTGGAAAGTCAGATACCCATCTCTGATAAAATATTTTTTAACTAGATAGCTGGAAAACTCTTATGTAAAAAATCCAGCACTGTGTTAAAAGCCTGATAAAAAAGTTGTGCACTTAGCTGAGAAATACCTGATGGAGTGTTGTGTGTAGAACTTTTAATTCCTACCACTGCATATTTGCCTTGTGGTGCAATTTTAATTGTCATTGCAGGTGGGATATGTGTGTGCTGTAGCAAGGCTATATGTGCATACAGAAATTGGATTATGAGCTGTCTTGAGGTGTGTAATAAAGATCTTGTCCTTCCTGCTGCTCTGAAAACAGTTCACTTCAAAGGCTGTAATATTTGCTTTGTCCTTTGGCCTTTGTGGGGTGAGAGAAGAGGCTGCCTGCACCATAGATGTGTTAGTTGTCTCTAGCTGTATCTGTCCCCAGGATGAAGAGATTGGTACAGCAAACAGTGGGGGAGTGCTCACCTCTGTTGTTCCTCTCCCTGTTTGTTTCAAACGTGCTAGCTTTCCCCGTCCTCCCCTTAAATCACATTATTTCATAAAGAGTAAAAAGAAACATAATTTGGAGCAGCAGCAAGCTGAGCCCAAGTTAATAGTTTGAATTGCACTCCATCTGTTCAGCTGCATGCCCTGATGGATGTGCTGAACCCATTTTTCACAATTTGTTTTAAGCTGCTAAGAACCATCTCTCCTGGCTCCAATCCAGGCTGGCTGTGGTGAAAAACTTGATTTCTGGACATTGATGTTCAGAGGGCAGGATTGAATCAATAAACCCCAGATTCAAGGGCTACCTCTTCACCTGCAGGATGCTGCTTTTTGAAAGCTTAAATTCTTTTCCCGGACTTGAGCGTTGTTATTGAAAATTAGAGAAAGGGGGGGGAACCCCCAACACACAGACGCTCAGAGAGGATGAAATTTGCAAACGTGATTATGCAGGACCTGCTTTAAATCGGCTTATTGCTGTTTTATGATGGCAAGCAAGCAGTCACAGAAGCCAGGGTGATTGGCCTTGCCATGTGTGCATGCTGCTGGTAACTCAATAACCGATGAACACCCACCGTGGTCTCCAGACCTCGAGCCTTTGATGTAGCAACAAACAAGATAGATTGCTGTAATTTATCTGGCCCCTGGAGGGCTGTGCTGGTAATGTGCCATGAGCCCAAGGGCCAGCCATCCATAATCTGTGTAAAAATCCGGCGGATCACGGTCGCCGTGCTGCAGGGCCAGCTTTGTTTGGTGCCTTTGCGTGTGCACGGCGCAGGGCACTGGGCCCTGATTCCAGAGCCAGGGGCACTGAGTTTTACTGGAAAGTGCCCCCTCCTTCCATTAACTTTAATTGGGTTTGTTATGTGCTAAATGCACACCTTTCAAATTGGCTTGGGAAGGCAGTGCCAGAAACCTGATATTTCTCTGTGGGTCTTTACAAGTGTAAGAGAGAATGGATAAGGTATGCTGGGTTTGGTGAAAGAGAAGGGGGTTTTGTAGCAGCTGAAGCCTCTGGCAGGTTTGCTGATGGAGGATGAGTGCCTGGGGCATTGGAGTTGGGTGGCCCAGCAGCCAGAGGAGAGGGAGTGTAGCCCCCTGGCGTCTCTCCATGGGGTGATTTGGAAAGTAAAAGTACTGAAAACAAAGACCTGTCACCTTGGTTTCTGATTTGTTACTGCATGGTGCATTGCCCTTTCACACCTGGGTTCTCACCACTTCCAAACAAGGGGCTTGTGTTACCTCAAAGCTGCTTCTTTTGTGGGGTGTTTTTAAAAACACTTCCATTGAGTCAGCAAGAGTTCTGCAGTGTGACTCAGGGGGTGCTGTGCCAGAGCCTGATGTGCCGGAGGTAAACTGGGGTGTGAGGGCTTGCTTTGTCCAGCATGACTACAGAAGGAAGGGCAGGGATATATCTGGGTGTAGGTGTGGGGATTGCCTGCTGGTCAGTAACGCTGGGCTGCTCTCCTCCCACAGGCATGGCACTGGCCCAGCGGCTGGTGACAGTCCAGGAGGGCCCTCTCTACCGCACGGAGGGCTCCCACATCACGCTGTGGTGCAAGGTGAGCGGCTACCAGGGCCCGGCGGAGCAGAACTTCCAGTGGTCCATCTACCTGCCCTCGGCCCCCGAGCGGGAGGTGCAGATCGTCAGCACCGTGGACCCCTCGTTCCCCTACGCCATCTACACGCAGCGCGTGCGCGGCCGCGGCATCTTCGTGGAGCGGCTGCAGGGGGACGCCGTGCTGCTGCACATCACCGAGCTGCAGGAGCGCGACGCCGGCCAGTACGAGTGCCACACGCCCAACACCGACGAGAGGTACTTCGGCAGCTACAGCGCCAAGATGAACCTCGTGGGTAAGCTGTGCTGCTCGCGGCCTGGCTGGGCCTGTGGGGTGGTGCAGTTCCTTTGAGGGGCCCCCTAAGCTGTAGGTTTGCTGGTAGCAGCAGGCAGGCAAGGAGACTCCACACGGCTTCTGAGGGTGCTAATGAGATGAGGGTTTATTGGGGGTCCCACCCTTGGGAGCAGCATGGTTTCTGAGGGGGAGCCTGGGGAGAAAAGGGCCAAGGGGAATCTGGTCTCCCTCACGCAGCTTAATAGGGAGATTCAAAGTGAGTGCGGAATAAGACTTGGGCAGACAGGCAAGGAGACTCCGCACAGCTTCTGAGGGGGCTAATGAGATGAGGATTTATTGGGGGTCCCACCCCCGGGAGCAGCATGGTTTCTGAGGGAGAGAGGGAGAGCCTAGGGAGCAAAGGGCCTAGAGAACATCGTCTTCCTCACAGCTTAACAGGGAGATTCAAAGGGGACATGGAATAAGACTAGGGTAGGCTGGCAAGGAGACTCCACACAGCTTCTGAGGGTGCTAATTAGATGAGGGTTTATTGGGGGTCCCACCTCTGAGAGCAGCAGGGTTTCTGAGGGAGAAGGGGGGAAGGAGGGGAAGAGAGGGAGAGTCTAGGGAGAAAAGGGCCGAGAAGAGTCTGGTCTCCCTCACAATTTAACAGGGAGATTGAAAGTGGGTACAGAGTAAGATTTGGCCCATTGGGATTATATATACATGATACTTTCTGAGGGAGAAGGGGAAGGGAGGGGAAGAGAGGGAGAGCCTAGGGAGAAAAGAGCCAAGAAGAACCTGGCCCAAGCTGGTCTCCCTCACAGTTTCACAAGGAGATTCAAAGTGGGCGCAGAACAAGACTTGGGCAGGCAGGCAAGGAGTCTCCACACGGCTTCTGAGGGTGCTAATTAGTTGAGGGTTTATTACGGGTCCTACCCCTGAGAGCAGCAGGATTTCTGAGGAAGAAGGGGAAGAGAGGGAGAGCCTAGGGGGAAAGGACCAAAAAGAATCTGGTCTCCCTTCACACAGTTTAACAGGGAGATTCAAAGTAGGCATGGAATAAGATTTGGCCTGTTGGGATTACAGATACATGATACTTTCTGAGGGAGAAGGGGGGAAGAGGAAGGGAGGGAAAGAGAGGGAGAGCCTAGGGAGAAAAGGGCCAAGAAGAATCTGGTCTCCCTCACGCAGTTTAACAGGGAGATTCAAAGTGGGTGCAGAATAAGACTTGGCCCAGTGGGATTACACATCCATGATACTTCAGGGGAGGATCACAGGTTTGGAATAAACTGTACATTTTCAAGGGGTGAGACAGAGCATACCATCAAACTAAAATCTAACTCCACAATGGGGTGTGAGACCCTTCCACCCAATATATGCAGTGTGGTCTGCATAGGCTGTCAGATAAAAATCCTGGGAGGGAGAACAGGAGTGGAGAGCAGGTGGCACAGTGGTGGGAATCGCAGGAAATCACGGTGTAGAGGCACAGGAAATAGTGAGCTTTCTTCACTAATAAGGCCTTTATAAAAATGAGACTCCAGCCAGCACGGCTGGGCAGAGGGACGTTTGAAGCCATGGCTGAAAGCAAAACTGGGGCTGATTTACAGAGCGAGAAAGGGCCAGGGAGTCTGTGTCAGATGGCACAAGTCACAGACCAGAGAGCTGCCTGCCAAAGGTGGTGAAATAACTGAGCAGGGAAAAGAGCAGTAGTAATGAGCAGCACATAAAAGGGAACAGGAGAGATGGTCATCTTCAGGCTCTTACAGCAGTGCTGAGTACATCCTGAAACCACTGAGCAGATTGAGCTGTCTGTAGATGAGTATGCAGAAGCTGGTTTGGGATTTTTTTTTTATTTTTTTTTTTGGTTTGCGTTAGAAAAAATCGAAAATGGGTACTTTTAAAATCTGGAGTATTTCCATGGCACCTCTTTGACTAGATGATTTGACCTTTTCAAGCTTCAGCTTGCTTTCTGTATCTCAAAGCTCAAAGCAGTTTTTGAAGTGTCTAACTCAGCTAACAGCAGTCAAATTTAGCTTCCATCCAACTCTTTGGCTGAAAGACCTCTAAAAAAGCTCCTGTACAACACAGACACCCCTCTAGCAAATTCAAGCCCACAGACAGCAAGCAGGCTTGCTTTCCTTTGCAGGGTGTCTGTGAGGCTGCAGCTTGGAAACCACTTTGACATTATCCAGCCCAGGGTGGTGCTGCTGGTTCAGGCTGTGTTGACACAAGAAATCCAGGGTGAAAGGAGCCAGGATATGATTTCAATCACAATAGCCTTCCTTTGGGTTGAGCTTCTTGCCTTGACGTTTTTCCTTCAGAGGTGCCAGCCCAGCCACTGTCCCAGGTGAATCTCCACAGCACAGGTGTAGGTGCTTACTTAGGTGCCTTTTTTTGCCATCTGATGTCCATGAGTGGTTGGGGTGTAGATGCCCGAGTATTCTATTTTTTATTTGTGGGTCTGTAATTTGCTTTAGGTCTCCAGATTTGCAGTTCCCACTGCAGTTTGAACAAGACTGAGTCAGCGCTGCTTTTGTTAAGTCACCTTGGGGAGTGAAACCCATTGAAACCAACACCCACTGAAAAAACGTGCCTGGGGGCAGGGTGGGGTTGGATGGGTTCTGGTGGCTCTGCCAAAGAGCTGGAATTGAGCGCAGTCAGCATATCCAGTGGCTGGGCAGTGGGAAGCTCCTCCTCTGCTCTCCCAAGAGTCTGGGGAGCCAAAGCTGGGTTGATCTGGTTTTGCTCTGTCCTTCCCTTTCCACAGCTACAAACCAGGAAGATCTGGGAGTCTGTAGACACCCATGAACTGTGCTTGGAGGACAGGGGCTTACATGTGTCAGAGATACTCAAGAAAATTGATCTAAAGTAACTTCTAGTGGATTAGTTAAATCACATTATGCCCCTCCATGGATGCTTTTGCTCAGGATTTTGGGCCCTAATTTGGTTTAGCTTAATTCATTTCTGAAAATTCACTTTGGAAATGGCTTAGGGTCACTTGCACTTTGAACATGAGCATCTGTGTACGTTCCCTTCTGTGGGTTAGCCAAACTCTTGACAGAAACTGAATTTTTCAGAGTGCTCTCAGCAATGACCTGTAGACAGAATGCCCTTACAGAGGGCATTCTTTCTGCCTCTCATTCATGGGAAATGGTGACTTCTGACTGACTTCAACTCTGTTGGACCCTGAAGTCCTTCTGGGGAAATGGGCTCTACAGACCTGGGCAGATCATAGGTCCTTTCTATTTTCCTGTCTCAGCTATAGGGGGTTTTCAGGCTGGTTTTGCTTCTGCAGATACTGTGCAAGAAGAGGTACAGAAAAGAGTTACTGTTCTCATTTTCTCAGAAAAAGAACCAAACTTTTTTTTTTCATTCATCCAGTGATGAATTTTTAATTGACTCATTAGATTGAATGGCTCTTTTCTGGCAGCAGCAAGGCCTGAAGGGAGACAGGTTTGTTAGCATCTCTATTCTCTCCACTTATGTGTGAAGTGGATGGCTTTGAAGCAGTGTTGATTTTAGGCTTGCTGCTCTGGGACCTTGGAATTGTTGTGTCCCATGGTTTGAGGAAGGAGCTGGAGGAGGAGTTTCTCCTCTTTTCCACCTTCATGATGCAGCCCTGTGACAGGGGAGCTGCATGGGACCCTGGTGCAGCAGGACATGGGGCTGCTGTCTGCACTGGGGCATTTCAGCTTGCAGCAGAGCAGCTGGGATGTGTTCTGCTCCTGCCATCTGAGCATTGGTGAAGGCTGTGTCTCCAGGGCTCTGAGCCTGCTAAAAAACAATCTTGTCAGCTTCAGAGACATGCCAGTTTGGCTTGAAAGTACACTTCTCTCCACCTCGTGAGCAGCAAGCATGGTTAGTTGTCCCTCTGCCATTATTAATGTCACTGTTCCAGATTGCTTTTCCCTCACTGAGACTTTGGTCTAGTACTGCTTTGAGGACCTGATGTCTGTGATGGCCTGGAGTAAGAAGTGCTCCCCAGGCACTCTGTGGGATTCTTATCTGAATTTTAGGCATGCAACACAAGTGCTAATCTCACTGAAGCTAGGAATGAGGCCAGTCATGTGGTTCAAAGGCCTTCTGCCATGCAGCATGTGTATCAAGGCTTAATCTTCTTCACCAGTCTTCAATTGCTTCAAAAACAAGCCTTTCTGTATCCTACTGCTCCTCTTCTCATCCCCCTTTGAGCTGCATCTTTGGGATGATGGAGTCATGCCTGGGCTGTGAGATGTGTTAGGAGAAGAATTTAGGACATCTCAGGTGCTGAGGGAGATGGGGTAAAAAAAAAGGAAAGCTCTTCAGGATGTTGTGGAGCCGTGGCCTTGTGACTGATTTATGAGAAAGGATTAGCCCGTGTACAAAGTCTGCAGCTCTGTTGTTTGCCTCCAGATTTTAGCTCCCTGAGACTGACACAAAACTGTGTCATGCTCTTTTACTCAGGGTGGCAAGAAAATATTTTGGAAGACCTCATGAGTTGTCTGCCACCTGTTTAACACCAAACTCGCTGCCTGAGGTAGATATCCAGGCAATATCTGCCATCAGAAGACAGAAAAGGACAAATCTGGAGAGCAGTCCACCTTTGTTTAAATTAAGCTCATTGTTCTCTGTGTTGATTAGAGAGAGATCCTACATGTTAGACTGGGGCTAGGCACTGTGGCTGTAAACTTGGCTGCTTTTGGAGACTTGTCCTATCAGGCTTCTAAACAACTGATGGGAATTTTGACTTTGTGGATGAATTGGGAAGACACTTGAGTGTGCAGCAGAGTGTGCTGTACAAAATTTAAATTAGGGTAATTGAACTATGGATCTAGGAACAATGCACACAGTTGTGCTGGGGTCCTGCTTGTTGCTGGCTGTGATAAGTATGTACTTTTTTAAGAAGAGACAGCAAAAAATTTGTAGGTGAAGGAAAGCAGCATCCCAGCAGCACAGCATCACCACTGGCAAGACAGCAGTATTTTCCAGGTTACCATTGGAATTATCCCTTTTCTTAACTCTTGAATTATGGGCAGAAGAGGAGGTTTCTGTGCAGTAATTTAGTTGGTGAAGCTGCAGGAGTGCTATGCAAATTGAGGTGGAGGTTTGTGCTTCTCCTGTTGATGGGTAAACTTGTGTTTTGCTGCAGGGTAGAACTGAGCACATGGCAGTTCCTTCAAAGAGCGTGAGTCACTGCAAATTTGTACTCCACTGTATCTCTGCGATGAATTGTTTGTGTGCCTGTACCCTCACTTAGATAACAGTGAAGAGGCCCAGGTCTAACCTCTTCAGAAGTTTCAGACTTTTATCTCAGTGTTTTTTCATCTGTGCTCCCAAAAACGTTGAGATCTTTTTCAGAGTAAGTGATTTGAAGGAAGAAATCAAGCTTTGAGGTTTTTCTTAAACAGGTAGTGATAGAGCGGGAGGAAAGGTTTCAAAGCACTTGAGGAGGTGGCAGGTCTTTTAGTCTTTATTTTGGGGGAAGCAGCTGTACAGCATCAATCCTAAACAAGCTAAAGCAAAAAAATGAAAGGGGATTGGCTGGGAGGAGACGACAGTCCCCACGGTACCACAGGCTGGGAAGAAGCAATGTCAGTGCAGACTTGAGAAACAAGGAGCACTCAAACACAGCTGCCTTTGCAGTGGGCAGGGGCTGCTGTGGAGCTGGTGGTGGTGCCTGCAGGGATGGTCACCAGGACCTGCTTCCTGCCAGGCTTAGGTCCCAGAGCGCAGAGAGGCTTCATGCTGGCTCCGTGCTATTCAGGGGCTGCCCTGTCAGCCTGGTCACTCTTTTGCTCTCTGCTGCTTCTCACTGGTCTCATCCTGCCTGGCTGGGTTGGTGCCTTGGCCTCTGCCCTGTTCTCCTCCTGTGTTACCTGTGATGGCTTCCAGGGGCTCTGTGTGGTTTTTTTGGCTGGTAGCCCCATTGTGGTAGAGTTTCTACACCATGCCAAGCTTGGGAGTGGTGGAGGGCAAGGGCATTGCTGGGTGAAGAGCCATCTGCATCTCTGCCTGACATCACGGCTGGCTGTGGCTCTGCCTCGTGGGGTCTTGTCTCCTAATGTGAGCTGCCCAGGGCGCTTGCAGCTCTCTGCAGAGCAGGACTCAGTCCATGGGCACTCACACCATGCCTTTAGGGGGTTTGTCTTCAGGATGCTCTGTGCCCTGCAGCTGTGGCATGTAACTGTGTGGCCACTTGCAAGCCCATGGCTGGGACAGGGAGGACATGTCTAAGGCGTGTCTGAGAGGCTTGGATGCCGTGGGAGGAAGATTTATGCAGGCCAGACACTTAGCACTGGAAAGAAGGGAGCTGTGTGTGTCTCAGACAAGCCTTCAAGAGAAGAAAGCAGGTCTCTTAATTGAACTTGCCACCAAAAACCTCTGCTGAGAGCGAGAGAGTGTGTAGCAGTTAAGGAAAAAAAAAAAAAAAAAGAACTTTTATTATCCCGTACCAGCTGCTGCTGCTTGTTGCCAGCAGCTTCTTCCCTTCTCCTTTGTTGAGTGCTGCCATACGTGATCTGTCTGAGCACAGAGCAGAGGGAGAAAGTCACGTCACAGTTTGGGTTTGGGAGAGCACAGTCTGCTCCTGGCAGCCTGGGTGAGAGCAGTCACTTCTCTCCCTGTGGGGCACGTGGATTATTCCTGCTGTCAGCAGGGCTGAGGTGGCTTTGCTTGAGGCACGTGTCCAGGAGAGGGATGGCAGTCTCAGAGACAAGGACCAGGGCTGAAGGTGGCTTTGCTTGAGGCAGGTGTCCAGGAGAGGGATGGCAGTCTCAGAGACAAGGACCTACCAGTTTTGATAGAAGTCTTTGGGGGCTCTTCTTTCTGTGCTGCATTTTTCTTCTTTGTTTTCACCTGAGAGACAGGGAAAAGTGTTTGTCACTGTACTTGAGTGAGCAGCTTGTGTCCTGGGGAGACCAGGCTTTTTGCAGATGAGCAGCAGCAGGGCAAAAGTCGAAATAAGCAGTTCAGCCTGTCCTGGAAGGTTGCAAAGGCTTCATCTCCGGAGGCTTTCAAGACCTGACAGGATCAAGCTCTGAGTGGCCTTGTCTGACCTTATAGCTGACCCTGCTTGGCCCTGTAGCTGCACCACAGACCCCCAAGGTCCCTTCCACCCTGGATTGTCCTGTGATGAGATACTTGACTGCACTGCAGAACGGAACCACTCTTAGGCAGCATTTTGAAGGGTTGGTGCTAAATAAAGGAGTTTGGAGGGTCAGAGCTAAATAATGCCATAACATTGATGATCTCAACCAGGTGAGAACACCAAGGACTATTTTACATCCCCAAATTATATTTTTTTTTCTGGCATATTTTTTATATTTCATATTGTTCTTCTTTCTCTCGTGAGGTTGCAGGAGTTGGTCTCTATTGCTCTGCTCTTTGAAGGTGGAACTTGGAAATCCTAAGCACAGATGTCCTAATCTCCCTTAGTCTGTCTTGGCAGCTTGGCTACCTCCATGAAACATGTGTGTGCCTTATCTGGCCAAGCTGTGTGAGTTAACCAAAGTGAGCTGACGATTGGTGTTGTGCTGTGTGAGTTGCATTCATCTTCGCCTATTTGGGCTGTGCTTGTTGCAGTAATTAGCTCCCCAGAGGAGCAAAATGTCCTTCACTTTCAAATTACCCTTTAGCTGGCATTAAAAAGGGATTAAAAAAAAAAAATCAAATGCCTTCTTATAGGTGGCCCTTTGCAGCTAGACACAGGGTATTTTGTTCTTACTGTCCTCCTTTACATGCCTAATTCTCTCTGTAGTAACCTTCACAAAATAATTGACCTATGCTCCTCTGCTTTTTCTTTCTGTTCCTGCTATGGATGGAAAAGAAGTATTTGTCTGTTAATGGGCAGGGAGTGGGGAGGGGTAAACATATTTACCTCTGGCAGCTCCTGTGGCCAGGGCCTGGGGAATTGCACCTGGTTTGAGATGCTGCAGGCATTCAGCCCTGTTATGCTGCCAACTTGCTGCATGTCCCTGGATATGGAGCAATCCATCTCCCTCCCCATTTTCCAGCTGGTAAAATTAGGGATAATAGCACACAAGCCTTTCACAAAGTCTATGCTAAATAATTGTGATGGGCTTTGAGCTCCTCAGATAGCGGGAGTTAAAAACAAAGGCTTATATTTCAGCTCTGCCTGGTAATAATGCTGAATAGGATTCATCTCCTGTCCTGCTTAGTCATTTCTGGTGTCTTGGAAGTGTGGCTGCCTGGGCTCACCCAGTTTTCCCCTGGCAGAAGCTGTGAGGCTGATAGGCACTGCCAGACTGGGGGCCAGTGATGCACAGCACCGTGGGCAGCTACGTGGGAGCCTGGCACAGGCAACCCTGTGCTTGAGTCATGTGCAGTCTGGCACTGAATTCCATGGGCTGGTTATTCCTTGTGCTTCCCAAACCTCTCTTTTGTAGACAGCAGTCAGGTTGGAGCTGATGGCTTATGACAGAAATCTCTGTGCGTGCCCTGGCATAGTGGGACAGGGCTCACTCCTTGTGTGTGTCTTTGTCTCATCCCATGTTACTGTGTTTTCCTGCTAAACACTTCCAGTTATTCCTGTTTTGTTGCAGTATGCCATCTCCTATTCTTTTCTTTCTTATTGTTGTATTACATCACTTCTGTACCTCTGAATGTGCAGGAGGAATGGAACAAATGGTGGGCTGTCTGTGCCTAAAAAAACGGGCAATCCATTGTATCCACTCCTTTGTTTCTTTCTTCAGTTTTTCTGCCCTGTCCCTCAAAACCTCAAGCAGCTTGGTGGCATGACATGTTTTGTGGGAAGGGCTCTCAGTTGGGGATCTGATTTTATTTTTTTTTTATGGCATCCACCTACCTATTTCTCAAAAACCTGGCATTAGATGCATTTGGAACGCATCACTGTATTCCATATGTTTTCCCTGTATTGTCCCCTTTGAGGCAGAGGTACTTTTTTTTAATTTAGCTAGCATGTGGAGAACAATTACAATGAGAATGTGTGTCCTTTTTTGGACATACCTGTACACTTGTGCTGATGCATTGTAAGAAAAAAATGTATTCTTAAAAGCCATTTCTAAAAATGTAAATTAATTCAGCCTCAGGCAATTGCACAGCCCTCTGCTCACAGATCTAGGCTTGTCTTTAAAACGAGCCCTCTTGTTTCCAGACTTTGTACATCTTTCCTTGTCAGGAAGGCAGGTGTGGAACCCTGAATGCTGACTTGCCTTCAGACTGTAAAGAGCTGCAGTGTTTTGCTTGGGTGGCTTTCTGTGCAGTGCCGAGCCTGAATCGTAACATCAGGACAGTCAGCTAAAATGATCTTTGAAAACCAAGCAGCCTTTCCTGAAAAAGCCTCTTTTCTGAAGGCTCTTGAGTCATGCCCTCCAGTCTGCTCTCGAGCCGTGTCTGGCTCCTCTCAGGCGTCCCTCTGGGTGATGGGGATGTGGCACTTGCTTTTTGCTGAGCCCTGAGCCTGCTCAGTGCCAATGAGGCTGCAGGGCTTGGGGTTCTCTGCTGCCCTGAAAGCAATTGCTGAAAACACAACCCTGCTCAGACCATGTCTTTTTCTTTTTGCTTCTCTTGCTGACTCTTCACATGTGCTTTGCCAGTTCCTGGTAAAATGAGGTGTTTGGTAATCATAATTGTTGTGTTTTATAGGATGCCTTTCAGTATGTCCCCCAGAGTAGAGAGATTGGTGACATAAGTTGTGTATACTAGCATAATGTGCTGAGAGAGGTAAAGGATGCAAAGATTTTTAAGTAGGAAAAAAGAATCTTTAGTCCGAGAGCTTGATGCGTTTGAAGACCAGCTCTACCACCAGTGGCTTACTCAGCATCCTAAGTTCAAGCCTGGGGCAAAAGGTTGTGTAATATTGGAAACAGTTTAGTGCTGTCTCCCATCCTGAATTCAACATTTCCTCCTGATGTAGTCTGGGCAGTCCTAATCCCTTTTTTCTCCCCCCAAAAATGATTACTTTTTCACTATATGCACAACTAAGAAAAGCTCCAAAATATAAGAAAAAAATTACTGCACACAAAAGCAGAGCCAGAAGTAGCTGGGCTGGGTTGGATGAGCAGGTGGTGGAGCCAGCAGGCTGCAAAGTGGGCTGGGCAGAGCCTGGTACCTGCCTCGTACCTCCTGTGCACTCGGCAGCTTTCCAGGGGCTGGAGGGGAGCTCAGGGACACCCATCTCTCCTTCCACCTGCACCTCCCTGCCCGTGCGGGGCACTGAGCAGCCAGCACGGCCCGGTGGCTCCCTGGCATGGGGACCATCTCCCAGTGGCACTGGCAGAGCCTGTTGGCATTTCTGGCAGCCTGTTTGGAGAGGCTCACAGCGTGCAGGTTCTGTGCTCTGTGCCTCCAAAGAGTATCTCAGCGTTGAACGGGAGAGCTGCGGCTGCGAGCGCAGCTGGTAACATATGGCACCCGTCCCCTGCCTTAGCAATTGCTCACTGAACTCTGACAGGGAATACGGTCCCCGTGGCTCCAGCCAGCTGCAGCACTGAGAAATCCTGCAATGGAGCGGCCCCTGATTCCATTACCACCGAAAACTTCGCCTTCCACATTGCCTATTCTTCCTGCTGTGCCTCCCTGGGGAGGTTTTTGCTGTGTTTACTCTTCCTCCCACTCTTCTTTCTTTTCTTTTTTTTTTTTTCTAATTTGTTTTCCCTGGAGAATTGTTTTATTTGTTCTTTAATTCCAGCCCCTCAGACTTGGTTGCTCTGCACTTCTGTCGCTCTGCTGCCCTGAGAGGCAGGGGCAGCTGTCTCTGCTGTTGATGTGATGCTTTCCTTGAGCTCTCTTGGAGAACACGTAGGTCTGGTGATGAACAATGGAGTCTCCACATAGCAGAGGATGAGTGCAGTGCCCATTGCTCAGCTCTGTGACACAAAATGCTCCCTGTGGTGTGGATCTTGTTGAAAAATTGCAAAACCAACAAAGTCAAACTGGTGGCTGGTGCTCAAGCAAACTGCAGAGCAGCACAAATTTCTCCTAGGAGCATTACCGATCTACATCAGATCTTTTCTGTCATCTCAGATAAGATAGCACTAAACTTGAAATCCTGCTGCTTCTGTCCCACCCCTAGCTCTGATGATTTGGAATCCTTATCTCTAATTAGAGATGTTGCTATTGAGCATGAGGGAGAGAAGGGTTGGGGGAAGGGGCAGATGGGGAGAATCCTTTAGTTTTGAAGCTCCAGAGGGTTTCTGCCCTGCTTTTGCTACCCACAGGAGAGGTGGGAAAGGGAGGGCAATTTTTTGGTGGTTTAGAGTTCCACAGCAGCCCTATCCTCCTCCTCCTTCAGCCCAAAGCCCTGGCAGGACTGGCCTTCCTCCCCTCTCCCTTCAGCTCCAGGTGGTGCAGAGCTTTGCTCTGTGTGCTGAGAAGGAAACCTGACCTGCTCTGGGACACAGCTGCCCCTTGGTGAGGAGGAGTTGGGGAGAGAAATTTTCCATCTTGATTCTGTGTCTGCCCTGTCAGGTTAGCCCCCTAACAGTTTTACAATCTTTATCTGATATAGGTTTAAGAGGATTTCCCTGGGCGCAGTGGGATTATTATAAGTCAGAGAGCAGTCTCCAGCTGATATTCCTTCAGCAAGTATTTATTTTAAGTTGGTTTAACAGTATTTAATTTAAAAAAAACCAAAACTTTCTGGGTTGTTTTTTTTCATGGGTTCCAAGTAATTTGTTTGTGCTATCAGAAAAGTAGAGCCTGAATAAAATGAAGAAATGTATTACTGCTTTCTGGGCTGGAGGTGGTGGAAGGAAAGCAGCAGCTGGAGGTGGGGAGGATAGAAGATAAAGTAGTAATGTGTTGGGAAAAGTAACATTATTCCATGCAGCACTGATTAGTAGTACTGCCAAACAGCTGTTTATAAATGGGAAATGTAATGGGAAGGGGGGCTGCAAGAAACATGAGAGTGCTGCAGGCACTGCTGGGTCATCATATGAGGAGGGGATGGCTTCTGTCAGCCTTTTAGCTGCCCCCTGGGGTATCAGGGGCTGTGCTGCTGCAGCCCCCAGGAGCATGGGGGGCTGGGGGTGTCCCCTCCACCCTCCCTGGCCCTTGTGGGAGGGTGCTCAGTTGTTTTTGTACATAACATGCTCCCCCCATTGAGGAGTTTTGTGTCACCTTCAGAAAAGAGGAGCATTGGCAACCTTTGGCTTTGGGAAAGCTGTGCCTGTAGGAGAAAAATCTCCTTTCGAGCCACATGTGGGCTGTGTGTTTATCCTCTTCCCCCCTCTGGCAGGCTTTATTGATGGCAGACGGCTCTGGGCCTGGATGTGTGTGCACGCATCCAGAAGTCGTGCTGTCTTACCGAGAGCCGCCTTCTGGCCACCTGCACCCAGGCAGCATCCTAGTCCTTGGAGCATTTCCGAGGATGCTAATGGAATGGGATTAGCCGCCCCACTTGCCCTTGCCATCGACAAGGGATGCTTCTGGAAGAGCCTACAAAGAAAAGCCAGAGCTAACAGGGCAAACCCGAACAAAGGCACTTTAGAATGCAGAGAGAAGCAAGAGGTGGGGCTGCTCTGCTCCCCATTTGAAGTCAGAATGAGCCTCTGCCTTGAGGGATGGTGGATGATGAGTTGGTGCTAATGGGCTGGATGCCCTTCAGTGTCCCGGCTCCGGTTCCTTGACATTGTGGTTCAACGTATTGCACCCTTCAGGGCTTTATTCCTTGCTGCTTGAGAGTTGAAATGATAACTTAGGGCTCTCCAAAGAAATGTAGAGCTAGGGATGCCTGCCCTGGGGAAGTGTGTCATGGCAGGCAGGGTTTTCTGGACAGGAATGCCTCTGTGCTAGGCACAATGTGCTCTGAGCACTTCACTTTCTCAGACCCTGTCGTCCTTCATTTTTAGCTGCCTATTCAAGAGAGCAAGATTTTTATGAAGCCGTTTCTTAGCAAAAGTGTTTCCTGATAGTAACTTGTAATGCCAAACACACTGAGGGGGTGAGAAGGTTTAGAGAGATGGGTTTTCTTTATGGCATTGTGCTGCTGCATGGAAGTGAAGAGATTCAAAAGCAGGTTGCTTAGCAGAGGGTTAATGTCAGGCTCTGTGTCCACTGAAAAATTGCAAAAAAATTGCATCAGCGTGCCACAGATGACCACAGGTGCTCTGGCAGTCTGTTGTCACCTTTTGAGCTCTCTCAGGTGTACTGATGCCACCTGTCCCCAGACAGGAGTCCTTGCAGAGCTGCAGGGGATGGCTGTGCCTGATGGGTGGCCCACCTGGCACTGGGGCTGGAAGGGGGAGCACTGGCACAGCAGTGTTTACCTGTGGGGAAGGGAAAGTGGCTGGAGAGGTGGCATTATCAGGGGCATGGGCATAAGTCTCTCATAATTTGGAGAGATTCTGTGCTTTGAAGGAGCTCCTTTGTTGTGGGTGCAGGCCGGAAGGGCTGCCCTGAGAGGGGCAGGTGCTCTGGGGCAGAGTGAAAGGTGTGCTGTGGTCATGGGGGTGCTTCCAGTGTCTTCCCTTCTCAGATCTTAGGAGCACTGCCCATCATCCAAGCAGCTCCTGAGTGTATAAGCATATCCAGAGGAGTGTGCAGGGAAGAGCATCCCTTTGCATGAGAGGTTCCTGCCTCCAAGCAGAGTCCTGGGGTGCAGGGTAAGCTGAGCCAAAGGTGGACCCTTTGTGGGATAGGAGATTATGGCACCCCTTCCCTTAGTGAGGAAAGGGAAGGTTGTGGTCATCCTAGTGCTGGGCAGTGTGAAGGAGAGCAAATGAAGGCATGCAAGGCAGAGAGTGAGTGGGCTGAGGGGGATGGAGGGGTTAAAAACCCAGCAGAAGGTGAGAGGAGATAAGAAAGGCAGCAGGAACAGCAGCACTGGGAAGGCAGGAGGAGGAGAGAGTGTAGAAGTGGCAGGTGGAAGACCTTGGATGGGAGTTTTTGTGCTGTTGAGAGCAGTGGGGTGTGTAGGTTGGCATCTTGGAGGTATTGAAGCAGGGAGAGCTGAAATGGGGATGGCCAGAGAGGGACTGTGGCTGGGGAGAAATGAGTGTCCCTGCTCCCTCCTGCAACGGGAGGAGGCCCCTGAAGTGCCAGAGACATGGGTCCCTGTCCATCTGGCCTCCTGCAGGGCTTTGTGGGACCCTTTCCATGTGTCCTTCGAGTGCCCTAGATGCTGTTTCAGGCTTCTGACTCTGGAGCAGACAATGGGGGTTTCAGTGCTGTCTTCCATCAGGGCTGTCAGGATGCAGTAATTACCTTTGCACTGCTGCCTCCTACCCTTTATTCCTCTCCCTTTGTGACTGGGATGTCAGAGGCAGTGGTGGTGCTTTGAGGAGCTGCTTTTGAAGTGACTTTGTGAGTCACAGGACTGGTGAGCAGTGGGGAGTGAGACGCTGGTGCCCAGCGCTCTCAGATCCCTCAGCTCCCGCGTGTGTGTGGCCAGAGCAGTGTGTCCTGTGTGCCCATCCGCAGACACCTCAGATCTCACCTGCTTAGAGAGCCTCTTGGTGAGGGTTTGATGTGGATGGAGGGAAGGGCAGAGGAGGAGCAGGACCCCAGAGGTGTCTGTGCCCCTGTGCTGAGCTGGGCAGCAGTGCTGTGGGTTTGGGTTGTGCCTGTGGGGCCGGGCTGAGCCGGCGCCTGTTGCTGTGAACAGCACAGAGCTGGCTCAGGGTGCTTCAGGGGTGCTGAGCTGCCCCTGGCAGAATTGGGATGAGTTTCTGCAGGCAGCCCTGTCACAGACCATCAGAGCAGCAAGATGGACTTGCTCTCTCCTGTGGTATGTTCGGGCCACAGGGTGCTCTGGTAGGGCTAAGTTCAGCCAGATACCTGTGGGCAGTTTGCACTAATGAGATGTTTTAGATGACACAGGTGCCTCCAGGAGCTACTGTAGAACCCCCCCTCCTCAGATCTCTCACTGAAAGGCTAGAAGATGCTTTCCATCACTGCTAGAGTGTCATGAGTTGGAGCCAGGCATCACAGTCCCAGCCCTATTACTGGTCCATTGAGCTGATGCCCACAGGGCCACCCATCCTGTCCCTTACTATCTTCTGGTTGAAGTTGACAAGACTGAAATGTGAGTCCTTTCATTGACTGCCAGGACTTAGCACTGCTGTCGAGCACTCAGGGGTGTTGTGTGGAGCAGCAGGACAGCCAGCCAGCCTGTCTGTGAAACCCCTGCACGGCAGCCAGAGCAGAGCCTGATTAAGCTGATGGAACCTGACAAGATCACAGCCCAAGGTGGTATTGCTGGAGGCTGCTTGACTGGAACCGTGTTCCTGTTGCAGCGGCACGAGCATTAGGGACGTGTCACTGGAAGCCTGTCATGACACAAGGCTGGCCCCTGAGTAAGGAGCACGTCTCTCACAACTGTTCTCCTGCCAGCAGGGTGCAGGAGGAGTCTGCTCCCAAATGGAGCACTCCCTGCATCTGCTTGCAAATGAGGAGCAGTTCCTCCTACTCTGCCATCTTGCCTTGGAATGGATAGTCCCCTGAACATGTAAATGCTGACCAGGGCATTGCTCTTTTGGGTCTGCAGATACAGCAACCCCTCTTGGCTGGCATGCACCCCCCCCAAAATAATGGCTTTGTGACCTGTGAAGGACATCCCCATAGCCCCACTGCTCCATCAATGGCCTGTGTGTCACTTTGACCCCAGATGAGGAGCTGTTGCCCACCTGTCAGGGCATGGCAGTCGGTGCCTGAGGGTGCTGTGTGCTGCCTGCTGTAGGTCTGGGAGCTGGCAGAGCAGGGCCTGCTGCAGGAGCTCTGTGCTCTGCTCACCATCAGCTAAAATAAGCTCTGAAGCGCCGTGCTTCCTGTGGTACAACCTGGGTGGGAGACTACCTGACTCACCGCCTCTGCCTAGCAGCTATTGCAGGGATCTTCGTGCCACTTGTGGATCTGCATGAAGTCAGAGGCTTTTATTTCCTAGCAATCACTATTTCTCACGCAGGCACTGCCCTCAGATTCCTCCTGGTCGGATTTATGCTGGTCTGGGAGAAGCAGCAGCAGCAGCTTCTTAAACAGACCGGCTCTTATGCCTTTGTTTCCTTCAGCCCCACAGGGTTAATCTCCTTCTTGGCACCTGATTATTTGCTGCTGCAGGGTGTGTGTTTGAAATTCTCATTTAGCTGGCTTTAATCCCCCTCTGGGAGCTGTGTCCAGGTCCCAGGGGCTGGGGGTGGGTTAATACCTGAGCCCCCCTGAGCAGCTCAGTCACCTCTGCCTCTCCCCACAGCTGGTGGCTCTCGGGTGTCCCCGAGGGAGGTATTGCGGTGAATGGACCTCTTCCCAAATGGTTACTAAGCGTTTTGTGTTCCTTTGTGAGGCTGGTGAGCATTGCTGTTGCTGGCTTAGCAACAGGCCTGCTGAGAGGCAGGCATGGAAGCTTGCAGGGCTGCATGGTCAGGTGGGAGATGGAGCTCCCCTTCTGCTCTTGCCATGATCTTCTCTCCTTCACCTCTGAAGCGCATCAGACATTGACACAGCTGGCAAACATCACTATATCCCCACAAGCCACTAGCTTCTCTTACCCTTGTGCAGCTCCAGCTTTTTGCCTGCTATTTCTGAAGGTAGTGGCACCCAGTACTTTTCAAGCCATTGCTCCATCTTGCTGCCTTCTCCTTGCACCCCAGAGATGCCCACAATTATCGTTTCGGTGCTTCTCTGCCACCCGCTTGCCTTGATGCCTGCTCCAGGCTGTCACCCTGCCACAAAGGAGCAGTGTCCTTGCTCCTTTGGCTAAGACCATTCCCAGTGGAGCTCAGGGTGCTCTCTCTCCCAGCCCATGTGCCCTCCCATGGGGAAGCAGCTCTGGTTTCCCTGACTCCTGCCGTGAGTTACCGCTGGTTTTTTAGGATGCTGGGTTTCCTCTCCCGTTGGCTTTCCCCCCTCCAGGTGCTCCTGTCGGTGTGTGATGAGCTGGCACAGCACACAGGAGTGGCTCCCCGGGGTGCTCTCTGGCTGCCACCAGGAGCAGCAGACGGTGACTAAAGCAGAGCCAGCCCTGTGCTCGCTTTGTGCCTCCCGTGCTCCTGTGAAGGGATCGCAGATGGGAACGAACGGGAGCGCTCGGAACAAGTAATCCCTCCCTGCCCCCGGCCCTCTGCCCCCCTTCCTGCAGACATTAGTTTGATTAAAATTGCATGAGCCCACACACGGGCGTATTTTATTTTATTTATTTATCTCCTCCTAGTGAGAGACTGGTTTGAGGTCTGCTTTGTGGGAAAGCAGCCAGAGGGATGCTGGGGAATTTGGGGTGGTTTAAAAAACTTTCCCTCTGCGGAGCTCAGGGCTGGCTGCTGTGGGGCTGGTTGTACTGGTGAGACCTGCTTTTCCTGTGGGATGCTAAACTCAGGCACCTTCTTCCCAGCAGAGCCTGAGGTCCTTGCTGGTGGTGCCTGGGTGTGTGCTGGGCAGGCAGGAGCCCCTTCCAGCACTGCTGGAAGGGTGCAGTAGGATTGCTCCAGCCAAACTTCACCCAAGGCTTGCCATGTTACTGAGGGCATCTCCATGGCTGAGGGTGGGTGTAAAGAGCCAGTGTGAAACATAGGGATTAACTGACAGGATAGGTAAAACAAAAATAGATGCATTCTCTTTCAGCCAGGTTTGTGCACCCAGCTTGGCCACACGTAAAGTCTACATTGCCATTTGAAGCAGCTTTCTGTCTCCTCTAGAAATGGACAGAAGGCATGAAGAGTTAGATGACACTGTTTTGCAGCCCTGTTCCAATCTGTAAATGCAGTCTTTTTGCCAATGCTATGGCAGTGCTATGTCAAAACTCCTTGGTGGGCATTAATAGTATAGGCTGTCTTACTGCCTCACCCAGGGGCATGTATGGTTCAGCTTTTGCATGTTTTCTCCCATTTTGGAAAAGAAAGATGCTATTTTCTTCCCTTCAGGAGAGTTTACTTTTAATGAAATGCTGCAAAGTGGAGTATGACTCCTGTGAGGGCTCTTTTACACTCCAGGAGTGGTTTCCTTGTCTGTATCTTTGTCCTGCCTTCTGCATTTTTCCCCAGGCAGGGCAGTGAGTGAAAGGGGCCAGCAGCTCCCAAATGCTTATCCCAGGGCATTGTGAGCTGCCTGGAGGTTTCATCTTTTCTTCTCAGACACCACTGTGCAGCACAGGGCTCTGGGGAGATGGTCTGGGATAGCTGGTGTCCCAGCTGGCTGCTCAGCCCTGAAGTCCTCAAGCTCAGCGAACACCATGCACTTCTACAAGGTGGAAATGCAGTGGGAGCTGTATGTTCCCAGCAGGAGACGGCTTGGATGAAATGGTGTGTAGTGTCTGAAATAGTAGTGCAAGACTCTGATGGTGCTCTGTGCAAGGGGTTCAGAACCCCACGAGTTCCTGCCCCTCTGTAAGTTTTCTGTGATGTCTAGGTGGCCTGGAAAGGCCCAGGGATGGCCTTGAAGAGCCCGGCGCTTCAAAGGACGAGAAGAGACTTCTGATCTTGTCTCGGTCTCGGTGTTTATTAATTGTTTATCTAAAAGATTTTCTTTCAGCCCGACAGAGGTCTGCGCAGCAAGTCAGCCATGGGCACACTGCGAGCCCCCAGGGCGGTCACTTATCTTTATACCCGAAGTTACGTGTACAATATTTATCATTTCTCCCCAATACCTTCTACCCTTATTAACCAGTGCACTTTTAGTAATAACCACAGAAGATGGAGGCCAAGAAGAAGAAGAACAGGACACGCCCCAATTCCTCCATCTTACTTCTTTAGACCCCCCTGTACCAAAATCCTAAACCCTGTGTTTTACACTCTAATTAACTTATCCCTTCACCATTCACCCAGTGAATTCCTCCCAGTCCTCATACAGGTGTCATTTCCTGTGTAGGACCAAAGTCCAGCCACCAGACACTTCTGGCAACATTCCAGGACTCCCGAGCCCCCCAAGGGTGGTCTCGGCCACTCTGCACCTCCGTCCTGAGGTGCTGAGATCCCACACCCCTCTAAGGTAAGAAGAGCCCCACACAGCCCTTGCCATAATCTGGTGCAGGATGTGGCTGTCACCTGGTGTCCCCTGGTGTGGAGTGCCTTCAGTGACACCCCCATGTCTGCCTTCCTTTAGGAGGAGCGGCCCCTCTGTTGGGCAGTGGGACCCTACAAGAGTCCCTGGCAATGCCACAGGTCTCACCAATGCTGCAGGATGCACCAACTCCCAGGTTTGATGGGAGTGTCACCTGCAGGACAATTCCCTGGGTGTCTTGGGAGTGTGGCTGCTTGCCTTCCCCATGGACCGGAAATCTTTGCTGGCTGGTAGGGGTTAGCATAACAAAGCGTCAGGTGAGAGGGAGCATTGAATTTCAATAAACCAGCAACTGGGGAATGAAATCTCCTTGCTTCTAATTGGAGCCCAGCGTCCCTCTTGCTTACCTTGGAGCAAATCTGCTGTAATGCATAGGAAACAGCTCAGCAACTGCAGCTCTGGCTGTCAGCGAGGTGCAGCCTGAGGTTTATTAAAGACCTGCAGAGGTCTGTAAAAAGAATTTATGATCTTCTTGGGCTTAGTCATTGCAAGTTAAATATTTGAATAGGTAGGGGCAAGCATTTTGCTGAAATTGGATGATCCCTTTCATATTTATGTTTGGTTACGCTTGCTCCGCGTGCATTTGGATGCTTGGCCAGGGGCGGAGAGGGAGGTGAGGGATGAAAGGGACTTAGTACAGAGAGGGGAAAACAGGAGCAGGGAGTGATTAGAATGGAGAAGAAAGCAAAGGAAACTACTGAAGGTTAAAAATAATAACAATTAGGCTGGGGGGAACCAAGAAGAGGCAGCAAAATAAATCGGGGCCTTTGAAGAAAAAAGGGGATAGACAGTGAAGCCTTTTATTAAAATCTAAATGGCTGACTCTGAAGATAAATGAGGTTGTGAAGAAACAATTGAAATAATAAAAAGTGCAAGACAGGAAGGAGGGAAATATTTAAAAGGAAAATGAGAGCTTTTCACAGGTGTGTGCGATTGAGCATGTCAGCAGAGATGCTCTGTAATCTGCTCTGATAATGTGACAGCCACTGGGGGCTTTGGGAAAACAAACACAGCCCAAACCTTGCAATTATTTTCCCAGTGAGGTGAAGTTTCCTGAGTGTGTACAGCTGATGGTGTCCTCCTTTTGTGTATCTCTGGGGCTGCAGGTTACAATCCAGCCTTTCCTTCTGGGATGTGTCAGGAGCTGCTGCATGGACAGAAAGCAAAGCCTCTCCCAGGGCCCTGCTGGCTTTTGTTCCAGATGCAGGGAGGCTGGAGAGGCAGTGATTCAGTGCTTGCCTGGGGTTGCACAGCCATTTGATCACACCTTGGGAAAATCCTGCCATTTTCCACCCAGAAGTGTTGTGCTGCAGGGGACTGTCTGCCCTGTTTTGGTCGGTTTTGCTGTGTCAGTGGAAGTGGTTGGTGATTTTGGGAAAGAAGGAAAGGAAGGTTGTGTAGTGTCTAAAAGGATAGTAAGGTTTCATGCAATAGCAGTGCAGGACCCTGATGGATGCTCCTCTGTTTGCTGAGGAGGAGCCAACCTCCTGTTGGGCTACTGAGAGGATTTGTAAGGTGGTCACCTGGTTTTGTGTAGGTCCTTGGCACTGTGGGAGGTTTCTTGGCTAGGTAGGACATGGCTGTGATGGATGAAGATGGCACACTTTGCTCTGGGGAGGTGTGATGTTGTTTGCATTTCTGAGAGGTCAAGTCTGACCCAAGGACAGGCAGGTGGAGGAATGTGATTGCTCCAAACCAGGCTGGGGTCTCCAGTGCTGCCCATCTCCATGAGCAGCTGTGCACTGCAAAATGGGGAAGGACTGAGTTTGTTGACCTTGCTTTTCCTCCTTTCCCAGTAGAGCAATTTTTAAAGCTGTGCCTGTCTCCCAGCAGGGACAGTCCTGCTGCCATCCACCAGCCATGCATACATCAGTCCTTCTGTGGAAATAACATTTCCAGGAGGGAGCCAGTGCTTCCATAGTTCAGTGGAAAGCCCTGTCTCAAAATCTCTCTGAGCAGTGTATTGGTCTGCACCTAGGGCAAAACCACAGCAGTCACCACCAGCTGTAGAGGTGGAAAACAGATACATGACTCTTTTCCTTAAAGGAAAAATGTTGAATCACAGGGACCTAAGAGCTTAAAATAAATGCAGGGGAAAAGAGGTAGGAGGAGACTGGTGGAGGTGAAACTCAGCAAGCCAGTGTTGGAGCCCCTGTTAGGCTGCACATCCACCCACTCTGTCTCTGTTCCTGTGTGCAGGTTGAACATGACACATTTCTCTCTTACCCACTCTCAGCCTGTTTCCACAGGCAAACAGCTCGTGGGCCATAGGAAATAGTTCCCAAGCCAGGTTTACCCAGAGCCAGTGGAAGGCTGTGCTCTCAGTGTGGTGGTGTGCACCTCAGCAGCTCTGTGGATAAAGGAGGGGCATTTGCCAGCCTCCTAGGAATTTAATCTTTACCTTTTTCTCATATTGCTTCTTAGTACTCTTGGGGGCTGAATTTGCAGTGGTGGCATGATAGGAATTGGCTTTTCTTTTGCCATGTGTGAGGTTGTGAGTTTTGCACTCTGCCTGTGTATCTTTTCCACGGTCTCGTTACCCCCACCCCTTTGTGGATACCCTTAAATTCCTGAAATTATCAAGGTGAACTGCATGGATTAAAGTCTGCTACAAATACCTCTTTTAACAGCAAGGATAAGAGGCCGCATTAGTTTAACTGAAATCACTTTGTGTGGAATTCTCTGGCATAAACCAGACCTTAATAGATCCAGAATGTCTGAGGATGATCGAGTACTCAAATAAACTTGCAATGAATTTTATGGGAAAATAGCTTTCTGTCTCTTTTATGTTGTGGTTTTTGTTTGTTTTTTTTTTTTTTTTTTGTGATGGCTAGAAGAATGAACATTTTTCTTAAACAAGGATGATTGTTTTTGTTTTTTTTTAATCCCTTCCCTGCTTATTTTGGGGCAGCAGTGTTCAATGTTGCTGTATAGTTAGTTTTGGAGTTGCTGTGTAGCTGTTTGGAATCTCAGGTGTGACCACCTCTGCTAACAGGCCACAGGTAAGAGAGCATTTCCCAAGGAATTTCTTTCCCAAGTGTGCCTGTTAATGGGAGCTCTAAGAGTCTGACTGGAGCTCCCTTCCCTCATGTATTGATTTCCCCACTCTCCCCTCTGTGCTGTCATGGTTCCACTAGTTCTTCAGTCACCCTTGAGTTTGCCAGGGCACAGGAGACTTGAATACCTAATGTGCTCAAGCAAAGCTTTTAGAACACAAAAAAACTCCACCAGAATAATTATGTGGAAAAGAAGAAAAAACCTTCATACCATTTTAATGTAACAGAAGAAAAGGAACAGTCTAAAGCTCTTCCCTTCCTTTTTGAAGGCTGTGTTTATAAGAATTTAGCTGTGATCTGAAATATGATAGCCTTTAAAACTCTCCTGCTTTGTTACAGGGAACAAAACAGTGATAAGCAAGAAGGGATGATGTATCCTAGCTATGCCACAAAACAAGGCTCTTGAGTCTACCTTCAGTGGGTTCTTTTGTTTGAGTAGTCCCTTGTTTTAGACAGGATAGAATGCTGATACCAGTGCCAACTTCGGAGACTTTTATAAAAGAAAGAAGAATAAATGTGGGCAGAAGAACTACTGAAGTTTGGTTTCCTGTGGGTTTTGCTGCCTGGTTGAATTGCTCAGTATCTAAAAAAGTGCAATCACTGCTTTCCCCTGATTGCCATAGTGCCATGGTTATTTTCCAGGTGACTTCTTTGGTGTCTAAAGGTTGACCAAACATTTAATTGTTTTCCATATTAGTATGTGGTGGGTATCTCTTCTGCTTCTCCAGTTATTTAATGCAATCTGCAAAACTTACTCTTGAACTGCTGTCTTCCCTCTCATTTTGAGAACTTTAGCCATTCTCAAAGTAGTGGCCACTTGCAGAAGTTAGGTGGGAGGCAGGTGCAAACACTGCACTGCCAGGTGGTGCTGCCTCCTCTGGAAGCCTAAATATCTGTAGGAAGAGGTCAACCTGAGAACATTTACCCGCCAGAGGCTGGTAAAAAGGTGAATATGAAAAAGATACTGTCCAAGAGTGTTGCAGTGCTGAGAAGCCCCTCCTGAAGACTCTTGTCAAAAGGATTACCTTAGGATTGCTCCTTCATTTTCCTTTCATAGCAGCCCAGCACATTTAGAGAGTCCTCTTTCTGTAACTGCTTAGAGCTTCCCTCGCCCTCCTCCTGCTCCGGAGTCATTTGAGGCTGATGTGAGTTGGTGGTGTTTCCCTTATGCTGTGCTTTCCTCCATCTGCTGAGCTGACAGCCACCAGCACAGTGTCTGCTGCTGCTCCCAGGCTTTTCCCTCTGGGTATCTCAGCCAGTCAAACTCCAGAGCCTCCCTCTGCCCAGGGCATTCCTGGGGAGCAGCCTGAGTGCAATGCTTCCTGCTGGCCATTTTGCCATTTACCTGCAGGGGAGCAGCAGCTGGGAAGCTGGCAGCTTGCAGGGCCTTTTGCACTCAGATGCAATGGTGAAACAAGCACAGAGTGGGAAAACTGTGGGAGCTGTCTGTGGATCTGGGGACAGGAGTGTGTCAATTTGGCTCTCATTTAGAGGCTTTACCAGTAGAAGGGCTGGAGACCCTATAAATAAAATGCTAAATTCTGCTGGAGTCAGTGCTATTGATCCTGCTCTGTAGACATCATGGAAACTTCCTATTTACTAGTTTATTTTGTGACTTATTTTCTTTAGTGTTTTGAGTGGGTTTCTTAATGCACGGCTTTGATGCACTGTGTGCCTTTGGGTTAGTAGTAGGTGTGCCAAAAGCATCTTCTCCTTATTTTAATGAGAGATTTATTTCCTGAGCAGTTATTTTTAAATGCTCACAGTCTCCTGCAAAGGATTTGGGGTGTCCTGGAAAACTTGGAGCACTGTGATGGAGGAGAGCTACCTGTATTCTTGAAGACTGAGCTTTCCCTTCTGGCTGTAACCATCACTGTCTGTCTGTGCTGCTGAGATCAATGCATATAAAAATAAACACATTTATTAAAAGGTACTAATACAGAGATGCCTGACAGTCTCATGCAGGAAGTCAGCTGGTTGTACATGCCACATTGGCTTTTCCAGACTAGCTCATTGCTACACAATTACATTTTTTTGCAGTCTGGAAAGCCAAAAGATTTCAAGCAGAGCCATTTCACCTCCCTTTTACTTATCCTCTGTCCCTCAAATTACCACCAGCTGAACTAGACAAAGCTTGGAGAAGAGAGATAACATAGCCATGTGAGTAAGACACCAAACTGCAGAGGTACAGTAGAAAATAAACTCCTCAAGGAAGCAGATTTGCAGAAATGGATGTTGCCTTGTTTTATCTATGCAACCTTGACCAGATGGCAGAAGGCTGTCAACTGTTTGGCTGAATTAGCTTTATTCATCTTAATTCTGCTTTCCTCAGTTTCTAGTAAAGGAGAAGAGCAGGTGGTCCTTGTGGCTGGGGAACTTGGACTCCATCCTGCAAGAGCCAGACTGTGCCTTTCATTCATTATGAGGGTGCCAGCTTCAGAGTAACAGTTCTGACCTGCCAAAACCTTGTTGGAAGAAAGTAGCTTGGAAATATGCAAAAGAGCCACCACCCTTCCTTCCAGCTTCCAGAAATCCTTCCAGCTCACGCTGACTTTGTGGCTCCTACATGGTTATTGTCTGGTGAAGGTGTATGTTTGTGTAATATGTTACAAATAATTTCCATGCTTTAAACAGGAATGATAGGTGAAGAAAGGATTTCCACTGTCTTAGTTTGTATGGCTTTGGTTTTTGCCTTAGATTTCAGAACTTCTTCTCATCTACCTATTAACTATCCCATGTCTCTCAGTAATCTGCATGTGGAGGATGTGATTCTCTCCTTCCCTGTCTGTGCATCAGGATGCCAGAGTTCTCTCTTTGTCTTTCCATAGGAACTTGAGACCCAGACCTGGGCTGAACAGTAATTTTAGCTGTAATAGTGGAGAGTAAAGCCTAATTGTGTGCTTTCTTTGGTGCTTTGCATTTAAGGGTTGAAATGCTCCATTCTGGTGTGTTCAGCAGAAAAGTGGGTTTTGGAGGGGATGGACTCAGATTCTCCTTGCAAAACCATCTCCCAGGTGTGCCTTGGTCTGTGTTGTCTTGCCCTGGAGGCAAAAAGAAAGCACTGCTGGGCTTGAGTAGGACAGAAGGGGATGCTGGAAGTTGTGATCGTGGACTTTGCACCTCTAGGGACAGGTTAGGTGCCCAAAGGCAGATGGGAGAAAGGTGCTTGTTGGTTTCAAAACCTTCATTATTGAGTAAGTGAAGGAAAAGCAGCTCTCACGTGCACACCTTGACCTCCTGTGTGATCTCTGCCGAGCTCTTGAAGCAGGGGCACTAATCTCTGAAAGCAGCTCTTGCACTCTTATCTCTTGGTGTTGCTTGTATAGCCGAGGCAGAGGAGAATGAATCCTCCTTGAAAATTGATTTTTGAGAAGGGTGACTTACCTGACTATAAAGCACCACAAACATCATTATAGTCCGGGGGGAATGTGGCCTGGGATCTGTTTTGTAATGATACTATACATGACTCTCCTTGTTCAGCTGTTCCTATTGCCTGCCTCAGTGAACTAGGTGGAATGGAATCAGGCTTCTCAAAAAATTGGAGAAAAGAGGATTTTCTAAGCTTCCTATTTCTGTCATTTCTTACTTCAGCTTCAGAGGTGTAAAACGTTAAGACAGTGTTGCCTGCACAGCTTCAGAGGAGCCCAGGCTGCATCAGCTCCGTGTTTGCTCCTTGTCTGCTTTCCCTGCCTGTCCTGCAGGCTCCAGGAGGCTGTGGCTTAGCAGGTTGCCCTGTGCTGCTTTAAGCCCCAGCAAATTCCCACATCCCTGCTCTTAGCTCACAAGTGCTGTTAAGTAAAACACATCAGCTTAACCCTGGGTGGAAGAGTTGCGTGCTGATGTGCTCTGCCCTCGTGTTTGCAGTGGCTTAGGCTTGCCTTAAGCTGCAGTAGCTGCTGGTGCTCAGGATCAGTGGGAGAGCTAAACCCTCTCAGACGTGAGATTGTGGAGCAGGGAGGGAGCCAGAGGAGGGATTTGTGCTCTGTCTCACCTTGGCTTGCTGCTGGAGGTTGTTGCCTCCACAGGTGAGAGGTTGGTGTGGCACATGGTGGTCTGCAGCCCATTGCTGCCCTCCCAGGCTTTGTTTTGGAGGGGTCTGTGGGGTGCTGGTGGGGCTGGGCTGGGCTGGGCTGGCAGGCTGGCCAGGTGTCACTGAGCACAGCAGCTGGGGCAGGGAGCATCACCCAGAGCAGAACCGGGTGTGAGCGTTACCTTTGGGAGAGCTCTGAGAGCAGGGCAGTGCCATAGTGTGCCTGGATCATGTCTGGGGGTTCTGAGCTTAGCCAGGAACCACCTCCTGCCAAGTGCTGGGTAGTTGAGAAGGGATATCCAGCCTTTTTCCAAGCACAAGTTCCCTTGTTGCAGAGAAGCAAACATCCATGTCCTTTTGGGTGTCATCTCTGCCACCTCCTCAAGGCTATTTTTTACTTGCAGGCTGATTTACACAGTCCCTGCAGAGCACATCTACCTCTCAGAGCAGGATTGCAAAAGAAAGTGTGCATGTTGTGAGGGAATAAAGGTTTATAAAGGTTTTCCTCCCTGAGCTGGCTGGGAGATGGCAGCAGGGATTAATCCTGTGCTCTCTGCCCACACCCAGCTCATGGCACTCCTTGGCTGCCTCTCTGTCCTCAGTACCTTTGCTCTTTGGGCTGCTGTCATCAGGGTTTGCTCCACTGATGCTCCAGATAATTTTTGCTTAATGAACAAATGATGACTCTCACTGCTGGGTGCTGCCTTGTCCTTTTACCACCCCTTTCTGGTTTCTCCTCTTTTCTCTTTTTTTAATTTTAATGAGGTTGCTTGAACTTTTCCACCTAAATTAGCTGTCCTAATAAGCAGATGCTCCTTGGGATGCTTTGGGACAGGGGTGGATAGAGGAGAAGGAGCTTGTTAGCAGGAGCCTGGCTTGTGCTGTTGCCAAGAGCAGCTTCAGCTGAGGGCAGGGGCTGTGAGTGTGCTCCCAGCACCTGCCACACTGCACCCACAGCAGTCAGGGGAAGGGGGCTAGCATGTTTGGAGGAGCATCCACTCAAAGGAATGATGTGAACAGTGCTGTGCTGGTGGGGCTGGAGCCCAAGAGTAAAGCCCAAGGCAAAAGGGATGGGCAGGCGTCCTTTTTCCTGGAGCTTGAAGCGCTTGTGAGAAATTAGGAAAGCTTCAACTTTCCCAGGTTCCTCCAAAGACAAGCCAGAACTGGGGCTGAGCACATCTGTCCCCTTGCACACGTGCTCTGGGTGCACAGGGAGGGGGTTTCTGAGAGGGTCCTGGGGTACCTGCTGCCAGCCCCTGTGGGTTTGTGTGGGGCTGGGGAAGCTGCAGGAGGGCATTGCTGCCCTGTGTGCCTGGGGTGGGTGTGTTACCTCTGTCCATGATGTCTGAGGGGTCTCACAGAGCTCAGATGTGCAGGAAGCACCTCTTGCAAGGGCCATTGTGGAGACTTGGAGCAGGCAGTGCAGTGGGACCCTCTGGCACTGCCTGGGAGGGAGCACAGCCTCAGATGGATGGGCTGCACATGTGACAAGCAGAGCCCTCGACCGGCACAGAGGAGTTCAGGCCCTGAGTCAGAGAGCTGACCTAATTTCTACTTTTTACATCTTCTGTCAGATTCTCTTTCCCCTTTCTCCTACGTTAGTTACTTCTGTTTGGTTTTTTTTTGCTGTGCCCTTTCTCACTTGCTGCTTGAACTCACCCAGTTGCATTGGGAGATGCATTTCTATTGGCATAATCATTGCAGGCAGTCGTTAATGTACCAACAAGGATACCATTGTAATCAGAGGATTTATTACTGCTGCTGTGAAACAACTGCCATGCTGTCTCACTTAACCCTTCAGCTCCCCTCCTGCCTTCTGCCAGCAGCTCAATCAGTAGCAAACTGCCCTTTTAAAAGAGCTCAAGCATGCAACCTGGGGATGTGTTATTTTATTCTGTTTTTTTCCTGCTCTTACCATAGGACACTGCCGTGATGCCAGTGAGAGCAAGTTCAGTGCTTCACTATCCATTTCTGGATTGAGTTGCAGCTGAAAGTGACTTTGTTGTTAAACTTCTAATTTAAAATAAGATCTAAATATTTCCATAAAGATGAAAAGTATATTTTGACTGCTTCTGCAGGACCTTGAAGGGAATTTGCTATTTCAGAGAAGTGTATGACTTCTTTTTTAGTTTAGTTAAATAATTGCTAGTATTTTATCTGCCTTTAACTATCTTTATTTTTCAGTGCAGAAGGGGCTTTGCTGAAGGAAAGTAATCCCCAATCAACCAGACTATTAATACTTGTTTTTCCCTGTGGTAGCCAGAGCCTGTGGCTATATGTTGGTAGGCAAGGAAGAGAATAGTGAAAGTTCTGCACAGACACCCTGCACCTCAGTCACAGTAAAAATACCTCTTGGGGTGGTAGGTTTTACTTCTCTAATTCTGATCCTCAGGTAGGACCTTGGGCAGTGGGGGGAACTTAGAAGCAGCAATAACAGAATCACAGCTTTCCTCTGCCTGCAGCCACCTGAGAGTTTCTGGCTGGTACTTAAAACTAAAACAAGCTAAAGGGATGCTACCAGTGGCATGATCGGCTCAGATTTTTTTTCCTCCCCTTGCAAAGGTGACATTGAGGGTCTGCAGTGTGACAGGGTGTGTGTGTTTGCTCCCTGCTGAAGGGACTGCACGTGCTCCCGACTGACAGGGAGGAGTGCCTGGTGCTGCAGCAGGTATGGATCAGCATGTACAGCTAATTGCCAGGCAGGAGGGCTCCAGAGCATCACACTGCTAATCTGGATACTGCTCCTTGCCTTGCCAGCACCCCCTCCCTCCCACGGCACGCCTGCACACGTACCTGGATCCTGGATGGAATAGGAATCGATAGTGCTGTGGGGGAGGGATGGATCCTTGAGAGCTGCCAGGGAGAAAACAGAGCCCTTCAGCTGCTCCTGTGTCTGCTGGCAGACCCTCCCTCCTTTCCTGGGGTGCCTTGGTGGCCACAGAGGGGTTAGCAGATTTTACAGAGTCTAACAACAAAGTGCTGTGTTCCTGTTCCTCATATTCCCACCATTCAGGTGCCTCCCCCAGTGCTTGCCTCTGGTTTCACCACGGTAGCTCTGGCATTGCTGTTCCCCTTGAGCATCTTGTTTTGGAAGGTTTGTTGGTGCTGAGCTGTGATCCCTATGGGGCAACAAGATGATGTGGGGCAGATGGAAAGATAGCTTTTGCACTAATTCCCTGCAAAATCCAGGATGTATGTCTTATCCAGAAAGAGCTTCTTAGGGGTAGGGAATACATGTGTTTGTTCTTCCTAAACAGTTCACACCTGATACTTGGTAAGCTTAGCTCTGCCCAGGTGGCATGAAACAGGCAGCTGGGGGTACAGGGTAGCACCAGTGTCTCTGAAGTGTATCAGTGGGTAAAAGCTATAAGGAAATCTGAGAGAAGAAGAGATTACTGCATTTTGCTTGTTCTGCAGTGGCCCTGAGATGGTCCAGCTGTGTTGGGTAGCCTGTCTGAGTTGTTTTACTCCTGAAGAGCCTGAAGTGTAAGGCTGCTGTGGTGCTAAGTGATTTTCACAGCATTGTTTCCCCAGCCTCTGGCTCCCAGCCTGATGCTCCTCCTGCATCTCTTGGCAAGGAAAGGGAGTCTCAGGCATCTTTGTTGCCTTGCCTGGGAGTAGATAAAACATTGGTAGATCTCTGCTTTGTGTTGGCTCATAAAAGCTTTGATAACCCACCCCTTGGAGATGTTTGGGGTTTTGGAGACCCAGGGATGAACCAGAGCCAGCCTGAGGAAAGGTGAGACACCTGGATCATCCTTGTGTGTGTGGGCAGAGTTCAGCATGGTACTGGGAGCTGCTGGAAGCCTGGAGCCTGTCCTGGGGCTTGGAGAAAAGTGTGTTGAGGTGTGCACACCTGGGAACACCAGTCTCTGCTCCCTGCCTGTTTTCTGGGAGACTGTAAGCCAGCTCCTTGTCCTGGAATCAGCCATAATTAGCTTACTGAGTTCTCACTGATCATGTGTTACTGAGGTGTGTGCATTTGAGGCGGGTTTGACTGGAGCTGGGTGTGCAGGCTTCCTGAGGAGGGCTGCCCTGGCCGGTGGGGAGCAGCTCTGAGCTCCCCCTCCTGGGACTCTCCCTGGCTGAGTCCCTGACACCCTCTAGTGGAAATATTTATATTCAATATTTCAGGAGCTTTCAAAACGTGGTGGTGGTTGTGAGCACCCTGTGCAGTGACCAGTGGCCTGGGGACTCACAGGAAATGCTGTATTCCCTGCTCTGAAGTGTTGTAAGTAGAAGCTCAAAGCTGTGAGCTGTGACTGGCTCAGGGATGATAGCATTGTGGATTTGCTGCGAGGAATTGCTTTTCAGTCACTCCTCTCCTTGTCCAGCTGCTTGCTGCCAAACCTTACCTTGATGCTGGAGAGAAGGGAGTTCTACTGACGCTTGCAGAGGGTCGTGACAGCTGCAGGGATGGACTTGTGTTTGGGGACAAGGAAGGAAGCAAGGCTGGATGCTGGGGGAAGTGCAGACAAGGCTGCCTGGATGGCACATTGAGAAGAGAGGAGAAGCAGGCAGGAGCTGGGTGAGAAACAAAGAGCAAAAGGATGTGTCCTGCAGCATCCCACTTGGCTCTGATTCATGTGTGGCTCTGCTCCCTTTCATGCAGGGAGGTGACTCTCATCTGAGCTTGTCCTTGCTTTCAGGTGGAGCTCAGCTTGCAGAGTGTCCCCAGAAGCCCTGGTGCTTCCTGTGGCAGGTGGCTGCAGGATGAGTGTGGGTGGCTGGCAGCTCCCAGGTGGGCTCTGTGCTGAGACTCACTCATGTCCTGAAATGCAAACTGATGTCTGTGCCACCTGAGCAGGGTGACTGGCTTGGGAGGAGCCTCTCTTCCAAAAATGCACATCCTGCATGCTCTGTCCTGCCCTGGTGAGCACCTTCCTGGTGTTCCCTTTTTTCCCTGGGACTTGCAGCCCTAGTCTGCTCCAGCCTGATGGGCTAAGCCTGTAGCTCTCCTGTCACATGGAGTCACAGAATGGTGAGATTGGTAGGGACCACTGAAGGTTATCTAGTCCAATCTCCCTGCTTGGGTAGGGTGCCCCAAAGCATATTACTCAGGGTTGTGTTCAGAAGGCTTTTCAGTATCTCCAGAGAAGGAGCCTCCACGGCCTCTCTGGGCAGCCTGTCTCAGCACTCTTGTCATCCTCACAGAAATGAAGTGTTTGCTCATGTTTCTCTCCTCCTACTGCTCAGCACCACTTTGACCCCTGCCCTTCAGACACTTGCATACTTTGATGAGGTCCCCTCTCAGTTACCCCTTGTTGGTGCAGGCCAGTGGAGTCTGTGCCTTGGGAATTGCATTTTCTCTTCTCCTGCCTGCTTCCCCCCGACTGAGCACAGCACTGAGGCACATCTTACAGTGTAAATAAACAGCTGTTTGTGCATCACTCGCCAAGAATGAGTGATGGTGTGAGGCACAGAGCCTATCAGCTGTCCCAGCCACCTCAGGGCTCTGTCTTGTTCCTCCCTGATCATCTGATCCTTGGGAAACTGGGCTGTCATTTATCAAGCAAGTGTCAAGTCCTCCTGGTTAGGAAAGTGGCACTGACTGAATATCTGTCCCTGCCATGCTGACGTAAGACAACAGCCTGAAGGTTGTGTGCAACCCAAAAGGTCTCACCAGTTCCTCTAACCAGGAGGATCTTGGTTGGCTTTTTTAAGTGAAGTAGCAGGAGGAATGCAGCACAGTGTGTCAGGTGTTGCCACAGTTAAATTACAGCGTTAACCACACGCTGACACGCTAACCAAACTCCTGACTTTTCTCCAGGAGTGCACTTTGCAAAAACATGCCTATGTGGGATAAAGGATGCTAACCCTCCAGCTGGGTTATGACCTGGAAATACAAAGTCATGGTTCCAGCTGGCAAAATGATGTCTGTGCTAGCCTGAAGCCTGCTCAGGGAATGGTGTGATAAGTGCTTGCCTGAGATCCAGCCTTCAGACAGGCTGGGTCTGTATTGTATTGCTGCTGGGAAGTGGGCAGCTCCACGTCTGGCAGGCCAAGTGCCTGTCCCCTCTTGGAGCATGACCTGGCTTGTCCTGCAAAGCCAGACAGGCTCCTGGGGTCAGCAGCTCCCTGTGCTTACCCAGAGAGCAGCTGTGCTGCTGAGCAGGGCTGGGGGGCACACAGGGAACTGGTGGGGTACACAGGGCTCTCAGACCAGGGGAAAGAGGACAGGCACGTGTCCTTCACAGGTACCTGCTTTCACCCCATAAACTGTTGCACAGAGGCTCTGCATTTGAAGCATCTCCTCAGGAAAGTCACTCCAGCAAGCTGATGATGAGGCTTAATTTATTTAAATAACATAGGAGAAGTTGTAAGAGCCCATGGCTGGAGGGCAGAGAGAAGGGAGCTGTGTATGTGTGAAAATTACTCAGTAGGGTTTGAAATGAGAAGTTTAAAGCTTGTTGTACAGTGAATTGGCAAGGTTGGTTGTTGCTGTCGCCACTGTTTGGGAGTCAGGATAAGGGGAAAGGTGAGATAAGAAGGATCCTGGCCAGAAACTGTTGCCAGTGAGCAGGGAATTGGGGTTCCAATGAGAGAGATGAGGGGAAGGGAGGGAGTAGAAGATGTGGTGGTGAAAGGGACAGAGACAATGACCTGCAGTGTAAGCAGCCTTACAAGGTGTTTTTCATGGCAGGCAGTAGGTTGGGTGGTGAACATGTAGTAAAAGGAAATGCTCCCATCTGGACTGGATGTGGGAAGATTTCCCTCTCATTTACTCCCAGCTTGTTCCGTTTTTTCTTTGCCCTCTTCTGATTTTGACTTTTCTGCCATAAATAATCCCAGTGGTTGTCTTCACTGCAGCTCATTGCTCTCTGTAGCAGTGCCTGAATGGAACAGATGCAGCTTCTGGCAGCTCAGCTAATTTTGTCAAACCATCCAGAGCTGTCAATGAAACCAAACTGAGATATGTTAATTATATTCCACTGGTATGTGGCAAAACCGTGGGCATTAGCAGGCTCAGTAACACTGCCTTGCCTGCAGAGCTGGGGAGAAGGTTTACATTCTTCTTTCCACGTGATGTTCCTTGAGACAGCAAAGTCTAGAAAGGATTCTTTATTAAAAAATCTCATCTTCTGGTGGTAAAACCTCTCTCTAAATCCAAGCAAGGTTGGAGGGCTGCAGTTTTTGGTTTTCATCCTGATTTTAGCAGCTCTACTTCCTTTCCTCTAGTTAATCAAGTGGAAAAGCAGCCAGCAGTTTTACTACCAAGTGCCTTGAGCTGGCTGTGTCCTGGGAGTGAGCACTGGTCACGATGTAATTGTATTGCTGCCCTTAGAGGACCCAGTTCCCTCTGAATGCAGAAACTCCTTCCTTTGGCCTGAGGGGGTCATTAAAAGAGGAAACAATATAAACTATGGAGACAGGAATTGGATCTCCTGACTTTTTTATAAGGGAAGATTAAAGGAACTGAGTATGTTTGGCTTGGCCCCAGCAGTGACTGAGGAGGGATGAAGACCATACCAGGGCTGAGGAGCAGCTGAAGGATGTGGGCAAGAGGGAGGTCACAGAACATGCTGGGGGGCACATGATGGAGGAGAAGCTCCTCGTGACAAAATACCTTGATGGGAAATGGATGCAATAAACTGTGCTGCTCTGCAGCATGATGGAAAACCTTGTTCAGTTGCTGGGGCCCACTGAGCAGGAATTTAAGCATCACACTTGGAGTTTGTGCTACAGGTCATGGTCTTTCCCAGCCAAGGGCTTTGGGGACAATTCTCTTCTTCCTAGAGGCTAAATGTGAGTTAACACAATTAGTATTTAATTGTAATTGTGAAAAGAAACTTCTCCCCCAGCTCTCTTAAGTTGTTTGGCCTTTGCCCTCGGCATTTTGGCGTTGCTAACTCTGGGCTGTTTGTATCTGCTCTGCTGCAGTGATCCCGGACTCGCTGCGGGTGACAGCGATCCCGCAGACGCTGAACAAGGTGGAGCACGACTCCCTGGAGCTGAAGTGTGAGGTGTCCAAGAGCACAGCCCAGCACAGCCACGTCTCCATCGCGTGGTACCGGCAGCGCGGCAGCGAGGCGCCCGTCGAGATCATCTCCCTGAGCCGCGACTTCGTGCTGCGGGCCGGCAGCGCCTACGCCCAGCGACAGGCCACAGGGGATGTGCGCTTGGACAAGGTTGGGGAGACCACCTCCAAGCTCACCATCTACAACCTGCACCCCTCAGACCAGGGCGAGTTTTACTGCGAGGCGGCGGAGTGGATCCAGGACCCGGACGGTTCTTGGTACGCCATGACCCGCAAGCGCTCCCAGGGCGCCATCGTCAACGTGCAAGCCACTGGTCAGTGTCTCCTCTGCTTCTTCTCCCTGGGCTGGGCAGTGGGAGGAGATGGAAAAAGGGGCTGTGCCGTGTTAGGTGGCTGGGATTTGGCTCCCTCTTTTGCCACGTGCCTCACTTGGGGGGCTGCTGGCAGGGTGAAACAGGGCAAAGGAGGGCCCAGGCACTGCCTGCAGCCAAGGGAAGTGTCAGCAAAGGGGCTTGGGTGGCAAGCCCTGTCTCCTGATGTGGTCAGGGATCTGGGGCTGGCACAGAAGCTAAAACATACTTTTTAAGCACTTGGTGCTAGCACAGACAGTGAGGATTTTGTTAAGTTAAGAGTGATACAACAGGGAATAAAACTAAAAATTTCAGCAAGCGCTTTTGTATGGCACAAGGTCTGTTCACAAGTCAAAATTCTTCTCCTAGCCCCCAGTGCACAGCTTCCTGCTAAGGATCTAAAGACCCTGGCTGAGTTCTTTGTTTTCTGGGACATTCTGCCTCTTGACTCTGGCTGAGCAGGGTGGGAGTAGGACTAGGTTCTAGGTCATATTCCACAGTGGTACTGGATGCTCCAGAGCTGCTGCCTGGAGGACAGGGATGTGACTGAGGAAGCCTTTGCTTGCTCTTTGCTTGATGGGCAAGAAGGTGGCTCAGTGTGAGCACAGCCCATCTGGTCTCCCACAGCAAAAACAAGTCTCTAACCTTTTTACCTCTGGATGTGCTTGTCTGAGTGCTCTTGGCTATGCAGGGAGTAGCAAGTTGTGAGCACCTGACATGAGGTGTGCTGGCTGTCGTGGTGTGCTTTGCCATCCTGACACGAGTCTCTCTCCCCAGACAAGGAGTTCAGCGTGCGGCTGGAGACGGAGAAGCGGATGTACATCGTGGGCGAGCCGGTGGAGTTCCGCTGCATCCTGGAGGCGCAGAACGTCCCCGACCGCTACTTCTCCATCTCCTGGGCCTTCAACAGCTCCCTCATCGCCAGCCTGGGCCCCAACGCCGTGCCGGTGCTCAACAACGAGTTTGCCCAGCGCGAGGCCCTGGGCCAGCTCAAGGTGGCCAAGGAAAGCGACAATGTTTTCGTGCTGAAGATCTACCGGCTGCGCCTGGAGGACAGTGGCAAGTACAACTGCCGCGTGACCGAGCGGGAGAAGACCGTGACCGGAGACTTCATCGACAAGGAGAGCAAGAGGCCAAAGAACATCCCCATCACTGTCATGCCACTCAGTAAGTAGGGGCGTGCCCATCCCCTCCTGAGGGCATTGCTGTACTGGGCAGGGAGCTGGGAAAGATGTGATGTGCCCGGACCACAGCAGTACAGGAGAGGGAGGATAAGAGTTCATGTGCTGTGCAGGCTTGGAATCCCTGCTGGCAAGATGTATTTCTTTTGTTGGGAAGGGGATGAAAAGGAGAGGTGTGTGTCAGGTTCACAGGTGGGGAGTCATGCCCCCACTTTGTAATGACACCAAGCTGGCTGTTCCATTCCTGAGCTGAAGGTACAAGTGACAGCCTGTGACTTGCTCCTTACATCTCGCTCCTGGCCTTGCTCTGCAGGGAGCTGGGTGCTCTGTAAAGTACTCAGCAGGCAGAGTGGGGAGACCAGCTTGGCCTAGGAACTGCTAGATTCCTGCAGGCTGTTATGTGATGGTGATTCAGCTGTCTTGCAAGACAGCTGTACTGGAAGAAACCAGGTGTGCTCCTTGAGCTGCAGTGCTCTTCAGCACAGAGCTCTGTCCTGGTCACTGTGTGGTCCACCAGCTCTGGTGAAAACAGCTGGAGGCTTGCCTTGAATGTGTTTTATATTTGTGAGAGAAACATGCTAAATAACAGGTTGAGAGGAGAGATTCCACTGACTCATTCCTTGTTTTGCTCTCTGAAACTCTGGTGGCCATGGCATGGTGAACCTTGCATGGGTTGCCCAGGCTACCACTGGAGTGGCAGTGGGCTTGGAGCAAGCAGAGGGTTGCTGCAAGAGGATTTTG
The DNA here is from genome assembly GCF_027579445.1 of Ammospiza nelsoni. Taxonomy (NCBI): domain Eukaryota; kingdom Metazoa; phylum Chordata; class Aves; order Passeriformes; family Passerellidae; genus Ammospiza; species Ammospiza nelsoni. The sequence goes on from NC_080634.1 coordinate 5,381,748, forward strand.
TGCTTTATTGGCCTCTATCTGCGAGATTTGTAGGGAAATACAGCCCTTTCCTCTAGCTTTTTTTTCCCCTCCTCATTTCTCCAAAAGAAATTCTATTTCTTTTCTGTCTTGCCAATATTTGGTCTCATTTGTTTGGCTATGAAAATCAGTCTAGCTAGAAATCTTGCAGTGGACAAATTTCTAAAACGTATTGTTTCTAGACCCAGCCACCTTTCAGACAGATTTGATTCTTGCCTTTGATAAATCACCAGCTGTAGGAACAAATGTGATGTTTTTTTTAAGGGTGCTAAGTGTCCATAACTGTGATGGAAGGCAGCAGGAGTAACCAGCACTCAGTATCTCTGAAAAGCCAGCCACAAAGCCTTACACCTCTGGGAAGCTCAAGATACCAGTTGTTTTTATTTGAACATTACCAAACAGTGATAGCTACCCAAAGTGGGAGTTTGGGAGAGCGTCTCCCAAAAGTTGTTGGTAGGAATGGATGTGGCAAGATGGTGATCATGGTGACGTGAATTGAAAAAGCCACGGGGTGCTGGAAGCATTTTTTTTTTGGCAGAGCCAGTTGGCACGCAGTGCATATTGTAGCAACAGAAATTCCCTCAAGCTTTGCCGAGATCCCATCCCGGACCTGTGACCAGAAGACACGGCAATGTCTCCTGAGCCGCAGGCAGAGATTTCTCCCAGCTTTGGCCTACACCTGCCTTGAGTGTGCAAGTCACCAGGAGCAGCTCGCTGCCCACCAGCTGTTTTTGGATGTGGTCACGCGTGAGGTTAAGACGTGCCTGGACCCAAACGCGTGGGCAGTCTCCTGCACCTGGTGGAAAGCGTCTCTGGCCAGCAGCTCGAGCAGTGGCGAGTGTGTGTCATCTCCCCTGTGTGTGTGCGTTTCTCTCCTTAGAGACCAGCATCTCCTTGGAGATAATCAACAACGCCACCAATGTCTTGGAGGGAGAGAGCCTGCGCTTTGGCTGCAACGTGCGCTCGGGCCTGGGGCCCCAGAGCCGCCTGTCGGTCGCGTGGCAGCTGGTGGACAAGCTGAACCGGCGCAGCGAAATCGTGCGTCTGGACCGGGAGGGCACCCTGCACCCCGGGCCCGCCTATGCGGAGCGCAGCAGCTACGGGGGCATCCAGGTGGAGCAGGTGCGCCCCGGCTCCTTCACCCTGGAGATCTTCAACAGCGTCAAGGCGGACGAGGGCCACTATGAGTGCCGGGTGGCCGAATGGACGCGGACGCTGGATGGGGAGTGGCAGATGGTTGGGGAGCGGCACACGAGCACCCCGGTGTCCATCACTGCTCTGGGTGAGTACTTGAGGCGTGGGGGGCCCTGGGGCCACGGTCCCCCATGTGCCTGGCCGTCCCCCAGGAGGTCACCTGCAGATCACTGAGGCTGTTCTCAGCGCTCCTGCCTGTGCTTGCCAGCAAAATGGAGGCACCAGCAGCCTGCCCGCAGCTCCTCATAGGTTGGTGCAAAACGCCTGCATGCGCCCTTGTGTGTGGGGGCAAAGTCTGAGGGGTGGCTGTGGCAGGAGCAGGGCAGGGTATGGCTGAGGAGAGGAATAGGGCTTCCAGTGTCCTTCAGAGGAGGGCAGCTGCCAGTGCCATGGTGTGTCCTGCCAGTACTGGAGCTGGGTTTTGGTCAGTGCAGTGGTGGTGCTCCAATGGCAGCCCATGGACATCGAAGCCTCCTTGCCTGCCCTGGGTAAACCTTACTTCTGCCCACACCTGATCAGGAGTGCAGAATGCTGGGCATCTGTTGGCACACAAAGCAGAAATGATGAGCATCTCTGACAGAAAGCATGAGTCAGGAATGGTCCTCGCTGTCTCTGCAGGGAGGCACTGAGCTGCTGGCCCAGAACCACAATGTTGTCCCTGACCAAAGTAAACCAGGACCTGGGATCACTGCAGCTGGTACTCTGCTCTGCCAAGGGATTCCTCTGTTCTAACAGTGAAGCCACATCAGTTTAGGAGAGGGCAGGTAGGGAGTTTGACATTGTGCGTGGATTGTGAGTTACTTTGGTCCTTTTGGGCTGGTTCCAAAAGGGATCTGCAGAAGGCTGAAGAAGGGATGACTGCTTCTATGAGGCCACTGATTTTCAGAATGCCAAGGCTAGGACAGTCAGGGAGCTCTATGAAAGGTTGAGATGGGAATTTTGGCAGGAGGGTGGGGATTGTGTGGCTCTTACTGGTACTCTGAAGTATTTGCTTTGACAAGATGTGTGTGAGACCAGACTTCAAAGTCATATTGTATTCTGATGAAAATCTTGCTTTTTTCCTCCTTTCCTCTATCTCCTTTACTCTTGACCTCCTTTCAGAGGCTGTTTTGTCTGGAGTTAGAAATCTTTTCTGTATAGCTTCCAAAAGCAGGTAGGGATGTTCTTTTGTAAAGAGCTAAAGCAAGATTCTCATCTAATTTCAATGGTGTCTTCCTCATGAGGTCAGCAGCATTTGTCCTGCTACAAGTCCCAAGTGTCAGCCCTTCCCTTTACTCTGCCACTTGTAAAAGTCTTGAGATTGAGCACTGAAATTTTAAAATGTGTCACTTCTACTCTTGTTAAAATTTAAGATGCTCAGAAGTGCACAGCAGTTCCAGAAGATGTGATGGAAAAGTTGTTTCACCTCCTCTGCTCCTCAGTCACCGGCTGTTGAGCATGTTCTGCCTAGGCTTAAGAAATTCCTAGCTCTCTTTAACTAGCAAAGCTGAAGTACCTCATAAAAATATAGTAGAGAAACTATTGGGTATTGTTTTGCTGCTGAATCTGGTTGGGTTTTTTTTGTTCAGCTTCATGTTTTTGAAATGTCCTGAGAAAGTCAAATTCAGGGTACTAAGAAAAAAGCAAGAGAGGTTTATGGCTTCAGAAACTGCTGTTCTAAAAAAAATGCAGTAAATTTAGTGACACTCACATTTCAAGTTAAGGTCTCATTGTTTGCCAGTCTGCTGGGGTAGGAAACTCTTTAAATGATGATGTTAAAACCCACAAATGTAACCACAGGATGGTTCAGAAGCGGCAGCCAGAAGAGAGAGATGTGCTGGCAGAAGAGACCAGATGTTCCTGAACTTCTGAGGCTCTTGAGTGCATGGCACAGACTTAAGTCCCAGTCTGGCCACGGAAGGAGGGGTTGAGGGAGTGATGTATTTTTGTAGGGAGGTTTTACAGAAAATCAATCCACTTTTATGCTTTTTGTTCCAAGTCCCAAAAGAAGAAGGGCTTTTGTTTGTTAATTTAAGTGCCATGACGATGTTGATGGAGTTGAAGACCTGAGAAACACACCTGGCTTCTGCATGACTTCATGAAGCTTCCTTGCCCAGGCCAACTGGAGAGTAAACTTGATGAAGTCACCTGGTCTTGGTGAAATTAAGTTGGCTTTCCAGGGCCTTCTCTGGCTCAGGGTTTCTCTGTGCTGGGCCTGCTTACTGGGGCAGGAGGGCTTATTGAGGGATACGAAGGTGAGGACTTATGTGGGGCTGAGACACAGCAGCTCTGCAGGGGAGGCAGCCTGGGTCTCACACTGCCCTCCTGGGTAATCACTGAACATGCTGTGAGAGGCTTTAATCCCGAAGATTGACCTGTTTTCTCAGTAATTAACATGTCCTGGAGCTCTGGCACGGTGACGCCGTGGGGTTGCTGGAAGTGAGCAGATTTGGCGGTCTCCATGCTGTGCCCGGTCTGCCTGCTGCAGCAGGGAGCTCCTGGCTCATCTTTTGGAGCCAGTGGCACGCTGAAGCTCCATGCTGATCCAGAAGATGTTCCTTTTTTGACTGTGCACTGTCTGGGGTCTCCTCCAGCAGTGGCAGCTCTGCTGGGAGCTGGGGTAGTCAGCGCTGCAGGGAGAGGGGGAACTGTCAGCCCATTTGGAGCGCCCCATGGAGCCTCTGAGGAGGGGAGCACTTCTTGGGGACATTGGCAGAAGAAAACAAGGTCCCTGCTGAGTCTGCTGGCCACACTGAAGTGATTGGAAGAGAAGAACGTGTTTCTCTCTGCAGCTTGGTTCAGATGAGCAGTGGAAATACTCTGCCTGAATATGTACGCCTGACTGGCTAACTGGAAAATGTTACTTTTTAATTACTAATAGACTGCTAATTTCAACTCCTCCAAACAAACAGAGTGCTGGGGCTAAACAAGTCAAAGTGTATTGACCAGCTTGCAGAGTGGCAGACACATGAGAATAACTGCATAAAGCTGTCCTGGAGTTGTGATCTGGAAGAGAGCAAAAGCTGTGCTGTGTGAAGAACAGGAGCAACCAGCTTTTCTTTCAGTTTGCCTCCATCCTGGGGTTTTGTAACCATTGGCACCTCTACAATGCATGTTTTGAAGGCTGCTACATCTTGCTTTCCTCATTCTTCCTCCAGCTGCAGCAGCCAGATGCAGACCTGGGTAGGGGGACAGAGCTGGACCCCCTGCCCAAGAGGTGGATGTGAATCACAGGGGGCTGCTGCTGAGTAGCTACTCTGCCATAAGGTGCTCTCCCTTGCCATTGTGCTGCTGCATTTCCATACAGGGTTTGGCAGCCTGCAGAGGCTGTGTCTCAGGGGATCTCACTCCTCTGGGCAGAAATTGAGGGCAATCCTGCTATGGCTGCAGCCCATGCTCACTCAGGCCGTCACTGCTGCTCAGGGCGTCACCACTTGTGTGTTTTTGCCTCTGCTTTTCACCTCACTTGGCCATAGCAAATGAGGAGCTGACACAACTCGCGTGGCTGATCACACCGCTGGATGACCACGCTGGCTTTTGCATGCTGACAGCAGGGCCCCCTCAGGCACGTGTGTCTCAAAGCCCTCTCCTCTCTTCCCACAGAGGCCGGGTTTGCCGTCACCGCCATCTCCCGCACCCCGGGCGTCACCTACAACGAGTCCTTCGACCTGCAGTGCATCATCAAGCCCCACTACCCGTCCTGGGTGCCGGTGTCGGTGACGTGGCGCTTCCAGCCGGCGGGCAGCACCGAGTTCCACGACCTGGTCACCTTCACGCGCGACGGCGGCGTCCAGTGGGGCGACAGGGCCGCGGCCTTCCGCACGCGCACCGCCATCGAGAAGGCCGAGTCCAGCAACAACGTGCGCCTGAGCATCAGCCGGGCCAGCGACACCGAGGCCGGCAAGTACCAGTGCGTGGCCGAGCTGTGGAGGAAGAACTACAACAGCAGCTGGACTAGGCTGGCGGACAGGACCTCCAACCTGCTGGAAATCAGGGTCCTGCGGCCAGGTGAGTGCTGAGGGTGTGTGGAGGGGGGATGAGGGATGGGGTATTCTCAGAGTCTCTGTGGTCAGGATCACCCTGGAATGTGTTAGAGAGTCTCTTTTCCCAGCCCGGCAGCCAAAGGAGTCAGGGTTCTTCTATTCTTGTTCTCAATGTTGTTTATTTGCTGTTAGCTAATACATTCTTTCTCCAACCCGCTGAGGTTTGTCTGGCAGGTCAGGTTGAGGCACACTGACCACTTCAGAGGCAGTTTTATCTTTTTCTACTAAAAACTACGTATACATTATTTACAATAATTTTCCAATACCTATCATCTATGTTAGACAGTGTGTTTCTACTCTAAACCAATCCAAATGTGCCACCATCACTCAGAAGGTGAGGCTAAGAAGAAGAAAGAAGAAGGACAAGGCACACCCAAATCCCTCCATCTTGGCTTCTGAACTCCCATTCTAAAAACTCAAAATTCTGCTTTTCTATCTTGTAACAAACTAACTTTCATTCTACTTAAACTTTCCTGGATTGTGCATCCTCATATAAAGTTGGTAATTGTTTTTCCAAGGGCTAAATTCGAAGGTACAGGTGGTTTTAACTCTGTGCCACCTCCATTTATCAGGGCAGACTCGTAAAAGAGAGGAGAAGAATGGGGCAAACAGGATCAAAGAGAGAGATGTGTTGCCACCAAAGCTGCCCATGCACCATAGGTGGGTGCTGCTGCTCTGGTCCAATAACTGGGTGCATCTCTCACTATGCTGGAGGCACCTTCAAAAACAGATGGTGATCAAAGAGCCTGATTTTCATCCTCACCAGAAATTGAGCCCTTTTGGCTGAAAGTCTCCACAGCCATGGGTGCCCACACAGAGTGTGCAATAGATAAGCAACAGGCGCCTGGCATGGCAGGGGCAGTCCAAAAACCTACAAGGTGTTGTCCCTGTACTGGAGTGAGTGAGGGGCCTTCTGTAGGCCTTGTCACTGACATATTGGTGGTGTCCCTATTGTGCATGGAAGGTGCAAACTTATGTGGCCATGGTAGCTGTGGGCTGTTGCTGAGCTGAATTGTGTATGGCTGTCTTGGCCTTAGGGATGGAGTTGGTGTCTGGAGTGAGGCTTTTAACACCTTCAAGACTGTTTGCTCAGGTCCTTGGTGCATGTGAGTTCTCCTTTTATGTTCCTGTGCAGAAGGACTCCTTCCTAGGGTCTCTGCTGGTTGGACTTTGTGTTTTTCCCATCAGTATCCCTGTTCCACCTTCCCCAGCCCTGTCTTTAGACAACTCGGGGGATGCTATGAGCTTGAGCCACCTCATGAGCCCTCCATCATTTTTCTTCCCTCTCTCTCCCTTGCCCTCATCTCCAGTTTAATCTTCTCCATTTATCTTGATTATGCTGCCTTGTAATACATGTTTTACTGCTTGCAAGGTCGAGTTGGTGATGTTCGTCATTTTAGCTTACTTCCTTAGGAAGCAGTGGTGAATGGATGTGGTCCCAGGAGTAACATGCTTCTTCACAGCCCCATGCATGCCTATCTGTGTGTGAGACAGAGAGGGAAAGAGAAATCCTTGATGACAGCTTCAGGAAGAGAGCCTGTGGTGTCACAGCTCAGGGTGGCAGGCAGCTCAGTTAAACCATGCTCTGGCAGCAGTAACACTCAAGTGATGCCTTAACAGAACAAGTTGTCCAAGTCTCCATGGTTTCACCTCTCCCTGTCTCCCAGCTGCTCAGCAAATGACTCCAAAATAAATCATAGCTGTCAGTTCAGTGAGCCTTGCATACTGTTTGAGGCTTTATGGCTCACAAGTGGGGATGAAAGAGAAGAGGGGCTCCTCAGAGCGCTCCCAGCACCATGGCTACACCCTCTCTGTGTTTTGTTACTGTGTCCCAGGCAGCCTCCTGGAGCAGGTGGTTGATGTTCTCCATGAATGAAATGTTGGCAGTCAGACCAGGGACTGCTCTGGTTCTCTCAGAGAACCTGTTGTTTCTTTCTTGGTGAGCTCTTCTTGCAGCAGAAGGGGAAGAATAATAAGTTCACACCAGCTGCTTTCTGAAACCAAAGCTGGCAGGAGACCATGCACAGTAGTCAGTGTGAACTAGAAGTGGTCCCCATGTGCAGGAGTGGAGATGTAATTTGTGTTTGGGGCTCTCCTTCTGCTGTGGTATCTGGTCTGGGTCTGAAAACCTGGGTCTGTCATCCCCAAGGCCATAATCCCTTTCCCCTGAGGGTTCACCACCATTTTCCCATCTGGAGACATTGCTTTGCCCTTTGCCTTGCCCCTTTCCAGGCTGAGAACAGCATCCAGCATGGAAGGCTTAGTGGGCTGATATTTGAGCGATCCATCAGGATTAGCTGTGTCCTGTCCTTGGAGAGGACATGTGTGGTGGCTCCCTGGCACTTAGAGTTTCCTTGGGTTTTAGGGGAAGCAGAGGTACCTTTTAGGGGAAGCAGGGGGTTCCTTTTGAACCCAAGTGACCCTGGAAACGTTTGGTTTCAGGCTGAGCTCTCAGTGCTCACTGAGATGCCAGCTGACCTCACTGTTCCCTGCCCCCTTTCTTGCACAGCACAAAGGGGACACAGCACTCGGGTCCTGCCTGAGGGAGGAAGGTGGTAGATAGCTTCAGACAGGTCAAGGGGAAGACCCAAGGGCTGTCAGGCAGGCTCTGTTCCCATCTCCTCCTTGGGTCTTGCTTCTCCCTGCCAGGTGTCCAGGGATGAGACAGCAGGCACTGTCTGGGAGCAGTGCCTGTCCATGTGGTCTGCAGAACTCAGACAAGGGCAGCAGACAGTGTACAACAGGGGCTGTGCTGCAGTCTGGGCAGGCTTGGGTGTCTGCAGAGTGCTCTCTATTTTGGCAAGGAGGCTTGGGGCAGATTTGTGCTGGTGTATTAAATTGCCGTTGTCACTGTGTGTGTTACTGCACTTATCATTCCCCTGCAGCACAGATGGGGGGGTGATTCAGCAAAGTCCTGGGGTCTGAGTGCTGGAGAGTGTGTCTGGCAACAGCAGAGTAAGAAAGCAGGGCTTTCACACAACACCCCCACTCTCAGAGCACCTTCTCACCCCTTTCATGCTCATGCAGCTCCCCACCCCTTCATCCTTGTGTTGTCCCCTGTCCTGTTCCTTCGTGACTAAATCTGGATCAGGCGCTCAGGGAGAAGCTGCAATCGCCTCTATAAATCTGTCCTGTTGCTGCTGGGATTTTGACAGTAATGAACATGGGAGGAGGGATGGCAGGGGATGATAACTGAGCAGACTCCAGGGGTGCTGGGCTCCTCACTGCTTTTTTGCAAGCCAGTCTACAGCAGATTGATTGACCTGGGAGCCGTCGAGCAAACAAGGCAGTCATGCTCTTCATTAGAGCATTAATTATCTTCCAGAGGCTCTCCAGGGGCTGCTTCTTAAAGTTTGGTTTATTAGGAGCTGTCAAGTTGAAACCATCATGGAGTGGGGGATGGAGGCTTGTCAGGCTGGCCTTGGAGGAGCTGGAGGTGGCTTCTTCCTGAACCTTACTTTAGCAGCGGGGTGAGCCATAGCTGTGCTCTCCCTCAAGCCCTGCATTCAGGTGGGTGCAGAGCCCTGTGCTGCTTTTCTGCTCTCCACAGGAAACCAGAGAGTGGCTGTGCTGGGCTAGCAGAAACTAACTAATGGCCAGAGAAACCTAACGAGTGGAGAATGAAGGACTCTTACCTCTTTGTCCAAGCCCATCCATGGCAGCCACAGGGAGACTGATCAGTCTCATGTTCCTCCTTCTCTCTGAAGGCTCAGTGAGCAGCCAGGCAGTGGATGGTTGTGACTGTGCAGGCTTAGGATGCTGGGAAGATGAGGAGGGCACGAGGAGTCTGCTTTATAGCACACTTAATGCTGAGAGAGGAGGACTGATTTTCAAATAATGTCTTTCCAGCAAGACATTTGTGGAGTATAGTGAGAAACTTTCCTTAACTCAGATATTTCTGTTAATGCCTTTATTCCATCTCATCTTAGTAATTTTTAGTAATTTCAGTGGTTAAGGAATCCTCTCAGGCATGGTTGTGAAAGATGCCTTTTGTACTACAGGTGGCCAGTGGAATACCAACCAGACTCTTGAGTGGAGGTTCAAACAAGTGTTTTTCAAAGGCCACAAAGTCTCTGCTTGAACCTGACACTTCTTGCTTCTGGCAGCATCCAGCAATAAAGTTAAGCAAGGAGAGTTAATGAGCTGCAAACTTCCTTACAGAAGTGAAGTCTGGAAACTGAAGTTTGCTGCTTGCTTGATCCCAGAGTGGTTTTGCTCTGTGGAACAGCACTGCTTCCCTGCTTTACAGCTGCCTGCTCCATCTGGCAAATGGTTGTACTCCTGCTTGAGTGCTGAAGGAGTTCAGGAAGAGCTCAGAGAGGCCTGTTTCTCAGCAGCAGTGGCTGTGGCACAGAGCAGTCTCCTCTTCCCTGTGTGCTCGAGGTTTTGCTCCTTTCCCTTCACTGCCAGTGGGGTAAGAGCTGTTGTTCCTCCTCAGAGCTGCTGCTCCTTCCTTGCAGCACACTGAACACATGAAATGAAGGGGCTCAGTGTTGCATCACCCAGAGCTGTCCCCTTGCATGGACCTGCATTAGTGACCCAGCTGGAGCCCTTTTTCTTCTGCAGATAGCAGAGGTAGGGTTGATTCTCCTACCTTGTACCCCAGGTAATCTCCTACTCCTGTCCATTTGCCCTGAGGAGCTCTGTTGCTGCACTTGCCAGCTCCTCTGGGACAGATTCTCCACTGTCACCTCTTGGTACAGTTATTTATCCCAGGCCATGTTTAGCCATCACTCCCTCCTCTAAACATCCCTGTCCTCTCAGGTGTAAGCAGCAGGGAGGGAGCTAGTGCTGGATGTGCTGCTGCATTCCTGATGCTGTACTGGGGATGGTGACACTGGCCTTGTGGGGTCAGAGATGTGATTCACCTCTCCCTGCATTTGTTTTCCTTCTGGGAGTGGTGCTGCTTGGCTCCTCTGCAGCTTTTTCTGTGAGAGCTTTTTCTGTAAGAGCCAGGTGTGTTGAGCTGATTGCAGCCAGTTATGTTCAAGGTTTCTCTTGGGACTCCAGCCTGGAAAATGCACCCAGGGGCGTGACCTGAGAAGTTGAACTTGGAATGGATGAAGCATCTTGGATGCATTACACACAGGTGAGGAGTGTGGCAATGCATCCTTGCACCTAGTGGGACCTTAACCTGACTCAGCCTGCTCTTTGTATGCCCACTGATCTTAGGGCAGGCAGTCTTTCTTTTCAGCCCCCTGACAAGACTGACAGTGCCAGGAGACCTGGGCCATATCCAGGCTATGCTGCTCTCTTCAGATTAGCTCTCTCCATGGTTACTTTGTAGATCCAAATTTTTCACTTCCGTTTCAGAGTACTCTCTGCTTTCTCTCTTTGATATCTCCTGAGCAGTTTTCCATTCCTGTTTGCAGTGTGGATGTATAAAACTATGGTGTCAGCCTGTTTGCAGTCTGTGCACATGCACCTTCTTTGATGTTGTCTTGAACAGCTTCTCTCTCTCCACACACTTTAGCTTCTCATTGATTCTCTGTTTGCTTTTCTTGGACTAAAACACTCTGCTGTGAGCAGTACTTAGATGGTGTCCAGCTCTAAAGCTTTGTGCCTCCTCCTGCCCTTGAAGATCTCAAAAGCAGAGTCAGCAGGGGCAGCCCTTGAGGGAGAGGGAGATTTGAGGTGATGAGCAGCTTTGCAGCCAGGTGCTGACCACTCTTGTCCTGCCCCAGTCTCTGCACGGAGCCCCAGCTGTCCGTGAGGTGAGTGGCCTTGGGGCCAGCAGGCTCAGTGCTGCAACAGCACAATATTGCTCTTGCTGCCCTCTCAGCCCTCCAGTCAGAGCAGTGCCCAGCCTAGGGTCCCTCCCCATATGCCCAAGCATCACCTTTGGCAATCCACCTCTGTACATGGTACCTGCACCATTTTTCTGTGCTCTGTATCCTGAGGAATCTCCTGGCATGAGAAGCTGCATGTTCTGACATTGGTCAAAGACTGAATTCCTGGGTTCACTGAGCCTGAGATCTGCTTCCTTACAGCAAAATGGCTGCAAATATGCTGAACCTGTGGCTCAGGTTATTTTATTTTAACATATGTATGTCTACATAAAAGTTTCCTCTTAAGGCCATCTTATTTTCTTAAATAGGCATTTGGGATGCTGCTAAAGAAAATTACTGTAGTGTTCCTTGTCCCAGTTAACAGAGAAGCAGGGAGTTCAGATGGTGACGGATCTGTAGCCCATCATGCTGAAATATGTCCTTACTCCTTAAGAAGTTCAAGAATACAATTTCTTCAGAAATGACAGATGGCTCATTTCACTGGGTTGTTCTTCCAGCTGTAGTTGTACTCACTAGTTATGGAAGGAGCATCATCCATGAGCACTGAGTTTTGGAGAAATGGTACCTTCAGCTGCAATTTAATGTTACCATTCCCAGGATGTGGTAATAGTGGCTCTCAGGTGGGAAGTCAACTCCTGCAGGTGGAGCTGACCTTGCACTTTGCTGCCCAGAAGGAGGTGATCCTCATCCCCAGTGTGGGCTGCTGGCTGCATGGTCCTGTCCATTCCTTGTGCTGGCACAGGTGCTGCTGTGCCACAGTTCAGTTTAGTACACCTGCAGAAAGCTAGCCCAGTGGAAGGGAGCAGTTAAAGGTGAGTGGAGTGAGCTAATGCTTGGATGAATTCAGCTGGGTCCTTCTCACAGGGGACTTCTCTTTGCATGGAGAGCAGCACCTGACACTGGCAGGGCTGGTGTGCCAGTATCCAAAATATCTCCTGATCCTGCCTGAGGTCTGTCTGGAGAGCTTGCTCTCTGGGTGGCAAGAAAATGACACTTCACACCAGCCTAGGCAGCTCATCTCTGCCTGCCCAGCACTCAGATTTTCAGCAGGAGCTGCTGAAAATGGCCAAGTCAAACACAGTGTGTGTGAAAGTCAGCCCTGCACTACAGGGTGCAGTTGTGCTCTGAGCGTGCAACTGCACAAAACTGCCAAGTTGTTTTGTGAGGGAAGAAATATCTCAGGAAATCCAGCCTCCAGCATGGCATGGGAGCTGGTGTGTGGTGCTGCTGTGTGTGTTACAACTTGCTCTTCGAGTGCATTTAATTACTTTTTTTTCCTAATTGACGGAGCACTCCTTTGTTTGAAATCTTTCTGACGAGGAGTTGATTAAATATCTCTGTATGTTATTTTTTTATTTCTTTATCTGCAGTGTAGCTTGGTAGTGAATTTATCTTCCAGTGATCCTATCTCCATATTTTAATTTACAAGTGATCAGTGAACTGTATATTGTTTTCTGACAGCAGGCACAACTCATGCTGCGAATCTTTTATTCCTCCCTCCCCTCTTCTCTCTGGTGCAGAACTTTTATGTGCATTTCAGGCTTTTGCAGGAAAGTTTCCGGTTTTAGGTTTGTGAGGCATTTTGCTTTGGCGGGGGGGTACATTTGTTTCTTGCTGTTCTTTACACTGACATGGTTTCTGTTTCTTGGGGAAAGCCTTGTTTTTCCAGGCCAGTGGTACATCCCAGCTGGTGGTCTCTGCCTTAGCCTTGGCTGGACCGGGGAGGCTGTGAGCTTCCCAGCTTTTTCCATCCTTGCCTTTCCTGTATGTGCTGGCAGATGTATGGCTTCTGGGCTTCAAAAAGCCTTTCTGGGTCACACGTGCCTTCATTCCTCCCCAAGGCCCCACTTGGTTACCTGCTGGTTTGCTAGCTGCTCCATAGCCTTGCCAGGCTGCTCCCTAGCCAAGCACATGTCCTTGTCACTGCCTGCAGTCTTCACATGCAGAGATGGACTTGACCTGCTCCCCCAGATGGATCTGCGGTCTGACTGTGCTGCTTTTGGGGAGGGGCAGGGCATGGGGCCACTTGTAGGAACTTTGGGATGATCAGGCTTGGGGCTGGAGCTGGTGGGGGTGCGGATGAGCAAGGGGATCCAGGGCTTGAGGAGAGGCGCCTGTTTTGCTTTGCCACAGCACCCTTTGACACCATTTTGAGAGCATCAAACTCCACTCCCCAGGCTGCAGTGGCACAGTTTCCTTCAGTCCTGTGCCTGTGCTTGGGGCTGCGTGCTGGGCAGGGCTGTTGGACAGGTGATGGTCAGCATGGACGTGTGCAGCTACTTAAATACCCGGCTGGTCTTGCTGCAGCAGCAGCTGCTGTGAGCCTGGGGAGTGTCTGGGCTGCCTGCTGGGCTGTGGACTGCACAGCAACTTGCTGAACACGTTGAAATGCAGGTCACTTGGTGGTGAGAGTCATAGGCTCAGCTCTTTTGTCTGACCACAGGGGAGGGGGCTGAAGCTGAGCCTTCCTCAGGAAAGGGTTAACGCTGTCTTTCCTTCCCACAGAGCTGCTCTCCCAGTAATTCAATCTTGTCAGCCTGTTTGCAGGCAATAATTCATTGTTATAGGAACACTACAGTAAAGTGACAAGTTAATAATGGCAGTAATAATGGCAGGCAAAGTCTAATGCTATTTCCCTTTCTGCTGCTCCTGTTGCAGGAGCAGCCTCCCATGTTGGCTAATGCAATTTGCAACCTCACTAATCCAGTTTCAGGAGGAATTGTGTTCAGTTAAAAGAGAATAGCCTGAGCTGGGAGCTGTGCTGCCATGTTCCTGCCTTCTCTGGGGAGGCTGCCCCAGTGCTGGAAGCCTTTGTCTTTACTTTGCTGTGATTTCTGTGCTGTGGTTAAGCTTAATGAGCACAGTCCTCCTAGGAGCATCTTGTTTTCTTCCCTTCTGCAAATGCCTTTCTTCTGATGCCTCCTCTCCAAAAGGACTTGCACATGTTTCCCTTTTGAAGGTTGGTTTGATTTCAGCTAACCTAATAAACGTGAGTCACCCGGCTCTCGCCATGCTGAATCAGTAGGCTGGCGTGTACTTGCTTGACTCTGTTCAGTCATTAAAGCAGGAGTCCTTGCAGTGTCTGGGGAGCTGGAGGAGCCTCCTCAGCCCTGCTTTGTGGAAGGGAGAAGAGCCGGCAGGGGTCTGAATGTCAGTACATGTCTAAGCCTGTGGCAGTAACCTGCACACTGGTCTCTTGAATCCCAGGCAAACATCCTCCTGGAGGAATTCAGGCTTTTCAGGCCCTAGTGAGGGACATTATGAAGCACCTCTAGGATGTGACCACAGGCTGAGGGGATGGCTGAGTTTGTGCCAAAGGCGTGGCCAGTGCCCTTCAGGGCTGTACACTGAGTGTACTGGGGAGAGACGGGCTCCTTGCAGAAGTCACCATGGGGCTGTGCTGCTGGAAAAGAATCTCTCCTGACTGGCCTGCTAAACCCACAGTATGGTGTTAAACCAGGGCTGGGCTCAGGTTGGGCTGGCCTCATTTCTGCTCCCCCTGCACACGCACCTCAGCACAGTGAAATCTCGGTGGAGGCTTTTAAAATTAGGACATTTCCCCAGAAAACTTTTTGCAACATTTCATCGGTTCTTTCCAAGCAAAAGGGTTCTCTGGAGGAACTCTCCCCAGCGAGCAGCAACCTCCAAAGTGGAACACTGCCTCCCTGCTGTGGTGCCAGGGCTTTCTGGGGACTCTCTGGGATGTGGTGGCCATCCTCCTGCCCACCCTCCTGTGCCACAGCTGCTGTTCATGCAGAGCTGGCCCCTTCCTCAGTGGATGGCCCCCTCCTCCTTTGCTGCAGGGGCAACATTCTGGGGTTTTGTGTGGGGCTGTTTTGAGGAAATGGTATCTTCATCTGCTTTTAAACATTGCCTTCCCAGGACTTGGTAATTGTGGCTCCCAGGTGGGAAGTAAACTCCTGCTGTTGTGTTTTCTTGCTGCCTACAAGGCAAAATGATGTAAGGTGTTTGAGAAGGAGCATCTTCTTATCACAGCATTTTTAGGTACAGGTTGCAAAGTGCTTTGCTAAAGGTAAGTGTTGTAACCCCAGCTGGATGATTAGGAAACAGAGGGGAGGGAGCCAAGAGGCAGCAAGTCAGCAGAAAAACCATGAATCACATCACTGTCTCTGTTCTCCTCCTCTGATGACTGCTCTCCCTGCCCCCAAATATTTGTATAATTGTGCTTACCACATGCTCAGCTTGAGGAGCCTGCTTGATGGTGTGGAGAAAACATCTACTACATATCAGCTTGTAGAGGATCTGGCTGTGTCACAGCTTGCTGTGGTTGTAAAGTGTGTCTGACCTGAGGTCCCAGCCAGAGGTGCAAGCTCTGAGGACCAGAAGCTGCCGCATCTTGAAATAATGATTAAAAAAAACTAAGAGGTTTCTAACCATGACTTGTTGCCAGTGTAAATTGAAAGCCTTAATAGCATATGTAGGGCCAATTACAGTACATTAAGGTACAATATCCTCTTTACTGGCACTCTCCAGGGAGCCAGGAGACATTGTGGCAACAAGGATTATGGTTTGCAGATGATATGCACGATAACTTCACCTAGACGCAGGCACCTGTTCCTCTCACAGAGCAGATGTTTGGGAGGCTGTTAAGAGAACATCAGCCTCTTGACAGCCAGCAGAAAATGCTGGGTAACTGTGTCTGTTCACACTGCTGTGCCCACCACCTCTGCTGCCTGGCATGGGGCTGGAGCAGCCCTGCCTCACCTAAACCCCAGCCCCTGGGGCACAGGGCTCAACTCGAGTTTGAAGGCCAAGCCCTTTCCTGGCTCTCGGCCCAGGCAAATCCTCAAGCCAGGAAAGGGAGTTTCCCCCTTGTGGGTAGGGTGAGGTTTCACTGGCTGGGTGCCTGGGGTGTCAGACTTCTTGCAACCTCACTGGTGCATCAGCAGCTACAACCATTTCCATGTCATGGCAACATCTCTAAACCTGACCTGGCAGGCTGCACGTGGCATGGAGAGGCTCAGTTTGCACTGGAATAGGCTTACCACCACTATGGGAAGGGATGGATGGACTCCCTCGTGTTGTATTGTGCTATTCTCATTACCCTGGACCACCAATTTCAATATTATCTAGTTTCTGCTTTTTAAATAATTTATCCCAAATGCAAAATGAGCTTTGTGGATTTGTTTGTGTACCTGTGAACAGTAGCTGATGGTCAGCCCCATGGCAGAGCAGAAGTGTGAGTTACCCCACAAAGCTTCCCATGTCTTAACCAGGATCTTTCCCCTGAGGGTGGGACTGCCCCAAGGTAATCCTGTGTGTCTCAGGATTTCCAGCTTAGCCTCTGGTCCATAAAAGCCCTGAATCACTCCTGTAGGATCTGCAAAAGGTAATGAAGAAGAGATGGGTGCCTGTGTACTATGCAGGAAGCAGCCCCAGGATGTGGAAGCATTTGGCATTCACAGAATTGGAAAAGACTGACAATGTCCTCTCTAATTCTGTGGGAGGGAAACAGAACCTGCACTTGCATCTTCTGGTGTGCCTCCCTCAGGAAAATAATTCATGTCTGATGAAAAGTGCATTGGCAGGGATGTCATTACATATCACTGATACCTCTAATCGAGAGCAAACTTTGTGCACAGTGTTATATGAACCTCTGCAAGAGTATAGTCTGGCAAAGAGAAGACCTGTGATTCCCTGCCAGGGCTTGCTGCTCCAGCTGGGAGCAGCTGTAGAAGCACTACCTCATCAATATCTTAGAGACTCAGTGCAAATGTGGGCAAATTCCTGACTGCTGGCTGCAGTGGCTGCCAAGGATGGCTTGGAAGGATGGGGGGGTATGTGTGAAATTTAAGATCTCATTTTTGCCAGAGTTAGTAAGATTGCTTCCCCATTACTCTCAAAAAGATTTCTTCCCAAAGGTTGCATGGGAGCAGGGAAAGCTGCTGAGGGGCCATCTGAGAGTCCTTGGATGACCTCAGGGGCCCATGCTGTTTGTACACAGTGACAATTACTGTGATTATGGTCTGGGAACAAGCCCTCGCTGCTTCAGTGGAATACATCTGTCATGTACAAGGTGGGTCTGTTGCCCCAAACACTAAGATTAGAATTATTCAGTGTCAGCCATCCTCATTTCATCTCCTGGAGGTGCCATGATGTGGGAAGAGCACTGTGAGGGAGGGGTGCTTGCCTCTCAGCAGCTCTGCTCTGTGTGTACCCTGGCTTTGTGTGTGTGTGTGTGTTGATATTGAGCAACCCACCACACACTGTGTGTGTGTATATACTGCATTTTAATAGATATAGGGCTACTGACTTAACATACACAGTTGCTATAGTAACAAAGGTTTCCGTAGTAACGGTTGCAGAAAATATTCCAGTACCAATTAAAAATAAACTGTTTGGAAAGGGGGCTGGGGGAGAGAGGAAACTGCTGAGAACCACCTTCTCCTTTATTGGTTCATCTCCTAGGGACTTGGAAGATTGATTAATGCTCGAAATAACTGTTCTTGACAAATGGTGAGCCAAAAAGGTGGGATGAAGGGTGGGTGTGTAGCTAAAGCTGTTGTCCTGGAGTGAAACAAAGGGGAAGGAATGTGTCTGGGGTATGGCAGAAATGCAAGAGGGTGACACTGACTCTTTCCATTAGGTTGAAGTCCCTAGGGAGGAAAAACAAGGACATTTCCCCTCCTTTCCTTCCTCCAGTGTGTGCATGCCATACCACAGGCACCAGGCACTGAGTGTTTATTAGCATACTGATTAAAGCCAGGGGCAATGCAGGCTCCAGGGGAATGTCTGATGCGATCCAGGATGCCTATCTCAGATGTGATAGCGCAGAAAGCATTGCTGTGGTGGGAGTTCCTCCCATTTGAAGTTGTTTGTGCCCATCCTCTCCCTGGGCACTGTCACTCATCACTTGTGCCGACAGGCATCCGAGGCCCTGGTGCCCAAGGGAAGCTGGAAGCAAAGCATGATGCAAAGCAAGGAGCCCGTGCCTTGGTGAGAGAGAGAAGAAACATTGCTTCCTCACAAACACAGGATGCGTGGGATGTGTTTCCAGGGTGTGGATGGGCACAGGTCCCCTGGCAGCCTTCAGTTGTTTGTGCCTGTGGTGCCACGCTTTCGTCGTGCCACTTGTACCCAAGTTTTATTTAAGAGATTTGCAGCTCATCAGCAGCAAGGCGGCATTCCCCCTTTCAGAGGGGAACAGGGGTGTGTCTGGCTCGGTGGGAGCTCCCTTTCTCCCCTGTCTGTGGCTGGCAGGGACTCTAGGGTACACCGAGCACAAGTGTCACAGGAGGGCGCCTCGTGTCCTCCCTGCCAACAGGAGTGCCCTGGCTCAGGGCTGGGGTGACAGCACAGCGTGAGCACACACTGCAGCAGAGGCTCTGTCTTGTGTTTGTACAGGGAGAGGGGAGTTGGGAATCTGTGTGTCTCTCCTTACAGGAACTAGAGCCAATGATTCTGCTGTATCATCTTCAACACCATGGGACTGCTTAGCTACAGTGTGGGAGGCAGGAGAGGTGATGGGCCTGTGGCTTGTCCTAGGCTGTGCAGTTTGTGGTGGACTTGGAGCCAGATCTCCTGGCTCCAGGGGGAGCAGAGCTTGCTCCCTGCTGATCCCTTCCAGTCTGGTGCTCTTTCTCCTTTTCCAGTTGTGCCTGCACTTCCTCCCCTGGCTATTGCGTGTCTATGGGATGCATCTCACTGAGATGGCTGGCATGTGACAGCACTGGGGTCTCATTTAATTGCTTTCTCAGAAGTGGTTTTCTCTGGAACTGGTCAACAGCTCATTGCCCTGAGGTACAAGTGGTATGATTTCACCATGAGAAAAACCACTGAGTTTGGGTGTAGTCATCTTACTAAGTCTGGTGCCTCAGACCACTATGAATTAAAAAGAGTCTTTTAAAGGTCAGACTGTGAAAAAGCAGCCTCTCTTGCTGAGGGACACAGTGGGAGGATCCAGGAGTGGATAGGGGTTGAAAGAAGATATTTGAGTAATGTCTTACAGTTATGTGGGATCCAAGCAAGAGAGCACTCTGGTCTACCCCAAATCTGGTGAATTACTTTCCTGTGTTAATGACCCACCTCTCTCCATGCTTCTCCATTCCCTTGCAGTGACCAAGCTGCAGGTGAGCAAGTCGAAGCGCAGCATCACCCTGGTGGAGAACCGGCCCATCCTCCTGAACTGCTCGGTGAAGTCCCAGACCAGCCCCGACTCGCACTTTGCCGTGCTGTGGTACGTGCACAAGCCCTCGGACGCTGACGGGAAGCTCATCCTGAAGACCACGCACAGCTCAGCCTTCGAGTACGGCACCTACGCGGAGGAGGAGGGGCTGCGGGGCCGGCTGCAGTTCGAGCGCTCCGCCTCGGGCGGGCTCTTCAGCCTGACGGTGCAGCGGGCCGAGGTGCGCGACAGCGGCAGCTACTACTGCCACGTGGAGGAGTGGCTGCTCAGCCCCAACCACGCCTGGTACAAGCTGGCGGAGGAGGTGTCGGGCCGCACCGAGGTCACCGTCAAGCAGCCAGGTGGGGACCTCTTGGTATTGGCTCCTGTGAGATTGCCACCCTGTCCTGGCATCCTCATGCCTGCACATCCCTGCGTGGAAGGAAGGTTTTCCCTCCTTTGACTGGTTTTCCCTCCAACCTGAGCTGTTCAGTGTCCCCACATTAAGGTTGTCCATCTCCCATAGTCTACAGGGCCACTGCATCCAGCCAGGTTTCATTATCCTTGAGAGCATCATGTAGCAAGAGTGTTAGCTAGTGACTTACTGAGAGAGAACCCCTGTGTGTGTGACTGTCTGGGAAAGCAATTTTATTGTCTTGCATGCAGTTTAATTTTACTCTGTGCCTGGATCCTGGCAGGCACAGGGAGCCTTGTGTCTTTTCCCTTTGCAAATGAGATGGGAATAACGTTTAATGAGGTGGAGAGCTGGCTGCCAGGAAAGGAGAGATCTGCTCTGTGGGTGGTTTCTGAGCAGTGGATGACACTGATAAAGGTGAGCTGGTGGAGGAGCTAAATCTAGCCCCCACAAGCTGGGACAGAGGGGAGAGGCAGGGAGGCAGGAACTGTCCAGGGCATTGGTACTTCATGAGGAAGCCTGCCTTGTCCTTGCTCCAGCTGCCTGTGTCTGGAAGATAAAATCCCTCAGGCCAGATGGTTATTAGGGCTGGAGTAGGATAATTAGTGCATTTTCTCTGTCTGGGTTTGGCTGGCTAGACACAAGCTCTGTGGACAAGGGTGCGAGAGGGATGTTGGATATGGGCCCCAGTGCAGCTTTGCCTGGTCGCACACACAGGAAGCACAGCAGGGCATGGCTTGCTCCCAGTGCCAGCTCCTCATTTCTGTCTGCAGAGTCCCAAGATGGCTGAGGGGTGGTCAGGGACAGGGGGCTGTGACTGTCCCCTCATTTGCATCACCCAGCTCTCTCTGGGAAGTACAGTGCTTCTTGCTTGCTGCAGCAGCAGTACCAGGGAAGTCCAGGCTGGCCCTGGAAAGAATTGTGAGGGATTTGGGAGAGTTGGACACGTCATTTCGCATAAAAGCTGCTTCCAGTCACCCTCCCGTGTATCAATGAAGTTGAGGAGCGCAAACCAGGGATATTCCCGAGGCAGCAAAACACTGCGTGTGACTGTGCCCTCATGCCACTTCTTGTTTTGCAGCGGGGCTTCCCTGTAATCAGCTGTCTGTTCTCTACCTTGCTGGTTTTTTTCCTTTTTCCACGACAGGGGGCTTACTGCTTGGGGTGTGATGAGGCTACTGCCTCATTCTATGAGGAGAACAAGAAAAAAGTGAGGTGTGATCTCCCTTCATTAGGTCTTTGTGCACTTAAGACCTCCCAGGTCCTGGTGGGAGATGGTGGGTTTCCAATTCCCTGCACTAAATGGCTCATTGTTGGTGACTAGCCTGAGATTTTCAGAAGACACTAAAAAACACAAACCCTATTTTTTTCTCCTCCTCTAGTATTTTTTTTGTCCTTTCTTTTCTCCATCATTTTTTCCTCTACTTCCTTATTTCTTCCATCACACCCCAGGATTGTGGCCATGCAGGAAAGGCTTGTGGGGTGACAAAGGGCCCTTGCAGCCCTTGGTCACATTGCGTTTCTAACGTGCTTTTCCCACAGATAACCGCCTGCAGGTCAGCCAGACGCACAAGAACCTGACGGTGCTGGAGAACGAGTGGGTGACCCTGGAGTGCCTGGTGAAGAACCGCAGCAGCCCCTCATCCCAGCTCGCGGTGGAGTGGTCCGTGCGGCGGCCGGGCCGCGCCGACAGGGAGGTGCTGGCCTGGCTGAGCCGGCAGAGCACGCTGCACTACGGGGAGCCGGCGGCGCTGGGCGACCTGCGGGGCCGGCTGCACCTGGAGAGCCCGGCCCCGGGCCTGTTCCTGCTCTCCATCCACAACTGCACCGTGCGCAACAGCGGCGACTACGGCTGCCGCGTGGAGGAGTGGCTGCTCGACCCCAGCGAGCGCTGGTACAAGCGCGCCGAGCAGCTCTCCGGGATCAGCACCCTCACCGTCAGGCAGCCAGGTCAGTGAGGTCTGGGGCCATGAGCAGCCTTGTGCCCTCTGGGGCAGACACAAATCTGTCTGGCAGTGACATTGGGATCAGCACCCTCACCGTCAGGCAGCCAGATCAGTGGGGTCTGGGGCCCTGAGCAGCCTTGTGCCCTCTGGGGGCACACATGAATCACCATTTGTCTGGCAGTGGGATCAGCACCCTCACTGTCAGGCAGCCAGATCAGTGGGGTCTGGGGCCCTGAGCAGCCTTGTGCCCTCTGGGGCAGACACAAATCTGTCTGGCAGTGACAGTGGGATCAGCACCCTCACCGTCAGGCAGCCAGGTCAGTGGGGTCTGGGGCCCTGAGCAGCCTTGTGCCCTCTGGGGGCACACACGAATCACCATTTGTCTGGCAGTGGGATCAGCACCCTCACCGTCAGGCAGCCAGGTCAGTGGGGTCTGGGGCTGTGAGCAGCCTTGTGCCTTCTAGGGCACACACACAAATTGCCATCTGTCTGTCAGTGACACTGGGTCCGGGCACAGGGCAGGACCACAGGACAGACCATGCTAATTCCTTTATCTCTGTCTTCTTGATTGCACTCTTTTTTGGAAAGAGTGTAGAGCAAGTTCTGCAAATACAACTAGATGGGCTTGGCATTTTATCATTTACTTTATTTTTCTTCAGCACTTTTGGCAGATTAAATAGGGTAAGCTCCTGATTTTGCACACATTTTGATTGAGAATAGGACGGAAGAAGCTACCTGTGCTTCCCAGGTGTGTGCCTCAGAGGCAAGGTCCTTTCATGAGAAGAGGGCAGTGGAAGGCACACTGCTGAGTCTTACTGAGCTTGCTGTCAACCAGCACCCCCAGTTCCTTTTCTGCAGGGCTGCTCTCTAGCTACTTCTCTCCTAGTTCTACTTGTACATGGTGTTACTTGGACCAGTCAGTTCAACTTGTTAAATTCCATTAATTAAAGTCCAGAGCTCCACTCTATCTAGATCACTTTGTCAGGCCTCTTATCCTTCAAGAGAATCAGCAGCACCTCCCAGTCTGGTATTGTTAGCAATTTGCTAATGGTGCATTCAACTCCTGTATCCAGATCTTTGATAAATATATTAAGCAGCACTGGCCCTAAAACTGAACCTTGAGGAGCAGCACTGGTGACCAGTTACCAGCCAGAAATAGCCCCATTCACTGTGTCCCTTTGAACTCTGCTCTCAGCCAGTTCTTCACCCAGTGCACCATGAACCCCCCATCCCACAGCTGGAATGGTGCTGTGAGGGACAATATGAAAAGCCTTACTGAAATTGAAAAACTGCATCCACTGCTTTCCCTTCATCCACTGACACAGCAGGTGAAACAAGAATATTAAATTATTTAACCAGACTTCTCTGTGAAGCCATGTTGGCTGTGTTGATGACTCCATGGTTCTTTGAATGTCTTTCAGTAGTACCCAGAATAATCTTCTCCATAGTTTTTCCAGGAACTGAGATCAGGCTAACAGGTCTGTAGTCTCCTGTGTCTTCCCTCATGTCTTTCTTGTAAATTGGAATATATACTGGCCAGCTTCCAGCCAAAAAGCACTTCCAGACTCCCAGGACCCTTGGATATGTTCAGGAGGAGTTCTGCTCTAACACCTGATGAGTCCCATCAGGCCCCATGGACTTGTGGATGCTTGACTGACACAGCTGATCCCTCACAATTCCAGAGTCTGTGGATGGAAAAGTTACTGTTTCTGCACTCATGGTCCTCTGACTCATGGGACTGGGCAGCCCAAGGTCTATCAGTACTATGAAAGACTGAGGCAGAAAAACATTGAATGCCTCTGCTTTTTCTTCATCCCTATTAAATAGGTAACTGTCTTCAACAGGTATCAGTTCAACATTTTCTTCAGACATCTTGTTGCTATTAACAGCTTTTAAAAAGTGCTGACACAAGACTGACTAATTTCAACTTTAACTGAGCTTTTACATTTGTCTCTTCTCCCTGCATATGAGAACTACAGCTGTGTAATCTTCCTGCAGAGCCTCGTTTCCAGACATCATACAATTTCTTCCTCCTCTTGAGCTCCACAAGGAGTTGCTGTTCAGCCAACGTTGCTTGACTTAGGACTCAGTGAAGCTGCCTGCTCCTGTGCTCCCAAAAGGTGGTTCTTAAGACTGACCAGCACTGATGGACTCCTAAACCCTTAAAAGCAGATTCCCAGAGTACTCTGCTAAGTTTTGCCTGTTTTAGCAACAGATAAGATGCAAAGGCAGTTTACCTTGGAAAATACCAATTCCCTAGTTTTTGAGACATATGACTCAAGATTAAATGCCTATCTTAAAGGCCGTAGGACAAATAACAGTACAGTGCTCCTTCTCTGAGTACTTTCCAGCTTCTAAAGCAACCACTCTGCATGTTCTGCAGTGCTTCATGGCTGCCCATTCCAGCAAGGTGTCAGCCTTTTAGCTGTGCAGCAGAGCTGGCAAAAGCATGAGGTTCTGGAAAGATTTTAGTGGTCATTCCTGGCAGAGATTTGTACTGTGGAGGAGGAGCAGGGGACAGCAGAGCTCTTATCAGCCACATCTTTGCTCGGGAACTTTTGCTGGCCAAAGTGGCTTGAGCAGCCAGACCTCCCCAGGCAATCCCTGTGCCGTGCTGGGTTGTCAGTACAGCTCTCCATCCAGTGTGGTAATTGCCAGCCCTGATGGAGGGGATAATGAACAGCAGGAAAAATCTCTGAGGCTCCTCTTGAATTGCAGAAGAATGTGGAGTGGGAAGAAGAGAGGGAGTTGGGAGTTCACTAATTGAAGATTTTTTTTTTTCTAGAAGTGCTTTGTTGTTGTTTGTTTTTGTTTCATAGCAGTCAGTACTTAACAAAATGACTAACTGTGCTTGTGACTCATGTCTCATTAGTGAGGATCTCCAGCCTCATTTGTCAGGGCTATAATCATCAGCAAGGGGGGGAAAAACCTCTCAGCACCTTCAGACACCAATTCTGCTCTTTCTGTTTAACCCGCTAAAGGTGAGGGAGGCTTTGTGTTAGTTTTGACAAGCCATTTCCTTCCCTTCCTCCTTTTTGCATTCGTAGTCCCCAAAATTTCATGACTTAACTCATTCCTGCTTCTGCTCAGGAGTCTTCTTTGGGAAGGTGTGAACTGCAAATACTCATATTGCTTATGGCCTGAAGAGCTCGGGCCTTAATTGAGGTTTTCCTCACGGGACCATTTAAATAGTGTTGGGCAGGTGCTGTCATGAGAAGCCCACTGGGCACAGCAGCTCTGTGGCTGATGAGAGCTGAGGGACAGCAGCTCCCTCCTGAGAGACACCCAGGGTCTGCACAAGGGAGGGCTTGCCCAGCTCTCCTCACTGGAGAAGAAAGTGCCTCTCTCTTTGGTGAGTTATTGACTTGCCCTTCCTGCTCAGCTCAGCTTTGGAAAAGGCTTTTTAATCTTTAAATGGAAGCTTAGATCCAGACTGATTGTCATCCCTGGAGTATGTGCTCCCTGGCAAGATGACTAAACCAAATGTTAATTGCTCTTGAAGTCAGCCTTTAATCAACTCATCGTGGGTTCTGGCCACTGTGTCTCAGTTAGGTAAAAACATCTCTTTAGCCTTGCAACAAGCACTAGAGGAAAAAAAAGAGGAAGACTTTAGGAGCATCCTTGCTGCATCAGTGTTGAGACCATCTCTGTGGAGGAACCTCTTACCTAAGGACTTTCCAAGCTGCTGGAAAAGGTCTTCTCTTCTGTCATAATGATTTTCAAGTCCTTTGAGCACTCTCAGAGAAATAAAAAGCAGGAAGTGCAATGTTCTGTGCAGCAGTGTCTGGGGAGGAATAGCACATGCACCAAACCTTGGTATCCCGACACATTGCATGTCTGGATGAGCTGCCCAGCTTTCTCCTCTCATCCCTTAGCTGGGGTGAGGGTGGGCAGGGGTAGGAGGGTGCTTTCAGCCAGCACCTGTTTGACCCTGTGCCAGATGGTGAATGGTGAGGTGAGGATGCTGTGCCTGCAGGGTTGGCCTCAGCGGTCCCTGTGAGTCTTGGCAGGCTGCATCAAGATTGGGGTTTTGCTTGGATTGTTCCCAGCACCAGAGTCATGACAGTTTGTGTTGAGATAGAGTGGTTTTGATGATATCTCAGCACTCACCTCTTGATTTTTGTCATCTTGTCATCTCAGATCCCACCCTGCAGGTGGACACAGCCACGGCCAACCTCACGGTGCAGGAGAAGGAGTCCTTCCCTCTGGACTGCAGCATCCTGTCCCGCTCCAGCCCCGAGTCCCACTTTGCAGTGACGTGGTACAGCCTGCGGGCCAAGGAGGCGGGCGACCACGCGGAGCAGGGGGAGGAGGAAGAGGAGGAGGAGGAGAGGGAAGCGGTGCTGAGTGTGGGCCCTGATGCCATCTTCAGCCCCGAGGCTGGCCGCTGGGAGGGCCGCCTGCGCTTCCAGAGGCTTTCGGCAGTGCTTTTCCGGCTGACGGTGCTGCAGGCCGGCGCTGCCGACACCGGCAACTACTCGTGCCGAGTGGAGGAGTGGCTGGCGCATCCCAACGGCGTCTGGTACCGGCTGGCCCAGGAGGAGTCGGGGATGGTGGCTGTGCACGTGCAGGATGCAGGTGAGAACTGCTGGTGACTGTCTGGGGCCGTGGCCCTGGCATCCCCTGCATCCCCTGTTCGACCAAGATGAAAAGACCAAGGAGTGAGTGGGACTGACGCACGTCTGTGGTGCTGGTACTTCTCCAATCAGCTCAAGGGTTCATAAGATACTATAAAATCTCCACCAGGGAGGACTGTGATATTTTTGGGGTTTTTAGGATGAAGGAGGAATTGAGAGTTTGACTCTGTTTTTTTAGGAGGTTAATTTATTATTGCATTCTATTCTATTAAAGAACGTTATACTAAAATTATATTAAAGAATAGAGAAAGGATACTTACAGAAGGTTATAAAGAATAATTATGAAAATTCGTGATTGTTTTTGACACAGTTGGATGGTGATTGGTCATTAAGTTGACCAAATTAAACTATTTGGTCATTATAGTTTGATGACCAAACTGGGGCAACTGTGGTGCTGGTACTTTTCCAATCAGCTCAAGGGTTTATAAGATACTGTAAAATCTCCACCAGGGAGGACTGTGGTATTTTTGGGATTTTTAGGACGAAGGAGGAATTGAGAATTTGACTCTATGTTTTTAGAAGGATGTTATTCTATTCTATTCTATTCAAGAATGTTATACTAAAATTATATTAAAGAATAGACAAAGGATACCTATAGAAGGCTATAAAGAATGATTATGAAAATTCGTCATTGTTTTTAGAGTTTTGATGCAGTTGGATGATGATTGGTCATTAAGTTAAAACAATTTACATGAAACCAATTAAACAACTGCTTGTTGGATAAATAATTAGATAATTATTATTTTCATTTTTTTCTGAAGCTTCTCAGCTTCCCAAAAAAAATCCTAAACAAAAAAAAATTTCCAAAAAGTATAACAGTAACCGAGGACTATCACTCATTATGGCATGAAACATGAAACATGGCACTCATTATGGCATGAAACATCCCCCGTTAGAACTTTGTGTTCCAACACTGTTATTTTTCCCAGAGCTCCACCTCCTGCTTTACATGGAATAATGAGCATCTGGTTTTCTATGTTTCTGAGGAAGTTTGCATGCCCTGATTAGAGAGAAACCATGAAATGTGACCAGCCTGTGTCTCTTTCCAGGCTCCACGCTGCAGTCTGTCATCTGCTCCAATGACGCCCTCTTCTACTTTGTGTTCTTCTACCCCTTCCCCATCTTTGGCATCTTGATCATCACCATCCTCCTGGTGCGGTTCAAGAGCCGAAACTCCAGCAAGAACTCGGAGGGCAAGAATGGGGTTCCCTTGCTGTGGATCAAAGAGCCTCACCTCAACTACTCTCCCACTTGCCTAGAGCCACCAGTCCTCAGCATCCACCCGGGAACCATGGACTAAAGAGGCAGAGACACCTGTAGGGACGCACAGAGGGAGAGAAGTAGAGATACACCGGGAGCCCTGAGGAGCACAGTGGGGTTTTTTGTTCTTGTTGCATTTGTTTCAGTCTCTGTGCTCCGACACAGTGGCTGAGCTCTGCGCAGCCACCAGGAGCAGGAAGGTCCAAGGCTTCTTCCAGCACCTGTGGGAACATACCCCCTCACCCCAATGGACAGAGGCACTTGCTGTACATAGCAGATGTTCCTCTCGGACTAATTTGACTCACATCAGTTGCTGTCTTTTGGGCTGTTGCTTTTTTATCATTTATTTTTTGGTCACTCAAAGAACTGTAGACTTTCCCTGCCCTCCACACAGTGTGGAGTTCCCAGGGGGTATTTGGTCCTAGGATGATCTCTTTGGAACTAAACGTATATGTTTTCCAAAACAGACTGTTTTTCCTTCTCAGACTCAGTGCCACAGTGAAGAAGATCTTTTCCCAAGGTGCACTGAGCTAACTCCTCCCTCTTCCAAAACAGACAAAGCCAGGTCTGTCCCCAGAGGGGTTAACTGGGCTGTCTGTCAAGAGGTTAATTTCAAAGACTGGCTGTAGCCTCAGCATCTTCTTGCCTCCACCTTACTCCTTTTCTCAGGAGGGAGCAATTCACTTTTTGGGAGTGTTCCCAGGTCTTGGAGAGACTGAATATTGAGCGTGCTTGCGGTCAGGACAAAAGCAGTTGAGTTTGTCTCATGGAACTGAAGGGGGGAAAGGAAGGACACCTGAAAGTCCTGACTGTGTTGTAGCAAAGAGGGTCCTTGTATGGCCTCACCAGAGTCATGCTCCTCCCTGGTGTCCATGCTGCCACCTCAGATGAGGCAGATCTCCTCTGTGCCCCAGTCATTTGGGAATGGGAGGCTTAATCCAGTCTCTGAAGGCTTCAACATGACCAAAGTAAAGACTCTAGGAAGGAGGAAAGGAGAAGCTCAACGGGTCACCTTCACAGTCCCTGGATGGTTCAGCCAAGGAGCCCAAGTAGCAAACATGCCACGTAGTGGGGACGTGCAGTTAACCACCATGTGTCACGAGTTTTCCTGTGGCTGCACTGCTCTCCAGGGTGAACCTGGACAAAGCAAGGGGCCTGCAGCCCATCAGCACCCTGTGATGTGAAGAGAAATCTTCCCCCTGTGTATATGTGCATCTGCCATTTGTTTCTGAGACTTTAGGAAGAGAATCCATTTCTCCATAAACTCCCCCTCCTGGCAATGTCACCTGCTCTTGTAAGAGTCGCTGTGGCAGGAAATGCTGTTCTTTCTGTGAAAGATATGCTCTTGTGAACCAAACCAGGGCTCTGACCACGTGGGGCACCTGACCCCCTGCACCCCTAATGCCAAGAACCCCTGCCCTGTCCTGTGGAGGAACCGCCTCCTCCCCTGTAAGCGTTCTGTCTGGCGGAAGAAAATGTTTGCCAAAAATGGCCTTTTGTTGTCTTCCTTGATGTCTTCCTGGCAAATCCGGCCATTTCTTTTTTCGCAGCATGGCTGAAGCCAAGCGGGGGCGGATGGGTGCAGCCACAAGAGCCCCCTGCCTCACGTGTGAGAGGTGCCATACCCACAGCCCTTGTCCTCTCCGGAGGGTCGGACTGCTCTTTGGGAGCAGAGGGGACCTCAGCAGATGCTCTGTAGCACTAAGTCAGTAAGACCCTGATGCCTTGATATTTCAGAGGTGGTGAAGCTTCAGGTAGGAGATCTGCACTGTGAAGCCTTGCTCCTGTCTAGGAGAGGTGACCCACGTGGCTGCAGATCATCCTGTGCTAAGGTGTTTGAAGTTGGCCACCTCTGCATCTCCACCAGAACAGGACCGGTTTCTTCTGCTGCTGGGAAGCCCCAGTTTCACTCACCCTCTGTGAAGTCTGCCTCCTGGAGAAGTAACTGCTTCCTGGCCCCAGCATATGCATACAATCACATTCCTATATCTGTACGTATCGCACACCCGCACACTTGTCTTCCCTTTCTGGCTAAGACGTCTGCAAAGAGAGGAGTGGGATGAGAAGTGAATGGAAATGAAGAATTGAGGTGCAAACAGCTGCAGCTGCAAGCCAGTGGCTATTGTTTCCTGACTGTTCTATCTCCTGTATGTACTGCTCCTGGGCAGGAACCACGACTCACTTCAGCTTTAAGGAAGAAGAGAGAATGAAGTCAGTGGGAGCCGTTCTGTCCTGGGAGAGCTCTGCTCTGCTCCTGAGCCACGCTCCTCCTCGCCAGCCTGTCTGCCCCAGAGCACGGCTCTCCTGGAGGCCTGCCACACAGCCCAGCCTTTCCTGGCAAGTGGCTCCCACAGTGGTCCCTGAATGTACCTTGCTGGTGACATTGCTCCATTGCTCTGGCAGTGTGTTGCCCAGTCTCAAACTTCTCTCAGTTTTTATAAGGCAGCCTCTTCCTGTAATCACTTTTGACACAAAGCTTTTCAAAGCACTCTCTCTGCAGTAACTGTCTGTAATGAACCCAAGAAGAAAGAGAGAGACCCTATCCATGCATGATGTGGAAAAATGTTTGGGATTTTTAAAAAAAGAAAAAAGTGAAAAAAAACCCAACAAAAACTTTGTACTATGTTGCACTAAAACATGTTTTATACAACACACCCGAGAGCTGTAGTAAACTGTGTTGAAATTGTGAATACTATTGCTGCTGGTTTTTGTCAGATCTGGGCTTTTATTATTCCTTTATGTACACTCAGAACATAAAGGTGTGCTGAGGCCCTGCTCCTGGGAACCCTCTTCCTCTGCTCCTACTCCTTGATGCAGTAACTTCTCCCCCTACCACTGGTAGCACATCTCCTCTCTGCTGCAGCTGGAGCTTGCAGATACCTGGCACCTCTGATTTCATACCCCATCCAACCCTCAGCCCATGCCATAATAGAATAGAATATTTAACAGAGGTCTATCAGGACTTTTTATTGAACACACTCATTTTGAAATTGTTCTGAAAACAGTAGAAGTACTTTGCTGTGTCATAGTCTGGATTTGAAGAAAAACCTTATTTTCATAGAATTATGCGTAGCAAATGTTAAGCAAATTACTTTTAGTAACCTTGATGAAAGCAGAATATAGTTCACTACAGAAGCTGATGAAGCTGAGGTACAATGCAACCTATTTAATTCTCCTTACCCACTTTGCCTTAAGTAAGGATTTGGTCAGGAGTCCTGAATTCTCCCATATTCACTGAAATAGGCAAGTAGCATGATGCATTGTACGTGTATTGCAGGAGTGGTGTAGAATTGGGTTTAAGGTTGGGTTTGGGGGTTTTTTCCACATTCATTTGAAACAAAAAACATCCTCTGCTAAAATAATTTTATAAAAAAGCTCTGTTGCCCCCAGACACAATCGGCTGCTTTTGCCCGATGCTGGTTTGGGGGGTTTCAGTGGGGTTTGCTGCCTGTCCTGCTGCTGCAGCAGGCCCAGCAAGGCTGCTGTGGGTGCTCCTGCTCCCCTTGAGGACCACACGATGTGCAGCCACCCTGCAGCACAGGAGGGATGTCTGGGGCACCACTGTGTGTTCCCATCAAACCACCAGCCCCAAACTAGCACCGATGTGGCCTCCCCACTGAAGCCAGCACACGAATTAGTACGAATCCCAGGATGTCTTTAATAATATAGTATGGGTGGAAGGGGATTTTGTCACAGTCTGAGGGGATGCCTAGTGGGTTATTTGAGCCTGTTTCATGGAGGAAGGTGAGATGGACGAGTGTGGGGCCTACAATGACAAATGAGAGGAGGAAATGAAGGGCAAAGAATCGAGGTAGTGTGGGGTTATCGACAGAGAACCCACCTGAGCTTCATTTGACTGGTGTTTGTCCAATGTAGGGGATAGCTGAGAATAGGTTTGTGATTACAGTAGCCCCTCAGAATGACATTTGATCTCATGGTAGAGAAGAGGCAAGTGTGGCTCTGGCTTACATTCTCAAGATTTAATCTGGCAGCTTTGCAAACCAAGCGAGAGAGCACGGGACAGCTGCTGAGTAAGTGTGCCTGTGGTGTGGCTGCCATCTCCTGCCTACAGTATGCTGTACAAGTCCTTGGCCACCTTCTCCAGGCGCTCCTTGTACTCCAGGTGGGCGTAGAGGTTGGGGGGAACGCCCTTGAAGGCGTGGATGACGCCCCACCAGCTGGCGGCGATGGCAGCCGTGGAGTCGCTGTCCCCGCCGTGGAAGAAGGCGCGGTGAGCCAGCTCCGTCCAGGAGTCCCCTGCGCCCAGCAGGGCGTCGTAGGCGATCATGGGCGCGTCGTGCCCGCTGCTGCCGCCCCAGCCGCTGTAGCTGAGCGAGGTGTAGAACGAGTCTCTCTCTTCCACGCCGTACTTGGCCGGGAATTTGGGTGATGAGACCCCGTCCGAGATGCCTCTCTCCTCCAGGTATTTTTTCCACTTGTCTTCAAAGTAATACCTGCCAAACACGAGGGGATGGAGCGGCTGTAAGTTGTCCCAGGGCAGCAGCACACAGCTGAGGACCGCGCAGGCGCCAGCAGAAAACGCACCACGTCACCAGCCCGGAGCAAGGGCTCAGCAAAATGGCAGGCGGCCCCCATTTGTCAAAACTAGGAGCATGATTTACGGTAAGAGGCACAAGGACAAGTTTCAGTGAGTTAGATTTCCCCTCCCTCCAGTCACATGGGAGTAGGCAGCCCAGCACCTGCAGGATTCAAAGGCTCAGAGTGAGAACTGAGTCATCCTCCCAAATTCAGAGCAGATCTACCTCTGTGTGCCCCTGCACACAGAGGTGCAGTGAATATGCAGATTTGGTTATAACTTTCAAAGTGAGCTCAGCCCTAAGCTTGATGCTGTTCCCCAGCCCCGCTTGCCATCTTTCATAAGACCACAGTTGCATGAGATGACAAGTCTACCTACTTCATACTGGATCCAAAAAATGGTCACTAGTACCTGACCCAAACACAATCCGCCTTTTTTTTCGCCTCCTAAGTTAAGGTACTCTGGATTAATTTGATACTGTGCCAGGTGTGGGCCCCCCTAGGAGTCTGCCATAATGTGATTACTGAAACCTAAGTATGAGCAGAGCTCGCCCTGTGGTACAAGGCCTTTAAGAAATGGCAGTGCAGGGAATGCAGCTCACCATTGCTCCATGTTCTCCTTCACATAGAAGCCGGATTCCTGCACGTAGGCTTTTGCCCGTGGCAGCACCTCCACGAGCCCCTTCCCCCAGGCCACGGGGGGCACGCCGTTCACCGCGTAAGCCGTGAAGAGGGCTGAGGCCAGGGCCCCCAGGTAGCCGGTGGGGTGGTGGTGGGTCATGCGGCCGCTCTCGATGCTGACCCGGATCAGCGTGTCCAGCTGGGCGGGCCGGTAGAAGCGCAGCCCGATGCACATGGCGCGCATGGCGGCCCCGCAGCCCCCTGCCCGCGGGCTGAACGGGATCCGCCAGCCGTCGGGCTGCCCCGGAGCCAGCTTCCTGGTGCTTTCCATAGACATGGCACCTGGAGACAGAGCCCGAGGGAAGGGGGAAACACAAACATCAGCAGGAGGCAGCTTGGGAACGGGGGAAGACAGGCAGGGCACCGGGGAAGAAAGCATCGCTCTGTGTAAGGGATTTGAGCTTCCTTTTAAAACTGTAAGTTGTCTGCTCACATGCATATCCTGCCTTAAACTGCTGGAGCAACCTATGTCCTCCCCAGCAGACCTGATAATTTTTGTTTATGAAAGCAATTAAAAGGTCTAGGGGGTAGGAAACACCTCACTGCTCATTTTCTGACATGGCTTATATTTACATTTTGTGTTATCCAAAAAAGCCATATATACTAATAGATATATACGCACATACCTAGATATCTCTTTCTCTGTAAACAGAAAGGTTTGTAGG
The DNA here is from genome assembly GCF_027579445.1 of Ammospiza nelsoni. Lineage (NCBI taxonomy): Eukaryota > Metazoa > Chordata > Aves > Passeriformes > Passerellidae > Ammospiza > Ammospiza nelsoni. The sequence goes on from NC_080634.1 coordinate 5,415,036, forward strand.
ATCTCTGACACAAGGCCAGTCTAGGTAACTGTTTTTTCACAGGACTTGGAAAGGCAGAGACCCCACAAGCTCCTCATTTGCCTCAGTAATAGAAAATGTACTGGTAGAAAATGTTTTCCATCTCTCCCTTGCTGTACTTTAAGTCCAACAGGAAGCCTTGAGTGTAGCACCTGTCTCACCTCAACACGGTCTGCATGATTGGCTCTACTGTACTCCTCTTTCAAAAGCTTAGGAGCAGCTGTATTAGGTGGGACCAAAGGTTTGTCCAGCTCACTAGTTCATCTCCAAACACTGCCACTAAAGGGTAACTACAGAAAGACTGTAAGAAATGTGGCAAGCCCACCTCCATCTCCTTCATATTTCTATTTACTTTTTAAAGAAATGACTCTGTTTCTTCCAGTGCTGCTTCTTCAGACTAACACTTGTTAGTCCAACACATTCATAGGACAAAGAAAACACACCCAAATTTCAAAGCCCAGCCAGTTTCCCCAGCCAAGACAGTGAAATGTTTTGAGAGCCAAGCCCAAATGCTTGTATGTAAAGAAGAAATAGGTTTGGAACACTGAATTATCTTTGATTCTCTTCTACCTTGCTTTTTTTCCTCCTAGTCTTCTCTTCTGGCCCGACTGTAAATACTTCTTTTCCAGAAGGAAGGTAAATCAAGGCAGGTTTTGAGCAGCTTCATTTAAGTTTTAATGTGCTGGACAGTGGCAAAGGTGAGCTCAACAGAGTAACCCCAGTGTGCTGAGTCCTCTCTCAGACACACAGGATAACAGCAGCAGCTGGCTGTTATCACACCCCCAAAACTAGACTTTGTTCCCTCACTGGGATGGGTAGCTGATGAACTTGCAGGTGCTCTGTTACTTTGGAAGTCAAACTAAATAGAATAGAGTAGCAAGGAAGAAGCCTGGTCAAGCAAATTCACCTCACTTTGGTGCAACTCAGTCACCATGATCTGTGACCTTGCTCATCACAGCCAGGTACTGCACTGAGTCCCCTGCAGGGCTCTGGGCTTCTGCACTTCCATGTACATGTTTGGCAGTAGGGTTTAGTCTATGGCATAGTCTAGCTTGTTTTACCTGCATTTACAGCCCCTCTGTAACTGAAATATCTCCAAATCCAAGCACAGCTTTAAGACTGGCTTCTGGACATATGCTAAAAATAACTAAGGGCTGGTCACTGTCAGGAATAATGTCATGTGCTGGGCCAAGTGTCTTTAGCTATACTGGGACCAGTCACAACCAGCCTCTAACTGAAGTGTCTGTGAGTTTGCTTTTAGGATGTGTCAGTGTGGGAACATGTCCAAGCCTCTAAATTTCATGTACTTTACTAATTCAGTGCTGGCTGCTGTGTATCAAAATTGTTAAGAGGAATAGCAGCATAATTTCTAACTTCATGATGACTAACAGAAAATTGAGGCATTTTTCTGAAAATCTCACCTTACCAAGCATTGAACCCAGTGACCTGTAACAGGACATTAAAATGAACCTGTCAAACAAAGCCACATTTTTAAAAAGCTGTGCCAACTACTCTATTTGTCAATTCTCGTAAAAGAGAACTTCTTCCAGGAAAGCCAGGGGGAAGGGAGAGAGCACAGGGACTAAGGAAGTTTAAAATCAAAATCTGCATAACAAAAGTAAAGATTACTCTTGCTGAAACTTTGAGAAAATAATTTCTTCAAGACCTGTCTGGGCAGGCTGAGACCACACACCTCAGTGCTTGATAAAAAGTGAGATTGTTCTTGCACTAATTGTAGCTAAAATAAAAGGGAAGATGACGAGGCTTTAAATGGAAAGAAAGACTGGTTATTTTGCAATACAATTTGCTTGCAGCTTTATGCCTGTGCATATTATTTTAGGAAATGACTACTGATAACTTGCAAGTGGAAAAAATTGTGTAAACCAGTGTATGACAATGTGTATACCAAACCAGTGTATGAGAGCTAAGACTTACAATTTATGAAGTATTACAAGTAGTATCCCTCACACTTTTAAACAGTTAAAATATTAAAACATTGGAAAGTCAATTTAGGAAGACTTAAGATGGAATCACATCAGGTCTCTTTTTTTTAAAAATAGGTTTTAAAAAAACTGCTGTGGGGAGTTTTTGAATTAGCAAATTGTTTTGGAAATCCTTTACGTCCAGGTTAGAAATCCTTTGCACTAACAAGAGGAAATTAAAAGTAACCTAAGCATGGTACTGGTCTAAGGAAAAAAGAAATACAAGGAAAAAGTAGTGTGTGAATTAGGGCAACCTGAAAAAGTTTCAAGAACAGCTGGACTCAATTTTTGGGATAGGACCAAGACTCTCCAGGTAACAGTTGTTTGGGATTGATCAGTACACATAAAAAAAGGTGAGTTAAAGAAACCACACAGTGGTAAATGATTCCAAAGGGAGAGGACTAGGACCAGTTTTGAAGCAGAAGGTTTCCTGAAGAAGTGCTTTAGTTGTACCATGAAAAAAGAAGTATGTCTGTGCTTGTGTTGCTTAATTCACTGGCTTTGTCATCTGCAAGGAACAATGAATGTGGGGCTGTGGCACATCACAAATAGCAGCAGTGGGTGTAGGGATTACCTTGTTGAATTACTACCCCAGAGTTCTCTCCTGGGGCTGTGTCCCTGAGGGACCCTGCTGTGGCTGTCCTGTGACTCAGAACGTTGTGGGAATCCCTTTGTTACTGCAGCTTTGGGTTTTCAGGTCTGGACTGCCTCATGTGAGCCAACAATGTGACTTTCCCCCACTGTTCTAAGGAAATCTCTTCTGTGTTGGGCAAAAGTTCCAACAGCAACTTTCCATTCTCAGCCTTCAGAGCTGCAATTCCCTGGTGAGTACTTAGGCCAGAAGAGCTCCACCCTGGGTTATGTTCTCAGTTAAAATCCATTTATTCTCAACTGCCAAAAGAAGTTATTGGCATGCAGCTTTTATCATTAGGACTTATCAATATGCCATGGAGAATCCAGACAGCTTTTCAGGGTATGGATTAGGTGTTCCCTTCAGTGGGAATTAAACTGCCAAGGATCAGGATTTAAACTCTCAGAGCTGAATGCCTTTCATACCTGCAGCAGGAGCAATTCTGATTGCAAAATTTTTAATTGTCTTTGGATCCACTAAACAATGTGCATTTCTTTTTTTTACCTAGATAATCTGACCTGACCTTGTCACTCCTCTTAATGTCCATAGCAAGTTTGCTTTCAAATCATCACTTCCAGGAAAAGGAATTCTTTTGGGCATATTGCAGCTCAGTTTAGTCACAGAAGGAATGCAGTAGGTGTGATATTATCCCTAGATATTATTTACTAATATTTAAATTTTAGGTTCTTCTCCTTTTCATCTTAGATCCTTCCAGGTGCTGTCTCACTGGCAGCTGTGGTTAATCCATCTTGGCTGAGGGAACTAAACCATGCTGCTTCACCACAACTGCCATGAATCTCTTGAAAGTTTCATCTGCCACCTTCAGCTGTCCTGACAAGCATCATTACCTCTTCCTAAATATTTTACTAATTAGGCCACTCGAGCAACTGGGAATGTGGGTGTTAAAAAAAAGACTGATAATTTAGTTCTTTACACAAGAACAGGAGCCCACTGTGGAAAGGTAAGCAGAATAAATTCCTGTTCAGGTTTGCAGCCTGGTTTATTTTGGAAATGCACAGCTCCCATACACTATGCTCAGTGGCAAGATTTGGCCTTTCCCATGTTTAATGTCAAGACAGAACACTCTTGACGTACTCTGGCCACTCCAAATAAGCACATCTCAGCATACATACAATTTCAATGTATAAACTTTGCACAGGACTGCTGAATTTGAGTGTTTCCTGGATACTTCGTGCCTCCTGTGCTGGTCAAATTAGAGGCCCAGCCTAAGCAGCTCCAATGTAAATGTAATCCAAGCATCCAGAAGAGCCTGGGCCACCAGCACAGAGACAGATGGAATCCTCAGGGAAGAGCTGGGTCAGGAGGGCAGGAACTACAGGGATATGTTGTACATGTCTTGGCTACTGTAGCCTGTCAAGGTGCCCTTCCTGAATACTGCCAGGCCCACTGCTTGTGACACAAACTCAGCACCAATGTGCCTATGCAGAGAAGAGATGATGGAAGTACAGGGTTCAGAAAAGAACATTGGCCTCACTGACCTGGTGCACAAATCAGGCATGCAGAGCTAGCCACAAACAGGCTTTGGGTTCAATAAGTGTAATTATTCCAAGCAAGGATCTTTATGCCCTTAAATATATTTTACATGTAATTTGTTGTGTTTATGATGAGAAGTTCTGTATTAATTCTGTGGGGTGCATCTCAGGGTGTGCATTACAGTAGCTGAATGTGAATTTTTTAGCCACTGAATGTAGGAATCCCAAGTTCAAAAGCTATCACCCTTCTCGAGGTCAAGCTCAAACACACCCATGTTTTGTAAATGTGAACAAAACAGCATCATTTCCATCTAGTTCAGAGAAGCCCAAACCACTTCAGCTTGCCTTATTCTGTTCTCTTTAGCTCATCCTGAAACAGGTACTGAGTGTGGAACACTTTTCCTTTATGTGAAATACAGTAAACACGCTAAAGAGACAAAAGCAGAGCCGGGGCCAGCCCCAGCTCCGAGCTGCAGGAGAGACATGAGCAACAACAGCACAGCTCTACCCCGACAGCAGGATGGAGGGGTTACCTGGAGCTCTGCCCTCCATGTCATTCATGCACTCCTTGTAGTTCTTTGCAAGCAGAGTGTAGAGATGTGGTAACGTTGGGTTTTTCCCAGCTGCCACCAGAGCTTCGGCCGTGGCCAAGTGCATCACGGTGTCATCGCTGACTATCCAGCCCTGGAGGCTGAGGTTGGCCAGCCCCCCCATGTCTGCCAGCCCCTTGTGGATGACTGGGCCACTCTTCTGGAACTCCCATCTCCCGTTGTAATATGCCACTGTGTCACCAACTGCACTCAGCACCATGGATGCCACATAGTTTTCCACTCCTTTAGGACACATTTTTTGTCCCACAGCTACTCCACTGTAGAAGACACTATGAGAAAGAAAAAGAAGGAGAATGAGAATGAAATCTTTCCCAGTTCAGTATGGGCTTTTCCTGCTAAGCTCCAGCAGGCTGGATACCCTGTCTGTGACACGAGTCTCACTCAGAGGATGTATTTCTTCACAGCACATGGACCCTGTGCACCTACCATGGGTGGGTGTGTGGCAGTTCCTGGGCAGCCCAGCCCTGTACCAGGGGCACCTGGAGATGCTGAGATGCTGGCAGGATAACACTGCATATCCTACCCAGCTCAAAGGCTAAAAACCCAGGGCAGGGCTGCAGGATATGTGACCACAACCATGTTCTCCACCTTTCTGAGTGCATGAGCAAGCTCACTTCAGCACCCAGTGGCTCCTGTACCCTGGAGTAAGGCGAGGCTGACCCTCGGGGGTACAGAAGTGAGGGGTAAGGCTTGGCAGGGCCAGGCCATGGCAGTGACACCTGTCCCTGCTCCTCGGGCAGGCTACAACAGCGGCTGCTCACACAGGCAGCGCCCCCACCCCGCAGGTACTTCAGCCATGAAATGCCAACCACGCCCTCCCCCAGAAACCCTCCGCAGCTCAGGCCTCGCTTCTCCTTTTCGCTGCTCAGAAGCAGAAGCGGCGAACGCCGGCGGCCCCGCCTCAGCCGGGCCCCGGGCCGCTCCCGACCCGCGGCTACTCACACAGCGAGCCCGCCGATCGCCGCCAGCCCGGCCAGCATTCCCGCCGCTCCCAGCACGCTCCGAGCAGCGCACGGGAACCCGCCCCGCTCCATGGGGCGCGGCTCGGCCTCCGCGGCCCTGGGCGCGGCCTGCTGAACCCGGCCCGGGCCGCCCCGCTCAGCCCGGCCATCCGCGGCCGCCCGGGGCGCTGTGACCGGGCACGGCTCCTCCTCGGCAGCGGGGCCGGGCCCTCCCTGCCAGCCCCCCGGGCTCTCCTCGGCGCCCCCGCCGGACTCCGTTCGGCGCCAGCGGACGGACTGGTTGGCATTCATTTTCGGGGCTGCCCTCAGGGGAGCCAGGTTGAGCCCTCGGACTCGAAAGTGAAACAGGGGCAAGGCAACGAACTGTTTCTTTTTTTTAAAAAAGCGCTGATAGCATTTCCCGTGGACGAACAGGCACTCCCTCCTCCTGGCTGAGCAGCCCCTTCCTGATACTGGCTGGATCCCCCTCGGTGTCTGCTCAGGGGACAGGTTTTGGGAGGGTTTTCCTCACTTTTGGGTTGTTTCCCTTCCTTGCTCTGCAGCCTGAGCAGAGCCTCCAGCCTTTGCCAGGAATCTTTTCCCCTGTGCCTACCCCCTTATAGAACCACAGAATTGCTGCTGAAACTGCGAGGAAAACAGGAACTCTGACATCTTTTCAGTGTTAGAAAATCACAGCGTTACTTTATTCAGGCGAGGATGTGCAGTAGAAATTATCATCCACACATATCCGGGTTGCGCAGTGAAAATCATTCCACCATACGTGGTTCTTTACTAGACTTTTCACCTGTGTATACATAAAAATAACTCCAAAGACATTCATGTTCATTGGTGCTAAATTACACCGTTCTTAGTATTCAATCTCTTGTTGGTTATTGAGCTCTTCACCTTTGATGCTGGTTAAGTCCTCATTCTTTGGTTCTCTTATCAATCTCTTCTGACCCCACCCTGTGTAATATTTGTTAATGTTCATTTACCTCCTGTGTATTTTCTGGCAACTCCCAATCTGTAGACGTTGAACTAGTCAGACCTCACCCAACCTCTTTGAACAGAATATTTTAAAGAGAAACTTCAATTCCCCTCCCCCTGGGCAAAGGGAAACAAACCTAAAGTTACATTAAAATTTTTAAAGTTGCATCATTTCCGACAGAATCATCAGGGTTGGAAGAGACCTTCAAGATCACCAAGTCCAACCATCCACCCAGCGCAACACTTTAACCCCTTAACCACAAAGCCATCATCCAGACACCTCTTGAGCACTGCCAGGAATCGTGACTCCACCACCTCCCTGAGAAATCTATTCCAATGCCTGACCATCCTTACAGTGAAAAACCCTTTCTAATAGATAGTTTGAATTTCCCCTGTCCCAGATTAAGGCCATTTTCTGTAGGCGTGGTAGAAGAGACTGTAGAAGAGGTATTTGTAGAGACCAGTGAGGTCACCCCTGAGCCTCTTCTTCTCTAGACAGCCTCCTTCAGTATTTGGGGGCAGTGCTCTCCCCACAACCCCATCATGGCCCAGATCAGCTCCCTGGTGACCCCAACCCCTCCCAAACCAGGGCTGATCTTTGCTGTGTCTAGCAGTGCTGCTTTAATAGTGTCCTGAGGCACCTTGTGATCCCATTGCCTTGCTTTATCCATTGCTTTTATTTTTGGTAGTGGTTAGGCAGCTAAAGGAGTCTGGTCAGTGGGTGAGGAAGGGATAGGAGCAAGAAACAGGACTGAGCATGGCTGGAATTGCACTTTGTAGAAGCTGAACTTTTTAACCAGCTGACAATCACCTCCACACCAGGTCTCCAGCGTCCTTGTTCACCCCAGAAGGTACCAGCACCTCTCACATGGAGGGAAAACAAAAATTTCCCCCTTGGTGCCTATGGGAGAAAGCAGCGGTAGTTTTTGAGCTGCAGCCCTGGGGGATTTCAGGGCAATCACAAATGTAGTGCTGGGTCAGAGCAGAGTCCCTGGGGAATCTGGGGGCAAGTCAGAGTGGAGGGGGCTTGGAGGGCGCCCTGGGGGAATTCAGGTGGCTGAGAGCACAGGTCTGCATGGGAATATCAGCCTGGTGGCCTCGATGCTTCATCATGCCATGTTCATTCCTAGATCTACCCATCCTCTGTGCCCTGCTGCAAATGCAGAGTTTGAGGAGCATCTAGCAGAAGAAATAGTAACAGAAAAGGAAGTGGGACAAAAAGCTGCCGATGTTCCAACACTGTCAGCAGTACCTGATGACCTTTTCTGCTTCTCTGGTTCATTTTGTTTTCTCTAGAACAGCTCTGAATTTACCCAGGTTGGTGCAGTGCTCAAAAGCAAAGCGGGGTTTTTTGCTCCTAAGGTTTGGGCCTGTGAGAGGGAAAACCCCTCGTGTTTTTGTCTTGTGGAATGGCTGCCTGTGAGGAATGGCTTCTGCTCCAGCCTCAAGGACAGAGGAGTGGAGAGGAAGGTCACAGAGCTCCTCAAACAGAGAAGGAAGATGGGACAACATCTCCACATTGGCAAAAAATTGCCTGAGGCGTTGAGATGTTTGGTTCTCATAATTGCTTCCTGAATTCTCAGCTTCCTAAAAACTGAAAACATGATGTGCAGTGCAGTTAAGTGACATCCAAGAGATGTCAGAGAAAAGTGTTGAGGCTCCTCACAGACAGATGGAGGATGATGATCCAGCAGCAGGAACCATCAGCAGGAGCCTGCAAACCTAAACTGGGGAGAGCAGCAGTCTTCAAGCTCAAAGGGATGCACTGATCCCAAAGGGATCTCTGTGTGTGAGTCCCATGGGATGTCCACAAGTGGATAATTGTCCATCAGGGAGCACCTCCATCTCCAAGATGTTGCAGGGAAGTGTTGCCCTGGTTCAGACTGTGCTGTGGGGAGCTGGGCACGATTCTCCCCCTTTGCAAAGATGGCCCTTTGATGCTGAGCACTGCAAAGCATTAGACTCACCATGTTGCACCATTCTGGGGGGGAATTTAATCTTTTATTAATGAAAATTTAGGCTTCTGTGCACCAGTGGCCAGGATATGCCTTCTGGAAAACACCATGTTGGAGCAGCTTGCTGAGCTGCCCCTGCCGTGTGTTGGACACTGTGGTTAGCACTCATTTAGACTTAGAATTTTCCATCGCATTCATCTGGAAAAAAAGGGTAATTCTTTCTGACTAAAAAAATGTGCCTTTCTAGATGAGCTATGGGTTGAGGGCTCCTGTTTGAGGGGGCTGTGGAGGGTAGCACTGCAGCACAGGAGCTACAAACTGGTTGAGACCCTGTAGGACATTTCCTCAGAACTGCAAGAGCCCTTCAGGCCAGGAGTTAGAAAAAAGCTGAACATTAAAAATGCATGGTGCACTTAAACACATCAGTGTTCCTGTTCTAGATCCTACAGCTGTCCCCAAAATGGGACTGCAAAGGCACATCTGGAATTCCCATTTTTCACCTCCCCTCTTTTTCTTTTTGCTTCCCCACACTTTCCACAGAATCTTTTTGGGCCCTAAAAGTACATTCATTTTGGACCAGTGCCAAACTCTTACCAGTCTCTCATTCTTTTACTAGCACCTTTTCTCTGTAACAACAGCAGGCTTTTTTTTTTTTTTTTCCTTTTTGTTTTTGAGTGGGGAATATTTCTGGGCTTACCCCAGTTCTCAGTGCCCTGTCAGTGGCCAGTAAATAACAATGCTCTGCAGCAGGGGCATTCCAAGCAGGGGCAGCAAGTGCCACGTGAGGTCTGGATCTCTGCAGTGAGCCTGGTGGGGCAGCAGTGCCTGACCCTCCCTGCCTGTGCAAGGGAAGCACTCACCCTTGCAGGATGCCCTTGCATGACCAGAGGTGCCTCTGGGCAGCTGGGTTACAGGGAATACTGGACTTTGGTTTCCTGCTGACAAAACAGAGTTATTGCAGAAATATCAGCCTGGTTCTTTGCAGGTTTGTCTTCTACAAACTGTCCAAGAGTGGTCCCAACTCACTCTCCAGGGCGAAAGGGAAATGGTGGAAAATCTGTGTGTTCTCCTCTTTGTGGCACCTAGTGCTCTTCTCATGATGCTTAATAACTATAATTCTGCAGGGCAGAAGATAAGCAGGGTAATTGCCTTACACAGAGAGAGGCACTGCAATGCCAGCTTGGGCCAGCCAGGAAGGTCAGGGACACAGGGAACATCTCCTGGAGTGTCATCACCTTTCCCTTGTCCACATCTATAAAATGGAACTGCAAATTCATCTTTACTGCCCTTCATCAGGTTTGTAAATGACATGTTGGTAAAGGGGAGAGTGTGGACAGGGGCCTCCCTAGTACACGCCAGATCCTGCTTTTGAGCCTGGGAACATCAGTCAAGCTCTCATGGAGCTGGTGTCTGGTTCCAGTGGTGGATCTGAAGCTCCAGGGCTGACAGGCTGGTTGCTCCTTGCTGTGAATCAAGTGACATTTTCATTTTGGATTGTGTGCTGGCACTGTGTCCCCCGCTTGCATGGTGGCAGTGCCTGAGGGTCTGTGTTGTTGTCCCTTCAGGTCCTTTCTTTGCAGGAGCTACTGGCCTTGAGTCCCTGTCCTTTCAGAGAGTACCAGGGTGGAGGGGGAGCCCATCAGAAGTGGGTCATGCCTGCAAACAGAGGCACCCATCAATCCTGCCTTTCAACCACTCTCAACTCTCCCTACAGCACCAGCAGGCTAAACTTGGAGGCCCTTGGCGTTGCCAATGAACATAAACCCTAATGGAATGTGGTGCTTAGCAATGGGAGGGGTGAAGATTTCATCATGCTGTGGGTTTTGAAACAGTGATGCTCCTCCTGCATTGTGCAAGTAGTGATGATGGAAGTGTTAGATGTGCTTTCTGCTTTGAGAGCAGGTTTCTCCTTTCTGTGGGAAAAGAGACAGTCTGGGGAACATGATTGCAGCCCACAGTGTTGAAAAGATCTCCCAGGTGTGAGGAAAATTAAGAACAGCTGCAGTCTTCTGGGACAGAAAACCCTCCAATCCCAGACAAAGCTCTGCTGAGGCTCCTGGGTTTGCAAGGATAGAGGTAGTGTACAAATAAGGATGAGAAAGGAGCAAGGTTGATAAGTAAGGGCTTCTCTTTCTTCTGCCAGCAAGTTGCAAGTGTGTTCAAGGTGTCTGAGGAAATCATGGGTTGTGTACAGGCACAGGAGCTAAGCTTGAGGGAGGGAGAGTTGGAGGCAGTAGCTGAAATTTAGGAAAGCAGGAGGATGGGAATGATACTCAGAAATTCCTATTAGCTTGTTGGGGAGAGCTTATAGTACCAGGAGCAGGCTGAAGGATGACTTTCCTCAGCTTGAATGACTTAAACTGAGAGTAGGCGAAATTGTAGGTATGATAAGTTAGGAAAAGCCCTGTGGTGGCTTTGAGTTACTTGTCTGGGTGGTTATATTCCACCACAGGGATTTCTTTGATGCTGAGTTGTGACCAGGACCTTCTTTCTTGTCTTTCTCTTGTGGCTATTTCTTCACCAGCTTCCTCTGTAATACTGCTGTTCTTGGGAATGACTCCTGCTTTTGAACATGTACCAAAAGAACAAAAGAGCATGAGAATTCATGAGAAGGGGATTAGGAACACCAAAAAGCTCAACATTTGAAAAGTTACTTCTGCATTTGTTTCTTCATGAATTGAATTTCAGAGAATTGGGAAGTGCTGGTCTGTGATGGAAGAGGAACATGTGAGCAACATCACTGAATGCTCTATTTTATCCATTGGTCTGACAGGGCTTAAAAATATCTGGCTGTGTTTCCATTCTCCATTTACATGCTTTGTATGATGCAATTCAGTGGTGACATTGTTTTGATGCATGGAAAAGTCTTCCTGTAAGGACTGCTCCTTACAGGAAGACTTTTCCATGCATCAAAACAATGACTTCACTGAATTGCATCACATTGACAGTGGCATCCGCTCTTCCAGCTTAACCCTCACCCTGTGCACGTACCCAAACTCACAGGGCAATGAAGGCTTTAGGGGGGTCACCAAAGACACTGGTGCTGTGGTCTGTCCCCTGGTGTGTTCCCAGGATCAGCCTGGTCCAGCAGAAAGGGCAGGCAAGCTCCTGACAGCAATCACCAGGCAAAGGAAGCTGCTCACTGTGTGTCATGGTTTGACGCTGGTGCAATGCCAGTGCCCCCATGAAAATGTATTTTCCCTGGTGTCTGCTGTGAGATGTGACCAGGAATAGATCAAAGCAGGCTCCAACTTAGGAATAAAGGAAAAAAAAAACTTTATTAACCTACAACTTTATGTAAAAAGAAACACTCACAGAACTCAGAATGAAAACCTTCCAAAAACATCCCTCCTCTCCCCCACCAAATTTCCAATACATCACAGTAGGACAAAACCTTGGATTCTCAATTCAGTTACCACCCCTCAGATCACCAACTCTCAGCCCATCACCACCCTTCAGAGAATCAATTCTCAATTCATCAAGAAGAGAGGAGTCCCTCTTGTACCACAGGCTTCCCCAGGAAACACAGTTGAAACCTCTTGTGTCTCAGAGGCGAATCCATGTCCTCAGGTGCAAATATTCAAATCTGAGCACCTATTGGTTTGACCACAGCATCCCAAGCAACTCACTTCCTTTTCAAACCAGGACACTGTGAAACCTCTTGCTCTTAAAAGTGAGACAGCACTTGAAGTCTAGGAGGACATGGCCACTGATCTGCCAGGTATGTGGCTGCACAAAGCTGCCAGACAGTGTAAGAGAATCTGGTTTGGGGAAAAAAAAACTGAGCATATTTGATGTGGTGTCAGACTTCATGTTGTTGAAAGTTAAGAAAATAACTCCAAGAGAGAGAGAGAGAAGCACAGCAATAAGGATGCTGCCCTTCTTGTAGGTTTAGAGTTGCTGTGATCTGTACCTCTCCCGTGACAGAGGCTCTGCACTGCCTCTGAGCACTCACTTCTGCTTGGAGCAGAGAGAAAATCACACTTGTGCTTTCATCCTGTATCAATGACCCCATCCCTGTGCTCTCCCCCAGCCCCACAGCAGCAGGGGCACAGGACAGCTCCTTGTTTGCCATGGATGTGACAAGAGCATGAGCCCAGGGCTTTGTGTCAGCACAGACATTTGCTGGGTGTGGGAAATGTGTTGGTTTCCAGTCTGTCAGCGCTGCCGCCACTCTGGAGTAGCTGGGGAGCTGCAAGAGGCAGAGGAGTGTGAGATCTCTGTGCTCGCTGTTTATGCTGTTCAGTCACCTGCTTTGCACTTGGAAAGTGAAATGTTGCTTATCCTGTCCTCAGTCCCCAGAGCCTTCTCATTTCCTTCTGCTGAGTATCCCTGCCATGCCAGCTTTGATGTGAGCTGCTCATGCGTGGCCTGAGCTGTTCTGGCTGTGCTAGTGAAACCTGTGAGGCCACGCTTGGACTGCATTGCTGTGTCCAGCCAGAAACAGGGCTGGCTCTGAGGAACCCCTCTGAGCCTTGGGCTGTGGCCAGCAGGAAGCAAACCAGAAAAGCTGCAGGAGGAAGCAAAGCAGGAGAGCTTCTTGCACTCCTTGCTGAAAAGGGTGTGGGTGGTGGCAAAGGGAAATGAGGGGCAACATAATTGCCCCGTTCAGGAACTGGCATGTGAAAGCACAGCCCAGTGGTGAGACTTTCTACCAGTAGCAAAGGTCATTGCCATCATTAAGAAACTAAGGCTGGAGAGCTGTGTAAGCTGGGATCCCCAAGCAACCAACTAGCTTGACCTCAGTAAATGGGAAATGAGATCAAGTGCAAAATGAGTTTACCAAGGCTATCTCAGGCCTGGCTATCTTAGTAGGTTTATTTTGATAAGATAATTGACTATGTAGACAGTGGACTTCAGTAAGGCAGCACTTAGAGTGCTACAGGCAAAGCCATTAAGCTGGAGAACCAGAGGATTAATGTGAGCATTGTAAGGATTTACCTAAAGAAAGGATGTCAGGAGGTTGTGCCTCAGGGGAAGCGAGCTGGGTAGAAAGGGGTTATTAATGATGCTCCTCCAAGGGGTGATCCTGTTTACCCAGCAGGAAAACAAGCTGTAATCAGATTTGGTCAGATTTGAAGGGCTAAGTCACTGCAAAGATTTCTCAGGCTACAGGAAGAGAAGAACTGATGGCATTGAGGATAGGAATAGGGGAAATAGGGTAAAAAGCAGCAGCACAAAGTGCAAGCTTTCATATGCAGACAGTGGCTGTAAGATGTTTTGCTCCTAGCTTGTTCTCTGCCATTTGAAAAATACAGAATAAGAGGAGTTTGATTGAGGATGAGTTCTCACCATAGTGTAGCAAAGAAAAAGAGGAAGGTGAGCACATCTGCTGAAGAAGGCAAACACAGCACCTGTGCTGTGGCATTGCTTTGTCTCTCCTGGCAGATTTTCATGGGCACATTTGGATCCCAGGCCTCCCCTCAGTCTTTGCCCTAAGTGGAAGACAAGATACATGGATGGAGGAGCTGTATTGTCCAGACAGCCTCACCTGAGCCTCACAGATAGTGGATGTGGCCCATGAAGAAAGGCAGATCCAAGCCAAAGACACCCCTGTCCCAGCAGCCTGAGGATTTCCATCAAAAAAAATTGTGGTACCCATTTAAAAGGGTACAGCTCACTCTTACAGAAATTACTCTCTTTATGTTCAAATGGAAAAGAAACAAACCAAAGCTGGACATCACATTTAGGTTTGAGGTTCTGAATGTTTTCAGGTTTGGTTCTTGTTTTAGGTTTTGGGGGCTTTTGCTTTTGTTTGTTTTGTCCTGAACTCCCCCTCCTACCTCCAAATGTCAAGCTGGCAGGTTTCTGGAATTGAGCTTTGCTTCCTGAAAGCCCAGAATTTGCACTTCCCATGTTGCTGTCTGATCTGTGTGTACACTACAGTGAGCTGTCTGCTGATGCATCAGCAAGGGCAGATACATGGCTGCCTCTAAGAAAGCAAATCTGCTAAGAAATGTTGTGTTTGGCAAGAAAACTGGCCAGTCTGTGGGTTGCCAGCACAACCTTGCTGCAGATGGAGGTTTGGAGGTTTTCTGTACTGATCCCTCTCCTGAGCAGGATTTGCATTTCATGCAAAATGAAACCAGCTAATGTTTCCTAACATACATATGGGCATAATTTTTCAAAGGGTTGGTGTCCTAGGTTACAATATAAAGATGTATTCTATTCCCATCCTCAAGAGCTGCTGAAACCAGGAGGGGCATTGTTTTCCTTATCTCCTGTTGATGGGCCCGTCAATGCCTTGGCACAGAGATAACTCCCTCTAAGAGCCATTTCTGTTTTATGGACCCACTGCATGACCCAGAGAATGACACCAGCCCATTGTGAGATGCTCTGCCCAGGGGGAGGAGCTCAGCATCCCCACCTGGAAACAATCTGGGCGTTGGGACAGAACAAGCTGCCCTTACCCACTGGTTTCCAGAGGACAAGAGCCACCAGAGCTTTCCTATGGGATCACCACTTTGACAAGACCATTTGATCTGGACTGCTACCACCACCCTAACTAGCAGGGTGTCAGGTTGTATTCTGACTCTGTCAGTGGTTTTTCTTCTGTATTATTGGATGTATTTGAGGTTTTTTTATCCGTTTCCTAATAAATTGTGTTTCTGACTTCTCACTGGTTTTGCTTTCAAACCAGAGCAGTTGGAAAAAGCAGGAGCCCTGACAGTGCTCTTCTGACCATTGAATTTCTTCTTCCAAGACAGCAACAAGCCAGAGCCCAATAAGGATATTACAATCACAGCCTCAGCAAAAGGAAAAAAAAACCTTTATTTTCTTACTATTAGTAGTAGAAAGACATGTTTCTTTTCTTCTTTTTTGGTGGATTTTTAATAGATCTGTCTAAACCATATCTGATGTGAAAAAGAAGAAAAAAATTCATCCCAGGGGGTTAAATTTTTTAAATGAAGCCTAACCACAGCCAAAGCAGACAACAACAATGCCTAGCAGCACTGATTATAGGTAGTGCTTTCAGCTCAGCTTTTAACAGAGCATATAATTCTGCCTTTTTGGGCATGATTTCCATTGAAAAGAGTGTTGCATTTTTATATATAAATCTGTGTCAGAATGGCATTCACACTTACAAATATGGTGCTTGTCCATATGGGCAAATTGCAGGTAGGAAGCTGGGCTGCAAGATAGCAGCATGCTCATTGGTTCTAATTAATTCCTTGATTACATGCTCTTGTGGGCACCAGGGGTGATTTATTTTGCTTCACTCTTAAAGGCAGGAGAGGTTTGAACATAATGATTTGAGTGAATATATATAAAACATTTGGAGCTGATTTAATGCCCATTTTTTGTCAGCAGTCCCTTCTCTCTTTCTCAGTCCCCCACGTCCTGCTGCTGATGCTGGTTCCAGTAAATCAATGCAACTCACAAAGGAGGCCAAGAAAAGCAAGTTTGTTTAATTTTTTTTCTTTGCAGAGTTAGCATGTTGAACCAAATTCCAAGGGGACACTGAGGGATAAATGTTCAGGGGTGAGATTTGTCCCTGCCTCTGATCAACCGTATGGAAGTAATTCTTGGGATTTTTGTAAGCCTGCATCTTAGAAACTGAGCATCATGGGAATCAGCTGTGGATTACTAAAATCAAAAACAACTTTTTGATGGGCAAAACACATTTAGAGTTTGTCAGTCCTTAATCACATGGACAGATTCCTAAGCTGGCAGGACAAATGCCCAGCAGACCTCACGGAGAAGGCAGATCCCAAGTGCTGCCTCTCCAACACGGATTGAATCAACATGAATCAACACCTTGATTCATTCCTTTCAAAACCAGAATAGCTGGAAAAAGAAGGAGCCCTGACAATGCTCTTCTGACCATTGAATTCTTCTTCCAAGACAGAAACAAGCCAGAGCCCAATAAGGATATTACAATCACAGCCTCAGCAAAAGGAAAAAAACCTTTATTTTCTTACTGTTAGTGGTAGGAGAAGGCAGATCCAAAGTGCTGCTTCTCCAACACGTATTGAATCAACATGGATCAACGCCTTGATTCGTTCCTTTTGCAGGTGCATTTTCACATCCACATATCATCATCATCTTGGCACACAGACTTAAATATTTACTTGCTTATGTTTCCACTGTGTAAGTTTCTCATTGTCACTGTGCTTCCATGACCAGGACAGCGTGAATGTCCGTGGATCTCTGCAAAACCCCTGGGACCAAGGTCCGGATTTTGCCTCTGTGTGACGCACTCTGAAGCCAGCTCAGAACCTTACACTTTTCTCCCCAGGGAATGCAAGGATAACACAGGGAAATGCAGTCCTGGATAGGAAACAGCTCCAAAATCGCCTTCCCCTTGCTGGAGTCACTTGTGCCAAGTAGCAAAGTGCCTGATTAGGCAGGATTTTCAGGGATCTGGCTGTCCTCAGCTGCACCCTGGCACTGCTGGCTCCTGGAGCAGGGAGAGGCAGGGCGGGGAATGTGCTCTGTGCACCCTGTGCAGTGCTTGCTCCTGGTCCCATTTTTCTGTGTAATAGCACAAAAAAAGGAAAGAAAATGGTAGTCAGGATGAGAGGAATAGTGGATTTGTCTTTCCAAACAAGCTGTGGGTCTGCAGGTAGATAAAACCAGCACTGGGAGATAAATGAAACAATGGGAAGGATTCCACTGATTGATGAAATGGAAAAAGATATTTGCTTTTATGAATAAACTTTAGGGCTGCTGATAAACAAAATTAGACATTGAAAGATGAAAGAAACAATGGAGAAGTATCCCTAAAAATGTTATTTTGCTTTGCAATGGGATCATTTCTCTGACAATGATGTTTGTAGGGCATTTGCACAACCATATTTTGATGATGTACATCTCTGGAAACATATCTTGGGTGCTTCCCATCCAACCTGGACATTCTGGTATTAAAAACAGGCAGATGTGCTTTTAGTTCAGATTAAAGCAGATTGGAATGGCTGTTCACCTTGAAAACAGTGAAGGGTACCCCAGTCCTGTAGGAGGGCATGTGGTTATGAATCATCATAAGTAGGAGAGTAGGTGCTGTGTTTTGGGTTGGTGTTTACCCGGTTCTGACCTTTCTGAGAGTTCTCTGAGATGTCAGGTGAGAAAGAGAGGGAGGTTGGGGTTTATTTGTATGTTCCTGACAATCAATAAATGTTCAAAGCAATGATGTTCAACTGCACTGGAAGTGCACTTCTGCAGAGGTGGAAAAAGTTGGTGATGTCAGTGGGTCTGCAGGAGAACACTAGCAGCAATATATTTGAAAGTACTTCCCTTTGGGTGCAAAGGATTTCTACCACAAGTGCTGATTACTGAAATTAATTTCCCCTACACAGCACATATGCTGCAAGATTTCACATGTCTTTTCTGCTTTTTCCCTAATGGTTTTCTGTGAAAGCAATGGAACAATGTAGTTGTGTGATGCTTTCACATCTTCCTCTTTTCTGCAGTAAATGTTTTTAGCAGAATTTAGCCATCCTTTCTTTTTAAATCTTAGCTTCTCTTCTGCAATGCTTCTACCTATTTAAAGCTGTTTCTGGAGCACACAGAGGTGAAATGCTGAAGGCCTCATCAGGTGCACAAGAAACCTTATTTCTGTGGGGATTTTGCTGTGAATTGGTGGGCTTATAATATTCTCTGCAGTGCTCAAAAAAGTGCTGTCTTCTCTTCTGTGACTTCAGTATGAATGAGTCCTTCAGCTTTGTTAACATCCTAAAGATGCATAACACCTCTTCCCTTGAGCTGATGGATTTCATGAATCAAGGATATGGTATGTGCTTAGGGAAGCTTTAAGTGATGGAAAAATTACCACTTCTGCCTCTGATCAAAGCAGAGCAAAGCTCTTGACTGTTCCTCTCTCTGTTACTTCAGTCTCCTTGCAATCAGGGAAATCTCTGGAGGAGAAGGCACCAAGAATTGTAATACCTAGGAAAAGAGAAGGAGCCCTGCGTGAGAATAACACCCCTGAGCTCAGCTGTCTGTCTAAAATTTAGGCAGCTTTAGCTGGTCCAGGCTCTTCTGTGTGTGATAAGGGGTTGTGGTATTTCCATTCTACAGTCTGGCAGCTGATGAGCTCAGTTACTTTCCCTGGGACTGCTCATCCAAAAACAGGGTTAAGTCCTGAGGAAGAAATGCAGACACAAACGTAACAGGCTGGAGTTTCCTTCTAGCTGTAATATGCTAATGGCAGAAATCTGTGTTTAAAAAAGGCTTGAATTTAAAATGGAAGTGAGGTGATGAACTGTACAGCTGTAGCAGGGCTGGCAGTAACTCTGTAATGATAAGGGTTCTTGATTAGACTAGCAGGAGAAAGTTAATTCCATCTGACTCACAGAAAGGCAGTCCCTGCCTGGGAGTTGGAGCTGTAGGGAAGCTCTGTGTGGCTGGCTCTGTTAATGACACTTTCTTTTCCTCTGAGTACCATGGAAATTCTTCTACGTAAGCACACGGTGCTGCTGTCATCTGCATTTGCAAACATGCTGGTGGGAAATGCATGGATGGAGTACAAATGTACAGGAATTAGATCACAGCCCAAAACACAAAACCCAGGCACTCAAAACCCTGTGATGGAGAAAAAGCCAGTCTGACTCAATAAGAGACTCCTCTCAGCCATTTCATGTACAATGATTTTCTCTCTACAGAAATGTTATAACCTGTATTTGATTTCTCTACAGAGTACCATCGTTTTAATTATGTCAAAATAAAAGCCTGATTTGTAATTCAACCCAGTCCATCTAATCTATCTAATTCAAGGAACCTGTACTGAAGAAAAACTGGAGCAATGTAGCAGCAAATCGTTTCTGATAAAAAGGATGCATTTCATTTAAATCAAAATAATTTAAACCAGCAAACCAGAAGTCTGCATTTAAATAAATTATTTGACTCTTGATTTGTATTTCCACTTTTTTTTCTCCTTGAAGAATACCCTGTTTTCATTGGTGTGCAACCCTCTTGCTGTGATTATTACAGCTGAATAAAACCCCTTACACTGTAACTGCTTGCACCATACCAGGACTTATTTATTTTGCAGGAGGGTGTGCAGTATCTGTACAAATCTATATCACTTAGCAAGCATTTACTCCCTCAGGCTCTTACTTACTAAGTGGTTTGCTTTTCTGCCCAGGATTTGCTCTGGACTGGCTTGGGTTGGTGATGGCTCTGCCCTTCCAGGCTTCAAAGCAGGGATTGTCTGCAGGGATTGTTTACACCTCTCCCCTTGGGGCCTTGGGTGAGCAGTGGGTGCCTTCTGGGGAAGGCAGGACACAGTTCTGGGGAGGCAAGTGCTGTTCCACTTCCACAGGGCTGGTGGATGCTCTCTGGTGACACCACCACCATCCACATTTGGCCCTGCTGTCACATCCTACTCCCTGTCCAGGTGCTCAGCCATGACATCCATCACGTGCAGCCCAAGCAATCCTCCTTAAATTTTCTTTGGAAAATCCATTCCTTGATGGATTACATCCTGCTGGGCCTGAAATGGTGGCACAGGCATTGTGTTTAATTTCAAACACAGCTGTATACAACTACTCCCAAAGCACCATCAGGGCTTCACTCAGCTGCATTTTAACCTCCAAAGCCCCCAGCACTGCCTGACACTTACATCCACAGGCAGGGTCCCTCTGCCTGGCCCCTCCTGGCTGGAGGAGCACCCAGAGCATCCCGAGGGATGGAGTCTGTGGGGATGATGAGGGCGCGGGCGCCGCGTCCTGGCCATGGCGCACGCCCCGTGAGGAAGCCGTGGGCGGTGTGAGGTGACTTATGAGGCTGAGCAGCCTCCCAGCACTACAACTTCCCCCTGCACCCTGCCAGGGAGCGTTTCAGCAGCCTGGGACAGCAGCCAGGCCCCCATGGCCTGGCACTGAGCCCCTGCATCCTCCCTGCTCAGGGCTGGCCTCGGCGCTGCTCTGCCAGGGAAACGCCAGGTACCAGGGGAGGGAAACGCTGGGCTTGCGCTCGGGGTTTTTGGTGGTGGCAGCAGGCAGAGGGACACAGAGGAGGGTGCTGTGACTCCTCAGGCTCCATTTCCCTAACCTTATTCCCCTCTCCTCCCAGCCCAGGAGCTGTAGGAAGATGATGTGCCTGCCTGCCTCCCCACCGGCGCTGAGGACGTGCCTGAGGCTCGGGCTCTTGGTGCTGCTCTGCCTTGGGATAGGTAAGCAGGAGCCAGGATGGGAGTGTGGGAAGGGGCTGGCAACCAGCAGCAGCACCCATGGGATGGTCAACAGGGGATGGTGGCCCTCAGGACACTCCTGGTGCCTTCTGCCACGGCTGAGCCCACGGTTTGGGGCAGCTGGCACTTCACTGAGGAGCCCTCAGCTCTCGGCTTCCCAGGCCACTGCACCAGGCTCCTGGCTCCCAGACAGGCATGGTGCTCTCCCATCCCAGCCAGGGTGAGAGAAATGAGGGTGAGAGAAATGAGGGTTTTTTTGGTCAGCTGATGTCTGTGGGGAGCACATGGCACAACCCTTGGGCTTCGGTTTCAGTAGCGGCGTGGTTTCCGCAGCTTTTTGGGGGTTCAGAGTGGGTGCATGGTGGAAAAGATTGGCAAAGGTGGCAGCTCGGGGTGCTCTGCACCTCCTGGGCAGCTCAGCACAGAACAGAGTTCTTTCTCCAGCAGCACAAATCCCCACTGAAGTCCTGCCTGGGCTGTCCCCTGTCCTTTTCTGAGGATGTGCCATAAATCTCACACAGATCGCTCCTTGCCTCAACAGGCTTGGGATGAGTCTTCTCAGATATGTGAAATGTTAACCTGGAAACCACACAAAATTCACTTCTGAGCTGGAGTTCGTTGTGGATGCAAAATAAGTTGTGCTTATTGGCATTTTAGTGTTTCATTGCTGCTCCAGAGCAAACCTGGGCAGAACTGGGGCTTTTGTTAAAAATCAAGCGATGCAAAATGAGGAGCTTTTCATGCTCCTGTTGTAAAACAGGAGGTATTTGATGCCAGGCTTCATTTTGAGTTTCAGCCTCAGAATTTTAAGATAAAACTTGGAGAATTTATCAGGGAGTGAATTGCAGAGCTCACTGTAAAGAAAGCAATGACCTCAAATGTTGCTCTGGGATCTCTGCTCTTCTGTCTTCCCCTCACTCCTTCCCCTGCCTCTGTGCTTGCAAAGCATCTGCCAAGCACAAATATATTTTGCTTGTATTTGCATCAGGCAGACAATCTATCATGAGATAGAGAGAACTGTTTCTCTCACAGTAATTTAAGAGCTTGTGGTATGTTAATAATGTAATTACAATAATATGGTAATTTGCCAGTCATGTAATTTCTCTGAAAATTATTCTGGTTAAAGGATGTATAAAGGATGCTAAAGGATGTATAGTTTGATGCATGCTAATATCCACTACTAGAAACAGGAGTTTGATAAGAAAACTAACTGTTCCTCTAGTTTTACTTTTGGGGCACAATTTTTAGATGCTTCTCAAGCAACAAGTCAGTGGAAGTCCTGGTGCCTCAGGAGCAGTGCTTGGCAGACTGATAATGTGGCTGATGCATTTGTTTTCCTCTCTGTATGCACTCACACACACTCTGAACCCTTTCTCTCCAAAGATCAGCATTCCTACCTCAGTACTCCTGGAAAATACATGGAGCACTACCCACTGAGGACTGGATTTTAAAAGCTGTGCTGGTGCTTGTGGGTGATGCCCTCTCCAGGCTGCCCACAGGGACCACAAGGACCGAGTCCTGACCTTGTTGTGGCAAAACAGTGGAGCCCTGGGTGTCTGCCATCGGCCTGGCAGTGACTTTCCACACAGTTCTGAGTGAGTCACCACGTTTACAGGACATTTTACAGGAAATTACACATTTTACAGGACTGACCCTGCATGGGACTGCTCATGACCACATCAAGGCACAGTCAGGGCTTGAGCCAGAGCCTGTGTCCTTGGTTTGGCCCAGGTGTGCTGATGCTGGCAAACCTCCCTGATGTAGCAAAAGGTTCAGGCAGCATTCTAGGATGGAAGCATGTGCCCTCTGTAAAACTCATGTGAGTGAAATAGTAACAGAGGGGATGCCTGGCTGAATTTTCATGTCACAGCAGTGGAAAGCATTAATGGGGGGCTTAATTAAAAGGGATTTGAAGGTTGTCTTTCATTGGAAAGGTTGAAGGTTGATTCATAGGAATTTCGTGTATGTGCAAGCTATGTAGATCCATTTATTTTCTTTTGAATTGAATTTTGCTACTCTGATATTCACCTGAGGTGTCCCACTGAAATGCCAGTGTAATTTAGAGCTGCTTCTGGGATGTCATCTGCTGCTGGAGATGTCCATGAACAAGACTGCCTTGTCTCAGCAGAGAATGGCAAAACAGCCTTGGTTACAGCACAAACACTTTTATTTATTATCTGAATGCACTGCTGGTATCCCCACGGGCTTGGATTTGTCCTGCCGTTGCACCTTCACACCTACATACAAATTGTAGCATGTTCTCAGTCCCAGTTTGTTATCCTAGAAAAATACAGCTTGAAGTGCCTCAGTATGACCTTTCCCTGCCCTGTGTGCAAACAAACCACAGGCACTGACTTCAGGGACCCAGCAAGCCCAGCTTTGTGTCCATGGAGTATTTTTAAACTTCCCTGGAGTCTTTTCTTCCAGCTGGGGACCACTTAGCTCTCGGTTTCTTCCCAGGGGTGAAATTTTTTGAGAAGTTTTGAAGAAAATTCCCTACAGCTTTTCTAAATTACTGGAGAGTTGGGAAGGGAGGGGGAATATCCACTTCTGTCAGCCAGCAGTGGCTCACAGTAACTCATTCCGGGAATCCCCTTCCCTGCTGTGACTCCCAGCAAAGAGCTGGGAGTGGAGCTGGGCTTCACAAAGGGACAGTAAGGGCTGAGAAAGATTCCCTGTTTTGTGGCCACCCTGAATATTGAAGTGTCTAGCAATGACCTTTAGGTGCTTGCTGTCTGATTTCCGTGCCAGCTGTGCTATGGGCTGTGCTGGGGCAGATTTCACAGTGGGGATGGCAGAAATTTTTCTTTACCCACCGGATTTGCCCACTTGATCAGCGGATGCAAATTGAGTTTCTGACCTATTCCCCTTCATGCCTTCAGCTGTTGTTTTAATTTCTTTTTTCGGATGAGTTTCTGTCTCCTGTTCCAGACACATGGGAAAAAAACTCTTTCGAAACCCAGGGCAGCGGATGTAAGGAACTCCTCTCTCTGTCTGTCAGTCTGTCCAGAGTGAAACCTGCTGTAAGGGCTTGTCTGGAGAAACAGAAACCCAGCCAAAGCCCACTGCTCTTTGCTTATAGAGACTGTTTTATTTCTTCTGTTGAGTTCTTCTTAAATGAAAGAATTCCTTAGGAAGAAAACCACAGAAAATTCAACTTAGACAAGCTACATTATAACACACAAAATAGATTAAAAGCATAAATGCCCAGTTTGTAAGGCTATGGGTCAAATGTTCCTTTCACCCACATCATTTCCTTTTTCCAGCTAGATCGGAATGAACCCAGATAGCTGCAGTGACCTTGTGTTGCTCTGACTGCAGCAGCTTTTTTGCATTTCTTGGATCACTGAGACATTTGTGTCCTTGTTGCTGTGTGCATGTTGGACATTCCTGCATTTAAACGTGCAAAGTTTGGATGGGACACTTTTGTTAATTGTGGTAGATTACCAGCAGAATATGCCACCCTTATGCCCTCTCACCTTTCCTGCTCATCACTGCCTAGATTCTGAGTTCCAAGTGTGGTTTAATGGGGGTAATTAATCTGATATAAATCACTGATGCTATCCCTCTGCCTCTCTTGTGGTGAGTTAGCTTTTTTCAGAGCCAGTTTGCTTTTACACCTACACTGTGCCCCCTGAAAGGGGATGGATGCAGACAGGAGTCACAGCTGAGGGACGCAAACAGGTCATTGCCACCAGGAGATGCAATCCTGCTCCTCTCTGGTTTGTGATCCTCCTCTTCTTTGCACATGTCTGATCCCTGGATTATCTACTGCACCCTCCAGCTTAGCAGAAAGTTTCCTTTTTTCTCTTTTTTTAGACTGGTGTATTGAACCAGACTCTGGAGAGCCCTGCAAGGGGGAACAGGAACATGTGGGATGGAAGGGAAAGGGACCCAGATCCCCTCTGCTTGCATGGGGAAGGCATGAGATCATTATGAGTTTGCTGTCTGGCTGCATCCCAAGGTCATGCCAGGCTGGGGGAGAATTTCCACATTCAGAGAAATTCTCACATAATTACAGAGTTTGTGTAGGAAAGGATCTTAAATCTTAATTTGTTTTGAGCTCCCTGCCATGGACACTTCCACTAGAGCAGGTGGCTCAGAGTCCTGCCCAAACTGGCCCTGAACACCTTCAGGGCTGGGGCATCCACAACTTCCCTGGGCAACCTGAACCAGCACCTCACCCCCTCACAATAAATAATTTCTTCCTAATATCTGATCTAAACCTTCCCTCCTTCAGCTTGAGGCCATTCTCCCTTGTCCTATTGCTACATGCCCTTGTGAAAAGTCCCTTTCCAGCCTTCTTTAAGGCTCCTTTTAGGCACTGGAAGGCTGCTCTAAGGTCTCCCTGGGACCTTCTCTTCTCCAGGGTGAAGGTTTCTCCTTCCTTTTAAGCATGTGTTTCCCAGTATAAATGCTGTGCACGTGTGGATGTGGTATCCTCTACAGGGTGGCAAGGCAGGTGCGCTGGATGCAGTGAAGTCTGTTCACTTGGCACAAGGAGGTCAGTTTTGTTTTGAAATAGATCAACTTTATGTTTAATTGTAGCTGTTCTGTCCCCTTTGGAGGGGCACCACCACTGGGAGTCTCAGGAGCTCATTTGAGAATATGTAAATCTTTCCCAACTCGGAAATGCCACGGACTTTGCTTCTGCTTTTTCACTGTTATGCTTTTAAAATATCATTGGTCCCAGGGGACTGCCTGACTGAAAAGAAAGTGCTGACTGATGGCTAATGGTGGCATTTCTACCTACCCTGAGCTAAAAGGACATCCACCTTCTGATGAGCTCCAGTTCCTATCTATCACATAAAAAATTGTTAGAAAAGACGATTGAAGGAAGTCTCTGCTCACTGCTGCTCTTGCCTTAGCAGGCACCCTCTGGTGTAGTTCTAAGTGCCCTGCAGACAGGGATTTGGTCCCTATGGAGGTGTCCCTCTGAGTGCCCTGCAGACAGGGATTTGGTCCCTGTGGAAGTGCTTCAGAGAGAGCAGAGCTCTCTGTCAGACCCGGTTCCTAAAAGGAGAGAGCCCTTCCCTGCCCTGCCCTGCCCTGCTCTCAGTGTTCCAGCAGCACCTGCCCCAGGCTCTCCTCCCTCTCCCTCTGCAGCTTCTGGAGCTCCCAGACCCCTCTGGGCTGCTCTGCTTTCCTGAGGGTCCCAGTGGTTAGTGACCACTCTCCATGCTGAGCTCTTACCTTGGGCTGTGTCATCTCTGTGACTGCTGGGGCTGTCTGCAGAGCATCCGTGAGTCAGAGCCTGAGCACAGACCAGCTTTTCTAACAAGTTAAAACACTGCTGGCAGGCCTGCAGTGTTTTTTGTTAGCTGCACTGGTTAGTGTTGCTATGGCTATGGGCAAATACTTTACACCAAAAAAAAAAATTTTAATTTGTGATTTTTTGACTTTGAAGCGGGCTTATGCGGGAGGTATCATACTTGATTTTCCTAGGTACTGGCTACTTTCACCTTCTATCAGTTTCAAGAGAGGGCTGGCTGCTTGGGGAGCATGTGAGACAGAGATTTAGTAAGCACTGAAGAAAACTACAGCCTTAAGCAGTGGGGAGGACCTCAATTTCAGAAACTGCTGTGAGGACAGTAGCATGCATGGCAGTGGTGCTGCAGGAATTAGGAAAATTATCTGAGAACATCTTCAGCTGGGAGATAAATATAGAGGAAGTACAAAGTGATCCTGTCAGCAAGAGACACAGACTGCAGGGGAAAAAATTAACAAATTTATTTTTGTCTGTCTTTGTGGAAAATCTCCCCTACCAGCCCCTCTTACACAAATGCCACATCTAGCTTCCGCTCCCAAGCTGGGAAATCAAAAAGTGCTGAGCAAGATGTAGGAATTTGAACTCTAAAGGAAATAAAATACGCAAACTTTCTGAGGACATCCAGATTAAGGGGTGCTCCCAGCCCTTTTTTATTCTATCAGGGTCACACAGGCTGGGAATGGAGAAGGGGAGAAGGTTCAGAAAGTCTCTTCTTTTGTTCGTTTCTCCAAGTCACAGATGTCCTTCTGTCCCCACGGCCGTGTGTCCCTGCTGGTTTGCAGAGCTCTCCATCCTCTCCTCCCACTCTGCAGTGTCTAAGACATGATCCAGTCCCCATCTGTGAGTAATTCAGGTTCCACATCCAGCTCCTTGCTGGATCTGACCTGCTGCCTGGCGCCAGGCTGAGAACATTGCGGTGATTTGTGCAGGGTCGCGGTTTTACTCATGTTACAAACACAGCAGCCTGGACATACCCGGGCAGCTGGCTTGGCCCAGGCTGACTCAGAGAGCAGGAGATTTGGATCTGCACTAGTCCTGAAACCCGAGCTGGAGCAGGAGGTGTCAGCTGGAGCCCCTCTGCCCAAGTATTTCAGATTCTCTTTTGTCTTCTCAGATGATAATTGCAGATCACCCTCTGGTTTTCAGAGCCACTCCATGGCTTCAGGGATTTCTTCACTACAGGTGAAGGTGTGCAAACACACACAAAATAAAACAGTGTGTGAAGGCTGCTGATGGAGTGGGACACCAAAACATGCTGGGAGTGTTATAATTGCCAAATCAGCAGTATGGAGCTGGTCTAACCAAGGTTACTCTTTTGTTTAGAAGGAATGTGGCAGCATAAAGATGGGAAGTGCATAAAACATGGATGGGGTACCCTGAGGTTACAGCACAGAAGAAAGCAAGGATGAACTTATAGAAAAACCTGTTCAGAGCATTTCCCTGCCTCAGAGCTGCCATGCCATCATCATGCCCTAGGATGAGCACTAGACACTGAGCCAGTGTCTCCACACAGAGGTTATCTGGGCATCCAGCAGGGTCTTGCTGCCATCAGTGTGCTCACAGGAGTCACTGATTTAAACACAAAGCATTTCATGTGTAGCACACGACATTTGCTGGCTTTTGGCTCCATGGAAAGCCTGGGGAGGATTTCATTCCTCGTTGGCAAAATCACCTGGGATAAAGACAAGATCAAGGGGCAGTGTCTAGTCTTTTAAAGATGCAGCTTTTCAAAATGTCTTGATTTTTTGACTCATTTGGCTTGGAAATCCCTGTAAAATACTGCATTGCTCTCAAAGGATAAATCATGCAAGTTTAGGGTGAATTTCTGTGCTATTCACAGAAAATGAGGGGTGTGGGCTGCAGAATTACCTGCAGAGTGGCAATCCCAGGTGCATGGTCCTGGGAAAAGTCAGTGATGCCATTAATTTATGAGTAGAGATACCAACTGCTGTTGCAAAAATAAATAGGGAACCAGAAGGGAAAAAAGCAAAGCAAGGCTCAGAAGGGCAGAGAAATGGGGTATGCAGGGGAAAAGAATGGCTTTGGAGCTTCTGTTCACCAGGACTTATCTGGAGGTTCCCAACAGTTTGAGGCTGCTTCTGCAGGGCATTGCTAGGTCTTGAGCTGCCTTTTGCTGTCAAATCTCTATGCCAGAGGAAATCTGCTCTTGTGTGCTGTCTGCATGTATGGTCAGGATAACAAAGCTCTCTGTGGCTGGGGAAGTTCTGAGTCAAGGCTTGGGCAAAGAGTGCAGGAAATAGGGATACAGGCTCTCCTGACTCTGGAGCAGACAAGGAGGAACAATTCTCCTCTATATCCCTTTCTGTTCCATTTAGCCCTGCTGCATGGGGCATCTGCAGCACAGGCATACTTTGAATGAAGCAAACTTTCATGCCCAGGGAAGAGAAAGTCAGCCCTTCCATCAGTTCAGCATTGCCACGGGCTTCCAATGATGGAGCGATGTGTGTGCACAGCAAGAGAGTGGGTGGGCTCCAAGGGGTGGGAAGAGGAGGGATCTTTTTCTAGAAAAGTCATTAAAAATGATTTCCATGGTGAACACCTTCCCCACAGCCTGGCTGCAGAGAGCATTCAGCGCAGAAACGGCACAAAACTGGATTTTCATTTTTGCTTTGCAGTTCACCTCTAAAGTGAAAGGGGACTTTTGTAGGGCTGAATGACTCTTCATGGACTTTGGTTCCTTCAGGCTTGCAGCACTCAGGTTGCAGTTTCAAGGGTGCAGAGCCTTTTAAGGGTACTCATGACATCAGCAGGAGTTTCCAGCCCCTGCACATGTACTCCCGAGAAAGTTTTTGTTCTCCTTTTGGTTGCAAAGGAGACTCTGAGGGGCAAGGTAGGGAGAACCTCATGCAACTCATGATGTGATGTCACCCTGACATTTACTGTACACCTACGCTTCTCCTATTGCTGCAGAAGGAAATAGAAAATGATCCTTATCAGTCCCAAACTTTGACTGGATGTTTGACTGGCTGCTCTTTCGAGTCTCTCCAATAATAGTAAGAGCTGCACTGTGAGAACAAGCAAAGATGTGGTCAAAGATAAAAACACATGTACACACAAACACACACAGAGGAGCAGGAGAAGCAACTTCAGCAATCACAGCCTGAGGTGGGCTGCTTTTAAGGTGAACAGAACGAAATTCTTTCTCACACAGCATGTAATCAAAGTGTACAGCTCATTGCCAGAGGATGTTGTGAATGCCAAAAATATATGTGCATTCCTGAAAGGGCATTGCTGAAAGGGCATTCCTGAAAGGGCAAGAACTCTTCCTGCAGGGTAGGTCTAGTAGCAGCAATTTAAATGCTGATGTCAAGAAATCCTGAGTTTCAGTCTGCAAAGGTTGGCAAGACAAGGCAGATTTTCTCCTGTGTGGAAGAATTAGTTTTTCTCTCATTTTGTTACCAGTTGATGGCTGACAGAGGTCAGTCTGCTGACCAGCTCCTGGCCTGCCCCAGCCTGGTTGCTCATGATCAGCAATGCATTAGAAGGGGAAGTACTGGAAGTGGGGGAAATAATGAAACTTTCCCTTTGGAAGAGCAGAGGAGTGGCTGAGTAGAAGGAAACCAGTTAAACAAGAAGTTGCTAATTTAATTACATATTCTATTTTAACTAATATTAAAACACTCCATAGTGTTGCTAGGACCTCCACAGTATTTTTGGTGTGTTTCCTACAGATTTAATGTCAAGTATGCAAGTGGGGCAGGGCTGGGTGTGCGGCAGGGGAGAGGAGTGAAATTTATTTCACAGAATCACAGAATCATTTAGGTTGGAAATGACCTTTAAGATCTTTGAGCCCAACCTTTAACTCAGCCCTGCCAAGTCCATCAATAAACCATGTCCCTGAGTGCCACATCTGCAGGTCTGTTAAATGTTCTGTTTGTGTCTGGGCTTTACTCCAGCTGTGCTGGGGCACTGGCTGAGCATCTGCCTGTCTCCCTGCAGCACTGGCAGCTGTAGGATTGTGAGCAAGTCACCACAGGGGCCTTGCTGTGACAGTGGCCCCAGGGTCTCTGAGTCACCCCAGGGTCTGTGAGTCACTGCTAAGCAAATGAGGGCTGGCAGGGAAGCAGCTGGTGGCTGCCTTGGACGGGCTGAATGTGAATGCAGCAGCATCCCGGTCCGGCCCGAGCGCTGCATCTGCCTCGGACAGCGGGGCTGCAGTCGGGCTGGGACTGTCAGGGGTGAGCCAGCATCAGCCAGGTTTGCTGGGGCAGTGTTCTGAGGCTCAGCTTTGCGCTTTGCTCAGCTCACACTCAGGCTTTGCCTGTGGGCCGTCCCCTGCGCCCATGGGTGATGCGGCGCTGTCCCCATCAGTGACACGCAGCCTGGCAGGACTTTCCAGCTTCCTCTCCCAGCTGTGTTTGCTGAGGTGTGTTCTGCAGGGAAAGAAGAGGGAATCTGAATCTCTTCTGTCCTGAGGACAGCTCTTTCCTTGTTTTTCTGCTCTCAGGAGTGTAACAGATTGATATCCCACTTCCACCACTGGAGATGAGTGCCAGGCCAGCAGGACAGAGAGCAGCCTGATCTTCTGGACTAACAAAGCTGGGTGCACATCATCCCCAGGCTTGCATTAACTCAAGTGCAGCTCAGGGCTCTGTGTCCATGCTGGGTCACCTTCCAGCAGCAGCAGGAACTCCTTGGCTGGGCTGCTCCCTTGGATGTGGAAAGAGGAAGGAGTGGGAAAGCAAGGCGGATCAC
Source organism: Ammospiza nelsoni (assembly GCF_027579445.1). NCBI lineage: Eukaryota > Metazoa > Chordata > Aves > Passeriformes > Passerellidae > Ammospiza > Ammospiza nelsoni. The sequence goes on from NC_080634.1 coordinate 5,445,769, forward strand.
GAGAGCGCGGTGCTTAGTTGGGGAATTACTACTCACATACTCAAAGTGGTACCTAATTTCACCCTGCAAGGGTCTCAACTTATTGTTGTCAGCACATGGCTGTACTCCAGGTATGGCACCAGCACAGTCACTGGCCGAGAGCTGGGGAACATCTGTGCTGGTTCCACGTCATCCCATGAGCTTTCACAAAGATAAATTTGCTCTAGCTAGACCAGGCAAAATTGTTCATTTGATAATGCTGGAAGGCTGATGATCGTGTGGCTGCAACCTTTGTGTATCATTGTAGGGTTGATTCTATTTTCTGGGATCTTGAATGTTTTGGGGATTTTTCCCTTATAAAAATATAACTACAAAAAATCCCCCAGCCCCCCTGACCAAGTAGTCCACTGTGGCCCTGTTAGGCATGCAGAGAACCCAGCGAAGAGTGACACAGATTTTCCAAACACCAGGCTCTGAAAAGAGACAGCAGAGGAGATAGCAGTTTGTGCATGTGTGTTCCTATCCCTGTTTTCATAGGGACCAGCAAAATTTGTGCTCAGGCAAGCACCTCTCCTGCCTTTGCCTTCAGCAATCCTTGTGTGCCCGCTGGGTCATGATCCTGAGTGCAAGTGGAGTGTGATGTACCAGGCAGTGCCCAAGGATGGCTGCCCTCAGTGCAGAGCTGAAGCTGTAGAGCAGCTCAGGGGCTGATTGATGAGGGATGTGAGCAGTCAGAGACAAAGGGGTGAGCTTTGGGCAGCAGCTCCTGGCACAAGGCTGCACCACTCACTGACTCATTGACTCTCGTTTGCCCCTCCCCTGCAGGCCAAGCCCTGGAGAAGAAAGTGGTCAAAAGCAAAGCGGGGGAAAAGGCCAGCCTGCCTTGTTGCCATGAAATCCCCAGCTCAGAAAGCCTGCACAAGTACCGGGTGTACTGGCAGAAGAACGTCACAGACGTGGTGCTGGCCTACTCCGAGGGGAAGGTGATCTCCCAGCACGAGCGGTACCAGAACCGCACAGAGATGGACCCCTGGAACCTCACGCTGTGGATCTCCCCCCTGGAGATCCTGGACAACGGCTCCTACCAGTGCGTGGTTCAGCGCAACTCTGTGCTGGTGTGCAGCGAGTCTGTCATCCTCTCTGTCACAGGTACGTGCATTGCCTCCTGGCACCTGGCACCTGGCACCTCCTGCCTCTCCAGTGCCGGCTTCTGGGGGTCGAGGATGCTCTTCCGAGCTTATTCATACCGTAGCAGATAGACTTTCATCAGGAAGCTTGAAAGACTGTTAACTTGCTAAGTTACAGTAATGAAAGCTTATTAACTGCTTCCATTCCAGCAGCCTCCCTTCTTACCTTTCTAAACCTACCCCAGGTACAGAATTTTTTTCCCAACCTCCTCCCCTTGATGTCTTCCTCTTGTGAAAGGATCCCTCCTGGGGCCCTCCCCAGGTATCACTGGTGATGGGTGCCTGAGGCAGCTGTCTTTGGGTCAAAACAAAACCAAGCCCTCAGTCTTGCCCTTAGCAACACCAAGCTGAGAGAGAAATAGGGTGGCCATGGCAGCATCCCAGCCCTGCATCCAAACCCCCGTGGAGCTAGCTGCACTGCAGCTCCACAGCCTAAGGCTGAATTAATCATGGAGCTTTGAGGCTTTTTACATTAAAGAAACCCAGTTCCTTCATTCAAAATGAATCTGAATCTTCTCTTAGATTGGTAGCCCACAAAAAGTTCCACTGACAGTTTCCATTTCCACCGGCGTTTTTGTGGCAGTTGATCTCAACCAGAGATACCAGTGACATATATAAATATATACATGCATTTGAATACCTTTAACAGCAGAGAGTTACATGCATCTTCCAGATAAGTCAGGAGATTTGCCAACAAAAAAAAAGACAAGCCTCCTGAGGAGGCCATTTCCTGCTGGTCTGAGGGCATATGTGCACAGAGACAAATTTAGTGATCTTTCTGGGAACTGGCATGAAAAAAGGGAAGTGTACTGCCAGCACCCTTTTTTAACCATGAGGGTTGAGGAGTTAACTGCATAAAACTACGGATCTCTTTTCCTGTCCACAAATACTCCAGTTTCTTTCCGGCCAGAAATCCCCTTGCTGTCTTAACAGGCCAGCTGAAATAATTATGGCAGACTATGGGGGCCTGAGTAAATATTATGTATTGCAGTAAAAGATCTCTGTATTGTATAAGTGACCCTGTCCCAATTCTAGTTATTGTAAATGGGCTGCAGCTGTGATGGGCAGCAACTGTGGCTAATGAAGATAACTGGGATAAAAGGGGGTGGGTTGGCTGGTCTGGGTGAGCCTTGGAGGAGCCCTGGTGAGGAAGCTGCAACATCACTGCTATGAGGAGCTGCTTGTGAGCAAACCACTCAGAAGGCATGGGGCTCTAGAAATATGATAATAACAATATAAATACAACAGCAGACCTCTGTTCCCTTTGGTGAAATGGGGTAAAGTTATTGTGGGGATCAGGAAAGGGAAATGCTGGAATCAGGCTGGGACATCTGAAGGAATTTTCCAGGCTGGATGGCAGTGGGCCTGGAGGGAAAACTGTCTCTCCTTGCTTGCCACTGCTCAGCCACACAGTGTTGGGCAAGTTCCTTTCACTAGTGACTGGTTGCTTGGTATCCTAGCCCACAGGCAGGAAAAACTTCCCATGGTGAGTGCCCTTCAGGTAGGGGAGTCTTTGCTTTGGCTGTGGGTTTTGGGGGCTGCAAACCTCTCTGAGGCCTGACAGAATGGTAACCATTTGGGTTTGGGGGCTACAAACCTCTCTGAGGCCTGACAGAATGGTGACCAAACCTCTCTTGCTGCAGCTGACTTCAGCAAGCCCAACATTACGGCAGAAGTGTCCGCTGACTCCTGCGAGCTGACTGAGATGGTGATAACCTGTTCTTCTCACGGAGGTTTCCCCAAGGCCAGACTCTCTGGAGCCCTCAACAACGTGTCCATGGAGTGGAATGCCAGCTGGGTGTCTGAGTCCAGCTTCAGCCCCTACAATGTCACTGGAAAAAGGGTGCTCAACGTGACCAAAGACGTCACCATCACTTGCTCCGTTGAATACGGTGGCTTTGCCACGTCCACCAGTTTGCTTCTGAGTATGTTTTATTCGTGTTTTTTGTAACAAAACTATTTTCTTGAATCTGCTGAGTTGCCTCTATAGAATGCAGCAGATTTTGTGCAGGTGTTCATGCAAGGGTCACCCAATGATCCTGCCTTTGAATTATACACCAAAATATTTTAGAGGCTGGAAGATAGCTGGGGTGGGAAGGGAGAGTTACGACAGTGACTGACAAGCAGAGGCAGCTCTGTCTTCCTGCTGCTCTGAGAGCTGAACTGGATCCTGTTGTGACCTGGTAATGTCACATTTGGTGGCTCTCTGGGGCTGCCACCACCCCGTGCCCCTCCATGTCAGCATGGTTTTGCTTGCCAGCTGTGTGACACAGACCTGGTATTTGAACAGAGGGACCAGAGAAACACGTGTGCTTTAATAGCCACAGGCTGCACTTTAAAAGAATTTCCTCATTTAACAAGCATGTTTGTCCCTGCTTCATTGAAAGAAACTGTCAGCTGGGGTCTAGACAAAATTCTGCTTTCAAATGTAACACAGGGTTAACTCATAGGAAAAGAATTCCATCACTGAGCATGGCTTAGAAGTGATGGCATAATAGATAAGTCTGTGCTTTGAAAAGCTTGAGGCACAAGTGGGAACAGCGTGAGGGAAGGCAGCACACTACAGTCCAGATGTTTTGCAGTAGAAGGGGATTTGCAAGAAAATTCGTAAAACCAAAAGGATTTTTTTTTTTCATGTTGTTACCAAAAAAAGTATTCTGAAATATCTCTGGGCCTGATGTTTTTACTGTGGAGATAAGGGCACCTTCAAGGGAAGACAGAGGAGCAGCATTTTTGCTAGGGAATTGTAGCTTATTCATCAAGGTAGCTTATTCATCTATCTTACTAAAATCAAAGGGGCTTGTGGGGAGAGGTGCCATTCAGCTTCAGAACAAATGCCAGGAACTGGTGCTTTATGAATATTGGCTGTTGCTGGATGTAGAGCATAATGTTCCTAATGAAGGGAGAACAAGGTTACGAATAGCTCACTGTACAGAAAGAGAGAGCAACAACAAAAAAGAAAAGCAGCAATCAGAGCAGGGTGCACTGACACAGCCACAGCAGTCACAAGCCCCCCACTTTTTGACTTTTAGGATGTGGAACCACTCCCATTTTGGTATGCATTCTGCTTCACCTGTGACTCCAAAAGGAAAAGAATTAGGCATAAATCTGCTGAAAACAGTAAGGGAAACTACAGAGTACCTTTGAGAGCAGAAATTTTCTAGCTGTGAACTCGGAGTTTTCCACCAAGCCTAGCTCATTTACCTGAAACAGCTCATGTGTCTTTAAATATTTGCTGTCTCAGTCCTGTTCTGCACAAAGACCCAGCTTCTTACGTTCAGTAAATGTGTTAAAAATTTCAGCCCATAGCAAATGTGGGTGAATGGAAGAAATTTAGGTGAAATTTCAGCTTTGTTTGCTTGTTTATTGAGGAAATCCATTTTCAGGCTGAATAGCTGAGTTAGAATTTGGCCAGAACCCCTGAAATTCACATACCTGCTCTTACATGAAAACGCCAATATCCTTTAAGGCCTATTTATGTTTTATTTCTCCTGCCTCAGAAAAAACAAACAACTGCGTTGTTCCTCCTGCGCCTCCACCTTATAATGTCATTACTGCTTCAATTATCATCGTTATCACCTTCATTCTGGCTATCACCCTGGCAGCAAGATACCTCCCAAGGCATGGTAAGTGCAGCTTCCTTTTCAGGAAGGTGTCTCTTAGTGCTGATGAAGTTTCTATGTAGGATACACATTTATAGAAACTTGGCTGTCACACCAGGTATTTCTGTGTCTTTTTCTCATTTCCTTTTTTTTTTTTTTTTTTTTTTTTTTTTTTTTTTCCTTTAGCATCCACTGTCACAAAATCTAAGTCTAGCTCATGGTTTTGTGTGCAGGAAATACTTGAGTTCAGGTTTGAGAGTGGAGAGGTGACAGGGAGTTTTGACAGCAGATCAAACTATTTCCAAAATCAGGGATAATGAAGAGGTTCACAAAGGTTTGTTTTTATGTATTAAGATGCTTTAGGGTGCCAAGAATCTTGGTGATCATGATAGATCCAACTGAGCACGGAGAGCTTCAAAACTGGATCTCTCTCCACACCCTGCATCATCCCTCAGAAAGTGACTGAGCTAAAGTAATAAAAATACCTTGTGTTAGGGCCACAGGAAAGACTTCAGCAGAGCAATGTCCCACTTTTATGAGAACACCAACCAGGAGAGTTAGATTTGTGTTCTTTGTACAGCCAAAATTAGCACAAGTAAAGTGTCTGGTCCCATCCTGTGAAGTCTTCAGTAACTCTAGCCAAGTCTCCAAGCATTTTTCAATGGCAAAGGGGACCTCAGATATCTCAGGGTTAGTGGGCAGCTGAGTTACTTTTTTATCTTCAGAAAAATCATATCTGTTAGCTGTTGCTCCTAATCATGCCTAAGCTGACCTTGCCAGAAAGTCCCTGAAGATGTGGGCAGGCATTTAACAGATTTACGAAGGCAGGTAGGATTGAAAGTCGACAGCAGTAGGTGCCTTGTCCACAGCCTGTGAGCAGCTTGGCAGAGCAGCCCTGGAAATACATGAGGGTAAATAACACCCAGCTGAGTTCTGCCAGGTCACATCTGGGGGTGAGAATCCCACACTGAGGGCTCTGTGCTCAGGCCACTTTCACCACCTGGCCATGGTATTCCCCCTTGGAAAAGGTCATTTTCTGGGCAGCAAGGGCTCAGCCCTCTCACAGACACCTCTAAGTTTGCCCTGCTTCTGTCCTCTGGTACCTCTACCTCAATTTCAGACAAATTCACTCCCAAGGCAGATGTGTGGAGGTCTCATTACTATTTTTCTTTTCCCCTCCTCATCAACCACATCCCTTCAAAAACCCAATGTGACCACTGAGTCAAGCTGGGCTAATTTCCTTTGAGTGTTTTATCACAAAGAAAGGAAGTTTCTGGAGGGCTGAGGCTCTGGGTCACACCTGTGCAGCTCCTCATTTTCCACCCCTGTGCCCTTATGACACCAGTGCCAGTTCTCCTCCCCTGCTGTTCCCTGGGGCTGTGTCAACAGGAAAGCAACAAGCAGGCTGAAACCAAGAAAATCACAGTTGATCACAGCCTGTGCTGCTAGCTGCATGTATAATGAACTTCTAATTATAGGAGAAAATGAACTGGAATCAGAAGATTTGGCTCTCAACAAATATAGGCTGGAAATTAAAAGGTTCCTTACCATTAAATTAGCAAGATCCTGGAGCACACTGAAATAGCCTTTTAAATAGGAACTGAGTTGCTTTGAAAGCAGATGTAAAAAGCATACCCATGTGGTAGAATGCAATCACCTGCAAACAGCATGGCACATGGCCATATTAACTGGAATTTCCCTTTTAGTCCCACTTCCATAATACACACAGGGAGTAGATTTGCTGAGTCAGGTGGTGCTATTTGGTTCAGCCAATTTCCAGACCAGGCATGGAAGAAACTGTAAAAGAAACTGCAGGAAGTGTGAGAAACTGAAGCCAGAGCTTCCACCCAGCTTCCCAGTTTGTGTGGCTGTCCCATTTCAGTGCTGCTGTGCACGGGCACCTGTCTGGGAAGGGCAGGATCTGCCCCAAGACTCTTCCAGTGGGTGCTGCTGCAGGTCAAGAGCTCAGAATAGGTCTGAGAGTGCCTCTGTTGTTCTGGGCTATGGAAAGCTGAGTCAGGAGCTGCTAAGAGCTCGAAAAGCCATGCTTCAAAGAGCTGAAGTGTGGGAGGGAGGAATAGAAAGGCAGAGCAAAACAAAACTAAAAAGTTCTCAGATCCGTGATTGTTGTGGTAGCCAGAACAATCAGGTGCTTTGTTGAGGTTCACAGCCGCCTACTCTGAGGAGCTCACAGCCTGTTTTGCAGTAATTTAAAAATGAAAACACAGAGCATCAAGATTAGAGATCACCTAAAGAATAGTTTAGGATTCACGTGTCATAATTTGTGCCAGCACATTTGCACAAGATTCAACCTGAACTACTGAAATTCAGTCATAGATGGTGAGATATTAAGGGGATCTGCTTAATCTGAGATCCTCCTAAAGCACTGAAAGGATTTGTTGGTTTTAGCACAGGCATTCTTTCACTCGATAGGTAAACTGCAATTAGTGGCATGTAACTTCCATCATCATTTCCCTTCTGACCTTATCTCAGCATGTAGCAACTTGTTTTTATGCCCTGTGCTAACGAGAGCAGTTTTATCCCCATGACAGTATATAGATAATATTTATTTCTAACAGAGCTTTCTATCAGGACCATATCCATGTACTAACAAAGGATCTTCTTTTTCAGTTTGTTCTCGCTGTTGCAAGCACCAGGATTCTGTGGAAGAGGGTGTGAAAGAACACACAAAGGCACCCATGATCTCTAAAGTGACAGCTGAAACATCGTCTGTATGACCAGATAGCATTTGCAGGTACTTTTCTTCACTCTCCTCTTGGCAAAACAGTTTCTCAAGTACCATTCCATGCTTGTGCAGTGTTGGCTCAAACCAGCACAGGTCATCCAGCTGTCAGATCTGCGGGGACATCCCCTGCCATTGCCCCGTGCTCATTTCACGGGCCCCCCAGCTGGACACTGGGCCGTGTTTTTGGACTCCCGTTGGGCTCATTTGTGAGTTACTCGTCCCTACCTCAGGTGCCACATGTGGCTTCACCACCCAGAGGTTCTGGCTGATTCCCTGTGAGCCTGATCTGATGCCTCAACATGGGAACATCACTGATGATTGATAGAAACTGAGCATTGACCAAATGGTGGTAAGGGAGGGGGGAGAAAAAGAACAACTTCAGCTTTCCCGGTATGATCAGACATGCCTGTCCACTTCTGAGATATGTCCATTCCCTTCAGCAGCTGCAAGAGCAGAGAAGGAAAAGTTTCCTCCCTCAAGCTGGCCCAGAAAACACTCATATTTCAAAAGGAGTTACTTTTGATAATGGAGTGTTACAAAAGAAGGGCTGGGGAAGTCTGGCTTGCCAAGGTTTTATGATTACAAAGGATTATATTTGCTTTGGCTTGAGAGCTCAGCAGTTTTCAGGGCTGTGTCCTCCAAAAAGACAGTTAAGTGAAGATTAGCAGCTAACTGTTCCTATTCACATCATTATGCAGGTGACTGCATGTCCTGCTCTCACCACAGCGTGGGGAATTGCCAGGGTAATGCCTGCAGAATTGCCAGGGTAATGTGCTAGGGCAACAGCTGTGGGGTCCTGGAAGTCACGACTTTGTCAAACTGTGCCCTGCAGAATCTAAAAATTCAATAGCTTGGAGATGGAAAGGAGGGGAAACTCTCATTCAGGCCACTTGTCTCATTTCCAAACCTGACCACCCACTCATGTTTTCCTCTGGGGAAGGCCCTGTCTGGAACAGATACTAGAGCCTTGGTTAGCATGAATTTTGGGGAGTTTTGTGATGGGAGTGGCAGGAGTTCACCTACAGAATAAACCCATTCTCTTTTGCTGTAAAAGTTTGCCAGGATTTTCCTGTAGGTGGCTGGTGCTTCCCGACTCCAGCTGTCTGTGGAGTGGGATGGAAGCTGTGCTTCCTTGGTGGCTGACTGCCATGTCCTGCTGCTGCTCAAAGAGGGAAGCAGTTCACTAGTCATCCTCACTCTGTTCCCAAGGCTTTTGCAGGGAGCGTGGGCCAGAACAGCTCCGAGTTTAGGCACCAGGAGCCCTCTTGTGGAGGGCTCTCGCAGGTGATACCTGTTTGTCATTACTGGGCTACATTTAAGGTGTAAAAAAAAAAAAAAAAACCAAAAAAAAAAAAAAAAATCAGTGACATCTCTTCCTCGGGTCCCTCAGGTTCTTGACGCTGTGCATCCCGCGCTGCAGACTCCACTGCTGGTTGTACAGCGATGCTTGCTGCGCTGGCTCTCTGCGAGGGGGTGGCAGCAGCAGAACTCTCTGCTCACCACGGCTGGAACACGACCTCCTGTGGACGATGCAAACCCTGCCCACGGCATAGAAACCCTGCGGTGCCCTCGTTACAGGGATTCCAGCTGAGAGGAGCCTCCGTGTTCCTGCAGAAGGGGCAGAAGGATGTCACCGGTGCCACACCAGGACTTCAGCACCCTGCTATGTGACAAGTCTCTGTGACAATAGGGACCTGCAGAGCCCTAGCAGGGAGTCCATGCCCACCTACCCCTTCAGTAACACGGAGCTGCCCTGTGGGACACCCCAAATCCTGACATGCAATCTCATCAGTTTGTGCCTCCACGCTGCGAGTGGGAGCAGCCAAAACTTCTTTAATGTTCATCCTCACACAAGCATCTCTTCTTCCTGCTGGAGGACTTTGGATTTGGACTCGACCATTACAGATACGCATCCCTTCTCCCCTAAAGAGGAAATAGTGGACAGGTTTTTCATTAAAAAGACACCTTGGAAGCGAGTCTGTGTGCCTCATGGTTATTTGCAGCGCTATGAGACTTTTTAGGGAATGATACACACTGACAGCACTCCTAAGAGCTAATGAATATTGCTTACCCACTGCAGTGGCACAAGTTCTCATAACCTTTGTCTCCTGAAAGGATGAAAGGACAGCCTTGCCAGCCGAAGCACCGAGGTACAGCCACACCACCTGTGCACACACATGGCCGAGCTTCCAAGTGCATTCCTTCCTTCCCAGCCACACCTGTAAAGCCCCACTGGAACCTGTGTGACAGCCAGAGGTGATCTCCTGTGTAACTGCTGTCATCAAATGTAACTCTGGGCCTTGCTTCATGAACCTGGCTCTGCTTCTGCGTGTACATCTGCCATGGGATACTTGTTAGCGAAAGCTCTGCAGATTTTTGGGAGTTTCTCACAGCAATGTGAAGATATTTGCTTTGCATTGAACATTGCTTCTTTCTGCCAGTGTTCTCTACCCAGCCAGGACTACAAGGAATTTCCCTACAGGATGCTAACGTTGAACAGGACTCATCTGATCCAGGTGACATTCTTGCCTACTGTGTAGGAAAAAATGGCTTCTCATTTTGAGGGAAAAGGAGGAAAATGCCCCAACCCCCAATAAGCTTCCCAAGCAACTCTGCCCTGAGTTTGACTGGAATGTTTTTTTCCCTTTTGCTCTGCAAGCTGTACCCACTCCCTCACTGTTCTATCCACGTTATCAGGGCAAACCAAAGTCTGACAGCACAGTGCCATCCTCTTTGTGGGATATGTTGTTACTTGAGCTGCTTATCTTCCTAGGACACAGCAAAGACATAGTCCATCCATTTCACTTTTTTTCTACTTGGTACATATTGAGAAACTGCTGGAGAAAATAGGAGGATTAAAAATGGTTTACAGGATACTGAGCTCTGAGATTAAGTAAAAAATGAGACAATGCTCCCTTCCTACTCCTGCCGAGTCACACTGTGCCATCACCTTTTTACTGCTTTCCCATTGTGTCAGGTGTAACGGGAACTTCAGAACATTCTTGCAGAGGAGTTTTAGACAGAGAAAAGGAGGTAAGTTGTGGGGTAAGAAAACAGTTGCACTTGTGTGTTCTGGATGCAAACAGAACACAAGTGACAGAAATTAGGGTGTTTTCAAAAGGCAGCCTGACCTATTGCAGGACTTGGTGCATGAGTGATGTGTGTCACGCTTTTCAGGTTTCCTGTTCTTTCAGCCTACGCTTGCTCCAGCACAAACCACCAGCTCCTTGCAGGCTGACCACCTTCTCCTGGCATTCAGTTCCAACTTTGCTGATTTCCAGCAGTGTTTTTCCTTATAGACACACTGCAGCTGCACCTTGCCAACCACACCACAGCTCAGCCAGTTGCACCAGCACATTTTCCCTCTCACTACCCCATGCTCTCTTCTTCTGCCCTGACCAGTGATTATGCAGCCTCCTGGGGAAGGGTTTGTCTTTTGCTCTGTGCCAAACCTTTTCACATCACCACAGACTCCAGTAACACTTCCAGTAACTCCTTCTAAAGGAATCCAAAAATTTCACTGATAAATATGTCTAGCATCAGGTTATTTGGTTAATTTTTCATTAAGCACTAATACTCTGGATCACGTTTTCTATTGCCTTTGCTGTATTCAGTGAGTTGCACACAAATGGTTTCTGTGACACTTTCTCAGCTTCATATCTGTCATTGTAGCAAGTGAGCTGCTCTCTTTACCCTGGATCTTTTGTATATAATGCTTCCTGGGGTTCCTCCTTTAATCGTATTAAAAAGTAAATTGTCAACTCGGTTTCCTTTCCTTAGTAATAAAAGATGCATGTCTATGCACTGGGTAGAACCTCTGTTATTCATGTTAGCCACCGTTTCACAGCATCCAGGTAGGTGATGCAGGTGTTGACAAAGCTGTACCAGGTACAGCTGGCATCAAGCCAGAGCTCTGTCCAGTGTGCTGACAGCGATGACAAAATGACACTCAGGTAACCCAGCTTGTGACTTCCACACCCCTCACACCTCTGTTTGCCACTGATCATCCTTCTCCCTCCAAACAGGAGGCTCCCTGCAAAAGCAAAACCCAGTGTGAGGTGTTCTCACTGCACCCCTGATCCTTGGGTTACCTACTCTGAAAGTGGAGGGTCAATAATTTCAGTGCTGTGCTTTTGCTGGGGGTGGAGGGAGTGGGGATGTGAAGAATCCTTTACAGGTATGTAAGAAACAAACTCTGAACCAATTCTTCACTCCCCATTTGGGAGTCTAAGAAATAAGGAAGTGCAGGGAGCTAAATTCAGTAGGAAACTGAGAAACAAATGGCTGCTAATCTTGATTGTAGCTGGAAGTCTCTGCTTCCCCTTAAGAACATGTAGTAGCCCTCATTGCACAGAGAGAAAATCCTCATAACTGCTACACCTTGGTTCAGCCTTCCTTCTCATGGAAAAACATCCCTGCACCAATGGTCAGGCACAGGAAAATTAGTATTCTTTAGACATCACATCAAATACCACCAAACAGGAATAGAGGCAGAGCAATGACACAGCTAAATGTCATCAGAACTGCTGTGCAGATAAGAGTGTGGGATATTGGGTGGGGATGTAATAGCAAGAAGAAAGAAGGTAAAAAAAGAAGATAAGACATCGCTCTGTGTGCATAATGGCAAAAATGTGACTTAGAAAAGTCTCTTTTCTTTTTTTGGGGGGGCAGAGGACACCACCATTACTGTCACCAACACATACAGCTTAAAGCAGGAAGAAGGAAAGATATATCCACACCTCTGCTTATGCAGATCCTTCACTTACACATAGAAAAGGAAAATCACAGCTGGCTGATGACAGCCCTGAAATACACATGTTTATTCAATGGAAAAATGAGCTACATTGGAGTGTTTAAAAAATTAAATGCTCACTTCAGGAGTCAGAAAACACAACACCTTCTTGAAAGCAAACTGTGCCAAAAATCTGCTTTGGGTGGGTGGAATACACTCTGTGGGATCAACTGTTTGTATTTCAATCAACACTAATTATCTGGAAAAGCATTCAACCAGAACAGATTCTTTTCTTATGAGAAGAACGCCCAAAAATCCTGCCTGGATGTAATTCCTTTTAGTAGGAGAACAAGAAAAGGGAACAGGAATTCTGGTCTCCTGCTTTGTGGGGACAGTGATGGGCCACCTCACCCTTCTGGGTACAGACAATGTTGTGCAGAGTAACTCCAGCACCACCGACAGGTCACAGCTCTGACTGAACAGCTCATCTCCTGTGGCTCTTGCCTTTGTTACTGCCTGGGTAGAAGAATGTTTGGTGGGATCTCTGAGCTCTTTTCAAGGAATATCACTCAAGGATGCTTCTCTAGTACTGTACTAGAAACAGCACCAGCTGTACTGACACAAAGAGCTTATGGACACAGTCACCACTGCTGAATGGCTTTATTGAGTCTCTTGAACTACATTTCCCCCAAAGGTCACCCTCTGATGTCCAAATTGCAAATGAAATTAGAGGCCTTCTTGTTGTTAAAGCTGTCCACGGTGCCAAGGCTTCCATCATCACCACCAGAAATAAGTCATGTTCTCTGTGGCACCCTCAGGCTTCTATTGAGGAACCCAAAACGTGCCTTTTTCAGGGTATTTCCATGTAATTCCCAGCTTCTCCACCCTTCTCCACAGTGACTGCAAAATACCCCAAGTACTGTAGGAACCAAGTAAGAAACCACCATCAGCAAGTTGTTCAGGCCCTGTCTGAAGAGCAGCTTTCACCAGAGCATAATTAACTTGGATTCAGGGCACCTTTAGCACACAAACCATTCATAGGCTCCTTTACCTTGAGTATTTCTACATCACTGGTGGTTTGGACATTTTCAGCAGTGAAAGGGGTTCTAGATGAGGCTCTGGAACCTCCACTTCCTCCCAAAGCTACATGACACTTCCTGGTCTGTAAAGTCTGTATTTCCACTTCTCAGGTGGAACAGGTTGGGCCCTTCCAAGCTCTTTGTGCAGTGATATCCATCCCTGAACAATGTTTTCAGCAAAACACTTTTTCACAGGATACAACTGCATTCACAGACAACTTCCACGATCCCCTGACTGCAGGATCTTGCAGTACCAAAATTCTATGTAGCTTCTTACAACAGACATCTGGGGAAGACTCAGTAGCTCTTCAATTCTGTTGCTCTCTCCATCTCTGGTCTTCCCTGGGCATTGCTTTCTGTTTGGCCTAAGATTTCAGTCATACTGAGCCTGGATTGCCTAAGGAGAGAAGAGAGAGTGCAAAGCAATTTTATTTCTGTATCCTCCTGACAGAGACATGACTGCAGAATCCAAGCTCTTGAAAATTTCTTCTAGAACTAGTAAGTTTCAGTAATTCACATGACCAGTGTCATGGCCTTTTTTCCCCCCAAGCCTCCAGCTATCCTCCTTCTTTCCTCTCTTTAATAGGGATGGAAAGAAGGCAGCAATGAAGGACAGACTGGGAAGAATTAAATCAGCGTTTCTAAGACTGGTATGTGAACAACACCAACATCCAAGAGAAGAAACTGAGGTTTAGAAAGCCTAGTGTGTTGTGGTTTCTCTAAATGTTTGAACCCACAGGCCCAGACACCCTCCTAGTCCACAGCTGAAGGGGCAGAGCTGCTCCTCACCACTCTGCCAGCCTCTGTTCGTACAGCTCCCTGCGCTCACGGCTCCTCTTCTCCTGCAAGGTCTCACCAGCCAAGCCATACATGGCCATCAGGAGGCCTCCTGCAGGAACCCTGAAGGAGGAAGCACAGCAGTCTCCAGTCACCCAGGGGACACACAACAGCAATAACTTACTGGCATCAGCAAAAGGAGCATGCAGGGGCCCAAAACTCACAGCACAGCACAGACTAAGGTACTCCTGTTCTACTGTCACCCACCAACCTGTGACTCACTGGAGCCACAGTGATAACATATTTTGAATTTGCTCATTGACAGGCACACACAGGACAAGGGAGTGGAAGGATTTATGGTGCTCAATGCAGATCCCATAGAACACCTAAACCATATTTCAGACAGTGACACCCCTGCTCAGCTTCTATCCAGCTCTGGAAGTACTTGTGTTTTCACTGGTAAAGCTCCCTATGCTGCTTCCAGGCATGCTCACAGCTGGCACCATCCTGAAGGTGCCAAGCAGCACAAATAAAGCTCATTCTCTTTTTCAGGTAGGATCCTCAGATTCACTTGTGAGGATATTTAGAGGTCAGCACTTTGAGAAGAAATCGCAGCCCTGATTGAAAAGTCAGATTTCTCCTGAGTTAGAGGTCATTGTCCAGAAGCACAGAGCCTCTGAGACAGAACCATGGGATCCTCCATGCCCCAGGGAACTTTAGGAGATTCATGACTGCAATACATGCACAAAGACACGTGTCACCTTACAGCCCAGCCATGCAGCTACTCCCTCAGTGTTTCCTACTGGCTGCCAGTTCACATTTTAGCTGTGGTGGAGGTTATGTTGCTCCCTCTAATAAGCAAACAGCAGCAAATGAGATTTTCTACTGAGAGCACTGAGCTCTCACTACCGAGAAAGCAGCAAAACACAAAACAAGAAACAAAGAAGAAAAGAAAAACAGTTTAAAAGGTGGAAGAAAAGTGATCATCATGAGAGATACAGAGACTCCCTCAAGGCAAGAGAGGAAGGGAAGCTCCTGTAGCCCCACCTGTGACTGCAGGCTCGGTGTGTGCAGCAGTCACAACTCACCCAAAGGCCGTTCCAAATACGACGCCGCCCGCCAGGCCCTGCAGGCCCAAGTGCATTCTGAACAGGGCTCCTGTGAAGGCTAAAAAAAGAACAAACCCACTGAAACTAGAAACAGCCCCGCCACAGACATCTCACACCAACACAGGGAGTTGCTTTGCTGCATTTCTCTTCTCCATGAGCTGATATCTGCTTTTAACAGAGCAGAAACCAAGTGCATGGCTGGTGGGACAAACCTTCACCACAAAGTCACCATGGTCTCTGCACTGAAACATTGCACAAAGCTCCTTCTGCTTCAGAAAAACTGCCAAAGTTTTTGCTGTATCACAGAAGTATCTATGACAGTAAAACCAAGCTCTCTCTAGGCTGGAGCATGATCTCCCTCACCCTTTTTTCTGTTCAACAACAGCTAATAATAGTAGCTGCCATGTAAGGCAGAAAAGACCAGTAAAAAGTGTATCCAACTGTAAGGGCAATAGAGCCTGTAAAACTGAACAAGCAGATCACATACCCAGAGTCCTGTTGCCAAAAGTGGGCATGCAAAACTTAGCATGGAAAAGGCAGCCTATAAACAGTGTGCTGAATTGTTACCAAGACTGGAAATAAAAAATGCTTTCTCTGTTAAACAGGTACCAAGTGTTACCTTTACCCCACAGAAGGATTTTTCACCCAAAACACTCCAGCAAGTATCTTGAAGATGAACTGATAACCACAAAACTCCCCAATGGTTTCGGCAGTGCATCAGTATCTCTGTTACAAATAAAGACTCACAGCAGGCAAACAGAGCAAAGTCAGTGGAATAAGAAACAAAACCCAAGAGCACAGAAGTTGCTCAATCCCAAGGGATGTGGAGACTTGCTAATGTTTTTCTGCTGCAAGCCTTGCTAACAAAGAGAAGCACACAAGGTTACAGCACTCTTACCTCCTGCTGCAGCAAAATTACTGATGGTGGTTTTATCGCGGTACGCAGACAGCCCCGTGCTCACCACGCTGCAAAGGCAAGGCACACAGGTCAGCAGCTGCACATGGAAAAAGAGGGGTAGCAAAACACAGCCTGAAATAAAGCTGGATTTCATTAAGCCAGCCCTCAGGTTGCCTCTAACTGCCTGGCTGCCCATCTGTTTAGAGCACACACATGCCAGCCATGACTTCTGTGACTTTACTGTGGGCAGCTGCACAGACACAGGCCAGGGAATATCGGAGTTCCTGAACTGGATCTGACACACTCCTTCTTTATTTTAATCAAAGATTTTTCTTTCCTATCATACAGAATCAGAATGGTTTAGGTTGGAAGTGATGTTAAAGGTCACCCAGTTCCAAGCCCTCACTGCAGGCAGGGGCACCTTCCTCTGGACCAGGTTGCCCAGAGCACCATTCAGCCTGGCCTTCAACACCTCCAGGGATGGGGCAGCCACAGCTTCTCTAAATGCCCTGGGAATATGTAATATAGTCAAGGAGAAAATAATTTGAGCAATGAAAAGGTCCTATCAGTCAGCCAGTGCTGATGTAGGACATTTACCCCAGAAGCTGATCCATGTGTCAGTAAGATCCTGCCTTGTAAACAGTCCCCAGTACAACAGCCTAAGTCACACTCATGACATCAGCAGAGTCACCCACACTTGTGGTACCAGATTTCCCTCTGAGGTAGGCAAACCAACTCCTCCTAAACATCAGCCAAGCCCCAAAACACTGTTCTCAGTTCAGCAGCCACATATCCCCCATCCTCCTGCTGATTGATAAGCCAGCAGCAATCCTCCTCTCCTTCCCAACACAGATCAACCCAAACAATTTGGGTTTTAACTGTGAAACTTGGAGTTTTCACAACTGCAGGATGGAATTTTCAACTTGGGCTTTACAGAAACAATGTGGAGCAGCAAATAGCTTCGTTCAGAGCCCGTTCCAAAGGGCTGATGAAAAAGGGACAGATCTGACTGCAGGGGTGACACCTGGTGGAAGATGACGAGGTTACATGTCAAATCCAAAGAAATCCAGAAAACCCAAAGAAATCAAAAGATCCAGGAAAGAAAGCACACTAACTAAGCCTAAAAACAGCGACTAAACTAAAAAGAGCCTCAGAACCAAGAGACAGTGAGGAAGAAATTTAGAGAGGAACAAAAATGATAGGGAGACAGAAATATAAAGTAATGCCAGTCAATACTGTGGGATCTTAAAAGCAGAAGGAGAACTTAAACAGAACATACCTGCAGAGAAAGTCAGTGCAGGTTTAAATTTATAAATTTACTGGTTTGAACAACAGGGAAGGAGATATTTCTATATAGGGGCCTGAGTAAATGTATGTATTGCAGTAAAAGATCTCCTGACCAAGAAGCAGGAACAACACTGCTGTGAAGAGCTGCGTGTGAGAAAACCACCCAGAAGGTATGGGACTTTAGAAATATGATAACAACAATATGATTACAACATTTGGTGACCCTGACGTGACAGAAGATAGGACAGCTGAGAGCTGTGGCAGCCTGAGAGCTGGGACTCTAGAAATATAACAACAACGAGTGGGGGATAGATATGTGTATTGGTGTATTGTAACTGTAACTGAAAAATGTGTTAAAAGAAAAGGGGGAAATTTTGGGGCCTGAGTAAATGTATGTATTGCAGTAAAAGATCTCTGTATTGTATGTGACCCTGTCCCAGTTCTTGTTGTTCTGAGTGGGCTGCAGCTGTGATGCCCTTCATTGGGTGGCAGCTGTAGCCCGTGGAGGTAGCTGGGATAAAAGGGGGTGGGCTGGTCAGGGAGAGCCTTGGAGGAGCCCTGGTGAAGAAGCTAGAACAACACTGCTGTGAAGAGATGCTGTGAGAAAACCACCCAGAAGGTATGGGATTCTAGAAATATGATAACAGCAATATAGTTACAACATTTCTAGTTTAAAAGGGCTTTGCTCAGAAGACTATGCTTAGTTTGATGTTCTCTTGTCAGGAATGCACAAAGCACCCAAGGAAGAAAATGAGGGCAGCAGAACACCCTCTGCATTGGTTTTGTGTGTGTAGGAAAAATCTGAAGGCCTAAACAGGTACCAAGAAGTGATAGGTCTGATATTCAGCAACTGCTCAAGAGCTAGACAATCCCCTGCAAGTGTCTGAGGACAAGAACAAAGAATTGTGAGTAACATGAGTGTACACAAAGCAGGAGTAGTGACAATTGTGAGTACCACTGGCATATACAAACTGGGAGTAATGAGACATAGCAGAAAGGACAAAAATCAGTGTGGGTTAGAAAGCACTTCCAGAAACTGCTAGCACACTTTAACACTCCCTCAGAGAAAAAGCACAAAAAGAAATGAAGGAAAAGCAGAAAGCAGCTGTTGTCACCGCCATTTTTTCTGGAAAAATCCCTTGGCCCAGGATTTTTATTGTGGGAAGCTGGGAAGCCTCAGAGAAAAATGAAAACAATTATCTGATTTACTTCTCCTGTGCTTTGCTGCTTTGGAATGTGCTTTGAACATTGTTTACCAACAGGTAATTGTTCATTGGTCCCATGTGAATTGCTTTGACTTATTGGCCAGTTACAGGCCAGCGGTGTCGAGGCTCTGGAGAGAGTCATGAATTTTTCACAAATATCTTTTAGCCTTCTGTCTGTATCTTTTCTGTATTCTTTAGTACAGTTTAGTATTGTTTAATATAATATAGATCATGAAATAATAAATTAGCCTTCTAAGAACATGGAGTCAGATTCATCATTTCCTCCCTATGTTGGGGGTCTCAGAAAATACCACAGCTGTCAAGAAAGAACAGCATTCAAATCAGTAACAGATGTCCAAACAGGGCTTTTCCCTGCTTTAGGGAAACAGGGAAATTTAGGGTTTGTGTTGATCCATTAGGAGATGAGAATTGTGGGGCAATTCTAAAAGGTGACACCCTCTTCATGCTCCTGCCTGATCAGCCTGACTCAGGTTAAGGCAACACCAGGAGCCTCCCTCAGTCACCAGAGCAGTGGGCACGGCTGGCAAGGACAAGAACCAGCAACCCCTGCCATGCCATCCAAAAGGCCAGTGGAGGCAGTGGCACCCCAGAACATCTTGATGTCAAACATGTGGATGCCAGCTGGGAACGCAGGCACACTTGCAGAGGAGTGAGCATGAGGGGAGAGGTGTCAAATGTGTGACATGGTCTTTCCCTCTCCAGTTCCCTTTGCCTTCCCCATCCTTTGCCAACCTGCTCCATTCGTTTGACTTGTTTATTCCTGCCAGGTCCCAATTGAGGGCATATCCAAATGTCTCAAGGCATGAATGGGGGCAAGGTTGGATGCTTGATCTGTGCATTGTGTTTTATTCTTTCCAGACCTCCTTGCCATGTCCCAGTGGTGAGGATATGAAGAAGGAGTGATTGGGACAGCCTTTGATCCCCCCAATACACAAGGCAGGAAGCCCTCCTGTTGGGGTCTCTGCAAAGCTCTCCCCAGCTGGATTTGCAGGAGTCCTGGGAGATGAGGTAAGCCAAGGTGTCTGCTGCTGTAGTGTGCTGTTCACCTCACTCTTCCCATCTCCTGTGGTGATTTTACACAGTCAGCTGTCCTATGTATTTAGGCAAACCTCTGTGTATTCATCATATTGCCCCTCTATGATGATCCAGCACAATGTCAAACCCAACAGCAATGCCCCAAGAGCAGAGGTGGTGGTGGGGAAGAGGAGGCAGGGCTTCTCAGGATGGGTCTCCTGCTGGACTTGGCTATTATTTCAGCCACAGCTTGGCCAGCTCTGTGTGACTCCAGCAACTGAAAGCTTAAGGACAATTAATCATCTTTGCATCCTGTTGTGTTTACATGCTGCACTTCCTCTTCACCACCATGGCCGTGCTATGAAGGTTTGCCTCCTTTCACGGTACACCCATCCCCTCCCTTCCCTTCCCGCCCCCTGCCCTGCTCCCCATGCCATCAGGAGCACTCACTTGAACACGGTGGCGAAAGCCGCGACCCTCCAGCTCCAGCGCCAGCCGTAGCGGATGAAGCTGCGGAGGCCCGCGCGGTGTGCCGATTGCTGAGGGGACAGAGAGGACATGTCACAGCTCACAGCCCCCTGCCAGCTCCCGGCAGGACAGGGCAGGGCACTGACGGTGCCCCAACTCTGATCGAGTCAGCCACCTCCGGAGGAAAAGCTGCTCCCAGCCACCTCCGGGAAAACCGAGAATCGATTCCAGTTTGGAATGTCAACTGGTCTTTCTAATCCTGGGTGGACTGGGAGGGCTCTTTGAGGAAAGCAGCAGAGGAGAAGGGAGGAAAACCAGAAACTACTTCATTATTATGAGTATTCATAGGTATTAATAAATAATAACCATCAATAAATAATAGTGAATAATAACCATCTGCATTAAATGTTAAGATACCATTAAGCTCTGCTATTTAACACTGGCACTTAAAAGTTTGAAAAGAGGTTTTTTACAATAAGTGATTAATGCAAGCTTCACAAAAATTTAAAATGTGCAGTTAATGCCATGAAAGTAAATAAATTTTCTCTTCTAGTGCTTGTGTTGTAGGTGCTTTGCCTGGGTTCTGATACACCACAGTCACCAGAGTGAAGCCAGGCAATGGTAATTTTCAGGTCACCACATCAGAGGCAAAATCTAATGGTAAGTAATACAAAATTTACGTCAGGCAGATTTTTAAAGGGTTTTTCTTCCTCCTAATCCAGGTAACCAACACTTTAATTGAATAACAAACACCCAGAAGTTCAAATACATCTATAAGATGTCACGGGTGTTCTTTGTTGTGCTGTTGTTCTAAAAGAATTTTAAATGGTCTAAAAACGACTCACATTAACAAGACAAGAGTACAATCCCAGATTGATACTATGAAGCCTCCTGTCAGCGCACTAAAACTGAGAAGCAGAAAGCCTTTTCTAGACACATTAATCAGGTTGGTTTGTTGCCAACGAAGGACACTTTTCTGAAGCTGACCGCGTGCAGTTTGGGTGACGGGCCCCGCTAATTCCCGCACAGCTGACCTGCACTCACTTACACACTCCCAGCAAACTTTTTGTCCCAGAACCGGGCTAACACACGCGTCCCACACACGCGAGGCCGCCGGGCCTGCTGCGGGCCCGCTGTCCCCCCAAAGGCGCCTCCAAGGGCACCTTCCACGCCCGGCGCCTTCCCGAGCCGAGGCCTCCCCCGGTGCCCAGCGCTCCCCGCGCAGCCCGGGGCCCGTACCACGGCATCGGCGCGGTTCTGGAAGATCTCGCCGTGGCTGCCCTCGATGAAGGCCTTGCGGGCGCTGACGAAGGCGGGCAGCCCCCCGTAGAGCCAGCCCACCACGCCCGCCGTGAAGGCCGACTTGGCGATGTTCATCGTCTCCTCCGGGAACTGCTGCTGCTCGCTGCAAGGTAAGGGCAGCCATGGGCAAAGGGTCAACGGGGGAGGCACGGCGGGACCGCCAGCACCCAGCCCGTCCCACCCGAGCCCGGCCCGGAGCTCACTCTAGCCACCAGAGCTCCCTGAGCCGCTCCCAGCCCGTCTGCGGCAGCGGCGCGGGGCGCCCGAAGCCCGCCTGAGCGCCGGGGAGCTCCGCCATGGCCGGGCCAGCGGCAGCGGCGGCGGCACCGACAGCGCCCCCTGCGGCCCGGCGGGGCACGGCGCGGAGGGGCTCCGAAGCGCTCGGCTCTGCGTTAATTACTGATTAATTACTCCAAATATTTGCCACTCTGTGCAGGGCCAGGTTTGTTCCCCTGCGAGAGAGATGAGTTTGGGGGCTGTGATGCCCGGTTTGCATAGAACAGAGGAGGAGAAGCCCCCGGGCTTTGAAGACGCAAATGCTGCACGGCGAGATGGTGCCTCTCACTGCCTTCCCTAAAACAACTCAACTCCCTCTGTTGTGAATCCTCCTTTCACCATAGCAGCGAAAGCTCCCCACCAGGGGAGGTGCCTGGGTCTTCCCACCGAGCCTGTGCATATTTTATGGGACTGGAATTCCCGGGATTCTTCCCCCACTTTTGCCCAACCATCACTCTGGCCAAGGGCCACCTAAGCTGCAACTATCAATTCTCGTTGCAAGATCTACAAGTGGAAAAGGTGAGGCTCTGCAGATCTCTTATTCTTTTCTGATGAGGCAACATGCAGTCAGCAAAACTTCATTTTTGTTTGTTTTATTCTAAAAAACACTTTGTTACAAATGGTTTTAAAATATACAGAACTGTTCAGTTTCTTGGAGTGCTGTCTCTCCGTTGGCTAAAAATAGAAAACCAGGAAACCCTTTCCACTCTGGCACAGTTTTCCTGGCAAACCAGGTTCTTTTAATGCCACATTCTGTTTCCTTTGCTGGATGGGATAACCCCAGCACTGGTCCCAAAACCAACACACTGCCCCAGCAACCAGCACTTGATCCATAGGACCAGCTGCTATGTCCCTGCTCCAGGGCTGCAAGGCCTCTGTGAGGGCACACAAATATTATTGTTCCATGCAATTTCCTTCTTCCCTGATCCACACTGACTGCAGAGGGGCCTGAGAGCTATTGCTATCATCCTCTTCCATTATAATGTGCTGCTTTTTCAGCCTTGAGGCTGCTTTACCAACAGGGGTGCTCCCCTGGGAGGCTCCTGTGTCCCTCCTGCTACCCCACACTCTTCCTGCGTGGGTGCCAGAGAAGATGCTGCTGCCTCCCAGCCTCTCACCTTAGGGGGCACAGAGCATTTCAGGAATTGCAGTTCTCCTTAGCTGAGAGGCTGTGGTGGGCATAAACACAGCAAGCACAGGCAGCCTGTGACCAACCCAAAATGGGTAATGTGAGCAGTAGCTGCCACTGTGTGACTGAAGACATTCCCTCAACCAGGCTGAAGGAGATGAAAAAAGAAGTGGCACAGCTGTGGGGAAGGAAAGCAAGTACTGAAGTGAGTAGATGTTTTATCAGTCTCAAAAAACCCCAAACCCTTAAAAAACCCCAAACCAAAAAAACCCAAAATAATCCTGGAAGGATTACAGAAGGGAATCAGAGCAGACTCTGCACTTTTGGAAAAAGGAAGTGCTGAATCCACCTCTGTGAATACTTTCTCTGAGTTCCTAAGGATGACATCCCAGGCTGTCTGGCCAGGCAGCTGGTGAGAGATAATTAACAGGGGCTCAGTTGTGCAGGGCTGTGCAGGCACCCAGCTCATCTGCTGGAGGATGAACCATCTCTGTCTCAGCTACCAAGCACATCCCTGATGGTGGCCCCATCACAGCACAAGCTGGTCCCCTGTGAGGTAGGTAGGGTAACTCTGCAAGGATCAGTTATCCTTTCAAGGGCATGTCAAAACCTTACCATCAACCTCTAAAACCCAACATAAAGATAAACTCTAAGCTATCCAGAAATGTAGCCCCCAAATCCCAGTACCTGCTTCTGTCAGAGAACACCTAATACCCCAAGTGCTATCACCCATCTGGGAAAACATTTGCCAAACAAAGGGGCAAGTATTTACTAGCTGGGTGCAGCTCTCAGTCTGTGTCTTTCACTGTGACCTTTGGTAAAAAGTCCAGTAAGGCTCCTCATTGACTGAATGGGATTTAGGATCATTTTGAGACAGGTAGTAACTAAGTCCTAAATGCTAACATCCCTCCTCTAGGCATGACTGACCACCCCACTGAATAACCTTAATCCCATATGCTCCTTAACATTCTTGTGGTGACAATATAACCAGGTCCCAGTGCCTGGAAGCAATGTCCAAGTCAGCCTGCTGCTGACTTCTCTGTAGTTCTGCTGTGAAAGGTAAGTCTGAGAGAGCAAGAAATAAGTTAATACTGATCTTCAGATTTCCACAGTGATCAGTTTGAGCCTAAGAGAAAAACAGAGAACTCTCTACAGTTCTGTTTTCAGCTGTCCAGAAGTGATCTCGTTGTAGCTCTTCCTCCTTTTCACTTTGTAAGTCAAGATTTGGGAATATTCAGACAGCAGATGCTCCCAGTAGCAAGAGATGTCCTCCATGTCCAAGTGCTCAGTGATGAACTGACGTCCCCTAGAGACACACAAGGCACAGTCAGGCCTGCTTCCCAGTTCCTACAAGAGTCATTAGTTCTGGTTTGGATGTATATCAACTTTCACACTTCCTTGTTTCAAATGAGAAACATGCACTGCTCTGTACTGTCTGTTTTAATTTTACAATTTTCATTCATGTTCACAGCCCTGACGTTGCAGTGCTTTGGCTATCCTCAGGATGGTATTTGCTATCTGGGATAATAAATATCAGATTTCACTTATCACATCCAGCTACAGCAGCAGTGATGCATGGTGCCTCAGACCAGCCTGGATAGATAATGGTTACAGTGCAGACACAGCTCCCAGGAGCCAGCTTGTCCCATACTGAGATCAAAGTTCCCAGCCTCTACCAGCTTTCCATGGGGCTCCTGACATGGGTCACATGTGAGCCAAAGAGCACAGCATCCTGCTCTCTGCTTGCTCTCACTGCAGAAGGTCAGTTATACTGCACCCTACCAA
The DNA here is from genome assembly GCF_027579445.1 of Ammospiza nelsoni. NCBI lineage: Eukaryota > Metazoa > Chordata > Aves > Passeriformes > Passerellidae > Ammospiza > Ammospiza nelsoni. Next base: position 5,470,365 of record NC_080634.1, read on the forward strand.
TACTGGGTGGTCTTTGATGGGCAGCCTGATCAAAAGCAGTGTAAGAAAATGTTTTGGAAGAAGACTGCCTAATAGCCAGGTAGGACATGCTACTTACCTCTCTGAAATTTCTTGTGCTATGGCATCATTTTCCTTTACAAACTGCAAGAGCTCCCTAAAATGAAGACACACACACAAAAAAAACCTATGAAACAACTGGCTCAGTGGAGAACATCACCCCTTGGCTAAATTGTTGGGGAGGTTGAGGTTAAGAGTCTACAAGTGAGTGAAGATGCTGCTCACCTCAGAGCACAGAAGAAACTTCTCTTCTTGATTGTTTCACATCAGTTCTGGACAACATCCTGAAATCTGGGAGCTAACACATTTTTGGCCCACTGATAAGTTCTTCTTCCCCCTTATCTCTGCTGCCCACTTGTAAATTAAAGTGTCTAGTGCCTGCTGATTTCAGTGAGAGCGAAAGACCTACTCCAGTGAAACTGTACTCCCCAAGCAAAGGATTCTCCGGGGGTAGTGATGAAAAGACCATGAGCTCCAAGAGTCCTTGCCTGATGCCTCGGAGGGGAGGCACTTCACGGCCTTACACAAACCATCCCCCCTTCCCAAAGGCTTCCCCACGGTATGGAATGCCCCAGGGAGTGCCTCAGGCCCCACACCTGACATCAGAGAGGTCTGACTGCACGGGGATGTAGTGGACCCAAGGCTTCAGCTGGGGGTAGAAGAACTCCAACCATTCCTCTCCGACGTGGAAGACGAGCGAGCCGCAGAGGAAAAGGTGCTTCAGGCGGAAACTGGCCGCCACTCCTCGGAAATTAAACAGGTACCTTCAACAGGGGAGCAAAGAGAGGCACCTGGTTACACATCCTGTGTCAGGAAGTGCGCTGAGGTGTGCTGGTCTCCAGGCAGCAGTGAACCTTCCCTGGCAGGCAGCAGCTGGGCAGCATAGAGGTCACTAAAGCAGAGGAAAGGTATTTATCTGGAGCTGCTCACAGGAAAGGTGAGCTGAAGTTAAGGTGAGTTTCTGCTGTCTGTCAAAATTCAGTGAGAAATTCAAGGTGTAAGGCTTTACCTTTGATAAAGGGCACCTCCCTGTGACAAACCAATGAGGCCCTGTGGACAATTGCCAGCAAGGCATGGAAGGTCACAACATGGATTCTGTGACCCTATGGCTTTGTCAACCACAAGGAAATTTTTCCCAATTCTCTCTTGCCTTGCAGTGAAGCTTTTCTGTTCACTGTTGTGCTTTGCCACATCTATCTCAGGTTATTTTTTCCTCTGGGATTCTGCTTTAATCTGAATGTAATTGTTTGATATTAACTTGGGAATGCAACTCCAGGAGGTTAAATGGGCCAGCACACAACAGTTCAACTTTGCAGATAACAAAGAATCCACAATTTTGTTTTCAGTATTTTCTGCCAAGTTAGTAAAGTGGGCTTGACTGTGGCAAGGGGATATTTCTCTTAGCAAACTGTATCTCATAGGGATGTTTGTTTGCTTACTTGTTTTCTTTATCAAACCCACATTTCTCCTATTATATGGAAAGCTATTTTTCCTATGGGTAAACCTCCCCAGAACATAACTGATCTTTGAAGTAAAACATTTTGGGCTGAGGGAAGAGAGTTCTTCCTTTAATGAAACTATTTTGGGCAAGATGGAGCTTATATATTATATATATTTTGGGCAAGATGGGAATTACAGCTAAACTTAGTTCAGCAACAAATAACAAGGAGTAAATCTGAAATCACTTTGCATCCTTTGTACTACCTAGGATCTCAAGGCAGGGATGAGCAGCTCACTGTATTAGGAACTCAACAAATACATGTAGAGATGTAACAAGAATGATGGTCTGGAAGCAAGGAGATGCCTCTGTCCAATTCCAGACACAGCTCCCACCATCCATGACCTCACCCTGCTGTAACACCGACACTGAAAGGAGCAGACAAAAGTTCATGTTGACCCTGCCACCCTGGGCTGCAGCAAAAGTGTGTGAGAAGGTCTCAGCCTACACCATATGATGGGCTGGGGAGCACCAGAGTTGGGCAGTGTATGTGTAACAGAAGGGAGAAATCGGTGCTTCAGTCTAGTGAAATGCAAAATGAGACAAGTCAATCACATTTGCACAAAAACACAGATTCAGCCAAATGACTGAGCTCTTATATCAGCAGATTCTGGCTGGCAGAATCACAACTAGCAGAAGAAAAAGCAAAACATCTGACACACAAGTGCATACACAGGAAGAGTTTATATTGCACATAGAAACCTGTGAGAGTGTTACACCAAAAAACCCTCATTAAGCAGTTAAAGAATAAAAACCTTTGTAAATCAAAACCACATTCTCCTAAACAACATAAAAAGTATGAATTAATACTGGGCCTGCTCAATCAGATTTCAGGTTCTCTCTTGTACTACACACACCCAGTGGTAGCACTTGTCATGCTAAGCTCCCAAATTTTTAGCTGTCTTATATCTGCTCACAAGCTTTCATATCTGCATGAAGCTGGTTGTTGAATTAGACCTTAAAATAAAATGAGATCCTACACCATGCTAGGAAAGACTAACCCACAGCCCTTGAACAGCTTTACGAATCAAAACTCTTACTTGTATTTGCAGTGATCAACCAGTGGAATTTCCTTTGCAGGAGGCTTTCCTAAGGTGTCCTTAAAATAAAGAGAATTTAAAAGCAAAGCCAAACAAACCAAAACAAAACAGTAAGCTTCAAATGGTTATTTAACTTGTTTTCCTTCTCAGTTAGAAACAAAGGTAAGGTGTCAAAAGCTTCCATTCCCACTTCTGAGAAAACCTTCTCTGGTGGGCTGTTAGAAGGATCATAAAGAATTCCCAGCCCTTCAAACATGAAAAAAAGCTCAGTAAATTACACACTGCCTGTAAGTGAATGCCAGCACAAACACATTAAATGATAATGTTTTGTTGGCAGCTACAGAGTAGAAAACAGCTTGGGACAATGGACTGTGTGAAGCCAAGTGTAACTGGATTAGCCAAGACTGTCTGGAGAGAGCTGGACTGTAGACTAAGTAAGAAACTAAAAAGTTATCAGCGACAGTTATCAGAAAGTTATCTACAACAGGATCAAGAAATGGAGCAAACAGAAAAAGGTTTGAAGACTGACAACACGAGAGAGGCAGCTCAGAGACAAGAAGGGGAAGGGTCGGCCAATTTTGTTGTTGTGGGAGAGGAGGAGATTGGCAGAGATTCATTTTCTTATGTGTTCTCCTTTCCTTGAACAACAAGCGTGGAAGGAAGGAAAGTGTTTGGCCTGCCAGACTCCAGAGACTCCTTCCTTTCATGTGCCAGAGAGGTGCGGCCATCAAGGGAACTACAAACCTCCCCCACTCTAAAGGATCAGCCACAACTCTCCAACAAGATGTTTCTCTCCCATCAAAGCCATCCTGCAGTGCCACCCTTTCTGGCCTTCACACTCAGGAGACAGACAGACAGACACCCACGCACCTTTTCAGATTTCCAAGCCTGGTTTTTAGTGTACTCAGCGTCAACAAGTTCTGGGTTTTCTCGGGACAGCAGGATGAGGGGATCTCTCTCAGGGCTTGTTCTGAAAAAGAAATGCTGTCACTAATTGCCAATCCTCATGACTCAACACAGCTAACAGACTAGAGGACTTGAGGCATGGCTTCTTTCTGAGGCTGACCTCCCTGTGTGCCTCCAAAACACTGTGAAGTGTGCACCACAGTGTATTTCTGGCCAAGGGTATATAAACAGAAGAGAATGAGTTATGGGTACTAAAATTATTTGACTGACTATATATTTAACAGTATTATTTTAAAATTCCCAGGACAAATCCTGCTTTCTTTATCCAGATGAGTGCCAAATGCTTTAACTCCCACCTCAGAGGAAGTTAAAAGATGCTCAGCATCCTCAGCCCTCTGACAGGGCTTTAAAACACTGCTGATAAACAAGGTTATGACATCCCTGAGACACATTCCTCATCAGCTGCTGAGCCTACCTGGAAAGCCATTAAATCCTTCCCTATTGGGGAAGGGGAAGAAACAAAATATGGGGTTTAACATTGTTTCAAACTGTCACTGGAGAGAGGCCAAAAAAATCTTCTCTTATTCCCTACCACTCAGGTAACTTAAGGCCAGAATACTTTTCATTCAGTGTGGATCACTTGCACAGCAAATAAAGCATTCACATTGGCAGGAAGCATGAGCAGCAATATTAAATCTTTAAATTTGTATCAAGCACCTGCAGTTCCCTTCAGAGAACAAAACAAGCGGGCTCCTGAGGTGACAGTTTTAGTCATTAAGAAATAATGTGGCAAATCCGTCACAACTTCTGTTTCCAATATTAGGTGATTATAATAAACTAGTTGCAAATGGCAGTTCTTGTGGAGAATAACTAATAGTGCAATGCTGTACAACATGTTTCACTTTCCTTACTTTTGGAAAATACACTCTTAATTAGGGTTTAGGTGTAGGAGACATGGAAATTTCTATATACAGAGAGCTGTCACAGCCCCTCTTGGTAGCATCTTCTGTTGCAGGAGAAAATGCTCACCTGGATCCTCGGAAATATCCCTTAGAGATTTTTTTCTTCCATGGCCATTTCTCTGCAGATCTGAAAATATTTTTTACACATGGCAATAAATGATTTAATATAACCATGAAACAACACTGTCGTCAGATTTCACAGCATGGTGTCTTTTTCTATTCTTCATTTTTGATGGAAATCACTTCCTTTATTATAGCATAAAAAAACCTCTCACCCAGCTCCAATGAAACAGGTTTTCCTCTAAATATTGTGTTTAAGGCAATATAATATAGGCTAATTTCCAGAACACCTTTCAGGCAAAACAATGTATTACACACAGCTCTCCACCAAACCTTGAAGGGTATTAAAAGTTTACCTAAGCTTTGAATCCACTTTTTGAGCTGTGGCTTTATCTTGCTGTAGTGAATATGGATAGTGAAAAACAACTAGAGAGTTTCTAATCAGTCATTTCCCACTACAAAACAGAACTACCAATCAAGAAACAAAAAACCCACCTAGTGTTTTGCACTTAAAACACAAGAGTTCATTGTTTTTATTAATCACTTTCATTTTAAACCTAATCAAGTCCTTCAAAGTAGCTGTTCACCTGGGGTTTTTCCTGCCAGTGCAGTCAACCTGCCTCACCACTTCTCAGGGAACTCTGCCATGCTTTTCTGCTGCACCTGGTGGAACATGCAGGTCCTGACCCCCAAGCTGATCTACCTGTGCAGGTCAAGCTTTGCATCTCCTTAGAGTGAAAACACAAGGATGAGTAAATGCTTGGCACTCCATTACACTACAACACATCAAGCTTTAGCTATGAATAATCATGTGGATCTTCAGATTTTGAAGAGCAAAAGATTCAACTTTGCATTTGGATGTCAATTACATAGAGGTGGTTTTTGCTATTTTGTTTCTGTGTTCAGTCATTGTTGCACACTTGGTTTGTCACTTCCCATGGGAAGCACCCCCTTACTCTTCCAACAAATCAAAAGATCCTGCCAAAAGGAAGACTCCCAGCCAGAAATGTCTTCTGTTTAGGCCAGTAATGACTCCTGATTCCTAGGAATGGTTCCAGGTTTTTCTATTGCACAATGACACTCAAGTAAAAGCAGATCTAAAGAAGGCTTTCCTTTAGCCTTCCAGTAGCTTATACAAACATCCTGGATCATCCCTGCAGTGAAAAAAACATAGCTCCTAGAGAAGTAGCTGAGAAGAAAGAAGAATATTTCTGTATGTCAGGGGAGATTTCTGCAGGCAAAAGATAACTGTTACTTTATTGACAAACCTGCTCTCCCCAAACCCGATAGCAATCTGGCCCTGACAGCATGAAGGATGTGCATAGTTTGTCCTCTGCATTCCTTACTAAAGGGTTGCAAACAGAGGAGCTAATTATAACTTCCAGTGACATCATCCAAGGTTTCCATGGAGAATTCCCATACAGCAGTCAGGCTGTAGGTAGTTCATGTGAGGCAGCAGGACAGATCACAGGCCAAAAGACTTATGGTCTTGGACATCAACACTGGCCCAGTGAAAGATGGATTTTTATCTTCCATGATACTTTCCCCCACACACAACCATTTCCAAAACCTACCTTCTGAGGTCCTCTCTCATGAGGTCCCAGCGCCCTAAACCTGTTGGGTAAATTGGCCAAACAGCTGGTCCTCCTTCCCAAAATGTCCAGGCAGGATACATGATGTCATTGTATTCAGATGTCTTGAGAAAAAGGAGAGTAATGCAAGAATGAGAGTAATATCTACTTTGTTTTACTGACTGAGCCCACCAGTATAGTAGGAGTCCTAGTAAAATATCTGTATTGTATATTGAATATTTGTATATAGGCCTTGCCCTGGTAAGCCCTGGTTGTTTTTGATGGGCTGCAGCTGTGATGTCCTTCACTGGGCTGCAGCTGTAGCTAGTGAAGATAACTGGGATAAAAGGGGGTGGGCTTGGCCAGGCAGGGAGAGCCTGGGAGGGGCCCTGGCTAAGAAGCAGCAACAAGCAGAGGAAGATGTCTGTGCTGTGGAGAACTGCCCTCAAGAAATATCACTGAGAAGGTATGGGTCTCTAGAAATATGATTGTGACAGTATGGAACTCTAGAAATTGAATACAACACACCAGTAACGAATGTTCCTTCTGGGAGCTCTGTTGGCTTTCTCCATTATGTGTCCAAAAGAGCTTTGCAGTCACCATTTGCTGGGCTTACATAATTACAGAATTATCAGAGTTGGAAGGGACCTCTGGAGATGATCCAGTCCAACCCCCTGCCATGTCAGGGTCACTTAGGGCAGGATACACAGAAACACATCCAGGTGGATTAAGAATGTGTACAGAAAGGGAGACTCCACTCCTCCCTGGGCAGGGTTCATATGAAGATAGTTCAATACTGAAATGCTTCAATGATTTTTAAAAGGCCTTGTCTTCTTGTGTGATGAGACAGGACTTTCACATAGAAAACAGCAATAGAGATCCATGATGCAGCTGATTAGTTAATAGCAAAAGACTTGAGCTCAACTCACCTTTCTAAAGGCTTGTGCCTATGTGTAGCTACAAATGTTTTTTTCTGATGACAAGTCAAGAGGCATTGTTACCTCCTCAGAGATAGAGGCACTTAGAGACACTTTGACATTAAGGTTTCCAAGACTTTGGTTCATTCCAGACTTCCTAGAGGTAACTTAACAATTCACTGTAACAAATATCCAGGTCATGTAACAATTCCAGCTTCTAACTCCAGTTTGGTTGTTTAAGTCCCCATATATCATCAGAGCGAAGACCAGCACTTAAGACTAAATTCTTCCATGAAACCAGACTATGGGCAACTTCCTTGCCCTAGTAGTAAACTTCCTACACAATTATCCATCTCTCTATCCCCTGGAGGTACTGGAGAGTCCAAGGTCACTGAGGTAGTTAGGAGGTTAGTGCACATGACTTATGAACAGGGGCTGAGCAATGGGTTTGTCTGTGCACAGGAAGAAAAGGCTTAGGGGAATGTAAATGCCATCTCCTTGTGCCTAATGGGAGAGTTCAGGAGGAGGCACGCTCTTTTCTGTAGTGCAGAGCCAGAATGAGTGGCAGCAGGCTTTGATTACAAGAGGAGGAATTCCAGTTAGACAATGGGAAATGTGTTTTCATTCATCAACTCTGTCTGTGGATGCCATGTCCCCAGGGATGCTCAGATCTGAGCAGGATGCAGCCCTGAGCTGTTCCTACTCTGAGCAAAGGTGCTGGACTGGGTAACCTTCTGAGCTCCCTTTCAACTTGAATGAATGTGGGCTTCTCTATCTTCTCAGTCCCGCTACAACCAGACACTGGTAACAGAGCATGACAGCTCCATGATCAACTTTATGAGATGCAGACCAGGAAAATATTTCCATCTTTTATACTTTCAGCTTTAGAAAGCACATAGGACCAGCACCCTGAAGTCTTCCTAACACTGGCTGCTGAAATGTGAGCTGTGGCTGGGTCACTGGTTTTCAGACCCTGCCCAAGATAGGGCTGAGGTTACAGTTCAGATACTGGACAACAGTGAGTGCAGAGCTCAGTGTCTTGCAGGGTACTCAGGGGCAGAATGATGAACACAGCTGCAAAGACTAAACTCCTGCAACCTGCCTTGCAAAAACTTGGGTTCTGCTGGCTAGAGTTAAGGTTGTGCAATGGTCGAGGGGCAAGACAGCTTGGCTTTACTGCTGCGTCCAGCAGTGAACGTGGTTATTGCCTGTACTGAAAATCTAGAGAGAATTTTAGGATTGCTGGGGAGTAGTCAATAGTTATGGATCATATTATGGTTCAGATTGCATGAGCTGAAGACTTAGGTTCAGAGTAAGATGCTGCAAGTTAGCAGAAACAAAGCTGGGTTTGAACTAGCAAGACCAAATAGTTCATTGCTTCTCCTTGCATATTACTGCCTGCTGGAGTACAGCCAAGAACAGGAGTTGTCATGAAAGTGCAGCATTTGGGCATACAGGGCATAATCCAAGGCAAAGCAAGATTAACCAAAGCTTGAGGTGTAAGAGCCTTTTGCTGGAAAGGATGAGACACTATGCTGCAATCAGGTTTAACAGTGGAAGAGGTAGGAAAACATGCAGGGAGGCTCATGAGAACAGAGAAGCAAAGAGCAACTGTCTCCATGCATGTGTGCACCTCTGCATATGTGTGCACATTTGCAGGTGGAAAAGGGAATCCAAGAGAGAAGGGTTCAGAGAAGGTGACAAGATTATAGAAACACCCATCTGTGACACCACAAAAAAAGGACTAAAATATTCACGTTAAACGAGATTATTATATGACCCCTGATATGATCAAAAATCCTTGATGTTGCGGGGAAACTATGGCTACAATTTTAACAGAGGTATTGTAGCAAATGGGAGGAATACTGGCAGATATCCCACCCAGGTGTGTATCATTCTACTGCAGCAGAGGTACACTTTTTGACCTGGAAGAGAAGCTAATGAGGGGAAAAGCTGATTTATCCAATTGATCTGCAAGTCTGTCTGTCAGAAAACTGGAAGCGAAAGGAAACAAAGGGCAAGAAGGAGCAAGCAATTTCAACACACAGAAAATCTGCAGAGAACCATCCTCAAAAATATGTTCCCAAGAGAAAGAAGAACATGCACATCTTGGAAATGCTCAGCTTTTCAAGGTGTGTGTACCTTGCTGAAGGAGAAGACTGGGATGATGGGTTTCATCCACTTGGGAACCTGGGGGTAGTCTCGCACATTGATCACCATTTCCATGTCAGGGAGGTGCTGGATGATCCCCAGAATGAAGTGCTCAATTCCACTGCACCTGAGGACAAATGACATATGGCAAAAGAGCTATAAGGAGGCAGATTCCTGCAGACTGTTGCAGGCCTTCCTCTGCACAGAGGCAGAGGAGATGGTGAGCCTAAGCTGTACCATGATGCAAACTGGGAACTGCCTACAGCAGCCTCCAAGTCTCACTGCAGCATGGACACCAATGGGGCAACACATCCTACAAAATCTGGCCTGACCTGAATTTCTCTGGGATTCCACAACCAACCAACCCTTTGTGCACTGAAGTGCAACAGTGACACTTTGCTATTGATGCATATAAGCCTAATAGTTATTTTCCAAGCTCCTGCTCTGATGAGGAATTCAGACCTCTGAAATATCATTGTGCCCAATAGCTGCCAGCTTGGCAGTGTTGAAAGCTTTCTTCTGTCCCAGCTGGGGAGAGCAGATCCTCTGCACAGCTCTTACCTTGCAGGGAACATGCAGTCCTGCTCACGATACAGTCTGTGTTTGATTATTTGGTAGTGGGTCCCGAGCTTGCGGCTCACCACGTCTGCCATCGTCTCCTTGGAAATGCCGCCTCGAAAAGGAGCCAGGTCCTGCTTCCAGACACTGAAACAAAACCACCAGCCACTATTATGTACCACAGGGAGGATATTGTGTATGAAATACTGCGGTGTGCAGAACAGGCTTCTAGGTAAAAGAAGCTCCATGTAGCTTCTAGGAGCTCTGGTGTGAGAATTGGAGTCTTGGAAGTTCCTCAGAGGTTCAAGCTTCACACTTTTCCCTATGTGCTGTTTGTCTGAACACAAAGCCCAGCACAGGACAACTCAGGTCACTCTCTCACAGAAGTACCTGACATACCCAGGCAGGTTGTGGGTAAAACCCTCCAGCTCACTTCAGCCTTGTGCCCTGGCTCTCCATAAATGATGGGGCACACCAAGACCAAATTCGTCACACAATGTCACGCTGTGCAGACATTAAAAATGTAGGTAACAGTCTAGTTGCATGAAATACCATCACCCAGGAACACTGGGTGAGTGAAAGCTGGCCCAGGAGGACAGGCCTATGCAGCACATGTCTTGTGACTTCTGCACACCACCAGCGAGCTCCAGGAACACAGTATGGAAGAACAAATCTAATGAATAAAAGAAAACACAAAAGGAGGATGCAACTTACGTAAAATTACTCTAAAAGTCCTGGAGCATGTAATCAACAGTGTCAGATTGTAACAGCTGAGGAGACATTCTTTGCTTTCAGGTAGACATTGCATCAATGTTTCAGTTTAAGAAAACATTGCCAGGGTGGTCCCACTGTGTGAGTGGTCAAACACTGGTACAGGCTGCAGAGAGAGGATGTGGAGTTTCTTTGGCATATTAATGTTGGGACATTCAAAACCTGACTGGTTGCAGTCCTGGAAACCCTACTTGAGCAGAAGGGTTGGACTTGATGATCTCGAGGTCCCCTCCAACCTCCATAATTCTGCTATTTCCTAATTGAATAGAGAGCAGTAAAACTGTGTCAGGAATTGCCACTGTGCAGATAGTCTGACCACAACAGCATGAGCAGTCTGGTATGGATGCAAACGGGATGAGCTTGAGAACAGGGAGAGAGTTGCAGTGCCATGGCACGTTCCCAGCATCCTCACTTCATGTTACTAGTACCTGTCATGTTCTGCATCAGATTTTTGGAGCTTGTAACCACTTGGGAAGGTGTTTGGCCCAAAGGTGGGCAGGAGCTGGTGGGGTGTATGTTTAAAGATTAGGATATGTTTTTAGGCTGTACCTTGGAACTTAGGAAAGACTGGAAGGCTCGGCTAGATGAGACTTTCCCCCATCAATATTTCAAGAGCAATGAATATCAAAAACTCCAAACAGAGAGTACGAACAGTAGCTCAACATGACTCATCTGATTTTAAAAGCCAATATAGCACTCAAATCCCAAAATGAGTGAGCACATCTGATATTTTTAAATAGGAAGCTTGAAGTTGGGCATCTGTGTTTCTGCATCTGAAATCCTAATCCTAAAGGCAGAAGGATGTGATAACTCCTAAATTCCTTTCTCTCCTTTAAATATAAATGGTGATTAAAGGTATTAAACCCCCCAGTCCCACTGAGTGAGAAGGCAGAGGCAGGCTGTTAAGAGAAATGTCACGAGCTATGTATTTGGTTTATTGTGTGGTCTATATGAAATGCTAACACACTGTATGTTCAGCTGCAGAGGGTAACAAAGTGTGTGACCCATAGCTGCAGATGTGACACTTTGGGGCCAAAATATTCCCTGGTTTATCCCCCAGTTCACCAGGGCTGCCGAAATTATTCCCTCCTGAGACCTGCACAGTCAGTGAGTATTCCCTCCTATGTCCGGAGACGTACACAGTCGAAAGGAAACCAGTCTCTCACCTTTGGTGGCAGCTGCAATTTTCCTTTACACACGGCTCATAGGCTTCCACAGCTTTCTTAATTTGCCCAGTTATCGCTTTCCACTTGGCATCTAAAACACACAGGAAGGAAAAGCCAAAGGGTTCGATCCGCCCGCCAGCAGAACGAGCGGCGGGCTGGGGAGGCGGGGAGCGGGCAGCGGCTCGGGCGCGCCTTCCAGCCCGCGGGGCGCTGTGCTGGGGGAGCCGCCCGCCCGGCCCCGGCCCCGTTCCGCGGTCCCGTCCCGCCGTGCCGCCACTCACCTGCCGCCAGGGCGGGCTGCAGGCGGCACAGCACGGCCACCATGGCCCACAGCGCCAGCGCCGCCCGCCCCGCGGCCATGGCCGCCCCGCCGCACGGCCCAAGATGGCGGCGGCGCCCGCCCCGCGCGGCCATGGGAGCTGTAGTTCCCGCCCCCTCGCTGAGGGGGCGAGCGGGCATGGGGACATTGCCGTGTCGCGACAGAGTGACCTGTCGGGCACTGCCTGTCGCGATAGATGGGGCCGTGCTGCGCAAGCAGCCGCTGCCCAGAGGGGCTCTGAGCGTGCAGCCGGGATAGCCCTCAGGTATCCTCCTAGTTCTGCCCTCAGAACCCACCAGCCCCACACAGCTCCGGGTGCCCTCTCTCCCCTCGGGTTTTTTTGGGGGAGAATTTCCCCCAAAACGCCTGGATTCATCAAGCACCTGGTCCAGCCTCTAAGAGGCTCTTCTTCCTGGCCCGATCACTCGCTGTCGCCAAGGCCTGCTTCAATTTGAACATCGTAAGTTTCAGACTGATTCGTGTCAATTTCTTTGCAATTTCAGGACTGTGGACTGCAAGGGGTCATGGAATCATGAATGGTTTGGGTTGAAAGGGACTTTAAGCATTATTTAGTTCCTGCCATGGGCAGGGATGTTTTCCACTAGACCACGTTGCTCAGAGCTCCATCCAACCTGGCCTCGAGCCCTTCCAGGCAAGGGGCATCCACAACTTTAGGCAACCTGTACCAGTGCCTCACCACCCTCACAGTAAAGAGTTTTTACCTAACATCTAATCTACACCCATGCTCTTTCGGTTTTAATCCACTGCCCCTTGTCCTGTCACTACATGCTCTTGTGAAAGGTACTGGAAGGCTGCAGTTAGGTCATCCCTAAGCCATATTTTTTCCAGGCAGGACAAACCAAATTCTCTCAGCCTTTCCTTGTAGGATAGCCCCTTCATCCCCATAGTTATAGTGGTCCTCTTTTGGACTCATTCCAACGGGTTGATGTCCTTCAAGAATTAGATGATCTTTAAAGATCACTTCCAACTCAAGCTATTCTTCTATAAAAGAAGAGAACTGAGAATCGGTGGTTGAGCACCATCAATATAATGTGTAGGACTTTCACTTTGCAAAATAGTTTGTTAGAATGCAGTATTCAAAGCTTAGTGTTTGGTAGTTGAGTTTGGGTCAGTTCAGTCATATTTGGCCATCCTTCAAGAGAAAGGCCTATCAGCTGGGGGCTAGATGCAATATTCATGCTGATAAGCACCCAAATAAATGTAGGTTAGAGGGGCTGGGGATAAGCAGGTGCCATCCAAACATTAATCCAGATGAGTCAATTAATGTTTTTTCCTGAAGTTGAACATGGGAAAGTCTGTCCCATCTTCATGGGGTCTGTATATCCAAATGTGAACACTAGCCTAGTTTGGTGACTTTGGATTCCAGGAAGAGGAGCTGTGGTTGCTCATTAATAGGAAGGAGCCACATTTACACTAAGTTTCTCTAGAGTGAATTGATTAGCCACAACAGCCTCTAACTCCACTAGTAATAAAGGCCTCTTTTGTGTGAAACTGAATCAGTCCTGTAGGTATTTGTAGGTTTGGGTGGAGAAACAATTGCCAGAGAACAGACCAAAGAGGAAAAGCATGTGCTGACAAGGAGCGTGAAGGTTTCCCAAGGACTGCTAAATTCCAAAGACCAGTAGCTCTACTGAATTTGCAAGAGCTGATAAAATCCAGGCACTGAGTCTGCTCGCTCTGTCAAGGCCCCAAGTGAATATTGGGATTAACCCCTGGCTGTGGGACCAGAGGGCAGCAGCTCCTCCAGGCAGAGTCTGCGGGGTCCTGTGTGCACCCATTGAAATAAGTCGTTGAGGGACTTTCTGAACACCTGCTTGGAAGGTGCTAGTGCCAGCACAGCCCTCTCTACTGGGGTTGTCCCTGTGAGGGAATAAGGGAATCTTTGTGTATTATTTGCTGTTAATAGTCACAACTTCCTAGAGTGGAAGCTTTGAGTACTTCTGGCTGTCTCATCCTAAACCCTTGTTGCATGGCCAAACATTTTTTTAAGCAAATCAGGAAAATTAATCCATTCTTTTCATCTTCTCCTTGAGATCCTCTGTCTTCCTTTTGATTTATGCTTTCTTTCTTTTCCTCTACAGTTCTTCTTAGGACTACAGTGGCCACAGATCCAACTAGAGGCTGGTCTGAAGACTCCCCCAGAAGTGTGAACATTCGTAAGGTAAAACCAAAAAATTGTCAATACTTTTAAGTATCTATATTTGCCTCCACTGGCCTCACTCAGTCTTAGCCATCTCTACACCACTAATCCACTCATTAGTTCTAGCAAAGTTTTCTGTCTTCCCTCTCAGGTTCTGGGCCAGATTTTCCTGCTTCTTTCCTGGCTGACTGAATAGAGACAGCAGCACACTCTTCCAACACCATTTCTGTTTGTTTCTCACAGCTCTCTGCTAGTCTCCTACTCAGCCAGTAGAGCTGTAGTAGTTCACTCTGTAGCAAAGGTTATTTCGGGTACTTTCTCTGAAGCAAATAGTAGGAGTGGTAGTCAGCATAAATGTTTAATAGGCCCTGAGAGCTAAGACTTTAAGATGAAGCTTCTTTTGAAGATACATTTACAGCCTCTGCTCTCCCAGGCTTTGTATAATGAAAGCACCCCAGGCCACTGTGGTGTGGTTTTGGCATGTGCTGTAGTTCCCCCCAAGCACCTTGGATGGTTGTAAGCCTCAGAACCCCTTGACTCTCACTTCAAACACAGCCTTTGCCTCACCTTCTCTACCTTCTTAATTTCCTGTAAATCCAGAGCTCCGTGCAGGAGCATCTGGCTCTGATCTTTGATACCCTCCCTCAAACACAGCCCCTCCCTCATTTTTTTTCTCTGCCAAATCAAGCATAAACACCCACAAATTTACTTTCATCCTGTTCCATGTGCCCCGAGTGGAAAATCTCTTGGCTGTAAATCTGGTGTCCTTGCTTTACATATTCAGCATAGGTTAGAAGAAGGGTGCTCCAAGCTGCTTTTGAGGTTGAGTTGAAGAAAACATGCTTCCTACATGTTGAGTTTTTCTCAGAGCTGTGGTCTGGCTTTTCTTTGCTGCTATCTGCTTGAGCAGGGGTGGCAGTGGGGGCTGTTCTCCTTTAACTCATCCTTTTGTGCCACATGGAAGTCCTAGGCTTCCTGAATTCCTCTAATAATGGGGAGTATTTCCTGTGGAGAATGGCCATCTCAGCAGAGGGAAGAAGGAAAATGTACAGGCTGCTGAGCTCCAAAACCTGTGACTGACATTACCAAGGCTTCTGGGGATGGGTGCAGTCTTCCTCACAAGAAGCCACAGAGCTTCTGGAGAGTCAAGATGGTTTCCTTTTGGTGAGATCCTCGTGGAGCTTCTGTTCCCTATGGCTCTGAGTTGTGTCTCATAGCATGCAGCCCTGTGGAGGTGTTGGACTGTGGCTGTCAGGATTCAGGGCTGGCCACAGCTGCAGTACATGGCTTGGGGATGTTTGGTGTTGAATATTCAATTATTTTATGCAAAGGAGGGGAATTATAAAAGTGTTACAGCAGCTGGAGAGCTACAGAGAAGTGTAGTGCCAGAACAGGACACCCAGTAAGGGTTGGGGTCATGAATGAAGGCTCAGACTAAGACTCTGCAGGCTCTGCAGAACCTAGGGTTTGGACATAACAATGCTGGAGAGCCCAGAGCTGGGTTTTGATGAAATCCCATCAGAGGGTGCCAGTGAAGGAAGCAAAGGAAACAATGGAGCTTCCAAGAAACAGTGGGAAAGGTATCTGTAGCTCAAGCCCAGGGTCAAGGTTTAAGTAGTTGTGCATGCTATGTGAGCAACACAAACCAACTACTAGCTTGGGAGAAGATGCAAGAACTGCACTGGTTTCATCCCTTGAGGGATTTGCATGTGTCAGAGGATTCCTGTGCTCATCAGAGTGAAGAGTGTCATAAAAAAAAAAAATTCATATTGGCAGCCCCAAAGAGGAAGAAGGACACCTATTTAGTGTGAATTGAGTATGTAAATACACTTTTAAATATTGGGCCAGGAATATATCTAAGGCTTGTTACTTGTACCCCTTAGAAACAAGTAGAGATAAATCCATCTTTCTTGGAGGAATTTAGAACACCTAGGACTCCTGCACAGAAGGATGGACTGAGTTCTGGTTCCTCCTGAAGACACAGCACTTGTCACTACCAGTGTCTTTGCTGCAGCTACTATTTCCCTGCAGGCCACCATCGCTGGAGAATTCCTAGATGTCTGTGACTCTATAGACATTAATTCACTGGAGTTGTTAAATTATCAAAGCATGGAACTGTAGTTGTGAGCATCTTGTGAACTGAGGGACTGAAGTCACCAGCACCTCCGCACAAACCAAAGACTGGACAAGACAAATTTGTGGTGGTGGAGCACAGGGGGGATGTTTGGAAAGTAAAAAGCCCTTTGTCTTATCAAGAGGATGCATTCAATAATTGTACCCATTTGCATTTTGCTTTTGAGTCACAAGACATCACCACAAGCTGAAATTGAGCACATTCCTATAGAAAAAACATTGGCATTGGGCCATGGCTGTAAAGACTTTTAAAAATCTGTTTGAGAGGCCATGTTAACTAAAACTGATCATAAATCACTTTTTGCCATTGCCATTGGGAATCTGGCAAACACCTTCCTGCAAACAGAACGTCTCTTTCTTTAGCTACAGTTGTATAACTTGCAAATTGAATGCGAACCTGAGAAAGATTTAGTAGTTGCAGGCACACTCTCTAGAGCCTTTGACAAAAATTCTGTGGAACAAAGTCCCAGGCTAGATTATGGATATGTCAATTGGGGAAAACAAAATAGGAAAAACCCAGCCTTGTCGGTTTTTAAAATGAAATGCAGAATTTTATTGCTGGTGGTTTGCTGAGGACGAGACACTGCAGGATGTAATTAAGGTTCTAGTAGAAAATGATTTGCACAGCTTATTCTGTCCCTGTTTCAGTTTAAAACGATTTAGATACCACTTCTCTGAGGCATGAAGAAAACTGATCCTTGAAGTGTTGCAGGAAAATAAAGACACAGAAAGCCATTTAGAGCCTGAAGGCAGCGTGAGACATCTCTGCCTCCCTCAATAGTCAGAAACACAAGCGATGTGAAATGGAGGAGTGCATGCTGGTGGAAAACACTCACCCTCTGCAAGGAACTTGGGGAAGCAGGCTGGCATCAGCTTGATGTGGGAATCCTGAGCAGCCATTTTCGCATTGCAGGGTAATCTCTGAGGGAAGACACTGCAGCCTTGTAAGGGAGCAGGTCCCTGGTATCTCTTAATAGTGGATTTCACGTTTATAACAACCTGTCTGTCAATGGACTGCAGGTCAGTGCAGCATTTTATGTATCCCAGCTTAGGCACTGGGGATTCCCAGTGCCTAAATTTACCACAGCAGTGGAAATCAATGCCCAGACTCTGCCAGGAAGGGGGCAGTGTCAATCTGCTGCACTGCTGGCACTACTCAGTTGCAGTGGATTGGCACATCTGTGCTAGCAGAAACTGATATCGCAGTGAGGGTGGGTTTGTTGGGATAAGCAAACGGGAAAAGTGGAACAAAAACGTGGTGTGGTTTTGTAGCCTGGGATTGGCAGTGTTTCACAAGTGATGCTGAGTAACAGAGAGACTCAACAACTGAAGATTGCTCTGTGGAGACCTCATCATCACCTGAAGGGTTTGTTGTAGGCAGTGCATGCTATGGAGGAATAGATTAATGTTTCCTAAATTCCACAGGCCAGTGGGAGAGTGCAAATTGCTGCCTTCCACGCCGGTGGTGTTGGCTTAGAGTGGCTGTGGTCTAGAAAAGTAAGCAGCTTTTAGTGGGATTTTTGCTAACCATGGGATGGTTCTCCAGAGGTTGTGGGTTAGAACATGGGACGTCTGTGGCAACAGGACATTTCTTAGGTGAACAGACACCTTGTGGTGTAGCTGAACCTGTGTCCCTAGGGAAGCTTTGGGGATGTCTCAGAAGCCCTTGGAGGAGGTGCCATTGTGCAGAGGCTTGTGTGAACAGCAGTGATCAGAGCTCCAACAATGATCCATGCAGAGCTCCTTGGGGTTCCTGGTGAGGAGGCATTCCTGGACAACATGGAACATGGCAGTTCTCCCATGCTATGTCATGTTCAGGTACAATGTGCTGAGCACTGAGAGGGCTTTGTTTCCTCAAGTCCCAGTGTTTGTCACTGCCTGAAGGCCGTCATCGCTGGAGAATTCCTAGATGTTTGTGACTCCACAGACAGTCACTGAAGTTGTTAAATCATTGAGGCATGGAACTGTAATTGTGAGCATCTTTGTTACAACTTCTTTTTTTGCAGAGCTGCACAAAATTTTGTGCTTTTCTCTGTCCTAGCATTGGTTGGATGTAATAGAATTTCCTTCTGCTAATAAACTGAGGCATTAAGTTTCTAATTTAGGGATGGGATAAAATGAGTTGTGCTGTGATTTCTAATCATGGGAGAACTCTTCTAATGTGCAGACATTCAGTGTTTGTTGTATAAAAATGTTTCCTTAACAATGCCCATTGCAGCTAATTTGTAACTACACAGTGTAAACATTGATTTCTAAAGTTTTTTAATAGATCCCCAAGCTACTTAATTATCTCTTACTGACCCTTGTTTTCTAGTGGTGATTAGTTTAGTTTCTTCAAACTTTATAAAAGCTGGGTCTCAAGTGGCAGTAATATGGACAATTTCTTATTCCATATTTAATAGGATAGAGGGTCTCCAAAGCATTACTAGATCATGTCTTCCCAGAATTAGGCTTTACCCTCACAGGATAGCCCTCTTAGCTGGACATTTTGAATGTTCTATCTGGTTCAGCTAAAGCTTGTATTTAAATCGGGGAGAAGCAAATTCAAACCACAACTTTGGGATTTAATAAAATGTGGTTTAAAAAAAATCACAAAGTTTTGCTTATAGTGGGTTTCTTTCAGGTCTGGCACAGTTTTTGGTCTATAAACCTGTTGGATTCTTCAGCACTCATGTCTATATGGGTTGAGGAGAGACCAACCTGGTTTCTGAGAATAATTTTCCATGAAGAAAGTGTGTAGGCTAACATAATCTCTGTGACTTGGACAGTTAGCAGAGCTGAACTTCTCCTTTATTAGTCTTAGTCTTGCACTGCGCTCTGCATTCCCCTACACTCTTTAGCACTCATTGGCTGTAACGTCAAGAGAAAAGCTGCTCTTGAATCCCCTGAGGTAGAAAATTAGAGAAGGGCTTTGGCTGATCAGAGAGCAGAGCTGCTGGAAGAGACTTCCAAAAGCAGAAGTTTGTTTTCTTGTCACTTCCTATCATCAGAGAACTAGGTCTGTTTTAAAAGGGGTACAGGTCCAGAGACCCACCAGTCTGAAACAAGCAGTGAAACTTTCCTTCTTATCAAATATAATAGCACTGAAAAGTCAGAAAACAGGACTGAAGGGTGCATTGGGATGTCTTCTAGTCCATTCCTCTATCCAACAGCATGGGTTCCTCTGTCTGCCATTCTTGACCAACATTTGCCCTTCTCCTAAAGACCTGCAGTGATGGAGCCTGCTCAGACTTGTAGCAGTTTTGGGCTCATTTTGGGCTTGCTTTCCTTGTGAGTTCAAGTTCTGCCTTCCAGTGCTGACACCATAACTCCCATGTAGCCAGTCCTGCCCCTGTCTACAACATTTGAATAGCTGATTTTTCCTAAGCAACTGTAGAATTTTTACATGGCTTTTTTGAATTCCATCCTTTTTTTCTTCCCAGACTTTCTCAAATACAAAGATGTTTTGAATACTAAGTCTGTTTTCCAGCATACTTGCAGCCTCTCCCAACAAGGTGTCATCTAAAAGTTTAATAAGCCCAGCCTCTGTTTCTTCATTCTTGTCATTAATGAAAATATTGAATAATGCAAGTTCTGGGAGAGTTCTCTACAAAACTCTTGCTTGATGCATGTTTCCTGTTTGATGGAGAAGGAGCAGTAACTTCCCTGGATATGAAATTTCCCTCTCCTCCAACTGACAGTCAAGAACAATAATTTCCACATATTGTGAAACATTGTAAGTTTCAAACCTTTTACTAAGAAGAGTCTCCAAAGGCTGGGCAAGCACAGAATGCCTAACAGCAGAATTTATTCATAGACTGTGGAGAATCTGTGCTCTACACATGAAGTCCATAAACATTCAAAAGGGAGATGATCTGCTCAAGGAAATTGTTTAAGTATTTATGGTACCCTGCTAGACACCTGGCAGGACAAGGCACCTCCTGCCCTTACAGCTGGAGTGTTACAGAAATAGTCTCAGCAGACTGTTGAGGAGAAGGGAAAAAAAAAAAAAAAAAACAACCACAAAACTGTGGATTCAAGCCTTTTGGAACGGGCATGACCTCTGTAGAATGCTTGGAAATCTCTTTAAGGTTTTATTACTTTGCAAAAAGCTCTCCTGGTCTGGTGCTTTTGACTTTTGGGTTGTGCAGTGATCTCGTACTGGTGGCACAGTGATTTGCACCTAGCCAAGTCCTTCTCAGACACACCTCTAAGGGTGCTTAGACATTTAAATGGCCAACAGGAAGGCTTGAATTTTTCAAGGCAGTGATGCCTTGTACCTTCCAGATTTAAGCCATCCTTCAACTGTTTGGTATCAGGAAGACACTGTGTAAAAGGCAGATTATCCCAAATGGTTCTGCTGCAGTTCAAAGGGACCTAAACAGCTTGGAGAAATGGGCCAGTGGGAGTCTCATCAAGTTCTACAAAGCAAAATGCCAATGCTGCTAGAACAGTTCCAGCAGAGGACCAGGAAAATAGAGGCGTGGAGTTACACTTAGCTACACTTCTTTCCTGGGGAAAGGCTGAGAGGGCTGGGACTGTCCAAACTGGAGATGAGTGTGGTCTTATCCATGTGCATAAATGCCTGATGGAAAGAAGACAGAGACAGACTCTCCTCCATGGTATATAGTGAAAGGACAACAGGCAACAAGGTGAAGCACAAGAAGTTTTATTTTAAAATCACCTTCTTTTTTTTTTTTACTGTGATGATGGGTTGAATACTGGAACAGGTTGTCCAGGGAGGTTACCAAGTCTCTGCACATGAGGATATTAAAGATCTGACTGGATGCAGGCCTAAGCAAGCTGCCATAATTGAAACATCGTTGAACCAGGCAATTTTCAGAGGTGCCTTCCCATCCCAATGATTTGGTGTGTCTTGGAGACAGTCTTACATATTCCTCATGTGTGGCATCATCAGGAACAGGGCATTGACTTCAGCCCCAGTTTGCACAGGAGTCCAAAGAAGAGAATTCACATTTTGATGTAAGGGAATGAGAGAAAGGTGTCTGTTCTTTGTGTCTCTCACACTTAGCAGAGACACCTCTGTGTGTGCCAGCTGATGCCAAATTTGCATTTTACACATAACTGAGACTGGAAAGGCAAAAGGAGGCAGTGAAGCAAGCCCTGTGTTATGTCAGTGCACACCTTTCCATGTGTACAGGTCTGGATCCATGACCAAGAAGCCTTTCACTCCATTAGACACTTCATCCTCTATTATCAAAGTCAGTGTTTTATTATCATTATGCTTTTAATTACAGGCATAGATGGATATGTAAATCATCCCCCATCTGAACTAATGAAGAAGCAATTTCATTTTCTTTCCCATAGTGAGGGAGGACACTGATGAAGCCACAGCCCTGACACAAGGTACCATTGGTTCAAATGACCTGTTTGAAAAATATGTGACAGGGAGCTGTGGAGCTGCCCCTGGAATGTCCATGGGAAGATGTGGGAGCATTGCCTAGCAAGGAACAAGAGCTTGTTCCAGAGGCAGACTCCAATTTCTGTACAGGGAAACCACATTCTTTGTGCATTTCTACAGGGTGTAGGGAAATGGGACTGGAACAGAAGACAGAGGCTGTGTATCAAGAAAAGCTTTGCTGCTTCAACTGGTGTCTTCTCCATATGGAAACACCCCGGCCTGGAAAGCTGAGCAGTGAGCAAACAGCATACAGGATTTTATGTAGGGTGCATTAACAGTGTGTATTTTTCTCAGCTTCTCGGGTAGAATATTTCCTGTTCTGTCTTGTAGCTTATTTCACCATTTTTTTCCTCAAGTTGTACTGTCTTGGTGTGCACTGCAGTTACACTTCTGTGGATATAGGATATCCTTCTGTGGATATTCTGTCCAATAGCCCCTGATTTACAGTTAATTCTTCTTTTTGAAGGCATCTATAGCATCCTGAGAAAGAAAATATTCTTCAGTGCACAAGTAGGTCAGAGGGCATTATCTATTGCTCAAATATGAGATTTCTCTTCTGCTGTGGGCTGCAGAACCCAGTGCTCCTACTTCAGGTTGTTTTGTGACAGAGCTCCTTGGGTTACCCTGTAACAAAGGAAGGCAAACACTGTGAAATAACCATTTTAATGATACCTAAAGTCTGATTGGTATTTCCATACCACTTCTCTAAATCCCAGAGCAGTGGCCCAACCTTTCTACACTGACACAAAAATTCTGGACTGGATTTGAGGGCTGGCCTGGTACTGGAGTGTAGCTGGTGCTGTGTGAGGGGGAGCAGCAGAAGAGGCCACTGCATCACTGCATCTGGATGCCACAGAAAGCTCCTGCTGTCAGCAGCTGCCTCTGGAACCAGGTGGCTTGGGCTGGAGCTACAAATGAAGTTGGTATCAGCATGTTCTGGCTGCAGAGGCGCCAGCCCCTGAGTGCCACCTTCTGTGGAGCAGACCTGGCTTCCTCTGAGGGCATTTCCAACAGGATCCAAGATGCACTGAACAACAGCTGTCTGCCACTGTGACACACAGCCAGCTCTCTCTCTCCCTGGCACAGCTGGCTGCTGAGCTCTCCAAATCCCAGCCCTGCCATCCCCACAGGACCTCTGCAGTAAAATAAAATGGCCTGCAGGTCTGGGGTGAGGCTGCTGGAGCTTCTATTATCCCAGATCTGAGACTCCAGGAAGAAGGAAGAATTTCTTCTTCCCAGAACAGTGTTTCTAATTAGTTTTAGTTTCAGGCAAATAATTTTTGGATGAACTGGCATCCTTCAGCAGGATGATAATACTTAAATGTGCTCCTTTTGGGGCCCTGTGAGTTGTGCATGAGTGTCTCCTGCCTTGAAAGAAGAGATGTCTGTATTTACAGGTTTATCTAGACAACATGTGGAGTAGCATACACTGAAACTTTAAAATGTGCCAGACTCCCTTTTTTTTGGCTTTTTTGTGTTTTACCTTTAAGCTGTAGGGTGTTTCTGACTTGTTCTTTGCTGTGCCCTCTTTCTGCATCACTTGGGAAGCGTGAGGAGAGGGGGGAATGTTGTCTTGCAGCCTTGTGCAAGATGTGGTGTGTTATTCCTCTCACCAGCTCTGAGGTTCAGTGCCAGCACTGGTGTATTTTACCTTGCTCTCCTCTCCTGTCCTCTCCTCCCTCCCAGGAGCAGGGAGGAAACGCTGCCCCTGTCATTAACCTGGATCCATCCAGGAGCTCCTGCCTCGCCCTCCAGCCCCTGCTGCTGGAGCATCCTCAGCTGCAGCCCTGCTGGGGTGCCCCTCCTGCTGCTGGAGTGAAAATCCCCAGCAGCTCTCTTAACCACCCTTCTCATGCTACTTGAAAAATAACTTTCTCTTGTCATTAACGCTGATCTATAGCCACATTAATGTGTGAAATCACTGGGTGTGAAAATAGTGTACTAACCACTACTTAATGTAATATTACCACAGTAATGTCTCTAAAAATATCTTGTCCACTTGATTGCTTTCATTGTGAACTAGAGATAATGTACCACTTACAGCTGATGATTAAAATTCATAAAGCTTTGGTTCTTAATTACAGCAACTTGCAATCAAAGTGAAATGTCAGATCCTGAATGTTGTTTATCTGTATACAAATTCTCAAAACCAAGAAAATATAAGGATCGTCTACACAACAAAGCTGAGCTGCTTTGCTTTAAGGTTAAGTAAAATAAATACACATGTGAGTATATACTGAGACAGGCTGGAATCAGTGAGCATGAGATCTTTGACAAGGCAGAACTCACCTCGTATGAAATGCACATCCTTGGAAAATGTGTTGATGAAGATGGAAATGTAAACTTCACAGAAAACTGTTGTGGATGGATGGAAGTAACTGTTTGATGCACTGTGAATAGAAATTTTGCAAGTCAGGCTCAAGGTTAAACCAAAGATGCAGATATCTGCAAATGCAGAGATGGATTCCCACTGCCACTGGGAATCACCATGGTGGCAGGCAGGAGAGGGCAGTGTCCTTGGTTTCCAGTGTCAAAATGACCCAACTATAATCATGCTCTTGGGTCAGCAGTGGCACTGCATGACAAAAATCACTTTCTTTTGGGTGCCCTTAGCACTGCATTTCCAGAGATATTATAGTAGGAGTCCTAGTAAAATATAGGTATTGTATAAGTGGCCTTGCCCCAGTCCTAGTTGCTCTAAGTGGGCTGCAGCTGTGATGTCCTTCACTGGGTGGCAGCTGTGGCTAGTGTAGATAACTGGGATAAAAGGGGGTGGGCTGGTTGGTTAGGGAGAGCCTTGGGGGAGCCCTGATGCAGAAGCAGGAACAACGCTGCTGAGAAGAGATGCTTGTGAGAAAACCACCCTGAAGGTATGGGACCCTAGAAATATGATAACAACAATATGATTACAACAAGATATGGTAATTTTTTTCAAGTTAATGCTAAGCCCTGAGGGTTTTCAGTGCTCTAAGATGTATCTTACCCTAAATTTACTAACACTCCATGTCAGCATAGCTCCCTCCCCTTTCGCCCCCCCCCCCTTTTTTTTTTTTCTTTTTTTTGTTCTGGTATGTGAGATACAGGCATAGCTGAGTGTAGGAACTACAGCTCTATTCCATTTATAGTCCTATTGGCATTCTTCATTTGTTGCATCTGTCCTGTGCCAGTCTGGAAAAATCCAAACCAGAGGGAGCCAATTTGTCATCATCTTCCAACATCATTAAAACACAATCACATTAAAACAATAGGATCACTTCCTTACCAAATCTGAGTAGCTCCATTTATTTCTTCTGATTCAATGTCAATTTGAAGGAGATCTGAACCATTTTTTGTAAACTTCTTTAGAAAAGCTTTTTCTTTTCCCCACAGGGTACTCCCACTGTCTCCACAGTGATTATTTTTTGCCAGTAGATGAAAAAAAAAATCTTTGCATGAATGGGAAATCAAAGCTTGACAATGATATTCATTTTCTGAGGGTTTCCATACCACATCTGCCTTTGGGTGTTACTCTTCCTGGCAGTTTTGGGCATCTTTGCAGTGACACTGATGAGGGAAATGCTCAGTTTCACAGCTGCCCCAGTGTACCCAGGTGTTATTGCCTTGGCGCTTTGTTCCCTGGGCATTTGCTGCTTGCCTCCCTCTGTTCCAGCTGCATGTGTGAAGGTGAACCATTCCCTGCACTGGCATCATAGAGCTCTGATTCACTGGCACTCACCCTGGTCCTGCTGGCTCTCATGGCCTGTCATGGTTTGGGAGCTCTCTGCTGGTGTTTACACCACCTGCACCTCTTGAGCAGCACAGTGAGTTTGCAGTGCTAAGTCATAAAAACCCCTTCTAACTAACACACCTTTTGCCTTCTTAGTTATCTAGTAAGACTAGCTCAACAATTCTTCTATATCTAAACTTGCTTCCATCTCTATTCCTTCATCAGACTCTACAATTAAAAATCTTTCTGCTAAGCACACATATCTGTTGGACTTTCTTGTCAAACTTTCGTCCTTCCCAACAGGGAAAGAATTGTCTGGCCTTGTGGCTCGGTGAGCTCCCCGGTAAGTGCTCTCTAACTCCAGGCTTATCCATTCCTGGCAGCTCCACGCTTCTGGCACTGCTGCTGGAGCTCTCCTGCTCAGACAGCTTTCTCCACATGGATCCTGCTTTGGTTGGCGTGAGCCTGTTCCTGGTTGCCCTTCTCCTGTGCCTGTTTCATGGGTGCCATCCAGAAGACATACCTAGCCACAAAGCAGAAGCCTCTGAGCAAGCACAGACAAAGTAAATCACCTTCTCTCCCCAGTTCTGCCCCTTCCCAACTTCAGGACAGCCCCTTGTTCATCTTACAGGGTCCTGCTTGAAGCTTTCCTCTACTTACTACCTGATCCTTGTTCCAGCATGTAAAGTGCATGTGGCATGGTCCAGGCCAAAAATGAACATTCTCATAATTAAAAAATACTGTCTCATTCCTCCTCTTGACATTCCAGACAGAAAACTAGCAGGAAATTCGATGCAAAGGTCCTGTTCTTCTTTTATCTTGCAGATAACTTGGCTGTAATGGTGTTCACAGGGGTCTCGGGTTGAGGGAAGAGATGAGGATCTGGCTCCATGTTTCAGAAGGTTTGATTTATTATTTTATGATATATATTACATTAAAACTATACTAAAATCATAGAAGAAAGGATTTCTTCAGAAGGCTAGCTAAGAACAGAATAAAAAAGAATTATTACAAAAGCTTCTGTCTCAGACAGAGAGTCTAAGCCAGCTGACTGTGATTGGCCATTAATTACAAACAACCCTATGAGACAATTCACAGATCTACTTGTTGCATTCTACAACAGCAGATAATCATTATTTACATTTTGTTCTTGAGGCTTCTCAGCTTCTCAAGAGGAAAAATCCTAAAGAAAGGATTTTCCATAAAAGATGTCTGTGACGTTTGGCCCCTCACATCTCAAGCAACAAGTTTGCAATATATTATTTTCTGCAAAATCTGCAAGACCCATACTTTCTACTGCCAGTGTCTAGTGGTTTATGTCAAGTAGTTTGCAGCTGCATGAACATTTTAGTCGGCTTCCCGAGCTCATTTGCAGGTATCCCAGCTATCCCTTCTGTGGCACTGTAATTCTCTCAGCTTAATTTCCAGTCCCACTCCTGGGACTGTTGACGGTCCCTGGGAGGTTTAGGTGCTTCTCTTGGGAGCTCCCAGTTGCAGTGAGGATGTGAAAGGAGATGTCCTTAGCTAAACTGTTTGTGTGGAGCACAGAGGATCAGATAAATGCCCCAATTTTCACGGTACAGTTGCAGCAGGCAGAATGTGGCACAGCAGTGCAGAGACAGGGAACCAGGAGCTGCCTGCCTTGGGGGAGGAATCCAGGATTTCTGAGCAGTCCAAGCCCTCTGAGGAAGGTGTCCTTAGAGGCAATGTCTGACAGTTATCCCACTCACACGAAGCACCACATGTTGAGAAATTTCATGTGAGCACAGTGGGCTAGTTTGCATTTCGCCCATTGCCTCCTCACACTTCCCAGATGCTGCAGAAAGGTGCAGGCATCAGAGGGCAGGCAGCCCCTGCAGCCATGCTCCGTGGCACTGGGAATCCTGCAGGCTCCTGCTGCCATATGCTGCAGGCTGCTGGGGAGGGAGGGCTCTCTCGTGCCTCTCAGGTTAGCCTTTTATTCCTCCTAACATGTTCGGGGCTGGTGATGACAGCTTTGCTCCTGAGGGTGAGACAGTTAATTTACATTGGGCACCTGTTGCTTCCCTGTCCTCTCTGGCTGAGGATACATCTCCTTTAAATTCTGTATCGCTAACTACCCCGTGAACAAGAAATCAGACTGTGCAAAGGAGGTGAAGAGGTACAACATGTAAAAAACATGTCCTCCCACTCTCCCTTTTCCACAGGATGGGCGATGTTTGACTTCACACTCCAGGGAGCAGCTGAGAAATCCTTCAGATGGTTAAACATTTCAAATGGTTGGGATGGCTAAATGTCCTAGATTTTCAAAATTTCACAGAAGTGCTTGAGGTACAAAGTGGACCATGAAATGTTTATGGAGATGTTCTTACCCTCCCACTACTGACATCAGAACAAATAATGGAGTCAGGAACAGGAGGTGGGAATTCCAGGGTAACAGGATAGCAAATGAGTGATGCTGGGTTTCAAAATAATTTCCTATCCTTATAAAGGACAAGCTACACTTGTCCAGTTTTTGTTTCCCTTGTTTCAGAGATTTTCTGTGGAAGTCTGTCCTTTTGATTTAATAGTGTCTATATTTCAAGTGAAGCTTTCTCTCTTAGAGGACTGAGGTTTGGGTGACCCTGGGCTGAGGCTTGGACTAATCAAAGATCACCAGGGGATCCAAAGGGGAATATTGCCAGTAAACTACCATTTACTAAGAGGCAAATGTGTATTCTGGAAATCGAGCTCCTCATTCAGCAGCATGAAGTGAGCGATTTTTCTTTCCCTCTGCAGTGAATATGATGCTGGTGAAAGGTCCTGGCCTGAGCACCCTGGGAATTGAGCCCTGTGCAAGCCCTCGGCAGAGAGGCAAAGATCCTGGCTACAGGCTGCTCGTCTCATCCGGTTTCAATGATGGAAGAGGAAACTCAGTTTACACAAAACCTAGCCCAGCCCCCAGAAACATCTCGCTTTGTTTATGTTCAGAGCTGAGCCTGCGACTCTCGCTGTTTGGGAGAGCTACCCAGACATTTCTCCATCTGACTGACTTCACATCCATTCCTTGATCTCATCGAGAGATCTGGCTTTTAGCTCCCGCTCATGACGTCCCACTTTCCCCTCTCTCTCTCTCTGTGCTCTCCAGAGTCTGAAAGATCCCTGTATAACGTGATTATGCAACCATGCAAATGGACACGGTTCTTTTCATTTACTGCAAGCCCTGCTTCGTGTCTCCCGTTAGGAAAATAAAATCCTCCGTGAGAGACACGCCGTGGAAGGCAGCAGAAAGGGAGTTCTGTGTGTCTGGGTCTGGGTGCTTGAAGGTGATATTAGAGATGGAAACAGACTATTTGAAGCAAACCGGTGTGCCACCATCTCTCCACAGGAACCAGCATCAGCTAATAGACTCAGACAGCTCTCCTCTGAATCCTTTCCCCGTAGGAAATGGCAGATACTCGCCTTCCTGGTTGTTTTCCTCAGCTGGAGGTCTCCGTGCCGAGCCGAGCCGCAGGGAGATGCGGTGCTGCTCTCCCCGAAGGCCAATTTGCACCCTCCCACTGTAAACAGGCAGCTGCTCCTGCACTTTGCGCCCAGCCGGGAGGGCCCCGGGGGGCGCTTAAACACTCCCCGATGCTGCTGCTGCTGCCGGGCCCGGCGCTCGGCCAAGGGCTCCCGGCGCCCGGCCGGGGAGCGGTGTGGCAGCCACACACACGCGGAGGGAAGGGAAAAGCGCCCAAAGCTTGTGCCGCTTGGTGAAAGATCCGAGACACCTCCATGGCCACCCCGTGTTGTGCTCAGAAGTGAGGATGCCCCTCCACACTGCGGTAGGAGTGCGAGCTGTTCAGGTCTGGTGGCCTTTCTCAGCACGGTGATGGGATGTCCCCTGTCACCCCAGCCCCTTTGCCAGGGTTTTGTGACCCTCATCCCATGGGTTGTCCTTGGATTACATGTGCTAAGAGCAAAGATACGGGGCAGGTTGTGGGCTGCACGCTTGTGCCCGTCTTCCTCCGCCAGCATCTTCCTCTCTGCCCGGCGGTGGTGAGGGGACATAGCAGCTCTCTGCGAGTCTCTCCGTCTCACTGCCACTTGAGGAGGGTCCCATCTACCCAGAGAGCTCCTCTTATGGAGGAGACAGGGCTCCCTCGCAGATTGGGGCAGCAGCTACAGCGCTCTGACAAGGGCGGGAGGGAGGGAGGGCTGCAGGAGCGGGGGCCCAGACTCAGAGAAGGCACTGGGCAGGGCGGGGGGCTCTGAGAATACCCCGGCAATGGGGAGAGCTCGGAGGGACCCCCGGGATGGAGGAGGGCTTGGAGGGACTCCCGAGATGGGGGAGAGCTCGGAGGGACCCCCGGGATGGAGGAAGGCTTAGAGAGACCCCCGGGTTGGGGGCGCTCGGCGGTGCCGCCCTGCAGGGGGAGCCCCGCCTGCAGTTCCGCGCCCGGCCCGCAGAGGGCGCTGGCGGGCCGGGGCTCCCGCGGATCCCGAGCGCGCATCCCTCGCCTTTCCTCCCTTCTCTTCCCTCCCTCCCTGCTCCTATCTTTTTACGCCTTTCCCCCTTTATTTTCATTCTACTTACACACCCCAGCTCCCCCCCCCGCCTTTTTTCCCTTCCTTTCCTTGGGGGGTGCGTGCCGCCGTTGCTGTCTCTCCCCTGGAGTCGCACGCGTCTCTCGCTGCCCTGCCCTCCCTGCCGTCCTGCTCTCCCTCTGTCAGCTCTGTGTAGCCTGGCGTGTTTCTCTGTTCCTCTCCCCGGCGCTCAGCCCTCCCCCTGTGCAGCTCTCTCCATGAAATGGAGCTGAACAATTGCACCGGAGCAGCTTTTTCTGCTCCTGCCATATGTCCGTGTGCCGAGGCACCGTTGCTCTTGTGGTATTTTGGATGTATTTGTGCTGGAAATACTTAGGACAATAACAAAACTGTGAATTTCTCCCTGCGCCTTCTTGGGTCCTAATGAAATTTGAAATCCAGCGTGAATGAGATGTGATGGATGGCTGTACTGATATTTTGAGCTGGTTTAGTTCAGAGTCATCTGAGATGCCCAGGCTCGATAAAGGGGAGTGTGGCCCTGGAGGTTACCTGCTATCCTAGCACCAAGAGGACAAACTAAGTTGCAGAAATGACGTTGTCCTTTCTCTTTCTCTCTTTTTTTTTTTTTTTTTTCCTTTCCCTTTTGGAGATAAATATGGTTCTGCCATATTTATCAAAGAACCTCTAGTAATTGCCCAATTCCTTAAATATGAAAAGATGAAATGACAGTCTGCCAACAGTGCACACTGCCCCATTCACCTGAATATGGTGTTGGCTGAGGCTGCCTCTGTATCACCAGCCTGTCTCCCCTTGTGCCCTGATCTTCCCTCTTGAAATCCTTCCTGGAGTTCTGACCCCTCTCACACACTGGGAAGCACAGCCTTGGTTCCTTCTTCTGTTTAAAAAAAGGAGCTTTGAGGCTGGGAGCTGTGCTGCCCTGTAATTAATGTACACTCAGCCTCAAATATGCAGTGACAACAACTTAAATGTCAACATTCCTAGTTAATCCCTTGCTAACAAAATGTGCCTGGAAAGAGATGGTTCTGCATAATCTCCACTGAACAAGATCTTATTTTAGCAGTACAAGCACTTGGGAGATTTCCCCAGTTTGACCAATGAGACCAAAAGATTGGCTTTGATAATCTCAGTGTAAACGATGCTTTTGATCCTCTCAGGGAAGGCAAGGGCTGCATGTGGCAGAGCACACAAACCCTGCTCTGCCCGAGCCCTCCTCCAGAGCAGCAGCAGCCTGGCTTTGCTGGGTGGTGTCCGTGTGACAAGGGATGTGATTCCTGCTCTCTGATGTTCGCTGCTCTCCCCTCATGCTCAGGGAGAGGTCCACAGCCTCTTCCTGAGTCATGTTTGCCAGGATGAACAGCCAGCACTGTTAAAAGGGAAGCTACAGGGAAAATCTTATTTTAATGCATAAAATACTCCTTGTAAGAGCACTGAAGCAGGGACCACGACCACAGATATGGTGCTTGGATTCCTCTCTGTGTGCTGAGAGCAGCCTCACGTTTATCCTGGGGGGCCCAGAGTGTTGGTGTTGTCTCCCTGTGGCTGTTTTAACCGTTCAGTGCAGGCAAAAGGCAGAGCCCCCAAGGTGAGGAGATGAACCTCCTTGTTGTTCCAAGCAGCCTGATGTTTCCAGCACCCTGGCTCCCTGCAGGCAGGATTCCTGTGCTTCCAAGGCTGGCATCCCCAGACACAGAGCAGTAGGTTCCTCCCCAGCAGGCTGTGGAAGCAGGGGGGCACTGACACAGGATTGGTGCCCGAGCTCAAGGCCCAGCCCAGAAACACAGTAGGAAAGGTGGTGGGCCATTCTTCTGGGTGCCACCCCAATTTAACAGGCAGTCCTTGCATGCCCAGGTTATTTGTGCCTGTGGTGAGCAAGCACATGTAGAGGAATTTACCATTCTGCCTGTGCTTTTCAATCACTGGGCTCCTGCATACCAGCATCACCTCACGCTCAGTGATAAAATACCCACTTCTTCCCTCTGCATTTTATGGGTTTTGTTTTTCCCTTTTCACTTTGTCACTTCCTCTCTGAAGGATGTCTGAGGGGTGCTCTCCCCACCATTATTTCAGTCTCTCATTTCAGCCTGGCTGTGCTCACACTCTCTTCCTTACACCGCCTCTCTTTTATTCTGCTTTGTTCTTCCACCACCACCTGTCACCAAAGGCTCTTCCTTCCCTACTGTGTTATCTTCTAGAGACCTAACCATTCCCTCTTGCTCCATTCCTCACCAATCCCCTCCATTATTTTCTAAAGTACCTCCTTTGTCTCCCTCTTTTCCACTTGCCTGTGCCTTCGCCACCCCTCCCCAGCTCCCCAGCCTGGAAACACTGCTCACCAAAGCCACAGCTCCCCTGTGCCTGTTGTACACCACAGCTGTGCAGCAGCTCTGCCTTCCACAGCCCTGCTGGTGCCCACTTGGTGCTCTGTGTGCACCCACTGCCACCCCTGTGCTGCCAGCTCAGGATAGGGGGATTGTCCCTGGGAAGGCTGCTCTTGTCCCCCAGCATCATCTCCTCCTCCTGTGGCACTTGGAGACAGGTTAGAGGGCTGCCAGAGCTCTGAGCTGGCCCAGCACAGCTGTGGCTATGGGTGGAGCTGCTCTTTTCTGGGTGCCCCTCTTTCCCTGAAAGGAATCCTTCCCCACGGATATGTTTGCCCTGGTGTTCCTCATCGCTCCTCCACAGGGGCTCTGGGGGCTGCAGTTGTTGCCCCTGCTCCAAGCTCTCCCTCTGCCTCTTCTGCTCCTCACCTCTGGGGCCCTGAGCACTGCCAAGGCCACCCCACTGCTGGTCCCCCTGATCCCAGTGGGATGGAAACCCAAGGGCCTCGTTCAGCTTCAGCCAATGTGGCAAGATGTGACTTCTGGGCTAGGATGGGCTCCCTAATTATTGAGTTAATGAGTCTAAGGTGTTTGAATCCCAGTAGCTGTTAGAGATGGCTTTGTGTAGCCCTGAGCCACCCTCTTTACCATCTTGCCGAAACAAGTGTGCTGCAGGCAGATTCTGGAGATAATTGGACATTTCTGAAACCTCCATCCTTCTGCAGAACTTGCAGTGCTTCCATCTTTCCCTGCCCTTGCCTTATTCCTGTCTCTTTCCATCTACTGTGACTGTTTTCTATTTTTACTCTTGACAAAGGGTTGTGGGCTTAGAGGCTGCTCCTGTAGCTGTAGATGTAAAATGCCTGCTGTGTGGTGTTTGTCATGAAAGAACCCTCCTGGAAATTAACTAATTCACAGACCTGACTCATTAACTCTGCAGCCGTGGAGCTGGGGAGGAGCGTCTGTGGTTTCTGTGCCACTGGGCTGGGGGAGAGGGGCAGCAGGGAGCTGGACAGACCCATGTTTGTGATCCCAGCTCTTCTCCCAGCCCGTGCCATGGTGGGAAGTAATTTCCCACCTCTGTCCCCCTTTCCTGTGCCCTTGATCTCTGCTGCAGCTCACAGATCAGGGCAGGAGCTGTTTCTCATTGTGCCTCTCCGAGCCCTTGGCCTTGGTGGGGTACTAATCACTCCTGTTGTAGAAACAATAAGTACTGGAGAGACAGAGAGTTATGGATAGCTCCAGATGTCAGTTTGTTCCTGTCTGGATGTGCTCCCTTTGCTGCCCCTGCCTCCAGGAGGATGGCTGCACAGCTTTGAGAAGTGCAGGTTCATTCCTCCTCTATCTCTTCTCCTTCCCTTAGCCCCAAACCCAGTCCCACCTGGATCCAGTGGCAATATTCCTAGCAGAAACACACTGGAAGGTTTCCCCACCCGAAGCAGCATAGTTTTAACATCAGCCCACGTGTCTGGAGTACACTGGGAGCCAGTGTACTCCAAACTATTCCAAGGCTAGATGTTTGATAGGAGAGGTTCCCTCTGTGCATCGTCCCACAGAGTCCGCACTGCCTGCCCTGGCTCACTGGAACTCCCTGGGGAGCTCTGCTCTGCACCTGAGCATGGAATAAGTTCCCTGCCCAGGGCCCTGCTGAGAGAGTGCCAGGAGCTTCCCTGAGCCACAGGAGGGTCACCCCTCCCTCTGCCAGGCAGGACAGTGACCACGGCTTCTCCTTGTTGGGATGGTGGTTTGCACTGGGAATTGCTGAGTAACGCACAGCTCGGGTGGGTTTCTGAGGCTTGGGGCTGGCCCCAAGAATGTGCACACTAGGAAAACCCCATTCTGCTGAGTCCCAGAGGGCTGAGGTGGTGACAGCTGGTGCTGTTTAGGATCAGGGATCGTGCCTGATGTTGTGGCTGCGTGTGCTCCCAGCTGACACTCAAGGCTGAGCAGGGCTGGGAGCACATCCAGCGTGTGCCCAGGCAGAGACACTCAGGCTGGGCACCCAGAATGGGGAAAGCAAGCAGAATAATTGCTGCATGAGGAAGGAGATAGATTCAGCTCCTCTGTTTGAGTATGCCTTCCTGCAGGATTGCTGGGCTCTGCTTGCCAAATGTGAGCTCTGGCCACCAGGGACAGGAGAGAGGGAACTTTTCTGGCACTTGATGGAAACTCGAGGAGAAGGCTCCGAGCCAGGCAGTGCCCACTGAGGGGAGGGTGATGATGGCTGCTGGGGATATGGGGGTGTGTGTGCTGAGGCACACCTGGCACTGGGACAGGTGACAAAGCACACCTGAGAGCACCTTGGGATGGCCTCTCTGGATCCCCAGCCAGAACTCCTGATGTCACTCATTCCTCCTTTTGCCCCACCTGGATACTGCAAACATCTTCACACAGCGAAAGGTGGCGCAAGGATGTCCTGCCAGTGAAGACCCAAGTCACTGTGCCCCTGCAGACTTCAAAGCTCTGGCCTTGATCCCATGAAGTCATGGCACCTTTTTGGAGCCACTCACAAGGCAATAAGGGCAAGGCTTGCTGCAGAGCCACGCTGCTGAATGAGGGAGCAGGACTAGGACTGGAGCCAGGCCAGCTCCTGTCCCATGAGCTCTGCTATGCCTGCATGCCCTGGCACAGATTTAGCAGCAGCAGAACCCTGTGCTCTGCACTGCCCGGGTGTCAGGGTCACCAAGGTGGCAAACACAGGGCAGTGGCTGACCTGCCAGATCAGGAGGTGTCCCATAAGGGCAGCCTTGTTGCCAGGAGTCATCCCCATCACTGCAGAGGTACATCCAACTGTGATTCCCAAGTACCTTCAGATCTGCCCCTGCTTTTGGCAACCCTGCCTTGCTTCATAAGGATCACTGTGGTTATTGCTGTAGCTGGTGACTGTGAACCCGTAGAGAGCCCAAAGACAAATGAAAGTTATTGGAGTGTTGGAAGTCTCCTCTTTGTAACTTCATCCTGCAAGAATTCAAGGTTCTGTCAGAGCAGACGGTCAGGTGTCAACTGTGAGGGCTGAGCCAGAGATGAGAAGATGTGAGGATTAACCTGGCAAAACCACTATCTGTGGTTCAAGACCTGTGCTTTCAAGTCCTGCCAGGCTACCAAGGCTGGAGGAGATGTCTGTGTACGCGGCTGGCACGTGACCTGGAGGCTGCTCTGCTCTGCACATGGGATCTGCCACAGCTCTGGAGAGTCAGCCATGCTCTTCTCCTGCCTATGCCCACGCTCTGCTCCTGCCCATGCCCACCCAGGCAAGCTCCTTCCTTTGTCCAGTGCTCAGAACTGTGCATTGTGCCAGCCTGAGCTTGCCCACAGCACCTGGGCAGTCACTCAGATGGTCTGGGTAGAGCTCCTGCTCGGTCTGGAGCAGGGAGTTCAGAACACAACAGCACAGAGCCTTTACTGCACCAGAGGGTTTTTTTCCAGCAACTGCAGTTGTTATTTTCCTGATACTTGGGCAGGAAAAAGTGAACAAACACCAATTAGCAGGAAATCCATAGATATAACCTTTTTGGACTTCAGCATAGCTTTTGATAGTGCTTCTCGCAGCCTCCTTTGGGACAAAGTGTCTGGCACAGAGATGGATAACTGTGTTACACAGTGGGTGAGCAACTGGCTGACAGGTCAGGCACAGTCACAGTGAATGGGGGGACATCAGGCTGGTCCATCCTGGGACCAGTGATCTTCAGTATTGTCATTAACAGCTTGGACACAGGACTGGCAGGAATATTGAGTAAATTCACTGACAAGACTCAATTGGCAGGAGCTGTTGACTCCCTCAGTGTATGCAGGGCCTGCAGAGAGACCTTGAGAAATTAAGAGATGAGTGATCACCAACTGCATGAAGATTTACAAAGGCAGTGCCAGACTCCACACCTGGAACAGGACAGCCCTTGTGTGCATAGCCTGGGGAATGAGGGGCTGGAGAGCAGTGTCATGGAAAGGGCCCTGGGGGCCCTGGTTGGTGCTAAATCTGAGCCAGCAGTGCCCTGGCACCCAGGAGGGACATCCCTGTCCTGGGGGCACCACCATCACCAGCTGGGCAAGGGAGGGGATTGTCCTGCTCTGCTCTGGGCTGGGGCAGCCTCACCTCCAGCTCTGGGGGAGTTTTGGGTGCCACAATATAAAAAAGACACGAAGCCATTGGAGAGTGTCCAAAGGAGGCCATGGGGATGGTGAAGAGACTGGAGGGGAAGCCTTATGAGGAATGGCTGAGGTCACTTGGTCTGTTCAGCCTGGAGGAGACTGAGGGGAGACCTCACTGTGGTTTTTAACACCCTCATGACAGAAGAGGAGGGGCAGGCACCGCTCTCTTTACTCTGACAGGACCCAAGGGAATGGCAGGAAGATGAATCAGGGGAGGTTTAGGTGGCGTATGAGGAAAATGTTTTTCACCCTGGTGGTTGGACACTGAACAGGGCAGTGGTCACAGCACCAGTCTGACAGAGGTCAAAAAGTGTTTGGACACTGCTCTCAGGCACGTGGTGTGACTCCTGGGGTGTTCTGTGCAGGGCCAGGAGTTGGACTTGGTGATGCTATGAAGTTTCAATTCCCACACTGTCCCCACTCGGGCACCCAGCCTCTGTGCCCTCTGACTCTGGCTTCTATCTGAATGCCCCATCTTTGCTGGGTTTCTTTGGACCAGCACACACAGGTACATCCCATTCCCTTGCCTCATCCCAGTCCCTGATCTGTCCTGCTGGCTTGCTGTGTGCCCTTGCTGTGTGCCCTTGAGCCTGCCCTGCAGCACTGGAGCTTCTTGGGGGCTTCTGTGTGAGATGTGGGGCTGGGAGAGGACACGAGGGACCCTCCTGCAGCACAAAGCATTCACCCACAGGTGACTTTGGGGCACTCTGAGAGTGACTGGCTCTCAGGGGTCTCTGTGGTCAGGATGACCCTGAGATGAGTCTCTCTTCCCAGCCCAGCAACCAAAGAAGGAGTCAGGAATCTTCTGTTCTGGTTTCCAAGGTTGTTTATTTGCTGTTATCTCTAACATTCTTTTCCTGACCTGCTGAGGTCTGTTCAGCACGTCAGTCAGTGGCACACTGACCACCTTCAGGGTGGTGCTGTCTTTTTATGCTAAAAATTATGTGTACTTTATTTACAATTATTTTCCAATACCTATCACCTATGTTAGACAGTGAGTTTCTACCCTAAACCAATCCAGAAGTGCCACCATCACCCAGGAGATGGAGGCTAGGAAGGAGGACAGGGTACACCCAAATTCCTCCATCTTGGGACCCCAAGCCCCGATTCTAAAAGCCCCAAATTTCTACTTTTCACCTTGTGATGAATTCACTATCATTCTACTTAAACTTTTGTGGCTTGTAAATCATCATATAAGGTTGGTAATCTTTATTATAGGTCAAAAGCAAAGGCACAGGGGTCTTGGGCTCTGTGCCAGGGTC
This sequence comes from Ammospiza nelsoni, assembly GCF_027579445.1. Lineage (NCBI taxonomy): Eukaryota > Metazoa > Chordata > Aves > Passeriformes > Passerellidae > Ammospiza > Ammospiza nelsoni. The sequence continues at coordinate 5,507,977 of NC_080634.1, forward strand.
TCTGAGCCCCCTGGCAGGGGCTGGAGCCATCCAGAGCAGCCAGAGGGATGTCCTGGGTTCCAACAACTGGCTGAGCATTTGAGCATCTCTCAGTCTTCTCCAGGCTGAACAGATTGCTGCAAAAGCAGTCTGTCTGTCTTCTGACCAGGTGTAATCGAGGTTCATCCACCTGAACCCAAGGAAAAAGCTGTGTCTGGACAGGGAGGCTGTGTCCCTGGAGATGAGGGCTGGGAGCAGGGTCAGCTCCAGCCCCAGCTCCACGGGCAGCGAGAGGGGGGTGTGTGTGTGTGTGTGTGTGTGCAGCTGCAGCGTTGGGCAAGAGATGCTAATGGGAACCAGAAACAATCCCAACTGCCTGGTGGTGGGAGAAACACTAACAGCGTTATGGCTCGGAGCTTCTAACAGTCCTGCTGCTGAAACAACTGCCGGTGAAATTACGTTTTTTTTCCTTTTCTTTTTTTCATTAGGACACAGAAGTTTTCCAGTTCGTTATACCAGGGCCAGCAATATTCTTCAGTGTCAACAGGGGCTCGGGTGAGCCAACATTTTTTTCTGCTAGGGAAGAGGAGCAGAACGTTGTTTCCCTTTCCAGTGTTCATGTCTCTAGGAGCAATTCATGTCTCCTCGGGCCATGGGCAGGCAGAGGTGCAGGGGTCTCCCAGGGCTGTGCTGTCCCCCCTTCCCAGCAGATGCCTGCAAGGCAAGCACATTGCAAATGTCACCCTTTGGAGAGAGAGGCTGTCTGTGAGGGCTGGGGCGAGTCCTTTTTTTTTTCCTCTGGGAGGTGGCAGAGCACATTGTGGATAATCATTTCATGCTGCTTGGGAGTGGTGCATAGTCTGGTTTCTCTTTGGTTGTGTTAATTGTGTGGTAAGGTGCCTAGAGCCTTCTATTGGCATCTTTATTTATTTAAATACAAATGAAGAAGGCATTAAATCAATTGTTCTTTTTTCTTCCCTCTCTCTTGCCTTATCATTGTTTCTATCACGTACTCTTAGCTGTACTGGGCTTTTGCTTTCTCAGCTGAATCAGTGAGATCATTAAGTGAGAGTCCTGGGCTGAATTCCCTGCAGACTCAGAGGCTGCCCTGAGGAAGCACACCTTACACCCCTGGCTTTCCCCTACTGCTGTTTCACCCACATTGCAGGGCACTTTCTAACTACTTGCTGGCCAAAGCTTCATTCTGTGACCCCTTGCACGCCCTAACCATCCTGCAATGCAAAAATAAGGAAAAAAAGCTGCACAATGCGGCAACAATTGAGACCAGAATACATTTCTCGTACTCCTTCAGCTACTCTGCCTTTCATCTGGATGCGCCAAATTACATGACTGGGTTGACCCCTTTACTGTTTTAACCTCTAGCTCCTACAGCTAGGAGCTGGATTTGATCATTCTCCTGCTATTTAGCAAGTAGTTTGTAACCAAATGGTAAACTATGAGTTGAGGCCCTCTCTTCTCGCCAAACTCCATAAAATTTAATTACTCCTGAAGTTCAAGTGGTGGCATGTTTTGTGAGAGATCTGGAGGCCTAGTATGCAGCTTTCAGATAGACATTGAAATTGAGCTTCTGATGTTTTCCCCTCCTTTTTTGTTTCCAACAATTTATTAAATTCACACATTGCAACCTTGCTGGAAAACTATTGTGCATGTCAGCAATCTGCTCATCGTGGTCTGCCAGAGATCAAAATACCTGTGTGCTGATTTCAGGGCATTTGCTATGAGCCTGGACTGGTGAAACCAGAAGCGTGGGGTCCTGAGGTGCCTGCCTCTCTTGGCAGGAGCAGGATGAAGGCAGCCTTGGTCCCTCCCAAAAATCCAATTCAGCCTGCACCATGCAGAGGTCAGAGCAAGGGAGGCTCATCATTAAGGACTGAGCTCCCTCTGCTTGGAGTCTTGTTTGCTTTTAAACTTTGACTCTTCTTTGTCTCTGGCCAAATCTACTGCAGAGGGATGCTGGCCTCATTGCTTGCCCTAAATTCTGTTGTACTTACCTCATTACTCTCCTAATGACAAGCTGACAAATGCCTTTGCTTGATTTACTGGCAGTGTTACAGGTGTGTGGAACACTTGTCAGTACCTTGCTACTACATGCCTAATTTTTCAAATGGCTGGGTGTGCTAGCTTCCTCTGCAAGCTGTCTCTGCACACTTACCTGCTCTAATTCCCCTGCCATGGCTTTGTCACATCCCTGCACCCAAAGCTTACAGAGCTGTGCCCATGGCTCTATCACATCCCTGCACCCAAAGCTCACAGAGCTGTGCCCATGGCTTCAAAACATCCCTGCACCCAAAGCTTACAGAGCTGTGCCCATGGCTTTGTCACATCCCTGCACCCAAAGCTTACAGAGCTGTGCCCATGGCTCTATCACATCCCTGCACCCAAAGCTTACAGAGCTGTGCCCATGGCTCTATCACATCCCTGCACCCAAAGCTTACAGAGCTGTGCCCATGGCTCTATCACATCCCTGCACCCAAAGCTTACAGAGCTGTGCCCATGGCTTTGTCACATCCCTGCACCCAAAGCTTACAGAGCTATGCCCATGACTTTGTCACATCCCTGCACCCAAAGCTCACAGAGCTGTGCCCATGGCTTCAAAACATCCCTGCACCCAAAGCTTACAGAGCTATGCCCATGGCTTTTTCACATCCCTGCACCCAAAGCTTACAGAGCTATGCCCATGGCTTTTTCACATCCCTGCACCCAAAGCTTACAGAGCCATGCCATAAGATTTCACTGAATGGTTTGGGTTGGAAGAGACCTTAAAGATCATCTATTTCCAAACCTTCCTGCCATGGTTCCAAACCCTCCTTTCCACTAGACCAGATTGCTCAAAGCCCCATCCAACCTGGCCTTGGACACTTCCAGGGGTGAGATATCCACAGCTGCTCTGGACAATTTGTTTCAGCGCCTCACCAGCCTCGCTTCACATGTCCAAGAAAATAAATCAGAGCCTACCTGCAGGTTTTGATGTAAGAAGTGGACAGAGAAATGGCACAGTGCAGCAGCTTGTGGGTATTTATGGGTCAAGGAGGGTCCAGCATCCACCCTTGATCCATAAATACAGGCAGCAGGGCAGAGGTGTCCCTGCTCAAGCCCTTCCCAGGAGCTCTCAGGTTTTGACCTTTCCACCCTCATCTCCTGCTCATTTTAAACCAGGCAAAGACATTTTCACTGATGAAAACCCAGGGAACCGAGCTGGCCATCACCTGCAGGAGACCAAACCGAGATTTTGGAGCGAGGGAGAGCAGCGGGTGAGAGGGCTCACAGCGATGGAAGGAAGGGAAGAGCACCAACATTTCGCACACACATTTCTCCACCAGCTGGGCAGAGCTCTCCTGCTCTTCTCCTGGCTGTGTTGCTAGGAGAGGAGCGCTCTGCCCTCCTCATGGCTATGAATAGCTCCGGCTTGTTTATCCAGCCCAGCTCCGCCTGCTGGTTACAACCACAGCCGGCACCAGCTCACGGCATGACAGCACCGGGAAACAATGCACCGCCAGGGAACGGCCCCCTCCGGCCCGGGACGCCTCGGGATCCCTCCGGGACAGCCGCCCTCTCCTCCTCGGAGCATCCTCTGCCCCCAGCAGAACGGGATAAACCCGCACAGGGTCACCCCTCCTGAGAGCAGGACCTGAAAATCAGAGCATTACCTCAGAAATCATACACACACACCATCACTTCGAGGTCCTTTTCTGCTATTCCACCATCAGAGCCTTTCACGAGATGCAAAAGTTACTTTTCCTTTTTTTTAGTGAAGCTGATCTTGCATAAGCCCATGAATTGAAGACCAGGGACTTCAAGCAAAGTAACAGATGGCTTGAAAATTGGCAATAATGGGATTCCTGAGATTTTCTTGAGGATGTTTTGTCTGAGGTGCGACCAGGAATGAAGCATCTCTACCAGTGATATTAGATGGTCTAATAACAAGGGGACATTCTGATGGGGTTGAGCAAAACACTCCCTGAGCACTGCAAAATGTCACTTCAGGACATTTACTCCAAGGGACAGAGGGACAGGCAGCAAATATGAGCAGTCCACACATTATGAGACAGGATGTGCGTGCACAGGGAACCACAGAAAGCTGTGCAAGTTCAGGGCAGCAGAGCAGACACAAAATTGCAGCTTTTGGGAGCTCAATGAGAAGAAAAGTTCTGGGCAAGACAGAGCAGCATAGATCAGAAGAGATATGGATGGCTGCTGCACAGGTACAGGTGAACCAGCCCTTCTTTTTCAGCATTGTGAGCTTCCACATGTGCCTATTTCCTTGGACATCTCATCTTTCTCCACCTGGGAATTTGCTTGGATTGAAATACTGCATATGCTCATCCAGAATTTCCACATGCCCATCAGGCCTTTCAGATAGTTGGGCTGCTGAACATCCAGAAATTCAGGATAGGTTGACTGCACACTGGGGAGGTGAAGTGTGTAGCATTCACACACTATGTCTAATGAATCCAAAAATTGTCAGACCTGCTGTGCAGATGATCTGCATATGTACAATTTGCCCAGCGTGCTCTGAAGGTGTCTGCTCTACCCTGTACTCACAGAACATCTATACAGTGCGGGTGTATGTATTCCTGCTTGGAAAACAGGACAAACAGAGGGGTTTTTACTCATCCTTGATGTATTTGTAGGGGAGGGAACAGCCTCAGTGTAGCAGGCAAGGAAACTTAGGTATATTCTCTGTGTATGGGGGTCAGACTCTCCTATGCCATGCTGCTTGTTTTACAGCAGCTGGGGCTGGGTCCTGTTATTTAAGACATTGCACAGGCACATAGTGAAAAGGGGTTATTTTTTTCCCCATTTCTTCCACCAAGATCTAAACCTACAGATGTGCAAGAAAGGGACATCACAATTCTTACTTGAGAGAGGAGCCAAATAAAGGGAAGCTCCTAGTCGCCTAAAGCAGGACCCAGGTGGGGTTTAGACAGGTCAGTGCAAAATGTGATCCTGTAAATGCTTGTTTAGTTCATGCCACGTGCTGGGGATGCCCAGTCCCATCACACCCACCTGATTTGACTGTGAGGCCCCATGGCACCTACCTGGGAAAGGCTCCCACCTGACAAGGCTAAGCACAACAGCAGCAGTAGGGAAAGGCCAGACATGAAATTCCTCCTTACCTAGGGGACCACAACTCCAGGATGGGCTCTCTGTGAGCCCCCAGAGAGGCTGACCCTTCTTTTTAAGGTGTTGAAGCCCCCACGGAGGATATCTGGAATTCCCAGCCCACTCTTCCTTCTGTCCTGCAGGGTTTTCCTGTCTGCATGTCCCATGGATGTGCTCCAGCTCCCAAGGTGCTGGCTGTTCTGGAGAGGGCATGCTCACCTCTTCTGCCACAGGCATTATGATTTTCCTGAAAGCACTCTGGCTTCCCGGGGCACACACACACACCTGGGAGAGGAGGCACCCACGGGAATCAGCAGCCTGGCTATGTGAGCTTTTAGCAGAGAAGAGGGGGAACCCCATGCTCCACCAGTCCACCACTTGTAACTTTCTACCTCATGTCTCTGTAACAAAAAGTTCATAAGCAGGAGCTGGGCAAAGGGACCCACGTTTTCCTTCATACATGGAGTGCCACAAGATCAATGAGATTAAACATGTGCTTACATGCTGTCCTGAACTGTGGCCATGAGGGGAGCAGTGGGAAAGTAAACACAAGGGAAACGTTATGGAAATGAAGGAAGGGGGAAAATCCACCCTGCCAAGAGCAGCAGCTCTCAGCAGTTGCTAGAAGATGTGGCCTCACCCGGAGCTGATTAGGCATTAGGAAGTCCAGGGGCTGGAAAGGAAGACCAAGTCATCTTCATCAAGGTTGAAAACAACTCCAAAGAGTGAGATTTGGAGCAGTGGAGAAGGGCTATCCACTGGGTGAAAACATTCCCAGAGAAGGTAAACTTAGCTTGTTTCACCCCATTAGCAGAATGTGGACACTTGAAACCAACAGGCTTCAATCTGTGACAATACAGGGAGCCTTTTTTCCCTTTAAGGACTCCAAAACCTGGAGATGAATGTCAGGCTCTGCAGGACCCTGTGCACCAGCAGGCACAGCTGCTGCCCTGTGTCCTGCTGTGGAGACTGGGAGGTGAAGCTGGACATGATGACTGCTCTGTGCTTTCTCTTCTGGCTTTGCTCATCCCCTTCTCCTTTCTCCTCAGTCAACCTTGGCTTTAGTCTTCCCCTCACCACTTGACCTCTATTTCTCTTTCCTGGGAAGAACTTTATCTGCATCTGCCCTAGCTACAGCATCTGCCCTATCCAACTACAAATTAGACCTGGTTAAAATTTCTTTCAGCAAAACTGTGACTTGAACAAAACTTTTCTGAGTTTTGGGGGAATTGTAGGAGCTCTGTTTTTGGGAAGTGGCTTTTCTGTTGAGCACCTGAGTTCAAAAATGTGCATTTTCCCTTCTGTTACAGGTTCAGATGACCTTGAGTAGGTCACTTCATCTGCCCAAATGTTTTACTACTTGTTAAATTTAGATAAAAATACTTGTCTGGGTTAGTAAAATGTCTTTGAGATCATTGGACAACAAGAGCTATCCAACTGGTGATTACTATTATTATTATTATTACTTTTATTAAATGAAACCAGCTGATTCTTGTGCAACACTCTTCTGGGCTCCACCAGACCTTTACTGGTGAGACTTGGAGAGAAAAAAAAAAAATCTTTTGTTGTCCCTGGACAGGGATGTGTTTTTTGAGATTGAGTTTTGTGGTTTTGTTACGAAACTTATGACAGTTGGTCATGTGGTTTGCTTTCTGGGCTGACTGAACCCTGCTGAACCCGTACACAAGGAGCAGAGTTTAATGATTCACAGGGGCTATGTTTTGGGTTGGCTTCTGCTGGATGGAGGCCGTGCAAACCTGCATGGCCAGGGAACCCTCTTGGTGAAGTGGCTGAAAAAACTCCGCTCAAATCCCTGCAAGCCTGGACTCAATGTGGCCTCACTGTTGGGCCCGGCTTATTTTGGGTGTATTGAGTTCTAAGTGCTGGCCATGCCTTGTGACACCTAGACTTTCTCCGGGAACAACTGGGCTTTCCCTCTGTTTACAGTAATGGGCGCCTGTAAAAATTTTTGGGAGTCCACGAGGTCTTGTTTTTTGTGATTTCTCCCTCTTCTTTTCCCCTTGCCTCCCACACTGCTGCGGGATGAAACTGACGCCGAGGCGCTCGGCGCTGGGTCTCCGTGCCCGGTTATTTGCACGACCTTGGAAGGGGGAAGCGGGGCGAATTCCCGGCCGGCTCCTGGGCCGATCCTGGAGGAGCCGGAGCTCTGGAGCCATGGTTCGTGCCGAGGGCGGGACGCGGCGGACCCGCGCTCCTTACTCGGCGGCTTTGGTGCCGGAGGGAGCCGGGAATGCCCCGATCCCTCAGGGCCAGGGGGAAAAGCCGCTGCCATGTCCGCGGGGAGGCGGCGGGCGCCCTTCTCCCTGCCCCGCGCTGTCACCGGAGTTGGAGTTCGCATGGAGGAGGCCGGCGGAGGAGGAGGAGGGAGGCGGGAGGCGGGAGGAGGAGGAGGAGGGAGGGGGCCGCCTTGTTTGTGGCTTGTCAGCAGCCGCTGGAGACAAGCCTCCATGTGTGAAAGCCGCTTGGCATGAATGCCTGGGCCGTACCAAGCGCCGCGGCGCCCGCGGGGGGAGGCGGCCCCGCCGCCCCGCCGCCCCGCGCAGACAAAAGGCCCGGCACGGCTTCCCCGTGAGTTGCCCCGGTGCTGCCGTAGCGCCCGCCCGGCCCCGCTCCCCGCCGCCCCCGCCATGCCGCCCCGCGCCCTGGCCGCCTGAGACAGGTAAGCGCCGGCCGCGGGCGGGGGTTCCGAGCCGGCGCCGCCGCCCCCGGGGCCGCTCCCCGCCCGCCGCCGCCGCTCCCCCGGCGGGGCCGCGTGTGCCGCAGTCAGCCCCGGGCAGCTCCGGCGGCCCCGGCTCGGCGCTGGAAAGTTTTGCGGCGGCCGCGGCGCCGTGCCTCAGTTTCCCCCCCGGGGAGGCACCGCGCCGGCCGGGGGGATCCCGGGACAAAAAGCGCCTTCCACCTGTTGGCTTCCGTCCCGGCGGCTTTCGAGGCGAGGAAGGGCCGGGGGGAGAGCCCGGGGCGGCCCGGAGAAGCCCCGCGGGGGAGGGTGGAAAGCCGGGGTCTTTTGTCAGCCCTCCATCCCGCTGCCTACGGAGCCAGGCAGGGCGCCGCGGGGATGGGAGATGTTTTTTCCCCTCCTGGATGTCGGGAGATTAGATGAGATGTATTTACAGTTGCCGTTTATCAGCGAGTAAATATCGAGCTCGGCGTGAGAGCAGCGACGTGAAGCCTGCTTGCTTGCTCTCTTGCCGGAGGTTTTGTGGCTGTTATCCTACTGTTGGTGAGGTGATAATGTGCAAGAGCCAAAAAAAAAAAAAAAAAGCAAAAGGGAGAGAATTCCTGCTCCTCACAATTCCTGCTCCTCACAATTCTTGCTCCTCACACCCGGGCTTATCACAGTATCGGTACTGGCTTTGGTTAAATGTTGAGGGATATTTTTTTCCTTGTGGCATGAGACACAGAAAGCCTCCCGAAATGCTAGGTGCATCCTCACGAGGTCTTTTAAGTTTGTCGTGTGCCATCGTTCGGGTTTCATTGATTCTAGTTGTTTTGTTAAAAAATAACCTCCAAAATGTTCATCATCCTAATGTCCTGGCACAACCTATGCGAGGCAGGAGCTGGGAGAGGGGGAGAGAGTGAGGATATGTGCTTTCCCAGTCAACGCTGGGAGGAGAGCATCATGTGTTGAAGAATATGAGCAGGAATGGGAGATGGGGGAGGGAGTCTAAATTGTCCTGAGACCCTATTCAATCCAGCAAGGAAGATGGAGGATCTTGCTGCTGCAAAAAAATGTACGGCAGAAATCTCAGCCAGCTTCTCTCTGACTTGTTACCTCCCTTCAGAAAATAAATAAATAAGCAGGAAAAGAATCAAAGCAAAACCCTGTGATTTGCTGTAACGTTTTCCATGATGCCTTTATCCCACATGCCTTACAGTCAGTCCAGTGATGGAGGTATGTGAGAAGCAGGGAGAGAGACTCTGAGGCTTATCGTCACAGGAGGGGGAGAAGTATCAGATCATGTTTGAAAGGAGACTTGTCAGGCAATGAGGGAGGGAGGAAAAATGCCTGCTCCAGGCAGCTGGACCTGGGCAGAAGAAGGAGGAGGCTCCAGCATCTATGGTTCTAAAGCTGGGTGGAAAATCCTTGGAGAGGGGATGTAGACAGATGGGGGAGCAGGGAGGAAGGATGTCTAAGGAAGACCTTGGGCTGTCTCCTTGGAGGGCTTTAAAAAGAGGGGAAATTTTGAACTGAATCAGGCATGGGCAAGGCTAAAGCACGGCTAAGCTAAGTGTGATGTAGCAGGACTTTCCAGTATGGAAGAACACAGAGGTTGAGTTGTCTAACTTGGTGGAGTTTGGGGCATTTGGTGAGGGGAAGAGATTTTTGTAGCTGGAGTGATTGTGTCTTGGACAAGAATTGCATTTGGGTGAATGAGGAGAGAGCATGTGGCTTGCTGCCTTTTCCATAGGTGGCTTCTCTGGTAGAGTGGCTTTCTGTTAAAATATCTTTGTGAATTTCTGTTTATTTTGCTGGAAACTGACAGTGGCAAGGAGAAAGTCACCTGTCCCTTGTGAAGCGATGAAATAGACCTTTATTGCTTTATTGATGTTTCCACGCACCCAGCGCCTCCACACACATGGAAACAGCAAGTTTGTGCAAACACACCTGCTTGAGTCGCACATCCTTCCTCTTGAGGGGCAATGTGCACGTGTTGTGAGCGTGGCTCCTGCACAGACATGGCCCAACTCTCGTGTTTTCCTCAGTTTACAGGATAGTTGTTCCCTCAGCCTGGTAGCAGCAGTACATGGCAGCCAACTTCGTGATAGCACCAACTGCACGGGAGGTGGCTGAGACTTAAAACCAGTATGTGACATGTTGAGCTTTTCCATTCATGGCAGCATTCCCATGATGGGGCAGGGACATACCACAGGTGTCTGGCATGCACAAACAAAATGTTACAGACGTGCAGAGGACAGATCTCAGGTCAGATTTACCCCAGGTCACTCTCTTTGAGAGGAAGCTGAAGCAGCCCCAGCTCGTTGCAGGCAGAGCTCACACGCTGCTACCACACACGCAGATCGCACGCGTGCACGCTCCACCTTTGCTCTCCAGGATCACCTGTTTGAATCCAGCTGGGCTGGCAGCACAGGGAAGTTTTGCACCCTCCTGGATGGGGATTTGATGGCCTTTCTGTTCCAGCTTGGCGCTGGACGGGCTTGAGCCACAAAAGCTTAACAACAGGGAACACTAATGAGCCCCTGCTTGGCATGCTGAGAAGAAAGGCCGAGGGCTGAGTGGGCACAAAAACAGTGGCATGGAGCCCCTTGGCCAGAGTCTGAGCCTCGGCACGAAGGCTGGGGAGGGAGCAGAGGCTCTGGAGCCGGGAACAAGACGGCAGCGCTGCAGCAAAGGCAGGAGAGGAGACCATGTTGGGGGGAGGAGAGCAGGCTGCTGTTTCCACATCATCTGAAAACTCAACCTGCTGTCAGGACAGAAGGAAGGCTTGTGCATATTTTATGTCACTTTTCTCCTTCTAGGACAAGCTGCTGATCTGATCAGCTATGCACTTTAAAATCCTTGACGCGCCAATCAGCAAGTATGACTCGAGGCCAATAACCAGCCTTGGCCTCCTGCCTCGGCTCCTTTGTGGACATCCCATGCCGCCCTTCCCCGGAGAACGTGCGCACAATTAAACCCCGCACGGCGTTCCTCAACTGCGGCATGGGATGTGACGAGCTGCATGGAGACGGGGACAGAAAATGGCAACGTGTCAGGGCTGGGGGGGGTGGAGGCGGGGAGGGGAGTTGGCCATTTCTTGTGCTGTTTGCTGATGTCTGGAAGGAGACTAAATGGGTAAATTGGTTTTCCTTTGAACTGCTGGTGTGCTGTTCCAGTCAGCTGCTCTTGCTTCAGAGATGTTCAGTGGCAGCTCAGGAGTTGGTGGGGCTGGCGGTAAACAAAATGTGTTTCACTCCTTCAGCCTGAATTTTGTTGGGGGCTGTCAGATGAGGGATTTCTCCTCAGCAGTTAGTTACTCAGTGCTGCTTCTGCATGGCAGAGCCACTTGAGCCACTGGAGCTGGGAGCACCACTGGTGCCCAAGGGTGCAGGGCAGCCCAGGCACTGTAGTTTTGACAACAGTGTCTCACACACAAACGTGTAACTCCTGTGTCCCATAAGCCAACTCCCTGCTTTAAGCATCATCTTGGGACACATGAGGAAGCAAATATTTTTTCTGTGTGATGCAGAGTTGTGACCCTAACTGAGGCCCTGCTTTATCCTTCACTTGTCCTGTGTGAGAAATGGCCATAGCACATGGAGGTCTCACAGAAGTTGAGGTCCTGGCACTGATCTGATGGACAGCCTTAGGCAAATTGCCTTAAAGCTGGCGTGGAGCTTCCTGCTGCAGTCTGTGAGATGGGGTGGTGCTTGCCCAGCACCCCAAAGGGCTCTGTGTGTCTGTGTGTGTGTGTGTGCAGGGCTGGCACACCAGCCCATGGACAAAGTGTGTGGTTTTGCACCGAGCGTGACTCACGCGACGGCAGCTTCTGCTCGAGGTATGCGCGCGCTCTGCGCTCTCTTGGACAGTGAATTCTGCTTTGTCCTCCCAGCAGAAAGCAGCACAACTTGCCAGTGACATGGACTGGACATGTATTCCCATAACAACAATATTATAAACATATGGTGAACCTGGTGGAGTAACTGCTGTCCGTGTCTCCTCGCGAAACAAGGAGCTGGTTAACAGAATCTTGAGGCTGTCTGAGGCTCTATCTCCCCAGACTGTGATCTCATCAGCTTTCCCAAGCTAACCTCAACCTGGTCACTGCTTGGATTGTAAACTTGGGCTGGCTGGGAGGGGGTGGGAGCAGTTAGCAGGAATGGCTATTTGTGATTCAGTCCACTTCCCTGTGACTCAGAGCTGAACCATCCCTCGGTAGAGTACTTGGGGATAGTACTCTTCAGATGTTGAACATCAGTCTCGTTCTTAGAAGTTCTGCAGTACCCGGGCTTGCTTGCTTGCTTGCTTGCAACTGGGTTTTTCTCAGCATCTTTTGTGAAAACAAAACCCTAAAAACTACTTCTGACTATTAAAGACGCCATGGTAATTTTTGCCAAAAGAAGAAGGGGGAGTGGTCTTAGCCCTGGGCACTTTGCCAGATTTGAGCTCAGGAAATTGCAGTCTATCTAGGTAAAACTCCCTATAGTTTAAATGAAAAAAAGTATTCATCTCTTACTGTCTTAAAGGGTAAGCACTATGTTCTCTGGAGCCTTAAACAGACAGTACATTCTGGCTGGAGAGATGGTTACAGTTGCTTGCTGGGAGAAGAATTTTTTATGCAAAAACTGGGGCCTTTTTTGCATTTTTGGGATGCTTCTAATTGCAAAATGCTGTATGCATTTTAGGTTATTGCAAAGCTTGAATGAATATGTGGCTCAACATACAAATGCAGGGAAATATGCTGGTGTGCTGTTTGCACAGGGAGCAGGCACAGCCAGCACATACACATCTTTTCTGTGGCAGAAAAATAAGGACCAGTTTTTTAGTCCTGCGCGTGTGCATCTGGGGGCTGGATTTTTGTATGTTTAGCAGCAATTGCTTTTGTAAGCTGCTGCTAGGGCACGTAACTGGCTGTGTGCAATTGCAGTAATGGAATGTGAAAATGCAACTGCACACAGACCTGTAATCTTGCATGCAAAATACTGCTGGTCTAGTTCTCCAGGTACCAAAAAATGGTCTGAGATTGTACTTGCCTTTGCATTTAACTGTGTTCACCTGCAATTTTCAGGTGACAGCTGTGTGTATGGAGTGCTGAATGATTATCCTTTCTATTTTTGCTCCAAGAAGAAGGAAATTAAATCTTTTACTAGTGATGATGGCAGTGCACGTGTCGTGATAAGTCCAGGATGGAGGTGGCTGGGGGGTTGCAATGAAAATTCTGTAATGATTTAAAGTCCTGGGAAAATGCATGGGTGAAGGAGAGCAGAGTGAGCTCCTGTTCCCCCTGCAGATGAGTACTGAACTGCCTGTGTTTGTCAGTGCTGTCAGCATCTGACCTTACCTTCTGCCAAATCCAGTACTTTCAGGGCCCCCCAAAACAGAATGTGCATTAGGGCACAGATGGATGCAAGGCTAAATATCCATGCTGGGAAGCGTGTCCTTGGATATTCCAGCCCAGGACTCCCAGAGTGTGAAGCAGATCTCCTCCTCCTCACTCAGTGATGTGCCTCAGCCCTGCCCCAGGGAGATGCAGGCAGCTGGGGGGGAGACACAGGAGAACAGCTCACTTTCTCTGCACTTCATTCTCCAGCTTCTCTGGTGACAGTGATAACAAAGGGCTGCTCAGCATTAGGTGATATGGATCTCTCTCAGCCCACTAAACTCGAGTCGTGCAGGCTTCTCACTAGCCCTCAGGGCTTGGGTGTCACTGTACCCTCCCAGCCTGGGGTGGCCTGGGACAGTACCCCTGGGGACTGACAGCTGAACTTTCTCCACGAGTTCTGGAGGCATGGATTTCTCCTTACTGAAACCCGTGATTTTACTCTGAGGTTATTTCTTGCCATCCTGGGTCCTTGACTGCAATCACTTCCATTTTGCATGCTGCTCTTTGTAATTGAATCTATCGATGTATATTTAATCCACTTGGCACCGTGGTTGGTAACTAGGCACTGCTTCCCAGCCTTCTGTCACTTGTTTTCACAATTACTGTCTGAAGTTGGGGTGGGTGCCTGTCGCTCAGCTCCTTGCCCAATTGCTAGACTGCCTGGGAAGACCTGTGCTTGACAGCCGTGTCCACAGCTGGTGCAGCTCCTGTCCTTCCATCTGGACTTCAGCCAGGTGTGCAGGACTTGGGTCATGGAAGCTAAGCCTGTTGGGTTTAATTCTCTTCTCTGCTGCTGATTTGCTTTGTGTGATCATGGGCAAGTCCTTTAACCTCAGATGGCCTCCACTGGGTTATCTACTTCAGAAAGGTGTTGTAATGCTTAATTATTGCCAGCTCTTCAGAAACCCCTGGTGGGAAAAAAATGCATTTTATTCAGAAATATTGCTGACCTCCCTGGCCTTTCTAAGCCACCTTGGTGGTGCTAGGAGATATTATTTTTCCAACCTCAATAATGTTTCTTCAATTTTTCATCTGTACATTCACCCACTCTCTCAGCTGCATGTAAAAATGCCAAGCTGTCTGAAGCCATGGAAATATTTTTATAAACTTGACAGCCACGGCAAACATTCCTCCTTGGCAATAAACAAACAAGGTACACAACCTGCCATTAACATCAATTTATAGCAGAGAGACCTTCGTCACTCATTGATGAGGGAATCCTAGATAATTCTTCTGCTAGCAAGCCATAAAAAATAGTGTTGTCTGAGATTAGGAAAATGCTGGATCCTTTGGGTTCCTGTGTGCAGGGAGTAACTGGGAAGCTCTGTTTGCCCAAGTGCATGAGGGAGTTCAAGCAGGCACCAGGTATTTGGTTTATTCAAGGCTCTTACAAACTATGTTTGGCTCGGGTGTACGTGTGCTTGGGGGCTTGCTGTTTGTTTGTAGGCACAAAAAGCCTGTTTTCCATAGTGGCACCTGAAACACAAAGGTGATACAAATTAAATTGGATAAATTTTAGACACCTAAAAAAAGAAGCTGCGAACAAAGACATCAGTCAGCATTGCAGGAGCAGAGCCCTTGTCGTGCAGCCTCCCGTGCACCCTCCTTCCATTTTCCTTGCAGCTGGCTGTGGGCTGGGAGGGTTGGCAAGCACCTGAACCCACACTGCAACATCTCCCTGTGGGCAGCACCCCACGTAAGCACTCAGACAGTGCTCATTTTGGTGTGTTCTAGGTTAATTTACCCTGAGTGCATCTAAACACAGAGAGGTCTTCAGAGACCTTGGTGGTGCTGGCAAAAAATAAAAAGCAGGTACCCCTCTTTTTCTCTCATTACTTTGGGTTATCTCTTGCTTTTCTAGCAGGCTCTCTTCCTGCCATCTTTGAGTAGTGGATTCTCTGTGGTGTGCTCAGGAGAAGAAAGTCTAGCCTGTTCTTCACCTGTGTCTTGGATGGAAGACTCAAAGTAGGGAGCCAAGCTTCTTTCCACCACCCCACTCATTCACTGCCTCTCTGTCTCTGTGCCGTAGTTCCTCCCTTCTTCAAATGGGGATGACAAGTCTTCTCTCTGCTTCCACAAAACCTTTGAAAACTAAGGAGAAAAACATGCAGGGCATTTGTCTTCCCTCTCCAGGAAATCATAAATCCCTCCCCTCTCCCCTCACCCCTCTCCCTTCTCCTCTCTACCTTTTTTCTTCTCTCCTCTCTCCCCTTTTCCTCTCATTTTAAGAGTTGTTATTATTATATTCTGTCCCTTTAGGTCTCCTCTACTTCCACCGCTCTTGCAATCTGTCTCTCTCTGCTGTTTCCATATCCCCTTCTATTTGCAGCTCTCTTCCTTCTGTTCATGTCATTTTCTTCTCTCACCCTGTATCTCCTACCCTCCCCCACTATTCATGCGCCGCGCGCTCCTATCGCTTCCCTCTGGTTTATCCTCCAAATTCCTCCCTTATGTGTGTCTCCACCACAGACCCCTTTTTGTTGCTGCTGTCTGTGTGTCCCTGGGAGCTGCTGGCCAGGCCTGAGGGAGAAGGGCAGGGTGTGGGATCAGCTGCACAGCCCCTGCAGGGTGGGGGTTGCCCTCTGAGGAGCAAGGTGAGGCTCCCTCCATGTGTGTGCTGCTGGCTCTGGATGGAGCTGCTTCGAGTCCCGTTCTGAGCTGCAGCACGGTTGTCACTTTAATGTCTGAGCACTTTGTTTCTGCCTGGAAGCTTGATGAGGTCTGTAGTCTCAAATGTTGTCTCCTGATGTCACCTTACCTCCTTGGACGTGACCTTGTGACCTTCTCTGGTCCCATTGTCCTATTCCCATTCCCCTTATGTCCTCCTGACTCCAGACACTCTGTTCTGAACACATGGGTTGTGTTGTGCCTGGCTGCCTGTTGACAGCTCTGGTTGTTGAGAGGATGACTGTCCCATGTGTCACTTGTAGCTGAGTTCAGGACCCTAAGCTCTGCCAGGGAAAGCCATGATGGAGGAGGGAGAGGCTGGGCACCAGAGGTCTGGGAAGCCCTGTGCATCCTGATGGGGAGTTGCACTGAGCCCACAAGCCAGTGCCCAGCAGGTCAAGACAACTGTGCTGTGTTCCTGGGAGAACTGCTGTTGTGACAGGACAGGAACCACAGGGTCACTGCCTTAGGGAGATCCCCTCTCCCATCTGCCTGAGAGAGCCACCTGATCCCAGCAGGAGGCTATCCCACTATCTCCTGTGGGATAGAGTTTCCTCCAAGTCAGCCAGGGTGGTTGTGGTGTATTTGACCACCTCTCTTCAGGAACAGGATTTTGGCTCCAAGGATCAAGCCCAGTGCCAGCATGGTGGGTTCTTTATATCCCCTCATGGACTCTGTTTTCTTCACACATTGGGGATATATGGCATGGAGAAGTCCCTTTCTCAGGGCAAGGAGAGGTGGCTGCATCTGGGCTGATGGGAGAGACAGCCAAGTCTCTCATGAGGTGCTCCTGAGAGCAAGGCACAGAGAGGTCAAGGAGATGGCCACGTGCTGAACTTCATCCAGTGTCCTACAGAACAGGGCATGGTGACTTTTGGGCTCCAGTGGAGTTTAGCTCTACTCCTGGGTAGCACATTTCCCTCTGCCAGGTGTCACTCAGTCCCAGACTGAATAATGTCATGAGCCTCAGTTCCCCTGACCACCAGACAGTTCCTGATTTCTCCCTTCTGTCTCTGCAGCACTCAACCCTTCCTTAGCATGCTGGATGATCTCCCTTGTGCTTCATGTGAGGTGCTGTGCACTTTTTCCCGTTTTTCCCACAGCAGTTTTTCTCCCTCTCCATACCTGCTTCACCTGTTTTACCTGCTTTCTCCCTCTTGCTCTGCCTCTGGGCTAGGTCTCTCTCCAGACTCTGTCTAAAACCCTCTGCCTCATTTGCCTTCCCATCTGGCTTCCTTGTCTCCCTGGTCATGCCCTGAGCTGTCAGAAGCCAGGGGAGGAGGACCATTGCAAGAGCAGGGCACAGAGTGGAGGGTGTGAGGGAGAGCAGAGCAGGAAGGCAGATTCCTAAAGCAGGCTCCATCATTTGCTGGTCTCTGGCCTCTCCCAGGTATGTGCTCTTAGCCACACAGCAGAAGTCTCCTTTTCCCAGAAGTGTGATTTTCCCATTGCTTCTACTTCACTATTGGCAAGCTCCTGAAAGGTTAATGAAGTCATTCACTGCAAAAGGAAAAAGCACATCTTCCCATGTTTTGCATAAATTAATCTTGGAGATTATGGAGCACAGGGCACAGGATATGCAGCTATGTCCTTGAATCTTGTCACCCAAAGTGCAGCTCTGGGAGTATCACGTAGGTGATACTGTGCACTCCAGTCCTTGATATCAGCTGAGGCTCAAAATGTAGGTAAAAAGCTGTGGCCTCCTCAGTCATCTTTATTCATGTTTCATTGTGTGTAACAGAGACTGGGGAGGAGGTACCCAGGAATGCCCACAAGCCCTTCCTCCCATTGCGGTGGATCCTTGTTTCCCACAGATCCTCTTTAGAAAATGCCCTGTATCAGGTTTCATTCCCCCTGGATTTTTTTTCTGCCTGAGAAGTATGCAGAAAATCATTCAATTGGTTTTCAACCACATGAGAGGGAGCAGAAACCAACCCCAGAAGATAAGTGTTCTGACCTTTACTGCACTCAGATAACTGAAAATAATAACAAATAAATGCATCTTGTTTCTAAACCTCAGACTTAGGTATGTGTCCCTGCCTTACTCAACGAGAGCCTGAGCTCCTGGGAGGGCTGAGGTTATGAACCTGGGAGCTGCCTGCAGTAAGCAGCAGCCCCTTTGCTTTCCTTTTGTAAAAGGAGCTGGAACCAGTCCAGATATTCAGGATGTGAGGGGACAGGGCCAAGATCCCCACACCCCTGCCATCTTGCTGCTGGGACCCTGCATGTTTTCCCATGGCTAGAGTGCTGGGAGAATGAGAATTTGTTTATTTCTTGCCTGTGTTTCTTTGTGCTTTTTGCCTCTTGTTTTCCAATATAGGGCTGACCATTTAGGGCCATGCAGGGCTGGCTACCAACTCTGCATGTATGCAGACCCTGCATAAGATGATGGGATTTGCTCAGAAAAAAAAGTGCTAAAGCCTCCAAATCAGCGAGTGCTTGGAAAAAAAAAAAAAAAAAAGGGAACCTGTCTAGAAGGAGGACATGCTGAACTGTTACTTGCAGTGAGCTCCCCAGGTCTGGGTCTTAGGTCACTGACTCAGACTTCCATCATCTCTGCAGATGCCCCTGGGGAGGTCCATCTGAGACAGCCTCTCTCTGCAGGCTGCTGGTGACAGTAAATATTTGTACACTGCTTGCTGAAGTGCTGATATGGGGCTGGAGTCCCATTGTGCAGTGTGCTGTCCAGACCCTGGAAAGAGTGCCTGTCCTGAAGGATTTACTGCAATCCCAAATGAGAGCTGGAAAACAGGCTTTTTGTGCCTACAGACAGGCACCAAGCACCAAATTCATGGTACTTTCTGTCGTGGCTGTGGCTTGATGCTCCTACACCTGGATGTTGCTTCCCTTCCTTCCTTCCTCTGTGTCCTGGGGAGATTGTTTGCTTGGTTTCTGCCATCCAAACCACCAGTGACTGTAGAGATGCCTGTATGCAGACCTTGGGGAGGATGTTGGGAGCTTTCTGGCACTCAGTCAGTGTAAAGCACCTTATTTATTAGAGTCTAATGCCCGTCTGGGATGTACTTCTGATCTAAAGCTCCTGAATTCCTCCCTTTTAACGCTGAAGAAGCCGTTTCAGAGGCCCCCTGGGCCCAATGTGTGCTTCTGCTCAAGACTGCCCTGATCATATATCTACCACTGTCTTGCCCAGACTTCGGGTTCAGTGATTTTGTTTTCATTAGAAGATCTCCTCCAACTCACCTCTTCCTTCAGGGGTTCCAGCAGATACCCAAACAAATATGATATTCAGCTACTGCAGTGTATGGAAATGTGCATTTTCAGCATGCAACATGAGACGTGCCTGGGTGTTTGCATTTGTGTTGTGTGGACGCTTGCATTCATGTCTGCCAGTGTGTTTGGGCTGGAGGAGGCAGCAGCAAAGCCTCTGGCAGCTGGGAAGAAAGGAATGACAGGCTTGCTAGGGGAGGGAGGAGAGAGTTTGGTAGCTGAGATGAGGATTGGGTAACAACTGGAGGGGGAGATCAGATTTAGGATCCATGTTGCTCACTTAAGAAAATAGGAGAAGAAGCAGTACATTGTTTATTGGGGATTGTGTTATTCCTGTGCATTATTTATTAGACTTCTGCTAATGGTACTGCATAAAGAAGTGGCACTTCTACAGAAATTTCACAGACAGCTGGAGGATCAGTTCCAGGAGGTATTGTAACCAGGTCAGGTTGGTGTAGGGAATCCTGCTGGGCTCAGTTTTGACAGGCTTTGGAAAAGAGAAGATTGTTCAGGAGGCATTTGGAGGGGAGAAAGGGGGGGGATGTCTGTGACTCACCAGGGAACAATGATTGCTGTGAGGACAAAGGGGCAGGCTGGAAGAAGACCTGGAGACAATGGTGAATTCCTGGGTTCAGCAGCTTCAGGATTCCAGCCTGAGGTACAAGAAAGCGTGAGAAAATGATGTGTTTAGGAGGAAGCTTTAGGAGTAATAAAGGCAGCTGGTGAGAGAAAGCCAGAAGTGAAGAGGAAGCAATGCTGCACCTTGAAGTGGGTCCTTTAAGGCTTAATTTTGAGGCAGGAGTTGGAAGAATGGGTGTGCAGTGACTGTAACTGAGCCCTTCCTGAGTTACCTGTAGTGTCTGTGAGCACAGACCTGCTGGTTTGCAGCCTCTGCAGAGGTGTTGAGGTACCCAGGTGTAGTGAGAGTCCTATGTATTGGATAAGTGGGTCCCAGCTATTCTAAACGAGCCACAGCTGCCAAGTCCTTAGCTGGGCAGCAGCTGTGGCTCGTAAAGGTAACTGGGATAAAAGGGGTGGGCTGAGGGGCCTGGAGGAGCCCCTGTGGAGGTGTGCTACAGAGAAGAAGTGCATGGTAGAAAACCAGCTAGAGGGTATGGGCTTTAAGAATATAATGACAACAGTATGGGACTCTAGAAATATGATAATAACAACAAGCTAACAACGCCCAGGGACAGGAGACCAGCTAGGTTTGTGGAGTTCATAGTGCAGACAGATGGGTGCCAGGATGGGTGCCCCCAGCCAGTCCTTGGATACTGGTCTTTTCTTTCATTTGCAAGATATCTGGTCACTTAGAGAGGTGGGACTGCTGTTCTGGTAGGTGGCATTCTTCTTTCCCTCAGCCATGAATCTGAAATCAGTCAATACTGGAGGAGGAAATCATGCCATTGGTGCAAACTGTCTTTAGGTGAGAAGCTAACTCATAGTCACCAAAATAACCAGAAAAATGTAAAGGTTTTATTTTTAAGGTTTGTTTTACCCCACCACGTTCAACTGTTGGGCGGGGAACACCCTCCTTGCTGCTTGTGACTTGTTTCCATGAGCCAGGAGCAGGTCTAAATGGAAGTTGCCTTGGTGACACTTCAACCTGAGAATCTTGGTGCTGAGCTGGTGCAGAATTGTGGGGCTGGAGGGGAGGAGGAGAAACTGCAACGTAAACACAGCTTCATGGGATGTCCTTTATTTTTCTGACTGCAGTATGAAGCCTACTTTGGTGGATGGAAGTCCTGTAGCACAAACAGTAACTCGATTAGCCAGAGCCAGCCCCTGCCCTCAGCCATCATGTACAGCACAGCTGAGCTACCATTACTGAGTGGTATTTTTATTTATTTTTAGCCAGGATTGATGCAAGTCATTCAACAAGTACCTGTGACTGTTGACGTGTTTAAGAGTTGTTTTGGGTTTTATTTTTCAGTTATTGTTTTAAAACTGCACTACACCCTACAGCAAACCTCCTTGTTGTGTGCAGCTATCCTGGGAGTATGGGTAGTGCTAAGTGCACTGAGGACTGTAACAATAACTCTGTGAGAGTGGCCTGGAGGTTTGGAATTAACCAGGCCATGATGGGACATGATTGCGTTAATCCACTGTGTCGTTTAGAATAGAAGGTGACTTGGGCCAACCAGCTGAAATGCCTTCAGAGTGTTTCTCCACCTTGGGAGAATGTGTTATCATCTGAGATCTGGGACTTGAGTTCTAGCAGGGATTATCCATTGGGAAAGGACAGTCCATTTTGAAAGTGAAGTGCTGATGGGTCCAGGAATGATGAAATCACCCTTGGACTTTTTTTGTGTGTGTGTGAACTCCTAGAAGTCATCTATGTTGGTATAAATGAGATCATTTGGCCTAATTAGTTCCAAGCTTAATTAGCAGTAATTATCCCAACATGGGAGTAATACTCAAGTAGGAAGTACTGAGTCCTCGATTAGATAGATCTCTAATTGGTGTTACAATATTGTAATTAAAGCATGCTTGTACGCCTCTGCCTCTGCAAGTGATTTGTTTTATGTCTGATTAAGCAGGGAGTCCGGCAGCCTCAAGGAGGCCAGGACATCACCACTGATTGAAACACTGTATTATTCTTTGTTATAGGAAAGAAATGATGAATCACATGTACTAGGAAACACTGTGGGCCAAATTAGTCCTTTGAGTAATTGCTACTGGAGTTAGCGAAATTACAACAGGGGTAAATTTGGCCTCAAGTGTATCAGCTCTATCTGTGTATCACACAGTTAAACAAATACTCATTTGAATGTGCAGTCTGGCAATTACACCATCAGACAAATGTGAGTTAATCTGCATTTGCGATCACTGGATTGCAGGGGTGAGTTTGGCTGCTGGGTGATGGTTATTAGGTTGCACATTCTGCTCAGATTTTGTGGGAGGTGGTGCTGTACATCCCAGGATGCAGCTGGCACAGTTTCAGATGGCCTCTGCTGGCTGCAGTGTCCTCTCCTTGGTGAGGTGGGACCTGGAAGGTACTGCTAGGGCCACCAGGAGCACCTGGCAACTGGAGGCGATGGACAGACAGAGTCCTCTTCCAGCAGTGCTGCCTTCAGTCTGGCTGGTCTGATCTTCCCTAGCGGAAGACCCTTCAGGGTATCGGGTAAACATGTTTTTTGAAGAAGTTTAAAATGAAGAGAGTGATAATGGGAACTTTCTGAAATTAGTCAGCATCAAAACACGAAAGCTTCCTATGTCTTTTTAAGAAACCACCTCCTTAGGAGTTGGCAAGTGTGCTGCTTTATTACTTATCTGTTCGCTACATGAGTGGG
Source organism: Ammospiza nelsoni (assembly GCF_027579445.1). NCBI lineage: Eukaryota > Metazoa > Chordata > Aves > Passeriformes > Passerellidae > Ammospiza > Ammospiza nelsoni. The sequence goes on from NC_080634.1 coordinate 5,530,331, forward strand.
CGACTGTACTTCCTGATTTGGTTCTCCAACATAGAGAGATCATCAGCATAGGTCTGTAGAGGACAGTAACTCCTCGCCTACAGAAAGTAACAAATAGGAATGCATGTATCCTCTGGCTGTCACAAAGGATTTCTAAGCACAGTCGAGTCACATCTGAAGTAACACGTCATCTTGTTTCCATTCTACAGCTGCAGAAACTGAGGCACAGATCACTTACTTCTCTTGCTGCAGCTCATGGAGCTGCTGTATGTGGCAGTGTAGGTCTCATCACCTCCTGCTTCACCCACAAAAACATTTTTCTTTTCCAGGAGGGAGAGTCCTCCCAGAAGGAAGGAGATGACTTGAGCAAATAAAGTACACAGAATTCTGTTAAAGCAATATTAGGGATAAGAATTTAAACACCCCATGCACGGGAATTCAAAGCAGGGGTTTCCATAGCAGCGTTGCTTGGCCATATTGTATATACGCTGTTTTGCATTGTGCTGGTGATGTCAAAGGCATATTCTAATATCTGTGTGTGCAATATGTCTGAATCAGAGTTGCTATGAAACTTAAGGGAGAATTACACCATGGAGGCATATTCTTGTGTGGTGTTGGGAGGAAATAACAGAACTAGGTTTTGCTGGGATTTTTCTCCAGAGATAATTTTTCTTAGAAAATTGCTGATTTGCCAGAATTGTTGCTATTTTCAGGAAAAGTTGACTCCAGTTTTGTGTTTCATCTTGGAAAAAAAAATGGGGAAACATTAGAAACATTTTTAAGCTGTCAAAATGAAACATTTCAAGAAGGTAAAATGAAACCTTGCATTTAATTCATTTAGTCAGTTTCTAGGTAGAAATTTGGAAAACCACTTTTTCATGGTTTTTTTTTTTTTTTTTTTTTTAACCCTTATCAGATGTAGAACAGTTATTTGAAATTTCTGAAAATCTGGAAGGAATAAAAAGCTTGTTCTTTCTCGCCACATAGTCCTGAACTGTCCTGGGAGTGGCAGGTGGCAAGGGAGTGACTGCATCACCCAGCAGCATGTGTGCCTGCCCGGTTGTGTGTTGCAATGGGAGCTGTGGGAGAGGTTTCCCACTGAATACCTCTCTAACTACCTGGTAAAGGCACGTAGCAAAAAACGCCTGCTCCAAAATCCGCTCAAATCTTTCACACAGCTCAGCTGTCTCTAAAAACCGCGGCATCACCTGGATATCATAAGGTTGAGCCTCTGGACCGGGAGTGTTTTGGGTGGGAGCCACTGTTTGTCACGTCGTTAAACCTGGATTCAGCAGATGCTGGGATCTCTGAGAGGGGGCTGCCTCCTCTCCCTGCCCGCACTGGGGGTCGTGGGGCCTCTTCTCACCTCCCTATGCATGGACAAAGAGAGGCCTCCCCAGTGTCACCGCAGCTCTTCCCTGTGCTCATCCCTCCGTGCCCTTCGCTTCCAGCGCCTCATCCATGCTCTGAAGCTCTCCTGGGTAGCAGGAGGGATGTTGCACCCTGGGCTGGGAAAGAGTGCTTGCACTCATGGAAAAGCCCTGTGAGTTATTTTGGCATCGCTCTTCCTGCTGGCAGCAATGTTTCTTCACTGCCAGCATTCCCAAATGTTGGTGTAGCCTGTATGCCAACGTCTCCTTTCTCCCTGCCCCCTCATGTTGCAATTGCTAATTTCTGTGCCTGTGCCTGAAGAGCTGTAGTTTAGACTTGCTTTCCCATGCATTGAAGCCATTCTTGTTTAGGGAAGAAACTGTAAAAGGGGTGTGGGAGAGAGAAAAAAAGAAGAGAGCTGGGGTTTTTTTCCCCTTATGCGGCAGTGACGAACGCTGGGTATTAGAGAGACAAGCTGACAAACATCTGAATGAGTGGAAGAGACTTCTAACCCAAAGGGAGGAGTTGTGGTTTAGGTTAAAGCCACAAAGGAAGTGAAGGAGGTTACCACTTTCCTGTCTGTGGGCAGGAGGTTCTCCTTGTGCTCGTTTGAAGGCTTAGCTGTAGCTCGTTCTTCCCTAGGAACATGCTCATCTGTGTACTTCTTGAAAGGCATTCAAGCTGGCGTCTGATCTTGGGAGTGACAAACATCCCCTTTATACTGAGAAATCAGCAGGAGCTGGGAGCTAAAGATCTGGGAATCACAGTCTAATTTATGGAGCCAGATATTCTAAAGCGTCTTGTTAGGCCATGTGTCTTGGTTGGTGCTAGTTCATGTAGTATTTTTCTATGTGCTTCTTCCTCTTGCTGATTCCACTTGGATTTTTTGTTGTAAATATCTGTATGTACCTCTGGGGCTTGTTGGCTCCCCACAGGCCTCACTTCTCATGTTCCTGAATGATTGGCAAATTGTGTCTCCATCCTGCCTGGATCCAGCAGTCTAGCATGCTGATACAGGACAGATTCTGAATGTCATTGGGTTCCTACCAGCATGGCCTGTGATCAGGATTTTCCTTGATTTTCTGTGCTTGCTTTTCTTTTGACGGTGCAGAGGCTTTAGCTGTATGCGGTTGCAAAGTTTGTTGTCTCAGCTCTGCAGCTTCACTCTTCATCTGAGAGAAGAGGGTGAGTGCTTAACCCTGGTGTGCTGCAGAAGGCATGCCAGGAGGGAGATGAAAGAATCCAGGATTGCTCTGATGAGAGCATGAGCCTTCTCCTGAGTCAGAGGAGCATGGGCACGTGAGCTGGCTATCTTAATCCCAGCTATCAACTGGTGACTGCACACTTAGAGCCACTGTCAGTGACAGTGACTTCAGTGTGTGGTGCCGCTGCCTTCTGATTACTGTGCACTGCTGTACATGAAAAGAGCATCTGAAAGGTGCTCCCTGAAGGGCCATTTTGTGGGCTCTAACCTTCCATTAACAGCTTGCCTTAGACCCTAACCCTGGCCTTGGGATGCAGCAGAGTTATTTCATTTACCAGGTGTGAAAATCATATTTTGCCATGTGAGGATGTTTGCTCTCTCAGGTGTATTACAGCAACTGGGGTTTCTTTTTCTTTTTTTTTTTTTTTTTTTTTTTGTTTGTTTGGGTTTTTAATGCTTTGTTAAAACTACAAGATAGCATTAAAGATTTATAAGTGGCAAATGTGTCCTTTTTTGCAGAGTGTTTCCTTTTAGAGACCATCACAGTATTGATTTCAAGTAGATTTTCCTCCTCTGTTTTAAAACGTTTCCTTTGCCTATGGATTTTCAGCATTACTCACTGGAGCTGTGTGCAGTACATTCCCCAGACTGTCCTATCAAGCCAGAGTCCCTTACTGCTGCTCTTCAGGGACCACTTCTGAAGCTGGAAAGACCATTCATTTGCTGTGTTCACTCAGTCCTGCACAACTACCCTGCATCACATCCTCATTACTCCAGGATGTGCCAGTGGATCCCACACCTCATCTGGCACCAGCCTTGAGCTGGCCCTTCCTTGGACTGAGCGGTGTTTGTTGGGATGTTTTAGATGTAAAGGGAAAACAAGCTGTGTGATGGGGAGATGAGGAGATCGGAGTGATAAGCAGCTGATATTGTAAGGTCGTTTGGTTTTGGTGTCAGCATTTCATTTCTCAAACTCATCCTTGTGGCCACTAGAGTGGGGAACAGGGATTTATTTTTGGAGAGGGCAGAGGACTCAGCAGGAAGGCTGAGAGTGCTGGCCCAGCACAGATCCTAGAGGAGTGAGGTACCACTGCCCTTTCAAGGAGTGTACTGGTGTGCACCAGCCATTTCCATGCCCCAGGATGGGCCCTGGGGTCTGTGTTCTGCTGGTGGCTGAAACATCTCAGTGACAGCCAGCTGATCGTGTGGGTTCAGCCATCTTTTGGTGGATCATATCTGTAAGATGTTGAAGACTTGGATTCAGACCTTAAAGCATCTGGCTTATGGAATTTGGCTTTGTTTACTGTAGTGTTATAGCCTTAGGGCCACAGAAAGTGCAGCTTTATTGAAGTCATTGGAGTTGTGCTTGCTTATGGCAGCAGGGAGCTGGGGACATGGTTTTTTGGAACATGTTGCCAGGAACATAAACCCTTTTCTTTGGGAGATGCTTTGTAAGGATGACTCAAGTAAATGCCTGGGAAACATTGTCCTAATGGAAACAAGACATTGGAGTGATCAGGTCTCAGAACAACTTATTTCTTCCTCACATCTTTCAGAAGCCACCATCCTAAGGCTCAGTTCTTTTCTCCTTCCTCATTATCATCCTAGTTTTGAACATCATGTACACCACCAAGAGCAGGAGCACTCAGGGGACACTTCAGTCTCTGCACATGGGGGAAATAAGGCCTTGGAAGAGGAAGGGATCCAGGCAGGGGGAAGTTGTGTCACTGGACAGAGCAGCAGCAATCTGTTAGAGGATTCTAAAGAGGAAGGTGTCTGTGCCTCAGCATTTAAATGTTTACAGGAGGTTCTTGCTACACTCCTTGATGCTGGATGCTCAAATAAAAGCAATTACCAAAAATACAAGTGATTTCTAAGGACAGTGCATGCAGTATTACCTGCATTTCTTGCATGCTGGGTGACCTGCTGGCATTAATTTTGCCTTGCTTTGACAGAGAAGGCAGGCAGAAGATGCAGGTTGTGTGTAGGAACAGCCCATGTTGTAAGCAAATGAAGGCACAGGGAGCGTCCCATCAGAGTTCCATTACCCAGGCTGGTCCCTTGTGCAGCACCAGCTCACTTGTTAAATGGATGCTCTGAAATAAAAGGGTATAGATGGAAAGAAGCATGCAGTCCTAGGTGTTTCTGAGGACCTGCAAGGCAGGTATTGTCAGCAGATGTATTCCTGCTGGGGAATAGCCCGGTATGATTTAAAATAAGCTGGCAGATTTTGTGCTCAGATGGACTGGGAACATTCATGCAGTCTGTTATTGCCATTCAGCTGTGAGAGGCCAGCACCACTAACAGAGAGGGACTAGCAAAATGTTTGGGCAGAAGTATGTCCAGTCATGACATCTGTTGCTAAAGTGGTCCACAGTTTGCACCATAAAAGTGCATAAGTAAAAATGGAAAAGAAGAGCGAGGTGTTTATATAGCTAGGCCAAAACTCTTGAGTGCCCTCTAATAATGAAGAGTCCTGGGTTTGTTGGTGTTGTCCTCTATCATCTAAGACCTTGCAGATCTGAAAGCTGGTGATTACTGCAGGAGAAAGTCAGCATCATACTGATGATAAGCCAATGTCTAATCTAAAGAGCAAGGGGGGAAATCTGTGTGTTTTCTTTGGAGGCATCTCTGTGTTTTATGTAATTTTGGTACAATACCTGAGAATCAGTGGCTGGTACTTCTGAAATGTATTTCTTTCATCAAAAGCTGTTTGAAACAACAGGTTGCACCTATCCATTCAGTCTAAGCTCCCTTGACATTTTTAAATGACAGATAATGAAAACTGTCTTCATTATAACTCAAGCAATTTCATCAGACTGTCACCAGCAAACAATGGCAAACTAAAGACTGAACAACCCTCAACTCTACTCTCCCAGGTACCTGTGCTAGAGTACCTGGTGTCTTTTCAGCTTGTAGAAAATATAAGAGGTGATATGTCTCCTGGGGAGGGTTCTGTGTTGTGAGGCATTAGAGGTCAACAGGAACATGTTAAAATCTGTCTGGGAGCCAGCGGTCAGATGGCATTAAAATGGAGCACAAATGTGAGAATGATCGTGGGTGAGAGACATGGCTTATCTAACTGAGCGCTGAATTCTGCGCTGCCTTCAGTTTATGAATGGGTTTAAAGCATGGTGCCAAACAGACCATATTGCAGTTGTCTAATCCTTAGGTGACAGAGGCAGGCATGATTGTAGGCAGAGCTGCATCCAAGAGGGCTCATCAGAACAGCCCAGTCAGCCTGGCATTATTGCTACCTGCTCTGTGGGAATCGGTCCAGGCCCTGGGTCTGAGCTGCCGCAGGGAATCCTGGTTGAAGGAGCAGCTGTTGAGGTACAGTACTGGCTTATCTTCCCCTGCCTGTCTCTGCCCAGCCAGCCTTGCTGCAGGCTTGCCTGGCTGAGCATCACCCCCCAGGTCCTTCCCCCCTTGCCCACCTCCCCACTCCCCACATACATAGACTAAACCAAGCTACCCCCCACAGTTAGATTAGAAGGAGAGTGAGAGCAGAAGGGGCATTTCACAATAAAACTTCATTTCTACAAGATGGCCACAGTACAGGAGAGGCTAGCACCAGGGAGTGAATTATAGGGGTCCGGAGAAGAGACAGGCTGTGGCAGAAAGAGGGTTGTTATTGGAGGACACAGGGAGGAAAATGATGGAGATAGAGGGTGTAGATAAATAGTTAGAAATGGCTGCAGTGGTGTGATTTGGAAGGAAAATCAGTCACTACTTCAGTCACCAGTGGTGATCAGTTTAGGGAGCTGAGTGGTAAATTACAGGCAGGTTAGGACTCCAAGAACACCCGTGACCCTGTGAAATGCTGGAGAGAGAAAAGTTGCAGTAACAGTGAGTAAGACTCAGATCTCATCTAACTGAGCATGAGTATCTCAAGGTGAAATAGCAGAAGGAGAGGAGGCGGGAATATTGATTTCTGCCTCGCAAAACAGACAACAACGCCTACTTTTTCATAGCAAGAATTTAACCATTTGCTTTAATAGGCCAGTCTGCGGTACAGTGGGGGCTTGGTTTCTTTGTGCACAGTCTAGAGGGGAATTCATGCTGTAGTTGTTTTTATTTTTTCGTAGCCTTGAAGGAGAGACCCTCAAACAACTCCATGGTGCCTGTAAGGGCAGCATGAGTGGAATCTGTCTGTGTTGCTGGCCTGTAGTGCAGCAGGCGGGTACCCTGAGCAGCTGGATGCTGGAGGAGCAGTGCTGGGAGGCACAAAAAGCCTGTTATGTCAGGAGAGCTGCTGTATGTGTTGGCGACAGATGACTTCTTCTGTCTGTCTGAGGGCAGACTTAGCCTCCTATTTATCCTGTGAGGAGGATGCTTCTAGTGAGAGGCGCTTTCTTCATCTGGTCGTGGCTTTCTCAGAAATGTTGCTTTGGGAATGAAATTTTGTTTGCTCGGTTTTACACCGTGGAGGTGCACATGTGTGCCCCGGCGCTGTGGGCAGGCAGCACAGAGAATGTGGCTGTGTGGCTCTGTAAGGGGGCTTGGTGGCTTGTACCAGGCTCAGCAGGTGGCTGAAAGGAAGCAGGAGGTGAGTTTGGCAATTTTGTGAGCTGCTGCCATGTCTGTTCTCCTTGATGTCAAAGATGGCCGTACACACACAAAGGGAGTGTAAAGACATGGCTGGCAATCTTGAAAGGCTCAAGGGTCAGACAATTCCAAAGACAAATTCTCCTGGTAGGACCACAGCACTCAGTGTATGTTAGCAGTTCCCTGTAAATGGGGACTGTGTGGTGGAAGCAGTATTCCTGTGCAGTCATTGGTTCTGAAGTCTTCTCTGTGCCAAAGTTTCCCACCTTTGTTTGGTACGAATTCATATTTTTCATGTGTTGCATGAGCATATGCTTCCCCAGATTCTGTTTACCTGATTTCCCTTCTGAATCAGTATCTGTTCTCTCCCTCTTTTTCTCCTCCCTGTTTTTTTCTAAATCATAGGAGATAGAGCTGAGCATTTATCTCTATGGCTGCATGATACTTGCCTCATACCTGCTTATTGACTTGAGAAAAGACTTTCTAAATAGGGCAAGAGCATCCTGCAACTGGAATCTTTTAATACATGGGATTTGTTTATCACAGCAGAGTTTTTGATGGGAGATAATGTCTTCAAATGGCCAGATCAACTATAAGTCTCTGTGGATGTCCAGAATAATATTTTAACCACAGGCAGTCCCATGTTCCAGCCCAAACCTGATTAAGGCTCAGATTGTTTGGGTGCTCCTGTGAACAGGAAAACACGACATCAATGTTTCTCTCCTTTCAGTGCAGACAGGGAAGCGAGAGCAGGGCCTTTCTTGCCCAGGTGAATTTGCCATCATGTGCACACTTTGGGGTTGCCTTGGGGTGATGTGCAGCCAGTGCTGGTCAGATCCATCAGCCAATCTCATTCCCAGCACAGCTCCATGCAGCTGGAGAGTAGTCATTGCTGTAGGTGACTTACAGGGAGTTTATTCACCGGCAGTGAGACAGAAGTGGGGTTTGTGTATGTGTGTGTTTTGGGGGGATGTGTGTGACTATATGTAGAAATTGACATTGGTGTGAGTAGAGAGGCATTCCCTCCTCTGGGAGCCTGTGAAGTCCCACCCACGATGGGATGCAGAGGGACTGTTCACACAAAATGTGTGATTTGCAGGATGGAGGCTCAGCAAAACTGAGGAGACTTGGGTTAATGTCTAATACTAAAAGAAACTGAACAAGAAAGAAAGCCACAACAATCTCTCCCCCTCCCCCAGGCCTGATTTCCTAATCTTTTAGGAATGATTTACAATAAATAAAAGATTTTCTGAAAGAAGGGTTTTTTTCCAAGTTAACAATAGATGTTAAAGTACCCCTCCCTGTGGTCCTTTCCCATTTCTTTCGCACTGTCCAGCTTTAGACTTCATCCTGCAGCAGGATTCATGAAGGCAACTCCCCTGTGCCCATGCAGAGAGATCACGGCGGTATGCAAACCATAATCACCTGGATTCCTTACAGAAATGGGTTGTTTCCTTTCGAGAAGGCTCATTAGAGCATGCAGCCGGGTAAACCTGAAAGCTTGTAAGAAAATGGTTTCATAGAGACTGATCTCTCTTGTCCCACAGCTCCTCTGATCATTTACACGGGAGCACAAAAGAGGGCAAAAAACCGCCGAACCTAAAGCAAACAAACAAAGCAAAACATCCTCCTAATGGTGTGTGCTCTTAATTTCCAGCAGTGATGGTGTTTTACACCCACTTTGTGCAGGTCTACACGAATGCGGGTCGGGAAGCAGTGTAGAGAGCAAAGCTCTTAAGGAGTTAGTGGAGCTTCCCTGCTGGAAGGTTATAATCGCACTGAAAGAGGGAAATCTTGCCTCGGCAGACAGGAAATATGTGATGCAATTTCAGCACAGAGTTGCTAGAGATAGAATAGTCCATGAACTAAAAAAAATAAATTGTAGGGAACACTTTTCATGGCCCAAATGTGCCACGTCGAGGCTAATAGCGAGGGATCCCATGAGTGCAGAAGCAGGAATGTACTGGCTATGTGGTGTGTGGTGTTGACATCCTTTACCTGCAAGGAGAACTGCCTGTCCATGATCCTGGGTATAGGGACTGTTGGCAAATTCTTATTGCTGACAGCTTTCCTTGAGGCAAGGATTTTTAAATATTATTGATTGAAAAGGCCCAATCTACTGTTGTATTTGAGGTGGAAGTGTTTCACTGGAATGATTGTGTGTGTGGTTGGAGAAGGCTCCATTTCAGACAGTCAATGGTCAGGAGCAGGGTGTGACTTCAGAAAAGGGTAATGTCTCCAGCCGTCACACGCTGAGGATCCATGTCTCCATTTCACCTTCCCTCAGTCCCATCTTCACAAGTTCCTGTTTCTCAGATGTTTCCACCTCCTCCAGTTGTGCCAGTTCAGCTGCTTGTGGGGATGAAATCTACATCAGGGCTGCTCTGGTGTTAAGGTTTTGTTCTTGTTAGTAGGGCTTTTAAAATAAAAAGTTGGATCATTTAAACAGCTCACCTATGCATGTAGCTACATAAATAGTTTAACTGGCACAAGCGAGCGGCAATAACTGAGAGAGCATGGCAGGATCCTCTAAAACTGGGTCTGCTGCAGATGGAACAGTGAAACAGAGCCACAGCCCTACACGCTCTCAATGTTATTTGCATGAGTAGCTCCATTGTGCTTCAGTGGGACTCTACTTACACATGTAAAATTAAGTGTTTGCAGGGCCAGGCCCTTGAAGAGAATAAAAGCCACGATTGGGGTGTGCCATGCTCTGAACCATGTACAGAAAGTGTCATGCAAATCTATTTTGCTGGCTGGGCTATCTTGTCTGATCTGTCTGCTCCCAAGAACCAGGGCTCCTGTGGCAACTTTCCTTAGGCTTGGATTGCTCTGATGGAAGAGGGCCGTGCTTTTGAATAGACAGGCTGATCTCCTGCCCTCGCTGCAGACCGGGAGTTGTGAGGAGAGCATACACAGTGTGGTGAGAGCTGTAATGCTTCCAAGATGTTCTTGGATTTGCCGGAGCGCTCTAAAGAGTCGGGACAGCTGCTTTCTCCGGGGCAGCTTTTAGAGCTTGGCCAAGGGAGGGCAAGGCCTCAGTACAGGGGGCTGCTCTCGAGGCTGTTGGGGACAGTCCCAACATCTGGGGCTCTGCTACCTGAAATCCCGGCTTACAACCAGTTAGGATCGTTTTGGAGCCTGTTTTTGTCAGTTCCCATGGTAAAACCCTTCAAGGACAGCCTTGGGAATTCACTGCTGTGGCGGATTCCCAAAGGTGGTGGGTGAAGCAGCAACTTAACTCTTGAGAGTGAAGCAGAGCACCTTGATCGCTGCTCTCCGGAGCCCCAAAGAGAGGAAGGAAGAGACTTAAAGCCGTTGGAGGGGAGAGGCTTGGTGTGGTTATTTGAGACCGCTGCCTGCCGAGTTGCACAGTCATTTATAACTGTTTGAAATGTGGGGGGATGGGGTCGGGGGGATGGGAGGGGAGTCGGAGGAACCACAGCATCTGCAAACTAGTAGCATTTTGTGCTCGTTTTCCCCGGTCTAACTCCTAAAGGGACCAGGCAGCGAAGTACTGGGTCGGAGGAGGGAGGAGAACAAAAAAGGCAGTTTGCTAACTCCATGTATTTTATCACTGCTGTTCCATGTATCGGGATTGAGGCACAGAGTAGGATTTTCAAAGGTGCCTTTGGAAAACGGAACCTGGGTGCCTGGCCTCCTTAGGCTCCTTAGAAAAATCCCAGCCTCTACTGCCCAGGGCAAACAACTTCCTTTTGAGCAAACCACGATGGGTTCCTGGTGTCGGTGAGAGTGGGACTGGATCTCCTGTGGAAAGCACTGTGAGGTACATTCTCTTCCTTGCACCATCCTGGTGGGATGGTGAAGGGCAGGAGGAATTGCAGGTGTTGCATTAAAAGAGACCCGTATCATTATAAAAATGGGCAAGGATTAAGCATCATGTAGAGGAGAGTGTGGAACCGATGGCAGCAGAGGTGGTGGTTCCAGTTTCACCGCCACTTCAGCTGTGGAAGGTGCTGGCCGCGATCGCTGGAAAGATGCAGGTGGGGCTGGCGTCAGTGGGTGGAAAGACTTGTCAGAGACCAGATTTCCACCTTCGGGTCGTGGTTCCTGGGAACTTGTAGCCCCAGGGACTTGTCTAGAAAAGGTGTCAGTGGGCTGGAAGTCTGTCCAGCGGGAAATGCTTCAGGTCTCTGGTCTGCAAACCGGGCGGGAGTGAAACCCCACTGTTAAGAAGTGTGTCCCTGAAGGAAGAGTATCTATCTGGGGTAAGAGGTGATAATTAGCAACTGTTGCAGTGTTCAGGAAGCTGTAAAGAGTTCTTTAACAGTGTTTGCAAGTGAGCAAGGACAAGGGGTGGAGAAGAGAGGGACAAAAAGAGAAAAAGGGATTGAGGGCTGAGCAAAGAGAGGAGGTGGTTTTATCTGCCAAGAGCAACGCCCAGCGTGAATGTTGCGCTAAAAGGGTCTTCTTCCAAAGACTTGAGTTACTTAAAAGTGGGAGTTGGACAAAGAATGGGTCGTTTGAGGATAAAGGGGGAGGGAGGACACTGCATTTCTGTTCACTGATGTTGTATTGGCTAAACAGGTTATTCAGGCAGCGCGGATAAGCAAAACTGATCCGCTGACTTTCTCTGTTCGGCTGCATCGGTGTGCCACCGGTGGCTTGGAAAGCTCTTCCTTACAGCCACGAGATCGCCCATTTTAAGAACATTTTGTGGAGGTGAAGGAGAAGGATTAGTGGATGTTGAAAGCCGTCTTTTCACAGAGTAAGTCTCAGACTGAAAAGGGCGGGGGATTGCTACAAATCTTCAAAACTCTTCACTGCCAGTTTGAAACCAAACTACATTGATGTCTAATCCCCCAAACACGGAGCATTTGTCCAGGATGGGGCCCTTGAGCATTTTTAGGAGTTGATAGGTTGTGTCTGTTTGCCATTACCGCCTGGTCCCTCCCTGTTCGGTTCCAAGCTGCTGCTTATCCTGGCGCTTTCTCTGCTCAGAAGAAAGCCCTCGGCTCTCTCGGCGGGTGGGCACTCGGGGTGCTCAGCCCCGGGGAGGAGGAGGGACGCGCTTCTCCTCCGCTGATTCCCCCCTCCCGCTCTCACGCCGCGTTCCTCAGAAACGTGCGGAAGGCAGGCACATGTGCCAGCGCCCGGGCCGCTACACGACGGTCCGGCGGCTCCCCCGGCCGTGCCACCGCCGGGCTGGCGGCGATTCCCGGGGGCCGCCTCGGCTCCCCAGGGCTGGGGTGGGGGGCAGCGAGGCTGAGGCGGGGGTACCACGGCAGCGGCGTGGGCCTGGGCGGGCCGGTGCCGAGAAGGGCGGGCGGGGCACCAGCTTGGGGCCGGGCGGCGCCATGCCCTATCCCGCATCCCCGATCCCGCATCCCCTCAGGGGCCCCGCGCGCCGTTTCCGTTAAGGGGGTGCCGCTGTATGGGGGGGGGGGGTCGCAGGGTGAGGGCGGGACCCCCGAGCGCGCCGCCCCAGGGGGAGCGCCAGGGCCCCTCCCCGGCCCCACCGGGGGCGCCTCCCCTGCGGTACCTGGCGGGCACCGGGAGCGCGGGGAGCGCCCTTCCCGCCGCCCGGGGAACCGGGGCGCTGAGGGCGACTCTCAGCGCCCGACTCGGCCGAGGGGAGTTTGGGGTGGAGGGGGAAGCGGGGGAGTGGCGGGGGAAGCGGCTCCTTTAAGAAGAGCCCCGGGCGCGCGGTCTCTTTAAAAAGGGGAGGAGGGGGCGTGGCCGCCGCGGGGCGGGGGCCGGACTATGTTAATGAAGGGGCGTGGCCGCAGGGCCGAGGGGAGCCTGTGTCTTTAAGAGCCCGGCTGGTACCACCGTGCGGAGAAGGGGGAAGGGCCGCAGTCCCCGCCCTCTGGCCGGGGAGAGGCGGGGCGGGGGGGTCGGGCGAGACCATTACGCGGCGCGGGGAGCGAGAGGCGGTCCCGCCGCCGGCCGAGTGAGTAGCGGACGGTACCATTGCCGGGGCGGGGCGCGCGCGACGGGCGGTACCATTCCTCTCTCCGCGGGTTGCGGGACGCGGCGGGAGGGGGGCGCGGGGTGGGGGGGGGATAGAACCGGTGTGGGGGGAAGCGGGGGGGGGGGGGGGGGAGCGGGCGGGGGGAGCGAGCGCGAGGGGCTGCGCTGGGCGGTACCATGTGCGCGGGGAGCGGGGGGGGGAGGCGCCGGCGGACAATGGAGCCTGTGTGTGTGTGCGGGAGGGGGACGGAGCCGCCGCGCCGCCCCCGCCGGCCCCGGGCTGAGCGCGGTGAGTGCGGGGCGGGCACCGGGCACCGGCAGCCGCACCAAGTTCGGGAGTTCGGGGGGGTCCCGGGGGTGCCCCAAAGGAGGCGGCGAGGGGGAGCCCAGGGGTTGCATGGGGTGCCTGAGGGGCTGTGATCCGTGGAGGGATGTGTGGGGAGCAGGGGATACCTGGGCGATGTGCTCCGTGGAGGGATGTGTGGGGAGCAGGGGATGCTGCGGGAGCCGTGCTCCGTGGAGGGGTGTGTGGGGCATGGGGTATATTCTGGAAGCCATGCTCCGTGGGGAGCAGGGGATGCCTGGAGGATGTACTCCATGGAGGGACGTGTTGGGAGCAGGGGATGCTCCAGGAGCTGTGCTCCATGGAAGGAGGTGCAGGGGGCATAAGGGCTCTTTGGGATGTGTGGGGTGCTTTGGGGTGCACTGGGAGCCCTGGAGGTTGTGCTGTGTGGAGCGGCACATGGAATGCTGTGCCCGGCGTCGTGCTGCAGGGGATGCCCCGGGGGCTGTGGTATATGGAGGAATGTATGGGATGCCATAGGGGATGTGCTGGGAGGAGGCATGTGTGGGCTGTCCCGGGTCGCGGTGTGGTGCATGGGATGCTCCAAGAGCTGAGGGATGTGTGGGATGCTCGGTGGTGCGGGGGATGCGCTGGGGCTCTCTGCTGTGTGGAGAGGTGTGTGGGACGCTGGGGCTGTGCTCTGTGGGGCTGTGGGTGCAGCATTGGGGTGGTATGTGCTGCTCTGAGGTGTGTGGGGCACAGGGGCTGTGCTCTGTGGGGCTGTGGGTGCAGCATTGGGGTGATATGTGCTGCTCTGAGGTGTGTGGGGCACAGGGGCTGTGGGTGCAGTATTGGGGTGTTCCGTGCTGCCCCGAGGTGTGTGGGGAGCTCTGGGTGTGCTCTGTGGGTGCAGCATTGGGGTGATATGTGCTGTGCTGCTCTGAGGTGTGTGAGGCTGTGGGTGCAGCATTGGGGTGATATGTGCTGTGCTGCTCTGAGGTGTGTGGGGCTGTGGGTGCAGCATTGGGGTGTTCCGTGCTGCCCCGAGGTGTGTGGGGCACAGGGGCTGTGCTCTGTGGGGCTGTGGGTGCAGCATTGGGGTGTTCCGTGCTGCCCCGAGGTGTGTGGGGCACAGGGGCTGTGCTCTGTGGGGCTGTGGGTGCTGCCCCGAGGTGTGTGGAAGTGCCAGGACAGTGTTGGGTGGACCAGAGAGGTGGCTGTGAGATTCCAATGTCAGTGAGGGGCTGGGACATGGTATGGGAGGGGCTGTTGGATTGGGAGTGAAGATTGTCCTAGGGGAAAGCTCCCGCCCCACTTTTACACCACCTTGTGTGTGTGTGAGCTCTGTGGTTGGGCTGGAGTGAGGGGCTGGGGCACAGGGGTGTGGGGAGTGGGACACAAGGTGAAACACACAGTGAGAGGGTGGGAGATGGTGTGTGGGGCATTAGATCACCTGGGAGGTGCCCGAGGAGGGCAGAAGTACTGAACTATGGGCGTCTGCAGGAAAAATGTGGAGAGCTGGGTGAAGAAATGAGTATGAGGTTGGCTGGGGAGAGTGGGGAAGCATGTGAGGAGTTGGGACTTGAGTCATGGTAAGAAAGAGATATGGGAGTGGGATTGGGGCAGCACTGGGTGCAGGAATATGAGGTAGGAAGCGCTTTCAGCAGGAGAGAGGTAGTGCACATGGTCTTGAGGGAAATTGTGGGGCTCCAGAGCTGGGGAGCAGTGTAGATAGATCAGGGGAGCAGGAATCCAGGGAAGCTGAGCCTGTAGTATCAAACTAGTAGGTGGGATATTAAGTGTGGGAGGGGATCTTGTGTATGGGGGTTGTGGGGAAGAGCAGTATCTGTCAAGGCAGGGGAAATGTGTCTGTTTGGAAGGATTCCTACTAGGTAGAGGAGAGGCTCTGTGTGTTTATGCCTGAGAGGGAGTCTGTGCTCTGGCTGGCTGCAAAGGGGGAAGAGAGGCTAAATCTGAAGTTTCATGAGGTTAAGGGTTAGATGATGAGTCAAAAAATGAATAGTAGAGACCCCAAATGCTTAGGGAAATGGTGGGACGGGTGGATGCATGCAGGCAGCAAGGCTCCACTTGTAGGATGAGAGAGAAGCCTGTATTTCTGTGTTGTCCAGCTCCCTGTCCCCAGGTTCTCTGGGTCTAAAAAGCCTCTGAAGACGGAATGTCTGGGATATGGAAGGTGGATTTTACTCAGGGAGGATAGACAAAGCATGAGGAGACAGATGGGAAGGATCTGATGTGACAGCCATTGGTGGGTTGCTATTTGGGTGTAAAATATTAAGGTGGGATGATTACATGATTAGTGCTTTAATAGTAAACTACATGAGAAATCAGAAGATTGTCATGCAGCAAAGAAAGAATGAAGTAAGTGTCAGATGGGAGCTGGTTGTGGAGTGATTCAAAGCCCACCAGGGTGAAAGGAAAGATTATTTTATTCTTCAGATGTCAGACCTAACATGGACTCTGAGGCTGGTCTGGAAATAACCACAAACTCACTTTTGGGACAGAAACATCAAGTCTGGTAGCCCTTACCTGGTAAAGTAACACCTTCTCCTTGGTCTGGGCACAGAAGAAAGGCTGTGCCAAGTGAAGTTTGTCTCCTTAAGCCTCCTTGTTGGTGACTGGATGATTTTCTGTCAAAACACAGTTGGAGGAAGCGGGGGAGACAGCTCTCTCTGTTTTTAGGGGTTCCAGTAACATTTTTATTTTCCTTGAAAGTATTTTGTCCTTGGTTTCTCTGTGAAAAGCCCACACAGACATTGGATGCTCTGAGGGATCCTTAAATGTATCATCAATCTTTAAAAGCATGAGGAAAAAAAGTGATGCAGATTTTTTTTCTCTTTTGTTGGATTATTTGATCAGCGATTGCTCAAGACATTACAATAACAACCATTGGAAAGCTAGGCAAGGCAGCATACGAAGTAAAATTGAAGAATTAACACACTTGGACAGTTTTATCCTCATTTATTTTCGTTTCCCTCTCTGCTGCTTTCTCTGAGGTGTGTCCTGGCCGGTCTGGCTGAAGTGGGGTGTTGCAGGTGTGGGAAGCTGATCAGGGCACACACACAGAGTGGTTTTGTGTCCATCCTGGGCACAGGAGCTGTGCTTGCAGGAGAGCACAGCCTGCATCCCCTGGCACAGGGATCTGCTTTCCTGCCTGAACTACAGGGCTTGTTTTCCCCAGCTTTTAGAGCCATTTTGGACAGGCTGGCATGATGGCTCTGTTACGCGGTGTGGGTTTTTTTTTTTTTCTTTTAACAGTGATCTCCAAAGAGATTATTTTTAATGAATGTGTCCTTTTTTTTCTTACTCAGGGCATAAAAATGGCTCAAGGGCTCATATTCTTTGCCTGTTTCCCTTGCTGGCCTCTCCTCAAACAACAAAAGAAAGGCATCTTTCTTTTTTTGACTTGGAATTAGCAACGATGTTAGTTTTGGGATTTTGGAATTTTCTCAGTGGGGCAAGTGCGTTTTTGTTTTGTTTTGTTTTTTTAATCTGTTTTTTTTGGGTCGGGATTTTATTGTGGAGTGGGGTCTGGGGATCTTGGGTCTCACTGCACTTGTGTGAACTCTTAACACCTTAATTGAAGGGGTGGAGATGCTGAATCACTAACAAAGACCTCCTTTATCCAAAATGTTAATCAATCATTGACGTTAAATAAGTGTGAACAAAACCAAGCAAAAAAAGCCCCCACCCTAAACAAGTTTTTGTGTAAGGCCCCCTCCCATTCAGCTGCTCATCTTTGGTCAGGTTAACGTGATAAATTCTTTTGGGAATGGATTCTGCCCGTGCACTTGATTTTTGCAGTGTTTAGTAAAAGTTCTGTTTATGACTTCCCAGTGTAGTTTTCCTAGTACAGATTATTTAGCTCCTAGATGTCTAAAGAGGTTCTGGGAAAAATTGTGATTTGCTCTGGTGTGGGGGAGTAGCTGGACTATGATAGCAGTGTTGTGACCATCTTTTTGTACACGAGGTTTTTTTTTCCCCTTGTTTGTTTTGGGGAGTTATTTTGCTTTTCTCTCTTGTGATGAGTTAATTTGTTTATTGGTCAACACAATCTTCTAAGCTAGGCAGGACCTGAATTTTAATGTGAAAGAAAATAAATAGGTTTCTGGTCATACAACCAGAAACTTTGTAGATCTCTTTTGGGTATTATGGATACAAAGGGTGTGGACTCTTTCTTCCCTGTGCTTTCCCCCTCCTTCCTCCCCAGCTTACATTTCATCTTTACAGTTCATGTGCTTGGATTGTTTTCAGTCAGGGTTAGTCCACAGCCAAACTGCATTTGTCACCAAATACCCAAATATAGAAACTGAGGCGACTGCAAGCCACAAGGCTAAAATATTCATCTACTACAGCTTTTCTGAGCAGTTTGTATGTTTGATGTGGATAAGAATGGGGTACCTTTGATCCATATTTCCCAGCTATTCAAAGGCTTGCTACTCTGCAGCACATTCACTTCCCATACCTATTTCTACGTGTTTCTTCCTAGATGTTGTTTATTCCTCTGAATTCTTAACGTGCTGTGTCAATTCTCTTGCCTCACAAACTGTGCCTATGGCTTAGGAATTTTGCTGGTCTTTTATAAATTCAATAGGAAAAAAACCCCAACCCCAAACAGCAACAACAACTTTATCCTGTGAAGCAATTACACTCAAGTGAGTATTCAAACTAATTTTATCTTAAATGTGAGCTGTGCTACCTTGCAGGGCTTTTTCTCTTCTGCTTTGTAGAAGTTTGTCAGAATTTCTTCATAGCAATGCAGGCAGCCTTCATAAAATCCTTCTAACTCGTTTGTGTGGCCTTGGACTTCACCGAAGTCTCTGTGCCTCCCTAAGGTCTGTGGTCTGTTTACACAGATATGAAGTCCTTTAACCCAGCAAGTTTTGCTGTGGGCTTGGATTTCCTGCTTACAAGCTCTGCTGGAGTCCCTCTAGTCTTCCTGCTGGCAAAATAAAGGTGTTAACTCAGTTTTTCAGAGCAATTTGTGAATGGAAGGAGATTTCATTGCCGAATTTTTGTTCAAGCACTGCTCTGCCTATTGAATTTAAAAGAGCCTTCCCCTATGTACCCTTACTTGTCTGTTAGGTTTTTTGTTTTACTGCTTTAAAAGTTTAATTGTTTTGGAGCTTGACCTCCTTTGTAGTGGGGACTACACAAGTCCAGAAGAACATGAACTTTATTCATAATTAGGAATCCCAGATAATCTTGAAGAACTTGAACAAAAAAAAAAAAAAAATCAATCTGTTGGGAAATTTCCAAAGGGTTGCCTTTAAGAACATGCAGGCTCATAAACGCTGGTTAGCAACAATAGGTGACATTTAATGTGCTGAATCCAAGTGAACTGTTCCAGTGTTCACTTCTGATTTACATTTTTGAAGAAGCAGGGCTGTGCTTTGTGAGTGCACCCTTACCTGTGGGCTGAGCTGCCCTCTGTTCCTGTGAGCTCTTCCCTCAGTGCTGGAGCTGGGATTTGAGGAGTCCTTGGTGCTCATCTGTTCTGACTGCACCACCCTGCCATGTGTGTGCTGGTGCTGCTGTTTTGGAGCAGCTGGATGCTGGAAGGGATCAGGGAGCTGATCTGGATCAGAAGTAGCCTGGCAGAGAAATGATGATGCTCAGCCTGCATCACTTTGCCAGGCTGGTTTGCCACGGGCACATCAGACAGTGTGGTGCAGGGGTGGCAGTAAATATTGGTACCAGCAGCTCTCTGCCAAAAGGAATGCTCATCTAACTACATTGCTAAGAGTCTGCTAAACTTGCTAAATGTTTTTTACACCTGTTTGTTACAGCTTCCCTTGCCTGAGAACAGCTCCTCCAGCTTACCTTGTTCTTTTTGCCAAAAATCATCTCTGAACGTACATGCGAGGTATCAAAAGAGGAGCCCTCTTGAAGGAGCTTTAAGCAGGGCCAGCAGAAGAGTGTTGGGGCTTTGCTGTGGAAGAGTTTCTGCTGCCTCAAGACTTTCTGTTGATCCAGAACATGTACTGTAAATTGACATACACTGTTTAGTATGGTTGCAATTAAGCAGTGAAACTCATGCTGTGACAATCTTGCTGAGGAGCAAGAATTCAACAAGAGTTAAAAAGCATCAGATGTCTTTAAGAATATGAAGAATATTCAATTATCATAATCAGTGGCAGTAGAAATTTTGGAAGAGGTATTAAGCCTGTGGTCTAAGCCTTCTCTTTTATTCTGCTCTAGCAGTTGTGCTTCTATATTGGGAAAGGGAGGGATGGAGTAGCTTGTTGTGCCTGGGTTTGCAGCAGGGTTCTCACCCTTCTCTGCAAACTTGATTGAGAACCAGCATATGAGATGTGCCATAGGCTTTGGTTGGATCCTGGTGAACCACCCTGAAATCTGGTAAACTGTGGCTATTCTGAAGTGAACTGCTGCCTCACAACTTTTTACATTTTATTTATTCCTACTTCTGTGGGTTGTTCTTACATATTCTTTTGCAGAGTTTGAATCTGAGCACTCTGGTTTGATCTACTTCGACAACACTAATTGAATTTATTTTAAATACTGTTATGAAATTGCAGTTACCTATATCCGAAGAATGAATGTTCTCTCTTTAGAGAGATCCCTTTCTTTTCAGACAGACTTGAAAGCAGAAGTGGGGTTTTCCTTGTTTGGCCTCCAAGAAGATGCTTGTGGAATAGGGAGGGGAAGTGAGCAGGGGAGCTAGAAGGTTTGTTTTATAAAGCCTAGGCAGAATCAATGAAATCCTTTTGAAGGAAGGAAGAAGTGCCTTTTACCACTGACATGATTTCTTTCAACAAAGAAGGATGGAGCAATGTCCTCTGAGGTTTCACTGAAAATTGGGTGCTGCAGTCTTGAAAACAGTGCTGGTTTTAGGTGCTCCTTAGTGGTACAGTCAGTGGCATAAAGAGTGGATGACACACACAACAATTCAGCTGCATATGGAATGGAGGGAGAGCTTGCTGTTTTCTGTATTGGGTTCCAGAGCAGTTGTTCAGGCACAGATAGCCACACAGCTGCCTGGTGAGCTCCTAGCACTGGCAATTACTCTGAGCTGTCTTGTTTTCATGGCTGTTTGGCCTCTAAAGAAAGCAGTGCTGCTGTGTTTTTCCTCCTGGTGAGGCTCTGTCTGCATAGTAGCAGAGCAAGAGAGCTTTAAGTCTCTGACCCACCTTGTCACTGATGGTCTCAGAGTGCCTGTGGTTGTCCCCTGTGCCTTCTGAACAAAGGGTGCAGAATCTGTTTTACCTTATCAGTGGGGTGGCTGGGGCCCATGGGCTCTTTTAAAGCCAGGATTGCCTGGATTTGGTGGCAAACTTGATAACAGAGCTCGGCTCTGAACGTGCCTGTGATTTATCTACTCGACCACGTTACTTACGCTCTACAAATTGCTTTAAGTCTCTGAGTCTGCCTGTGTATGTTGTGTCAAGCTATCTTTGCCACCTTTGCAGTGTGTACAGAGTTGTGAAGACCTGAACAAAAATTCTGGTTTAGTGGCTCACTGATAAAAACACTGGGTAAGATCAAGCAGTGCAGAGCATTTTTTAGGTTGCTCAGAGCTCTGCTTTCTGCATTTTACTAAACTGACTTCTTCAGGTGTCGTGATATCACTGTTCCACTGCCTGAGAAATGGCAATGTTCTATCTATGTACCAATCTGGATTTGTTTGAGGATTGATTAGAAATGTATTTGCAGTGTAATATAAAACCAAGTTGTAGCCTGTTGAGGTGAGCAGCCCCAGCCTCAGCAGAGACAGCTGGTACAATGGACAGTATGTATGGAGAAATTCTTTTCAGAACTTATGATGGTGGAAGCTTTCCACCGCATTTTATATGTATGTATGAGGGAAAAAAAAGTAAACTTCAGGTCAAAATGATTTGACAGCTCGTTAGCAAGAAAACACTTTCTTCTGCCTCTTGAAAATAATAATTTTATATATATATGCATATATAAAAAAATATTTAACCTTCTTGTGGTTGGGGGATAGAAGGTTGAAACTGTCAGGCAAATAGCCACCATCCAGCAGAAATGCTTCTGAATGCTTTAGTGAAAGGCAGCTTTGATTTGACAGCCATGAGGCTTTGAAAGTAGCGCTGTGTTTACAGAGCACAGTAAATACTTTGAAGTGCGTTAGGCTGTGCTGTACATGCGTGGCTAACTAGAGGAATATTAAATGCCTACATCTTGTGTTGAGTGAGGGAGGATCCTGCAGCAATTGGAGTTGCATGCTCCTCGTACTTTTAGAAGATCGTGTCAAAGCAGTAGATTTGATAATAGACCTGATTATACAATTGCTTAATTTCTTGTCAAAATAACATTTTTACATGCAGTGTTCTGAGATCTTTGAGGTGACCTCATGTTATTTATCAAATGTCAGTTTTTCATCCCAGCAGCTTTGATATAATCATGTAGCATCGTGGAGTACTGTGTACATGCAGTTTTTGCTTGCTGGAGTTCTTTGAAGTGCCTTACTCCTTAGAAGAGTCATTGCTGTGTGGAGGATCCTGCATTTAATAGCAGGGAAGCCAGTGTGGAATCACTGCACCGTGTCACTGAGGGTCATGCAGCCTCTCACATGCCTAATGTGGGTCTAAAAGCAAGAGAATGAGGGGTTCAGTGCTCCAGGGACAACAAGCACACCCTGGCACACATTTCACCCAGCAGTGAGCTGCAGGGGTGTAGTAGCTCTTCAGCGCTGCTCCCATGGGCACGCCGGGTTCGTGGTGTTGAGCTCCCCAGGTGCCTGGGAGCAGCAGGAGGGCTCGTGCAGAGGAGCTGAGCTGCTGGTGACAGTCCTGAGCGAAAACTGGTCTGGCAGGCACTGCTGCGAGGTGGTGATGCTCAGGGGGGCCTTGGCCAAGAGCTCATTTGGGAGGAGAGAGAGCAGAGCTGTAAAGGTGAAGGTTCCCATGAAGGAAGGTAGGTGTATGGCTCACCCCCAGCAATTCCAGCTGGTGTCTGTGTCATGTCCCCTTGCAGCACAGTGGGGAATTACTGCTTGCTGTAGCCCTGGGCTTTTCTCACAGGAGCTCTGTCCTGTACTGACCCATCCCAGCCCCACTTAGCTTATGAGAACTGACAAGATTGCAGCCCAGGGAGCTACGCCTGAGGATTGCTTCTTATCTTTCATTCTGGGAGCCTGTTGAAGGGATGCTGAAAG
The DNA here is from genome assembly GCF_027579445.1 of Ammospiza nelsoni. Taxonomy (NCBI): domain Eukaryota; kingdom Metazoa; phylum Chordata; class Aves; order Passeriformes; family Passerellidae; genus Ammospiza; species Ammospiza nelsoni. The sequence goes on from NC_080634.1 coordinate 5,552,807, forward strand.
GGAAGGAAAAACACTTGGGTTTTTTCTGTGCTGAGCTGATTAGTGACTTGTTTCTCCCGAGCCTTTTGTTTAAGCAGTGTGGTGTTAATACTTGTAGAAGAGCAAAGTGTTGTATCCTTTGTCCTGTCTCCCCATCCAGTATTTCAGCATATTTTCCCCCAGCCCCTTTCAACAGATTAGTTTCTAGAGAATGTCTTGCTGGCAAGTTTGACACAGGTGTCTTTTACCTGTGGTTGTTCATGCTGATGTCCTTATTTAAATTTTTCAAAAAATAAACTCAGAAGTAAGAGGAAGGAGATTGCTTGTAGCTTCTCCTAACTCCTGAAAAGTAAATGAAGTTTTGACAGAAGCCAAAGCTATGAAAGCAGGCCATAGAGAACTCTCATTACCCACTGGACTCCTGCATGCAGTGCTGTTAACTGCTAACATGACATGGAAAGCTGCAGAAGCCTGTCATATATTAGGGAAACACTGTTAAAATGTTTCTTGAAAGATCCCTTATTGCTGGAGCTTTTGATCTTTATCGGTGTGTACAATAGCTGGCACTCCATGGCAGCCCGGCACGCAGGGAGCTCCAAACTGCACTTGTAAAGCACATGGGCTGCTCCAAACTGCACTTGTAAAGCACATGGGCTGCTCCAAACTGCACTTGTAAAGCACATTGGCTGCTCCCTGCCCTGCTAACAGAGGTGGAGCTGCAGTGATGTTGGCAGCTGTGCCAGGCTGAGCTGAGGTCAGCGCCATGTCGTGACGGGGAGCGCGACGGCGGCCGCGACGCCCCGGCCGGCCCGCACCTGCCAGTGCCACTGCTGCTGCTGAAATGGCAGGAACACTGAGGGGAAGTGCTCATCATGTTCCTCTGCAGAAGCAGATAGCTGGAGCTTAGGCTTGGAGGGGTTTTTTTAAAGAATTTTTCTTTTGGCTTTTTCCCCAGACTGATTTCTGGAACTGTGTCAGAATCTGCCAAGAGCTTGTTCCAGTCCCAAGTGAACCAAGTAGTTCAAGTTTTTTTTACATAATAGCAGATGGGAAATTGAAAAGCTCTCAGTGTTTATCTGTGTACACCTTGAATTTGATCACCAGCATCCCTTAGTGTCCTTGGAGAAGGAGTTTTACAGAGTCAGAAGCTGTCTAGGACAGCCATGCATCCCTGTTGATTAATAATGCACTGAAATGTTGTTAAATACATTAAAAATAAAGTTTAACGGACATGGAGTTGTCTGTTTGACAAGAAGTGTTAGTGTTATTCACAACTCTTGAAAGTTGCGCTTGTGAGAGTAGCGGGCAACATGTCTGTTGCAAAAGACTGTTTTAGAATGATTTTTTAAAAGTACCTAAAAAGAGTGATTACTTATACAGCCTTTATATCATGGCTACTGTTGGTTATCCATGTACTTCTCAGAAGGAAGAGAATAGTTGCTAGAGATACCATTTTCTCAGAAAAGGGGATAGTGACATGAGAAACTCATAAAACACTTAATTCTCTGAGCCTCTGAGTTTGTACTGTGCTCTGTCAGTGATTGTCTTCACTGCATGTTTTAAGGATGTAGAGCAAAACGTTGGATTTTCTGTGGCCTTTGTTTTGAATGGACTTCAGGAGAGATTTGTTCTTTGGGAAAGGTCCCCATCTGTGGTGACAGGGGCTGGGAGGCAGTATGGGAGGAAGGGTGTCTGTGCTGTCTTATTTGAGAGGTGTGGATGGGCAGGCACAGGTAGGCTCAGCAGAGCTGCACTGTGTGACCACACTGTACTGCATTTGCATGGGCCTGGTTAAATATTCTTAGAGTTTCTGGGATGCTTATCCTGTGGTCCTAAATTCTTACACCAAATGAAACACCTCAAGGGAACTTCTCTCCATGTAATGGCATAGATTCTTGCATGCCCTTTTCCTGTCTGTGTCTATTGGTCTTCAAGGTGCTAATTTTAGGTGAATCTGTGTTTCTCTGCTTCAGGGCTGGATCTAGCTGTGGGCAATAACCCACTCATTTAGAGATGCTTACACACCACCACAGGAGAAGGTATTGTCCCTGTGGAGGTTGCAGTGCTGCCTGGTGGAGATTGTGTAGCCCCCACAATTGTGTCACCTCAGCTTATTTTAATACAAGTTCTTGATTATTCTGTTTATTGATAGAGTAATTTCTGCTATAAAACGGTGAACGTAGAGAGAATCCTGTGCAGACTTTGGAATAGCAGTGATTTCTCTGATGGGGTTAAGATGGAATCCTCTGGGAGACTGTGAGAATTTTGTGTATCATTTTTATTGTTATGACATGAGCATAGCAAAGTCCACACTGTTTTGGGGTAAGTGAGGACCATCTAGAAACTGATGACTGGCTGTGAGTTGCTATCTAATCACCTTAGATGAACAACTTATCTCTACCTACCCTTAGGTATCCAGGTTATCTGTCTGAAGGTACCTGAGGTATTTTCTGCCCTTGTTGATGAAAAGGGGCAGAGGGACCTGGCAGAAGATGGGCACAAAGGCATTTCAATAAGCATAAGTTTATCCATGCCTTTGCCATCAGTCAGCACTGCCTCCTTTGTGCCAGTGAGCGCATGGACACCTTGTGGGATGAAATAGGAAATTTGTCTCCTAAATATTATTTATAACTTCACAAGTGCTGGATGGGATAGAGTTGGATTGGCTCAGGCTGGTTGAGGTTGCTTTCCTGGCTCCAGTACAGAGCTGGTGTGCAGAAGGCAAGGTTGCATTTTTGACAGACCTATGATGGTGGGTTTGAATGATGATGGGTTCAATCCCAGTAGTGTGACAGGCATGTGCTTTATCCATTCGTGGGAAAGGATGAGGAAGACAGCTTTTGCTAGGAGGCAGAGATAGATTTAAAGGTGTATTTAATAGCCCCTGTCTAAAAATTTGGACTGCTTCAAGGGATTGAATTGTCCTGTGTCCCTCTATCCTCAAGTGTCAGAGGGAGATGTATGGGGTGTAGAACATTCATGTCATTTTACTGGTTTGCTTTTACATGATCTTAAGGAAGTCAGACAGCTCAATAAAAGCTTTGAATAACACTGCCCATGTCCTCCTTGTTTGCCAGTCGCTCTCCTTTTCAATGAGGTGTGTAATCAAGCACTTTATTAAACAGCAGCTTATTAAAAAGTAATGTGCAGCTCAGCTGCAAGTGTGTGAAATAAGCAAATGCTGAACAAAACTGCTAAGTGCAGCACGTGCTGAACACCAGTGGTAGCTCTTGGGTGTAGTGGAGTCACCTCTTGCCAGTGCAGCTCTTCTCCCTCTCATGTGGTTGAATGAGGGTCGGAGGAATTGGAGGTGCCCTTCCCAGTGGAAATGTGCTGAAGGAGCGCGTTGGCTGATTCACTGCCTTGCCCCACCTCTCAGGTCACACAGGGAATCCACTGGTGGATGCACTTGCACAAGTTTGCTTCCTGGTGGCTCTCAGGATCACTGGTTGCTCAAATTCCTCCTGCTGCTGCTATTCTTGGTTCCTTCTAAAGCTTCTGTTCTTCCCTGAGCATTCCCTTATCCTACTCTTTCTCCTTCTTTACTCACTCCACTGTCACAGATACAATTCAGGGTGCAGGCTCAGCTTGCATTCAGAGTTATCATTTGTTTTCTGCAGCAGCAGGTCTCCAGCCTCTTTTCTTTTTCCATGCTGATTTTGAGCACTCACCACCCTCAGTCCAGCACAGACTGACAGTCTCAGAAAGGCCACGGGGAAAATAGCAGTGTGCTCTTTCTTGTATGCAGAGAAAGGTTTCTTGCCTTTAATGCTTCATGTCACAGTCAGGCCACAAGTCTGATACTTTTATCTACTTGGTATGCTTTTATTTCATCTCTCCACATTCTCCTCCTCAAAGAGGGAGAAAAGACTGAAGTGAATCAGTGATAACTGCAGCTGTTCCTGCTGGAACAGCCATAATGCTATATACCTCCAAGTACTTGACCACTTGTCACTATCAAGCTTCTTCAGCTTAAGGCCATAAAATAGGAATTAGCTAGTTTGAATTTTTTTAAGCCTTCTGTTTGCAGTGCAGTAATATGGTGGCTGGTTTGTAGAAGTACAGGGGTGGTCAAAATATTTACTGAAAGGTAAACTGAGATGTGCATTTGCATCTCATTAGTTACTGTGTGGTAGCTGCTTTGTGTGCGTGCTGTCAGCCTTTTGCCCTTAAATTCACTGTGAAGCAAACTGCCTTGTGCTGACAGGGCTAAGGCTGTGCAGGTCAGCAGCAGAGATGGGACACAAGGGAATGGAATTACAGTGCAGTAACTGGGTAGCTAAAAGATGGATGGTGCCCCTCTTGCAGTCCTGAGCTATGGTCTGCAAGGCTGGGATTGAATGTTTCAAGGAACAGAGCTCTGAGCAATGTCTGTGATAGATTCCCTCCATCCTGGTGTGTGCTGGTGTTCACAGGCTTTCCTCTTCAAGGGAAATGTGATTCCTGTCCCTGCTCTGGTAGAGGTGTGTCAGTATTGGCACTGGCATGGCTTAGCCTGTATTGTTTCGCTGGGTGGGGTGGGGGAAAGGGGAGAGGAGATAAAACAGGGTAATTGGATTCAGGGACGATTGTGCTGCTGTGGTGAGTTTTACTGGATGAAGCAGCTTGTTGCGATAGGTGTTTGTTTCAGCTGCTGTCTGCAGGTGTGACTTGGCTAGATAAGGATGGTCTATCACCTTGATGATTTCATTGTTTGATTTGGCTGGACTGGGTGGAGAATGTAGCTGCATTGTTTGGGACTAGCTTTGTAGGTTGGTTTTGTGAAGTGCATTGCATGGCAGCACATTGCTACATTATTAAGGTGAAGCTGCAGGAGATAATAGTTGGAGAATGTTGGAGGGAAGAGAATCTGCACAGGCTTTCACAATGCATAACTAGTTGAGCCTCCAGCTCCTGGGTTTCTGTCAGGAGATCTGGTCAGCAGAATGCATTGGGATTACACAGAAGAATTTTGGTAGTGATTGCAGTTTGCAGTTGTACTTTAACTGCAAGGCTGTCTATGCTGTGTAAATAGCTGAGAGTGCTCTGAGGTAGCACGCTGGCCCTGACAGTGTGAGTGCTGTCTGGATTCACACTGTCTTGCAGCCTCTACAGTTTTCACAGCGGGTGAGGGAGAAGCTGGCAGGTCACTGCTGGTTTTTTTGCTAACCTCAAATTTAGCAGTAAGCTGCTCTTCAGAGCCTGTGTTTCCTTGTATTGCTGAACGTTCAGGCACTTAAACTTGCTTTGGATTCCCTTCCTCCTGGAGGGTATGCAGTGATGTGAAGTAGGAGCTGCCAGAGCAGTAGATAGTGCTTCCTCCTTCTAAAACCTGCCTGGTTTTCCCCTAGATATGATTGCCTGGCTTTTCCTGATATTTGATGTTTCTGTTTATACATTGGCTGGCTGTGGAGGAGGTTGCATATATGAAGCACAAGGGTTTGGCAGGAGTTGCTGGGCACATTGTGAGGGGAAGGTGAGCCTTTGAAGAGAGGTGGGTGCAGAGAAGGGAACATGACATGCCCAAGCTTTGTGCCAGCTTCTCTAAGCACAGATGAGCTCATGGGAATCCAGCTGGCTAAACTTGGGAGTTTATTTCCCTATTTCCCCTCCATGGGCAGCATGGATCTTCAGAGTCTTCCAGTCTGATGGTGGCTTCTTGGGTGCTGATAAATCTTTCCAGGCTGAGCAGAGGCTTCCCCTTGGTGGTTCAGAGCAGCTTTTGATTTCCGTGCTTCTGTGGCTGAATGCATGGAAGGGGTGTACAGCTTATCTGTGAGTTCTTTTTGGTGAAACCCTTTCTCTCCTTTTTCCAGGTGACTGTTTTTTGTGAGACAAGTGGTTTGCAACTCATGGCCTCCACGATGAGTACTGCAGTGTCGTGACACCAGGGGTCTTGGTAAGCTGCTTGTTGGAAAAACAAACATCTACAATATCTCCACGAATGCAGATCCATCTCTTTTGTCTATGCAGTTAAAGTTTGAGTTAATTTAAAGCCATCCAAATTGTAGGCTGCAAACAAGTGGGGTGGGGCTACATTTTCACCTGTTCTCACCTCCTCTTCTGAGCTTGTAATGATAGTGATGCAGTTACATGATCAACCACATCAGGGGGAAAATCCAGCTGAATAGAAATTTCGGTTGTTCTCCTTGGGTTAGTTCCCATTCAGATCTTTGCCCGATATGGTGAAAATGAGTAGCTAGCTGAACCATCCCATTTCTCTGCAACCTTTGCCTACCATACCTTAAAGCCATCCTGAAAATACAGCCTTGGATGTAGCTTTGCAAAATGTCTTGAAAAGTGGTTTGACCATTCACTGTCACTGACCCTACCTCTAATTTTAAAGCAATGATACAGGCTTTGCTATGGTAGGCAGACTCCAGCTGCAGAAATACATTTCTCTAGAGCTTTTCCATTATTGAACCCTAGATTCCCAGGCATATGTGTGTTAGAAGTGCATTGAGAAAAATCATGAGACATTCCATTTCACATTATAAAAGATGGTACATTCCCCGTGTGCAGAAATAAGAAGCTGAGGAAGTTGAGTTGCTGTTGTTCCTCCAATGAATATATTGATGTATCCTTTATAGCTCTCTCTGGTAAGAATAAATTTAAACTGAGATTGGAAAACACTGTTCCCTTGCACAGCACATCACTTTAATATATATGGAAGATGTGTATATAGAATAATAACGTTAAAAAATTGGAGGGTTCTCCTTCCCCCCCCCCCCGGGTGAAGTACTTGAAAGTTTGGTGATGTCAGGAATCCCATGATCCCATGTAGCCAGTTGATTGTGATTCTTCATGTTTTCTCATTGCACTGTGCAAGACTGGGACCCTTGAGATAATCTTGTAATAAAAGGTAACATAATGCATAAATATCCAAATGGAAAATCTGAGGATTAAGCAACCAGAGTACTTAAGTTCATCATGCAGGCATCTACGTCCTGCTGTAAGCATCAAGCTCTGCTCACTATTGTGCTGTTACTCCTGTTCTCATTTCTTTTAACCTGGAATTCACTGTATTTTCAGTCACACCTTCACCTTTAGTGAGGGTGCAGAAGTTTCACAGAGTTCCACTGGCTTTTACAGATGTGTCAATCTCTTGGAAAGCAGAGTTGGGTGCTGTTGATAATGTTACAGTTTTCTTTAATGAAACAGACATAGGAGCCAAATTTGCGTGCAAAGATGATACAATTTAGATATGTGTGAAGAGATTCTGTCTCCTCTTTACTGTATCTGTATAGAACCAGCTGTAATTGCAACATGATAGTAGGAGCAATAGGGATAGGGTAACTCCAACATTGTTGCCAAAATCAGTGGTATAACCAGCCAATAGCCCCAGAGAGGCATGTGGGTGCTCTGGAGTGTGTGGCTCAGGCTGGAGTTCATCTGATTATGCCTGATAAGAGGCCTTTAAAATGAGACATTTGCTGCAGAAACGTTCCCCACATTAATAGGTTCATGCAGCACAGTGGAGGTGAGAACAGGCAGTAGGATGACTTCTCTGACTCATTAAGGAGATGTGGGATAGGGAGGAGAATTTTTGTAGGTGATGCAGAACTTCACACAGCTACTGCAGTGTGGATCATGATAAAGTAGAGCAGCACAAAGTCACTAACGTGTGCAACAGCACAACTTCACAACTGTACCAATCTGGGGAACTGAAAAACCGTGGTGCTTAGTACTACCAGTTGCTGGTAACTCTGTTTGGCCAGAGGTGATCATAGAGTGCCCATGTCTTTTAATCCTCTGGTGTCATCAGCACATGAGCCAATTTTTTGTTTTGAAATGCAGTTTGAACAGTAGTTTCTTCATAAAATTCAAGACACTCCCATCCTAATAAGATTTATATTGTTTCATTTGGTATATGTGGGAAGAAACTACTTCTTTGGTGCTGAGAAGGAATATTGGGAATATTTACATTTGAATAATATTTAACTAGCAGTGCTTAATACATAAACAATAAATCTTGGTTAGATTCTAAATTAAGTGGATTTGCATCTGAGTAGGTGAGATGAACAGGAGAGATTTTGTTGAAACATAAACAAGACAGAAATTTGTTCCAAAATAATTTAGCCCAGAGCATGTAAATAGTAATGTTCAATAGTTTCCACCTCCAGAAACAGCTTTATGTGCCTTACTGCCTACGTCATGCGTATTGTTTCTTAGAAAGAAGCTGAAAAAGCAGCTGCTTTTTTTGTGCCCATTTTTTTAAAGCCTCAATAATGTGTGGTGTGTTGCTGAGCAAATTTAGCTGGGTACTACTCCAGTGCTTTTTTGACCTTTCTAATAGATATGATGAGTGACTAACCCCTCATGCTTTCAGAGTAATCTTACAGAGCAGTAACTTACAGGTGGTCAGGAAGGCATTTTATTTTATTTTTCTCCCTTTGTGTAACGCTTAGCACACATCATTGAACATGTGTCTGGGTATATTGGACCAAAGAGACAAAAGATTTAAGCAGAGTTTATGTTCTTAAGAAATATCAGATTATGGCCATTCACAGGGGAATTTTGGATAGCTTAGTCATGTTGGGGATTTGTACTTTTGGCTTCCTGCTGACTTTTGAAGTGTCTTTAATGTAGTGTTCAGATCCAAGGTGCTTCCCTGTTTTGTTGACTCCAGAATGATTTGCTTTGGACAAAGGGAAGATGGCCTCACTGCCTGTAAACTCAATGGCCAGCCTGGGCTGCCTCTGGTCTGAAATACACATCTGTCTTCTTGGGAATGGGGGAAGAAGTGCCATGCATAACTTCACAGCAGACACATCTGCTTAGGAAGTTCCTCATTGGTTTTCTGTTCTCTCCTTGTGGGGTGCTTTGCAGTGTGCCCTGGAGATGCGAGACTTCCCCTGGGCAGCAGGAGGCACGCATCTAGAGAATGCTGGAGCTGCAGGAGGGAAGTGCCCAGTGCAAAAGCAGCGAGGAGCAAAGAGGAAAAAGGCAAGCAGGCAGCCAGCACTGAGAGGAGCGGGTGGCAGGAAGCGCTTCGACGCTGCCTCTGGCGGCACACGCTCCCCAGAGGAACTTGACGAGAGCCCATCTGCGTGTGTGTGAGACTGTGAGCTCAGGATTTCTGTCAATGCATTCCAGTAACCCCAAAGTGAGGAACTCCCCGTCAGGCAACACACAGAGGTAAGGAGAAGAGCCTGCAGTCAGCTGCTGTGGGTTGGTGCACGTTGCCGTCCCTGCTCTGCTGCTGGATTAGCCCAGGGACTGTGGCAGTGTGGCTTCCTGGTCCCTCTGTGCTCCCATCAGCCTGCTGAGTACCTGAGCAGTGGCTGCACAGTGCTGGTGGTCTCCATGTTTGCAAGGCTCAGGATGAGCTGAAAGCTGTAAACCCAGGAGGCATGGGTTTTCTGTTCCTTGTGCTCTCCTCCCTTCTACCAGGTGCCTGGATAGGCAGCAGGAGAATAAACCTGCTGTTTCTACCTTGGTTTTTTTTTCCCTTTCCTCCTCTTCTAATTATCTGTTTCCTGAGAGACAGCCGGACATCAGAAGGTCTCTCTGTACTTTCACACAAAATGCTTTCTCCATATTATTGGCTTGAACAGCCTGGAGAACTGATCAGCTGAGCACTGAGATCCTCTGCATTAGTCGTCTGCCAGTGCAGCTGGGCAGCATTTCTTCTCCACTAATTTGGAAAGGGAAAAATCTGAAAGCAAAGCAGTGTCCAGGGACTTAGAATGGTTCTGATTGACAGCATTCTCGAGTTTGAGTTTTTACTCCTAGAGGTCATCTGTAGCTTAACAGTGTTTCAGAGGGAATGCTTCTGAGTCAGATGTCTGTCCAGAGGAGGGAACAGCTTGTGTGAGTCCCACAGTGAGGATGCTAGGAGGAGGATGCCTGTTGGAAGTGATAGTGATGATGCTAAAACACAATGCAGAAGATCCAGTAGCAATGGAGGGTGAGGAGGGAAGGGGTGCCTAATACCTGCAGAGGAGCAAAAGAGTTTTAGGATGCAATTTGCTGGATGGAAGAGGAATGAAAGACTCTGAGTCTCCTTTGGCAAACTGAGGAGGATTCATCTGCCCCATTTTGCAGGAGTGTGCTTGGAGATGGTATCCTTCACTTTCCTGATTCAGGGGCAGGTTGTAGCTGGTTTAATTGTTTTCACGGTCAGAGGTTTGTGTTTCTCTGGCAGCTCGCCCCGGTGGATGACGAATGCTGCAGCAATGCTGGGTTTTCCTTGTGCTCCCTGTAGAACTGGATAGGGAGGTGCAAGGGATGGGTTGGGGGGGGTCTGCTGATGAGAGCTGCAGTGTAGTTGGGGTCCAGGAGAATGGTGAGGGCAACTTTATAGTGCCTTGTTTGTTTACTCTGAGCTGGTCTTGGTGTGAGGTGCTTCTCTGTGCACATAGAAACCGTTGTCTTTATTGACAGAAGTGCCAGAGGTGGGTCCTCATGTGACAGCAGTTTCTGGGATCTGGCAGGTCTGTGGTTTGCCCTGGTGCCTTCTTGAGCAATGAGATTCCATCTTGGATAATAACCCTTTCAGGGCATGTTCAAAAAAGCACCTGCATGACTCTAAGCTTGCAGGCATTTTTTATTTGTCAGCAATTGTCTTAGCTTGTAAAGGCGACAGTGGTTGTTTCTGCTTCACTCTAATCTGTTCCTACAGGGCTGAATGAATCAATGGTGTGATTTGTCACTTTTTCCTTTTCTTTCTTTTTTTTTTCTCTCTCCCCAGTAGCCCCAAATCAAAGCAGGAGGTGATGGTCCGTCCCCCTACAGTGATGTCCCCGTCTGGCAACCCTCAGCTGGATTCCAAATTTTCCAACCAAGGCAAACAAGGGGGCTCCACCAGCCAATCCCAGCCCTCTCCCTGTGACCCCAAAAGTGGAGGTCACACCCCCAAAGTGCTCCCGGGCCCGGGTGGGAGTATGGGGCTGAAGAATGGGGCTGGAAATGGTGCCAAGGGGAAGGGGAAGAGAGAGAGGAGCATTTCAGCAGACTCCTTTGAACAGAGGGAAGCTGGGACTCCTAATGATGACCCAGAAATCAAAGGTACGTGTGCTAGGGTTCATGTGCAAGTGCAGACAATCAATCTGAGTCCTCTATGAGATGGAGAATTGCTCTGCAAGTATTAGTGAGACATTTTGTTTGTCTGGGGTTCTCAAAGTTCCAGCCAGTGAAATCTAAAGGTCTTGAAAGCAGGCAAAGAGGAGAGGTTGTCATAGCTGGCATTGGTAAATGTCTTGTTCACGCTCGGTTAGAGCCCAGAACTGACTCTGGTGGGAAAGTTCCTTTGTAACTCTTAAACTCCCCCAGAGGATTTATAAGTACAAATGCAACCTGTTGGTCTCCTTCTGGCCTTTGGCCTTTCAGGAACTGTTCTGTTGTAACTGGGCTTTTAACAATATGCAGGTCTGTTTTGTCAGCATAGATACATAACCCATAGCACCCTGACTGGTAACACAAGCCAGAGAGCTGGGATTTCTGTTCCTGGCTCCAGCATTGCCTCTGTGAGGCAGTGCAAAACCTGACCACATGTTCACTTGTCCATCTTTGCTAGGTCACCTAGCTAAGGTGGATGAGCAAAAGAAAAATTCAGGTTTTGCAGGAGTGTTTTCCTGAGGCAGATATATTTATGTTTGTTCCTACATAAAAGTGTAGTTTTCCTGCTTTTTTATGTGGTCATTAGAGAATTCAAAGAGATCGATTGTGAGAACTGCCACTTTCGTTGGAAAGGAACACAAGAGGAGCTTTCTCCCAGTGTTGCTTGAAGTACACCAAGGCTTTAGAGGAAACACATGTGGTGTAATAGAAGAATTGCCTTCAGTGATGCTTGAGGAAGAAGCAGGAAATTTCAGCAGAGAAAAAGCTCTGATCATTTTCCAGAATTGATTTGCAAAGAGATCCCAAAATAGTGATTCCCTTCTTTTCCCCTTTGTCCCTTTCCAGACTGCAATTCTGCTGATCATGTGAAGTCCCAGGAGTCTCAGCACACACCACACTCCATGACTCCTTCAAATGCTTCAGCCCCAAGGTCTTCCACACCTTCCCATGGTCTGACTGCCACTTTGGAGCCAGCAAGTGGGCAGAAGACTCCATCCAAAGTGGTTTACGTCTTTTCTACTGAGATGGCCAACAAGTAAGTAGGTAGCTGCTTGAATGTCTTCTGAGAGCAGGAATTGCATTTGTGCTCATCTTTTAAGAGATTATCAAGGGCACTTTCTGCATCAAGTAGCAAAAAGTCCTTACTTGTTTTGGGGATGCTGAAGAGGTTGGAGTGGACCATATCCCTGCCTTCTTTGCTCTGAGAAGTAATTGTTTCATTCTCTGAGGTATGGGTATATAATTTTTTTTGGCAAATAGTGGTGGATATTGTTTTGCAATCCATGCAATGAATAGAAGCCAGGATGGCTTAAACTGAGACATGAACCCTGAATGCTGATAAGTTTGTAGACGTAAGCATTTTTCTTTTGCTACTCATCTAGAGTGAAATATATGTGGCTAAATCTTTCTCCCTTTTGCTAGCTGAAAGATAGAAAGGAGGCCAGTTAAGAAAAATTGATTCTTGGTTTCAACTGGATGTGTGCATCTGCCTGTCTGTCTTTGCAGGGCTGCAGAAGCTGTGCTGAAGGGACAGGTGGAAACCATCGTGTCCTTTCATATCCAGAACATCTCAAACAGCAAGGCGGAACGAAACACTGTACCCTTGGTAGGGAATACCTGCATGGGGGTGAGGAGGGGAAATTCTAAATGTGCCTGTGTGTGGTTCAGAGAGATGGATGATTATTTACACTCTGAAATAAGTTTTAGCAAGACAGACAGTTGTCATTCAGACTGTCTGCAAATAAATGTCTTGGGTCATCCAAAGAAGAGTTAGAGTCTTGCAATATTTTGGTAGTGTATTTCCAACCTGTAGGTCATGCAGAACTAGCACAGACAAAAGGGGTCCCTGCAGTAATGCCTTGAGCAAAGTAGGTTTGTGCATTGCCAAGAGGCTGCTGTGTAATTGCTGCATGAAGGCAAATTCTGGGCTGGTGAGATTGAGATTGGGTGTTTTGTTTGCACTGCTGATTATGTGGCATGGCTGGAAGAAGAGCAAGTGACTGAGTGTGGCTTTCTCTTGCAGAATCCTCAGATCACTGCACTTCGGACTGAACCCAAGGCCCTGCCACAGCCCCAGCCCCCCGCTGCCCAGGACCAGAACCCTCCCCAGAACGCCAAAATGCAGCCGACTCCGCCCGTGTCAGCGCCAGTATCCAAACCCACCGGCCCCCCATGTCCCATAGATCAGGACAGTCCCAGTGTGGAAAGCAAAGTGATGTCTGTGGGCAGCCCTGCCAACTCTACCCCGTTGCAGACAGAAGGATTTGGGCAGAGTTCAACCCCCAATAATCGAGCGGTTAGCCCAGTTTCCCAAGGTAGCAATAGCTCTGCTGCAGACCCCAAAGGCCCTCCCCAGCAGGGGTCTGGTGGGGACCCATCCAGTTTGGGTGAGAACCCCGATGGACTGTCCCAGGAGCAGCTGGAGCACCGGGAACGCTCGTTGCAGACCCTGAGGGACATCCAGCGCATGCTCTTCCCTGATGAGAAGGAGTTTGCAGGAGGGCAGAGTGGGGGGCCACCCCCAAATGCTGGGGTGCTAGATGGTCCCCAAAAGAAACCTGAAGGGCCGATACAGGCTATGATGGCTCAATCCCAAAGTTTAGGCAAAGGGTCGGGGTCTCGGACAGATGGAGGGGCTCCGTTTGGCCCTCAAGGACACAGGGACATGCCTTTTTCCCCAGATGAAATGGGGCCACCACCAATGAACTCCCAGTCAGGAGCCATAGGCCCAGACCACCTGGACCACATGACTCCTGAGCAGGTGGCCTGGCTCAAGCTGCAGCAGGAGTTTTATGAGGAGAAGAGAAGGAAGCAAGAGCAGGTGGTTGTGCAGCAGTGTTCCCTGCAGGACATGATGGTCCACCAGCACGGGCCTCGTGGGGTGGTCCGAGGTCCTCCCCCTCCCTACCAGATGACCCCTGGTGAGGGCTGGGGACCTGGGGGTCCAGAGCCCTTCCCTGAAGGCATGAACATGTCCCACTCTCTGCCCCCCAGGGGCATGGCCCCTCATCCCAACGTGCCCGGGAGCCAGATGCGCCTGCCTGGTTTTGCAGGAATGATGAATCCTGACATGGAAGGCCCCAATGTCCCAAATCCCGCCTCACGGCCCGGGCTTTCAGGAGTTAGTTGGCCAGATGATGTGCCAAAAATCCCAGATGGGCGAAACTTCCCTCCTGGTCAGGGTGTCTTCAGTGGCCCTGGCCGAGGGGAACGGTTCCCCAATCCGCAGGGCCTGCCTGAAGAGCTCTATCAGCAGCAGCTGGCTGAGAAACAGATGGGCCTTCCTCCTGGTCTGAACATGGAAGGCATCAGGCCCGGCATGGAGATCAACAGAATGATGCCCTCCCAGAGACACATGGAGCCTGGGAACAACCCCATCTTCCCTCGCATGCCGGTAGAAGGACCGATGAGCCCGTCGAGGGGGGACTTCCCAAAAGGAATGCCCCCACAAATGGCTTCTAGCAGGGAGCTGGAGTTTGGGATGGGCCCTGGCAGCATGAAGGGGGACATGGGCATGAATGTCAGCATGGGCTCCAACCCACCCCTGGTCCCTCAGAAGCTGAGGGAGGCAGGAGTCGGGCCGGAAGAGATGATGAAGCTGCGCCCCGGCGTGTCGGAGATGCTCTCCTCTCAGCAGAAGATGGTGCCGCTGCCGTTTGGGGAGCACCCGCAGCAGGAGTATGGCATGGGTCCCAGGCCTTTCCTTCCCATGTCTCAGGGCCCGGGAGTCGGCCTGCGGAATCTCAGAGAACAGATGGGGCCTGACCAAAGGACTAACAACCGGCTCAGCCACATGCCGCCACTACCTCTCAATCCCACCAGTAACCCGAATAGCCTCAACACTGCTCCCCCTGCACAGCGCAGCCTCGGCCGCAAGCCCTTGGATATCTCTGCGGCTGGCCAGGTGCACTCGCCGGGAATCAACCCCCTCAAGTCCCCCACCATGCGCCAGGTCCAGTCTCCCATGATGGGGTCTCCCTCGGGGAACCTCAAGTCCCCTCAGACGCCCTCCCAGCTGGCAGGAATGCTCGCGGGCCCCACTGCCGTAGCTGCTGCTGCCTCCATTAAATCCCCCCCTGTCTTGGGGTCTGCTGCTGCCTCTCCTGTCCACCTCAAGTCTCCGTCTCTCCCCGCACCTTCTCCTGGATGGACTTCATCTCCAAAGCCTCCTTTGCAGAGCCCTGGCATTCCCCCGAACCACAAGGCGTCTCTAACCATGTCTTCTCCAGCCATGCTGGGGAACGTGGAGTCGGGTGAGTGCTGCCTCTGCTAGCCAGACTTGGTGCTTTGGTTCGTGTTGGGTCATCCAAGATGTGCAGCAAAGGGAGGGAGGAGGGCTCCTGCAGCAGGTTAAGAGCTGGATGGCCCTTTCCCTATTTGAGGGGGGCTGTGCTGAGGGTTTGGTGGGTGAGGGCTTCTCCTCTTCCTGTTGTATTTGTGGGTTTGCACCCTGCCTCCCATGTGTTGAGCTCAGGGCTGATCACTCTGAGGATGTAAAAGCAAAAGGATGGGGTTAAGAGGTGTGAAAAGATATGGAGAATTGATGGGGGAAATCTCTCCTTGGAAGGGTCTTGTGATGTTCTTCCATAGCTCATAGTCATTGTATCTCAATGGAGAAGATCCTCTTGATGTTATTAAAGCACTGTGGTATAAAAGGTTCCTACAAAAACATGCAGAGCACTTAACCAGCTGTGTATCTAGACACAGTCAGGAATGGTTGGTCATTGGTAGGTTTACATTGCAGACAGGAAGTTGTGATTCAGTTACTCAGACTTCAAGCTTTTTGGAGTGATCTAACCACTGCTGTACATAACATTTGGTTACATGCTGAGCCGTGCTGTGCCCGGGACTTCGGGGTCCCGCTGCTAGCACACCTCTGCACTCACCTTCTCAAAGCTCACCCGCCCTTCAGTCCAGGCTTCCAGAGCAGCCTGGGCTGGGCAGCCTTCCCGCCCGGGAAATTCTCCTGGCTGGGAAAGTGGAGCCCTTTGCCCACGTTGCCCTCTAGTGCTGCCGCGGGTAACGGCGGGGACCGGGACCGGGACGTGCCTGTGGGGTCGGCGGCTCGGGAGGGCACCAAAGTGCTTCAGTCTGTGCCTTACTTAGTGCTTAATGAATGCTTTGACATGCAGCTCTTCCAAACCATGGATCTTTTGGCATTGCAGTTTTTTTGTATTCTCTATTCTCATTTCCTCTTTTGGTTGGGAGGGGCTGAGGAACGTGCAGTGAATTTTCAGTGAGAGTGCAGCTTCAGTTTAGCGTCTGCACATTGGTCTGGGTGGTGTAAAATTCATCAGTGAAGAACAAAGGAGATTGGAAGTATAGTTAAGTTATTTCTAGTTTTGTGAGAGGAAAGGATGACATTAAGCTAATAGGTGCAGAGAATCTTTCTTTCACTGGAATAAGCAGCTAATATCTCTATATATGAAACAAGAAATGCAATGTAAACAGGGAGTTTTACTTGTAGCTCCTGATGCAGCTTGTCACAAATGTGCTTGCATGTCTCAGCATAATATCTGCTACAGCTTGCCTTGTGCTGCCTGTGTCTTTTTTCATTTTAGGTTTTGGTTTTTATAGTTAGCTCTGGTACCTAAGTCTGTCTTCAGTGTATGAAAATTGAATAGTAAGATTTTCAGACTAAACTGGTAATTCTTCATGTGGATTTGTGGAGGCTCAAGGTAGTTCTAGTTAGAAACGTTATGCAGTAGAATAACAGATTAATCAACTTGACCAATAGGCTTATTTTTCTGGTTACCTTTCATAATCATTGACTGTATTAGTCATGTCAAGTCTTGCAATAAGAAAGATTCCTAGGTTTTGAGATTTCTAAGGGAAAAGAGTTTGATTTAAGGAAAACAGTAAGAAGGAGAAAAATTTAAAATAATTCTCTTTTTCTTTTCTTTTTTTTCCTAAGGTGGTCCACCTCCTTCCACAGTCAGCCAGTCTGCTCCTGCGACTCTCCCTGGAAATCTTCCCTCTAGCAGTCCTTACACAATGCCTCCAGAGCCAACCCTGTCCCAGAATCCCCTCTCCATTATGATGTCCAGGATGTCCAAATTTGCCATGCCCAGCTCTACGCCGCTCTATCATGATGCCATCAAAACTGTGGCCAGCTCGGATGACGACTCCCCTCCAGCGCGCTCCCCAAACTTGCCACCTATGAACAGTGTACCAGGTAAGAAAATCAAAGGCACATAAGCACAAGGCATCAGGGTGATTTCATGGAAATCTCATCAAATGAAGACAGTGAGATGGGAAAAAACTTGAGGAATATGTAGCCATGGGTTGTTTTTGAGGAAACATTTACAGTTCTCTGAGATGGAAATTCTCCTTGCAACTGTTTTTTTCTGTCCAGAAAGTGTGCCATCTTCAGAAGGTGTCTAACATGGAAAGCACTTGTGTGTGGGAGAGATTGTCCCTCAGGCAGACTGGAATTGTTTGTGTGAATGAAGGCTGCTCATGGGATTAAGGGTCGGACCTACAATGTGTTATCCAGAGGAGACTTTACCTCTCCTGTCTTGAGGCAGTGCCATAGAAGCTTCACTGTTTTTGAGGGGCTTGTTTGGACACTGAATCATCAAAAACATAAAAGTAGGCTGTAGCACCTCCACCCTATTGAATTAATATTGAAAAAGGGGATGAGTGGATGTTTCAAGAGAGTGGCAATTGGTAATGAATTCTTGATGAGTTTACCTGTAGCTTTGCAGTGTGTTTCACACAGTAATGGCAGAATATATCTGGGGAAATCTGGCTAATTGCATAAGTTCATGATGGTAACTCATTAACCTCATTGATCAGTGCCTCTTAGTCTTATGAAGGTTACCTGACTTATCACTGCTGAGTTTTGAAAGGAGTTCTGGTCGCTTCCCAGTGGACAAGTGTCCATATGCTGATAATCGGTCACAGACATGTTTGCTACTGCCTGTGTCATCCAGACTGCCAGGGAGGTAGTAAAAGTATGGTTTGGATTGAAATCCTACTTATGGAGCAGGCTTTTGTCACTGATAGGGCAGTGACAAGCTTAGGGAAGTAGCTGTTTGAGTGGCATCGAATTTCTGGTCAAACTAACAATTTTCAAAGCCACTGCTGATGGTTTTTCACTAGCACTGTTTTTTTTGTGTGTGTGCAGACTTGGTAACCTTGCAGAAAGCTCTCTGACGGCTTTATTGATTATTGCTGGTTGTTGTCTAAATGTGATTCCTTGTTTCTTCCCTAGGAATGGGCATTAATTCTCAGAATCCTCGAATTTCAGGTCCAAACCCAGTGGGTCCAATGCCAACCCTTAGCCCAATGGGAATGACCCAGCCTCTTTCCCATAACAACCAGATGCCCTCTCCAAATGCTATGGGACCCAATATACCTCCTCACGGGGTCCCCGTGGGACCTGGCCTGATGTCACACAACCCAATGATGGGGCATGGCTCCCAGGAGTCTCCAATGGTACCTCAAGGACGCCTGGGCTTCCCACAGGGGTTCGCTCCCGTACAGTCCCCTCCACAGCAGGTGCCATTTCCACACAACGGGCCCAGCGGTGGACAGGGCAACTTCCCAGCAGGAATGGGCTTCCACGGAGAAGGACCTCTGGGGCGTCCTACCAACCTGCCCCAAAGTTCGACAGATCCAGCACTTTGCAAGACTGGAGGCCCTGGCGGTCCAGAATCCTTCACTGTTCTCGGAAACAACATGCCTTCGGTTTTCACCGATCCAGAGCTGCAGGAGGTGATCCGTCCCGGAGCCACGGGAATACCCGAGTTTGACCTGTCCAGGATTATCCCGTCCGAGAAGCCCAGCCAGACACTACAGTATTTCCCTCGCGGGGAGGTGCCGGGCCGCAAGCAGCCGCAGGGTCCCGGGCCTGGCTTCTCCCACATGCAGGGGATGATAGGAGAGCAGACCCCGAGGATGGGACTAACATTGCCCGGCATGGGGGGCCCCGGGCCGGTGGGAACTCCGGATATCCCCCTGGGCACGGCTCCGTCCATGCCCGGTCACAACCCGATGAGGCCGCCGGCCTTCCTGCAGCAGGGCATGATGGGGCCGCACCACCGCATGATGTCACCAGCACAGCCCGCCATGCCCGGCCAGCCCGCGCTCATGAGCAACCCCGTGGCCGCCGTGGGCATGATCCCGGGCAAGGACCGAGCCCCCGCCGGGCTCTACAGCCACCCGGGCCCCGTGGGGTCGCCCGGCATGATGATGTCGATGCAGGGCATGATGGGACCCCAACAAAACATCATGATTCCCCCCCAGATGAGGCCCCGAGGTATGGCTGCTGATGTTGGCATGGGAGGATTTAGCCAAGGCCCTGGAAACCCAGGGAACATGATGTTTTAAGCTGCTACCATAAGACTGGATGTTCTGATCCTTGTCAAGATGAGATTCCAAGTCCTGAGGGCTTTTTTGGGAGCTTCAGGAGTACAGTTTGGCCATGCAATAGGTGAAAAGAGACCAGAGGATGCTTTGGGAAATCTCGAATGTATGGAATTACCTGAAAAAAAAAAAAAATTCATTTTAACAGGTTGTTTTTTTTTTAAGATTTATTTTTTAAAAATTATTTTTGTGGACTTGGGTATCCCGTGACGGCACCTGCTTTGAGAATCTGTAGCTGTATTTTGAGAATTGCCATTTGTCACAAGTTGCACCATTCTCTGTATGTTTACGTCCTTCGGACTGGCTTCTCCCAGGACTCTCGGTTATTTTTGGGGTTTTTTGTGTACTGTACTATATTGTAAAAGGGATTTTAGCAGAGACTTTAGTCTTTGGGGTGAGAGGAGAATGGGATTCTAGGCTGTTTACTTTAGGTGGAGAATCCATCTTCAGAACTTCGGACTATTTTCCTTCAACTCCAATGTATAGAAAAACCAAACTACGACCTCAGAGCAGAGTATTAATGAAAAGCACAAAAAGGAACTTAAGTTCAGTGAGGGGAATCTTTTAAAAGAAATAAATAATAAGTTAAGGACATATTTTTCAAATTATGGCGTGCTGTCCAGCACCTTCTGTCTCTCCCTCCCACTCTTTATTAAATAGGCTTCTCTCTCTCTCCGTCCCCTTCTGTCTCCTCCTATGGCAGCTGCAATACATTGTGTTATTTTGGGGAGTAAATCTAGGAGAGCCTCTCCTCACGTGGGGACTCTTCCCACTTTTAGGAAGGGGCTGGACTTGGACACTGTTACATCCTACAGTAGTCTCTCTCACTGTTTCCTATTCTCCTTTTCTTAGAAACCCCAAGTGATTTTATTAATGTGGGAGTGGAACAGACACTAAAAGTTATCCAGGATTTTTTTTTGTGGTTATTTTTTTTTCCTCCCCAGCGTAAAACGTTCTGTGTAACCTCCATTAAATTTGGTACAAAACCACTCGCCAGGGCTGTGGTGTCAGAAAAATAAAATATATTGTTTCTTACAAAAATGAACTGTCTCCTTTATCCAGTCCAGTTGTTTCTGTCTAGATCAATCAGCTGGCCAGATGCTCTTCCTTGTGATCACAGCCAGTCTAGAGGCCAGGTGGGCTAAATTTTGACAGCTCCTAAAAGTCTGGTCAATAGGCAGCTGTGTTCTCCTTTTGAGGCAATTCTGTTAACTTAATCCTGACCTGAGCTTGTTTTCCCTTGGAGTGAGGTCTTATTTCAGAGCACCCCAGGAACTATACTTACAGACTTGCTCAATTTGTTGAGGGTCAAGGAACAGATGGAACTTTGTCTCCGTCACTTCCTCCTGGAGAGTGTTTGCAGCACTGCAAGGTGCACGGGTTTGAGCTCCCCCTGAGCAGCAGTGTCAGTCTGCCCAGGCACTGGGATTGTGTCCCTCTCTGGGCACTCTGGGTTGGGTCAGGTCTCTGACTGCCAGCACTGAGAGCCTGAGATGCTGGGGAAGGATGAACTTTAATAACAAAGGTGAGAGAGAAATTGTCAGTGAGCAGATTTTTATCAAGAAAGCCCTGCTGAGTAAATTGTTGCTTTGCCACAGTTCTCATTGCTTCCTAATCCCCTGTCTTTTCAAACTTGCCTTTTGAGAGGATTTCAGCAAGGAGGTTTTATGGTCCTGCTTATGAGGAGTGAAAGGATGGATGACAAAACATGGATTGGGAGTTGAGCCCTGCTCCTGGAGAATACCAGCATGAGCCAGATATGGATCTGTAGGCCAGAGTGTGGGCTCTGTGGCTGGCTATTCTCTGGTCCCCCAGCACTGTATATGGAGTGGGTAATCTGTTCTTCCTTCCACACACTGCTACTTAAAACTATTTCAATGAGTAGTTTCTTCAGAGGGCTGGCCATTAGTGTGAATATTCACGTGGAGAATCAGTATTTTTAACATGCTTGTGTGTGAGAATTTTTTAGAGTTAACTGATCCTTAACAGGTGGAAAAAGAATTCCTCTTGGTGGCTGTTTTACTAAACTTTTGTTGCTGGTGTTATAAAATGAGTGAAGCCATGCAATGTTGGAGGCACGCAAGCCTCAGAGCCTTCTGTTGTCTGCTTCCAAATTCACCTTTGTGCTGTCATGCAAATTTACGATGATTTTGGGTGAGAATTACTATTTTGACAAAGTGTAGGATGTCTGTTGTGGTGCTTCCCTCTGACAAGACAGGCAGCGTGAAGCACGGGCTTGTCAAGATTTTGGAAAGAGATGACAATGACACAGTAAGTGTTATTTCTGTAGAGTGGAATTACCTCTTCTTTAAGCGGTTGCACAGCTCCCTTTTGAGGACCTTGCATGGGAATTGTTACAATGCAACCTTTTTAAGTGTTGCCACTTCTGCCATCACTCCTGACTGTTTTTACCATGTTGAACAAAGCAAAGTTCTTGATCGACATAGAAATGAACAGAAGGTTTTGGGATTTTTTTAAACTGTCGTAGGGCCTCCTATGCCTGTTAAGGTTTTGAATAGCAAAGGATTTGAGGTGGCTGTGACTTATTCTAGGAAAATTAGCAAAGGAAATTCACTGTTTCAAAGCCACTGAACAGTGAGAGGATACATTTTAAACATACTGTATAATTAAAGTTCCTTCTGTGTCTAATTTATAATGCTGGCATTTGGTATCTTAATAAGATTTTTCCTACAGAAAGTGCAGAAGATGTGGATTCTCCTGAGTCCACATAGGTGCACTCGACTTCAGTGTTTGCACCAGCAGATGAACAAGAGTTGCTAAGGTCTTAACTGGCTCCAGTTGTGAAAATGACTGTGTAGATGTATGTAGATGAACTTTGTTTTGCTCTGATTCCATTTCTTCCCTTTTTGCTTTGCAAATGGAAAAGCTTTCTAGCTGTCAGCCTTGTGGATTCACCTGAGGATCTCTAAGTCAGGATCTGTTCTCTCCTGCTTATCAATAGTAACTGTGACTCAGCTTTGGTAGTCATGGTACAGTTGAAGATGGAAAGTGGGTTGCCATTTTTAGTTTTCTTCCCTCCCCCTCCCATTTTTTTTTTAAGCTTTCAAATCATCCTCCTCCACCTTTGTTTGAAAGAATGAAATAGACTTTATTCATACATGCTTGGCTGCTCTTCCTCTCTAGTAACATGGGAGGAAACAGTCTGCTGTTCAAATTATCTCATCCCAGATGGCTGCGCAGCCGGAGTGTGGAGAGACTTAAAAGGTAAACCCAGCAGATGGTGAACTTCTGAAACGCCAAGTAATGTGCCTGCTAAATCAAAAGTTTAAAATATTTGAAATCTGTTTGTTTTAAATTAGTAGACTTGCACTCAGGTCATCTGTGAAGTACACGGGCAGTTTTAAGCGCCATCCAAATAAACTGGAGATTCGTACCTGTATCATGGACCAGCCAATCTGCCAAAGAAGATGACAGCAAGGAGCCAGCCTTAGAAGTTTAGTCCTGACATCTTTGGGGTGTCTAATGGGTCACATTTTGGAAGACAGACCTATGTGTGGAGATCTGATCTGCATCAGTCTTGGTTGGGATTTGAATGCTGGCAGTGCTTCTGGTACAACACATGTGTCCTGATTGAGAGTAGATGTGGGTGCCCAAATCTTTCTGAGGGTAAGTTGAAATGCCCCATTTTTTGTTCCCCCAGTGTCAGGACTGTTATAAATAGGGGATATGCAGGGCTTAATTTTGAGGTGCTTTGTGTGCTCTCTGCTGTGCTGGTTTTCACTCGGGTGGCAGGACAGGCTACATTTTATTGGTGGTGTGTGGTGGTGTTCACAGGGATCCCAGGATGAGGGAAGAGATGGGAGTCTTGACTCCATGTTTCAGAAGGCTGATTTATTATTTTATTATATATTATATTAAGAGAAAATTGTATATTAAAACTATACTAAAAGAATAGAAGAAAGGATTTCATCAGAAAGGAAGGAAAGGAAAAAGAATAATAAAATCTTGTGATTGCTCACAGCCTCGACACAGGTGGCTGTCACTGGTCATCAGGTAAAAACAATTTCACATGCTGGGTAAACAATTCTCCAAATCACATTCCAAAGTAGCAAAACATGGAGAAGCTGAAGCTTCTCAGATTCTCAGGAGAAAAGATCCTAATGAAAGGATTTTTCAGAAAATGTCTGACAGTGGTGTCCTTCTTCAGTCATGATGGTGAATGGTTTCCTTGTGCAGCCTTACCAGGCTGCTGGCTGAAACATGTTCCCTAATGTGACACTTCTGGAGGAAAAATGATCCATGTTTGATATAGGCCTGTATTTACTAAAATGTACTTTACTTTGTTAGTTGGTAGTAATTTTTAACCTAAAATAGTTAATGACACAGAAAAAAAGTGATGCTGTTTTGTTTGGGATACTGGGAAATTGTTGATTTCTGAGAATTTTTATTCCACATTCTCAGGAATGCCTCAGCTCTTCCATGCTGTGTTTGCAATACAGTAGCTCCCACTTAGCTGTGTCTTTTGGTATTAAAACTTTTCCACTGTCCAACCAATCCTCTTCTGAAATGATCATTTACACTAGTTGTGGTCAGAAATAACTCCTCCTTCATCCTGTGGGCTACAACTACCATGGAAGAGATGGACCATTGCCTGGCCCAACCACTTTGACACTGAGGGCAAAGGTAAGGCTAGAACAGGGCAGAGGCGGCACTGCAGAAACCCTGCAAGAGACAGTGAAGTAAGCTGTTCCCAGTGGTGCCTTCCTCCAAGCCACTGGCCTGCTTTTCTCAGGTCTTCTGCTGTTACTGAAATTAGTGTTACCCTGCCTAGAGTGATAGGAGGATCTTAATTGTGTAAAAGCAGTGCCCTCTTGAGCAACTTGTGCTTCTGAGTGCTCTGGCTTGTGGCTGTGTTGCAACTTTTTACCTTGCTGCTGGTCAGTTTTGTTGGGGATGCTCCTAGTTATTATTTAAGAATAGGTATGTGAATTCCCCTTTGGTATGGCCAAAGTTCCTGATGCCTTTTTCCAAGCAGTTCATGCCTCACAAATAACTTGCAATTGTAGACCTAGTATTTTCGTCACTGTTCCCTAAATACTTGAAACTGTGTATAAGAGGGAGCTTGATTAGAGCAGAACACACTGTTCTTAAGAAGGGGTAGGCATTGATTTTTATGTAGTGGCATTATGGTTTCAGGCTGTACAAAAACTTGATGGAAAATAACAGTGTTGTGTTTGCTTTTTTGACAGCCTCTAATAGCAGTTCAGTGACACCTCCAGCAATGTATTTAGCATTCAAATTATTCTGTTCGCTGTGCGTGGTGTCAACATGCAATTGTGGTGGGGGCAGGCTAATGAAAGGGTAGGGGTAAATCCAGCCCATTCTTCTTAGGGAAAAGGTGCTCTAGTGCCTCCATCACATACCTGTCAATGGCTTACATTAAGTGATTTTTTCACTAAGTGAGAAGAGGTAACACAGAACCTAAATTGCAGGGCCATTTTAATAAATGGTCCCCCTGTTTTAACCTCTGCCAATCCCAAGGGATGTAGGGACCACGTTTTATTTACTTCTGTAAAAGCGGAGATCTTTTTCAATGAAATAGTCAGTGAGATGGAGTGCGCCCTCAGCAGGTTTGCAGAGGACACAAAGTCAAGTGGTGCCGTTGACGCAAGAGAAGGACCTGGACAAACTTGAGAAGTGAGACTGTGAGAACCTAGTGAGGTTCAACAAGTCCCAGTACATGGTGCTGCACCTGGCTCAGGGCAATCCCACACATGAGACCAGCCTAGGAGAAGTCATTGAGAGCAGCCCTGTGGAGAAGCACTTGGGAATTGTGGTGGATGAAAAGCTGGACATGAGCCAGCACTGTGTGCTTGCACCCCAAAAAGCCAACCATGTTCTGGGCTGCATCCAAAGCCTTGTGGATAGCAGGTCAAGAAGGGGATTCTGCCCCTCTGCTCTGGTGAGACCCCACTGCAGTGCTGCATCCAGCTCTGGGGCACCCAGCACAAGAAAGATTTGGACCTGTACAGATCAGTTCAGAGGAGGCCACAAAGATTATCAGAGAACTAGATAACTTCTGTTTTGAAAACAGGCTGAGAGAGTTGGAGCTGCTAAGCCTGGAAAAGAGAAGGCTCCAGAAGGACTTTAGAGCAGCCTAATGGGGGACTTACAAGAAATAGAGAGTGACTTTTTGCATGGGCAGACAGTGATAGGAAAAGGGAGAACAGTTTTAAACTAAAGAGGAGAGATTTAGGTTAAATTCTTTATTGTGAGAGTGGTAAGGCACTGGCACAGATTGCTCAGAGAAGCTATGGATGCTCCATCCCTGAAAGTGTTTAAGACCAGGTAGGATGGAACTTTGAGCTGCTCAAGTGGATGGCATCCCTGCCCATGGCAGGGGGTTGGGACTATATGATCTTTAAGGTCCCTTCCAACCCAAACCATTCTGGTTTTATGACTTTGGCAACATTGTGATTCTTACAGGAAAAGCTGTCATCTCAGCCAGAAGTAGTGCTGTTGGTTAGTGCTGTATTCCTATTTCAGCAAGGGCAAAATAGGTCACTGCTGCCCAAAGCTGAAGTCGATAGCAGCTCCCCAGACTTCCTTGTTTAAAGCACATTGAGCAGAGTTCACCAAGATTGTGTGTTCTTGTACTTGGCCCACTGTGGTTGTTCTGCATGTTCATGGCAGAATTTCCATAATTAGAGGAGTGCAGGGAAGAGGTTGTTTGGAGGCTTGCTGTCCCTTTGGAGATGTTTCCTGTGCACGAAAATGCCCTCAAGAAGATGGGGTAGCTAAATGCTGTGCAATTAGGGAGGCTCATCTATCTGCAGAAAGCAACCCTCCAAAATGCCAAAAGAAAGGGAAAGGCACAATGGCTTCTGCAGTTTACCAAACATAAAATCAATGTTATGTCAAAGCTTTCGAGGCTGGTAGCACAGAGCAAGCTG
The DNA here is from genome assembly GCF_027579445.1 of Ammospiza nelsoni. Lineage (NCBI taxonomy): Eukaryota > Metazoa > Chordata > Aves > Passeriformes > Passerellidae > Ammospiza > Ammospiza nelsoni. Next base: position 5,579,110 of record NC_080634.1, read on the forward strand.
GGCTTCATCCCACAGTCCCAGCATATGAGGAAGAGGCATGTTTTGTCAATATTCCTGATACAGATGGGCAATTTTAAATGGTCTGTTCTCACCCTCGCTGTTTTCAGCCTCTCCCTGCTTTTGTGTGGTCACCTCAGAAGTAAACTCGAGCCATTCTGTCACGTGGCTTCTTTCAGCCTGCTGCTAACAGTGTAAAGTGACACTGTGCCACCCTGTGTCTGGTAGGAAAATGTCCCCTCATCTAAAATACATTTGCAATAGAGAAGGCTAGCAAGGACATAAAGAAAAATAGTCGAAGATTGTGACAATAAATTGTGACTAACTTTAATTTATAACTAATTATGAGTTAGTTTTTCAACTCCTGTCCACTTTGCAGCACAGACTGCTGTACTTCTCTGGAGTGAGTGAGTACCGTGAAATAACTTCCAAAAATTCTTCGAGTGGGCAGAGACCTGTTTTACAGCCTTTCACCACTTTCTCCTGCAAGGCAAAGAGACAGAATCACAGATGTTGTGCACTGCCAAAGCCCTTTTTTGCTGCACGGTGGAACCACAAGCCCAAGATTTGCAGGAGGGACGTGCCATGGGATCTCACCTCTCCCTGGTAGGTCATGCGCACAAACCACTCCTTGGTGCGCCGGTGCTGGTACAGTTCCAGGGCCACATCAGCAGCATAAGGTGGCCACTTGTTATCAAAGGTGCCCAGTGCCAGCAGGAGAGGAATAAGAGTGGAGTCATGAGAAGCGTAGAGGAAGAGCTTTCTGGAAAAAAAACAAAAACAGGAAAAGACAGACCTGGAATGTCAGTTGTGTTCCTCCATGGATAGGCAGTAGCACTCCTGCTTTTTTAGCAGGTGAGCACTCCTTTTAATCCCACACATTCAATGTCTTTCTGAACCAGTTTTTCACAGTGCCATCAAGTTAGAATTTATAATGATTAGAGGACGAGTTCTGTGCTGTACCTGGCCTTTTCAGCTGGATTTGAGGGATTTACTGCTGCTTTAATGTTCTTCTCCAAAGTATTGAGCAGGAGGCCAATGCTCATCTGAAGCATTTCTCTAGAAAAGAAGCAGAAATAAATTTACTAGTTTTCAAACTTTCACACAATTACACATGAAAACTTGAGAACCTGCTTTTCTCTTATGATTTGATCACCTGCACTGAGTGTAGCTGAGAACTATTAAATGCAATTAATATGGCCAGTTTTTAGTTCATCTGTTGTGCAGTCACCACTCTAATGTGACTGCAGAATGGGAGAAGAGATGTCTTAACAATAGTCTCATGAGGTGTGGCCATGTAAATGACAATCTAGAAACTCTTTGATTGTTCTCTAGGCTGTTTTGTTTCCCTGGTATGGTTTTTGAGTAATCTAGGGAAGATGACTGCTGCAAAACAGCAGCTGAAGTGGTTGGGGTCTTTGAGGAGGGGCAGGATTCAAGAAAGTGGCTGTTACATTTAAAAAGTAGTTTTTATCCTCTTATTAAAGAAAAGAGATTATACAATATCTGGTGGGAAGAAACTCCCTCTACCTAATGAATACATCAGTGGAAATGGAAGATGTGTGTGACTAACTCTCCTGGGTGTTGTGGCAATGGGGTAAATCAGTCTTTCATTACCTGAGATCTCTAATACATGGTAAAGAAAAGACAGTCCTGTACTACCACCTGAGAAGAGCCAGTGAATGTGGCAGCTGCAAATGAATCTGAAAGGAAAATGACTGCTAGGCTAGCAACTCAGCCAGCCTTTACAAACAACTGTGGAGGAGGTAATTAGCTGCACGTAGCAGCAGATTCTCTCTGCATGTAGTTACATGTGTGCAGGGCCTGGCATCACTTTTTCCGCTAGCGCCAGCGCTTCTCAGCCAAGCTGTGCAGGTGCCATCCCTGGGAAAAGCTTCCCAGGCTGGAATTTGGACTGTACTTGTGCAACTGCAAGGGCAGCCTCAGGGCATGGGCTGGAAGCATCTCCTCTTTGCTTCTGCTTTTGCCACTGGTTCACTTAAACCTCGGTGGCAACTGAGGCCTTCACTGCCTACCTCAGCGTGCAGTCCTTTTTCCTAGGGCTCAAGGTGCTGAACTTTACCTTGAGATGGCTGAGGCACAAAACTCATGGGTGGGCTCTGGTGGGGGAATGCAGCAGATGGGAAAGCATTTCTGTCTGCTGAAGTAAGCTGGTTTAGCACATCCACCCTAGGTAAGACAGCCACTGAGGCCAGAGGCATGGACACAGGCAATCACCTGGAACAAGTGTCTCCCAGAACAAAAAGCATGGAGTCAACACATCGGCGTTCCACCGTCGGCTGGAAGTTCTTCAGCGCAGGGAAGCTTGGCATATTGTGTGCCTGGAAGGAGGAATGCAGCAGAGTGGTAGGGTTTGACCCTTTCTGAACCCAGCCTGAAGACACATGGAGGGCTGCCCACAGAAAACAGCTGCCTGTGTCACACCATTTGTACTACAGTATTGTACTACGATACTCATGAGGATTTTTAGGATGGTTTTAAACATACAGACTTGCTCTGTGCACCAAAAGGACGGATGTTTGTTCTTTAGGATCCAATTCCATGGGGAGTGTAACACATTGAGCCATTTCAGCTGGCAGACTAGTTATCATTAGCTCCAGCAAAAAAGAGGCACTAAGGAGGGGTAGAAATGTGTCCAGCTTCCTTCCAGCAGCAGCAGCAGTCTGGCTCACAGGCAGTGTGCTGGAACTGGCATTAAGATGACTGTTAGGTGCTGAGTGCCAGAAAAGGGAAAGCACTTTATAATGGGGAAGCAAGGCCCAACGTCTCTATTAGCTCTACATTACACTTGAAAGAAATACTTAAGAGGTCTGGAGGCTTGCTGTCCCTGGATTTCAAGGTAAGAACAAAAATACTGGAGACAAGTCTTCATCCATCCCACAGCAAGGGTGACCCCACAACCCCTTTTTCTAAAGGCCTTGCTATTTCTAGAAGCATTCTGGGTTGCACAGAAAGCTGCTGGAGTGCACATTAGTATCTGTGGGTGCTGGCACTGTGATTTCCTCCATGTACGTGGTAAGGGGATGTTTCTTTCTGTGATAGTGCGACAGAAAGGCTCAGCTCACCTGCTCAGCAGAAATGTTATCGAGGAGGACAAAAAAATCCAGAGACTCATCATCATTAATGCACATACTCTTCTTAATTTTTGCCAAGTCATCACAGATGCCTGGCTGGTGCATAGCATTCTCTGACTTATTCCTGTAAAGGAATTAAGAAAACCAAAAATTTTTCACACACCAGGCTTTCTATCTTTTGTTTTTCTCATCACCCAGCCCAGTGGAGTTCTCCCACATGAGTGAGGGGTAGAAGAGAAGCACTGCAGCATATTGAGGGATTCCTGATGTTGGGATTCTGAGCTGCAGAAAGGACAGATGCTGTATCCAGATTTCAAGGATCAGAGCTGGCTCTCTGCTCTCCCAAAGGCAGGAGGAAAAATTAAGATGAGATGTGAACACCCCAGAAGTGCCACCCCATAAGCAAGGGCTGTATATCAGCTAACAGATCTGGTCATACTGCAACAGTACAGGTCTGTGTCTTCTTTCATGAGGCCTTTAACTGTCTCATGAAAGAAGCAGCTTTAAACTGATTGCTGTATGGTGTGGGAAATGGGAAACACCTAGATACTCGCTTGTAGCTTAAATCCAACTTTTGCTTTGTTGGAAGCCATTTGCATCTTTATGCTGCTTTAAATTCTATTTTAAAAAATTTAGTTGAGAATATCCGTGCTGGCCATTGTAGTCCTTAGGTAGCTTGCAAGCTGAGGCAGTGCTTAGTGCAGCTCAAAACATCTACCTTGATATGGTCACAAAAGGTGCAGTTGGTGGGCAGAGGGGGGCAGGGAGCAGCAGACCCTGCACTTGACTCCTTTTTTACAGGACAGGTGGTTTACTCAAGGAGGCTGAATATGCTGCTTCTAGGGACTGTCACCTCACCACTGTCTAGACCAATCCTTTGCTGCAGAGTCAAACACTGCACAGTGAGCTCTTGCAACTGAATTCTGACAGCTCTTGAATTTTGGGCAAAAACATGCTAATGTACAATCCAGCCAAAGTGTAATATATCTGCCTCTCTTTTTCATTTTCTGCCCTGTGCCCATCCCTGGCACAGGCATTTCAGAGAACTTGAGTCCACAAACATGAGTGTTCTATGTAGGATCTTCCTTATTTCACTTCATTAGCCTTCATTAAATGTGTCAAGGCTGAGTATATTTCAGTTTCTTCAAGGTATGAATGTGATGGGAGTGCTGAAATAACCCCCAAACCAGAAGCTGAATATAAAAAGGAGGCCCAATATGTTCACACTTGAAAGGCTTGTTAAGACATGTAGGTGACATTAATTCTGCCCTGCAGCAATGCTACAGACTAGCTGTACATTAGCTAGTAATGAATGTTTGCTAGACACAGACTAAATTAAACTGGTCTTTCAAGGAAAAGTCCCTATTTTATCTTCTTCTGCTGCCACTGCCTGGTGTATAATTCCGCTTACCAAGTATTTTATATGACTAGCTAACCATTCCCAAAGAACAGTAAGTGGTAGGGGAAGAAATTGGGAAATGGGAAGAAAATGTGCTGTTGTAAATGACTACTGGTGAAACAAAACAGCAGTGAAATCATATGGGGAGATATTGCTGGCAATTACCTGGTCATGTCTTTCAGGCGCCGGCAGTTCTGGTAATTGGGGTAGAGTATTTCAGTGCATGCTTCATCAGTGACAATGACTGGAACTTCAAGAGTAACTTTGGAACAAGGATCTGTGGAACAAGAAGGAAGTTTCTGTGATCAGTAGTGCATCTGTGTTTCTTTAGACTGCTTTATAATCACTCCCGCAGTCTTTGTGCTCAAGTCCAGTGTTATCAACTAGCAATTTCCCTTGAGCTATCTATCACCTGCAACACAAGCCACTGTACTTGTTGCTGTGCATTTATTTCCACAGGGATGCCTGCTGCGCACCTTGCAAAGCTTCCCACTTCTGTGTTCATTTTTCTTAATGCCAAAAATTAGTGTCTGTGTCATGAAGTGTAAGGAGCTCTGGTAAGTCACTTCTACTTGTTAGTGGAACTGAATGTGGAAGGAGCAGATGTGAGATCTTTAAAATGCAGAGCGTATTTTTAGAACAAGTAGTTACCAACTGCAGGATACAGGTGAAAGTTACTCCAGATACTGAACTTGTATCCAAGACTCTTGGGTTTCCCTGAGAAACCTTTTTCTGATGTGTGAACTTTTTGCCTTCTTGATTTTGAAGAGGGTTAACACTAACCTCCTCAGCAGGTCTGAAAGAGCAGCAGAAAGATACGCAAGGAGAGGGAAAAGTGACAAGGTGGTAAAGAACTACAGGACCAGGAGAACTGAGGAAGGGAGCCAAGTGCAAAGAACCGAGGAAGAAGTAACAACTAGGAGCCAGAGAGAGTTAGGATACAGAAGGTGTGAGCATCTAGGGAAGACTAAGCAAGAAGAGGCACTACTCAGAAGTCTCCCCAACCTTCTTTCTGCTCTTGGTACAGCCCAGCTAGCACGCAGCGTGTGGACTCCAGATTCCGGACAATATTAGTGGAACGGATGCTGAAAGAGAGAAAGCAGTTTGTGAGGCAGCACTTTCTCCTTCATGTTAACATGGCTGCAGTGGGGAGGTCTTGCTGGAACTGAGGATTCCACCATGGCTTTGGAAATCTGTGGTAGGACTCATCTTTTGTCACTATGGATATCTTAGGTAGACACCTATAATCTGAACTGCCCTTTAACTGCTTGTCAGAGATAGTGGAGATAAACTGGCACTTCTCTGGTGTGATTTTTTTTTTTATCTCATCCTAAGCCAGATGCTCTCAGCATTACTGATGTGAGCAGCAGGGGTTGCTTCATCTCACTGAACTTCAGCTGTTTGCAGTGAGTTAAAGAGTGCTCCAGAAATGCCTGTTTCTCTTTGTGGTGTTATGCTCACCACGAAAGTGCATAACAGCACTGCCAGTGGCTCAGCCTAGGTGAGATGAATCTGTCCCTGGCATCACTCTCAGGACTGCTGGGCAATTGAATGCTTTGTGTCATGAGTAATTTCTAGTGCCAGGCTCTGCAGGCTAAGCAAAGATGAAGGCCCAGGGGGGCCAGACAGTTTGCTGTGGGGTGAAGAAGGATATGCTATCGAGTGTTCCCTAGCACAAGGCTACTGGTTAAGAGGCAGGAAGATAGGAAGGTCCAGGAGGGAACTGAGAGACTCACAAGACTTCAGCAGACTTAAATATTGGTGAAAGAAACTGGACTTCTTCCATATAGTTTCTCCTCAGCCGTTGCCCCAGGGTGTACATCTGCTTCATCCCCACACAGGTCAGCTGTCCTGCGGCTGCACCACCCTAAGAGCCAAGAGAAGGAGAGGCTCCAGTGGACCATAGAAATAAAAAAGTCTACAGAGGAAAGAGGAATCCACCAGCAAATACACTCTTACCTTAAAAACAGTCTTACAGTATTCCTCATCTAAGAGCGAGGGAGGTTGAGGTCCTCCATTTAAGTCTGTCACCATGTACTCAAACTTAGTCCTAGGAGGTACATCCAAAAGAGTGGGTTGCCATTCCACCCGCTTCAAAACAAACAAACAAACAAACAAACTGCTTCAGTGGAAAAGTTACAAGGGCATTAAACCAAGGACTTTTAAGAGCATTAAACTAAAGCTGGAGTGTGCTGGCTTGCCAACAACACAACACGGAGACAAAGGGATCTCTTTACACAGCTCATAGAGAAATGAGAGCAGTGCTACTCTCTGGATTTGCAGATGTGATGTGCAGGAAATGCAGCACTTGCTTTACTTCCCTTACAGGAGAAGAATCTGTAGGAAATCACAATTGCTGCTCTTTGTTACACATCTGAAAGCTGCTACAGGAAACTACCTGAGCTAACCCCTGCTGCCTCCCCAGGCCACCTCAGTGGAAGCTGGGGAAGCCAGATCCCTTGTGCTAGCACTGAGGCAGGAGCCACACCTTTGCTGAGCACCTGTTCTGAGGTGCACAACTTGGCCTTGGAGTAAAGTCCGGGGATGCCCATCCCTGTATCCTGCCCCTGAGGGCTTCCTGTAGTTGCAGCAATTGTTCCCTCTGCTGTCATCTGTCCCACTAATGTGCTATTGCTGTTCCACTTTAAAGAATCACAGAATTAATTAGGTTGGATGAGACCTCTGAGATCATCAAGCCCAACCTGTGACTGAACACCATTGTGTCAACCAGGCCTCAGTGCCACTTCCAGTCTTTCCTTAAACACCTCCAGGGACAGGCAACTCCTACAGCTCCCTGGGCAGCCCATTCCAATGTCTAATCCCCCTCTTGGTAAAGAAATTCCTCCTAATGTCCAACCTGAACCTCCTGGGGCACAGATTAAAGACTGTCTCCTCTCATCCTGCTGGGAGAAAAGACTGACCATAACTGGCTACCACTTCTTTTCAAGGAGTTGTAGAGAGTGATAAGGTCACCCCTAAGCTTCCTCTTTTCCGGACCAAGCACCCCCAGCTCCCTCGGTGGCTTCTCCTAACACTTGTACTCCAGACCCTTCCCAGGTCCGTGGCCTTTCTCTGGCATCGCTCCAGCACTCCTCACTGTCCTTCCTGAACTGAGGCACCCAGAACTGGACAGGGACGATCCCTGCCCTGCTCCTGCTGCCGGCCAGGATGGCACTGGCCTCCTCGGCCACCTGGGCACATCGGGCTCACTTCAGTCGCTGTCAAGCAGCACCCCCCGGCCTTTTTCCACTGGGCAGCTGTCCAGCCACTCGCGGCACGCGGTGCAAGCTCCCAATTCCCATTCTTTCCCCTCGGACATTACTCTCGGTACCGCTTTCGGAAGGGGAATAAACGGCAAACCAGCAGGCTGCCGGCAGCGAGGCAGGGGCTCAGCAGCAGGCACGGCTCGGGCTCGGGGCACCTCCGCACCGCCCGTGCCCCGACCCGTCCCGTCCCGAGCTCACCGGCTCTATCCCCGGGATCGGCCGCAGCGGGGTGCGCGCCCCGTGCCGGAACAGGACCTGCACCAGCCTCAGCTCCAGGTACCGCCGCCGCCCGGCCTCGCTGTCGCTCCACTCGGCGGCAGCCGCCGCCCGGCGCCGCTGCGTCCAGGCAGCCAGGCCGCCCAGCACGCACAGCCGGAGCCCCCAGCCCATGGCGGCCCCGCCGGCCCGGCCGCCCGCACCGCGGGGAACAGTGGGAAGGGCAGTCCCCGGCCGAGCCCCGCCTGGAAACGGCCGCGGACGAGGACCAGGCGGGGACTGCGGCTCCCGGCGGGCGCCGCGCAGGGGAACGTTGCGGCGCTGGGCGGCACGGCCGTCGCCCGCGGCAGCCGGTGTTCGCGTGCCTGCGCTCGCCGCCGGCTTTTCGTTACCTTCCCTGGGGACTCGCGCGGTGCCAGTGTGCCCAGTAACCCCGCGTAGCGTTCCAGGCGCGGGGAACAGTGGCTGGAAGGTGGCCCGCTGTTACAGGGGCGCCGGTCACAGGTGTGAAAAACGCCAGTCACTTGTTTTCAAAAATTTAAAAAAGTTTAATAGTAATAAAATGGTTAAAAAGTAGTAACACAATTAGAGTAATAACAATCTGGGTAAACTCATTCAGGACAATATGAGACAATAAAAACAAAGAGTTAAGGATGTCCGGGTACCTTTTTCTGGGCATCACGAGCCCGAAAAAGGACACATGTTAACAAAGGATTAACCCTTAAAAGCAATAGCCTGTTGCATATTCATACACTTCATACATGATGCATACATTCCATTCAAATACAGGATTCTGTCTGGTCATCGTCAACTTCTTCCTCCGAATCCTAACAGCGCCTTCGAGCCTTCAGTTAGTTTCTTCTGATAAGAGGGCAACAAATTCCTTTTCTCTGAAACATTTAGGTGTCCTGTGGCTGCTATCTCGCTGCAAGTCCTTTCTTTTAAACAAAGCATCTTACATAGCATAGTTTCTATTTTAACAATTTTTATAACCTAAAACTGTATTTAACACAGTACTTAAGAGAATTAATACAGCATTACTTTCTAACACAACACATATAATATTCATTTTAATATTTGTGAAAAGCCAATGATAAAATACACACATTTTTCACAGAGGGATTGAACTGAACCAGGTGTGCCCAGGTGGCCAAGGAGACCAATGGCACCCTGGCCTGGAGCAGGAGTAGCATGGCCAGAAGGAGCGGGGCAGGGATTGTCCCTCTGTACACGAACGCTGTGTCCAGTTCTGGGCTCTCACTTCGGAAAAGGCCTTGAGGGGCTGGAGCGAGTCAGGGGAAGGGTCTGGAGCGCGAGTGCTGTGAGAAAGCGCTGAGGGAGCTGGGGGTGTTGAGTCTGGAGAGAAGGAGGCTCAGGGGGGACCTCCCTGCTCTACAGCCAGCCGAAAGCACGGTGTGCCCAGGGAGGTTTGGCCTCTGCCTTGAGCTGTGCCGGGGAGTTCAGGTTGGACATTCAGAGGAATTTCTTCACACAAAAGGTGATTAGATGTTGTAGACTTCTTTTATGAAAAATCCTTTCTTTAGGATTTTTCCTCCTAAGAAGCTGAGAGGCTTCAAGAACAAAATGTAAACATTGATTATCTGCTGCAGTGGAATGGAACAGGTGGATCTGTGATTGCCCGTGTTAGATGTTTGTAATTAATGGCCAATCACAGTGAGCTGGCTTGGACACAGATTCCGAGACAGACCCTTTGTTATCATTCTTTCTTTTTCTATTCTTAGCTAGCCTTCTGATGAAATCCTTTCTTCTACTCTTTTTAGTATAGTTTTAATGTAATATATATCATAAAATAATAAATCAAGCCTTCTGAAACATAGAGTCAGATCCTCATCTCTTCCCTCACCCAAAAACCCCTGTGAACACCGTCACAATTAGATATTGGAATGGGGTGCCCAGGGAGGTGCTGGAGTCATAATCCCTGGAGGTGTTTCAGGGAGCAGGGCAAGGGTGAAGGAGAAAGAGGAGGGAGAGGATGGTGACCTGCACCAAGGCCAGAGGGAGGAGCTGCTGCAGGTGGTGTGAGGCTGGCACAGACACCAGGACGTGCAGAGCAGGGATTTTGGTCATCTCGTGTCTCTCAAAGCCCTGCAGTCCTGAAAGGGTTGCCTGAGTTTTCTGAGCTTGAGAGTACGTGAAACACAGAGGCACAACAAAAGCAGAGAGAGAAGGGGAAAAAATATTTCAGAAGCCAAGGAAATAACAAATGAAGGAATCAAGCCTGAATTTTGTGTTGCAAGAGGGTGAGAGGTCAGGAATGCTGAAGGGAGAGGGAACAGGAAAAATTAGTTAAGAGGCAGAGGGAGGGAGGGTGGAAGAGAGATAGAGGTGATGTGATAGAGTTGAGCAGGGAGAGAGGCTCACACTGAATTTATTTGTATTTCCACTCAAATGTTACCCAGGAAGAAAACTCCAGTTCCTGTGAAGCTGTGAAGCCTGGGACTGCAGGGTCTCTCCTGGGTGGCCCTGGCTGCTGCCAAGCAGCATTACTGGTGAGATATATTTTAGAGTACACCATGCCACAGCAGGTGCCTGCAATTAGAGGAGAGATCTCCAAAATAGCAGGCGGCTGTCAATTTTTTAGCAAATGGTGTTGCCCTGATTTTTTTCCTTTGTCCAACTGTGTAGAAATTTATTCTAAGATGCACCATCTTTACAGAAACATTTTCAAAGGACCTGTTATTTTTACCCTTCTGTTGCTTTTTGTGACCAGATGAGGAGCAGAAGGCTAATCCAATGGCCACCAGGGGTGAAATTTTTTTCACTGAAGGAAAGTAATGAGCTCTAATGAACAAACAAGTTTCAGGAAACTTTCCACTCTGAAAGCAGAGTGCAAATTTCCTCCTGGTTGGAATTTAACCAAAATGCAATGATTGCTGTCATTGCGAAATATTAGATTGCTATCATTTGCCTTTTACCGTGCTGCAAAAATGTTTCACACCTCAGAACATTCTGGTTTTATAGGTTTGCATTTACATCTTCCTTTTTTTGAAGAGGAAACTGAGTCACAGTGAGCTTTGTAGTTTGACCAAGTCACACAGTCATTGTGTGGCTGATAAATTGATAAGGTGTGAGGCCAATTAGTATGATTAGGTTTTTTTGTTCCACATGTGGATTGAAATTAAATAATGCTTAAAAAAAGAAATAATTTACCTAATGAGTTGGTGTGGTTTATGGTTTTTCAGACTAAGTGAACACCTTGTCCCTGAACAAAGGTAAAGGATGGCCAGGTTGGATGGGGCTCTGAGATACCTGGTCTAGTTGGAGGTGTCCCTGCCCATGGGGGGTTTGGAAATGGATGATTTTCAATGTGCCCTTCCAACTCAAACCATTCTATCATTCTATGAGAGATCTTTAACTCCTTATGGCGTGAATCAGAGGTTTACCATAAAATGTTTGTATGGTAGAGGCACTAATAGCATTTGAATGTCCTTTAGGGAGTTGGGTTTATTTCCCCCTGATTTATAGGGGTCAGAAAATAGACATGTTGCCCTGACTTCTTTGGTTCCTTTCCCAAGTGCATTTTGCTCAGCGAGGAAAGTGAACTGGAAATGTTCTCCCACAGCTCTTCACCACACGGGCTGCAGCTGGGCTGGGAGCCTGCCTGCTGGAGAAAGGTGGCTTAACCAGCCTGGTGTGAGTGCCCAAAGTGGGCCACAAGCAGCTCCTGCCAAGCTCGATATCTCTGTGTGCCAGCCTTGTTTTGGGGCAGCTCCGCCTCTGGGTGGAGGACGGGCTGCTCTGCTGTAGCACAAAGTGTTTTCCTGCCCTTCCAAAAAGCTTCTTCCACGCCAAAATGTTCCCATGGCTGGTTTTTTGAGTGCAGTGAAGGTGCTTTCACTCAGGTCCCTTGAAGGGATCACTGAAATCTCAAATGCAATATGGGCAGGAGTTTGTGCAGGATTCATGTTCAGGATCACAGGCTGCAGCATCCTGCAGCCAAAAGAGCTTTCTCCATTCCCAACTCTGGAGCTAATGGTGATGTCTCTGTGTCCTGCAAGGACTGCTGACCACAGTGGCTACTATAAACCAGTCAGTCTGGGCTTGGAAGCTGTATTGCCTTCACAAAGGGCTGAACATTATAAATAAATTGTTTGAGTGTGCTGTGCAGCTTCCTGTGGAGCTGTATCTCTCTTGTCTCCTCCAGTCTGTCTGTTGTGGTGAACCTTGTAGGCAGCTGCTTTGTGAGCAAGGCGCCTGGGGAAATGGAAGGAATGTTTCCACTCCTAAAGTCTGTGATCCTTTGGGGTGGATTTGGCAAAAATAAACCCCTAAATGCCACCACAGACCGAGCCCTCCCTGCAAGGCACCATTCGTGGTACACTGTACAGATCTGAAGCATCTTGTCTCATTTTCTGCATGCTTTCACATCAGTGCTTTACCTTCCAGCAGTGAAATGATGTGTGTCGATACACAGAGGTCATAATTCAATTTCTGAATTCCTGCAGGTTTTGTGGGAGAGTCCTGGAAGTCAGACTTGTCATATTTAGGGCTGGCATTGTGAGGGGATTTTTGGAGATTTTCTTTTATGTGTTTTAGAAACAGGTCATCAGACAGCTGGTGGTTGGTAGTTTCCTGCCTCTTTTACCTGGGAAGATGTGGCTTTCCCTCACTTTTCTTTGTCATTTCCAGGCTTGGGCATTTGGTCATTGTCCGTGTGGCAGTGGCAGAGCTGGAAGCTGGCTGTGTGCTGGCGATGGCCCGACTGTGCCAAGGTTCAGCCCCTGCCCAGTAACCCAGAGCAGAAGATGCACTCCCTGCCTTCTGTTTTTCTTTTGTTCCCACTTTGTCATCCTAAACTGGATGATGCCTGCAGCCATCTGCTGCATTTGGTAGTGTGCGGCATCACGCCGACTCAATTATGCGCCGCTCTGGCAGAACAGCGGGCTGGTTTTCTCTTCAGCTTTGAGAGAGTGTTTTTCCCTTGCACAGGAAGGCTGGGGGAAGTAGGAGCCTCCAGAAGCAAGCTGGATAAGCTGTTCCCAGCCATGTCAGGTGGACTCTCCGTGCCTGTGCAGTCCAGGTGTGGTGGGAGAGCTGCCAGTCTGTCACCGTGCCCGAGATGCTGCATCCTGGGACTCGCTGCTCTGATGCCGTGGCAGATGTACTCCCCTGTGGCAGCACTTAACCATTTGGCACTTCTAAGCTTTATCACCTCATTTACTTTTCGTGGATATATATCAAACCAAGGGTATTTCTATTAGACCAAATGTTTTGGGATGAGGTGAAATTAAAAAGGAGATGGTGTAAGTGTAAATTACATTTGCTGCTTTTCAAAACAGCCAGGAGAGAAGGGCTGCCAAGAGATGATGTTGAGCCTTACAGACTCCTAGCAAAGTTGTTTTGTCATGCTTTCATACTCAGAGAGAAGTGACAATGCAGGAGGATTTATATGTGTGATTCAGCCTGTGACATCAGTCTTCTTCCTGTGGTGGGCAGAGGAGACATAACCGAAATCTGGGTTGAAATGTTGGTGGTTTGGGTTTTTTTCCTTCTTTTTTTCTTTTTCTTCCTTGTTTTTCCTGCAGGTATAGAATAAGTTTTGAGACTGCAGGACTGTTTCATGTTTTCTTCTTCAGTTTCCCTGCAGGTAGCGGACTTCATGGGTTTCAACATGCAGCCACTCACGTTTGCTGTTTGAATCCTTCTGGGCTGTCCATAGTGCCCTGATCCTTTTTCCCCTTCAGGGAATTCTCCTCTTCATTACATGAGGATAGGGGTCAGATCAAGTGGTGGGGAGCTAGAAAACAGGGACTTGTGCTATTTACATTTAAGACATTTCTGGCCCCACCAGCTGTTCCATGCGTGTTATTTTCAGAAGGGCAATAATCCACAGGAGGTCAAGAGGGTGGAATTGTGCGAATATATGGGGTGGAGGAAATCAAGACACTTGGGAGCACCCAGGCCTTGTCATGACAGAGAGTCTGGAACCCAGATGATTCTGGCCGGGAGAACTCAAGGAGAGTTCTCAAAGTGCTGCTTGCATGGCTAGGAAAGGCTGCTCAGCTGGGTGTTTGTTAGCTGTTTTCAAGAGTCATCTGTGTTTACACTGCTGGCAGGACCACCTGTTCTTTTTTTTGAACAATAATATGTGTGTGTGTGTAAATATATATTGCTGCATTTCTGCATTTATTTTTAGCCCTTTCTAAAAACCCCTGACAGGTTTGAAAGATGCTGTGGATTGTGAATGGTGCCTGGCAGCATTGCTCACATTGATGGTTGTCAGAATTCCCATGCCAAATCTCTGCTTTGAAAGGTTTATAACTCATCATCTATTCTTGATCCTGCAGCTCTCATACCCTGGAAAAAATAAAGTAAAATAAAATAAAATAACAAAAAAAAAAAGGAACTTTTTTAAAAATAGCATTTTCCTCTGCAGGTTTGTGGAAATCAGACTTGTTGGTTTAACCAAGAGCTTTTTCAAAGCAGACATTGAGTCTTGTCACTTTATTTTTCAGCACCTAATTGCAAATGTGTGGCAAGTCTCTTTAATGTGTTTCATGTGGTCAAATGGAGAAGCTGTTTTGCATATCAGGCTGATACAGGCACTGAATGGTGTAAAATTTCAGGGAGCCAACAGTGGTTAGCTCCCCACCACCAGCTCTGAGGAAGCATAAAACCAACTGAATTATGGCAGAGTTTGGGCAATCTCCACATCTGGGGTGACACCAGTTGCAGAATCACAGGGTGAATGTTCCTCTTATCAAGAACTAGCAGAGACATGAGACATACTGTGGTTTTTTTACATTCATAAATAAAGGACATGCATTTAGCTATTTTGTGCAATCAGCCAGAGAAATCCAGCACTAAGCAGCAGTTGATAATTTTAAGAAATACATAGTTATCACTTATTAATTTCATGGTCCGTAGTTTGGAAGCGTCTCCCATCCATGCAGCGCACAGCAGGTTGCAGTTGTTAATCTGCACCATTCCCAGGTGAAATCCTACACACATCCTGATGAGTCCTGGTGCCCACCCAGAAGAGAGGATGTTGGGAGGGGATTTAACAGAGTGCCCTGGTACTGCTGAGAACCCATGGCAGAACAGGCAACAGCACACAGGAACCTGAGTCGTACAACAGTGCTAGAAGACGTGAACTGCATCTCTTCTGAGGATTTTCCCAGGTTTGGAAAGCTGTTGGAATGTTGGCTGCAGACAGTACATTTGTATGCAGGCAGTAGGCACTAATTCAGAACACGAAGGTAATGAACTTGAAAATGGGTCCTGACACACGGTGAGGAACGTGGAGGGAGCACTGGGAACTTGAGCTGAATCAAAGTCAGGCTGATTTCTCATGCAGCATTCAGCAGGCCGTTCAAACTCAGATTATCTTTTGGCAGATGGGAATAGCACTTATTCCCTGTCTCTGCAGGAAGGCTGTGAGGTAGCAAAAGTACATGCAGAAGGCTTTGTATGTGCAAGAGCTCAGCTGTTTTTTCACACTGTATTAGTAGCTGTTTGAGTGACAGGTACAACCTTTCCTTCAGGTCTTTTCTGACAGCTCTGGACCCTGATGGTTATGAAAACACTGCTATTACAAAATGGAAATAGTTGTGTTGCTTTTGTGCATGTTGCATGGGTACACACACAGTGTTGCTGAAGACACAGAGTTTAAACTCTTTTATCCTGATTTGTCTTCTCCAACAACTGATTTTTCTGAAGACACAAAGGTTTTTTATTCTGGCTCCCCTGTACATTTATTGCCTCTCTCAGGTCACGGCACTCCTGTGGGCTCTCACCACCTCTTTAGTGGGAGGCAGGGTTCACTATATTTTTTCAGATGGGAATTTCAGGCAGGCAAAGCCAAAGATGACTGGCCTGTTGTCAGACATAAAACTTGTTGGAGTAGGAACCTGAGGGCACTCTCCAAATTTCCAGGCCGGTGCCTGAGCTGCTTGTCCAGGCTCAGTGTTATCTTTTGCTGCTGTTCTGATCCCATCTGTCTGTCAGCTGTACCAGCCAGTGCTCTGTGGGTATTTATGCTGCTGCCAGTTCTCATGTCTCAGTTGGGAGTCATTTAATGTGGGTGACTGACATTCCTGGAGAGGAAGAATTTGAACTATCCCAGACAATGGTATGGCTGACATAGTTTTTGTCGTAAGATTATGTTTTAGTATTAATTTTAAGGATTGTTGACACACATGAGTTTTTCTTGGCCTTCAGGGTCTGTGGTTTCAGCCATAAAATGGGATCAGAGGCACAACAGCCTTGGTGTTGGAGTTTAATATCCTTCTCTTGTAAAATAATATAATACATGGGAGGAGAAACATGTTTTAAAATTTCCAGTGATGGTGAGATTTTAAGAAAGAGGCAGCACCACATTTTTCATGATACATTTGGCATTTTTGAAGAAAGATTCCTGGTAAAACCTGACTGCAAGTCAACAGAGTCAACACCTGAGTCAGAGAAGGGAAAGGGGCATGTCTCCCTCAGTAAAAACCTTGATTGCATGTTCTCTTACTCTCAATTACCCTAATTTGAAGTGGGTAGCTAATGAATATTGCTAAATGGCTTGAAACAAACAGCAGCACTGTGGACAAAAAATAGTCATTATGAGCTGCAGTGTATCAACCACAGTGAATTTTTCACAGGTTTGTAGGTTTTAATGCTGGGGTGACTGCTCTGGCTGTTTGCTTAGTGTAGGGGAGAGGACCTTACCCAATAATTTACAACAGGGCCAGTAACTTCTTGGTACCACTGCACACCTCTTCAAATCCCATCACAATAATTAGAAATTACCTCATCCCTAGACTGTGCTTTGCAACTGTTAATTAAAATATTACTTCTCATTGTAAGAGTGCTTCTGTTGGAAGAGCAGTCAGCTATCAGAAATGTTGTTACTTTTTGCTTTGGAGTGTGCCATGTGTGCACTAGGGCAGGAAAAGGGATAAAGTATCTCATGTTTTTTCCTCTGATGATCTGGAGCTCTCAGGTACCTCACTGTGACGTGCTTGAGTGGTCAGAGATATCCATCAGGAATCAGTGAGGATTATTCCAAGTTCTCTTTCATTTAATGAATGCCTTTGTTGTTGATTTAGGACTGAGTACTTTAATGAACTTTTCAGAAAGTCCTCAAATTTGGCATTTCTCTGGAAATGTCAGAGATTAATCTCGTGAAGCTAGAAATAGGGAGAGCAAAGTGTAATTATATCCTAAGAAAATACAAGGCCACAGAGGGAAAAAATAATCCAAAACTTCATTTCAGAGGAAAAAAAAAAACAGGTGAGAAAAGAGTTCTCATGATCTGCAAGGGTGGAAAAAAAATGAATTGAACTGAATGGGAAAAACTAATGTGAATTGGAAAAAACGCATTTTTCTGTGAATATGGAGCAAAGATTGTGGTAATTTGTGCTATGTATGTCTGCCTAAGTGTTTTCTTGAGTCTGGGCTGAAGTGGAAGAAAAGCAAGGTGGGAAAGAAAACATGGCTTCACTGGACTACATGATTTTGCAATGTCTAATTTTGGACACTTGTTTCTGAAAAGCCTTGCCTGTAGCCTGGCACACATTGAACTGGTTTTGTCAGAAGCACTTTTCAACCTCAAACTTTGTTCCCAGGCTGAAGAGCTGGCACGGCATTTACTCCAAAACCCAAACAAATAGCAGCAAGTTTGTGACCTCAGGCTTGCCTCTTGCTGCTAATCTGATTCCTTTTAAGGGTAGCTGGTGGTTAACATGATTTCTAGTGAAATCCTGCTTGCAGCTGAATATCAGAGTGCTGGGTTTTGCTGGGGCTGTTGGTAAAAATGTCATGGCCACACACCCATATCCAGTTTCTAGGAAAATCTTCCAATGTGTCTTTTGCATTCTTTATATTGTCATATGGCTGACCATCACTGACATGCCTTCCTAAGATTATGTTCATGTCCAATAAGAGCATGAAATTTAACTCTCTCATGGGTCCCTACCAGTTCATTTTGGCCCCATCTGCTTTACCCCTTCCTGTCTAAAACAACTTTAGCATAAAGAGGAGCTCTTGCAAATGAATAGTGAGTCACAAACCACGATTCTGAGTAATCCCTGAGCATCTCCCCACTGTGATCCAGCCCCAAGAGGTGGAGATGTCCTCTCAAAAAATAGCAGGGGTCTGCAGCAGACTCGGTCTGGCTCCTGCAAACGCTGCAGTGAGGTTGTTTTTCTTGCCTGTCATGTGGCAGCCAAACAGAGTTTGCAATACAGAAATGAAAAGAGAAACAACTGCCTAATCTTCTAATAAAATGGAGCCACCTCGAGGGAGGAGAGTGGCTTAATGTAGCAGTCCTACAGGCCTCAGTCAGGGAATGATTTTAAAGGAATATGTAAATATTGCAGCTTTTCTGCATTTTGCTTCCTGACTTGCTCTGGGGGAATACTTTCTTCCAATGTGTGTGGAATGATTGCTTTTGTTCCCCAGAGAGCAGCGGGTTTGTGTTAATGGGTTGGCTGTGAAGCCTGGCAGGTTAGAGGGCAGGGGAGGAGGTTTTCTGCTGGTGCTGCAGTGTGTTCATGGAATCATAGAACCACGGAATCATAGAATATGTTGGGTTGTTAGGGACCCATCAGGCTCATCAAATCCAGCTCCTGGCCCTGAGCAGGACACCCAAAGAATCACATCATTGTCCAAACACTTCTTGAACTCTTGGCTTGGTGTTGTAAGCACCATTTCCACCAGGCAGTACGTCACAGTTCTCTTAGGTGTTTGCTGTTACTAATCTAAATGCATTTAATTGTCCTTAAAATGTCTTTTGGTGAGTATTTATTGCATAAAGTCTACAGTGGAAGTGTGTTGTTTGGTTTGTGATTGGCTGCACAGCACTGGATTGGTTACACAATATTGTTTGTGCTTCCTGAGGGCTGAAGGAACACAGAGCTGCCTCTGGGGTGGATATTGGCCCATATGAATTTAAAATTTGGTTTCCTTGACTGACATTTACTTTCTGAGAACTCTGTTGCCCGTCAAACTCAATTGCTCAAAGGTCTGTGGGAAACCAGTGGTGGTATGTGAATGTGGCCTCAGCAAATTCATTTTTAAAAATGTGAACCAATGTTCACTGCAGGAAAAATGAAGCATTTCTGCATTATTTGGCTGCAGTGAGTCTTACAAGCTCATTTGATCCTCCTTCTTTTTCTGTCATCAGATTTTCATGACAAAGTTATATATGCATGGTATTAGAATTCCCGAGCTCCCCAGAAAGATCTTTAATCATCTAGACCATATAAGCAACGAACACTTCAGGCAAAAGCAAAGCTATTAATTTTGCACTTCAAAGTCAGAGCTTTTCCCCCCACAAAGTGTATCTTATAGAGCTGCCACTCTCCATCCTCATTCTCAGTCTATCCATACCTCTGGTGCCCCGCTAACCTGAACCACTGAAATGTTCTTTATTCACCAATGTGTGCAGAACCTGCCATCAGGGAGGAGCTGCTGGATTCCCTCAGGGGCACTCACTCTGCTGAGAGCATCCCCAGGGAGCAGCAGATTGCCTTGTGCCTGTGTTAGCCCCAGGCTTCCCAGGAGGCAGCGGTGCCAGCAGGGAGGCTGCTCTGGAGAACCTGCCATTGCTGTGTGCCAGGCTCCCTGCAATGCTACGCTGCCTTCCTGAGCTCTGAATTTCTGCCTTCCTTGTACTTTGGCCATTTGCAGTCCAGTCAAGCATGGGCTCATTCCTCTGAACACACAGTGCTTTTGTTCTTTGGGGTTTGGGTCTTCCTAATTCCTTGGCCTCAGTGATGTTTCATGGAAAAGTGTTGGAAGGGGGATTGTGCAGGCTGTCGTGTTCTTACCTATCCCTTCTAACAGTCTGAAACTTATCAGCACTGAATTTGCTTGAGTATTGTCTTGCCCACATATTCTGGAAGAGGAAACAACTTGCTTGACCCATGTCCTCTAGATCAGCCATTACTTTTATTCCTCTCCCTCAATTTCTCCTTCAAATTTCCCTTAGCCTGCTCTGGTGTCTCACTGTGCTGTTCATGGAGAAGAACTCAAAGGCATGACCTTGTCTCAGTTCAATACTTTATTAGTTTTGGCATTCTATGTATTTTTAAATATAGGTTTTCCTTTTATAGGATTAAGTATTTCTGCTTTAAAGGCTAGTTGAAACACGTTCCTCTGTCTTCCTATCTCAGGCTCAGCAGCTGATCAGCACAAGTCTGTAGATCAGAACTGACTTCTGGCTCCTTCAGACATCAGCTGGAGGAGGAAATGGTTTGAGGTGTGCTGACCAAGGAGGTAACTGGGGTTGGCATTTCTGTCAAATGTTGGTTCCAGCTGTTGCTGGAGAATTCACAGTTCTGAGAGTCTGAGCAGTCCCAGCAGGTAGATTTGGAGAAAAGAGGGGCAAGAACAGAATGAAAAGCTCTTGTGTTTCCTCTTTTCTCCCTCTCAGAGCATTGTCTATGTAATGCTGCCATTTAAAGATTGAGTACCTATCCAAGGACTGAATTTAATATGTAATGTTGATTCAAGTTGCTACTATAGGATTGTCCATCCATCCATCTGGTCCAAAGCAATATATACTAAGTCTGTCTGAAAGGACAGGTCAGCCTGTAGTAAATGTGCTCCTACCATGGTGTGACAGCCTGGCCAGCCTTGACAGCGGGTTCCAAGAATCACAACTTTATGGTCTGTCAGCTAGTGCAAACATCCATCCATCAAATATCCCCCACTTGTTATACCTAGAAGATAGGACTGGGAGGCATTAAGAACTGGCTGGCAGAGGGAAATTATTTGCTTTGATACATTCAATCTCTAAGATGAGAGAGAGCTGGGGTGGTTGTACTTCCCTGGTCTCAAAGATCACCAAAACCCCACCTGTGAACGTGGGTCTGAGACAGCACAGAAGAGATCCTTGTCCTCTTTATTTCAGCTCTGCCTTGCCCTCCATGCAGAGACTGTAGCTCAGAGTTTTTAAAGTTTGGGCTATTGTTTGTTTTAAACCACAAACAGTTTATTAAACAAGGTCTGTGTTCATGCTTGAGTGGCTTTACTGAATTTAATGTCACTCAGTAGCCAAGTGTTCCAGGGTGAGTGCTCCTGCCTTCCCCACTGCCTGTCTCTGGCAGCAAGGTGCCACCCTAGGGGACAGGCATGCTCAGGGCTGTACCCATGCCAGCTAAAAACCCAGGCTCTGCAGGACCAACCCTGCCTTCTTGCTGCACTGTGGCTGCTCAGCTGGCATCCTCACCCCTGAGCTGAAAACCCCCAAACCACAGCTCCTTAATCTTAAAGGGTGCCTGTAGTTTCTAATGCAGTTAGAGGTCCTTGTCCCAGTGTCCTCATTGAATTCTGGATTCATTCTTTGTGTCCCCTTTCAGGCTCCTTGCTGGGACCCAGCACTTTGCTGGTCTGCAGCTTCCCAGCCTGCAGAGTCCCATGGGATGGGAGGTTGTGTGGAGAAAGTGAGAAAGGGCACTTCCTTTGAGTGAACAGGGGGATCCAAGGCCAGAAGGAGGGAGCCTGTGAAAGTTGGAAAGTGGGAGAGCAAAGGATAAATTTCAGAGGAAGGACATAACTGAGGGAAGAAAAGGAATTCCTTTGGGCTGGGCAAATACATCTTGAGAGATCTGATACCCAAAGGGTCGCTGCAGAGTTGGTTAGCAGTGGGTTTTCTCAAGGCCTGGCCTCTTAAAAAGACTTCAGGGCTTGGTCTCTGCATGGACAAGCAATCAGATGCAGGGGGGACAGGTTTTGCTTCCCTCTTCCTGCTGAGTTGGCTTCACATCACAGGTGTCCTCTCTGGGAACAGCGGTGTGCTGGGATATGCAAGGAGATGCAGGGAGCAGGCCTTTGCAGGAGGATGGAAGCTCTGCTCCCTGACCAGCTCCTCCTTCTTTGGTAATGCACAGGCAGGCAGGGGAGCTGGGGGGTTCCTGTTGGCCAGTCAATCAATCATTTCCTGATGTTTATTATTTATCCCCCTGGCAAACCCTCCCCTCATTCCTGCCACTCTGGGCAATGGGAATTTTTGTCATCTCTGAGCGGCAAAGGCTGGCGGGCAGCCTGAGCCCTGCTAGCAGCTCATTCTCAGCCATGTGAGAGGAGAGACATCCACAAGGAGAGATGCAGTTAGAACTTTATTAGGAGAAACCTAGACATGACTAGGATCTCATGTTAAGGAAAACACACACGGTCTTTTCAGGATTAAAAAATACAAACATATAAAAACTTACAGACAAAAACATGGTTTCCCCCATCCGAGTGTGAATGTGTATTTGAATGTACAGGGAGCTGTACCAAAGCTGTGTATCAGGAGCAGGGATTCACTTTCAGTGGCCCTGAGAGAGGGAATGGCTCAGTCCCCTCATCAGCTGGTCCCAGGCCATGTGCTCGTGCAGTCCAGTGTTGGGAAGCTGTGGCCTGTGTCTGAAAGGGCAGTGCAGGGTAAACAACAGGGAGCAGCCTGGCTCTGTTCAGCAGATCTTTAGCACAGGGATGTCAGTTCTGCACTGAGGAAATGTCTCTGGAGAGGGAGCTGCCTGCAGACCTCACCCACCAGACTCACAGTGCAGCCTTTGCCCCCAGGGGCTGCTCTGAGGGGCTGCAGAGGTGGAAAGACCTGGTCCATGGGTGATTTCTAGCACTGTGTGTGCCAGGGATGGATGGGGTGGAGAGGATGGCCTGGGGGCAGAGCAGACACTTGCTGTGGGGACAAATAACTTGACCTGTGCTGGCTGGCAAGCTTGAGAGAGCAGGCAGGAGCTGAATGATATGCAGGACCTGAGCAGGACTCTCTGCTTGCGGAGGATGCTGAAGTGTTTTGGTGGGTTGGTGAGAAGACACAGGCCGTACCTCTTCTGCAGATAAACAGAGGAAGCTGTTTTCTCAAGTGGGCAGCTGGCAGCAGCCTTTCAGCAGAATTCAGATTGCTTGAAAGATGAGTTTCAAAAAGGGGAAAACCACTTTGTTTCTACATGATACTTGTGAGATATCTGTTCTCACAGGAGAGTCTCTATTCCTGGTGATGGATGTCTTGCTTAGGATTGATGACTTAAGTATCTTGGGAAAATTACCCAGTCTTCATCAACTGGTCATCTAAGTGATTTCCCTGGGGCCAGTCTGCTCTGCTGACTTAGGAATGAGGAAGGGATTCCAATGTTAGACATGAGGCAGCTGTGCACTGGGGACCACAGATGTCCTTATTTATGGGGAAGAGTTGTTATATACACAGTGTCAAAAAATTCAAGTAGGATTTATTGTGTAGGTAAACTGGTATAAAATACCTGGGCTCAGGTAGAGAAAGGGAGGGTTAGAAAGAGCCAAAATGAAGCAGGTGAGAAAATCTCTCTTTCAGAAAGCCGACTGGTGTGTTTCTGCTCCCTGCAGGTGAGAGAAGCTTCAGCTCAGTGTAACTGCCAGGCTGATGTTGCAAGTGTTGGATAGAGAGCACAAAGATGTAGAGGCCCAGTCAGTGTGTTGAGTTCAGTGTCTCAGTGGGTACCCACTGGGCAGGAGTCTGCTGGCCCCTGCTCTACCAGGCTAAGGGTGGGGAGTTTCTAATCCCTGTGGGTTCCATGGTGAAAATACAGCTGAGGGCTTCATAGCACAAGGCTGGTGTCTCTCTTCAGTGCCTGTGGTTGCCCCTGCCTTGAGCTGTGAGAGGTGCTGTTTGGACAGGATAGAGAGAGGATATTAAAACAGGGAGCTTAGGGGTAAGAGTTTGGAGCCCACTTTGCAGAAGTTTTACTGAGTGCTGGGACAGCTCCTTCTCCTATCCCTGCTGGAGACAGGTCACACAGACAAATCATCCGACCTCGCCTTGCTGCTGGCACGGCTGGCCTTGCTGAGCCGGCGTTTCTCGTTGAAGTAGCTCTCGGGGAAGGCGGGTGCTGCACATTCACTGGCCACCTCCGGACTCTCCACGTAGCTGGACTTGAGGAAGGGCCCTTCCCCAGCAGCATCCTCCTGGCCGTGGACCCTCTCGGTGGCGAAGTTGGCGGTGTTCTGCTGGGAGGCCATCTTGTTGCTGAAGGGGCTGATGAACTTGCCGTTGGGACTGGACAGGCACTGGTTAAAATCCGGGGGCGGGGTGTACATCTGTGGCCTGTCCGCCTGCGGGGCAGACTCCAGCCTGCCTGGGGCCGTGCTGGGGCTGGCTTTGTAAGACCTGGAGCACCTTTCCTTGGCTTTCTTCCAGCCCAGGTGGTAGAGCTCGGCCAGGCTGAGGAAGAGGGAGAGCACTGCCACGGCCAGCATGAAGACGATGAAGACGTTCTTCTCGGTGGGGCGGGACACGTAGCAGTTGACAGGGTGGGGGCACGGTGCCCGCTGGCAGATGTACAGGGTCTCCAGGAAGATCCCGTACAGCACGTACTGCCCCACGATGAAGGCCACCTCCATGGCGGTCCGGATCAAAATGCTGTACACGTAGGTGTTCAGCAGGCTGCCCCTCAGTATGATTTGGCCTCCTGCTTCATCCCAGCCAGACAGCTTAGTCTCCTTCTCTGCCACGGAGCACTTCTGCTGGTAGTAGGTGTCACCACCATTTTTATTCTCTCGGGCCTCAATTTCTGCCTCCTTCATCTTCCTCTTCTCCTCCATGCGCACCGTGTGCATGGCGTGGCCCATGTACACCAGGGACGGCGTGGAGACGAAGATGATCTGCAGGACCCAGAAGCGCACGTGGGAGATGGGGAAGGCCTTGTCGTAGCAGACGTTCTCGCAGCCGGGCTGCTGCGTGTCACACATGAAGTCGGACTGCTCGTCCCCCCAGGACGACTCCGCCGCCGTCCCCAGCACCAGCATGCGGAAGATGAAGAGCACGGTCAGCCAGACCTTCCCCACCACCGTGGAGTGCTTGTGCACCTTCTCGAGGAAGTCGCCCAGGAAACTCCACTCCCCCATTGCTGCTCACCAGGAGGGGTGAGGAGTCTTGAGAGCTGAGCACAAGCCTCTGTTGGGAGAGAGCAGAGAGCGGTTCTAAGGAGGGTTAGGAAATGCTCAGCTGGTAATGGATGGAGTGAAATGGATTTTTTTTGTTTGGTGCCAGAGGAAATGTTTTCATGTGCCCTGAAATGAATGAGGTCTGTTTTGCTGGAAACCTTGCGTTTCTTGGGAATTCTTTTTAAATTCAGCTACCGAAACAAAAAGTGATCTTTTTTTTTTACATAACTCATCCACAGCCTGCTAAATGAGTTCCCAAAACCTTGAGGGTGAGCCAGATTTATTTTTGATAGAGCAAGTCCTTTCACTGTGATCTGTGTATTGCATCCTCTGTGGAGTAATGGATGGAATAAAGCAGCATTCATCTGTCTGTAGACTGCACTCTGGGAAGTCCTTAGTGGGCTGAACCCCTGGGACATGAGTGGAATCTACAGCCTGGCCTGAGCAGTGGCACTGTCAGATGTTGCCTTTGTGTAATACCTGCACCAACACCTGGAATGTGAAGTGTGTGCAGCTCTGGGTTTCCTTTATGGGCTCAGTGCCACCACTGAAGCACAGAGAAAACCCCTCTGTTGCCCACCTGCTCCCTGTCTGTAGGTTTTGCTTTGGTTTTGCAGTGTTTTCAGCTGTAAGTGTTTCATTTACAAGCTGCAAATGTTTAGGGGAGTGTAAAGACTTTGGTGGGCTGTGCCAGTTCTGGAAACCAAATCTGCTGCCACCTTGTCATGCATCCCTCTGAGAGGGAACTGCTGCAAAATATAAATGGTGGGTCTTGCTCCTTCTGCTTTTCTTAAATTATGAGGAAAATTTCACATTCAAATGAAAGAGACAAAGAAAAAAGCCTCCTTTGAAGTGCCTCCCAGGGACCAGCACTCCTGGGAAGTGCTGATGGTAGGTGGTCTGATGACAGGAAAGGTTTGCTGCACTGGGAGTAGGATTGCAAAGTGGAAATGAAGGAGGGCCTGTTTCACTTTTGTTCCTGACTCTGACAGATTGTTTCTGGCCAGGTCACTTAACCTGATGGATAAAAAGAGAGCAGTGGGTTTAGTGCATCTTTTGTGGGGCTCTGTGGGAGTGCTTGAGCAATCATTTGATCCAGTTATGCTCACCATACTTACCTTGCCAGGGCACTGCAAAGCTCTCCCTGGTGAGAGTTAAGGGCTGGGTGCTATAAAGTGTGCTCTATTACCTCGGAGCTAATGTCCTCCCACAGTCATTCTTTTGGAAAATAGCACTTTAATAAGTTAATGTAAAAATAATCATCATAATGAAATATTAAAAGCACTAGTCAAGGTAAATCCCAAAGCCACAGGGACCAAATTGTTAACTCTCCTTTATTGTTCCTTGTCCTGTCTTTAGGAGCCAATTATTTTTATAGTGCAAAGAACATTTGTGGAGAGCAGACACTGTTAAAAGCTGAAAATTTACTGTAGCAATATTGTGTAGATTTCCTGTGAGCAAAAGCTGGAGAACAGACACACTTGTTGAGGGAAAAATACCCCCTCCTCTAGTTATGTGAGTGATATAATTTAATGTAGCAGCACACGCCATAATTCATCCCACCCTTTGTTCCTGTGCTGTGTCCAGCTGCAAGGATGGATGGGACAAAAAGCCAAAGGTGAATTTTCCAGTTCCTGGTGCTGCTGAGGGCTGCCCTGGGGAAGGTGGGGATTGCTCAGGAGGGGAAACAGGGCAGTGGCCACTTGCTGTCCCACTACCTGTCAGAAGCCATGTGAGCAGGGAGAAGGGACACACAGGAAGCAAAGGATGGGCCTTGGCTCTTTGCTGCCCTGGCAGGCATGCTGCAATCATGCTGATGGATGGAGATCCTGGTGGCTGCTTGGCATATGCAGAAGCTTTGGTCTGCTGCCAGCCCAGAGCTGGAGGAGCAGACACACAGAAAATCAGCTGGTCTTTCTGGCTCCTCTCGCCTGCACTGGTGGAAGCTGGTCAATGTGTGGGTCTGTCTTACCTTCTGAGATGGCTTTGGTGCAGTTCCTGCATTCTGGAGAGATTAGCATATGGCTTCATTCTAGGAGCACCAGGGGATTAAACACAGGCAGATAAATCAGTGATGGGAAATATTTACAGACTGTGGCACTGAGATCAGCGTGTTTGCTTTTTTCCCCCAGAGTGCAGAGAAGGCAACCAGCTGCCTACAGCTCAGTGTTACGTGTGTCCAACATCACTGTGCTGCAGCACAGCTGTATGTGGGGAATATTCCTTACAAGGCAGCACTTTTCCAGGTGAGTTTATGTTGTTTGCACATGCCTTTTCTTGTTTCACCTTGCTTGGCTGTGTAAATATGAACACAGTTCTCCCTGGCTGTGCAAAGGCTGTTTTTACTTACTGCCACAGGGAAGTACAATCACAAACTGAGCCCCTCTTCCCATCCATTCTACTGTGTGCAGGTTGTTTGGGGTTTTATAACAGCTTGCTTTCCCCAGGGATGGCTACTAAGCCTAGACACTTGTAAATTTTAAAAATCAGGATTTGCAGTACACAAAGTAAAGCAAACAGAAGTGCAAGAGGAATCCAGAAATAAAAAATGTTAAGGGATGCAAGAAGGACAGCAATTTACCTGTGTCACACATGCACAGAATATTTCAAGAGGCTGTAAATCAGAAGGATCATGAGGCTTAGGCTAGATAATAGGGACATTTCCTCTGCCCTCCCCTGCACAGACTGTCCAAAGAAGGGACAGCCCAGAGGTGCCTCCTGATCATCCTGCTACAGCCCCGTAGAGAGCTGAGGTGGCTGCTGCAAGGGCCTAAGTGGCCACAGGGGAACAGATTTGGGAAACCAAGAGAAGGAGTTTCCCTCCTAGAGCAGCATTTTTGGCTTAGACATTTGATACTCAGAGCGAGCTATTTTTGCAGCGCCAGACCAAGGGTCTTTGAGAGCATCTAGTTCTCTGCTGCCAGCAAGAAAAGAAGGATTGTCACCTCCTGACAGCTTTTCCTGGCTATGCAGAGCTGCCCCTGACCTAGCCTTTCTCCTCATAGCTTTACTATTCTTGGGAATTTTCCATATAGCTCTTTTTCCTCAGTCCCAGACTACTGTTGCCCTCACATACTTTGACCTCTCAGCGTCTGAGCATCCGCAGCCTTTTATATTCCTAGTTTGGCCTCAGTTGGACAAATCTTGTCTCACTCTGGTGTGACCGGGCAAAAAGCACCTCTGGGTATTTTTGTGGGGTCTCAGCACCTGGTAGCAGATAGTCTTGGCAGCAGGGTCATGCATATTCAGGAGCAGTTGTGGGCTGTGTCGCTGCCCTTCCATGCTTTTTGCTGGATCCCCACGGGAGCTGGGCGCCGTCACGGGACCCTGGCACTGGGAGAGGCGTGTGTGACACAGAGCAGGGCAGCTTGGCACTGACCCAGCACCATGGCCAGCCCTGCTCAATCATCACCTGCAGCCCCACTGAAGCTGAGGAAAACTGAGCATCACCCCACGGGCCGAGCATGGAGTCTGCTCAGCTCCGGGCTGCCTTGTGACTGCCAAATTCCGCGATAAAAATACCCCGGCGGGGACGGCACCTGCTAGCACACCCAGCCACGGGCTGCTCTCTGCCATTCCTTTTTTGCACCACCTTTATCTGCAGGAGGGAAAGTATCTGCTGCCCTCTGAGCAGCTTTGCCCATCCTCTTGGCGATGCCACGTGCTCTGAAGGACAGGAGAGCATTTCACATCACTGGGGCTCTGATGAGCAGCCTGCAAACCCACACCAGAGAGCCAGGAGGGCTGTTTCTGTGCAATCAACTTTATATGAGTTTATTTCCCTGGAGGTGGCTAGGAAGAAAGTTTTCCCCTCTTCAGGAGACAGGCAAGACTATCAGCAGGGATATAAATAGCTGAGCTCGACACTTCAAGCTAGCTTTTCCCACAAGGGAGGTGACAGGAGGTCGCCATCTCTGCGGGATGTTTCTAAAATAAAGTGGAGAGTCTGATTATGACACTGTTTCTGCTCTCCCTTGCTGGGCTCACCTCTCCCCGTGGCAGATCCCAGGGGCACCAGGAGAGGCTCTCCAAGGAAGGCTCCTTTGTGTGAGGCAAGCACAGTTCCCAGGGAGGGGGAAAGGATCTGATTCAAAACCATTGCATTTTTGCCCAGTCCCTGTGATTTGCTCAATCAGGTACAAATGTGTGTCTCTGGGAATTAATGAGATTTCACAACGAGGTGGAGGGCCCAGGATGTTTTAAGAAGCTCACATTCCAGACACGTGGCTGTTTGTGGATGTCATGCAAGAAGTGCATCCCCTCCAAGCTGCTGGATGAGGAGGCAGCTGTCCCCTCTGGGTGCTGGGCACGTGAGCAGTGACATTGCAGTGGGGCATCCAGGCTGGCTGGGGCATGGACAGTGCCTAGGAAATGCTCGTGGCTTTCCTGCCTCCAGCTGTGTTATCTCATACAGGTCCAGGCCAGCACGTGGCACAACAGATCATGGTGGGTGAGTGGGCAGAGATCTTTGCCCTGTGCTGACCCTTGTTAGGCTGAACCCAGACAGAAGTGGGGCCCACAGTGCCAAACTGTGCACTCACAGCTGTAGGCACTTGGGATGGATACTTCAGGCTCTTCACTGGAGGTTGGTTAATGCTGCTTTACTCGAGGAGCTCCAGCCCCTTGTTAGCAGCCTCAGCATCCCATGCAGTGCAGATGTTGTCACTTCTCTCTGGCAGATGGTGATCACTGGGGTACAGAGGGGACAAACTGCTTGTTTGAGGTCACTGTGTCAGAGACAGTTTGGGGACAGAGCTCAGAGGTTGGGACTTGCAAGATTGTGTCCTTTTTTCTACGCAGCACTGCCTTTGAAACCTCATGACAGCAACACAACGCTGCTTCTACTGCACATCTGTTTCTACAGACCACAGCCCTTCTCTCCAGTGCCCTCAGACAACACTGACTTGGCTAGCTGAAAGAAAACCCTGTCCTGCTGCCCTTCTATAGTGGGTACACCTGGCAGAACCAGAGGTATTTTGGTTTTTTTTTTTGTTTTGTTTTTTGTGTTTTGTTTTGTTTTGCATTTGGTGGGGACACGAGGATTACAGTATTAAATGATGAACAGAGTTAGAAATGCACTATGCAGTACTTTGAATTACAGAGGATTTGTGATGCTAAAGCCCACCTCAGCAGGTATCTTTTTGTTCAGAGTTTACTGGCATTGGCTCCTTCCAAGCAACAACCTGTGAGGCATTTCTGTCCAAACACCATCTCTCTGGCTTCATATATGCACACATGTACTTATGATAAGTTTCTGCCTGAACCAGGCCAGTTCTTTAGCCAAATTTGTAACTCTGATCTGCACATGAACCTGGAATAAATAGCTTTGTACTTATGCTTTTAAAGAAAAATAATTGACATGTTTGCATAGGTTCCATTCTAGTTCCTTGGGTTCAAAGTCCTGTGTTGAGCCAGTATCAGAGTGACTTTGACTCTAGAGCTGAAATCTCATGGGAGAAGAAGAGCTCTGTGTTAACAGCTCTTGTCCTACAACACAGACATCCAATGTTTCTTATCTTTCTGCTCCTCCCAAGTTCACTGTGAATTCTGGAAGGGTCACACTGGTATCCAGAGCACTGGCCCTACTTGTAGCTGCAGACAGCTTGTTATTCTTGACGAGGTGTGCTTTTCCTTCCTCTCCAAATGTGGAAAATCTCAGAGTTCATGCAAAAGAGAGTGGGTGAGAAGATAAGGGAGCTGAATGACCTGTCACCTCCTGCACACACAGGGACACAGACAGAGGGGAATCACTCAGCACCTTCAAGTGTGAGTGATCAGGGATGTGTTACACACACAGATGATAATAATATGTAGAATATTTTCATCTGAAGTGATAATGGAAGGTGCAGACTCCCAGTCAGTTGAATTTTCATTAGTTGCCTGTCCAGAACATCTAATGCTCTTCCTCCCCATGTGCTTTCATATATCCAAATATTAGGGCCAAGCTCTGCATGATGTAGCCTCAGGAGACGAAGAAAAGAGACCTTGAACTCAGACGAGTCAAGCTGAGGGATGGGTTTATCCCACTATCTTTGAAAAGCTGGCAGCAAATAGTTACATGATAATGGTATCCAGGCTTACATTTAAAAAGCAGGGAGCATCTTCTAATTCTCTTGGGATTCTGAATTTGCAGAAGACACTAAATTGGGCAAAATAGAGGTGAGGAGACAGGCAGAGAGGGCACAGGGAGCTCTGGAAAACAAAAACAAGCTGAGAAACTGGGGGGCTGCCGTAGTATGAAAATCTTTGAAAAATCTCTGCTGAGAGAAGCTGACCTCAAGCACTGCTCAGTCTGTGGGGAAGGCTGGTGTAAGGAGGTGTGCAGGGATGGCAGGCCTCACACTGGGCACAATACAGCAGCAATTAAACCTGCCCATGGGATTTTAGGCTCATTCACAGGCTGCATGGGATGCAACTGGTTATAGTGTGGAAATAAAACAGGATGGAGAGGTAATGGGGGTAGGAGAGAGCTCTCATTCAGACTTT
Source organism: Ammospiza nelsoni (assembly GCF_027579445.1). Taxonomy (NCBI): domain Eukaryota; kingdom Metazoa; phylum Chordata; class Aves; order Passeriformes; family Passerellidae; genus Ammospiza; species Ammospiza nelsoni. The sequence goes on from NC_080634.1 coordinate 5,610,447, forward strand.
TCCCATCCTTTTTCCTTCCTCTCACCCCAGTATCTCCCTGCCTACCAGTTCCCTGTGGTTTCCCTACAGTCAAGCTCCCCCAGAGAGCATTGCCTCAGTTTTTGGCCAGCTAACTCTATACAGCACCCAAATTGCTAATTCTGTCAGCCTTAGAAAGGGGACATTTTCAGCCACCATCTATTTCCCACTTATTACTACCTTGTCAAATCTCATTTCTTCCTTCTTTCCAAAAATCTGTGGGATTATTTTCAGACTCCAGCCTCATTGCTGTATCCTTGCCTCAGTCTGTGTGAGTGGATTATTTTTTGTACTCAGTGTATGCACCATATATATATATATATATATATATATGCAGAAAAATACATCCCCCTTTGAAACCAACTAATACCAAATTGGCAAAGCCCAGCAGTAGGGAGTTAGGAAATGCTGGGGTTACTGTTCTCAGTAATCTTAATTCAATCTCTTTGTGCCTGTGCCTCTTGGAGTCCTTAACCACATCCTCACATTGTCACCTCATTCTTTGCACAGGATGCCTGCCTTGTTCAGTGCCAGCCTGGCGGGGGCTTTCTTCAACAGCAGCTATTCAACGTTTTGTTTTCTCCTCATTGTTCAGTGGGTGGCCTGTGCCTCATTTACTGTACATTATTCAAGTCCAGCTCTAAAGGCAGAATTATTAGTTTCCTCGTGGGTTTTCCTATGGCTTTCATCACAACAGTATCTGATCGCCTCACAATTATAAATCTGCTTACTTTCATTACCACCCAGAGGTGAGGAGATGGTGTTAGATCAGCTGTGCAGCTGAGGGACTAAGGCAGTGAGAGACTAAGATAAAAACTGTTCATTAATTTTGGAAGCTCTTTGGTGGTGTGGTTAATCTGTTGGTGCTTTTTTCCCCAGTGTACTTAGCAGTGTGTAATGTGTATTCAGAGCAGAGCTCTGTCTGGTTTGTGCTGGAGTGGGAGAGTTTATCACTTCCACCAGTTGCACTGCATGTAGAAGTCAGAGAAAAGACAAGATATGGGCATTTGTGGGGAAATGCAGTTTAAGTGATTTGTCTCATCATGACAGAGGAAATTGGACTAAGAAGGAAGAATTAACCCCAGTCCTCTTGGTTAGCTTTATCTGATTACAAACTGGAGGCAGTTTTTCTCCATCCCACTGTTCCCTCCTTTCTTCACCAGACAGCTGAGTGCAGCAGGAGACCCTGGAGCTCTGCAGGGGTCACCTTTGCCAGGCTGCTTCACTTCCCAAGCCACCCTGAGCCCTGACCGAGGCATCTGTCAGCTTTTCTGCTTCTGAGGGAGAGCAGTTTCATATGGAAATTCTCAGCCATTCTCAGAGCATGTCCATAATGACATAAAAAATGGAGAAAGGCAGAAATGGAAGTGTAAACCCCGTGATTCTTACACTAAAACCCCCTGACCCCTCTTCAAAGATACACTAGAGAGACTTAAAAGCGTGCATCTCTCTGCTCATTGCCTGCTGTGTGGCATGAATATTTCTTTGTTTCAGGGAACAGCTACCATGCTGAGTATTGCTCACAGAGATCTCTCAGTTGCTTATCAATAGCAATAAAATTGATCCCCCCCAATATTGAAGTCTCTCTCTTGTCTTCTGGGAATTATTTCTAATTTTAAGCCTTTGTCCTTGTGCCTCGTACAACAGCACCCAAAGCATGGAGCAGTCTCCAAACTGTGCTCCCTAATGGCATGGGGTAGTGCTGAATCACTCATTCCTCCTTGTCTAATTTCAGTGCTGCAAGATAAGTCAGAAATTGGACAAATGTGTGCAGAATGTGTGAAATCTGTCTGAAGGTCAAGAAGAGAAGAGAAGCTAAGGTATGAAGTTCAGTATTTTCTGTCAGAGCTTAATTTTTTTAATGCACATATAATACTAAAAATATTGTGATAATATATACTGTTGAGTGGAAAAAAAACCCCAAAAAACAACAACCATCCCCAAATACTTATAGTAACAGGAATACTTAACATATTTCCCAAGCGACAAGAGCCTGACGAGTATTTTAAACCCTGAAGCCTCAGGAATTCTCCTAAAGTATTGCTCTGCTCCCAAGGAAAAGGGGAACAAAGTTAGAAATGTGTGCTTTTCTCAGAGTAGGTTTTGAAAATAGCAGCAAACGCAGAATTTTTTGGCTCCTGATACAAATGCTGAGTACTGTGAGGCTTCTGAATAACAGATTAGGCTGCTCCTGGCCACACACACATATTGTAACATGTAACACACATGTTACATGCATGGAGCTCTTTAAAGAGAGGAACACATAGGCAGCAGTAGGGGAAAGAAATAGAAATGCATCCACACTGCTTCACCAAGGAATTTGGATAGGTTTATTATAATGGAGGGAGAGTTCAGTGCTTAAGGCTCATTCAGCACAGGACTTTTTTAGCTGAGGTTTGTCTAGAAAAAAAACACTTATATGATCATCTAAAGGTTGTTATGGCACTTGAGGGACAGAGGTTCTGCCTCAGTTTACCCAAGTTGTTAAAGCCAGAATGCCACAAAACTCCTTAGACATGACAAATGGGCAGCCTTCAGGAAATCAAAGGAGCCACCACAGATCTGAGGTGGCAATTAGTCAGCAACCTTTACACTGAACTGAAATTGCCTCTTTCCAGGTGGGTGTATTCCAGGGGTACCATATTCCCAAGGCGGCTGTTCTTTGGAAAAGCAGTGTTCAAGTACAGAAATACAATGGCATAAGTATTCCAAGTGCAAAAAGCAGGGAGGAAAGTTAGGAAGGCAAATAAAAAGAGCAGCAGCTGGTGGTGTGGGAGAGGACATTTGTCCCTTCAGGTCTGTGTGGCTCCTTGCTGAGGCTGCCACGGGCAGGATGGAGGAGAAAGGCATTCATTCCCTGGCGGCGCGCACAGAACGTGTGACTGCGAGATAGCAGCAGGGCACTTCTCTGCTCTGGAGCTGCATTCCCAGGCTCCATGTCACACACCAGCCAGGACACAGAACTCTCAGGGAAAAGAAACTGCAATATTTTGAAAGCATCCTGTGCACTTCAGAACACAGGCAGTTTATGCAGACACTTGATAAAGCGTTTGCACCCCGAGAGCCTCTCCTAGGTAAGAGTTCCCTTCACCACTGTCCCCCACGCAGCTTGGCAGCATGTTGAAATGGGATCTGACAGAAATGGCAATTTGCACTTTATACTGTCTGAGGGAGGATGTTTGGGGCTCTTATCGTGCTTTCCTATACATTGGAATCTATGGGTATCTATGTTCCTAGCAGCGAAGTTACTTCTTAATTCTCTAACTGCCTGTGGTAAAACAATGTAATTTTTAAAATGTCCCAAGCCCACCATGTTACTTGCGGGAATGTTTTACAGAGAAAATGAAAAAAAAAGTTAATTTTTTAAAAGTTATTTTTTGGCCACCCTTCTTTTCCTGTCTCTCCAAATCCCTTTTCCCCCTCATGCTGTTGTAATAACTTGATCTACCATCGGCACTTCTGCAGTTCTATTATTTCCCCCTCTTGGTTGCTTACCTGATTTCCAGTGTCTTGTCTTCAATCTCCTTTCCCTGCTTTAGCACTTTCCCTTTTTGTAGTGAAGTTGAACTCCTTGTTCTCCTCAGTTGCTTCGTTTTATTCCTTTAATATGGTTCTCTCTCTCTCTCTCTCTCTCTTCCTCTCTTTTTCTCCACCCCCTTTCTGTGTCACTTTCTGTCTTCCCCACTGCCTGTCCGCCTTTCCCCCTCTTCTTTCTTCACCTACTTTTCTTGTCTTTCCCCCCCCCCCCCCCCCTCCAGACTAATCTTTCTATTTTCAAACCTGGTTTCCTGTTGTTTTTCCTTTAAAGACCATGGATCTCATTCCTCTCTCTCATTCTCAGCCTCTCCCAGTGCCACCCTCCTCGTGCCGGCAGGATGCACTCGCTGCTGGCTTCGCGCAGTCCCTTCCAGCCGCTGCTGCTCCTGCTCCCTTGCACATCTTCCCACAGATAACTCTCAGCCTTCCCCAAATGGAAAGAGACAGCCTTGCCCCACGGTTACACCAGACAGACCCTGGAAAGCTTTTACCACACAAGACAAAAGACACTTCAACCGACTAAAGACATATTTCTGACTCGTTCAAGCTTAATTTGGCAAAGCAGAACGGGGTCTTCCACCTCTTCAAATCACACAGAACTTGCTCTGCTGGCTTGGACCAGGAGCCCAGCACAGCTGCAGCCTTGTCCTAAAGGGCACCAAATGCCTCCCTGAGACTTTTTACATGCCCCATTGCTGATAAGTAGAGAATAATCTGCCTGTCAAGGGAGGTGTTTTTTGTCACTCCACGCTACCACCACCTCCCTGCACACACAGTCAGACTCACGAGCGTTTGGGCCTCTCTTAAAAATGTTTTTGACATATCAAGTGTCTGAAGGTCTTGTATTTCATGTGTGTGTCAAGCTGAGCCTCTGATTCCTGCACAACAGGAATGGCCCAGTGAGGAGGCAGAATCAGAGCTGCCTTCTGGCTTTGATAAAGGTCTCAAAGAATCAGTGGCAGGAGAGTGAGATTTGCACAGAAGGCTCTGCTGACCTGAGAACCAACTTGCTGCACACAAGCTTTGGTGGTCATCCCTCCAGCAATCCTGCCCAGACTAGATATCTCCCACTCACAGCATTGCCTGGTGGTCTCTATGCATCAGTGAGTGCAGATCAAGAAAGAAAAGCTGTCCAGGGACTAAGACACAATGCTGGCAACTCTTCTAATAATTTTTCTCCTGCTAATTTACCACCTCCTTTAGTCCTGATTGAAAGCCAGTCTACAAAGGGACAGTTGTGTGCAGAGGCTATCTCTGGAAGCATGAAGTTAGGAGTGCAACTCTTTTCCAGAAGGGCTGTATCCTCACTGATGGTTAGTGTAGGATGCAGGACAAGTAAATTCCTACAGCAGCTCAGTGACCTCCTGGTATGGAGATGTGTAGAGTCACCTGCTGCTTCATTTCTAACTTTATTGAAAGCCCTTCTGTGGCTTTTAAGAAAATGGAAATGTTACTGGAGTTGTTTCTCCCTCTCCTGTGTGGCAGTTTTGTATCTACAATGGAAATTCATGGGAAGCAAAATATCATTCCAGCTTTTTGTCTTTGTAGAGTAATTTCCACGAAGCATTATTATGTAAACTCATGTTGATTTCATGCCAGTGAGATTGTCAAGGAACTCATCATAGAAGTGTCCAAAAAAAAGGTGTTAATAATACAGGTCCAGCTCACAGATGGCTTTGGGATAGGCTAGGGAGAAGGCTTGTCAAGTGTTTTTCACATGCTGTAGAGAGACAGGTCCTGTGAGAGAGAGAGAGCTGTCTGAAATGCACTCACCTCCCTGCTGACACTTTGCTGTGCACTCAGGGTGATCAGGTCTGGTTCTCCCCGCTCACTCCTCTGTGTTTCCTGCCCAAGGGCTGTTCCTGAGTGGCACACAGAGGTAATCCTGAATCCTGAAGCAGATACAGTCTGGTTCTGCTGATTGTCAGAGGGAGGGGAGAAGGTTTCTGTCCAACTCGTGCATGATGCACAGGAGGTACCTGTTGAGAGCCCTTTCTGTTTTGGTGCTAGTGGTAACTATTTGGATTTTGATGCATGTAAAGGAAATGGTAGAAGGCAGACAGGGAGGCAAAAGACAGAAAGAGGAGCAGAGATGTTGTATGGATACTTCAGCCAGTCCCTCAATCTGTCATCCCTTCTCTACTGCACCCTCTTCAAGGGAAACAGAGGAGTCCTGGCAGCTTCTCCAGCCCATCAGCTAGAAAAATAGCTGGTTTGCTCAATCTTTAGCAGGGAAAAAGGATTTTGACTCCCCTCCCTAAGACCCTGTCATGCAAAACTTGTGTGACTTAAGTGAGGAGAGCAAGTGGAGGAGAATGCTGTCCCCAACAGTGGGAATGAGGAGAACAGCTGACAGCTTGCCATGTGCAGCCTGCAGATCACAGCAGTTTGTGATGCTGTGCAATGCATTTTGAAGGAAAGCAGAAATAAAACTGGGAGGGAAAGGGAAAATAAAAAAACATGTGCTATCTTTTGATCAAAACTTAAGAGCTTTCTTGGATTAGGATTCCCGACCCCCTAGGTACAAGGAACAGAGCAGCCCTTATCTACCTGGAGTTCAGCAAACCGTATGATAAGGTGTCCCAGAAGAAGCAAATTAGTGTAGAAGATTCAGATGAAGAAGACAGGGATTATTAAATAAATCCTCAAGTGAGTAAGACACTGACAGAATTGATACACCAGTTCCTTAATAGGTTGAAGGGAAATTATCTGCGAGGCTGCTAAAAGATTGCTCTTAGGACTGATCTTTTTTTTATATTTTTGTTAATTACCTTGGCACAGAATGTAGAAACACTAATGAAATCTGCTGGTGAGACCAAGCTGGGAGGTATCAGGAGGGCAGAGGTGGATCCCAGCCCTGCCAGAGCTGAAGGCTCTTTGTGACTGGAGGGATCAAGGTGAGGTTAAGTGGGAGAGTGCGAAGTCACACACTAGGAACTTGGTTGAAGAGTAACAGCAATCTCCATCTCCCAGGAGAAAGAGATGGAGAAAGATGGAGAAGGTTCATGGTTCAAGGGAGGAGGAACCAGCTATGCTACACGGGGGTGAAAAAGGCAAGCAAACTTTGAGGATGCGGCAGCAGTGAGTGGAAGCAGTGTCACCCAAAAGGATGAGACTTCTCCAAAACAGTGTCTGCAGTGCTGCTTCCCCACATGCAGGGAGGACATCCAGCCTGGAGCAGGTGCAGAGGAAGGCAGTGGGGTGGTCAGAGGGATGGAAGGTGTCTCAGCCAACACTGTGTTTACTTATCAGTCACAGCAGGGACTGCACAGAGATATTTGAGCTGATTTGGAAATAGATGTGCTACCAGTCTGAGCTTTTCAGCATTAATTATTTTGCACTGAATTTCATGCTAGTGCAGCTACACAAAGTAATTAAACCACGGTGTGATGTGCCTGCAGGGTGAATACTGTAAGGGAGCTTAGTTACTTAGTCTGGCAGAACAAAGGTTAAGAGAGGAGAGATTTGCTGCCTATAAATACTTTTAGGGACTGGGGGTTGGGAAAGTAAGTGCTCAGGAGAGAGCAGAGCTACATGAGCTAAAGGACAATGTGGCACAAGAATAAATAGATATAAATTGGCCATGAATGAATTTAGGTTGGAAATCAGAAGGTTTCTAAGCAACAGAGCAGGCAAGGAGGTGCTGGAACAGCATTTTAGCAGCACAAGTTAGGGTGGGAACCTAATGAGATTTAGGACAGAGTTTAGTAAGTTTAGAAAAGGCCATTTGGTTTGTACTTGCCCCTTATTCAAAGGGATTGAACCTGATAAGCCAAGAGGTGCCTTTTTCATTCTATTTCCTGTACTGGCCTCTGTGCCTTAGCAGATCTGCACCCTTGCATACAAAAGCCAGGTAAATCTGGAGCAGAGTTTGTGTGATGAGTTTTTCAGCACTGATCTCATGGATATTTAATGGAGGGATTCACTCTGTGCCTGAGATTTAAACAAACAAAAAGAGCAAGCCAAGAGGATGCATGGAGAAGGTCTGCAGATATGCAGTAGTACAGATAAGAGCTCACATATGAGTTTCTTCACAAAAAACAGGTGTTCCCAGAGCATCTGGCTTCGCTGGAAGGCTGTTTGTTTCAAATGCAGCTCTTGAGATGTGAAAACTGAAAGAGATTGTCTGAAGGGAAAATGTCTTGTACATTCCTGCCATTACAAAGGCCTTCTGTCCTTGAGGAGGATGTCAGGTTTACTGCGTTGGGAAATTTCAGAAAAAAACACCACCCAACAGTGGCTGAGCTCATCTCTGCTGCCTGGCCACAGCACTGCACTCATTCTGCTTCTCATAATGTTCCATGCTGGGCAGGCACCTCTCTAAAGCACCTCGGTACCTTCTGCAAAGCACCAAAGGACGGTGCCTTCCTGATGGAACATTTTGTCTCAAATCCCCATGCACAGATATGATTGAGAGAGAAGGCCAGAGAGGGAAGTTCTCTGTTTTACTCTGGAGACAGTTTGAAGGCATCCTCCAGCAGGAGGCAAATTCCCAAGGACAGGCTGGGCCCAAGGGAAGAGGAGTAGCAAAGGCCCCTGAATAAGAAGAGTTTTATAGTTACAGTTCCTCATTTAGTAAAAATCCCAAATTCTTCCATATGGATGGATGTTTCCATCTTCCCAACCCAGAATACCAAAGCAGCACAGAGTGAGAAAAGAGGAAACAAGAAACAGCCAGTTGTGAAATATCACTCTGTGTCAGACTCATTTTCCAGTAAAGTTTTCAGCAAGAAAAACTGGAAGAGGTTTTCATATCAGTGAGGAGAATTTGCCATCTATCCCAAAGTAAATGCTCAGCTGTCAGGTTTATGTTACTGGAAACAAAGTACTGCCCTCTCACCCCTCCTGCCTCCACTTCTCAACTCTGCAGCATCTCTGAGTAGTTGAGAAGTGCTTTGCAGATGATAATGAAATTGCAGCTCCTATAAACACCCTCCTTGTTTTACAGGTGGAGGAACCAGACCGTGGAGAGCATAAAGGATTTGTCCAAAGAACCAGCAAGTCATTTTAAAGCAAGGAGTCCTCATCTACCTAGCCACCAGACATTCATCTTGTCCTGCAAACTTCCAGCTGGATGAATTGCTGCCTGACAGAAATACGTGTGTACACATATATTCACAGATATGTTTCCAAAAGAAGAAAAGAAAGAACAGACCTTTACCTCTTGTTGCTGAGCCCGCACGGGTAGAGAGAGGAGCAGGTAAAGTTGACTGAGGGGTGGGTGAGCTTTAGCAGGGCTCTGTGCCAGCCTTGGGCTCCCAGAAGAGATCCTGAAGGGTCTGAGGGATCAGGCAGGAGCTCAGCCTGTGCTCTGACACTGCCTCACTGCCTGGACATCCCTCCAGCCTGGAGGGGACCAGTGCTGGGGGAGACTCACCCCAAGCTGTTCCTGACATGCACTGGCAGCTGTCTGCCTGCTATTCTTTTAAAGGGTCTTCGTGGATCAGGATAAAATGTGATCTTACGCAGGCGGCATTGTGAGCACAGCTTGGCTCGGGTTCAGCTCTTCCCCTGGCTCCCAGCTACTCTATTTTTATTGAAGGAATTCGAGGCTATCAGAAAGGAAGTCAAATTGTTTTAGGAAAACAATAGAAAAGCAACTTGAAGTTTATTAGCTTCCTGCCCAGGGCCTGTGACCAACTTGTCAAACTTATTAGAGTGATGGCAGGACTATTTATTTAAAAGGGCTAGCTACAGGACCCACAATTTCATTCCTGTTTGGGCCTTAGTGAAAACAAAGGAAAGCCATAAAATAATATCTGAAGGGAGCAGATGGCTAACTGGTAAATGGTGTGAGTAAGGCTGGCCTGTGAGCCGTTTGTGGTGCTCACCGATGCGATGGCTTTTGTGGGATTTTATCAAATGAATGGATCAGATTCACAGGCCAGTCCCATCACCCCAAATTCCTTAATGTGGCTCAAGTTTTCAAGTGGAAGCCTCACACCTAAGAAAACAAATTTGGCAGGAAAAGGGCTTCATTTAGAGCCACTGAAAGGAGTGAAACAATGCAGCAGGTCTGCAGGAGAGCCAGGAATAGAGCCCAGGTGTCCCTGACCCTGCTGGACTGCTGGAGCCCCTCGAGTGCAAAAAATATTTATATCCTCCAGAAGCAGCTGCAGTCTGCTTCCCCATGCAGCTCCCCAAAGCAGCCACACCATGAAGTCATGCTGGCATGTGGCTGGTGAGAAGAACAGGCAGCCAAACCATCAGAGGCACAAAGTGTCTGTGAGCCTGAGCCTTCCCGAGGAGCCTCATGGCTTGCAGTGGAACAAGAGGAGAATAAAACAGGTACCTGAGAAGCACTTGCCAGCTCTCCCCAGTGCAAAGCCACATCCCTTGCTGAGGGCCCTCTGCTAAGTGAGTGTTTCACCAGCTTCAGGGAGGATATAGGCAGAACTCACCTCTCCTTTCAGCAGTGCAGTCTCTGGGAACCCAGGCGCTGCAGTACTGAGCTCACAGAGCTTTGCACAGCTCAGTAACCACTTCTCAGATGAAAGAAAGAGGAGCCCACCTCAAAAATTCTCTTCCTTCTCCTCCTCATTAGCCTAACTAAAAGCGGGAATGCAAAGCTGCAGTTCTCTCTGAGGCCTGAGGCAATAATGCCTCTTGTATTGGCAAGTGATAGAAGATCTTGGTTTATATGTTCCTTTTAATTCATCCAGGTTAGGTGTTTATAAAAGAGTCACTTTGAGTGCATTATCTCTGAGTGCCTTATCTCTTTTAAGACCCTAAGAAGCTGGGTCTTAAAAACTTGGTAATTTTAATCTAAATACAACAGTGTTCCCTTTATTTAAGGTATCCTTGCAGCTTTTAGAAGGTTTCTGTGATTTCTGTCCCTCTGAGGTACTGCCTTGGTGAACAAATCAGCCAAAGAAGTGCACTGAGCAATGCAGCATCCTAGTTCATCACAGTCTGTAGGTGTTTACTTAAAATTAAGTACATTCTTGAGTTGCATTGATTGCAGTGTAATTTGTCTGGAAGTTAGGCACCCCACACTGCCAGCCAGGCCAGCTTTCCTGGGGGAATTCCACGGCAGATAGTGGAATCACTTCTCCATAGCCTCTGCAGGAAGAGATGCCACGTGCAGATCCCATGATGGTGTTCTGACAGCAGGAAAAAATTTTACTTGCACTTATTTGGTGTCTGTCTCATTTGGCTGGTATCACTTAATCCGTGCTTTGTGAGTGGTATTTTGATCCTGAGAGCCTTTTTGTCAGTCTCTCAGGCCTGCTGGACTCTTGGTAGCCCCTGAGGCTGAGATCCTGCAAAGTCTTGCTCACGTGAGTGGCTTGATATAGTTACAGCTTGGGGCCAGCTCTGTGGGTGAGGTCCCTCCGTGTACAAATGTCACAGACTGGAAAATGCTGGAGATTGTTGAAACTCCTGGGGTTTTTTTCTTCCAACAGGGTTTCTCAGAAACTTCTGGAATGACAGCAGCTCCTAGCCTGCTGCTGGGGAACTTCTCACCCCAGAAAGCTGTGACATGTGGTGCCAGTGCGTGCACCAAGTTCCTGGGGTGAAATATATAGTATAAAAAAAGGCTGGGGAAAATATAAAGTATGATCACAGGACACCAAAGAGAAAACTATCCCCAGAATTGCTACCTGTACAGAAATGTTTCATTTGTGAGTTCATGTCTTTTATCTCTCTGATCAGCTCTCCCATCCTGGAGTTGTGCTGCTGCAAGATCCCAGCTCCAAATCCTGGGGCTTTAGGAAAATTTGCAGAGGTGGAAAGAATCACAGGCACACGTCTCTTGCTAAAGCAAGTGTGGGGTAGAAGGACCTCAGCCTGCTCCATTCTTTGTCCACAGAGGGAAGAGAAATCAGGATGAGAATCTGCTCTGAAAGATCTCCAGAGCTTTCCCTGGAAGTCAGCTTCAGAGGAAGAAAGGATTTGGGGGAAAAGAGACATGTGCTTGGCTGATGGTGAGTGAAACTGAAAAGTAAACAGCCTGAGCTATGGGAGGATCCTCAGATGGTGCTTATTGCTCCCAGCCAGCTCGCTCTCTTTTGTGATGGTCTGAAAGAATCTCAAGGCATGACCTCCTGGGTAAAATTAAGAACTTGATTAATTGAAAAAATTCATGAATCATGATTTTTCCCACCAATTTCGTGATGTATGTTGGCTGGATTCTGAAGCCTTCTGTAAAGTAAATCACAGCAAATGGGGGGGAAGGGGCAGGAGGACACTGCTGGCCCAAGCAGATGAGAAGGCTGCATTTTGTACTAGAAGACCAAATATCTATGTGTGTACAAGCTCACAAGCCCAGCAGTGATGTGGGGCAGGGAACATGGCTTTTAATGGGCTTTCCTTTCCCAAGTGGGCCAGGACCCCTGCTCCTTCATGCTACACTTCTGTGTGGCTGCATAAAGGCAAATCCTTTCACAGGCATGCATCAGGCACGTGGTGTCCTGAGGATTGATGATAGGAAAGCATGGAAAAGGTTTGTACCCAGTTTTGCTTTCTGGAAGGGTGAAGGATTTGGTCGATTCAAATGTCCTGAATTGTTTTTCTGGACACCTGGGTTTCCTGGTGGAACCCTGTCTGTCTGTCTGTCTGTCTGGCAGAGAGGTGAGGGGCTGCAGAGGAAACAGGTGTGTGTGTATGAATCACCTGCAGCACAAAGCCAAGGAAGTGGTGCCTGCCTTCTCCCCGCAGCCACACAGAGCCCTGCTGGCTCTCCAGGTGGCCACAAACTCATGTTCAAAGCTACAAGGAGTGGGGAGCAGGCTAGGGAGTTCCCTGAGCACTGAAGTCCTGCCTAACACAGGGCTTTCCCCACTTAGCTTCCCATTTACTTTAATTTGAGTTCTCTCTTGGTGCTCATACATAGTGTGATGCCCTGCTCCATATAAATCCAGGCACTGCATTTTCACTGGGCCCTTTGCATGCTGGAGCTTCTTGTTTTTAATGCTAAGTGAAGTAAAAGATGAAGTATGACCACCGGACACCTAAGAGAAAACTATCCCCAAAATTGCTACCTGTACAGAAATGTTTCATTGGTGGGTTAATGTGTTTTATCTCTCTGACTTAGTCATTGACAGATGTTGTTAAAATGGGCTTGCACAGTGGAAAAACCCCTGTATGAGCTCATGCAGAGACCTGGGGATAAAATCTGACCAGTAAGTGTTGTCAGACAGGATTGTGTTTGCTTGCTGTTGTTTGTTGCTTTCCTTGAAATGGTGGAAAAGGAAGAAATATTTAAACTTGATTGAAACAAGCTGAAGTACCTATAAATTCATTGGTTTTGTTCTGAATCTTGCAGTTCTGTTTGGCTTCTTGGTGAGAAGTGTGAAATTTATTTTCCTTAAAAACTACCCCTCAGGTTCAATTGGGATATGAAAAAATAGCTATCAAAATAATAAGTAATTTTTTTTCCTGGTTGGGGGTGTTCATCATCTTTCTGTGTGTGAGAAACAGAGGTGCCTAAGCAGTGCACATCAGTAGGATATGTGGGTTTTGCATGTGATACCCATGTGATGTGGCATAGGGACTCCCTATAATTATCTTCTGCCTGTTGAAGGAGAGCAGTAAATTGGTTCTTTCAGCCCAAGAGGAACCCAAGGCTGGTTTTTCTGACAGTGCTCTCACTATTTAGGAGTGCTGTCACCACACCAGAAGCAGCACAGGATGTGGCCACTGAAAGAGCACTTCAGAAAATGAGTGGCAGTGGTTAAAGGCAAGGCTGCAAACAACAGGGAAATGGGAATCCTTGATGTTGTCTGCTATTCCCACACTCATTCCCCACTTTCCTCTCAGGCCAGATTTGTGAAGAGCCATGTTTCTCCCTCAGGGAAACTAACAATTTAACACAGCAGGGAAGAAAGAGGTTTTGTGATGTGCTGCACGAAACGATGCAGTATCGCTCAACCAGCATCTGGCAAAACGTCCCTAAATAGCCTCATCTTCCTGCATCAGCATTTCCAACATCAATAACTTTATTGGTAATAATCAGTAAGGGCTGGGATTTCATGGAGGAGGATGGATGGCTGCATTTGGGGAGAGAATCTAAAGGGCTTTGAAGAATCTTGATAGAAAAATGCTGAGGCAACACCACAATTACTGAGCTGAGAAATCTGCGCCGATTTGCAGTTCCCAAATTGTTTGGAAAACACGAGAAATGCTGCCTGGAGAGTAGAGGCTGATGCCTTAATGCCATCAGATTCCTCAGAGCTGGAGAGCTCTCAGAGTACCACAGTCTAGGGTGAATCTAAACCTGACTTCAGTGTTTCTCCTGGAGCTCCTGTGGCTGCCCATGAGCTCCAGAACTCCCCACAACCCTCTCCCAAATACTTGTGAGAGAAGCTCTTCTCTCATTTCTATCTGGTAGGTCTGGACAAATCCAAGCCAGTCTTCCAGTCAAATTCCTTCTAATCCAGGTCACACAACTTTTCCTTCCACCTGAGCAATCCTTTCAATTTCTCCTCCTCCTCCTCTCAGAACTCTGGTTATTCTTGCATTAGAAAAGCTACTTTGATAAACTTCTTCCTATACTTAAAAAGAATCATTCTCACCCTGAAAAGTGGGCCCACGTGAAAACTCCAGCACAGGAACAATGCAAAATTATCTTTCAGCTACCCAAGTGATGTGAACTAGGAGCCTGCAGCTGTGTAAGCAAACAGACCAGCCTGAGAGGAATCCATGCAGAGCTCAGTGGTGGTGATCTGTGCACTGGTGTCTGCCCTGCTTTGTGCAGCAATCTGCTCTGTGCTGGCCTGCTTGGGAACTCACACTTGGTTTCCAAGAACAACAAAGCTCTGGGATGGTTCAGCTGTGAAAAAAAAGATGATGGAGATGAAGAAACTTCACGTGATGCCAACATTAATATTATCTGGCCTTGGTAATGGTCAGAGTTCTCCAAAGATGGAAATTTCTGGGCCTTCTGCTTCCTTTAGTCTTCTGCTGTCACCTCCTGTCCAAGTGGCTGAACTGGGCTGGTGATGGTCAGAAACGCCCTGCAGCACGTCCAGGTCTGGAGCAGAACTGGGGTGACTGTGGTGACATGGTCAGTGTGGGTAACATGGAGAAATTCATTCTGGGCTGGGTTGTGAGGTGCAGTGAAGGAGAATGGACGCACAGCAGAGAAAACCCATCACTTCTGTACCTTGAGCCATCTCAAAGCCCTCAGAGTTCTGGACCTGTCTGAGGCTTCTTGTATGACCCAGAGCAGCCTCCAAGCAGCTCCATCTGATAACAGTTTGTGCTCTGAGCTACGTCCCTCCTGAGCTTTGCCACCTTCAGGCTAGACTCCTAATCTACCTGAAAATAAAGATGAGCTGCTGGAAGAACTGCTGTCAAAAAGGGAGGCTGATAAAATTAAAGAACAAGAAGTTCAAGTCTCTTGATGTCCCTTCCCACCTGAATGATGCTGTGATTGTAAATTGTTGGGAGCAGATGGTCTGGTCAATGTCAATGCAGCATCTCTTATACTGGTAAATTCTATCAATGTACAGAATTTCTTCATCATTTCAAGAAAAGTTGGAAAAGGAGAAATTATTTGTGTTTTTTTTTTTTTTTTTTTTTTTTTTAATCCTCAGATTAGGCTTTTAAGTGGCCTTGATTTGAGAAGGAAGCTTTGCTATAGGTCATGAATAAGTAAAAAGAAGGAAATTAATGAAGTCGTTTGCCAGTGTTAACAGAGGAAAAAACCTAATAAAGGGACAAAGCACAGATACTGTTTAAAATATTTGGTAGTGACCTGAAAAGGAGCAAGAACATGACCAAAATTGCAACTAGTGCAAATGTATTTACCTACCCATGTACGTATCTGGTAAGCAGTGTTATACATAGGCACATATATCCCATGGCATCAATAACGTTTCTTATTTGGGGGGTTAAATTACTCATTGAGGATGTCTCTTCTATTTTTTAGCACATATTTTATTTACTTTTCTAGGTGCATATCTGTCAGAGTAGCCTTTTTTGTTTTGGTTGCTTGGGTTTTCCTGGTTAGAAATAAATGTATCAACTTTTATTCATGGATGGCTTTTCTCAGTAAGAAGGAGTCCTGAAAAACGGATACAGACATTCTGGAATTGTTTGCTTTCCCTGGAGCATTGTTCTGTGGCTGAGGCTCCTTTGGCAGAGGCTGCTTTGTCCCCATGTTCCACAGGGACAATTCCTGCCTCCGAGTTCCCGTTCCATTCAGGGAACAATTGCTGAAGTGCCTCATAGATTGACATCTTTCTTTTCATGTGCCAGGGGGTTTCTGAGGCTGTCCCAAAGAGCCATCTCTCCTGCTCTGAGACACCATGGCACGAGTCCTGTGGGGCTGTGGCCTGGGCTCCTGTGATGGGGTAACCTAAAATGGCCAGGAGACAAAGCAGCGAGGTGGCAGTGGAAACCCCTGGCAGGAAAATGAGCTGCTGATCTGGCAGAGGAAGTGTAATGATCTTTAAGTACTCCAGGCTCCAGGATAACCTTAACTCCTCACAGAAAATGTTGTAGGAAGCATTCTTGTGAGCAGCTCCATGACAAGAGAGGCACAGTTGCCCAAACATGGGGCTTATTGCTGGAGGTGAATAAACAGTGTCTTAATATTGATGAGAGCCTGCTCTGCTTATCTTGAGAGCAACTGATGTGGCACAGCTCATGTCCATTTGGCTTTCCTCTGCCTCTCTTCCTCAGACACCATGCTGGGTGTTTCTGTCCAGGCTGTCTTGTGGGGGCTGTTATTCATCCAGCCAAGCTCCTGAATCATCCAGGGAGAGCATAGTTGGACTGTGAATAAATGGTCAGGGAACACACTGACTCTTCAACGCTACTGGTGACAGTGGGATCAGACTGCAACCTGTGCCTTGGTCCCTTTAGTTTGTGAGTTTTAGCTGGACCTTCACTGTCTGAGAGCACACTGGGTTTGGAAGAGGAGGAAGGTCACAAAGTAAACAATGAAAGTGTCACCGTGCCACTGAGCTCAGGGAGGGAGGAAAAATTAAAGCCTTTAAATTGTAACCTGCTGCATTTATTGGACTGCTTTTTGGTAGTGGATAAGGTGATGGATTCTTCAATTCCTGGCTGCCCACATAAGTGGATAAGGACACAATCAACCCCTCTGCTAAACTGATGAGCTGATGCAGTGGCTACTTTGTGTAGCTCTGGACTGATGTGCAGGTCCGTGCTGGAGCAGGGCTGGCTTTTGCAGAGCCAAGTGGCTCCAGCCTTTTTGTGTCTGTGGTGTCTCCATGAGCAGAGTGAGCCAAGCTCTGGGGCCCAGAACTCCCAAGCTTGCTCTGTGCTGGGCCCTGGGTACAAGCTGGCAGGGAGGCAGTCAGTCCTGAGACACCATGTCCACCAGCTTTGAAAAACAGAATTTGTGCACTAACTCTGCTTTTTGTAGAAGGGAACCATCAGCTATTAAACATCTAAGTTTAGCTTGGTTGTCCATTTGTCACAGATTGGAGGAGGAGAATCTTGGCTGATTCCTGACTGCTTTTCAACTTTGGGAAGGTGAAAAATTTGTGGAAAGAATGAAACTGGAGCATGAAAAGCTGCAGAAAAAGTTGGTGCAGTCACACTATTACCAAAGTGTGCATTCTTACACAGACAATGTTCCAGAGTATTTCTAGATGCTGGAATTAATATCTTGTGTGTGCAGAGAGCACACGCTGTGTCTGGAGATCCACTCCCTGCTGCACTGTGCTCTTTCAGTTGGGCTGTCTTTGAAGTGAATTTGTATATTGATGTTTGTCCAGGCAGCACCTGAAGGACTTCCATTTTTTAATTTTATTTTAAGGGTGAAAATAAGGACCACCATGTGTATATATAAGGTGGTTACAGATGAAAATTTTTTTTGCAAATGAAGAACAAGCCTACAAAGAATATAAAATCATTAGCTAACTGTATGGCTCTCTGGACAGCCAGAAATATTTTGGCTCACTGAAAACCTGGCTCTTGGTCACTGCTTGTCCTCTGCTCAGCCAAATCAGAAATGTTCAAGTACTGAACAGTGTTGCTTTTTAATGCACTGAGAAATCCCAAGGAACCAAAGATTTTCTTTATTCCTGCCTGGAGCTCCCAGGAAGCTGTGTAAGTGTCTGTCAGCTCACTTGGTCAGGACTTGTGTTGGCTTGTTGGTGGGCTGCAGGCAGCTGGGAAATTGAAGTGGCAGTGCTGTGTAACACCCACAGTTGTTTGGTCTGTTGGACAAGGAGGAGATGCCCTCACCTACTGACATCTGTGGCTACTGCAGGCTGGAGCCCATCCTGAAAAGAAATCCCTGCAAAAAAACTGGCAAGAAACCTGCTGAGGAGGAGGGATAAGGACATTGGTGGTGGGCCTGTTGTCTGTGCTGTGCCACACGAGTTACAGAACTCAACCTGGCTTGTTTAAAAACAAGTTCTGGTAGGAACAGCCATCACAGCAGCCACTGCAGCTCAAGGAGAAATCCAAGAATTTTTAGCAGGCACACGTGCTTCCTCTGAACTCAGCAGAACCTGAACACAGCTCAGTGGAAATGGTGGATGGGGGATGTGCTGCACAGTGTTGGAGTGCCCCAGGACCTCAGAAATCCCAGAATAAGGTTCTTGGTGTGAATGCGTTCCCTTGGCTATCAGACACAACCATCTCTGGTTCCCAGAGACCCCTGTCCTCAGCTCAGTGATAAAAACACTTTTTAACACCAAAACTGCTGTGTTCCCACGCCTGTTGCTGTCATGGGGGAGGCTGGTCTGGAACAATAGCAGAGGAATAAAGAATGGCCTTGCTAATCAATATCCTGCCCAGACGCTGAGTCAGGTGGCAGCTCGGGCCTCTTTAAAATTCCTACATTGTTCTTGATTTCTCATTTGACTGGGGGTAAGGTTTTATCTTTAAGGAAAGAAAACACACAGGACCGAGTGTCTCTGCCTGCTCCACCATTCCCTTCCCACACCACCCCCAGTCAGTTTTGCTGCCTTTGTCCTGTGGAGCCTCCAGCAGTGAGGGATATGGGTAGGATTTGCCATTTGGACTTGGAGCTGAGTGTGCTGTGGTCAGGACAAGGTGACTGTGGTCTGAGCAGGGCACCCTGAGTCACACACACCTGCAAGGCTTTAGATAATGCACTCTTTCGCATTTCCATGCGGGCTCATGTTTATGTGTTTGGTTTTTAAATGGTCGGAAGGCAAGGCAGGGATGCAGGCACAGGTTTCCAGAAAATTTCTCCACAGATGAATGTTTAGAGCCCTGGCAGGATGCTAAGGCAGTCTGTGTGTGAACAGACATTTGGAAAATTGACAGAAGTGATATTTGCTTAAACAAACTGCAAGATCCAGTAGCTCAAGCTCTTGAATCCACCTCAGATGCACTAAAAACAGTTTCCAGAAGGAGAAGGGGGCCAGTGAGGCTTTTTTAAATCTCTGAATCTCACAGGACCTTGCAGGATCCTCTTTGGGGGTTTCACCCAGCTCCTGCCATCCCTGAGCATCACCCCAGAGCTCCTCTCACCAGCCTGGAGTGGGGCAGGGGAAACTGGCTCTGCTGCTTCACCCACACCAAAGGCTATGGAGGAGGAGGCTCAGAGACCTTCAGGATTTTCCTCAGGGCTGGTGGGGGGTCCCTAGGACATTTTTGTGGCTCTTTGGCCCTGCTTGCCTCCCACTGGAAGGCCTCAGCAGAGGGGGAGAGCGTGGTCCTGGCTGTGCTGCCGGGCAGGAACTGCTGGAGCTGCAGAGGGAACCGGCAAGGGTTGCATTCGCACGTGTAGATAGGAGATAAGAGCTGACCTACCCTTCACCCCAAACTGAACTCTCTCAAGCTCAAACAAGGTAAGCAAGTGCTTGTGAAAATGCTGGGGGGAAGCCTGCCAGACTGGCAAACCTGCTGCTCCTGTCTGGGGCTGGGAGCAGACCTTCAGCTGCTATCCACGGGGTCCATGAGGAGCTTGCTGGGCTCTCAAGTAGAATGCTCAAGGACTGGCTCCTGCCAGGAACCAGACAGGGGCAGCAGTGGAGAGAGAAACAGAAACTACAGACAATGGTGAAATTATTTCAAATTAAGCTGAAATAGCATCTCCAAGATGTTTGAGCTGGGCCTTTCCTGCATGTAGTCTCTGAGTGCTGCACAAAGATATCCCTACAGCAATAAGCATTATAGACACAGCCTCTTCCCCCTGTGTGAATACAAACAAGTCAGCATCCACATCTCAGTGTGTGACAGAGTTCCCACATAGGAAATCTGTTTCTCCTGGGAAAGAAACATCTCCCTTCAGTGATATCCCTGCATGTTTAGGTCTCCTGGGAGCCTGGGATGTGTTTTTCACAGCACGGGAAGTGGAGCCTGCCAACACAAGCATGGTATGGCATGGGGAGGGCTGGCCTGGCCCAACAGCAAGCTCTCACCCCAAACCCTACGTGCCTGCTGTCCCAGGAGCAACAGGAGGATCTGCCTGTCCTGTTACTGCCTGTGAGGTGCATTGGTGAGATGTGCTTTGTTTTGGATCTCAGGGAGCAGGGAAAGACTCTTTGCCCATGATGTCTTTATGGAAACTAGGAAACAGAAGGTATGGATATCTCAGGAGTGTTTTCCAAAAAGGACATGTGAAGAAAAAGTGACTCTTTCTGCTCTCTATGAATGTCAATTGAGGTGTCAGGGGATCTCACAGGTGGGCTGGTTAAACGCTCAGTGCAGCTCACCTTGCACAGGTGGGGACTCCCTGGAGGTGAACTCACCATTTCTTTTCACACCTGGCTGTCTGTGCTGAGGCTGCTTCATTGGCACCAGCTGGGAAAGGGAGCTGCTGAGCCAACCACACCCACCCTCCCTGGGAATAAAAGGGAGTCCTTTAGCCTCTTGCAGAGGGTGTGGGGGCTTGCTGTGTGTCAGAGCCTGGTGGCCGTGCTGTGGTGAGTTGGTTGCTCTCCAAAGTAGTGTTGTGTGAACCACTGTGGTTGCTCAGGTAGCGGGGGCATCTTGGGTATGTGTTTGGATCCAGATTCCTGAGTTTTGGGCTGTTTTGAAACACTCCAGTCAGTCTGTGGCCATTGGGCTGTCTCTGCTCTTGCTGTGTGGAGTTAATGGTCACTGTGGCAAGGATGGAGCCAGGATGTTTTATCTCCAACAGCATATGTTGCCCTGTGAGCTGGTTAAACCTCCTGTTCTTTTGTGGTACAGAGGCCAAGGGCCTCTGTGGGGACAAGTACACAAATGATGGAGCCCCAAGCCCTGCTGCTCTCTCAATGAGAGCAGAATTTATCACCTATATAATGATCCTGAATTCATCTGGGGGAAGCTGCTGTGGCTCAGCATGGTCTGGCTCCTCTGTGTCAGATTTCTGAGTAAGCCTGTATTCCCCAAAATAAAGTGTATGTTGGTATGAGCAGGGGAATGCATTTGGTATTTTGCTTTGTGGATCACAGGACTGTGGATCAGGGACTGTGGGTGCACAACAGAAATAAATTTCTCATGAGCTTGTTCACCTTCCCCTGAAAATGTGGTGGAAAAAGACTTGGGTCCTAATGAAGCTGCTAGTCACAGCAGGTTTGCCAGGCCTTGGGGCTTGCCTGAGCAGGGATTGATCTCTGTGGGGTGTATGCCAGGCATGCTGCCGGGGGCTCTGCTCCAGGCATATGGGAGTGCTTTCCTGGGAAACAAGTCACTTCAGGCAGCAAATCCTTCCTCCCTGGGAGGGAATGGTGGGCAGGCATGAAGCAAAGAGGAGACACATCCATCAGCGTGTTTGAGCAAGGAAAAATCTCTTAAATGCTCACCAAGGGATCTTTGGGTATTTTATAAGAAAAAATTTGTTCAGTGCAGGGCTGGAGTTGTGACAGCTTCCACTGGAGATGGGATGGATGGATGGAGGAGAGGGTGAGAGGTGCCTCCTCCCAAGGCAGCAGCTGGTGAGAAGGAGCCTGGGCTGCTCAGTGTCAGCACACACGTGGGCCTGGGGAAGCGTGAGCCCAGCTCCAGGCCTTGTCAGCGGCACCTCGTTGACTTTTAGCGCTTCCTTATCGTGTCTGTGCTCACCTCGCGCCGCGCCGATAAAACGCCACGGCCTGCCGGGGGATCTGTGAGCAGCAAACCCTGCAGAAACCCTGCAGAGCATGGGAGAAAACCTCAGAGCATGGGAGCCTGAGCTGCCAGAGACCAGCCGGGGCTCCAGGACACAGCCAGGTAACCAAGGAACGCTCCCAACCCGGGCAGGGCAAGGGTGGGATGATCTCCAAGGGGAACACCACGGGATGGGTGCAGCAGAAAGTGAATTTTGGGGCAGAATGGGGGTTTGTGAAAGTTGGGCTTGCTGGGACTTTGCCACACCTGGCAGAGCTGGAAGTGTGAGCCATGTGAAGTGATTGCAGGGTGTTAGTTCTGAGCTATAAACAATAGAGCTGGGAAGGAATGCCCAGGGTTAGTTGTTATTGTGGTATTGGTTTTTTTCTCCTTTCTTCTCCAGTAATAACATTTCTTTCTCGTCTAATATTAAGCACCTAAGTAGTTCTGGTACTTTTTTATTTATCACTAAAATGGGTATAATTTTCCCGTATGTTACTGCTACCTTACCTCTAGGCTTACCTGTGGGCCCACAGCAGTTTAAAGGTAGATTTAATTAATTAATTAAATTTTTTTTACAGGTGAGCAGCTTGCAGTGATACCCTTGTGAGAGTCCTCTTGATGATTTGAACTGAGGCTCCCTGAATATAAAACCCTGAGCATCTACTGAGCAGGTATGTAATTTGTGGAACCTGTAACTACTGCCAAACTGGTGAACAGTATCTTGCCACTACAGGAGAACAATGAACTCTGACTGGCTGGGAAGAAAAATTTTCCTTCTGAGTATGGAATTTAGATGCTTTTTTCCTTTATTCTTTTCCTTAATTTTAATTTTATTTTGTTAATAAGAATTAAAGAGTCTTAAACTTAGTGTCCTTCTTCCTGAACTGGAGAGGAAATCTATGATGTCAGAGCTCCTTGCTCTGAAGTTTTTACCACAGAACATGGAGTCAAAGTCCTTTACTTTTTTTCATGGTTACAGTTTTGTCTTCATCTTTACTGGTCTAAATATTCTGAGTGATTAAAGGTGAAACAAGGAACTACTTTAGAGAAAGGATTTATAGTTAACAACAGAAACTTGCAGTGTGATCAACGAAAGGTTTCAATTTGACTTGCTGTTCTTCTTTTATGTCTTATTCAGAAAATAGACTTATGCAGCTCTTGGCATTTTTTTTTGTCTTTGGCTACAGCTCTACTTTGTACTATGTTTTTCATTGAATGTTATTAACCCAGATCTCTTATATAGCATTGCTCTTGGAATCATCCCTGTAATCACTTCCACATGCTGCAAACTTGCAGAGTGGAGCAAACTCCTTCCATATTCCCTGTATTGACATGAGCTTTGCCAAGTTCTTGTTCTCCAATACTTGCTGGGATACCTCAAAGTTTATTTTCAAAATCATAGTCCCAAAGCTCTTCTCACAGGAATATCTAGTGTTGCCCCAGTCACCTTTAGGAGTCTCTCACTTTTTTCCCATCAACTTTGATATTTTCTGGACTTTTGAAGTGTTCTCCTCTTCTGCTTTCTTTTGTTTCTGCCCAACATCTTGTGCTAGCATCTCTTTATTTTGGAACCTCACCATTTCTCCAGTCTTCTGTCATCCCGCACCAACATCTGGAAGTGTGTGTGGGAAACCTGGGCCTTTTCCCAACAGCAGCACTCTCATCACCCCAGCCCTTCTGCTCTTCTCCCTGACAGTGACACTCAGATCCCCACACCTGTTACTGCATCCAAGCCCAATGAAATCTCATCATTTTCTCCTCTGACACCTGACTTTGTCTATACTGTCTGATTGAAAAGCCCCTCTATGCCCCTTTTCCAAGCCTTCAAAATTTATTATACTGCATGTCAATATTGTTGGTCTTTTTTGTTTTTGTTTTTTTTTTTTTTTGGACTCTGTTCATACTAGGCAGGATTGAGAAAACAACACCTTGAAAACAGTGAATAACTAATTCCTCTTGACAGGGATACTGATTGTCTGCCCAGCTAGGAGTTGGGCAAGGGAATATAAGGTGTTTGTTGCCAGTGTGCCACCTGGCACCCACTGTTATCCCTTTGAGAGCAGTATTTGGGTTTCCAGTGCTGCTGATGCCACCTTGTCTCTGGTCTCTGCCAGTAATGCCCTCGAAGTCTGAATTTTGTAACAGCCTGAGGATGGTATCTTGTTCTTGCTTCTCTCCACTGGGATCCCTCTGTCAGGTTTTTCTTTGACATTTTAAGGAGCTTCCACTTCAGATTTGAGTCAGTTTCATTTTAGAATGTGCTCCAGCCTGAAGGGCAGAGCCTTTTGTGTAAGACACTTGAGGTCAAATGGACAAAGTGTTGATCTCGACTTTTTTCTTTTTTTTCCCCATATTCTAATGAAGCATCCTAATTAGTGACCTATGGGATCACATCACCACCAGCCTGACTTAATATAATTTTATCAAATTTTTTTTCCTGAGTGCTTTACAACACCCATTTTGTACATAGACCAGGAAAGACAGCAAGGTGGCGACTCCCATTTTCAGATGGATCCATATGCTACAGGTGGATGTGTGATATCCATGTCCTTATGAAACCATGCCCTCAGCAGCTGTTTTTCCATGGATATCTGATGTGGCATCCCCCAGGAGTGCTGGTATTTGCTGGTGCTCCTCTGAGGCACCCAGAGCCAGCCCCCTCCACTCTTTGTGCAGCAGTGAGGGGGTGTGAGCTGCCAGCTGAGCTGCTCCTGCTTGCTGCTGACCTGGTGAAAAAGTTCACAGTGCCAGCAAAAAAAGGTAGGAGGAGGAGAAGAAAAAGGGACTGGGGAAGATAAAAAGCAGAAAATGAAGTTAATGAAAGTGGGGGAGTGCTTCTGGTATTATAATGTTGCCAGAATTAGGTTTCTTTAGCTCCTGCTGTGCTTTGCTGAAAACGAGTCTAGTTAGCAGCAGCAGATGTAACAGCTGTACAACTGTCAGGGAAATGAGAGAAGCTATGAGAACTCCATGAATTAAGCAGATTCTCTTACTTTCTTCATGTGGAGGTCTTAGAAGTGGAAGTTTTCAAAGTGTGTCCTGCTGGCTGCTCATGTGAAGTGACTGGGATGTTGTAGAAGGTGAGAGAGGGTGCAGCAGGCAAGATGCAGGGTATGTTTCCAGTCAGGAAAGGGAGAGTATTTGGGGAATGGGTTATTAGAGATGATGGGGGAGCTGGGAGGAAAGATGTGCCTTGGGAACAGACACTAATGTTGCAGAAGTGGGGATGGGAATTCATGCAGCTAAGAATAAATGCGTTTGTGGAAAGGATACTGGTGGTTATTTGGTAACCAGAAACTTAAATGATCAAAGAGTTTAGTGAGACCTTCTGACTTTGCCTTGCCCTTCCCAAAAATATATCATGGCTGTGTGAAAGGTCACCTCCCATCCCTTCTTAGATGTTAATCACCCCCTTCAGTATAGGTGGCCTATCAGATGGCACAGGCTGGGTGAACACTGGGATATGTGATAGCATATTTGCTGGGCTGCAGGATCTAAAGGTAAGGCTGATCTCTGGAATGCCCAGATATTTGTGAGGGGAGGCAGGATTCCTGCTCTCTTCAGCTGCTTCCTTGCCCTCCAAGTGGAAGGAGAAGGCATTTCAAATTCCTTGCAGGCTCCAGGCTATAAACAGGCTCTTCCTGTGTGAAACAATAAGTACTAACAGTACTCAGGAGCTGTCTGCTTTTCTGAACAGGTCTAATACTGCTGAGATGTGCTTTTGTGGGGAGGAGGAAGCCTGTCACTTGTGGGGACAGAAGTGCCCAGTGCTACTGGTGTAGCTCATCCAAGAAGATGGCATTGAAGACAGAGGAAATCAAAGTCCCATCAAGCTGAAGCAGACAGAGACAGAAAGGGGAAGGAGTCAAAACAAAAAGAAAGCAGGAAAGAGGAAGAAAATTATTATGCCAAGGTGGGAGAGTATTAGCATTGTTTTGTACAATGGAGAAGTGGCTCAGCCATTAAATACACCCCATAAACACTGTAATTTTTCTGCTAGCTAGCCAAAGGGCCTCTGTGGGGGCAAGTACAAAAGTGATGGGTCCCCAAGCCCTGCTGCTCTCTCAATGAGAGTAGAATTTATCACCTATAGAATGATCCTGAATTCATCTGGGGGAGCTGCTGTGGCTCCAGCATGGTCTGGCTCCTCTGTATCAGATTTCTGAGTAAGCCTGTATTCCCCAAAGTAGTGTGAGGGTTGATATGAGCAAGGGAATGCATTTGGTATTTTACTTTGTGGATCACAGGGCGAGTGCCACATGCAGGAGTCATGGATGCTGTGTTTATCCTTACCCTTCTTGCTAGCTTGAAGGCAGTGGTGCTGCAGCTTGAGTCTCTGAAGCTCTTCTTGGCATATGGGCTTTTGGCATTATAAAATCTCCACGGGTCTGCCACCACAGGCATTCCTTGGGGTGCAGAGTATGCTGGATGTCGGTGCTTTGGAATTATTTGTAAGGCATTGCTTTGTTTTGCCTGGTCCTAGTCAGGAGACTGAAGTGGAGGTTACTAAAATACTAAACAATCATCCACTTGGGTGATGCAGGAACAGAAGTGTCTCTTATAGCTACACTAAAATCTTCTGGGAGGTCGGTTGTTCATCAGCTATGAGAGTGGGGGGAAAAGTGCCTGTCCAGGTAGGACCTGTTCACCTGGACCCTTTGTTTACACAGAGCAAAACCATGGGGTTTCTTGTACAGTGATCCTACAGGGAAATGTGAAACTTCAGATATTCCTTTTTCCCAGATGGGAAATCTGCGCAGTAAGACTGCCAGATCCATGAGCCCTTTTCCCCCATGGGATGAAATTCCTTTTTTCCCATTGTGAATCTTACCAGCCTCATCTTATTCATTAGCCAGATAGTGTTGGTGTCATTAGGGTTTAAGTAGTTAATCTCAAAAAAATCCCTTGGAAGTCAAGGAATAGATATATTTGCTTATTTGTAGTTTGTGTACTGCCCATGAGGCAACCAGGCATGGAAATGTAATCCCATATTTGTGTATTTAACAACTGAAAAGATGACGTGAGAAGAGGTTTGGGTGTACAACATTATAAAGAGAGCTGTGACTGTCTAACCTCCTGATTCATCTCCCCTGTGGCAGGTCAAGCATCTCCCTGGTGCCCAGTCCTGTGGAAATCCTGTATTTCAGTGTGCATTGAGGCTGTTTTTTCTGACACAGGATGGAGCTGAGAGGGTGCTTAAACTTGTTTTTGTCCCAGCCAGAGAAGGGAAAACTTTCTTTTTTAGGCTCCTGTTTGTGGTAGGCTCTACAGATACACTCATCAAATGTTGACTTTACTTAGAGCTCTGAGAGTCAAATTACACGGGGTGGGCTGAGGCAGAATAGGTGCTGCTGCTGCAGTGCTTCTAGAGAGCTTTGTTGTTGCTGTTTGCTGCAGTGCAGATGTTGGGACCTTACAGGAAACCCATCAGTGCTCCAAATGGGTGGAGATGTGTAGTTGTAAGGAGGAGTAAACATTGGAAAGTTGGTCATTTGTGGCTCAATGCTGTTGAGCAAGACAGCATGATAGTACTGATCAGCGGGAATGACTCAAAAATCAGTGATCTGCAAAAAAAAAAAAAAAAAAATCTGAACCACAAAGCAAAAAAAACATTACTGCAATAGGCTGGATGACTCAGAAGGATGGGGCCAAGCATAACATGAGCTGCTGTAAGTCACATGTCAAAGAATAAGGAATACAGGCTGCATTTATCAGTTGGCAAGTTTGCCTTGGGAAGGAGTGGAGGCTGGTGCAGCTCATTGGCTGAGTACAGAATTCCAGGAGGATGCTGTAGCTGGGGGAGCTCACGCAGATTTCAGTAAATAACCTCAAGCTGAATGTTTCTAGGAAGGGCTGAGTGTGTGTGTGTGATTTAGCACTAACGTGTCACTTCCCATGTACTCTGTTCAGTGCTTTTGTTGGTAATTCCTGCATGGAAGAGGTTTCAGGGACAATGCCTGAGGGTGTTCAAGAATTGGAAGTGTGCCTTCCAGTAAAAGAGGTTGCAGAGGTGGGACAAAAAGGGAAAGCTGAAGGCTAATTTTTTTCAGTGTCTAGATATATACCTACAAGGAGAAAAAACTTCCTGTGGTCTAGCAGGCTGAGGGGCACTAAGACCCAAAAACAGGAATGTGAAACTGGATTTTAAAAAATCCCAAAAAATGCTGTGAGAAAAGCCACAATTTTTAAACATCATCTGCAATTGACCACTAGAAAAACTCAGTGAGGCTTTTGGAGGATCCTTCCCATGAGGCTTTAAAGTTGGCTGGATTCTTGTCAGAAAGGGGACCCTTATAGAGGTGGGAAGGGTTTCTGCCAAGTTTTCTTATGCAAATTTGTGAAGATGTGGATCTGGATGATTGTGCCACTTCTTTCTGGCATTACAGTCAGATGTTGGCTCAGAGCAGCTCTAGGGTTGAGAGCTGGGACCTCAAGGCAGATGTAAAGGCATTCCCCCTGTCAGCCCAGGCATTGCTCCTGTTCACCCTGCCCCGTGCAAACACTCACCAGTGTTTGCTTCACCTTTTTACTGGATAGTGTTGCACTGATATCCCAAAGTAAATGAAGCTTCATTAGTGTGCATTTAAGTGGGGAGTGATGACTAATTGTCATTTATCAATGGTGCTTTAATTCTCTTCTAGCCAAATCAAAGCATTTCTTTCACATCCCATCATCTATGGCTCTGCCATCCATTTCAAACTTTAAACCTTGTAACTCTCTTGTATTTGTTAGCCAAACTAGAATGAGTTTTTCCTTCTGCTACCTCAATGAACGTCTTTTTTTTTTTGGTGGAAAAGCTATATTCTCATGAAGCCAGGTTTTGCTTTATTTTTTACCTTATTCCCTATGGTGGTGTTTGCAGGGGTCCCAGGATGAGGGAAGAGATGAGAAGCTTGACTCCATGTTTCAGAAGTCTGATTTATTATTTTATGATATATATTATAGTAAAAGAAAATATATTAAAGCTATACTAAAGAAAGAGGATTTAATCAGAAGGCTAGCAAAGGAAAGGAATGATAGGAAAATCTTGTGACTGACCCGAGTCCCAACACAGCTGGACCTGTGATTTGTCATCAAGTAGAAACAACTCACATGGACCAATCAAAGATGCACCTGTTGCATTCAACAGCAGCAGATAACTATTGTTTTTCTTTTCCTCTGAGGCTTCTCAGGAGAAAAAGTCCTAAAGAAAGGGTTTTTCAGAAAATATGTCTGTAACAATTCCCCTCAGACTTAAACTTTGTCAGAGGCCAAGCCTGTGCCTGTGGAACCACCAGAGGTGCAATGTGCCATTAGAATTGAGGTCTCAGAGCAGGAGAAGGATGGGTGTTGGTGCAGGTGGAGGCTGGGACAGCAGCAAGAGGTGCCAGCAGAGGCTGTAGCAGTGACAGAACTTCCTGGGAAACACAATGGGCCCTTGAGAGCCAGCCCAGGAGCAGAGGAAAGCCAGGCAGGGCAGCAGGGCTGGCTGGGTGGGGCGTGTGAGGATCTGTGGATGTGGCTGTGAGGGGTGGGAAGCCTTTTCCTCCTGTGACTTCACCTGGAGTGCGTGCCAGCCCCGGCACACAATGTTATCACTGCACGGCCAGCACGGCTCTGCTTGCACACAGGGCCCCAGGAGACCTTCTCCAGGCCCTGCAGCTCCTGGCCTTGGTGGCTCCTGCCAGAAATATCCCTGGTTTTGTTCCCAGTGGTGCCAGAGCTGCCTGTGCTCCTGGTGCCACCGAGGGGAGATCTGGTGGTGAGGAGTGAAGATGAAAGGTTTTGTCAGGACCTGGAGCGGGGAGCTCTGCTCTACCCCACCCCTCTCTGGCAATCAGGGCTGTTCTGGGCTCTATTTTATCCAGGGCTTATTGCTGTGCTGAAAGTTAATGAGTCATTAAGAACACTCTGTCCCTGCTCATGGGGACTTTGCTGCCTGGGTGGAAATCCTTCCCAAGAAGCCCATTCCCCTTTCTGTGGCAAACACAGCTCTTGAAACCTCTTGGATAAGTAAATGCAGTCCTTCAGGGCTCAGGCCCAGCCTGTGGCAGTGGTTTCCATGGGCCAGGGATGAGTGGTCTGCCTCCAACCATCTTTACTCTTGTCACTGTTAAATACCTTGCCTAAAAGGGAGAGTCGGGCCTGGACCGTCAGAATCTCTTGGCAGTTTCACAGATCTCCTTTCATGGCAGTCTACAGAAGCTCTAGCTTCTCTCAAAGAACACATTGTAGATTAAATGCTGCCTCTGGAAGTCCCAGCCTCAGCTAGCCCTCTTCCCTGCACTAGGAGAAACCCTATATTGTTTATTTTGTTCTGTTGTTCCATGAATGAGGCCTTTCTGCCCAGACTAACTCAGGCATCCTTTCCTTAAACAAAGAACCTCGCCTCAAATTCTTTGGCAGACTTTGGTTTTCCCAGGACTGATGTTTTGAAGACATCCATGTTTTCCATGCTTTGACAATCAAAGAATGCAACAGCACTGCATTAGTTTATAGAACAATGTGGTGGTTCCAGCCTTTGACATCTGAGATTCATCACTGGCTGGTCTTTGGCATCAGGGAGATAGATGCAAGACACTTGTTCATGCAGGTGTCCGTCTCCAGGTTGTTCAGAGGTCTTTGCAGGTTCATCAGCAGCTCTCCAGGACTGGTGTTTGTGCTCCAATGGAGGTGAAATGGTGCAGTAGCAAACAGGAGACTGCTGGCACCCTCATGCTGTGGAAGAATCCTCAGGATGATGCAGCACTTCACCACTTGTGACTCTGCTTTCTGGGCTACCTCACAGATCATAAATTATTTCTGGGAGGTGGACTGGAGATGAGCAGATTTGAAATTATATACCATCAGCCCACGTGTACATCTGCAATCTCATGTTATCAGTACAAGGTAAGAAGGCACTTCTGGGGGGTACCTTGACACTTTCTTCATTCAAGCTGGCAGGTAGTCATTAAAATAAGCTGGCTTTTGAACCAGAAGATAAGCACTATTTTTCTAATTTGATGAATTAAGGCTCATAGAGAACACTTAATGGGAGCTTTAGCAGAAGGCTTCCAAATTGGAGGATAAACCAGGCAGGACTGAGGTGTGTCCTGGAGCTCAGAGCCCTCCAGGCAGTCGCTGCTTCCTGGGACAAAGTTCTGCACAGCAGAGCTCCAGCTGCTTTCCCTGCACAAGGGCAGGAGCTGCCCTTCCCTTCCCTGAGCTAAAGCAAACCCAGTCTGTTTGTCCAGCCCTCTGAGCCATCAGGTGGGCTCTAGATCAGCAGTCCCCTTTTTCATGATCCCTCTCCAGGGCTTGGTGACTTTTGTAAAACGTTTGGAGTTTTCTTCCAGGTTATTGATTACAAAAAATATCCTGATGCCAAACACCCTCCGGGATCTTGGTACAAACATAGTACAAAAAAACCCCCAATCACTTCTAGTTCTCAATTGTGTTTTGGAGCCAGTCTGATAGGTCATTTATAGTCTGTTTCATGACTGCTGTCTTATTTTTATGCCAAGCAAGTTCTTTAATCATTGTGCCACATGATAGAAGGGAAACTGCCTTCCAGGATCTCAAGTATTTTGTACCATCTTTGTCATATTTAACAACTGTACATGCAATTTCCTCAGAGAAAAATAGGAACAGAGTTCAGTGGGGGTGAATTCTCTATAAATCCATGTTGGTTGCCCCTAGGTATGTTTCCCTCTTTTTATTCCCTGTGTTCTTTGTTAGCCACTTCATTATTTTGTTCAGGTCTAAGATGCTATCACAGGTCTGTAGTTACCTGTGAGTAATTATGAGATAATTATAACATATTTATGCCCTTCTACATAGTCTTTACAAAATGCCAGACTATGGGATTTGTTCTCCTCCTCCAGGACTTACCCATTGCACCAAGAAGTACAGAAGATCAACATAATAATGGAATTATGTATGCCGCTTATGAGAAAAACCCCCAAAACTACAAGTTAGACGTTTTCAATGCCAGGTACCTAGTCCTGGTGATTTAAAACACCTGATTATTGAGTAGGTGGTATTTAACTCCTCTGAGGTACTACAGGAATAGACATGTCATTACCAAGGTCTTCATCAACTACTTTCTTTCCTCTCAGCAGCAGCATAGGAGTATTTATTGATTTCTTTTGTTGTTCTCTGCATTGTTATTGAATAATCTAAGATTTCCATCTGATAACAGATCAATACTATGAGTCAGACTCATTCTAGTCTTAATTTAGTTTTTAAAAGAAGACCTTTGTCCATCTTTTTCCCCCCCTTTCACTTCCATCATATTTTTTATAATTCTTATCTTCTGATTTATATTCAGCTTCTCTCATACTGTTTGTTACATGACTTATACCTTACTTTAAGCTGCCCCATTTCAACTTTACATCAGGTTGTGTTTTTTCAGTTGCATTATTCTTTCTTTACTGGGGAGTTGTATATTTTTGGTGCCTCGTAAATGATTTTTAAGCATTTGCTAGTGATTATTTATATTTTTGTATTTAAGTACTTTCTTTGTGTTTATTTAGCCCAGAATGCTCTTCAGGGCTGGGAAACAGAACTTTTTAAAGCAATATGTCTTTTAAAGCATTGCATTACCAGTTTGGACCTCCTGCTTTCACATAAGAGTGGAGTGAGCTGGGGATCAGTGAACTTGCTACCAGCTGTCATTTCTGCTATCATTTTATCTATCCTGATAAGCAAAGACAAGTTTTGTTCAATTTGGTTTGAAAGCTTGCCAAATGAGGAAGATGTTAAGAACATTTAAAAATCCCCACGGCTGTTTATTGAGTCAGCAATATCATCATGTGTTAAGCTAAGCAGAACTTAAGTTTTTTATTTGGTGGGTGCTTGAGTAACCTGTGCCATATTCCAGTATTTCTTGATTATCCATCCTGTTACTGGAGCACTAACTCAAATATTGAACACTCATAACTAGGAAATTGTGATTCAAAGTTACAAACAAGCTAGCAAGTACTTTTATTCTTGCCCCACTCACTCTGTCTTAGGGCTATACCTATTGATTTTAATATTGCCTTACAAACCATGCCAGCTTTTATTGCAGTGTCTTACAGCTGTAGTCCCCTGGGCAGGCAAAGCCTTGATGAATATAAACTGGAAAGGAATGCCACAATTGTGTGCAGCTAAAGAGGATGTACTGGAATGGAGCTGACTTCTGCATTGTGTTCCTGTAAAGGAGGGCAGAGTCAGGGCTGCAGCTGCATAAACCCAGCACTGCTCAGGGGAGTAGAAACCCACCAAACCTGCTGCACCCTGGGCCAAAGCAGGGGGGAAACAGAAATATCAGAGCTCCTGTCCTTGTTTCAGAGCTTTGGGGACTGGAGAGACACAGCCCATTAAAGAACATGCCTACATTTTGCTGAGGAGCCACCTGTAATAGCTGCCTTCACTGGGATGGTGTTTATCAATCAGACAAGAATGAGGCCTCATAATTCAGGGCACATGGAAGAGCATTCTACAGTTGCTGTGCCAAGATGGGATTTAGAAGTTTGCCATAGAATCAGCTCCTTAAAATTCTGCCAGGTTTCACACAGGACAGGGGATCCCCAGAGAGTCCTAATGCTTCTTTTAAAAGGATCCCAACATGCTTTAAACCATATTCCTCCTAAGAATATCATGTTCACTGAGCAATAACAGGACTACAAGGGATTGAAGCTTGCTGGAAATAATGAAGAAAAAACATCTCCAGGCCTCTCCAAACTGGAGAAGCCCTTTGGCTCTTCCCACCTCTGTTTTCTGGCAGCTCTGTAGATAATCCTTGACTCCCTCCATCTGGCTGTTTATTAGTTTGAAGCCAAATTGTCTCAGTGAATGCTGAACACCTCTGGATGAATGATGTATCTATGGGCAGGTTCTCTTCTTGATCAGGAAATGAGAATGAGTGGCTCAACAGCTTCCAAGTTCAATAACCTCCTTTGCTTCTTAATGAATTGCTGAGGCATGAGAGGCTTCCGTTCCTTGCTGGCATCTCTCACCCTGTGCCCAGAGAAACAATCGTATCAGGCTCAGGAAGACTGAAAGGGCAGGGAAACAGGAACCATCCCCACGGATGTCCTCCCCAGAGAGGCTGGGAACACGCTCTGCTCTGGGAAATGGGAAGCTGAGGTCAGCCAGAGTGCACAGCAGGTATGCGCATCTCTTGGGATGGGAAGAAGGGATAATGGGCTGCTCTGCCATCCCCATCCCTGCCTGGGCTGCTGCTGAGCTCTGCTGGGCCACCTCCACAGCCTGTGTGCAGAGCACACCTCCACTGTGTGGTTCTGTGGTGTGGAAATGAAGGCAGGGAGATAAAGGTAGAGAGAGGGTGGTGACAACGCTCCTGAGAGCCCTGAGCCTACCACTCAGCAAGGCAGGCCTTGGTGGGGTGAGGAGAGCCCAGAAGAAGTGAGAAAGGAGTAGGGAATGAGCCCCCATCAAACACTGGGAGCCCCATGGACAGTGAGGTAACAGGGGATGCTCCCAGGCACACAGACTTGTTCCCATCTTTCAGAAGCTTTGTCCCTTCTAGCTCCTCCTGCCTGGGAATGTTAAGAGATTGCACAAAAAGTCTTGATAAAACAAACATATGGAGATCCCCTCAAGAGGCTGGGAGATATTATTAGCTCCTCTGTTACTGGCAGGCCTGGAGCAATTAATTACCAGAAGTATTATCAGGTACTTGTCACTGCTTTCCCTGGATCCACTTCACATAGCCCAGATTGGCTGTAAGCAACATGTTCCCTGGCTGGCCTGATAGCTCCCAGCTCCTGATAGCAGCTCCTCTGCTCCTCTCCTCAGGGTCTCAGCACTGTTGGAAGAGCCACCACCTCGAATATATGCTGAGAGAAATTTGGGTCCATGGACCACTTAACTATGCAGCATGCCTGTGTTTTTGTGTCTTCTCCGTGATGTGCACCACCTCTGTGACCAGGGAGAAAGTTTTGGGCAGGAGGCAGACAAAGGGACAGGTAAGAGGAGGTTACATGGGGACCTAGGGAAAGGCATTTTGTTTATGATGGCTGCATAATGCATGTTTAACAACTTACCTGTGAGCTCTGGGCCCTGTCCTGGTGCTGCTCTTCAGAAATGCCACTGCAGATGCTCTAAGAACTTAGAATTTCTAACCAACACACTCTTGTCAAGGTCTGTGCTTCCAGAAATAGTCTGGTCAGGCTTTAGGTGAAATTATGCTGATCCATGAAATGTGTCTAAAGGACTACTCTTCTCTTCCTGCTGCTGCTGCACAGCACCTACTTTGACACGTGAGAATTAAACTTTTTTGCCTTACGTTGTACTTGTAATGAATTTTACTAGTTAGATACTTTCAGTGAAGTTTCTATGATTAACCATGTTATTGTTAAAGGGAAAATCATGCAGGTCAGCTGGTGCACCTATGAAATATTTGCTGGAAAAAGGATGCAGGTGCAGGTGAAAATAGTAAATAAGGTGCTTTGGCAACAGAGGTGAAAAAAGGCAAAATTGGAGGCATCAAAATGATCTTCATGTCAGTTTAGCTCCATCTGTCTAACCATTGTAAAAGTAAAAAAAAAACATATTCAGTATAATCATTACAGCATCACCTCTGATGCAACCTCTTATCACAGAGCTCTCCTGCTTTTGCTGTGGTTAGTTTTGTACCTGCAGACGAAGATGAAGAAGGGCGTGTTTAAGAAGGGAACGAAGAAGGGCGTGCTCAAGAAGGGAATGGAGAGGCAGGAGCAGGCTCGGCGTGCCCGCGGCGCTGTCGGTGCCGCCGAGCATCCCTCGGTGAGCGGACACCGCCCGCTGGCGGCCCGGGATGCGGGAGCGGCTCCGCTGCTCCGGCACCGGGACCAGTGCGGGACCAGCACCGCTGGGGAGGGCTGGGATGGGACACAAAATCAGCGAATTGGTGGGAATGGGGTTATGGTGAAAAAACGCCTCTAAATCTGCAGCACGCTCAGAGCCGGCCCTGGAGGCAAAGAACGCGTTTGTCGCAGTTGGTGACTGCCCCGAAGGTGCCCTGGGGACAGCCCTGCCCGCAGGGACAGCTGGGCTGGGCAGGACAGCACCACCGTGCTCCTCACCGCCCCAGCTCATTAACCCCACTTCTAGATAATTAACTCCAATGGAATTCCTTGCTGGCACAGCCAGCCTGGGGTACCCCCAGGCTGGGTTTTCACAACTGCATCCTATTTTTTTTTTCTTTTTTGTGTGTGTTTTTCAACTGAAAATATTTCTCTGAGGTTTCTTCAGGTCCTACCCAAAACCACAGAGCTGCAGAAAGCCTCCCTCTCCCCCTGCTTGTTTTTCTGCTTATGAGGTAAGCTCATCCTTAACAGATGTTTGTTTACCTCTTCATAAAAGCCTCCTGTGATTCTACAGCCTCCCCAAGCAGTGCGCTGCTGTGCTTTGCTATTCTTGCCATTGCAAAGTGTTTTTCTAATGTTTAGCTATATCATTTTTATTGCAAATTAAGCTGATTATTTCCTCTTCTACTTTTGGTGAATGTAAGGGACAACTGTTTAGTCTCTCCACCCATTATAACAAATGTTTATGTGCTGGAAGAGTGTTATCATGCCTCCCCTCCCCGTTGTTCTTTTCCTAGAGAAAACAAACTCAATTATTTTATCCATTCCTTATAAGTCATGGGGGTTTTTTTTCCACCTCTCTTATCATTTTGCTGCTCTGTTTTGGACTTTCTCCAACTTGTCTGCATCTCCTGTGAAATGTAGTGCCTG
Source organism: Ammospiza nelsoni (assembly GCF_027579445.1). Classification (NCBI taxonomy): domain Eukaryota; kingdom Metazoa; phylum Chordata; class Aves; order Passeriformes; family Passerellidae; genus Ammospiza; species Ammospiza nelsoni. The sequence goes on from NC_080634.1 coordinate 5,646,659, forward strand.
GGAGTGGACACACTGTTCCTGCTGGGAGCTCAGCAGTATCAAGTAAATGCACAACATAATTGCTTCCGTTGCCTTATACACAAAACCTGCACTAAAGCACCTCAGAATGAGATTTGTCCTCTTCTGTGAGGCTCTCACTTGACAGGCACACATTGGGTCCCACCCCAGCTCTCTGCTGGATTGGTCATAATTGAGTTTGGAGCAGCACACCTGGTGTTTGTGCACCTTTCCTGAGCTGCATCTTGGTGCAGTCACCTCTCCCCAGTGTCTCACATTCCTCTCAAATTCCAGTCACTTCAGCCTCCTGCCTTCAGGAGGGACTGCTGACCCCCAGCCCAGCTGTCATCCTCTTCCTTTTGTCCTCCATCTGTTGTCCAAGACACTCAAGCAAATACCGAACAGCCCTGGAGGCAGAACTTCAGGGACATGGTTCTCCCAGCTGGAAAAGTGAAGCCCTGGTAATTACCCTTGATTATGGCACTTCAACCTGTGTAACTTCTGCATGGTGACTCTGCTTGCTGCCCTGGGAGCCTGTAATCTAGATATTTTATAAATGTTCACTGAAATCAAAGTATTTTATACCTACCCTTTCCTCCTCATCTACCAGGCCTGTTAGTCAAAGAAGGAAATTAGCTTGGTTTGACATGATTTGTTCTTCAAAATTCCCTGCTGGTTGTTTCTTATCAGCTTATTGTTCTTTAGCTGCTTATAAATTGATTGTTTCATAATTGGTTCCATATCTCTCTAGGTATCACAGCTAGGCTGGCTGGCCTGCAATTCCCCAGGTCCTCCTAGAACAGTAATTTTCAGAGAAGAACTGCATTTAACAGATACTGAAAGGCATTCCGCTTTTGCCCTGCTTATCTTTATTAATTGTCTAGTTTGGTTCCATCCCTTAAATTAAAAACATGTTTCCCATAAGTATTCATCCTCCACCAGAGGCTCAGCACAACCCAGCCCTATCTTCACCTCTCTTGTGTTCCTGCCCTTCTGTAACATACTTCCCCAATTTTCTTCCTCCTTGATGCTTTATATCTTCCTCCCTCTCTTTTCTTTATGTTTTGCTTGCACCTCCCTAGCAAAATGTATTCCCCAGCAATTCACATCCACCTGGTGCTGGAAAAATCTGGGAGGCTGGCCCTAAAAATGACATTTGCCAGGCTTGCAGGGACATGGTAAGGTCTGCTTAAAGATTTGTCCAGGGCTGGCTATGCTCTCCATGATTTCTGAGACCAGTAGGTGGCAGAGAGATGATAAAATGTGGGAGACTGCTCCTGGTGCTGAGAGGATGGATCACTGGCTCTGGGATGGACAAGGACACATTACTGGAGAGCTGGGTGGGTGTCTGGCAGAGAAGGGCACTGGGTGGGGGTCCCAGCTTCTTGTAGGGAGGCTGAATGTGCCCGGTGCCCAGCCTCAGCCCCGGGTGAGAGGTTTGTGAGCTCAGCAGAAGAACAGGAAGCGTGTGCCACTTCCTAGCTAAGCAGATCCCCAGAAGATAACTTTGTTTGAGGGAGGGGTATCGTTAGCCAGGGTTGTGCTCTATATAATTGCACAATCTGCTATCATGCATGAACAGAGCTGTTCAATAGCATGGCCCTGCCTTGTCCTGACATCATGTCTGTGTTGGAAATCCGTTTGGAATGAAAAACCCCACATTCCCCAAGTGACCTCGTAGTCTCTGAGCAAAAGGCTGAGTTGCAGTGGAGACTTCACAGACTCAGTGGTGCCAGGGACAGAAGCTCAGTCACCAGCCTCAAAGCAGATACAGGTTGAGAAGTCAGCAATGAAGCAAACTTCTTTCCAAAAGAAAATAGTGTTTGAAAAGTGCAGGAGATGCCCATGATTCTTTGAAGGCAAGAAAAGTCCCAAAGGCAAGGAAAAGCCACTGTGAGTTAACAGTGTTGCTTTCACTAGCTGGTACTATTTTTAGCACTGGTTTTTGGGGATGAAAGTACTCAGCACATCTACAAGTCGCCTAATGAGAACATAAATACCAAGGTACACAGGTTGGAAGTGTTTGCCCTTCTCAGTGTGGCACTGTCAGTGCTGCAGTTCTTTTGCAGTCTCAGTGATTGTCGCATGCTGCGCATGAGGTTCAGTCTTCTCAGCCTCTGCTTTTATGGGCTCTACTCCTTTCTTCCACAGCCACTGCTTCCATGCTACAAAGGTAGCTCTGACTTCCAGCATTACCCTGGTGCCTAAGAGAATCCAGTCTCCTTCTTGCTCTTCTTGTGTTCTGCCTTCTCCTCTTCATGCCCATCTCAAACAACTCCTCTGCATAGCCCCATTACAACATTAATTCCTCACTGCCCACCTTCATTTTCATTTAGACCCTTTTCTTCAGAGGGAGGAGGCCCTGGTGAGCTGGAGAACCTGACCCAGAGCTCAGTGGTGCTTTCATAAGAAGCCTCTAGATGAAGAGACTCTGTGGTTTTCCACAAACCAGAAATGTCCTGCAAAACTGTGTGTGCCCCATCCTAAAGGCTCTGCACTCTGTGATACCAAAGAAAGTCAGCTCTGATCATTTGGATGAAGGTAACACAGACCAAATAATCAGAGGCTTGAGTATAATTTCTGCATCAGTTGCATATTGCAAGCTGTTCTGCAATTGTCAGACAATGTTTGATATTTGGATAGTGTTAGCAAAAGGCAGAGAGAAGGTTAATGGGAAAGGTCTCTAATAGTAGCTGGATGTAATTTAGAGATAACTACAGCCATTAGTTGCACACCAGATTTGGGGTTTGGCTGGTTATATTAGAGAGAAAAAGGCCTAGAAAGGGATGTGCACATTCAGCTAGAGCTGAGCTTTCCAAAAAGACAGTTTTGGTTTGAAAAGGAATGGGCAGTTTAACATCTGAACCACCTGTCCTCTGTGATGCACCAGGCTGCAGACACTCTCTAAAAGTGCTGGATGCTGATGGTATTGCTTAGTCCTCCCTTTCTACTGCTTCCCAGAGAGGGGTTGAGAGTGGCAGTGATGACCACTCATCATGCACTGATAGTAGTTTATCTCAATAGTATATAGCAAAACAAAACAACAAAGGTGTTCTTTTCTCCTCCTCCTCACTGTTCTTGCTCCTCTCATTTATCCAACCATGCCCTTTCTTATTCACTTTGTGTTCTTGGGACTTGTGAGTTCTCCACTGTGTGTCCTCTCTCCAGGAAGGCAGTTCCCGTGCTTTATTAACAGCATTTTTAGCATTGAGCTAAAAAATGTTCTAATACTGCTTCTCTGTTTAGGAGAGTGATTTCTTAAGGTGTTCAGAATATGACTTTCAGTCCAACTATGTGCATTGAGGGGGATTTTTCTTTTGTGTCTCCAGACTGGTTCCTCTTGCAAAATATGACACTCTTCCATCTCTCACTTATGCCTTAGCTCTTTTGAAATCCACTTTGAAAATCATCATCTCTGCCTCCAGTTGTGCTTTGGACCTTGGGGCTCTGCAAATCAGCCTAAAAGCTGTTTGGGAAGACAACTCCTGAGATGAAGCTCTGAACTTTCATGGACACAAATGCCCAGAAACACAGAAGAGTGGCCTGAAACTGTTGGTTTGAAGGTACAAAATTTTGTGTCCCCTTGTGTTTTAATATCTTATTCAAATGACAGCATTTTTGGAGACAGAGTGTCTCCCAGTGCCATTCTGGGAAATTAAATTCGGTGTTGAGTTTGCATAAAGAGAGAGGAGAGGTGCTTGCTGCTTCATCACTTTATGAGCCTGGCATCTGTATCACTGCTTATCAAATCTTGCTTCCAGTAATCCTCTTTTTCTTCAGAGCTGAGCACCAAGAGCACATCCTGAGCAATGCCTCCTGAAAGACTACAAGAACCATACCACAGAGTAAGGTTATAGCCTTTGACTTGTAATTAAAACTCTCAGGGCATTTCGTTGTACTTGTGGATGCATTACTGAGCCTGTGGTTCCTCTCTTCTCCAGCCTCTCCAGCATTTTTGCAGGTGGCTGTGGCAGGCAAGTGTGCCTGGGGTAACATTCCTGTGTGCTGGGCTGCTGGAATTCAGCTATGGTCCTTAACAAAACAGTTTGGTTTAGACATTCTTTATGCATGTGCACATGCAAGATGCATTTGGAGGAAAAACTAAGCAGAGCTGAGACACTGAGAGGTGAGGCTGTAAAATTGGTCTTTCTCAGCTTTGATTACTATTGACTGATTATCTTGTTTTCCCATTCTGCTAAATGGGAAAATACTTAAAGGTAAAAGATGGTAAACAGCAGACCACAGTATCTGACAATGCCAAATATAAACCAAATACTTCGGTATCTGCCTAAAAATCAGCAATGAAAGTTGTCTGTTGGATTTGGGTGTAGGGTAACAAATTAATTCAATTAATGCTGCTACTATCAGAGAAAGTGGCAGATTTTCACCTGCCACACCACAACACCTAAAGACCAGCAAGTGTGGACACACACAGAGCTGTGCTGAACCACAGTGGAACTGCAGAGATGCTTTGGTCCCTGCTTAACTGAGCAAACTCCCATTTATGCATGTATTAGGTTTTCACTGCCTGCTGCCTGTTCCTCTCCCCCCCTCTGCTTTTTCATGTTCAGTGGACTCTCCTCTCTGTGTCTCTGCCTCTCTCTCTCTATTTTTTTTCTCCCTATTGTTCCCCACGTCACTGACTGTCACTCACTTCATAAAGCCGTCTGGCTCGGAGCTTAAATATTGCAGGGCAACTAAAACCCACCATCAGAGCCAATTCAGTCATATCTGCTCAGTCGTGCGACAAGATTGGGGCTTTTAGGGTAGGGAAGAAGAGAGACAAAAGTTCACTCTTCCCTGCAGAGTGCCAAGAGAGGAGGGGGACACGTTTCTTCGGTGGAGCCTCTGACAGCGGCAAGTTGCTTGCTCAACATCCTTACCCTGTTGGGCCTCTGTGGCCGGCGCTGTGCGCAGGTGGTGATGGCTGGGAGCAGGGTGGGGGTCTGCAGCCAGCCTGGGAGAGCCCAGAACTCCCATCTGCTGGCTCTGAGGGGGCTCAGGCAGAGTCCTGCTCTTTTCCTCGTGACAGTAATTTCAGGGGAGAGTGGCTACCTAAATGCCTCGCTTACCCCTTTTTTGGTTTTGAGGCTGGAGGGACTGAGTGCTTGCAGGTGGAACCCCAGATATTCAAACTGGTTGTGCTGCTCCTCATCCCTCCACCCAATATTGTTGCTCACAGCTGAACTGAGTGAGCAACCTCAAACCACTTCACTTGCAGAAACCAGAGGGGATGGGCATGGCAGAGCTGTGAAGAACGTGCCCAGTTGGAAGGGATCTCAGGGAGGGCTTAGCCAAACACAGCAAACTGCTAGCAAGACGTGTGATGGAGTTAGACAGGAAGCATTTTCTCTATTTTCTCTTCTCTTGCATAGTGATTTTTCATTGTGATGAGGTCTATCACACCTAGAATGTCGCTCTTGAGGGCTGCAGTGGAAATGCTCAAATGGTAGCATAGATATCAGTGTGACTCACAGGGAGTGAAGGAGATGGAGGTAACCGAGGTGCCTGGGGGACAATGAAGCTTGTACTGTGTATAGTCATGTTTTTTACAGAGTTGCACGTGATTGGTAACTGTGGGGTGTACTTTGCTCTGTGAATGTGCAGAAAGAGGATGTTTAAATCAGTTTAGATAATGTATGTAAACAGCATAATCTTCTGCTAGACTTGTTAATGTAAGCGCTGACATTAACACACTTCTTTACACGACTTTAATGACTGAGAAAGTAGCAATTTTCCTTGGTGATTAAATTATATGTTTGCCACTTATGTATGCGAGGTGTTTGTGCAAGCTGAAGGAACTGTGTTCTGTTCTTCGTTTTCTAACGTGGATGTCCAGGGTAAAAATATTGTGAGGTTTGAAGGCAAGGAATATGAGTCCATCTTGCTTTAGAAAAGTGCCATCATAAGTTTGTGGGGCTTTTTTTGATGGAGTTTTTTTTTTAATTGAAAATTTGTGAAATTCCCCCGAGCCATAGAATTCTCAATACTTTGCGTGTTTGTCTATGTGTGACTACGTACACAGAGTAGTTGAAACAGGCTGGTATGCGTTGGTGTGTCATAACATATGGCATCACAAATCTATACCAGTGGTATCTGAAGGAGGAGGGAAGTTTAGATACTCAGATTTTCATGCTGTTGACTGTACCTTCCTTTTCCAAGTGCTTGTGTATGTGTCTGCATTTAGGGAACTATAGATGAAGGTAGTATCTAAGAGATGAAATTCTAGATTCCTGTGAACAGCTATTTTATGAATAATGTTCCCTGTTTCACTTGTCATGCTCTACAAGTTGGTCTTTCTGGGCCACTGTAATATTCCACATTCCTCAGAGACTTCAGACTACTGTGATGTGTTAAATCAACCCATACAAAACAACTTTCATCTCTATTTTCCTCATTCATAAATTTTCCCTTGCCTGAAATTATATAGTATGAAGTTCAGGACATGCAGAATGAAGCCCTGACCTAGGAATAATTTCTTATCATGCAAAAGTAATGACAGATGTATTGTTTGACTTGCATTACTTGAAAATGGATGACTGCCTTAGCTTTCCAATAGTATATCTGCAGCTGGCTTCCAGCTCTGTGTTAGCCTGAGATAGTGGCACTGATATTTTAGAGACAGCAAATGGCATTTTAGGTCCCAGTTAGAGACCTTGGTGTTTTCCCCAGGTTGGTTCCACTGTCAATGTGGTAGCTGACTTCAGAAGGAGATGCAAAGAATAGCACCAAAAAATTATATTGCACATAACATATTCTATACAGCAAAATTAATCAATATAGTAGTTGTTAAGCTTATACAGCATTACTACCACAGTAACGGTGTTGTAATTGCTGTTCTTACCTTACTTCTACAGTGATTGGTAAAGTAGAATTGGCATTTGCAACCTAGAGAGAATTTAGGTTTGTTTAGGTGCAATTTGGGTGCAGATTTGAGATCTGTTCGACCTGAGAAGGGTTCTGGTGCAGAAGTATTTGTGTGCTTGAAAGCTTCACCCTCTCTTCTAACCACTGCAGCTGCCTGCTGATAAATCTGTTCCACTGTATTGCTGGTGAGTGGTTGTATGTGTACAAAATCTAAGCAGACTCGCAGAACTGAGTGTACAGAAGACTCTCACCTGCAAAAAGAGATAAATATACTCCCTGGCTGAAAAGTAATTGCCCATTTAGAGCCATGGAAGGAGGAATTTAGCAGGCAGCTTGCTCAGGCTTCCCAGCCCTTCTTCTACTAATAAATCATTGTGAACAGGCAAATCAGCAAGCAAGCAACCTCCCGCCTTTCTGTTCTCAAAGCAACAAAAGACATCAGCGGGAAAACCTGAAATCTTTAAAATTTAGCATAATTTGTGGTCTTTCTCTTTGTTTTTTCTTCCCTTAGACTGTAAGAAATGGGTGACTGGAGTTTCTTGGGGAACATTTTAGAGCAGGTGAACGAGCAGTCCACTGTCATCGGGAGAGTTTGGCTCACAGTGCTCTTCATTTTCCGCATCCTGATCCTGGGCACGGCCGCCGAGCTCGTGTGGGGGGACGAGCAGTCAGACTTTGTGTGCAACACCCAGCAACCTGGTTGTGAGAACGTCTGCTACGATGAGGCCTTCCCCATCTCCCACATCCGCCTCTGGGTCCTGCAGATCATCTTTGTATCTACCCCTTCGCTGATGTACTTCGGGCATGCCGTGCACCACGTCCGCATGGAGGAGAAGAGGAAAGAGAGGGAGGAAGCTGAGAGGCGCCAGCAAGCTGAGGTGGATGAAGAGAAGCTGCCCCTGGCTCCAAACCAAAACAAAGGCAACAACCCTGATGGAACCAAGAAGTTTCGCCTGGAAGGTACTCTCCTGAGAACCTACATCTTCCACATCATTTTCAAAACCCTCTTTGAGGTGGGATTCATAGTAGGTCAGTACTTCCTGTATGGCTTCCGAATTCTCCCCCTTTACCGCTGCGGGCGGTGGCCCTGTCCCAATCTTGTGGACTGTTTTGTCTCCAGGCCCACGGAGAAGACCATCTTCATTATGTTCATGCTGGTGGTGGCTTCTGTGTCCCTCTTCCTCAACCTGGTGGAAATCAGTCATTTGATCTTGAAAAGGATCCGGAGGGCTCTGAGGAGGCCGGCAGAGGAGCAGCTTGGAGAGGTCCCCGAGAAGCCCCTCCACGCCATCGCAGTCCCCTCCATCCCAAAGGCCAAAGGCTACAAGCTGCTGGAAGAAGAGAAGCCAGTGTCCCACTATTTCCCTCTCACGGAAGTAGGGGTTGAGCCCAGCCCCCTTCCATCAGCCTACAACGAGTTTGAGGAGAAGATTGGGATGGGACCACTGGAAGATCTCTCCAGGGCATTCGATGAGAGGTTACCGTCGTACGCGCAAGCGAAGGAACCAGAAGAGGAGAAGGTACGAGCAGAGGAGGAGGAACGAGAGGAGGAGCATCCAGGGCCTCAGGAGGAGCCAGGGGTGAAGAAAGCAGAAGAGGAGGCGGGGAGAGATGAAGTGGAAGGGCCTTCAGCACCTGCTGAGCTTGCTGCTGATATGAGACCCCTGAGCAGGCTAAGTAAAGCCAGCAGCCGGGCCAGGTCAGATGATTTGACTGTATGAAGGTGCAGGATGCGGGGAGCACATGAAAAGGAAAAGGTTGAAGAGAAAAGGAGAGATAGAGAAAGAATCAAAAGATATTTTTAAGCAAAGTGCTAAAATGGCCACTTGAATATTATTTCCTTTATGATTCTCAACTGGAAAGGTACTACCATGGTAACAGTGCCTTATTTGCCCCATATGTCCCTGTATTTCCCTGTTTCCACATGCCAGCTCACTCCTTACAGTAATATCTACACTGTACACATAACTGATGTATTTTAAAGCCTAACACGGCAGTGATACCCAAATGTTGCCACTGTGATCACATTTATTGGAAGCCTTGTGTTCCACATTTCTCTAGGAATGTGGGGCAGATCTGTCTTTCAGCCAGTGAGGGGAAAGACTCATCAACAACTCTATCTAGTCTTCCTGTTTCCTCCTTTGGCTCACTGAGCAGATCTCCCCTTTGCTGCTGGCATGGAATTGCAGTTATTTAATTCACAGAGTGAATTCTATGCTTGGCATCAACACACTAAAATACTAAGCCCAACTTCCTTTCTTTATTCAGAAAATAAAGGCAAAAATGTTCCAAATTTCTCTGTGAATGCATATCTGAGTTAGGTAAATATATTTTCCCTGGTCAAAAATATTTCTGCCCTGCAAATGATATTGACAGTGGGCGAGGTTAACAGTAGGTCTTTACTGGGACTTAGTACATGCCCAGAGATGGATTATTTGCTCCTAATAGGGTCATCCAGCCCTGAGACTAGTTCAGAACACTGGAAAGAATAAATTCAAGTGATATTTTTTACTTGTAGCCTTGTGACTTAAAGATTTGAAACTAGATTTAGCCAAGCAAGAGGGAAAAAAATCTTCTGAGAAAGGAGGGGACAGCTATAGCCCCCAGAGCATGAAACCAAATACAAGCCTTCAGGAATGATCCTGACAAGTGTTCAGTTCCTGGAGCTTCCAGGCTCCCAGGCACTCAGCAAATCTCAGGTACAGAGTCCTGAAGGCACCTGTGAACCTAAACCAGGGGTCTGGGTAACTATGTGACTTTTTAAACTTCTAAATACAAAACTGGTTGGTCAAGTTTGAAAAGACTGATATGGTAGAAGTCTTTTGACAGCCTTTGTTTTTAATTTGACAGACAGGAGCCATTCAGTGGGCTACTTCTCCCTGAAATGCCAAAGTCTCAGTCAAATAAGACAATGCCTTTCAAAAGATGACTTAGACCTTTTGTGCCAACAGGTCTGTACAGAACTCTCAGAGACTCAGAAAAATCTTTTTTTACAGAAGGCAGAAAATGATGTGCTTGCAAATGTTTAGATGTCTAATATAGATTTTTAATTTTAGGACTACAGCAGCAACTCTTGGCTGGGACAGTGCAGCAATGCATTCAAAAGCTTCAGGTTAACAGCTATGTCCCCCCAAAACTGAGCCCCATGCCAAAAAAGTGCAGGTATGCACTCTGCTCTGCAAACCTCAGACCCTGCCATCTCAGCAAATTCTTTCTGCTGGGCTGCAGCCCATCCCATTGTTCCCAGGGCAGGCTCTAATCCAGGTCAGGGAAAAAAAGGTCTTTGGCACAATGCATCAAACTCATCCCGCCATCAGCTAGAAAAGCCCCCCTGCGGCCTCCCATTGTGGCAGGCCTGACTCAAAGCCCAGGAGAGGCAAATGGGAGTCTGTGAGAGCCGTGGGCAGGCTTGGGCCCTGTCCCAGACCCAGAACAGTCAGCCCTGATCCCGTCCCTTTGGTGGAGTTCCCTGCCTGGCCGGACTTCACTGCAGAGTGACGATAAGCTGTACATATGTAGAAAGTTTGTAGGGTGCATTGGGGTTCTTCAGTGCCACAAAGGTGCCGTGTATTGTTTTTTCCTTTTTTCTTTTTATTTAACACTATTCATCCTTTTGCTCCTCTTGGGTCTGTGTATTTTCCCAAGGTTTGCAGCCTGAGGTCAAAACCTTTTTTTTCCTTAAACAAAGAATGCTGGGTGTCCTTCCTTGTGAAGGAAGACTGGAAGGTCCCTCCTCAGTTTTGGGAAGGAATGTGACAAAGCAATACATGCAGAGAGAGAGCCTGGAGGCTGCCATTTATCCACTCTCTTAATACAGAAATAGGAGAACTGTTATCACAACTGAGGGAAGAGAATGTTTTTCAGCAGGAAGAGTCCACTGTGCCCAGTTCAAGATACTAGAACTGAAGAAAGGGCTAAGATTTAGATGAAAAACACCATCACTACACTTACACTAGATAGGATCTATTTTATTTTCTCCATAGAAATCTGAGACAAGAGTTTGAATGATTCTAAGCATCGACCAGCCCACTTGTTGAAGGGGGTTGGAAACACTTTCCTGCAGGTAGAAACCACAACCTTGTTACAGTTTATGCCAGGTATCTGCATCAGAGCATCTGACCCTTCCAGATACCAAAGTACTGGACTGGTTCAATCACACCCACCCCTGCTGACTTGTAGTTACTTGACAACTCCACTGCTGATCTCTGACATTATACATTCATTAGACTACAGGGCTACTTAAAGATGAGTGCTTGTTCATCAGGAGTACATGGCTCATAATGTGGCTGTCAGGCAGGGCAGTCTTTAATTACCACATCTTAATGATGTCCTTTTCCACTGGAGAGCCTCAGTAAAATGCACCATGTGCAGTGTGCTCCACGGACACTGTAGTTCTCTCCCAGCTGCCACAGGAATGCTCCTTTCTTCCTCTGGATCCCAACAGCACAAGAAGAAGCTGGCATTTTCCTCCTGCATCTGCTCAACTGCTTCTTGATGTTTTTATTTTAAAAGTCAGTTTTCAAGTATTCTACCTGGCTAGCAGTGAATCTGTAGCCACCAAGCATGGGCCATGGCATCAGGACAGTGCTGCTCAGCAAAGGGGGCAGGAACAGTCTGGTCTCCTGGCACTCAGCCTCATCTCTGCAAGGAAATCTCTGTGGGACTGTCAGCAAGCCATTCTTCCTTCTTGTGCAATTGGGAATAATTTCCTACCTGACAATCATGATGTGCGGCCTGACATGTGCTAGTTATGGAAAGGGAGGTCCTGGATGGAAAGCCCTACAGATGAGCAAAGGATTGTTGCTATTTATGGATATGATAGCACATAAATGTGCTTTATTCCCTCTCAATGAGACAAACTTAATAGTTTATTAAAGAAATTCCTAGTGAAGTTGCATAACAGCCTCAGAGCTGTGGATGCACTGTATGATTCTACTCAAAAAATAACTTAGCAAAACATAAAGATATATATGATGAATGAGGAATATTTTTTCCTTGAGAAGGGGGAAATCACTGGACAATCAGAGCCTGAATAATTTAAAGGTGTGTTTACCCCCTTGGCTCCCTGTGCAAATAAATTCCTAACTGATCACGTGGCTCTCTGCAAGGAGCATAAGATGCAAGTGTCAAAATCACCAAAGGAAGTGAAAGTAGAAGAGCAAGGTAGTCTCTTAGCTTACAATAGCATGTGGGGGTTGGTGTTCTCTAGTGTCTAGAGCAGTGGACCTAGGATAATAATCTTAGATTTATTTCCAGCTCTGCTTCTGACTTGCTGTGATAATCACTTGACCTCTCAGTGCCTTTTTCTCCACCTTTAAAATGGGTGTAAGAATTTCCACCTACCTCACAGGGATGTTGTGAGGCTTCCTTAACTCTGTTTGTAAAGTAAGTAGGAATGATCTGATGAAAAGCACTGCTGAAATGCATGGTATCCTTGTTATTTCTTGGCAGAACTGCTAACTTGGGTAATATATGACTCCTCAACCAGAAGGGCAGTAGTTTGGAAATGTGAACACTGCACTGCACTGACAACATTAACATGGATGTGGGTTTGCCATGGGTAAGAAAGACTTTATTGATTCCCTCACCCATGTGTCCCACCTTAGCCAAGGCCATGTGTGAAGCTGTGGTGATGTGGACCCCTCTTCTCCATCCCCAGCATCCACTCTGGGGCAGCATTTGTGCTGAAATAAGGCAGCTCCTGGAGCACTTGGTTCAGGTTGGTGGAGCTCTGACACTTTTGAGGTGCTTGCAAGGCATGTGGGAGAGGGTTGGATCATACAGAATATTGCTGGGCTTCTGTTTTAAACCACTCAGAGCAACAGAGACTGACACCCACAGCCTCTCAGTGCTGAAACACAGTGAGGTGCAGGTTCCTCCTCCTGCAGGAGAGAAGAGATTTGGGCGATCTCTGCTCTCTAGGTCTGTGTGGGCATCAAATCTACTTAATGGTGGGGGAAGCCCTATCCCTCCTGCTGCTCAGTAACTCACTGACTGTGCAGTTTTACATTTAAAGAGCAGCTGTGTCACACAGTGCTGAAAAAAAAAAGTGGCAGTTTGCTGTTTTGTATAGAAAATGGCTTTTCAGGCTGACAACCAAAAGTAATCCTAGCCTAGGCTTAGTTTTGTTTAGTAAAGACAGGAACATCCATGAGTACTACACTAAAGCCTTCCTGTAAGCCCAAGGCAGCTGTGATAAAACAGTATATGGTGCCAGATTTCCTGAGGGCCAGGGCTGGATAAATGTATCAAATCAGGAGACTTTTCCAAGTATTGGAATTATTTTTTGCCCCAACAGAATGACATTGCCATTGCTTGGGCTCTGTGTGTGCTGTACCTTTTAACATGGCTCAGGAAAGGCTTTTTGCCAACGCCAAATGCGCTCACACAGCTGAGCAGTAACCATGGCAAGTGAATATGTGTCAGCTTTGCCAAGACATAGCCTGGCACACAATCCTTTCCTTGCCACTAGCTCGGCACCAGCCTATTTCAGTAGAAGAGGCAGGACTTATCTGTCAGCAATTCAAGCTTTCCTCTCAGCAGCCTGCTGCACAAAGAGACACAGGAGGTTTGTTCAGCCTGGGGAGGAAGGGGCTGAGGGCATTGGGAGCCCTAAGTGCATTCTTCAGGTTCCTAAGGGAGAGGAATTCCAGGGAAGATGGAGGCAGACTCTTGATAGATTTGCACAGCAAAAGATCAGAGGCAACAATGAGCAGCCAAGGAAAATTTTGCCTAAAAGAAACTCTGACAAGGAAAAAAATTGTTGAGATGGAGAGTGGTTCAGGTGTCTAGTGGTCATGGTGGGATCTTCATCCTTGGGGAATGAAGCTTGGCTGGGAAAAGCACTGAGCATTCAAGAGTGGTTCAGCACTAAAGCAGGTGTCCAGTGGGATGGACATGGTGGGATCCTCGTCCTTGGGGAATGAAGCTTGGCTGGGGAAAGCACTGAGCATCCAAATCTGACTGTACTGAGCTGGAGGTTGGGCCAGGTGATGCCTCCCAGCCTGAACTGTCTATCCCATGGGATATCCCATGCTGGAAGCCACTGCATGGTGGAGTGACACTGTAGGGGTGCTGCAGTGGAGCTGGTTTGGGCTGTCCCAAAGGCCACACCACGTCCCCAGGCACCAGCAGAGGTTGATGCACACACAGAATCAGCTGGTGAAGTGCTCAAGGCCTGGCTGGATGGGGCTCTGAGCAGCCTGGTCTGATGGAAAGTGTCTCTGCCCATGGGAGGGGTTTGGAACTGGATGATCTTCAAGGCCCCTTCCAACCCAAACTATTCTTAGGATTCTGTGATTCTATGAAATGATATTTGGTAGCTACAAAAGCTGCTTGAGGCCAGAATCGTGTTGTGTAACTGGTTTGGAAAAAGCATTAAAAATAAAATAAAAAAAAAAAGAAAAAGAAAAAAGAGAGTATGCTTTTCAACAGATAAAATCATGGAAACATAGCGGCTTAGGTCTGTCCATATTTTAATTTCAGCATCAAGTGTGCCTTTAAATCCATCTGAAAGTGCAGAGGACTGCATTTTAGCATTCTGTCAACAAAAACCTGTGTGTTTTAAAGCTTGCTGATCTGGGATGAAGCAGCACTGAATGGAAATGGTGATTACAGAGCTACTGACAGAACATTTTGAAAAAAACAAAGAGTGTTGGCCTCTGCCTTGCTAGATCCAGCTTAGTACAGTGAAAGCAAACCAGGCATTTATTGGCTTCCAAGGTGGAAAAGCTATATACAAAAATGCTCAGGTAAGTTTTTCAATACATACATGTTAGTTCACAAAAGAGTCACAGATAACCCTGTAACCCTGTAAAGGAATCCATGAATTGCCAGTGAGCATCATCACCTGAACTCATCACAAATAAACTCAAAGGAAATGCAGAAATCAGAACGATGTGGGAATGCTTCCAGCTTCAGAGTTCTTGTTTATGAAAACCTCAGGAGAGAAGAAAAAAGAAAATGGGTGGCTGGCTGCCAGCTGAGGCTATTTGTCATAAATATGCCCTGTAGCACCTTCTGGAAACCTGTGTGATTTCTAAATATACTCTTGGCCAAACCCCATGATTTAATTCAGTATTCTGCACCTTCCTGCATTACTTAAAAGGCTTCATTTTGGTTCTCTCTACAAACTGAACACAAAATAGCCTAATGCACTATAATATGTGGAAGAATAACTACAACTGAGAAGATTCCTTTGTACCTGTGGAGGGCCATGGACCCTTCTCCTCACACATGCACATCAGTGACTGTGTGAGGAGGAGCAGCACAAAATTAATTTCCCGTTTTCTTTTCACACTTTTTGTCTTCCCTGAAGGAGAAGCCCTGGGGCTGAGAGGTGGGTGTAGGGCTGGGTTTTCCCTGTAGCAATTATCTTGTTCCCTGCGTGTTTCTCCCAAGGCCCAGGGATCAGTAATTCACAGCTAAGCAGTTTCAAGCCTGTTTCCAAACACATGCAAAGAAGAAAGTTTAAGACCTATGACCAAACTCTGACTTGTTTTTTACCCCTGTGTGGAAGTTGAGTTGCCAAGGCATAAAAAAGATCAGAATTTGGCTCTCTAGAACTTATTTTTAAAGGATTTCCTGTTAAACTTGCTCTCTAAAAGGCAACCAACAGCTAACCTTGCCCCACAACCTACCAACACAGATCCCTCCAAACTCAGGAATATCATCACTTTAGGAAACAAGAGTTTTTAAGTAGCAGTTACAGAAAGAAAGAACAGGCAAGGCCTGATCTCAGCTCTGCATTAACTGGCAGTGATACCAGAAGGTGTAAAGCAAGAGGTCTCAGATCAGATACAATAACCTGCTCCCTCAGTTCATTTCTCCATGAAAACTGAATGTGTTGTTCTCTTTGCAATACTGCAGACAAGGAGACAAATTTCAAACCAAGAAGTCTGAGAGCAAGACAGAAAGCCAAACAATCAGAGACTGTGGGACTAATCTGGTGTCTCGGCACAACCAAACATAGATTTGTTTTCTTAGTGAAATGAGTTGTAGTGAATAAAGTTTCCTGATTTTCAGTCAGCAGGGGCTCTGTGCTTTGTTAAACTCATAACTTGATTCTCCTCTTCCTGTTTATTATTCTGAATACAGA
Source organism: Ammospiza nelsoni (assembly GCF_027579445.1). Lineage (NCBI taxonomy): Eukaryota > Metazoa > Chordata > Aves > Passeriformes > Passerellidae > Ammospiza > Ammospiza nelsoni. The sequence continues at coordinate 5,662,620 of NC_080634.1, forward strand.
GAGTTATGAGTGGCAATGGTTAGAATCACAGAATCAGAATAATTAAAGTCAGAAAAGGCCGCCAAGATCATCAAGTCCAATTGCCAATCCAGCACCAGCCTCAAACCATGTCCTCAAGCACCATATCCATGTTTTTCAAACATTTCCAGGGATGGTGACTCCACCACTTCCCTGTGCAGTCTGTTCCAATGATTTACAATCTTTTCTGTGATTTTTTCCCCCCACCAATGTCTAATCTAAATGTCCCCAACGGTGCCACTTGAGGCCATTTCCTCAAGGTGTGTATTTAAGAGGAAAAAAAGAAAAAGATTCAGACGCCATGAAGGTCAAGTGGGAACACGACTGTGACATGAAGGATTGGATTTCACACTGATAGCCATCAGGAAATTCCCTGTCTGCACTTTTGCTTCCCTTCTGGCCCCATTCCTTGATATATTGTAATTGCAAGTGCTGAAGGCATCCACAGCCCAGTTCTCAGTGCAGAGGGAGGATGGAGAGGGCTCCAGATCAATCTCCCCTTGGGGGGAAGATGGGCCAGGAGCAGTTGTGGTGTCTCTGCTGCCCTGCAGAGGAGTCACAGTGGTGGTAAAATGTCAGAATCACAGAATTGTTTGGGTCTTTAAGAGACCTTAAAGATCATCCAGTGTCAGGGACAGGGACATCACCCACTAGACCAGGTTGTTCAGAGCTTCACCCAACCTGGCCTTAAACACTTCCAGGGATGGGGCACCCATGTCTAGGGAAACCTGTTCCAGTGCCTCATCATCCTCACCGTAAAGAATATCTTTGTAATGTTTAACAGTCTGAATCCATTCCCCCTTGTCCTGTCACTCCACGCTCCTGTACAAAACCCCTTTTCATCCTTCTTGCAGGCTCCCTTCAAGGCTGCAGTTAGGTCACCCCTAAGCCATCTCTTTGCAGGCTGAACAATCCCAATTCCCTCAGCCTTCTGTCACAGGAGTGACAATTAGCTCGGTGGCTCCCTCTGGACGCGCTCCAACAGGTCCCTGTCCCCCTCAGAGCTCGGTGTTCACCCTGCCCTTATTTCTGTGCCTCGCACGCCTCCTTCTGCCCCCAGCCCAGCAGCGGGTGCCCTTCCCGCGGCTTTGAGGGCAGCTGAGTTTCGCAGGGGCAGCAGAAGGACTCAGGTGCCCGCTCCCTGCCCTCACGGCGACACCGCCACCTTCCCCCCGCTCCCCGGGCCCGCCAGGGGCGGAGCCTCCCCGCCGTGGCCCCGCCCCATTGCCCCGCCCCCGCCGCGAGGAGGGCGGGGCGCCTGCGCACGGCCGCCACCGGAGCCGGAAGCGGGGCGGGCGGAGCGGGGCGGAGCGGGCAGCGTTGGGCGCCGCCATGAGCTTCCTCATCGACTCCAGCATCATGTTCACCTCGCAGGTAGCCACCCCTTGCCCGCCGCTGCTGCGGCGCGGCGCCTCCGGCCGGCAGAAGGGCGAGGGAGCGGGGAGGTGCCGCCGTCACCGGGCTTCCCTCTCCCTGCGCCCGGTCCGTGCCTGGAGAGGCGCGGGGGCGGCGCCTGGGGGCGCGCGTGCGCAGCGCCCCGCGCGGGGGGCGCGCGGACCCTCAGGGGCGGCCGGGCCCGACCCAGTCCAGTTAAATTTAAACTTTAGCCCTGCTAAAAGTTAAATTTAAATATTTAAACTTTAGCGGGAGACCCGAGCTCCGCTTAAGTTTAAATTTAAATTTCTCCAGTTAGGGCAGACAGGGAAGTTCACCTTGCTGGTCTGTGCCGAGTGCTCGGTTTGTTTCTGGTGCTTTTCACCAGGGCTGATCCCGGGCAGTTGGACCAGATGAAAATGCGTTTAAGGGATCGCAGAGGGATCTGGTGGAAGCTGCTGAGCTGGTGTGAAAGTTTGGTTCTGTGGTGATGAGGGATGAGCTGAGGAAAAGGAACCTTCCCCCTCTCAGCAGCAGGTGGTTGTCTTAGACAGACTTCAGTGCACAACCCTCATTCCTGACAATTTTCAGGACAGCTTTTGGCTGTTTCTTAGAATAATAATGCCCTCTCATTTGATAATACTTTGATTTTTTGCTTACAACGTGCTTTTTCACTCTTGGTGTCTTGAAGGGTTTGGGTTAGCATTAGAGGATAGCTTTGGTATTGTTAACAGTTCATCCAGAACAAAAACATCCACTTTTTTTTTGCTTTGAGTTCTGAGCTCTAACTTATCTGACAGCTTTTCTTTCATTTCTGATGGCAGCTTTAAAATCTCTCATTACCTTCAACAGTACCAAAAGTTAGATGTTCAAGTTGCTACATGTAATTGTTAAGTGCTCCAAATTTTGCTGAGTTTGCATGTCACATTCACCTGCAGTGTCTTAGAGTGTGAACTTTTACCAAAATGTCTTTCTTTGCTTTTGTACAGTCCCTAACAAAGGAGAGTCTAATCTTGTTTAGTTCTTGGTTATTATTGTACCTACTTATCTCTTTATGTTTTACTTATTTTTAAAAGTTTGTCTCTATCTTTTTCCTTCTTCCCACTGTTAAATGTGGAATTACTTGATGCAGATCTCATTTGCTTATCATACTTATTTAGCTTATGACCCCTAGATAGGAGGCTTATGGAATATCTTTCCTTTTTGCTAGCAGCTGCTCTAAAGTCTGAAGTCCTCCTCAAACAAGTTTTGCCAGCTGTTACAAATCACTCATTCGACCTCATTCCTATTTCAGCTGTTCTTTCAAGGCAGCTCTGTGTGATCTTCTTGCCCAGCATTCCAGGTGTTCCTTGTCTGTAGATCATGTTGGTGTGTTACCTTTGCCACTGTGGCTACTCCTGATGTGCAGGGAGGTAATGCACAACAATTCCTTTGTTTTTGCCTTGGAATGTTTCTCATCATCATGGCAGGGTGGGCAGAAAGCTCTCGCCTTCCCCTTGTGCTCTGAGGAGATACACTGACTTTATTCCATGATATCTGACATATACTGAATTTTGTCTTTGCCTTGGACAAAGCTACTTCTGTAAAAAATACTGAGTATTTCCTGAGTTCTTTTTTTGCCTGGGTTCTTTTAAATCATTACACTCCTTTCAGTCTGATGAGGAATAGATGGGACTACCCAGGGAGGCCTGACAACACAGTCCCCTTTTACTCTCTGAAGACAGGTAATTGCAATTTTGGCCACCTTGTTCAGTTTGTATTTACTTCATTTAAGTCACCTGCAAAATAGCTGACATTAAGTTGGTCCCTTGTGGAGTGTAAAGAAACTTTAATTTTGTAATGTGCTTTAATGACCACTGAAATGCAAAGTGTAATTGGCTTTTTCTGCTTCTCCTGCCTTGTCCATGTGGCTTCCTGCAGCTCCAGGTTGTGGTTTGAGGCATTCAGCACTGCCTTTTGCCCACCTCAGAGATCCTTGTAGCATCTTTCTCCCCTGTCAGAAACTGACAGTGTGTTAGTGTCTAACCAGATGTACTGTAAAGACCTCTACAAAAATTCACATGCACTTGTGGTCTACAAGAAACAGCAGATGTTTTTATCAAATTTACTCATCCCTAGAAGATGTGTATTCAAGTGTTTGCTTTGCCTCCATTTCTGTATTTCCTGTAAAAAAACCCATAGGCTTTAATTCTGTAGGTAACAGGAATCAAGGGTGCAAAGGATTCTGGCAGGCCAGGAACTGAGCAATTCTGAGAATTTAGGAACACCAAAATCTGTTGTCTTGATTAGATCTTCCTTAAGGCCATACCATTTTGTATCTGCTACACTTAGATACTTAAAACATTATTTTTTCCATGGTCCCATGGCAAGTTTTAATCTTTTGTGGATCTTGGGTGCTTTGGGTGAGCTGTTTTCCTTCCATTTGTTTAATTTGCAGTCAGCAGTGCAGTGGGATTGAATTTGGCAAGTTGCAGGATGCCAATGTTGATGCTTTGTCTCTTCTGCAGGTGCTGTTCTTTGGATTTGGGTGGCTCTTCTTCATGAGAAAGCTCTTCAAGGATTATGAGGTGAGAAGGAGCCTTTTGTTACAAGTCTGTATCTTACAAAAAGAGTATCTTAAATACTCCTTTTTATAGAAATTTTTAAAAACTGCATTTAGCCTTATTCCTCTCTTTAATCCCTTTAATTTCATCTGCAGTTACTTTCTTTTTAATTTCCTCTTGTGCTTCTGTTGGAAAGACTGGATATCTGAGAAAATCAGTTCTTCTGTGGCCACTGAAACTTTCCATACTGGCTACTGTTAAATAAAAAGAAATTTGCAGGAGATGCAGGGGTAAAAGGAAACAGAGGGAACTGTTTTGCCTTTTAAAGGTGGGTAAACCCACCTTATGTAAGGTGAAATTTTTGAGACAAAATCAAATCCAGTGATTAACTTTAAACTCAGTGAGATGTGTTAATTGCAGCTGAATTGGTTGTGAGGACTGGATGGGATAAAAATGCCATTCTCTTATCCATAGTGGAGTATCAGATTGTAGTCTAGGTCAGACATGGTTTAAATGCAAGCCAAATTCAGACCCTGACAGTTTTTCTGTTGTGGATTTTATTTTAAAATCTTAAGGTTAGTATCAAAGAACTCTCTTAGTGTATGAGTTTGCCCTCTGTTTTCCAAGAGGCTTTTGGCAGATAAAGGGCTTGGGGCCTTTAAGCAAGAGACCCAGCTGTGGGCCATCATACTTTGTGATTTGTTTTGTTATCTCAGGATATCAGGATGCCATTCCAGGAGTGCAAGTGCCTCATGTCTCTGGGTTGTTCTCTGCTTTGCAGGTGCGACAGTATGTGGTCCAGGTGATCTTCTCTGTGACTTTTGCCTTCTCTTGTACCATGTTTGAGCTCATCATCTTTGAGATTTTGGGAGTGCTGAACAGCAGGTGAGTCTGGGAGCCCACTGGGGACTGACCTTGTGCTCTGCAGCATCTTCAGTGTAACTTCTAAATTAATGGATTAGTCTTGGATTGGGGAAATCATGGAGAAAACTGTCAGCAGCTCAAAATGTGCAGCAATATTTATTTATTTGACAGAACATGTCAAATAAATAGTAGTCATAAACTTCCAGTTTTCCATGCAATTGCTATTAACAATTGGTCTGGGTCCTTAGGGCAGGGCTTTTGCCTTTGATGTTCTCCATTTGTGAAGTTAAAAGAACTGATTTCTTTTATGGAAGTATTGTAACTCTTCAGATCATGCTAGGAGCACTTTTCAAATGCTAAAGACTACGGAATGTTTAAGCACTGTTTTTTCTTTGGTGGTCAGGGGTGTGAATAAGATGTGAAGCTGATTGTGGAGTGAAAGCTAGTCTAACAATACAGGATTTGTGAATCAAAGGTGAATCCTCCCTTGGCAATAGGATGAGGAGCTTTACATAAAGGGGATGTTAACAACTGTCATCTTTGGAAGTCAGTAGGAAAGAGAAGATAGAACAATAACATGTAGAGACTAAGTTGGGTTTCTTCTTATTCTGTCTCATCATACAAATATAAGAGAGCAGTCAAAGGGGTTGAAAGGCAAGAAGTACAGGACTGATGAAAGGTAATGTTACTTCTGTATATTATTAATACATGGGGCTGGTAGCCAGAGAGATCACTGAGGAAAATGCTTTTGTGAGCTTCAATAAAGGGCTAGACTTCAGTGTAGATGAAAATGTTTGCTTCTCAATTAGTTAGGAAAAAGTGACAAGGGTCCTTGTCATTTCTTCTTCCCTGAGGATAAGAATTAATGTTGGGAATGGGGACATGTATTTTTCTGTTCAAGTAAAGTGAAAGTTCAGTTCAGCCTAGATGAATCTCACCTGCATTTGAGTACTCTAATTTGGTCAGAGGAGTATTCATCATGTTGGTCTATATATATATATTTATAAAACCTTACTTTGCAAAGTCTTGCAGATGAGACAATTCACTCTGAAATGAAACATGCTGACTTATCAACATTAAATATTTTAGTCTTTTCAATATGAATTAGGTTTTTTTTTTGACTCAGCTGTTCATTAGAAAATTAATTACTGCTTATACTTAGTTTTGATTTACTGTTGAACTAGATGAGCAGTCAGTCACATGAATCATGCTGCAACTGGTATTAGTCACCATAGAAAATACAGTATTTGATAAAAGACCCAGTGTGGTTTTCTGGATAGTTATTTAGTTTTAAATACACATCCTTGACCTCTTTTATTTAAAAATAAAACCATACAAAACCCCAAACCAAACAACTCCCTCTCTTCTACCCTAATAAAAATAAAAACCCAGATTATTCTATATTCTAAGCCAAAATTATTCATTGCTTGATGTAGTTGAAAATATTTCACTGACATGCAATTTTCTTTGAGAAATTTGTTGTATTATGATTTTGTGCTAATTGGTGTTTTGGCTTTATTTCAGCTCCCGATATTTTCATTGGAAGCTGAACCTGTGTGTCATTTTGCTCATCCTAATCTTCATGGTGCCCTTCTACATTGGTTACTTTGTTGTGAGCAATATCAGATTATGTGAGTACTTGGTTTGTGGCAGGGGAGCTGCTGATTTGAGACCAGAAATACAAATGAGAAATAGTTTTGGTTGCTGTCCTTGAACTTCCCTCCTTGCCCTGATTTTATTCTGGCTAAATACCTTCTCTTTGGACCTTCATGCTTTATCATGAACCACTCATTGAACAGCCAGGAAATGCTTCACATGACCCCAGAAAATGCTGCTTTTCTTCATGGGTTTCAACAGAAAACTGAGCACTTAGGAGTGATATTACTGGGATTTTTGTTCCTTTGCAGTTTTAAGCTTGCAGCCAAACTCTGCAACCCTTGGCAGGGCTGTGTTTTTCTGCTAGGGGGCAAAAGAAATGAGGCAGAGAAGCTCAATAAATCACTTCTGAAGCAGAAAAGCTCAGTAAATTACTTTTGCTGGTTTTTTTTCTGCTGTCTGGATGAGGCCTCTTCCATGGGCTAATGGACACTTAACCCTTGAGTTGATACGCATCACTGTTTTGTGTGAAGCTTAGGCACATAGGTTGGGAATATTAAATATGTAGTTTTGCCATGAAGATGGAATATTTAAGATTAATTTTTCAGATCACACAAGGAAGGAGCAGTGAAATGGTCTCATGTGGACAGCAGAGCCTTGTGTGAGGTGCACACTGCAAGCTGTAGCTCTGCCAGGTGACACCTGCTTTGGCCACCAGTTCTCAAAGTAGCATTTAGATCAATGTAGAAATGTTGCAAGCTATAAAAAGCCCCAAAGGAAGAGCCTATTTTAAACACTCCCATTCTCCTCTCCATTAGTGCACAGACAGAAACTGCTTTTTGCCTGTGTTGTGTGGTTGACATTCATGTATTTCTTCTGGAAGCTGGGAGATCCATTTCCTATCCTCAGCCCAAAACATGGTGAGTTTCATTTTATTGCTGATTTCTTCCCTCTTGCAAATAGGCTTTGTTATTTCACTTTTATTTTGGAGTTGTTATTATCTCAGCTCTGCAGTTGGGACTAGAAAGAAAGTTGTAGAAGGTAGTTCCTGGAACTGAGGGTCTGCTCTGCTTTGAAATCTGCAATGTGAAGGTTGTGATAGAAATGGGTGGATACATCTGGATTATTTTCATTAGTTTTCCTTCAGTACCACAGGAAAACTTGCAGGAATTAAGTTCTAACTGAACCTAGACTATGTAAGGATGTGGTGTACTGTTGCAGACACGGAAACTTTATCTCCACAAAAAATTGATCACAATTTTTATTCACCTACTTCTTTCTATTGTAAAGACTAAAGCTAGCTTATTTAAAGAGTAGATCATCAACTAATCCTTAATCTGACATTTTTTGAGTCAGGTTTTTCTTTCTTGTGGCTGAAATCAGATGAGTTTAGCATGAGTGGCTGTCCAGTTGTGTCCAGAACACAGCAGTGTGCCTAAACTCCAGACTGTGGCCAGCAAGGGGCCTGGCAGTTGTGCTGCCTTCGGTACAGGTTCCTGCTGTGCCTGGGCCCAGAGGCTGTGCAGTTGCATGGCACTGGAGTGTGGCTTGGTAAGTCCTGCTGGATCCAGAGCTGTTGTGTACAGAATTAGCTTGGGTGTCTCTGTTGTGGCCATGAGTATTTTCAGTGTGAGATGCTGTGTGCTCTTGGGCTAGTTTGGGTTCAGCAGAGCTGGCATGTGCCTGGCTGTGCTGGAGGCTTGTAACACTGTTAGAACCAGACTGCTTGTCACTGGTGTTACCTGTGTAACTACACTGCCCTTCTATTTCCCCTGCACTGGAAAATTGTTTGGATATTGTTCCCAACAGGTGAAAGTCAGTCCATTTCATGGAAATTGGTGAATGTGTCTGTCTGCATACAAAATTCTCAGCTTAGTCTTTCTGTTCTGTGGGAAGCTGCTTGACTCTGTACTCACATGAGAAGTTGGAGGATACCAACTGGTGTAGGGTCTCTTTACCCTTTGATCTGTGATCCTAAAAGTTTCCTAAGAGAAAGTGTGTCTGTGTTTTGTAATTGTCATTTGCCTCTGAAATCCAGCAGGTGATGTACAGCACAGATGCCTCTGCCCAGTGTCCAATTGCCAAGAAAAGCTTGTATCCATTGTGAGCTGCAGAAGGTGCTTGAGTTGGCAGAATGTAACAATCCAGTGGAAACTTAGCCATGGGGTTTGGGTAATCCTCTTTAGGTCACCACAAGGTTCTGGGAGGCTGTGTAACACCTGCAGATTGCCAGAATGGGTAGTGGGGTGCTTTCTGTTTTTAATTGTACTTTACAGGGTGTGATGCCTCCACTTAAGAGTTCTACAGTGCCTTATTGTACCAGGTGTGGACATGAGGTTAGAGCAAAGGATACCTCGTGTTTGTTCCCTGCTGTGTTGTTGGGGTGCTGCTGTGGGTTTCATCAGGGAGTGGTGACCCAGTTCAGGCAGGTGGGGATGGGGATGGCAGTGTCCTGCAGCCTAGAGGTGCACCATTGAGCAAGGGCTCCATTTCACTGTAACTTATCTAACAAACCTGAGTTTGGGAGCTTGTAGTAGAAGGAAGGTTATGCCTAATGACACACCAATATTCTAATAAAGCTCCTGCCTCTGTCTGAGTTGATGGAACATTCATTCACTTTATGTGTGAGCTTCATGGGGAAGCATTGCTCCAACCAGTGGGATGTCATGTCATTCTGAAGGCACCTCTGTTCTAAGTGCTGCAGTCTGACAGTGTGTGGGGCAAAAGGCCAGTGTATTGTAGCACATTCTGTAGCTCCTGTAAATCTCTGTGCAGCTGCACATGACTGGTGTCTCAGTTTCCCTTTGTGAAGTCTTTTTGCCTTGTTTTCATCATTCATTTCACTTCTCTGAAGCATGAAATGTGGTTTGGCGCTCAGCCATCTCAGCTTTGCAGTCGTGTAAGCTCTAAATGTGCTGTGTGTGGCAGCTGCTCTATAACCAGCTCCCTAAAAAGTGAGTGGTGTTTACTACACATGGCACTGTGTCCTGGGAAGGCAGGTTGAGGTCTGTGGTTAAGAATAAATGCAGTGCTTGGTGATGGTTACAGCACAGGCTTGAGGTTCATGTTGAACTACATGTTTTAGAGTCCACTTGGTGCTCAGGTAGAAGATCTTGGTGGTGGTCACCTCAACAACGTGTTTGTGTCAGCCAGATGAACACTGAACAGCCAGGAGCAGCTTAAGCTTCCCAAGCCCACTGTCCTACCAGCACAGCTTGTGTCTGATCTGGAGGGGTGCTTCTAATGGGATTGGGGGTTCAGATGCTTTTAGGCCATTTTGCCAGGACCAGCTGGTTTGGTGATAATTGCAGAAGTGCCTTTCTGGAAGCCACTCCTTTTTAAGTGCCTGGTGGAAGATTTGGGTTCCCACCTCAGCAAATGGCAAACATATTTTATTAGTTTGGAACCAAAATATTGATATTTAGTCCTCTCCACATATCCATATAGCTGTCTTAAGTTTCTTCATAGCTGGAGTTCCCCATCCCTGTTTCTAAGCTTGGTAATGTGATTTCTGAGGGAGACTTCCTACCCCTTTCTCCTAGTCCCTGTCTGTCCTTCCTGTTACCTGGGGTCATTGCAGTGGGAAGGCAGTCAGATTAATTAAGCAGCTCTATGTTATGTTAGGAAGGCACCAAGTGTGGAGCAGAGTGAAGAGAGCAAGGTTGCTGATGCCATGTTTTTCCCTCCCTCAGGAATCCTGTCTATAGAACAGCTCATCAGCCGTGTTGGTGTGATTGGGGTGACACTCATGGCTTTGCTGTCAGGATTTGGGGCTGTCAACTGTCCATACACTTACATGTCCTACTTTCTCAGGTAACTTCAGCCCTGTGAAATACTTGTCTAGCTTTTTGAGATTATTTTTTGCTTTTCCTGTGACATTGTTTCAAGGTTTTTTTGATTTTTTTTTTTCTGAATCTAGCTGTTGTCATGTCTGCATGCTAGAACCATTTCCACTGCTGCTGCACATTCCCCTTACACAGTCTTTTCTTTGCCTCATAGGTATGTACACATCTCTGAAATGGGGTGGCTGGCCTAACTGGGGTCTTTATTTTGCAGGAATGTGACAGATGCAGATATTCTGGCTCTGGAGCGACGACTCCTTCAGACCATGGACATGATTGTTAGCAAGAAAAAACGGTGAGAGGACAACGGTAGCATGAAATTATTTATCTCAAGGATTTGCAATCATTGTGGTATAAGATGGTTCTCGAAATCTGCATTGTGTTGAGCTGTGTGCTGTTTTGTTCTGGCCTGATAGATGACTGTTTTTAACACCAAGTAGTGCCCTTTGTGGCTGCAGTGGCACAGGTTAGGCTTCCAAGACCATTTGTAACTCTGCTGGCAGCATAACTGAGCGGTAGGATGGGCACCTTTCTCTCCTGCTGAGTCAGGGACCCTTAGGCCTCTGCAGCTCCTCTTACTCGTGGTTTCAGGGCAGAAAGTGGTTTGTACATGTGGTGGATCCTGGTCAAAGCTGCAGCAGGGTAGTGAGCTGGTGTGGACACAGCTATGTTCTTGCAAACAGCAAAGTTCATGCTGGTTAAGTTTTGCAGAATTTTAAAACATTGCTAATGTGGATATCCTGTAGTACATCAGAACTCTGCTGGCACTGGTTTAGCTTATTCCATGTCCCCCAAGCTAAAAAAGAACCTACTTTCAGAAACAATATAATTTCATTTACACTAGAAAGATTTTTGTCTGCATATTTCACATCAGTATTACATGTTTCATGTCTTGCTAGTAGTGCAGAATAAATCCAGTTACTGGAGTTACTTCAAAAGTTTGACTATCTGACACAACAGTCTCCCAATTTTACTTTTGGTGCCTTAATGTTTCAATGGAACCTTTTAACATGTGCAGGGCAGCTTTTAGGTAGCCTAACCTTGCCAAATTTATCACCATGTATAGATCTGCTGATGAGTATTAGCTCATGGAAGTGTAGTTAAAGCATAACCCCCTCTGTATTGGTGGTCATGTGTGAGATGGTAAGTAGTGAGAGAATTTAATTACTGAGGTTTAATTGATTTAATTGACTGGAAGCACTCTCAAAGAATGCCACAGTTAAAACATACTGTGTAGTGCTGTTTCTGACTCTGCTCTTTTGTTTTGTGCAGTGTTTTTGGATCTTTGGTCCAGGGAGAGTGGTGTTGGGGTAAAAGTCAGGATGCTAGAGGCTTGTAACTAACTAGCACATTCATGCCTCTATGGCCAGGAAATCTGAATATGGCAACTTCCCAACCATTATGAAGAGCCATGTATTAATCACTCAGGAATTATAATAAAACTCATGTATATGTTTAAAAAAAAACTCAACAAAAACCACAAAACAATGTGCAAAATTAAGTGGTCTCAGAACTGTGCAAGAAATAGCAGAAGCTTGAGTTCTGTAGATTCTTGTTCTCTTTTTTGCTTTGGCAGAGAGCTGTGGGCTTGCATGATTGGACTATTTGCTCATGTAAAAGCCAAATTTAAAAGGTTAGATACGTATCAGTCCAAATGCAACCAAGTAATTGGCAGAACAAGTGGGAATAGCAACATTTTCCAGCTCGGGGTAATGCTGCAGTTCCATAAATTGTCAGTGGTGTGCTGGCCACCTTCTCAGTACTACTGATAGTTCAGAACTTATCAGTGAGCACCAAGAGTTGTAAGGCAATAGAACATAAAGATTTTAGTTTCTTTGCTGATGCTGACATTTCTTGTCATCCAACCCTTATTCATGCTAGCTTTCTAGTCAGGAGGAGATAGCTGTGAAAGTTGTTTGTCCTGATGGTTTTTGCACAGGAATCACTTTTCTGTCCTTCCTGAGCACCATCAAGTAAAGCCTTATGGAAACTCACCTCTAAGGCTGTCAGATTCTTTATACTTGTTCTTGCAGGTGTGACATAACTAATCCTCAGGTTTGAAATGCCAGCATTCTGATGGCATTGCTTCATTTGTGTCAGAGCCAGATCAGCTGATGTGACACACAAATACCACACACTGTCGTTACCAATCTACACACACAGAGTGTGTGGGGTTTGCCTGTGCATCCTTTCTGTGAGGTCTCCAGAACTCCTGTGTGGATACAGAGATCCCTGCCACCTCATAAAAGAAAGGATTTGTCTTTATGTTTCACCTGGGTATTGCTGCATTTTTGCTGCAATGCTGTGGATCATTTGGGACGGACCATGTGAATCTGTGTACTGTGAAGAAAGCAAGGATTAAAAATGCATTTCTTACATTTGGCAGCTATCAGGATTCTAATATCTCTGTTATTTGTAGTCTGTGGCCATATGTGCTTTTATCTGTATGTAGGATGCCCTAAGGGTGTTTCTTTTGCTGATGTCAAAGGAATGATGGAATGATTTTTAATTTTTTTTTTATTACACTGCTTATCAACATCCTTGAAGAGGGCTCAGTGCCAAATGTAGCAATGCTGGAAGGAAGAAGGAGAAGAAAGGAACTAAACACCACAGAATCATGGATCATCCTGAGAGAATAGTTTTAGCTTAGGAATGGATAGCTTGCTCACAAATTTCAGTGGGGAGAAATGTGAGGGAAGGAGAGCAGAAGGCAGCAGTGCTGGTGGGGATTATGCTGTGGTGCACATGGAAGTGTGAGGGATGATACACAGCAGCTGCTGCTGGAGTGTTGGATTTAACTTCAGGAGTCACGCTCAGATGGCCTGCAGCATCCAGTGCTTCAGTCCAAGAATGGATTGGTGTGTTTGTGCTTCACAGCAGCTTGTCATGCAGCCCAGCAGTGAGTGACAGCATGCAGAGATGGCTCTGCACACCATCCACAGCTCATGGCTCCATGGAAAAGGTGATGTGTCCTGATAAAGGTGTCCAAGGGGAGGCAGGAGCATGGGAAGTCTTCTGATTCCTGAGCTTGAGATAACACAGTCATGTGTTTGAGGAAAGGAAAGCAGCTAATCATATGACTGAGAGATCCATTTGAATTCTGAATGTTTAACTGGGTTTAAATCCTTTAGGGCTGAAACAGGATCCTGAATGGAAGCCTTGGGAAGTGGCTCATTGAATCTCACTTGATTAGATCTGGGCTCTACTCCAGAGCTAATCAGGGTAATTTTATGTAGCAGGATTGGTGTTTAAGGGAAGAAAAAAGGGTCATCTATTTTTTGGTGAATTTAGTTTAACAGCATCTTCTAAGAAACTGGTGGATTTTTTTTTCTTTTTTTCTTGTTTTGATTTTTCATGAAAATATTATATTCCTAAGGACTTGTATTTTCTACTCTTTCAGGATAGCAGTGGCTCACAGGACAATGTTCCAGAGAGGAGAAGTGCATAACAGACCCACTGGCTTCTGGGGAATGATAAAAAGTGTTACAACATCTGTTCCTGGCAGTGAAAGTATCCTTCATCTGCATGCTGGCACCTGCCTTGGGTGGTGCATCCAGCTTTCTTTGTTTTGAGAGGTAGGATGTTAGCTGGGACAGTCACAAAGCATTTGTGTTTCAACACATTTCAAGCCTGATGTCTCCTGGGAAGTTTGTTCTTTAGCACTGTGACCTTTTGCCCAGGCCTGGGGCACAGTTTTACTGTGACACAGGCAGAAGTTTTATGTTTCTGCCCTGCTCTATAAATGTTCTGTTGCATCACCATGGGTGAGGTGTACAGCAGATTGTCTAAGTAAGATGTGCACACTTACCAGAGATTCATAGAATGGTTTGGGTTAGAAGGGACCCTAAGATCATCCAGTTCCCTGTAGAAGGAATCTCTTGGGAATGACAAGGGGCTGTACTTGTCTAACAGAGTTGCTTACCAATGGTTTCTGTCAAACCACTTGAAGTGCATTTTTGCATATTTGAGGCTGAGGACTCTTTCTTGCTCTCCTTTCACACTAGCTGCTAAAATCAGAATTTGGCTATTTGACAGACTATTCATAGTAATCACTAATCTCTTGCAGCAGTTACTCAGCAGTTTTGTTTATGAAGATGATGTGAAATGACATATTGTGGGATGCACTTCAGTGCCAAGGGACACTGGTCAAAGTGGAGCAGCAGAACCAGAGTTTTTGAGAGCTCTGGTTCTAATCTGTGATGAGTTTCCCAGGCAAAGAAAGAGAGTTTATTGCACAACTGCCTAAATACTGTGACCTGCCTACCTCCTTAAACTGCACTAGTGTGCATCAGGTTCATCCTTGAGATTTCTTTCTTGCTGTTTTAATGAGGACCATGAAGTCTGAATTACAAAGCTGATCTGGGTGTAAGAAGAGACCAAACCATTAGATGTGGCCCTTGAGCTGAAGGTGGGGATGTTTTCTCAATTAAGAATTGGTGATGTGTTCTAGCCTTGACTATGTTGGTTTGCCAGATCTGTCCCTTATCCAGCAAGAAGTGGATGCCTTGGAAGAATTGAGTCGGCAGCTTTTCCTGGAAACTGCTGACTTGCATGCAACAAAGGTACACAGCAAATAACTGTGGTGTTATTTGGTGTTATAACTGTGGCCCAAATGGTGAAATGTTGTAATGCACTGGAGTGAGGATCTTTTCCTTTAATTTTGGGGCTAGATGACAGTTCAGATCCATCCTTGAGTCTGCCCCATGGCCCTACAACTATTTACAAGCTTATGAATTAACATTTAGGAGTTCAGAAAATTTGAATTGAAATATGTAGAGAGATAGGGCTGTGTTTGCTACTGTTGGTGTTGCACTACAATTTTATGTTGTGGGTGATTGTGAAAATGACATATTTTTTAATGTTCTGCTCCTTCTCCCTTATTTTGTATTTCCAGGAGAGAATAGAGTATTCCAAAACTTTCCAGGGAAAATACTTTAACTTTTTGGGTTATTTTTTCTCCATCTATTGTGTCTGGAAAATCTTCATGGTATGTAAATGTTTTATTTCATTTTTTTCATGGCTGCATGCAAATATACCCTGCATAGTTTATGCTATGCATGCAGGTCTTTAAGTAATGCTCTAGTTTCTTTAAAATCCAGAAATTCTGAAAGAAACTGGCCCTTGATTGAAATAAAGCTCTGGATCTGGCTTTTTCTATACAGCATTGCACCAGTAATTCTTACAAGTTTTGTGTTGCTTTTGGCAATCTGACCGCCCCCTGCCTTTTCTTGGTGCTACAATGAGCCTCACCTGTGAGAGTGAGAAATGCTTTTGCCTTTTTGCTTTGAATGTAAATCCATTTATCTTGCAGGCAACCATCAATATTGTATTTGACCGTGTGGGGAAGACTGATCCAGTCACAAGAGGAATTGAGATCACTGTAAATTACCTGGGAATCCAGTTTGATGTGAGTCTTTATTAATTCTTGCAGCCTTTTCAGCAATTCATATCTTATCTAAATGAAATCATCCTGCTGCTAGGGAGAAAGTGATAGACCCTGAGAATGTGGCTTTCCTTTTGACTTATTGAGGAGGAAAGGAAAATGCACCATGGATGTTGCTTTCACACTGATTTTATGCTGAGATGGGGCTGTGGTCTTGTCAGGGAGGCAGTGGGTTTTTTTGTTTTGGAGAAATAGAAGCACTTTAGACCATCTGCTTAGATTAATACATTCAGCTCCAGAGTAATTTTGATTTTTTTATGCAAATAGTTGTTCTGTCATTTACACAATCTATGAAAATGCGGTTCTTTCTGATTGGTATAAACTAAATCTCCTTCTCTTGTGTTTGGAGTAAACAGTTGCTAATACATTTGTGAAAATGTCTGTTATATAAACCTTGTCTACAATAGATATCTGTACAATTAGAGACAAAGATTCTGAAAAATTGGCAGCTATACTAGGTGGTGTAAATGAAGTTAGTGTTAAAGTTTTGACTGTGTTCTTTTCATTGATACAGGTAAAATTCTGGTCTCAGCACATTTCCTTTATTCTTGTTGGAATAATCATTGTTACCTCTATTAGAGGGTTGTTAATCACACTTACAAAGGTAAGAACCAGAACTCTTAAGTGGTTTTACACAGAGAAATTCATTATCAGATCTTTACCTTTTGATGGAACAAGTACTGTATAAATACATATTTCAGTATGTATTTGTGTTTAAATATCTGAATATAAATTCTTACACAGAGAGGAAGGTAGGAAGAATACCTTTTGCAGGATACTTCCCCAGTCTCTGTCAGGAAGGGATCTAGATGTTAAATAAGATGTTAAATGTAAGCAAGGGCTCAAAATGCTGCTGTAGCCAAGGCTTATTAGTAAGGTTGATGAGATGGTGATTAAAAGCATTTGCATTACTTAATTGAGGCTGCTGGTAGGACTGAAAGGCTCTGAAAGGTAGACTGAAAGGACTTGACCTGGCCTTTGGTACCCATGCTTAGACTTCTCTGTATTGTTCTGTGATTTTTAACACAAGGTGCTGCTGGCTGGGGAAGATTGATGCAGACTAGGGTTTATGAAAATTTGAGGTTTATGAGAGTAGTTTACAGGTAGCCCTCTAGAATGTATGGTTTTGATGAGGTATTTTGAGATGAAAAGGTATTGAACAATGTGTACCTTTCACTCTGTCCTAAGGCACATCAGACTTACCTGACTGCTTATTTCCAATGTTTTTGGGTTTTTTCTCTAGTTCTTCTATGCCATTTCCAGCAGCAAGTCCTCCAACGTTATTGTTCTGCTGTTGGCGCAGATAATGGTGAGTATGGAGAACGGTGGGCACACCCACGTGCGCTTGTGCATGCACACCTCGTGTGTGCTTAAACACATGGCAGCATCTCTGTGTGCTGCCCTGTCAGCCCCAGAGGCCAAGGCAGTGACTGCTTGCCTGCTTTGGCTTGCAGGGAATGTACTTTGTGTCCTCAGTGCTGCTGATCCGCATGAGCATGCCGCCGGAATACCGCACCATCATCACCGAGGTCCTGGGAGAGCTCCAGTTCAACTTCTACCACCGCTGGTTCGATGTGATATTCCTAGTCAGTGCCCTCTCCAGCATCCTCTTCCTCTATTTAGCACACAAACAAGCCCCAGAAAAGCATATGGCCCTCTGAGGCACAACTGCAGCCATGCACTGCTCTCTGTCCCGTCAGCTGCGCTGCTGCAGCTCCTGTGGGTTGCACAACTTGGAGAGACAGGACTGCTCTGTGTGTTCTGGCTCCTTGAACCTCCACACATGTCATCATCAGGCTCTGTGGCTCGTTTTGTTCAGTGCCACAGCTGGAAGGGATGGGGGTGTGTGTGTTAAACTTGAAACAGGTAATTGCCAGGCAATAAAAGCAATGCTGGATACACCACTGTCCAGGGGCATCAGAGCTTGTGTGGTGGGCTGGCTGAGGGAACTCCTCCTGCTGTTGGAACATGATCTTCACAGAAGGCACCAAGAAATGTGATTTTTGTTTTGAAAATCAACTTATAATTGGGATTTGGAGGACAGCAGTTCTGGAATTGAATGTTTGAGTCTGTGGAATTAAATAAGCTTTTGTAATATGTGAGTATCACAGTTGTTTTTTGTCAGTCCCAAAGATTTGGCTGGATTTGAGCCAGAAGGTGGTTGGGATTTGCAGTTCCAGCAGGAGTGGAGTGAACTCCATTTCTGTATGCAGAAATGATACTGTGTGTATCACTATTACCTACTGTCCTTAGGAACTGGAGATTTGCTTTGTCTTACTGAGTGTCAGCTTTCTTTTCTCTCTCTGCAGAAGTGGAACTGAGGTTTTGGGTTCCTCTTTGGTAGAGTTCAGTGTTGAGTTGAAGACCACTGCCATGCCTTGTTTACATTGTATGTTAGGAGTTTTATTCTTGTGACTTAAACTTTTAGGTTCTCATTGCCACTTTCTCAGGCTTTGTTTTATAATTGTTCTGGAACATAAATTGTAGGTGATAAGAGTAAGATTTGGAGGGGGGGAAATAACCACTCTAAACAATTTATTTTTGTATTGTCTTTGGTGTACAGCAAGGAAGCAAAGTGCACAGCAGCAGCATTACAGAACCATTTGTGTCACATTCAGGACAACATGGTGGTGACTTGGGGTTAGACAAATGTGCATGACTGAATTACATCCACAACTGTATGCAGAGGAGACTAAATAGTGATTAAACATCTTGAGTTGTGAATTACAAAGTTAGCTTAATGTTTGTAGGAAGTTTCTGCAATGTTAGCAGGAAAAAGGATCATAATGCCATTTCAGAGCAGCTGTACTGCTGTAAGCAGAGATGCCACAGAGATTGAGGTGATGGCCTTGGAGAGTTCCTTTTCCTGGGAAATGGGCAGAAATCAATTGCTCTTTATTAAGAGCTTATCCATAACAGCCTAAGATGCTTACAAATCTATAAAACCTTTACAGCTCCTGCTGCAGGACATTAATTATAAAGTTGCAGTTCTTTAGGCCTTTTCAGAAGTGAGTGAGTGCCCATTCCACAAGGCAGAAATTGTGCCAGTGGAGCACAACTGCAGGGTGTTAAATGGATGCAGGTTACACTGAAGTGTTGATTGCAGCCAGGCTTTGCAGTCTTTCATGGTTCTGGTACTCCTTGGAACAGCCAAGTTCTGAGAGGTGGAATAGCAAAGAAGAACTGAAGAAAAGATTTGGCAGGTTTCTTTTTTGTTGTTCTTGGCATAGTTTTGTCTCTTCACAACTTTGTGTCATCACTGTTGTCGCTGTCAGCTCTTGTGGAGGCTGCTGATTGGGAGGAGGAGGAGGATGAGTCTGCCTGCAGAGGAGTAACAAAGATGTTGTGATTATTTTCAGTTTGTAAACATGTTTGATAGTCTGCACTGTTGCAGACTCCTGTTTTCATCTGCACTAATCACACACTTATTTAGATGACAGAATGAACCAACAAATAGCATTTTTATTGTTGAAGGGTTTTTTTGTTTAAGTGCATTTTCAGATAATTTTGTTCAATAGAGGGTTTTTATTGTTGAATTCCCATATCTGCACAATTTGAACACAAAAGTAGTGCTGACTTCTGCAAAATGCAGCTTGGGTACTAAGACATTCTTGAAAAAACTTGCAGGCAAGGCTCATGAAAAATAAATAGGAAGCACTATTGGTCTTACCTGGTCTATCTCTCTTGCATGATCAGATAATAAACATTTTAATATTTAAGGCTGACCAGAGAGGGTTTAAACTGTTTCAAGAAGTCACACCTCACTTCTCTGACTTTAGTCATGCTTTGGATTCTTTCTAGTGTAAAATAACTTCAAATCAGGACATTGCCTAGAAAATGCCATAACCTGTCACTTGCTGCTGCTTCTCCAAAGGGATCCATTTTGAAATATTTCATGTGGTTTTCACAAACGTTGTTTATGTTTTCTGTTTAAGCCCTGTTTCTGTTTTATTTAAGCACTTTCCCCTCCACTTCCACAATTGTATTTCCTGTTCCCCATCATTGGGTTTTCTGTATTTGGATTATCTTGTTCCATAAAATCTCTTGCATGTGTGCTGTTTGTGTGATTTAATTTGCATTAAAGATACTCACCTGTATTACTTGTGGGAAAAGAAGACTTGTTGTGATAATTAACAGCGTTCCTTTTAATAACTTGCAAAAATTCAGGCTCAAGTTAACAATTCTAGGTCTGGAAAACTTACTACCTGAAAAAAAAAAGTGTTTTTTCTATCCCCTGTGTGATCCCTCAGCATCTGCCTAATGCAGGATTACTCACCCTTTGCCTTGGCTCAGGTGAGTTCCTCTCTGGCTCTGCTGGATGGTTTTCTGTGTGAGCAGGAGGCTCAGGAGTGTCTGACTCTGCCATGGAGGCTGTGATGGGAATGTTTTGGCCTTGGAAGTACCTGTAAGCATCTCTGCTGCACACCAGCAGTGTCAGTCTGTCCCCAGTGCTCTGGATCCTTGCCACCACCTTGTCATAGGATTCCTTGGTCACATTCACTCCGTTCACTTCCACCAGGAAATCGTTGTTTTCCACACCTGCTCTGCCAGCTGCTCCCTGGCTTTGTACCTGCAGAGGGGAGTGCAAAGCAGGGTCTGGCAGGAAGCTTGGAAAGGTGCATGAACAGGTGAGTTACTGCTTTCCACAGAGCATGCTGAAATGGGCATGGGGATGGAGAGATTTGGGATGGGCGATGGGCCCAGACATAATAAACCTGGAGCCCATCAGTTTGAGATTTATAAGATGTTTCTTGATCAACTTACATTATAGGAATGTGGCATGGTAGAACCATAAAAAACTGTTTTCTAACTATTTGGAGGTCTCTGTTCAATGACTTCAAACATTCACAAGTCCCTTAGTAATGAGTGGAACCCCTCCTCTCAAGAAAGCTTAAATTACAGGTGTAATTTGGGACAGAAGGAGTTTGATTTTTACCAGCTGTGGATTTCAGGGAAGGTGGGTAGAATTAGGGCAAAGGCATCTCTTCTGTAATGAAGCTGTTCTACAGTGAAAACCAATTCTGTCTAAAATACTAATTTTAGTGTGCCAGACTCATGAATGAAAGCAGAAATTATGCAAAAGCAGAATTCTCCTTCCCTGTAGATGTGTAACAATAAGAAGGAATGTTTCCTGGTGCTCATTTTTTATCTTAGGCCAACAATGTTAGTCTGACTTAAACAATTCTAACTCTGATCAGAGGACATTGGGAAAGAGACTTCTGTGGCTTTTCTTGCATTTGTTTGCAGGATGGAGGGGAGGAAGCTGCCCAACACACTGCTTGAGCTTCTCCTTGCTCCTTCTTCATTAGTACCTCAGTGATGAACAATCCAGGTTTGTTCTTGATCATATTTAAACTGAAGCCAAATCCATTAGGTCCTTTCACCATCTTGCAGATTCTTGGCTTGTGGTTCACTTTCTGCTCAGTGTGCAACTCCACTCTTTCCTCCATTTTAGCCAGGGTTGAAGCCTGTGCTTTGTAGTAGTATGAGAAAGGGGAAATCTGAGCCTGAAAAAAGTGACAAAATTACATTAAAATAAGAATTTCTGTTGTGAAATCTGTTTCAGACTCTCATGCTCAACATATTTTGCTTGAAATTTTGTGAATGACTCAGACTTTAGCTGCAGTGAAGAATTCTTCCCTATTCTGATTGGATAACTACAGTGTTGATCTATGTGAGAAGGGAAATCTGTTATTTATAAATAGTTACACAGTCATGTAGCTCTGAATTGGATGTCTTAACAGCAAACCTTTTCTTGTGATGTGTTTGAATGTAGAATTTTTGCAATAGCATCTATAAAAATCAGGAAGAGGCCAAAGATTTGGGTGTTAAGTGACTTGCTGTACCAGTGTAAGTGGAGTTGCTGGCATACAGGTTTTTCTTAGACATTTCCTGCAAGTTGAAAAAATGTCAGAGCAGGTTTTGGCTGTTTCATTGTGATAAATTACCAATTCCTAGCAGTGGTTTGTGTTTCCTTACCAGTTTGTACATGCTGTCAGTTTCCTTATCCACCACCAGCAGGGAGGTTCTTTCCTCAGACTGCTTTATTTTTCCCACCACGCTTTCGTGATCCAGCCCGTCCACTCGCTCGCCATTGACAGCCACTAGGATGTCATTGTCCTTCAGACCTGCCATGGCTGCTGGGCTTTCAGAACTAACATCTTTGATTACGTGGTCTGAGATAAGAAGGGGAGAAAGATTGCTGTGAAGGCAGAGCTGGGTGAG
Source organism: Ammospiza nelsoni (assembly GCF_027579445.1). Taxonomy (NCBI): domain Eukaryota; kingdom Metazoa; phylum Chordata; class Aves; order Passeriformes; family Passerellidae; genus Ammospiza; species Ammospiza nelsoni. The sequence continues at coordinate 5,684,525 of NC_080634.1, forward strand.
TTTTAAAGACATAAAAAAGCGTGGCAAATGTAAATGAATTGCACTTTGGGTTGAGGATGTTTTCCCTGAGGATTTCTCTTAGATGGCCAGCAAAAGCCAAAGAGAATGAGGGCTACAAACATCATATAGGAAGAAATGGTACAGCAAATGCCATGGCCTGTGTGTTATCTTGGATCTTACCACCAGTGTTTTGTTCCAGCCGTAGATAAAATCCATAACCGCTTTTTCCCTTCTGGATCTCAATAAGTCGTGGTTTGAGGGGAAGCAACCTTAGGCTGGCGCTCTCTTTGCTCAGTGCCATCCTCTGGCTTGTGAAATAGCGGTCTGTTTCTTCATTTGAAAGTAGAAACATAACATGATTTTCAGACTTCTTTACCTGTGACAGCACATGCACAGTCTCAGATGTCACCCCTTCAACAGCAAGTGGAAATTGGGGATATTTGGTAACTGGTGCACTGATACACAGCAGAGTCTGGGTGCTGTTAGTCCAGGCTATACACTGATTTTTCTTTTCCCCCCTTACAGTCAGAAATCTGGACCATGACAAAATCAAGGGCATGTAATGAATGGGGAAATTTTCCATATTTCATGCTGTGTTCCTGACCTGTAGGGAATTATCTGTGGAGGGCCATGGGGGTGGCATACAGTGCTGTAGAATCCAGGGAGCCTGAGTAGATATTGTTTGGCTATTCTAGGTATGGAACTCTCTAATATTGACTTACTGTGCCATCTATACCACTATTTTAGATTACAGTGACACAAGTCAAGTTTCTGTCACTCTTAATCCTCTCCTGTCTCCCTGTATTACTGATATTACTGATTCTGAGGTGAGTTTTTTTCCTGTCCAACCTCTCCAAGCCTGTCTTTCTCTTAGTCCTTTCTACTCTAATGGGTGCTCTTTTTACTCCTCCTAACCAGTGTCCCTGTGCTGCTGGTTCTTTAGCTCAGAGAAGCCCAGGTGTTGCACGATTCCACAGTTAGCAGTGTGCCCTGAATGCTGCTGGAATGCTGGAGTCTCGTGGCTCTCTGAAATCTCTTCAGCTCCAGCTGCGTTTCAGCAGTGCCAGCAGCGGAAAGCTGGAAGCCTCATTAGCATTGTTCTGTGCAGCCAATTAGTGAAATTACTTGCACAGTAAATTTCATGAGTTTTGGACTTCTTCACAGGAGAAAGGGGACTACTGTGTAAAATCATGGGATCTTCCCTGTATCATCAGAGGCTTCCTTCTTCCTGCCCTGTAAACCACATTTGGTGACTTGCTCTCCTGCCATTAGCAGCATTTCCAGGACTTCTAGGGAATGGATTTATTGAATAGGGTTCCTGGCAGCGGTGTACTTGTGTTATTGAGAATCCTTTGGCCTGTCTTGATGGCAGTGCTCATTGAGAGGCAGCTCAAGAGGCTGCTGGATACCAGAGCCAGCACAGAGGGCTACGCTGACATGCTGGTGCCATATGAACAGCAGCTCCCAAGATTTACTGTCAAGTGCTTAAATCAGCCAGCCTGGCCTCCTCAGTAACCCTGATAGGTTGCTGTGAAAGTAGGCCAGAACAGAGGATAAATCAATACCTTTTCCACCACTTCCTCGTGGGTGTCATTTTCCACATTTTTCCCATTGATTTCAATCAGGCGATCGTTATTTTGGACACCAGCCTTTGCAGCTGCTCCTTGTGATGAAAGCTCTACTATGAACAGCCCCTTCTGTCCTAAAATAAATGAAAACTCATTACACAGGGTAAGTCACTGCAACAGGCCTGAGTAGCAGTTAAGGAAACTCAGCACTGATGTCCTCAGAGATTCTTGGCCCCTGCTTGCATGGAGAATACAGGAGCACCACAAACCTTCCGCACAGACTCTCCTCTGTCTCTTACTCTGGCCTGGAAAATCCCTTTGGCGGTGGAGGGAGATGTTTGTTCACTATCTGCAGCTCAAAATGGTGTTAATTTCTCTACCAGGATTGCAAAGTGGCTGATTAACATAGCTGAAAGGGATTTGATTCCTATTCCCCCCCACCCTCCTCTCCCCCCATCATTTTGAAGAGAGAAGCTGCTTTTATGTTATTTTATACATTTAATAATTTCCTGTGTTTGGAAGCCTTCTATGTTTGGTCCTTCAATTATATTGTGTTCCAAAATACCCTTTAGAGGGCTCTTGAGAGGTGGTGCTTTCCAGAAGACCTCCCTCTTCCGTTGACTGGCCTTGGAAAAAAGGCATATATGGAAAAGGTTCAAATCCTTTTCTTTCTAAATGAATTAACTGAGAAATCAGGGAAAGTGTTTATTACAGCTGTCTAGAACCTCATGTTCTAATTCCTGAGGTGATTTTGAGGAATGGAACAGGACTTAACATAGCACATTGAGTGTGTATCTAGTGTTAGAGCAGGGACTGTAAATTTGGTTTTGTTAAGTGGGCTTAAGTAACAAGCAGAAAATAGCTTATTATTTTTCTCTCTTTTTTTTTCTTTTCCATCTGTTTTCCACTCCATGAGAAGCATGGTCCTCAGAAAACCTCGCACTGTATATGCTGTATAGAAATGTTCTGGAGATGGATCTGAGCTCATCCTGCTACTTCTTTCTGTTAGCAAGAGCAGTTTGTGTCTCCCCATCAGCCCCCATGTGTTAACTGTGGCTGCCTCTGTCCCTGCAGCCAAATATACACATACTTATAGTTATAGATATAAAAATATAAACTATATTTATGTTTATAGATATAAACTAGATTTATTTTTATAATATTTATATTTATATGGATCTCTAGTTGGTTCTCTGCAGGCTCTCACCTTCTGTGCTTTTCAGGGAGAAGCCGTAGCCTGTCTCCTCCTTCACCAGGTAGCAGAGCCGGGGCTGTGGAGCTGCAGTGGCTGTGGATGGTAGGCACTGCTGCTCCTGCTGTGGGCCTGTGGATGCCTTTTGACCCAGCCCTTCCAAGTTCACTCCCTCCTTTTGTGCCTTTTCATAGGATGCATCATCCAGGACGAGGAGCACCACGGAATTCCCGCTATTCCTGACCATCTCCACCACCTGTGATGGACAAGGGGAAATGGAAGCAGGCACTGGAGTGATGGAGCTAAAAGCTTTCCCCAGTAAAAGCTGCACTGTCACTGCCTTTGTTGTCTCACCCCCTGCTCATGCACTGGGGAGATGTCACCATGATATTTTCTGAAAAACCCTCTTTGCCCAGGATTTTCTCCTGGGAAGCTGAGAAGCTTCAGAGAGGAATGAAAACAATAATGATCTGATTGCTGCTCCTGTGTTTGCTGCTTTGGAATGTGGCTTGGATATTGTTGACCAACAGGTGAATGTTTGATTGGTTCCATGTGAATTGTTTTTCCTTCATGGCCAATCGCAGCTAGCTGTGTGGGACTCTGAGGAGTCAGGCAGGAGCTTTCATTATTATCTTGTTAAGCCTGCTGATGTATCCTTTCTCTTTCTTTAGTATAGTTTTAGTATAGCATTCTTTAATATGATATGATAATTTAATATATCAGCCTTCTGAGAACGTGGAGTCAGATTCTCACCTCTCTCCTCATCCTGGGGACCCTCACAAACACCCCAGGGAGGCATCCCAAAGACACCCCATGCCCGTGGCGGGTAATGAATGATGCAGGGGGACAACAACTGGCAGAAGAAGCTTCCCACAGCAGCTGTGGGCCTGGGGCACGGTGTGGATCCCAGAGTGAGCAGGTTTGTACCTGTGCATGCTCCTCCTTGTCCACGAAGGCGCCGTTAACCCGGAGCACCCTGTCTCCATCCTGCAGGCCAGCGCTGTCGGCCGGGCTGCCGCGCTCCACGTTGCGGATGATGTGTCCTGCCGTGTCCTGCTCAACCCGCAGGAAGAACCCGTACTTCTGCTGGGGCTGCTTGCTCACGGCGCACTCCCTGGGCTGCAGAGCAGAAGCCATCTCTGCCAGACAGGATGGAGAGAACACCTGTGAGTATGAAGACGAAGCTTACCTGGGGTATATTCCCTCTAATTTCATGTCGAGAGGGTTCGCTTCAAAATTCTTGGGGTGGATTTTTTTGGTGTGGAGGTTGTTTTTTGTTTGTTTGTGGTTTTGTTTGGTTGTGGGGGTTTTTTTTTGGTTTGTTTTGGTTTGGTTTTTTGGTCCCAGGAAAGCCAGCTGTGCAAAGCTGAATTTGGTTAACAAGGCTATCAAGAAGAAACCAAACCTGTTTCCCTGACCCTCCTTGCTTTTTTTTTTTGTCCCTTTATCTCAAATGAAGTTAAGCCAAATGCAGAATTTAAATAAGAAAAGTCTGCCTGTGAAAACATAGTAAGGATTGTGGAAAGGGTGTAATACCAGGATTAAGCCTTACAGAGGAAAAAAAAATTGGGAAAAGGGATTATAAGTGGAGTGAAGGAATTGTTCCCCTGCCTTTGACACTTGGGGGACCTTATGTGGTAACTGTCCCCATTTTTGATCTCCCCAAGCAATTGCCATATTTGAGCTAGTTTTCAGAGGGAATTTTGGTTCTAAACCACTTATTTAAGCACGCTGAGAGAGCTGGGTTTGTTCAGTGTTGGGAAGAGAAAGTAAAGGGAAAATCTTACTGATGTTTTCCCACTGCCCAACTGGATTGTGTGGAGAGCAAAGCCAGACTCTTCTTGGAAATTAGCATTGGGAGGATGAGAGGGAACAGACACAGGCTGCAGCACAGCAAGGGAAATTCCAGCCACACATCCATAAGGACAGCTTCTCCTCTTGAGGGCAGTCAGAAAGGACTAGAAGTCCTAGAGGCTGTGAAATCTTTGTCCCTGGAGATACCTGGATTGGGCCCTGAACAGCCTGGTGTAAGTTGGCCCTGTTTTCTATGGGGCATTGCACCAGGCAACTTCTAAAAGTCCTTTCCTGCCTAAAATGCTCTGGGATGTAAAGAAACTCTGGTTTGGGAGAAGCTTGTCATGCAGGAATAGCACAGATGGATGGCAAATAACAGGTGGGACCAGGGAACATCTCCCAAGACATTGTCCTGCCAGAGCTCCATGAAGACAGAGGAATGACACAAATGAAGACAAATTCCTCCAGTTGGAAAATCCAGGTAATTAGCAACCTTGGTTATTATTTTACTGGAAAGACTTTTCAGTCAAATCCTTCTGAGAGAGCAGCTCAGTGCAGAGCCACGCTGTGGCTGCCCATGGTGCAGGCTCTCTGCTGTGGGAGCTGATGCTGCCCTGTTGGTGTTACTTGGGCAGCACCCAGCACCCCATGGATGTGTGGGGTGACTTTGGCACAGATGCCACTGGAGCTGGGGAATACAGGAATTTCAGCTTGCAAGAATGTGCAGCCTGCAGTTCCTGATTCACTTGTGCTCCATGGTCAGGTGCCTTGAGCATTTTTGGGTCTCTGTGTATTGCACAGACATTAACTAATAAAGGGATGAACTTTCCTGTTATTTGAGCATGGTTTAGAACACATCAGACTGTATCAATTGCAAGTACAATTCAAAGCAGCTTTTCCTGACAAACACTGGGAAATCAGTGGATGCAAAACCAGTACTACACAGAGCTGGAGAAACAGTAGGCTCCTATGTGAAAAATAATTTCTTCATATTTAGAAGTGGAGAGAAGATTACAAAGCGCTTCATACGACACCTTTTGATCTGTGCAAAATTATTTGTTTTGCAAAAAGGAGTTTTCAAAGGGAAAAGGGATTAGGAAAAAAGGAATTTCTTACCTGTATATCAATGTAGAGCAGCCTTCACTTGAGGTCTCTTGCTGCTCCTCCTGTGGCTGTACGTATAAGTAAGGCTGGACTTTGATTGGGCAAAGGTTGATTTAAAAGATGATTTATTTAGTCAAGTTTCACTGAATGTGTGATACTTTGATAGGCTGTCTTGTCCTTGTGGGCAAAAGTGCTAGTCACATGCATTTCTCATTAGCTTTGCATTTTGTCCTACTGAGATTATACTCAAAAACTCACTCAGGGAGGTCATCTGAGGCAAGCCTGACCTTTGCTCTGAGAAATGCCTCAAAGGGAGCAGGTTTGGGTGCTGCTGGACTGACCAGGGCCAGCAGCATTTGCTTGCAGGTTAGGAAGTTACTGGTTAAAATCTGTATACCCATTGTTGGATGAAAAAAGAAAAAAGGACTGTGTCAAGTTAACCTTGACTGAGCCACTTTCAGCCCCTTCCCCTACAGGACATGGGGAGAAAATAGGATGTAAAAGATTGAAGAATTCAGGATAAGGGTGATAACTGGGACAGATGCATTGAAAAAAATGGGTTTGTGATTGAGGGGTGAGCCCTGACTGTTGAGGCCATAACACACATGTGAAACATGCACTGCAATCAAGTGACCATGTGGGTAAAATCTCCCTGGAGCAGGTGGAGGGAGGTGTCTGTGATATCCATATGGTGAGGCATGGCAAGCTGGCCACGCTGTAGGTGCATGGGAAGGGCACTGTGGGCTGCTCTGCCTTGGGAAAAGCAAAGTGCATTTGTGGGATTGTCTTTGCTCAGAGATCCAGGTGCAGGAGAAAGTGGAAATGTGTACCTCAGGGAGATTTATCCCTGGCAGAAAAGAATCCATTATTTGACTTGTATGGGACAGGAAGGAGTAGAGCAGGAATCATCTGAACCAACAAGGAATGAGCCTCACCAGGAGCCATGTGAGTGCAATGCTGACCCATCCCAAGTGGTCTTGTTGCTCAACAATCCAACGTGGTGCTGTCCTGAGTGATCCCCTTGACAGGTAGGACCAAAGTAATTGACTGTTCTTATGGAAATTTGGGGGAGGGAGGGCATGGAATGGGGGAATAATATCTGTGTATATGCCAAGGGACAAGGTATAGTGATCATAGAGGATGTGTAAATCTGACTGCTGGATGTAAAGATGGTTTAGGTACACAATATAAGTTGTAAGTGTTGGTAAGAAGCAGTTTCAGGAAAAAGAAATAAATAAACAAAAAAAGGAGAAGATATCTTACTTTTTAACACTGTGAAAAGTGGTAAAATATGAAAAAAACTCTCTTAATTTACAATATTCCTATATTGCAGGAGTTGGCAACATTGACTTAGGTGGTGTGGTTCTACTAGCACAGGGACGAGATTTAGGGGTCTGCTTTCTCCAAATTATGTCTCTTTCCAACTGTATCCTGGTTTGGTAATACATGAACCTTTTTTTCTAGTGTCATGGTATTATCCTGTGGGATAACATTTACAAAATATTTTCTGTAATTTCTTTTTGCCAGATCTTTCCTGATGTTTGGTTAGAAAAATTTCTGTGAAACTCACCTGTGTTAGTAAAAATGGTCAGAAATAAGTGTTTTCTGGTAGTTGTAAGTGTCCACATTGTTTCCTCAGTGTGTTGGGGGAATGGAGGGAAGCACCTTTGTTCTCAATTTTGGTACTTGCTGGGGTCTCTGACATTAGTAAATTCACAGGTGAAGTATTTCTTTAATGTCTTTAATATGAGTGTAAATTTATGAAGTTCAGTTGACTAAAAGGTGCCTTTTGTTATTAACACCATTTTACAAGGTGTCTAGCCCTAAACTTGAATGACTGTACTTCATATGTTTGGTCCTGAAAATAAAATTGTGCTGAAATGATCTGTAACACTGCCAGCATGGTTCTGTTGACAAAAGGTTGATGTGGCTATTTTGGTGTAAAAATGTTCCTTTTTTGTTATGGTCACTCACTTTCTTGCCTGGGAGCATGTGTACCTCCCTTAAAAATTGATGTGATGAGGCTTTCTGGATAGTGCTTGTTCACCTTTTGCTTACTCTAGACATGCTGACCACAGGCTCATTTCTCTCCTTGAAGAGCCAATTCATTTTCTTGCATTCAGAACAAAGCATTTAATGAAAATTCAGGGTCAAATGTTTGGAAGCATTCTTTATTTTCTGCTGTATTTAAGCCTTTTAAAGCCTTTCACTGCAGCCCTTTCCCTTTGCCCCTTCTTTTGCCTGTGATGGTTTTTCCACTTTAGTTGGGCAATTGTTGTATAAAGCACCATGTGATTTGGTAATAGAAATATTTGGTTCACTGAAGTCCTCTGTGATCATGATGCAAAGTCCATTTGAGCTACCAAATGAACACTCATCACTCATCCTGTACAAAGCCAAGTGTAATTAATTCTCTCTCCTCTGGTGACCACATGCTTCTGACATGGTAAAGAGAGGGGAAAAAAGGAGGGGAAGCAAATGTTGCAATCCTACTGGTTTGCAGGATCCTAGAGGAAGGACAGAATACCACTCCTTTGAGCATTTTGGGCTTAACATATTCCTAAAAAGTAGAAGAGGAAAAAAATTAATTTGCTGTCCCTGTGTTTGCAGCAAAGAGAGGTTTTCTGTCCTCTGGACCTGTCAGCAAGGAACTTGGACATTGGCAGTCCTCTCGCCCCAGGCTTTGCTCTTTGTGCTTTAAACATTGAACTGTCTTCCCTGGTGCCCTTTTTGCTGGAGAATACAAACTCTGAACAATGCTTTCTTTTTAGAATGTTCTGTACTGATCATGAATTTCGGCTTTTAGGTGCAGAATTTACTACTGAGTAAACTATGAGTTCCTCCTTTTCCTCCTCTCAGACTGAAATCAGTGTTAAAAACGCAGAAATTTCTGTTGCAGCAAAAATTCAAAGGTCTTAAAAAGGAGGAGTTATGCAAGCTAAGTGGACTTTTTTGGTGGATTTGTTGTAGTAAATGGCAGTACACACATGGATATATTCACAGGCAGCAATCAGGCTGTGTGCAGCGCTGCTTGGCTAACTGGAGCTGATGTTGGTGAGATTAATGCTGCCTGAATGGAAATGCCTTTGGAATTCTCCTCTTCCTTCAGGCCCTGGTACCTTGAGAAGACTTTTCATTCCAGCTCATCCCATTGGACATTTTCTGGATGTGTGTTTCTTCAGTTTTGCCTTTCATTTGCTGTATCATTTGGTGCTCTTTGGACATGCAGGATGCTGAGACATAAAGAATAATGTCATAGATTTACAAGTCTGGCTCTCCCCATCCAGCTCATGGATTTTTCTTTTTACTACAGTATGTACCCTTATGAAATGTTTTTTTTTTTTTTTTTCTCTTGACCTATGAAAGAAAAGTGTAAGTTACTTACCTTCTCTGTTGCATGTGCATTTCTTGCCCTTTGGAGGGCAGATTTCCGAATTTGACAGCAGACTGTGCTCCTTTTCTTTTAAGCTTTTGAAATGTAGAGATAATAACCATGTCTAATTCCCTATTTTCCTCAAGGAGCACAATGAAAAGGTGCTTATACAATTACCAGAGAAAGCATCTACCCTTGCTCCAGAAATACAGCTCAGTGAGACAGGGAGCATCCAGGCCTAAGGCATCGATTTCTCTTTCTCTTCCCTTCTTCCATTTCTCTTCCTGCTCCCTGTGTCTTGTCCCATTCCACCCCCAAGTCTGTAATCCTTCAAGGAAATGCTCCTGATTTCTGCATTAACCTGTCTGTAGCAGTCAGTGTTTAGTTTCCCTTTGCCAGTAAAGGCTCTGTTCTGGAATTTCATTACCCTAAGATGAGGCTGAGCTGATATTTGGAGTGCTTGGGTGCTTCAGCCTCAGCTAATTAGGACCCAACTTCTGCATCAAATTTCTCATTGGGTGCACTCACTCTTGCAGCAAAGAGGATTTAAATTGGACTAGCATTCATTTACCTTTCTATCTGAGATCAGTGACCATAATGGGGAAAAAAATCTGAATGTAGCCTTGAAGGCAATGAGAAATACAAACTTCCTGCAGGTTTCCATCTTCTTGGTTGCTGTATATTGGCTTTTGTGTTGGGAGAACTATTGTGTTCTGCTCTGATGAGGCTTTTGTGATGCTTATAGAACTTTTAATAGAAACGTGAGGGTGGATAATGCCTGGTCTTTATTAGTTCTTGTCACTTTGTGGCTTTGAAAGGCTTGTTATCTGTTATCACAAAAAGGAAATGGCTACTGCTATGTTTGGCACTGCAGAAATGCAGAATGCAGCCCTTTTTCCTGTGTAACTATTGAAAACCATTATTATAAGCTTTGGGAGGGATATAAATCTAGACCCTAGTTGAACCCAAGATTAATAAATTTAAAAAGTAGTATAAGATTAAATTATTTTAATATAGTCTAAAAGGCAGTAGAATTTGTATGAGCTTATATTTATTCTTTTAAAATTGCCTCCAAATAAGCAAGAGATCCTACCAGGAAGCCATGCCTAAATATAAGGATGGATAATCTCAGCAAAATGCATACCTGGAAATAAGGTTGGTTTGATTGTAAAACTGGTTTTGGTTACAGCAGGATTTGTGCCCTTGATTTAACTGGAAGATGACACCAACTTTCTAGAAAATACCCACCTACATCTCAGCCTTCTGCCAGTCTTGAAAATCACCCTGATCATCCTGACATGACGATATCTGGGCCTAAAAAATGATCCTGAAATGCTGAACTGGATTGAGAGCTGCAGTGAGTGGCACATGCCCTTTCAAGAAGTAAAGACCAAAGAAGAAAAAACAAAAGATCCTGTTATCCACAGACACAACTGAAGTTGGTTCCTTGGCATGTCATGCTGCAGAGGAAGAATTTACACATATCTGGGTCACTGGGGAAGCCAGCGTAAGCCTGAATGAAACTCCTGTGTGTGGCAGTAAATTCAGGATTTGAGTCCCTACAGCAAGTGACAAGATCCCAAGAAGGTAAGCAGTAAATAATTTATCCTTCTGTCTTTTTTTTTTTTTTTTTGAATTTTTAAAAAAAAAATAAAATATTTTTTAATTTAATTTTTTCTTTTGCTTTGCAGGGGGCAGTTACACTGTTATCCCTTGGTTTTCATTTGCCTGTGCACATGAGAGATTCCCAGCAGAGTTCTTTAATGATTTCCTAAACTTAAACCTCAACTTCTCACTGAGTCAGATTTTCTCATAACAATGGTTGCATTTTAAGCTGTTGCACAACTTAACCATTAGGCATTTTTTTTAAAGCTCACTGTGTCCTTTTGAAAAAAAGAATGATAGAGTATGAACCCTCCTGCAAAAAAAGGAAAAAGTACCTAGTGCACACTCAAAGTGCATTTATATTAAGTAAGGTAATTGAAAATAAAGGATGTTGTCATTGTTTTAAACTCTCCTAGGGTTTCTTTAGTGAGTGGCAATAATCTGTTATTTTAGTTTGAGGGCTTGATCACTTGACTGTGTTACCCTGTTGTTCCACTATAACACTGTGAAATTCTATATTTAATTAGTTTAGTTAACACTGCAGTCTTAATTTCTCAAGGTTTGCATACTTTTTATTTGATTGACATAATTAATTTTATTATATTGGTTAAAAAAGTGGTGTATCTTTTCACTAGATGGTATCCTGTTTTAATTCAATAGAGAACTCTTGGGTATTGATGTTAATTTTTTAATTTTTAAATTTTATTTTTCTATCTTTATATCAGAAAGTAAAACTGACAGCCCATTTGTCATTTCTAGAAGCCAATGTATAAGATGTGTAATAATGAAGTGGTACTCTAGAAAAGCAAACCTAGAGAATTATGTCTGAAACTGAGGTAAAGCAGGAGGGTAAGAAAGTGCATTTTTTCATCATTGAGTTGTTTGGATATGTATTTTTCTCATGATGATTCACTTTTTTTTAAACAAAATAGGATAAAAATATTAGGATTTCAATAGCTAAATTTTATCACTCTTTAATCTTTTGATTTAATATAAACACAGAGAAGAACTCAAACAACCTCTTGAAAGAGGAGGTGGGTTTCTAAAGCAGGACACATGTAGGATACAGGAGGACAGTGGAGAACACACTGTCTGATCCTGTAATCTGTGTTTTTCCTAGTCCTGACTGCCTTGCAATTCTTTAATAAAATTTGTTGACTGTTGTATTGAATCTGATGGATTTACCAAAGCTGGGCTGCCTGAGGAGGTCTCATTTGCCTGAAAGCAAATGGGCACATATTTAGGTTTACCCAAGAGAAACTTTGCTATTTTGATATTTACTTTTTTTTCTGTGGTTGAAATAGTAGATTTTTCCCTCTTTCAAGGCCTCAGCACATTGTCTAGCTGTGCTACTCAGCTCCAGTGGTGTTGAGAATGTGTGTGCAGCTCACAGCGCTGGCTTCGAGCCTCCCAAGGCTTTTCTCAGATGAAAAGGTTGTTCACTACTCAGTTTTTGAGGGAAAAACCTCAGAGACGTGCCCAGGGCTGTTTGCTGGTAAATGTGAATCCAGAGGCTTCTCTGAGGAGCTGAGTAACTGGGATTACACTGCACTGAGAGACCCAGTGCTGAATGGATTGCAGAGTACCCTGCTGGCTCTGCAGGAGAAGGGATTGCTTGGCATTGCCATGAGATGTCAGAAAGTGCAAGGAGAAGGGAAAAAACCACCTTGCTTTGCTCTCAGAGCTGTGCATGCTCTGTGAGTGGCTGCTGCTTGTGTCTGAGGTCTCAACCTTCTGTATCTTCCTAAGGAAGTTTGGAAGCAGCTCTGGAAGTGAATGTTTTCCTGCGCAGAGTATTTACATTTTCAGTGAGCAGGTCTGGGACACTGAACTGCTTTTCTCCTGTAGGAAGGGTTTGATTGCTTCAATGGCTGGCAGCTCCCATTATTCCCCTTCCATGAGCCACTGGGCTCTGGGCACATCTGGAGCTGTTCAAAGAGCAGCTGAGCTCGTGCTTGTTTCCTGCAGTCTGAAATTGAAACATCTTCCGAGTCTTTTAAGAGTCTGAAAACCACTGGGCTGTCAGGGAAGTCTAAGCCAAGCTGGCCTTAATTAATAAAAGCCAACAGAATCTCCTGGTCCTGGGTAGCTGACCCATAAGTGAAAGTTTCACACCAGAGAGTGCAATGTGGACCCTTTCAGAGCACCAACAGAGAGCTGAAAGGTAAGTGAAAAATGCACAGAATAGTTAAAGTAACAAGAAACCAACCAGACGTTTAAATTTTTGCAAGTACAGCCTACACAGGAATTTCTAGTTGGTATAGTTATATATTTATCTGCATTTTCTATACTGCTATAGGATATAGCAGTATAGAAAAGTGCTGATAAATGCTTGTTTGTAATTTTTAATCCCACTTGCTGTCCTCCCCTGCCAACAAGATCAGGGCATATCCAAAATAACTGTTTGAATTCACACCAGCACACAGGGCACAAGCACACAGCTCAAAAGGACCAGGCAATGTGGAACAACCAGAAATCTTTCCATGGCTAAGGTGAGAGGGGGAAAAAAAATCAATCCCAAAGCAAACAAACACTTTCTTTTGATTTTAAGTTTTCTATTGAATCACAGAACCTCTCAAGCCATCTACCCATCTGGAAAATGGAGGCCAAGCAAACCACTCATGTTTTCTCCTTTCCAGCAGTGTAACCAAGTTCCACTTGCTGGTCTGGCACTTAAAGATGTTTCTAAAAGACAGCTTTGTTTTTCCAGGAAAAAGAAAAATCTATATTTTGAAATAAAGCAAGAAGCTCTCCTGCCTCTTAACACTGGTCTGAAACAGGAGGCTATTGTGGTAAGCATTGCTCTTTTTTTCTTTCTGGATTTCTCTGGTTTTTTTTTTTTTTTTTCCTGATGCTCACATAAGAATTCTCCTACTTCAAGTACAGTAATTAAGAATTTTTTAAATTACAGTAATAAGAACTTTTTTTCATCATTGAAAAAGAGATTACAGTAGCATATTCTATATATTTATATTGGTGGGAGTCTGACTCTTACCTCTGCTAGCCAGATAATTTGATACAGGTGCTCTCTTGAGGAGGCGAAATAATTAAAAAGTAGTTTTGCTGGCTTTTGGCTTTTTTTCCAGTCCAGTTTGGGAGTTACTTGGTGTGGCCAGGAGGTGATGCCTGGGTTCTGAGAAAGAATGAACATCTATTGCAATAAGCTTCTGTTGAGGCATGATGTATTTCAGCCTTTTTTTTTCTCTGTGCTCAATTTTGCCCAGAGAGCTGGGAGGTGTAGCCTGATCCCAAAAAAACCCTATTTTGAGCCAATCAGTATTTTTAGATTATCTTTCAATGGAACAACTCAACATTTGATAAAAGGAAAAGACCTTCAAATTGAAGAAATATGAACAAAGAGCCCTCCCAAATATCCCTCTCCCCTGATGCTTTCACTTGCTTATTTTTTGAAGAGAGGATGCTTTCCTCATTTTCCATTTTTATGAAAACAGCAAAGCATATAGAGAATATTCTGTTGGCGGCAAGATTTTGTTAGGAAATAGATTTTCTGTCCTTTTATGTGAAGGGAAAAGTAGAGTTTCATTGTGTTGCCTGTTATCCTGGGTGCTGTGTGCACATCTGAAGCACAAGACAGCCCCTCCTTTTACCATCCTGGAAATCATTTATGCATCTGCCACGAAATACCTGGAAGAAGGAAAGGACCTGGATTGGAGCTGCACCAGCAGAGTCACAAATTGAGGCTCGTGGGTAAAAAAGAGCCAATAAGGACAGAGAGACTGGGTTTGGAAAGGAGATAGAAAGCTTGCACCTCTCACAAAACTCAGAACCTATGGCAAAAGTTATGTCCTCGTTGAAAACTTCTCCAAATATGGGCAGTCAAGCAGTAAGACAGTGTCTGCTATCAGTGCAGAGCCAAAGTAAAGAGTATTTTCCTAAGTGCTGTGGGCCACTTTGGTATGGTGAGTGTAGCAGGTAAGGGGCTTGCTTGTCCAGGGAGCTGGGAGGTGACAAGCAGAAATTCCTGGCTGATAAAAGCCATGTTTATGAAGATGTATCCTCTCCTCCTAGGGTGTGAAACTGGAATTGATTGCTGCCACACTGTGACATGTGCAGTAAGCTTCAGATTCCTCTGTCTCTTCATCTGTGCATGCTAAATGCAAGGCTGGCACGTGAAAAATGTCAGGGATTTGTTTTAGCTCGGCTGTGCATTTCTCTGAGCTGATTGAAAAGCTTCCCGTGGGATTTCTACTCTGAGCACTGTTACCAGAGCTGAAAGAATTTGGGTGAAAAAAGCAGGGTGGGAAAAATGTGTGTTAGTCTTGGGTTAGATGCAGCTCTACCCCAGCTCACCTAGCATCTGTTCTGGGTTCATAGCCACAGCTGCATTCACTGGCAGCAAAGTGATGTTACCTAAAATTGAGATCTATGAGTTTTCTTAAATTGAGAGCTTTGTGTGTGCCTTATCACCCCTGGAATTCATTTTTGTGTGAGCAGAACTCAGGGAGGATTGGTGCATAGGGGGAGTGGGACCTGAGGTATGGCAGCCACTGCTGGGAGTTACTTGTTCTTTTTGAGGTGCCTTTTTAATTCTCCTGCTTCATTGGTTAGAAGAGAAAAAAAATAATGTGCAGAAAGGCTGGGGAGGCTGAAACACACAGTGGCAGTGCCCCTGTGCAATCATTTCTTTAAGTGTCTTACCTGGTCATCACACCTTACATGGTGTGCTGTCCTCTACTTGTGCCCAGTGACTTCAGCTCCACATCCCCAGCAGAAGGAAATATCCATTTGGCCTAAGCAGCCAAGGTGGTGAGCTCCCAGAGCTTTTTGCGTTGATTCTGATGTGTGTTGGGCTGAGAAACCAGCTCACATTCCTTCCAAGCTGTTCCCCAGCTTTGTGAAAATGTCGGGATTTATATTCACCTTTCTTTCTCCTTCTTAAAGTTTTCTCCAAAATGTTTTGACTAAAAATAAAACGAGAATTATGCCTTCAGTCATCTTTTTGACACCAATTTTTAGGTAAGGAAACATGCAATTCTGCAGGCTTTTATTTGCATGTTTGTCATTGTAATATCAGGTGTGACAGTGCCAAGTCCACAGAGAGTACAGAGGTTTACCTGGAATGGACCAAAGTTGTGAGAGTGGATTGTGGGCTGTGGTCATGATATACTGGATAACTGTCTGTGTCAAAGGTAAGAAGATAGATACATATATTTTAATATTTTTTTCTTTAAATAAGGCATATGATTGATTTTATAAAATCACAAGTTTCTTGGGTGGATTTCTGGAATCGTCTATATATTTATTGACACCCCTTCCCCATTTTTTTTTCTCCAGCTGTACTTTCTGGGACCTGCTTCCCATGCAGGGAGGTTTTCTCCTTTCTTTTACTGCTCTCTGCACAAAGAAGGATTTCCTGTGTTTTTCTCTGCTCTGAAATATCTTCTGGCTCATTTCTAGCCCATCCTCTGTGCTCTTCAGCTTCTCTGAGAAAGCTGAGAACACTCTCAGTGGGATGAGCTCAAGGTGGGGAATGCACAGGAAGCAGAAGTGAAGTTAGTGTCAAACTCCCTCTTGTACAAACAGAAACCAAAATAAGTTGTGATGTTTTACCCCACTCTGTGATACTTTGAAAGCTTATTTTGTGTACAGCCTTTTAACACTGCTGTGTCCCTCTCCCCTTTGCCAAGTATTTGCATTTTGTGAAAGGATTTCTCTCTCAGGCCTTAAAATTTGGTACCAAATGACAAGGAAAAGATGGTTACAGGTTACACAGGTTACACCTGTGTCTGTTCCTGTGGTGACTAAGGCTTGTCTGGTGAGCACTGCTGATCTCTGCCGTGTTTTTCATACTTGGACATGGGTGTAATGTTTTTGCGTGTCAAAGCAGACACACAAACCAAGTGAAAATTTATCTCCTTGTCACTTTGCAAGAGGTCTGATTGTTTATCAGTTCTGAAGGGCTGCAATGGCTGCTGCTGTGAGAGCCTTTCCATCACAGGCAGCCTGATTTTGGATTCATATTGAAGTAAATGTGTAAGCCACATCTGACTTTAGGAGCACGCATAGCACGCAATAGAGATATTTTGTTAGGATGGAAAGGGGATGTGGAGGGGCTCAGGGAGCACTGCATGATGCTGTGTTTTGGGCTCCAGGGAGCCAGTTTGGACTGCAGATATTTTTAGCACCATTCTTCAGCAGGCAGCGCGCTGCACAACTGCACATCAGCTTCTCCCTAGGTTGGTGAAGCTATGTTTCCACCTCCTGGCAGCTACGAGGAATAGCTGTGGAGAGAATAAGGAGGGTTTTTCTCGTTTTTGCAAGGCACTGGAAGATGAAGTAGGAATTTTAAAGAGGCAGTTCTCTCGAGCTCAGGGGGATTTTTAACTCCTTGGCATTCAGTATTCCGTGCTGTGTATAGGCATAGAAGCTGCTTCCAAATTTCCTGCTTTGCAACAACTGTGAATATGAGTCCTTGAGCTGAGAGGTCATAAAAACAAGGTGCTTGCAGCAGGTCTGTGAGTAATAACACACCAGAGAGAGGCACTTTACACTGAGGGAGGGAGCATCAGTGTATATCCATGGTAACTGGAGACACAAACACACCCAGTGAAATCCCAGCTCCAAATACCTGTGCATGCTGTCTATTAGGAACATCAGCTGTTATACAGGCACATTCTGTCATGGAAGACTCATAATCAAGACTAGGAATTCTGTGATGTGAGTAACAAGGAAATGCTAATTTTTTGGTCAAAAATGGGTGTTTTAGGTGGCTCAAAGAATCAAAGGAATTGGCAAAAGCAGGTTTAATATTCAAGTGAAAGTATGAGAAAATGCGTTGGCTCACTCTACTGCTTACTAGATGGGCAAAGCACAGACAAAAATGCTCAAATGTAAAATCAATCAATCTCAAACTAAAATCAACCACAAATGATCTACACTGAGGCTGGGGAGGCAAAAGGGTAAAGATGGAGAAAGATAAGGATAGAAAGGAATAAGGAAAGCCCTCCCAATGTTCAGAGAGGTCTGCCTGGCCAAACTTAGGCCTGGACTTGGCCAATGGCTTAGGCCTAAACTCAGATTGTTATCTGGGCAAGAAAAATGAGTTTTCAAAGCTGTTTGTTAAAAACCAAAAGAACTGGTTCCTGGGAACAGACAGTGTTTCTGATAAGCTCAGCCTAGATGCAGCTCATCAAGGCCAAGGCTTAATGAACATAATTAAATCATAATTCAGCCCGAGGAGAGTGGGGAAGGTGTTCTGTCAATGTCCTTCAGTAGTAAGAAAACATTAATTTTCCCAAATAGAAATCTCTTGCACAAGTCAGTATGACCGCTCCTTGTCCTTGACAAGGGTGGAGCCAGAGATGGGTTTTCTTTCAGGAAAATCAGAATTCTTTTCTCAGAAATCTCTAGTGCCTGTTTCTTGTCCCATGCCAGGGCAATGCCATCTCCCTGTTTCACAGGAAAGAATGACAGTTCTTTACCCATCTCAGAAACGCCCTGTGTAAACAAGGAAAAGACAACTTTGAGTAGATTGTGCAGTACATGTTTCTAGAGCCTGTAAAGAAATACAGGCTGTTAGTCCAAAGCTTCCAGATCAAAATTTCTTTTTGGTGAAAATGCACTTTCAAGACAGCTGTCCAGGCATGCATTCAGCCAGGATCCCTCACCCCATATGTTCCTTATGCCCTTGTTAACTACATTAAAACTACTTTGGAGGAGTTTTGCAGCACAGGTACATAACCCTGATGGAGCAGAGGTGCTGGACTCACTGAATCTGGACTTTGAGTGAGGTTGTTCCCTTCATTGTTCAGCTGCAGGTATCCCCCATGTAAAATGCCACCAGTTGTCCACAGGTCCTCTTCTTTACATGAGGAATTACTTTATTTGGGGAAGATCATCCTCTACAAAGAAGTTTGTTGGAAGCCTGTGTAGTTCCAAGTTGCCTCTAGTTTGTCCCTTTGGATGCATTTTTAAAATCACATTTTTCCAGAGACACTTTCATTACAAAAGCCATAAACTAGCTCTGACAACAAACCACGTGGAAGCAATGCGCAAAACTCAGGTTTCTAGTGGAGGAGACTTTGCAAAAAAGCCAATTAACTTTTCCTGCTGTGTCAGAGGGCTGTGAGTGCAGCAGCTCCAAGTGTGTGCATAAAGTACCTCTATATAAGGATTTTTAAAAATATTAATGTGTGTAGAAATGCATATAGACATAGCCACAGCACAGACACTTTTAGCAGATTAAGACATGTTTTTTCATGTATTTTAAGTGAGCCCTTAGCTGTGCACAGACACAGCCATATGGCTGTAGCCTATCTATGTACATAGCCTGTACAGACCTGAGGGCAGGGGTGGCCAAAAGGTTGTGGTCTCTGGCATGAATTACGTTCAGCAGAGTCCTTGTGGTGGGGAGCTAGAGGCTTTCTGAGTCTCTGTCTGACACTTCTGCATTCTGTTTGCTAGTTGATTTTTTTGTTTGGTTGTGTTTTCGTATCTTACGTCCCTTTCTCTCATTTGTGCCGTAGTGCTGCGCCTCAACCTTTCATACAGAGCCTTTGGCCACTGGATCAGGAGACAATGATGTGCATGTTCTCCCAGCCTGGAGGAGCTCTGCCACCCTGTCATCAGGAGCTTCCCCTCTGGGCTGTACTTTAAACCACTCTGGGAAGATGGGAAAATGAAGATCTTTTATCAGCACCACCCACAGTCCCATGACAGCATTAAAATCTGTGGGACATGACCCGAAATTATTCTGTGTTTTTCACCTGCAGTCCACTGGACTACAAAATATGGGGGGAAGTTTGCTTAGCAGAAACCTGGATAAGGACATGTTGTAGGACTCCTCCCAGCTACTCCACTCTCCTGCATCATCCTGCCTCAAACTGAGCTTAAAATCTGCCAGCAGTGCTGGAAACCAGAAGAGAAATGAGGTGAGAAGTTTCACTGGAAACCACCAGGGAGAATTTTTCTGTACCAGTGACACAGAGCTACCTGGCTTCTGAGAAAGGGAGTCTGTGACAGCAAAGAAACCTATATGGTGGGGAAGGAAAAAGGACAAGCATCCCCTGTGGGGATATTTTGCCACACCAAAAGAGTGTAGGCAGTGATAAATGGCATCCTGATCCTGGTGTCATGACTTTACTTGGTATTTGAGAGGTGGGATGTGTATTTATTTCAAATATAGATGTGGGTTTCTATTTTAGGTATGTTTTGTTACACAACCAGTTTATTTCACTTAAAAAAAAAAAAAAACCCACAGAAAGGAAAATGAAAGAAAACTATTCCTCCTTTGCCATATAAGAGCAGTATGTATTTCATATTTGTAAGTGTTGATCTAGCTGCTCTATAAACACAGGGGACAATTTTTTTCCCTTCCTTAAATATATAAATAAGTAAAATACATATCTTCTTCTGAGCAATGACTCCAGTGAGGGAGGAGAATGCAGCTCCTTGAGGCTGGAGCGGCTGTCTCCCAGCTGATGAGGGTTCCTGGGGATTCTTGCAGGATCTTCCCAGCTGTCCATGGAATGGGGAAGCTGTACATTTCAGAGAAAATGATGTTCCCTGAAGTGTGAAGGGGAAGGAGCAGTGAAGAGCTGAAGGAGAGAGGCTGGGTAAGTCCCTGCTAAGCACTGCCTAAACCATGGTTAGTGATGACACAGATAGGACAGACTGACAGGTGAGGAAGGACTACCTGGAATTTAATTTCTGCTGGACACCAGGTCTTCTGCTATTTCTGGATTTTTTAAAGCAGGAATTACTTGGGGTTTGTATCTTCTTTATGTGCAGTTCGGATGTGTGGTGAAATTCCATCATGCAAATTCCATCATTCCAAACTCCATGTTTGGAATTACGGAATTTGTGAGAGGCCAGTACCTCTGACTGAAAGATGGGGAGGAACCTTCCTATATGGAGTCTGAGATACATCCTGATGCTTGCTAAAGGAGGTAAACATCAACCTATAAACCATCTCCTCTCTGTTCATCTCTGAATACTTGTATAGAAGTTTTCCTCTGGATATCCACAGCCATGAAAGCAGTAATTACACTTGTGGGTTGCTAATTCCCAGGTTTTTTTTCCTGGGAAATCAGCAGCAAAAAGCAGCAGGCCCACAAGGGGCAGGAGTTAAAGCAGTTGAGATGATGAACATATGTGTGGCAGGCAGATTTGTCTGCTGCAGTGCTGGGATTGAGAGAGAAGCTCCTGAGGTTGAAGACCTACAAGTGATAAGGGGATTCTCTAGGGCCAGGAGTAGAAGTTGCTGAGCATGGCCCTGCTGGCCCAGTGCAGTCAGGTACAGTTAAAAAAGATATACATTTCCCTGATCTCTGCAAATTGTGATATAATTGCCTCTGGATATTTTAACAAGGAAGTGTCAGGTTTTACAGGCTGCATTACCAGCAGGGCTTTTCCCCATCTGTTTGCTGACATTGGTGAGAGCCACAGATGGTTTGTACCTGGGAAAGTCAAGGTGTTAGGTACAAGAACTGTTTTTTTATTTTCCTGCATAAAATGGAAAATGTAAAGCAAATGTCTTCTCTCTTTCTGGAAGGAAGAGGATAAGCTACCAGAATGTTGTTCACATTCATCCTTTGTTCCTATTGCCCCTTCCCAACCCTGGATTACTCCCTGAGGGACTGCCTGCAAGGCAGCTGCAGGTGTGAGGAATATGCCTTGGCTTGTGCTATAACTTCATGGGACTAAACTATTTTCCAGATGAACTAGTGATAAAAAGGTAAATATATCCTAGAAGAAGGGAGATGCCCAACTGCTTTCTGGAATTACAGCTACTATGTATGACAATTTTTTTTCCCCTGGGGAAAAATCCTCAATTTGTAATGCTGGTATTACTCTAAATACTGCTATCTTGATGAATTCAATGGATGGCACAAATCTCTGTCTTGCTGTGGAGGAAATTTCAAAACTATTTACCTTTAGATATATTTACCTCAACACTGTAATTTTACAGTTGTTTGGAAACTTGCTTGTGATTATTTTGAGAGCTGATTCTATTAGCCTAATTTTCTCTTTCAGAAAGCCATCCACCCTCTATTTCCCATTTTGCAGAGAAAACTTTGTAGTTTGGAACTGAATGAAACTAGCTCACAAACTGGAGGGACTAAATTTCAAATAATCTCTGGTTTCAACTGATGCCAGCAGCTGTGAGACAGAGAGTGTGAGAAGAAAATGCACCATGGAGGTTCTGATCCATGGAGGTTCTGACAGAGCTAAGAGTGTTCTGCTCTGCTAGTACAGGAATACAGAGGGCAGTTTTCAGGGTCAGGATATCTAAGATAATAAAAATACCAGGAGGCTCTGAGGTCAAGGCAGAGGTCCATTACCCAGCAGCACTGTCAGGGGCCAGCCACAGATGGCTGAGAACAGAGAAAGAGCAGAGCCTCTCCTCTCCCCCCAGAGCTTTCCATTTCAGCTTTGGGAGTGTCTACCTGCTGCCCCTTTTGATATGTTTTGTCTTCCACCCAGGGCATTCAAAGTCTTGCTATATTTTGTTGTTTCATTTTCAGTGGAGGGACTTGAGGAATTCCCAGCAGAGGAACCGTTGGTAGGGAGAAACGGGAGCAGAAGAGGCTGACCTGGGGATGTTGAAAATACAGCATTACCAGCTTCTCTCACTTCAGAAAAGCTGCAGGCTTTTGAGTTGGGTGCTGTGTGGTCTTGGTGATGAGGTAGAAACATCAAATACTGCAAAGAAGATGCTGATGCTGCTCTCACTGCCAAAATTGTGGATTTGGATTTTAAATAACACAGCCTTTATTTGCAGAGCAGTTACTTTACCCTTATAAGAGAATTGATGCAGATGTGTGCCACTGTTTTCTCTTCTTGCCATCCCTTCCAGCCCTTCCTTTCCCAAAGACACACGTCTTACACAGAACAGAGTGCCTTCTAAGGCAGAGTCTTTTATACCCTTTAAAATGTGCTTTCACTTCAAAACAAAACCATACTTTGCTGAGGTAAAAACGAGAATGGCTCTGTGACAGAATGATTATCCTTTAAAAACTTGTGGTGACAACTGATGCACTGATGGATACCTGACCTTTTCCCTTTTCAGGCTGTGTTAGCAAATATTTAAATCATGTTGGACATCGCATGTACTTGCCTGATTTTAGGTTGATGCTTTCATAGCTCAAGGCTCGTGGCTGGTGTGTGATGTGTAACAACAGACAGCTAAGGTTGTGACTTGTTTGCCGTGTCACAAAGCAGTTTGTTTCTCTCAATTTAACTCCGCCACATCCTCTTCAGGGCAGAGGGTTTTTTTGACTCATCTCTTTCAAGGGGGGAGGGGGCTGGAAGCTTTATCTGTCTGAAAGAAAAATCAGCTGCATGTGAAGGTCTCAGAAGCAACAACAAAAAGAAACTAATGAACCGTACAGCTGAACGCAGGGATGGACTCTCCTAAACTGAGATAGTTCCCACTTTGCACTTATATTTGGGCTCTTGGAAGGGACAGAGAGGGAGGGGAGCTCCAGGTACATCCCTGCAGTTCCCTGTGTGCAGGAGCTGCCTTGGAGTCAGCCCTCAGGACTGGGGTCCCCGTGGGAGCAGCTGCCAGGGCCGAAGTCTCCCTTCAGGAGGAGAATTGGAAGACCAGGGCACGCTGGAGCTGCTGCTGCTCCCCTCCCAGGCCCTGGGGTGAGGAGGGCTCCTCTGGAGCCCCTGCAGGGAGCGGATCTCCCCCAGCCTCAGCTCTCCTTGGGATGAATCCGAGCAGGAAGAGTGGCACACGTATCGCACGGTCTTGTGCCAGCCGCCGCCACCGAGGCTGAGTAAAAAATTTAATTTATTTTTAAGGTAAAAAATTTAATTTATTTTAATGCAGCTGTTGAGGCATTTTAATTCCATCAAAGGCAATAACACAAGGCGAGCCACCAAGTGTTCGTTTGCTACTTTTAAATGGGTTTGATTCATCTCTGCTTGGTTGTGCCTTTATGGATTTTGAGAGTTCCTTCTCGCTCAGAGGCACAACTGTTCAAGGGCTGTGAATTTTAAAAATTGGAGATTAAATTCTGTGTTTCACCCATGAATATTTAAAGAGAGTCATATACTCTCTCCTTTCTGTAAGGTCCCATTTTTAATCATTAATGCCTGTTCTTTTGAGCAAATAAACCGCATATATGAGATTTCAATGCATTTAAAAAAAAAGATACTTCTCTGGGACAAGTTCCAATATGAAAATATTCTGTTATGAATATTTATGGACTCATCAAAATTGGTGAAGACTGAATTTGCTGATAGAAATTGTGGAAGGTTTGTTATTTTTTCTTTTACTTTCCTTTTGAAAGAGACCGAGAAATTCTTTGCAAATTGGGTCAAGTTCAGTACATAAGTCTGGTCAAAATGTATATTTTAATATTTTTTGGTTAAAAAAAATCAGTTTTTAAAGATTGAAACAGTTTTGATTGAAAGAAACTTCTGCATGCATAATGCATCCAAATTGCAAAGAAAAAAAATCCCTAAACTTGTGACAGTGCTGAATAAAATGAAACAAAACAAAATATTTCCTTTATGGCAAAGATTTTATGTGAATGAAAGTGAAATTTGAGATGTTTTTAATGTAAGAATTACATTGCTTGTTACACATTAGAAACAGAATATAGATCAATGTGGTTGTGTTGGTGTTTTTTACCACTTGGTAGCGTTAGATTTTCATCCAGATGCGTGACAATTCTTTGGTAGAGTTGTGAGCAAAACAATTCTGTGAGGAAAACAATTCTGTTGAGGGTGGTCAGGCGCTGGAACAGGTTGCCCAGAGAAGCTGTGGATGCCCCATCCCTGGAAGTGTTCAGGGCCAGGTTGGATGGGGCTCTGAGCAACCTGGTCTGGTGGAAGTGCCCATGGCAGGAACTGGAAGATCCTTCAGGTGCCTCCCAGCCCAAACCATTCTGTGATTCGGAGACTTGAACATGCACTTGCATCACCCTGTGTGAAGGAAAACACCACCTCTTGCATCTGGCTCGTGCCTGTGGCAGCTTTTGTTCTTTCTATGCCACACATGTGGCAGCCTTGTGGCTTCTCTCCTCTGCACCAGGCATCCTCTCGTGGTTTGTTTCACATTTGAAGTGAAATCTTTGACTTGGGAATGAAAACATCATCGTGTCAATATTTCCCATGGGGTGGGAGCACAATTTTCCAATCGTCTCTAGCTGTGGGTACCTGATTCAGAAAGTAAATTATTAAAGAGATAGAAATGGCAGCATTTATAAGGCATGGTTTGTTAAAAGCTTTAGATAGTTGTAGAGCAGCAGGAGTTACTAGATGCCTCTTCAGTTTTCACCCTGCCTATGAAAGCAAGAAACAAACTCCTATGGTTTTGATCCCTTACAGTAGGAGGGTTGCTCTTTTTGTTCTGCTCCAAAAGAGGAGTTACTCTTCAAGAAATTAATAGCATCCAAAGACTAGGAATAATTTCTTTGCCAAACAGTTGATGAAGTCTAGATCCTGAGTGGTACCAGAGATCCAGGATTTTAAAAATCTGCTTGAGATTTTTTTTTTGTTATTTTTTTGTTGTTTTGGTTGTTTTATTTTTTTTTTTTTGCCTTTGTTTTAATTTTATTTTTTTTTAATTTTCAACCTTGTTTTTCCTTACTTTCTTCAGTACAAGAATGACAATTGACATGGGGTCTTGTTTAGAACTCCTGCTTTCAAAGGAAATGGGTTTTACTACATGCTCTCTTTGAAGGGATGAGCACAACTATTTGTGACTACATGCCATTTTCTTTGCCTTCGTTTTCTGCAGTGCTGATTCCTTCTGCTAAAGATGGCTCAGAAATGGGCAGTTCTGGCTGTGCTCCTTTTCTTGCCAATCAATCTGGTTGAAGGTAAGTGAGAAAGATCCAAAACTGCATGTAGCACTGTTTGGTACTCTGTATTTCCAGGACATTGAAAGTTCATAGTACAGCAGAGCAAATTTTGCCTATTGTTTTGTGGGAATGGAAAGAGTAATGTCACCTTGGCTGGCAAAATAATTGAGTGCCTTGCAGAGTGGCACAGAATGATAAATGTGATAGGAATCCAAAACTGGTCATCTAAAGACACACCTGTTCAGCTGGGACAATGGCAGGAGAGCTATGATTTCTGGAATAAAAGGGATCCACATGTTTCCTACTAAACTTCTGGTCCAAGTGATGTTGGTGCCACAGGTGTGTGTTCCACAGCTATACTGAGTTTTACTGGCACTTGAGCACAATACATTTTTGAAAGTAGTTTCCTTTCCCTTAAGAATGAATTTTGCCCTCCCCATCAATTTTTCAAACCCTATATTAAAGTGATAGAAATGTATTGCCTAAAATAAAGGTGGAGGACTTGCAGCTTGTCAGCATCAGTGTCCACAGCAAAAAGGCACCATCTCTGCTGCACTTCCAGACTTCAGGAAGGTGGATCTGCAAGTTGAATACTAATAAGTGCCCCAAAGCTGCCAGTACAGTCAGGAAGTATATTTTTAAGGGTGATGAAGGCAAGGGTTTCCTGTGCTTTTACAATGGCTGAAGCACCTTTTTAATGTTTTTTTTTTCATCTTACACAGCTCAAAACTGGGTGAGTGTGGAGATTGGCCGTGAAGCTGTGCTGAGTTGCCCCAACATCTCCGAGGCGCCTTTGCTGGTGATTTGGAAGAGGAATTGCACAAGGTGCTTGTCCTATAGAAGGGATCACAATAAGACAAGCAGCCTGAACTGCAGTGAGAGGATCACATGGAAATATTCACCTGGCAGTGACCCTGCACTTCGTATTTACCCTGTGGACCTCGAGGATGAGGGAATTTACACCTGTGAGTTTGCCAACGCTGAAGGGAATTTTCATTTTGTCTCTTCTCTGACTGTGATAGGTAAGACTGCATCACTAAAATAAAAATTAAATTAGTCTATTTGCAACATAGGCAGGAACAAAAGAATATTAGGAAGCATAATGAATACATCAAATGATCTTTTTTTTATATAGTCAGGTAAATTATATCTAGGTTTCCATAAAACAAAAAGGGAAGATTTTTTTTTTGTTCTGGCTATATTACTTAAGCCATCTCAATATAACTAAAAATCATAAAAAATTAATTTTTCAACTCTGTAATTGCTATTTTTTGGTCATTGATTTGTTTTGGATTTGGGTTTTGGAGTACTTTTGGTTCTTCCCTGCAGAATCCTACCTTTCTGATAAATGTTTAGGTGTTGTGTGAGCCTTTCTCTGTTTTGCCAAATGCAGAATATGAGTTGTTGGACTTCAAGCAGAACAGTTTTGCCCAATTCCTCTTTTATTTCCCTGCTATCAGATTTTTGATTCTACATATTGAAACTCCTAAATATTCTACCTGAAGCTTCAGCAATTTGCCTTTTCATCAGTGAGGTTGTAAATCTTTGTTGAATCCACCCCTCTCTGTCATCCCATCTCCTGTTAATCTGTCATCACCTTTTGGCAAACAGGAAGAAGTAGCACTTTGGATGCTGCCAGCTAGTTTTTGAGGTGTCCACCTTGGACTTTTTGATGTATTGTTTTTCCTTTAAGATGTGCTAATATTTCAAATTATTTTAAACTCTTACAAATTGGTCATACAATGTAAAAAATACCACCTGTTTTTCAGTTTCTTAGCTGGTGACTTTATACTAAAAAATGGAATAGAAATAAAACATATGAATAGAAATAATGGTTGTGGCTCTTAAAAATTTCTTTTGCAGTGCCTCCTACAGTGACTCTGACCCATGACAAGAGCAGGGTGGCTGTGTGCCAGGCATCTGCAGGAAAGCCAGCTGCTGACATCTCCTGGATCCCTGCAAGCAACCACAGCTCTGAGGAGGAATTCCATCACCCCAATGGAACAGTGACCAGAGTGAGCTACTTTGGCTGGGCCAACAGCTCATTTCCCTCTGCCACCTGCCTGGTCACCCACGCAGCCATGAACCAGACTCTGGTCATGGACCTGAGATGTAAATAATGCTGTTTTGTGATTGCTTTTCATCATGACTTGGGCTCCTCTCTGCTGTTTTGTGCAGCTGTTCTCACTAAATGCCAGGGCTCTGGAGCTAGGGTAGCATGGTTAAAGGTGAAGTCCTAGTGCATGCTGAGAGACAAATTAATGATTTTGACACCAAATGCTTTGTGGCACTCTATGGAGAAGCTCTCAGTGTGTTTTTCTTTCAATTCCTGTTCTGTTTTACAAGAATTCCTTATTCTGCTTTCAGTGGGTTCACCTTGGCTGGCTGCCAGGTGCTCTCCAAGCTGCTCTATTGCTCCCTCCTCTTCAACATGACAGGGAGAAAAATACAATGGCCAGCTCGTGGGTCAAGGTGAAGACAGGGAGAGATCATTCACCAATTACTGTTACAGGCAAAAGAGACTTGAGAGAAAGTAATTTCTTGCCACTTAAATCAGAGGAGGATAGCAAGAAACAAGAAAGAATTTAAAAGCAACT
Organism: Ammospiza nelsoni; assembly: GCF_027579445.1. Taxonomy (NCBI): domain Eukaryota; kingdom Metazoa; phylum Chordata; class Aves; order Passeriformes; family Passerellidae; genus Ammospiza; species Ammospiza nelsoni. The sequence continues at coordinate 5,712,538 of NC_080634.1, forward strand.
TCCTCGCAACATTTTGTCCACCTTTTCCACTGTAGTGATAGCGTGGAGAAAATTTCCTTGGAGCGTGTCTGTCTGTGACTTGCAAGTGTTCCAAAGGTAGTAAAGGCCAAAATTCAGCTTCTCTGGCTGTGCTGAACCTGTTGGAAGGCTACTGCAGTAAGGATTTATAAGAGCAGCTAAAGATGTGCTCATATCAGCAAAGTATCTCTGCTAGTAGAGGCATGAAGAACAGAAATCAGCATAAACCATTCATTAATAAGAGCATTTTGCAGGGATGGCTGCTCAGTTGTTCAGGGCTAGGAGTACTTGAAGAAAATGAGAATGTAGAGGCAGATGAGTTGAAAATGAAAATGTGTTTGTGCACACAAATGACTGGGAGTGTGAGGCAGCTTCTTATTGCTGGTTGGCATCCAGACATCTCATCTGTTTCTCTCTGCTTTGTGTGGAAGCAGAGGATTAGCTTTTCCTTCCAGATAAGGTAGGCAGTTATGTCACAAACTCATAGGTACTGACACCTAGCTCTGTAACCTGCTCTCTTTTCTCATTGCTCAGACACCTCCCATATGCTTCTCTACACCCTGATGGCAGGAGCAGCTGCAGGTGCCATTGCTGTCACTGGTCTGACTTTATGCTTGATTTTCAAGTGCAGAGGTGAGTCTTTTGAATCTGAAATATATTGCAATCCCATTGCTGACCATGTGCAGGTACAAGGACATGCACTTTATTGCTGAGACTGAGGTGGGAGGCAAGGGTTGAGGAAAATGTTCATATATGCACTGTCCTTTTGGAGGAGTCGTAATAAAATAAGGGGTAGCAATTTAAAATAAGTCTGGAGTTTTGAAACAGCCATAGGTATTGTAGTATTAATGCATTACAGACCAGTCAGAGATTCATTCAGGATGAAAAGGGTTCTCTCTGATAATAGGGCAGACTTTGAGTTTTTAGAATAATTTTGTTTGTTCTGCATTTACTGGCACAGAATTCTGTATTTAATAATGACAGTTCATAAACTAATGACTAAACACAAACTATGTTTGTTTCCATGAGCAGTGATAATTTTTCCCTTGAGCAAGTGTAAGAATAGGCCAAATAGTTTGATATCTTTCAGATAATTTTGTATTGGGCATATTAGATAGCTGATTTGTTTAATTTCTCATACTAAATGCAAAACACAGCTACTAAGAAGAAAATCAACTCTACCCCAGTAGAAACCAGGGCACCCAGCATGACCAAAAGTTTCAATGAAGGGGAAAATAAAATAAGAGTGCGTTAAAGAGCAGGGTGTAAAAAAAAAAATTAACATATGAAAGTAACTGTATTTTGAAGAAAGTCTTTCAAGAGCTGGGGGCAGCTAGAGAAGAACCCCAGCTATAATAGCTGCACCATCAAACCACTCTAACTTCCTGACATCCTCCTTTCAGCTTACTGCTTACGAAAATGGGCACAGGGCCCAGCAGAACACTCTACAGTAAGTGGGCTTTTTGTGTGTGTGTGCTTTGCAGGTTTTGGTGTTTTCTTCACTAAAACTTGGAATTTCTTTGCAATGTGTCTGCTCTGACAAACCCCCCATACCCCTCTGTGAGCACTTGGAGGGGGGGGACGGGGAACACGTCATCTGTGAGAATGTCTGTTGTTTGGATGGCCCTATCTTCATTTACAATCAGAGTATCTGAGCAATTGTTTGAGCACTGGATTGAGAGGGGTGTGGTGCATTTCCTGTCTATAAGTTACATTTACAATGCTGAGTTTTATTTCTCCCAAAATGTAATATTTTCATATTTCTGCTTCACAGAGTAGTCTTTACTCAGATGTTTAAGAATGTGTATTCTTAATGGAAGAAGCTTGCCTGATTAAAGATTGGATAGAACTAGACATGCCTTTATGAAACTTTTATTTTTGTGTGGCAGTTCATATACTTGTAAGCCAGGAAACACCAGGGATAAATCTGCCACCACAACTTTTACTCACTCTCTAATTCCAGTGTGTTGTGATATATATATATAACAAAAATGAAAATGTGCTGCTTTTCCACAGGGCTTCTGCCTCACTTAATGCACGTGGAAAGACCAATTATTTCCTATTTTGTTTTCTGCTCATGATTTAATTAATGGTCGTATGCCCTGTTGGTTGCAAACCAGAGTGCTCTGAAGTTAAAATGATTCATTTCCTGATATGCTCTTGTGTGGCATTCAGGACAATTTAATTGATGAGAGGGGGAGTTGCAGAGATCAAAGGCTTCCAGTGATTTTCGGTGCCTAAATTGGATTGTTTGTGGTCTGTCTGTTTTGTCTTTGGAGAAGCTATCATTGTTCATTTTCATCTATTTTGCTGTAGATACCAACTTTCAAAATTTGTTTTTGAAAAGACAATATTAAGAAAAAAACAATATTAAGAAAAAAATTTCAGAGGCTGTCCTGTTGAGGCTTTGTGAAGGCTGCTCTTGCATCTGTCTGCCAGTTCATGTTTCACCCTCTGTGCTCTACCCTTTTGCTCAGAGAAATCACTTCACATTTCTTTTGCAACAGTAATGTTACCTACCAGGTCTCTTCTGCTCTTTGCTTTTAGTTTGGGATCTATAGGAATGACAGTCCCACAAAATTCTACAATGTAATACAATGGCACATGTTTTTCTTCCTGTTGCAGGCTAGAGCCTCGAAGTTCCCACCTCCACATGCAAGAAGAGCAGCAGTCAATCCTCCTGACTTTCCAGAGAGCATCTATGTGAATTACAACCCAAGATCTATTTATGTAAGATTAGGAGAGTGTAGGCACAAGTAGCCAGCTCAGCTACTAATGATACCCAGGTACTCAAACTTGTACTTCAACCCTTAAGCCTCAGACCTTACCCCCAAAAAACTTTGTCTTTAGTGACCTGATGATGGTGGACAACTTACTTACTTTAGTAAGTTCTTTTCTCTTTCTCTAAATATCAGTACAGCTCTAGAGAAAGTTGGAAATTTTAAAGATTGAATTAGGGAAATACCTTAATTTTGTTAGAAAATGGACTCTGATGTATGTGCTGACTTTCCTCAAAACAATGATGGACATATTTCTATGCCAGAGTAAAAGACTGCTGGTGAAAATGTAGCACTTTGCTTTCAATTTTTACAACTGGATTCACTGTAAAGTTCTGTGTTGGAAACTTGAAAGTGGCATGGGAGACCTCAAAGCACAGAAGGTCAAAGCAATACATCTAACAGAAATGCCCAAATTGAGAGAGTTTTAGGGGTTTTGCTTGTTTTGTTTTCTGGTTGCAGTGACAGATGATGACGTCATATTTGACATCTTCGTATTTTTAACATATTTCTTTTTCAATTAATCTTTCTGTTTGCATTACTAATTGATGGAAAATAAAACCAATTTTACATTATACTGGATATGGAAATAAGAAACAGCAATGGACAATTTTTGGACACTCTTTAATGTAAACATGCAAATATTTACCAGAAGGATTTTTGTGGTTATTTGGGAAAATGTTTTTTGACCAGTTTCTGAGAAGCTGAGATCACATCATGGTTTTACTGAGAACAGAAATGTTAAGTTGTATAAGGTGCAGGTGGTATGCTTGTTTAAAACAAAGGAAAAAAAGACAACCCTAATCACACCATTTGTTTCTTTTCATCTTCTGTCCCTAAGCTAAAAAAACCTCCACAGAGTGGCTGTTAATTTCAGTTTTCATTGGTCAGGTCTGTCAGAGCTTCCAAACACTAATGCAGAAGTAACTGAACTGAAATGTGTGTTTTGAGGAGCCTTTTCCTGCTTCTTTCTGCAGGGTTATCTCTGCTCCATAAGCATTCTTAGGCATGAGCATCTCCCAGTGCCTTTTAATTGCACTTTATCACTTCTAAATAGACGTGGATGTCTGCTGACATCACTCCAGCCTTTCATTTTAGTCAGAAAGGCATGAAGAATGGCTCTCTGCCTTAAGGAAAAGGACCTACAGAGGCCATGCTGGTTTCCAGGCTTGGTGGACAAGCGAAGCCTTTCCTGTGGTGTTGGATGTCAGTGATGGGTTGGTCTCAGAGCTGTGTGCAGCATCATCATGCCTTCTGTAGGAAGGGAGAGGCCTTTTTCATGTGTAAAACCTCTGGGAGAAGTAAGTGACAGCTTGGAAATAGTGCAAATAGGTTTGAAATGATGCTAGGGAGGAAAAGTGTTTTGTAGCTCTAGTGAAATCCGCAGCAGTGCCTCAGTCCAAGGTGATGTCGAGGGATCATTTGTGACCTGAAGCTTCTGAAATAGAGGGAAGGTCTCTTGTTGCTTAAGGAACTGCCCAGTCCTTAAAACCTGGTGTTTTCTCAGTGTGGTAAATGAGCATGGATTGGCTTTGTGGACAGCTACAGCAATCTGTGCCTTTTTCAGAAGCTGGATCACTGCAGCCATATCCAAGGATGACAAGGCTGTTAAAATTAAGAGAGTTAGGCTGTGGAGCAGCCTGGTTCTGGGAATCACAGTGCATGTGTGCTGTGATCATTAGGATGTAATGTAATTTTTCCTCAATTCCTTTGCCCCAAGTGAGATGTTGAAGGGTGAGATCTAATAGAGACAGAAAAGATAGAGCTAGACGGGGAGATGATGGTGTGTGGGGAGAAAGCTCTCTGAAGCTGTGATAATTTGTCCTGGCTGAAAACTATGGTTTTCACACTCATATCTTTATTTTCACCTTTAATTTGTATTTGGTGGAATTGGCCCACTCACCTGCAATGTGTCAGCCCTTTTGTCAATGTAGAAATTCTGAGCAGACTTAGATCTGAAATGAGGTGCTCTGGCAATGACATGGGCTATCCTGGAATAAAACTGCCCTTATGCTTTTTAGGCTTGTTGTGTATGATTAATAGAAGTTATCAGGCCAGAGAGAATAATGTGGCTATGGGGCTGGTTGTAAGAAAGGCTGGGACATCAATAAAGCTTTTACAGGTACTTTCACTGTTGGTTATGACTGGTAAATGGCAGGGTTTTGTCATATGTGAAGCTCCTGGTGTGGGCTTTGGTGGCTTCCTCTCTGCCTGCCATGACCAGAGCCATGTGTGCCATGCTTCTTGGGCTCATGAGTTGGTCTGTTGAGTATTTGAAAATCAGAAATAAATCACTTAAATATTTTCTGTCATGCTGCTTTTGTGTGGGATAGGCAGCTTGCTGTAACCCAAGGAACAACTCAAAATGTGTGTTTGGTGTCTTGTAACAATTTGGTCTTAAAAAGAAGCAACTTGAAATGTTTTTATATTTATCATGATTTCTCTCACCTCCCTGTTAATTATGAGTACATTTTTGGTGACCATACTCTTTTTATTTGCACTGAAAGAAAATTTAATCAAGGCAGGTATTTTAGACTGCCAAAACGTGTAGGAAAATGCTGACTGTTTGTTGAATAATCATTCTGAGAGGGCTACTAAAAAGTGATGGGAATTGGCATCAACTATTTGCACATTGTCACAAGAAAAACATTTTTAAAAAAGCCTGGGAGCGTGACACTGCTGTTTCAGATTGACTATTTAGTCAAATGCACAGTTGACCGAATGTCACTTGAGCTTTTTAGCACCAGATGTGATTATAGATGAAAATGCTCCTGTTTATTGTGTGGATTTTCACTCACATTGTTCATAGGACACTCTTTGTAATCATGATGATGTCTGCTTTCTGATTAATCTATGAACAATTTGTCTTCTGGAAATAGCAGGTGTTGTGATGCCTCTTTCTCTTCACTGAATATGGAAAAAATGGTGACAAAGCATTATGTTTAGAGCTTCATAAATTTGAATATGACTTTAGATTATGAACAATATTTGTTTAAAATCACAAATTTCAACACCAGGGTTGAAATGAAGGTGAACAATTTTCCTACAGACTCTGGAAATGGAGCAGATGTCCAAAGGGCATTTGCCAGTTCAGTGAAGAGCTAGATTTTACTAAGTTTGAAGTTGCAGCTATAAGTTTTGCCTAACCTTCCTGGCATCAATTTGCCACAATTTTTCCTCTCTGATGAGAAAACAATGCTTTCCTTGGTTCTCCTCTCGTACCTGTGACACCTGTGATGCCTTTGTGAACTGCTCTTTCTGACTTTGTGAAGTCTTTGCTGTTAATGATAACTTGTCAGCTCCTTGATTTTGTGTCCACAGTCTGTATACACCTGTCATGTGCTGGAGGCAGTGAAGAGCTCAGGAATTAACCAAGTGGGATTTTTTCTACATTTCCTATCACTTCTCAGTCCTGCTGTAGTTTGTACTTGTGCTCTTAATGATGCTTCTTTAAGCAAGTACCTTCTTTCCTCTTTTTCCTCCCCAATCTTTTCATGCACTAGTTTTCTCAGTTTATTGATTTTTATGTTCTCCAAGTATTTTATTACCTAGTTTTATTTCTTTCTCTTTCTGGCATCAAGTACAATTTTATTCTTCATTATTTTGTTGCCTTTTGTATGTGTGCAACTAGAGGTTTCAAACAGTGACTTGTTTTGGAATTTTTTACTGCTTTTCACTGAACTTCTCCATAGGGACATAGTTACTCCAGATCTCCTTCATTTTTTTTTTCTCCAATGCATAATATGAAATTAGTCGCTTTTGATGAGAAACATCTTCTGTTCTTAGAGTTCTGTGAATCTAAGCTCACTTACCAAATGCAAATGCATTATATGCAGCATTTTTATTTGTTCTTGGCTGACATCTGTCTTACAGGATCACAGAATTGTTAAGGTTGGAAATATCCTCTGAGATCATCAAGTCCAACCATTAGCCCAGCACTATCATGGTCACAACTAAACTGTGCTCCTCTGTGACAGATTTACATGTTTTTGAACACATCCAGGGATGGTGATTTCATCACTTCTCTGGGCAGTCTGTTACAATGCCTGACCAGCTTTTCAGTGAAGAAATTTTACTAAATATTTAATGCACTCTGCAGCACCCATGAGGAAGAGGAGTGAGAAAACTGTGAGAGTGAGAAACTGCAAACACCAAGGTTAGCGGAGAAGGAGGGCAGGAGGTGCTCCAGGAACCAAAGCTGGGATTCCCTTGCAGCCTCTGGTGAGACCCTGGTGAGGCAGCTGTGCCCCAGCATCCCATGGGGGTCCATGGAGGAGCATATTTCCACCTCCAGCTCGTGGGGATCCCATCCTGGAGTACACTTCTGGCAGGAGCTGTGACCCTGGAGAGGGATCCGTGCAGGAATGGGTTTTCTGGCAGAAATCACACTGGAGCAGTCTGTTCCTGAGGGACTGCATCCCATGGAAAGGACCCACAGCAGCCTGGGAAGGACTCTATCCATGGTAAGGAACTTGCTGGAACAGAGGACCTGTGTGAAGAAGGAGTGGTGGAGGTGAAGAACCCCAAACCCCATTCCCCACCCCACTGCACGGCTGAGGAATATGAGGTAAATCTGTGAAGGGAGTGAGAGCAAAGGTGGTTTCAATTTTGTTTATTTGTCATTATCCTACTCTGTTGTTAATTGCTAATAAAAGAAACTAATTTCCCCAAGTCAAGTCTGCTTTGCCCATGACACTAACCAGTGACCTCCCTGTTCTTATCTCAACCCATGAACTTTTCCATCATATTTTCTCCCCCTGTTGTGCTGAGGAGGGGGAGTGAGAGAGTGTCTGGCTGGGCTCTGTCAGGTGGCAGCCAGCCAAGGTCAGTGCACCAGGCAAGGCTTAGTCACCAACAGAGCTATAATAGGAAAGAGGATGCTGTAAACATCACATTCTACATTATTAAGGCATTTTTATGCCCATGGTCCCTCTCTAGATCTTCTGACTTTAATCTCATCACTGTGTACTGAGCTCTGAAAATTTCATTTCCACTCATTCTATTCTCTCAGCTGTCAATAAGTACTGCTGAGCAAACAGGGCTAAGTGCTTTTGGGATTGATTTTTGTCTCACTTCTGCCACAGTCCAACAGTGTTTATATTGTCATATCATAATGCTCGTATCTAGCTGTGCTTATATTTTAGATTTCCATGTGTGCATCTGAAAAAGAAGACATGGACAGCCCCCCTGAAATAATTTCTGTGCTAGATTTATGATCTCTGAAGAGTGCAACCCCCTCTTCTGTGCAAAACATGTGGCCACATGCTGCAGAACAACGTGCTTAGTACATGAATGTCTTGTAATTCACTCCATCTTGCATGAGAGGAGTGTTGTGTGGAATAAACAGACCAGCCAGCCAGCTACTGAAAAGCTCTGGTCTGGCTGCTCGTCTTTTTATGCAACTTGCTTGAAATATTCAAATCAGGAAGATTGGAATCCAACACCACCAGTTAGGGCTGCCTCCTTAATCAGGCAACTTAGTGCCTGCAAAGCTTTGATACCTTCAGGAGCACTGCCTGCCTCCGGGTCTGAACATCTACCAGCTACACTTAGTATCACACCCTTCATCATTGTCATTCTTGTGTAATCAACAGTGGCTGCCAATTTCATGCTGCTATAGATAGCAGAAATAAAAATGTACACCTATATGTGAACATCTTGATTCATAGTTACAGTGCTCTGTGTGTGTGTGAAGCTGTGAATATACACAGGAAAAGTTACGGGTTTTTTTTCCCTGAGAAATTAATTTCTTAATAATTTCCCATCAACAGAACATCTCATTATATATAAATATTGTGAAAGACCTTATAAGACAGATAGACACATGAGGGATAAAATGAAAAGTTGCTGTGGAAACCATAACCTGAAATAAATCTTTCTTCTGTGCACTCAAAATCCCAGTCTTTGTCTTCTATTAGAATATTGTTTGCATATCATTTCCCTCTTTTAGAAAGAATCTGAATTTCTGATACACAAATGGAAATGCCATCTTGACAGTGACTGTAAAGTGCATCTCAGACTAATGGAATTTTTTTTTTCCTCTCCTGTGAGTATTTTAAGCCTTTCTCTTGTCTTGTATCAGTCTGGTGTAAGGCAGAAAAAAATGTTGGTCAGTAGAGCCCACATCTGACCAGCTGCAGCAGTTTTGAACTGAATATATTAATTCCACCTAATTTTGGTGTAGGAGACAGCTTGGGGTAGGCTATAAAGGAGAGAAGAAGAAACACATAGAAGATGCTAAGGCACAGAGGAAATGTTTGGCTAAACACAAAATATTCTTTAGCTCTCAGCTTGCAGCTGTCATCATCCCTCTATAGCACATCCTTAGAAAAACACATTTCAAATGGGGCCTGTCAAATGAGCAAAAAGAGATTTGAGCTCTGGCATGGAGAGGCTGGATCACGTTCTGTCCTTGGGACTCTCCTGTAGCTGTTGTTCTCTGCAGTCATCTGCTGGCAGATGCACTCACACGGTGTTAGCCTGGCTCAGGAATGTGCTTTTGAAAAGAAGCTCCCGTGCTCACGGTGCGGGTTTGGCATTGTCCAGCAGCCTTGCAGCACACAGCAAACGCTGCATCTTTCCTGCAGCACCCCTGAGCTTCACCTAAAGCTCCCCAGCTGCTCACGGGTGTTCAGCTCACAGGATCAGACCAGAGCCAGCCCAAAATGAAATCCCCCAGCTCGTGCTGTGCTCTGTCAAATCACTCCTGCTGAGCTACGCAGCTGATGAGATAAACTTAGCTTTTCTTCAACAAGCCCTTCCCGCAGTGCGATTTTTCTTTTTAATCTGTTTTGTATGCGAGAAATAACCTCAGCATCAGCTCCAAGAAGGCACTGAAAAATACCAATTTGCAGTGCTCATGTCTTGAAGATCTTTTTTGATCACACAAAGGATGTGTGTGGAAAAGATGAGGCCAACTATTGAGTGTGCTCCTCTGATTCTCAGTCTAGCAAAAAGCACTGGGGACTGATTCTTCACCTGCTAAAACTGGATTGCTTGGCAAGAAAACATAGCAGACATGGTTTCATGCAGGCATTATTGCTGGCTAAGCCTCATGTTTTCTTCACAAATGCTGAAATGCCACAAAGAATGATTTAAGATCAATCTGCACAGTGATTTGCAAATGCATTAGTCCCATTTCCCTTGTTCAGTAGTTACATATATAGAAAAATATATATATATGTAAGCTGGCATAGAATTTCTACTGTTTTTGCACAACAGCTTGCATTTGAAAGGTCATTGTGCTTAACTGCCAATGGAGAATTAGCATATCTGTAAAAAAAAAAAAAGGAGGGTATGTATGTGACAAAAATGTAAAAAGCCAAATTCTTGGCATACACCTACCAGATGTAATGTCAAAGGCAGTCCCATATCTGGAGTTCACCCTCAGCAAACATTTTAGATACAGACGCCACCTGATGGGCAGGTAATTCTTCTGCCCTTCCAGTTTTAGTGCCATCACTGGAGAGCTCAGCCTGGCAGAGTTTGATGGAATTGGGGCTGAATTGGTACCTGAATGCCTCTGTGGTGTCTTATGCCCTGCCCATGGCAGGGGGGGCTGGAACCAGAGGAACCTTGGGGTCCCCTTCCAACCCAAACCATTCCATGATTCTATGACTTGAATGAGGAGCTGGCTGTGAAACAAGCCCAGACATTGTGAAACACATCTCTTTGTCAGCAGCTCAGAGGAACATTCTGAGAATGGCTTGAGACTGTTTTAACTTTGTGAAATATTTTATAGCATGGTCCAGAATGGCCAGAAGAGAAAAGACCATAGGAAACCATGGCTATCTGACCCTTTGAAAACCTTGCTCAGCTTCTTGCAGTCAAGGGTTTAGGACTTTGTGAGATGGAGGTTGTGTTTGAATCATCTCTTTACAGCCACTGGTAAACCTGCCCACCATAATTATTTCAATGTCTTTTAACCTTTTTTATGTTTTTAATTTATAATATAAGATCCAACAATGAGTTCCACGAATTTAATTATGTTCTGGGAAAGAATATTTCTGCTGCTGATTCAAACCCACTTCTTGGTAGTTAAATGCTGAGAGGAGGAGGCATTACTGCGGTGAAGCTGAAGAAAACAATCAATAAGTAGCAAAAGAAACAGTAGTGGCAAAGAAGAGGAGCAAAGCACCTCACTCCAAAAGAGAGGCAAGAGTCAGGAAGAAGGATAGTAGGGAGAAGACCTCAAAGATTTCCACCTGTCCCCAAAGGGCACATCCAGGAGTGTAAACAACCCTGGCTAAGGAAAAATTGGTCAGGTTTTCACTGGTGAATGGGAGACTCCTGAACTTCATCCCTAAGGAAGGACTAGGACAGGTTGCTGAGGCTGAAAAAGATTCTGAAGGTCATAGGAAGAATCAACAGTGGATTTTTCCCTTTTAAAAGAACTATCAATGCCCAAAGGAAAAACCCCCAAAACTGTGTGAAAGTGATATTCAACAAAGACTTGGTTTAGGTGAAATTTGGTAAAATACTTTGAAAGGAAGGACAGAAAAGTTCCTTCAGATCACTGCAGTCAGTGCAAGGAGTGTGGTTAGAAGGAAAAGCCATGCAAAGGGGCATCCCCCATGGGAGGGTGGATAATGCTGAAGACACAGCTTCCTGGGATCACACTTAACAAGGCTTGTGAAAAGAAATCTACATAAAGAAATGAATAAAATTGTTTGGAAAAGTAGTGAAGTCCTTAGAGCTATTTTTATAATACAAGGAGAAGGGGAAAAGGGAGTAAAACTGCTGCCAACTGTAGTTAAGTGGTCAATATCAAAGTATTTACTTTTATATGCCTAGAAAGTATGGTCAGGAGATAACAGAAGTGATGTTCACACCAAACCATTGTTTATTGCAGGTGTTGTTAGAGCAGGAAACTGAATATCCTCATCAACTACAACAATTACATTGAGGTGGAAGAGCAGCAGTGATTATTACATGACAGGAGCTATCATGTTGGAAATGGGCTGTAGAGAAATGATAGAATAATGATTTTAAAGGTATTGGAGGAGTAGAAACATACTTTAAAGATGTTAAGAAAAAAAAAGCTAATGTGGATAACACAGATTAGTTTCCATCAGAATTATTCCAGGAAAAGATGTCAAAGGAAGCCCTCCTGGGATAGACTGGGGAGTTGAATTTGGATGCAAATAAAGAATTACTGAATGCTTTTAGAGAGTGAAATACTCCAGAGATTTGTGTCACAGGAAATTTTCTTAGTCATCCAGACTGAAAACCATTAGCAATCTTACACCATGGGAGTGACAAAAGAAGATCTGTTTAACTCCACAGTCAATGAACCAGGGACTGATACGACTTAAAATTTTGTTTCTGAGACTAAATATTAATAACTTAGAGGAGATGTAGAAAAACCTTTAGTGAGCAAGTGAGGTTGATTTAGCTGATGTGACCTGTAACATGGTATGCGATCCTAGTTTAAAAAGGGAAAATCACGCATAACTAGGGGGAACTAAATGGTGAAGAACAGACCAAAAAGCTCAAGATTTCATTTTAAATGAAACTGGGAATTTCTTTATGTTAAAGATATAGTGGTGTTGGAGACTTCTCTTCTAAACCAAAGGAAATATCAGCCCAGCCAGCTCTGGAAATAAGGGAAAATTCAATTAAATTGGACATTAGGAACATGGGAAAACAATGAAAGGACGGGGAAAGATGATTGCCCTGCAAAAGGGCCTGTCCTAAGGATCAAGAATCTCAGGGAATTGGTAACACCTGTGCAATTGCACAGCTGGTCTTGCAAAATACCTTTAATTGCTAAGGGGGGATCTTGCTAGGTTTTGGGCAATAAAAGCTGTGGTGAGAGCAGCTCTGAGCCCTAAAGCTCTCTCTGCACCTCTTTACTTTGGGAGAGCCAGAGGATCTTGTAGAGCTGGTGTTTGGAGTCATGGACAGCCAGTGTTCTGTAAGTAGGAAAAGGGTGTTTGGGGTAAGGGCTGCTGCAGAGAAATATTTGGAGTTTTTTCTGTAATGAGCAGAGCATTTTGGTCCAAGTTTGCTTTTGGTACCTGGCAAGATGGGCTAGGCCAGGGCTCTGTGTTAGCCCAGACACTCCTGTGGTATGAGGCACCTGTTTGAGGCAGAAGGGGGTCAGTCTGAGCAGTGAAACGCCTTGAGAAGGGGTACAAATGAAGTCTTTCACTGCAAAGTGTTAGGAAATTTTAATTATCAGTCTCATCACTAATTTGATGTGTCATGGATTCACATCAGAGGATGCAGCAGCTGTTTGGGCAGAGATGGAAATGAATCTGTGTTGATGCAAGGTACACATTCAGCATGATTCCCATATGTTTTTTGTGTCCATTCTTTGGGGATAAATAGACACACCAAAAATCACCACCTGCCTAAGGAGGATATGCCCCTCCTCAAATCCTATAGTGGCTGTATCTGGATCAGCAAATTGCTGGATATGGTAAGAGCTTGATATCTGCTTGATGTTTGTAAGATCACAGCCTTCCTCAGGGTGCCATGTGGAAGCCTGAGGAGCCATCTTAGTGTGGTGTTGAATAGACAGAGTGAAAATTTGATTGTGGCCTTGCACAGAAACTTGCTTAACATTTTTCCTACTGGTTTTATATAAAATTTCCTCATGTGAAATAACTTTTCACTTTCCACTATCTCTGAAAACACAAGCTGACTATGGCCTTGTTTTCACTGATTACTCACAGTGTCTCTGATGGTTTTTGCTTTGTTTTACTTTAAAATCCCACTTGCTTGAGTTCCAGTTTCAGTGTTTGGCTACTCTGCGTTTCTGGATTTTAAAATGATTGAAAACCCAGAGGATCTGATACCACAGCTGTTAATGGCAAATTAAACAAATCTCAGTTGTACTATTTTCTGAAGCCCCGGCTATGACTTTAAACAATAAAGGTTAACAGTAAGGAGACTAGCCAAAAACAATAAATTTCTATATTGTTTAATTAAATCTCTACTCTAGACCCTGCACTGTTATGTCAAAGAAGGTCCCTTGCTTGTTTCCTTTAACATTTTACAGACTTAAAAATGACTTAATGAAGTCTAAGGAGAGAATCAAATCATGTCATAGTAGGTGAGGAGAATTTGGTTTAGTTCTTGTAGCTGTTTTCTTCTGTGATCTTGGGCAATAGTTTCTCCTTCTCTGTCTGTCTCTCTGGTACGATTTTTTTATCTCTAACTGAGGACACAGAACAAAGAAAACTTTCTTGTTTCTGCTGGAGATGCATTCTTTTAATTACTATAAAAGACAATGAAGAGCTCAGACAGTAAAGCAAGGGGATTGTGCTAAACACAAGAGAGGGAAAAAAACCAAAGCCACTCGGAGGCTTCTGACTTAAGGTTGGATTGTTTAATATCTCTATCAATTTGTTGTGCCCTCTGTGAAGACGGGAAGTGAGGACACCAATAACATCTACACAGTATTGGGTTAGAGATCCAGCCTCTGTTGCCAACTCAAACCTTGGTCTCACTTTTTCAAATATCTTTGCAACTGTTAATCTCTGATGTTGAACAAGACTGTAGAAAACACATCCGTCTGTGAAATGGAAGTGTAGAATCAAATGGCTTTTTATTTTTCAGGTTTTTGGTGGGTTTTTTTTTTTGTTGATGTTGTTATTAAAATAGAAAATAAGGTACTTAATGCATTCCTCTCGTCCTACTTGAGTTTTGTGCCTAGATGGCTACAGCTTGGGTTTATTAACAACTTTGAAAGGGAGATGAGTAGATCAGCAAGGAAATGAGACATCACATTGATCTCCCATAACTATCAAGACTGTCCACAAATGGTGCTGGCTGATACCTTTGGATTTGATGAACTTCAGGCAGAAGCAGCCTGGAAGGAAGGAATTTCCCTGCAATATTAGACAAAACAGCCACCTGACAGGACAAACTGCTGGCTGATAGTGCTGTCATTCAGATGAATGTCTGGTTTATTGCCACTTTTTTTAATCTCCATTTGCTTGGGGAGCACTCTTTAGCTTTTTTGGGACAAGGTAATTTCTGTATTTCTGCACTTGAAAAAAAGCCCAGGTGCTTGACTTTGCTCTTTTGACACAATTGGAAATGTGCAAATGGAAAAACCCATGAATTTGTGGGCAGTAACTCTGCACGTAGAGGCTATGTATCAGACTCTGGCTGCCCTGTGTTCTGTGAAGCCTCTCTGAGCAGTGGGCTACCTGTGAAGAAGTGGGTTGTACTGAAGCAGTTGGAGGTCATGGTGATGGGGTCAGAGCAAGGAAATGACCGCAGTGTGGGGGATGTGTGAAAGAGGGAACTAGAAATACACCTCTAAAGACCAGGGAGGAAATGGTAACGTGTAAGTCTTCTGCTGCAGTAAAAGAGAATTATTTTGTACTTATATTTTGGGTTACTAAGGTGCCCTTTGTATGTATAGATAGTCAGATCAGAAAATGCATTGCTGAGTGTAGTGAGAGTCCTATGTATTGGATAAGTGGGTCCCAGCTATTCTAAATGAGCCACAGCTGCCAAGTCCTTAGCTGGGCAGCAGCTGTGGCTCGTAAAGGTAACTGGGATAAAAGGGGTGGGCTGAGGGCCCTGGAGGGGCCCCTGTGAAGCCATGAGGAACTGTGCTGCAGAGAAGAACTGCATGGTAGAAAACCATCTAGAAGGTATGGACTTTAAGAATATAATAACAATAGTATGAGACTCTAGAAATATAAAGTACAACAAGATAACAACAGCTGAGGGCAGTGATACTCCCCATTCCATTCTGGCAGCAAAGGCCAGAGTTATCTGGAGCATATTCATGGTCAGCATTGCTTCCACAGCTGATGCAAAGCAAGGGGCAAGCTGGACTAATTAGTCAGCAGGGACTTCCTTGTATGAAAAAGGCCCTCAAAAGGATCAGGAGTGACCATACCTTAATGACAGCAGACTGTCTAGCTAGCAGTGGTTGTATTTCAGTGGAAGGACTAAAGGGACACAGGCCTGTCATCTTCCTTGGCTGTGTGTTTGGGCTGGCCTTTCCTTGACTGCAGTGACCCCAGCCCTGGGGACCTGTGAGCCAGCATGTCCCACACTGTCCTTGTGCAGCTGCTGCTGGGACACCAGCTCAGCAGAACACCAAGAGACCTCTGGGGAGGGTGCTCTCCCTGGGGGCTGGATTATGGATTTCACTCATTCTGGTTGTGCTCCAAGCCACACTCAGCACCCTGGCTCACCATCAATCTTCCTTTTTCTTACCAGGGCCTGGGGAAGCTCTTACTCTTATTCTTTATCCTTATTTGTTTCAGATCAGCTTGCTTCATTTTACCTTGGGGCCTTTGACAGGTGCCTTGTGTGATGCAGAGATGATCACTCACTCATCTGTGATCTCCTGAGGTGTTGGTGACAATGTTTGAACTTCCCTGCTACAGTAATGAAACTCCAGGAGATGCATTTGAGCAAGGAGATCTCCCATGCCAGAACATTTGTCTGGATGTTGTGTAATGACAGAAAGAAATAAATTGAGGCAGGGGAATAAGGGAAGGAGTTTACTCCACACTTACTTATTAAATGGTGAGCTACTGCAGGTAGAAAAGAGTCTCTGTGATATTTTTGCATCAAACAAATGTTGACTATTTTAAAGAGCACTATCTGGCAAGAGATCCTACCCACACATTTTTGGGCAATTGAGTGGGAGGATGTGGTTTGCACTGCATCGTGATGGTGCTGAATGCAGGGTTGTTGTTTGTACACCTCTCCAAACAACCTGAAAATGTCAATTCTCTGCTATTTAAAACTAGCTTGCCTTGAGGTTGTCTGAATATCTGTAATTACCACCAATATTAGTAATATATTCCACAGCAGAAGGGAATGAGATGGGATCATACTGCCACTGTGTATTCCCTTGGAAATGCAGCATGTGTAACTGTAACTGGCCTCATGGTTGTGATGAAAGATTTGGATCGATTTTTTTTTTTAATCCTTGGTTTGATTTTATTTTCCTCTCCCCCTTAGAATCCAACAAAACTTGGAAAGCAATTTCCAGGTCTGGCAAAGTTGTTTGTGTGGCTTTCTTTGTTTGTTTTGTTTTGTTTATTTCTTTGTTTTGTGTCTGTATGACAGTGAAGAAAGGATATAGGGCAGAAAAAAAAGATATGTTGACAGAAGCACAGGAGTCAAAAAATCTGTCATAATTTTTCTTTCTTAGCTTTGCAAAGCAGCTCAAGTATTTCTGTGGCTTTTGTGCTGCCTATATTTAAAAAAAGAAGAAAAAGCAAATTCAAACTGCATGTGAATTGCATAAACAATTCTAGATTTACTTTTCGAGCAACAGGAATAGAATTGGACAGCTGACAAGAACCAGCTGAAGCACTTGGGTATAAATCAATGGCTAGGCAATGCATGAGAGAGAATTTCTTAACATGAAAAATGCCGGGGGAATTGGAAAGAGCCCTTTCTAGGATAGTTCCTCAGGTGTTCTCTTGCTCAGAAAAAATCTGCCATCATGTTTGGTGATTTCTAACTCTGAAAAGGATTGTTTGTGGCACTTCAGCTCTGTGTTCATGTACAAAGATTTGTGTGGTCTGTATGTGTTTCTTTGTGTACATGTTCTAGTCTCAGCTGAGACTTTAAAGCTCTTCTCCTCAGTACCCAGAGTAGACTACTGCCCAGTATTCCACCAAATTCAGACATGCTGTTGGTAGAATTTCACAGAACATGTATGAAGACATTAAGACTTCAGGTATTCATACTCCAGCATGGTTTTCATTTCCTAGAATGAAATTCCAGTCATTGACAATTTCATGATTCCAGAACATAACTCCCCACTGCCACGTGCTTTGCTTTGTCCTTGTGCAGTATGAGAGGGGCTACAGATTCTGGAAATGAGGAAGTTTTGGTCACTTTGCACAGTACTGTGCAATATCAAAAAGTGGTCAAGAGCAACTGTGAACAAAACCTCTAGTCCAGTAACACAAACAAATCAAATGGAGAGCTAAGTGGCTATTCCTGTAGTACTTGCTATTGCTCATGAGTACTTAGAATTAAATCCTGAAATAAACCAAATAACACATCAGAAAGAACCAGTGTATGTAGAAACTGCCTTAGAAGCTTCTACCTGTCACTGAAGCCTTTATTACTGTTTTATCAGTTCCCCTGACCTCTAGTGATTTGTATTTTTTCTCCCCTATGTACATTTTTTGACTGCATAGGTGTTTCTGCACACCATTTCAAATGACAGTATTTTCTGAACTTTGCTTGGGAGGTCGTGCACACACTGCTGAACTCCCCAGACTTGCCAACTTTAATTGGAATGCTCTGGAGTCCCATTCAGCTCACAAAATGTTACTTACTCACTACCTCAGTCTTGAAGCAGCCATGAGAGGGAGCAAAGGTCATGTTCTCTTTCTGGGAAACCTCCATTGCCTCTGGCACCTGGTTGTCCCAGGAGCCTCGTGCTACAGGAGTTTTAACCTAGAGGAAAGCTCTATTGCAGCTCCCTTGTTCACCAACCCAGCCTTCAGCCTGCTCTGTGCTCAGTGGCTCGTCCCAGGTTATTTTCCCAATGATGATTCCTTAGGCAAATCAACCTTTCACTGAAATTTTTCTTCCTTTTGTGTGTGTGGTGCACCAAGTCTGTAAATGTGCATCAGGCACAGCAGCACTGGCCGGTTGAGGGAGGTGATTGTTCCCCTCTGCTCCGCACTGGTGCGGCCTTACCTCGGGCCCTGAGGGCATTTTTGTGTGCCATGATATCAAAAAGGCATGAAGCCATTGGAGAATGTCCAAAGGAGAGCCATGAGGATGGTGAAGGGACTGGAGGGGAAGCCTTATGAGGAATGGTTGGGATCTCTTGGTCTGTTCAGCCTGGAGGAGGCTGAGGGGAGACCTTGTTGCCGTCTTCAACACCCTCATGAGGGGAAGCAGAGTGGCTCACGCAGCTCTCCCCTCTCTGGCGTCCAGCCCTGAGGGAACAGCATGGAGCTGTGTGAGGAGGAGAAAATGGCCTGGATATCAGGGAAAGGTTCCTCATCCAGATGATGGCTGTGCACTGGAACAGGCTCTACAGGGAACTGGTCTCAGATCCAAGCCTGCCAGAGTTCAAGAAGTGCTTGGGTAAAGCTGTTGGGCACATGATGGGATTGTTGGAGTGTGTGAGGCCAGGGACGCAATGGTTGGACTCGATGATCCTCGTGGTTCCTTTGCAACTCAGGGTATTGTATGATTCTCTGATAAACCTACTGAACAGGGGTGCAGGTAGACATGGGGGTTCTGAAATTCTTGCTGGTAAAGGAGAAACCCCATGCTGATGGTTTCCCCACTTTTATCGGCACGTTTGTTCCACGGGCAGGGCTGCCTGTGACCGGGCGGCCGGGGTGCCACGCTGGGCACTCGGGAGCGGGGCTGGGCTGCCAGCCGAGCCCAGCCTGGCCGGGAGGGTGTGTTGGACGGCAGCCGGGGCTGTGACCCGCGGGCCCGGACCGGGAGTCGGGGCTGTGACCCGGGGGCAGAGACCGGGAGCTCTGCCGGGGCCGCTGCCGGGCTCAGGTGCCGCTAGAGGGACCCGCCCGCCCGGGAAAAGGCTCCGCGGCCCGGCGCATCCCCGGCCCTGCAGCGAGCCTCCAGCCGCTCCGGGGCCTGGCACGGCGAGAACAGCCCCAAATCGCCTCCTGTTCCCACCCCTGGCTGGGAACTCCTGGTTTCTTGCCCGCGGAGGAGAGCTGGGGTTACCGTCTCATTAAGTGTCCGTGGGCTGAGGCAAATCTGCTCTGTCCCGTGAGAACCCAGCCCTCAGTGGGAACCTCTCCTTCCTCCTTCTTCCGTCTGTGCTGTTTCCCTGCCTGCACCTGAGCCAATAACCCCCCGTTCCTCTTTGGGTTTTTTTTTTTGGTTTTTTTTTTTTTTTTTTTTTTTTTTTTCAGCTGAGGATGAGAGAAGGCAAAGCAGGTTCACAGCCTGCTCGTTCCCCTGAAGGGTCTTTAAACGAGAGCTCTTTACCCCAGCTACACAAAATAAGTCAAACCTGCTACTGGAATAACTTTTCCCCTTCCCTCCCAGTGTGCAGTGTGTTGTAGGTGAGAAGAGAGTGTGGAGTGGGGTGAATAGAAAAGGTGGTTCAGAGGAGAGTCACTTGATTTATTTTCTCTTAAATCCAGGCTGCTTCCTTCTATTTCTATTTTATGCCCTATTTGCAGGTTTAGAGCTTGGAGGGTGTTTCAGTTGCTTTTTGTTATTCTTCTCCAATCAAGTGAAAGAGAGGTGTGCAGGAGTAAATTGTTATGGAGTGCTTTAACACCATGTTCAGTGAACTGGAGACACAGGCGAGGGCCGGGCTGGGGAGGATTGGCATACACTGGGGTATTTAAGTAAGCAGAATAGGAAACGTGGTAGTGGTTTGACAGTGTAAGTTGTACTTCTGAAATATAAAGCAAGCTGAGCATCTATCCTTGCCACATCTAAAGCAAAGGACAAAGTCTCCATTCAGCTCTCCAGGTGCTTGAGGTGGCTTTTGAGAAGGCGGGAGGGTATTGGAATATAGATAAGATTTTAAGATATTCTTTCTTACTGCTAATTTTTTTTTCTCTCCTGTTTGTACCTCTCAAGATCTCAGTACTTTCTCAGCCTCACTGGCTGAGCACGGCTGGTGCTGACCAGAGTTGTCACAGCAGTTTTGGAGCAGGATCACGTGTGCTGGGCTGTGCAGTGCTGCACTGACCCTGCGTGGGATGGAGGTGGCAAAACCACCTCCTCTCCCTCTCTCAGCTCCGGGAGGTGCCAGGCAGCTCCCAAGTGAACTGGCACTTCTGTTCGCTGGATCTGAGCTGTGATGAGTTCAAGCAAGTTTGCTTCAAGGCTGCCAAGCCCTATAAGGAGAAAACTGCTCAGTCTTTCTCTCTCCCTGTTCTCCTCCTCCTTCTCCTTTCCTGATTTGCCTTGCTCCACAGGTCTCATTTTCATCCCTCTGACAGCAGCATGTGATTCCTTGTGAAGTTAAGAAAGGTCTTCCTGCTCTCCCTTCACCTCCTTTCACCTCCCCTCCACCCCAGAACCTCAGGATGAGGTGCTGGCTGCCTCCTTTCCTTAGCTTTTAGTTTTCTGACTATAAAAATTATATAAAGACCTACCTGAGATAATTAATTAGTATTCCTTCTATACTTTGAAAACCAGATGAAAGAATATTTGTCAAAATGCGGGAGACCATCTATACATGAGGTTTGAAACAGTCCAATAGTAACATATATTTATGTGTATGAAAGATAAAGTCCTACTTAGTTGTTATGGGTATAATTTGCTTGTAAAACTGTTTTGGGTTCAAAATGGCCACAGTTTACTGGCTGTTTAAGTAGATTTGGAAGACAAATCCCCAACCTGAAAATATGTAGCTTGAATTTTTCTTATATTAAATTCCGGTATTTTTGCATATATCTAAGCTGATGGATCACCTCAAGCTTCAGAGGTGAACTTTTTGATGACAGAAGATGCAGGCCCTGCATTGACCAGAGCTGTTGAGGTAATTCAGCACTGTTTTGCTCTCCTTGAAGGGATCTCTTTTTGTGTCTGGCTGGGAGCAGTGCTGCTCTGTGTTGAGCCCACCTGGCCATGAGTCAGTTCAGCCTGCCTCCAGAGTAGTAGATGAATGTGAAAGATTTTTTTTTTTTTTCTTGTGGATGCAGGCACAGCTTTGCTGCTATTGGTTAGTGGTGTGTGTTTGTGGGGCAACTATCTTCCAGTGACTGCCAGACTAGAAACATCTGGAGTGCAAACTGGCTGGTTCCTCATTTTGTGGCTGTGGACTGCTTCATGCAGCTTTGTGCTGTGAAAGATAGGAAACCAGGCTTAGCCAAGAGCGAGCTGCTTAGCAGACGCTTGCTGTCATACAAATTAACCACAGCTTTTGCATCTTGGAGTGCTGCCAGAGCACAGAACCAGCTATTGCATTAAATGTCTACCACCAGTCATGATCTAAACTGAAAGTGAGAAGATTAATCCCTCTTCTAGCATTACCTTAGCAGTTAGCGCTTTTTGTGGTGTTAAACATGTTTTTCATCTTTAAACCCAAACCATAAAATACAGCTCTGGATTTCAGATAAATGGGTGTGCAGGAAGAAGGGAAAAGTCTTAATTTACTGAGGGGAAAACATCATCCATGTGCAGGAGGTATCTTGCTTTAAAGTGGAAAGAGAGGCTAATTTTTATTAGTGCTGCCCATCTGGTGCATAGCAATGAATACCTTCAGAACTTCAGAATATTTAAAATAATATTAGACCTATATTATATATAATATATTATACACAAGAGTAGATACAATTGGTTTGAGCTATTAATGGGTTATAAGAGCAATAGCATTGGATAAGCAGCATCTTTGACTTTACACAGCCTCAACCAGGATTTGAAGTTCTTAACTGTACTGATGTACTTTGACTAATGAAAATGAAACACAGTACTTTTTCCTTGCCTGAAAATACTCCCTTCTGAAATTTTCCTGAGTTGCAGAGTTCTTGCTTAAGAAGTAGCTTACTTGAATGTGAAGTAAACAACTGAAATTTACGAAACTCATACTTTGGTAAGTTAGGATAGAAAGTGAGGATATAAAGTTGCTTTGAGTTGCTGGTGTTCATTATGTGTGGGAGATTTGACACCAGAAAGTCTGTTTTGAATTTGGCTGGTAACCTTGGCTGTTCACAGCCCTTGCTGCTGACTTCTGTTTGTTCTGTTCTCTGTAATCTTTCCTCTTAGCCAAGATCAGTATCATCAAAGATTTAATTTTTTGGAGTTACTTTATGATGGCTAGAAATATGAAATCACAAAACCATTGATGTTTCTTTTAGAGTTTAGCTTTCCTGGTTGAGCAGTGAAGTAAGAAATTTGATCATGATTCTCCAGTAGACAATGAAAAATCTGAAAAAAAAATTGGTTTAATTAATTTCAGGATTTCACAGGGAAGGAGATATCAATGTCTTGCTGGTAATTTTTAGCAGTTCTGCTATTCGTAGTACTGTCCCTGTAGTAGGAATGACATGTGTTAGGATTCTTCCTAATCTTTACAGGGCTGCTACAAGGGTTTCCTCTCATTCTTGCAGGATTTACTCTTTGGTGTGCAGAGTTACAAAGAGCCCTTCTTTTGTTCTTTTTGTTCTTTTTTGTTTTTGTTTTCAGCACCAGCTCCAGCAGTGCTTTTCTGTTTCTCTTCTGCGAGGGGAATGTGACGTGCAGAGGTCGAGTAGTAATGTGTACTTGCCTAGAAATAACGTGCTGAGTTTGTAACTGCTGGAGAAAATAATTTGGCACGGAGCTGTTTCCGTGCACCTCCCCAGCACCGAGAACAATCAGGCGCCAGCTGAAGGCAGCGGCTGCCAAAAGCGCATTTGGATGAGGTGGGTGTTCCTGGGTGGCACAGTCATGTGTTAACAAGTGTGACTGCATCACTAAAACAAATGTATTTTTGAGTGCCCAAGCTCTCCGTAGGGGTGTGCCATCCTCAGGAGGAAAGGACACCAGTAAAGCATCTGGCAGGGAGGAAAGGCAAAGAAATGAGCGCAGCACAACGAGGTCTATCTGACTGCTTGTTGTTTGTAAAAACCATCCACCTGAGCTGGATGTTGTGTTCACTGCTGCTTCAGGAACAATTCTCTGTGGGAGTGGGTCAGGTGCTCCAAATCCAGTTCTCTGGGTGTTGGAAGAAATCTAAACTGATGGGTGGGCAGCAAACAGCAATGGGGAGGGCAGCTGCAGCAGTGACAGGGACCCAGGGTGCTCTGTGCAAACTCAGGAGGACATCTAAACCCTTTCCCTGAAATACACACACAGAGTCTTCTGGCGGAGGTGGGAAACCAGACACTTTTTTTTTCTCTTTGCTGAGACTGAACTCTCACAGGGCACAGAGCTACTTGCAAAAAAAAATTGTAGCTCCAGTGCTTAATATTGTGCTCCTTGAACCTGGTGCTAAGGTCCAGTGGAAGCCTGTGTGCTTCACGGGGAGGGAAAGCAGCATCCTGCAGACATCTTAATGTCTATCCATTTTGAAAGGGATTCTTGTATTCTTGTATTTTTTCTGGATGCATCACATGCATGGGTAAATGCTAAGGATGAAATGATACTGTGTGGTGCTGTGTGGGGAAGTGTTTGGCACAGTGGGTTCTGTGAGGGAACGAGTGATGAGTCGCAGTCAGACACCAAGAAATGATGGTCCACAAGCCGCAAGTGCTTTTAATGGAATGACTTCCCACTTGTTTGATCAGATTTCTTGTAGTTGCCTCTCCCACCGCTGTGGTGAAGGGTGAGCAGATACAGCTCAGTGAGAACAGTACAGAAGAAACCACCCTGCATCTTGAGAAATGTTTAGCAGCTTAATTAGTTTCAGAGTATAATACTGTTAACAGTGCATAAATGACAGATATTTTCTGTTTATCTACATATGGTTCCTTCTTTCAGCTTCACCCATTATTATTTAAATTAGTATTTTAAGTATCTTTTCTCCTGAAAAGCAGCCCCTATTTTTCCTTCCAATTTGATTTCACAAGATATTGTCAAACATCTTCCTAGTAAGAGGATAAACAATATAGTCTGTACTCCAGCAGCCATAAAGGGAGAGGCAGGGGGAGAGGAATGGATTCCCCCAAGACACCCAGGGTTGTGACTCAGGAAATGTGGGAAACAGAGGTCTTCAAGAGGGAACAATTTTGTAGGGTTTTCTGTGCTGCCTCCTGCTAATCTGCTAATCCTTTTGGAAAGCTAAAATTCATGGCTCTTTCTGGAGACAGCAGAGCACAGCTGATGCTGAGAGCAATTTTTTCTCTCAGCATAATGCAGCCAGTGCTGAGGTCATGGGGGCTGCAGAGGCTGTGCTCTGACTGCAATGGTAATAAAGCATGCTGGCTTGCACTGAGCGTGAGCCAATTCCCCTCTGTCGCATCCCAGTATCTTCAAAATTTAGCTGTGCCACTGCTGTGCTAGGGCTCCATGGCATGACAAGGGAGCTTTCCATTAGATCCCTGGCTGTGTTAAAATCAACAGCAAATGCACTGTTTCTGCTAATTCTGAACAGCAGTTCATTTGGATCTCGATGGGAAAGCAGAATACAGTAAGTTGTAAGTGACAGAATCAAATTAGTTCATATCTCAAGTTTCAAACCTCGTCATCTTGCAGGAAACCCTTTTGACAGCTGTTGTGTCAGCTGGTAGCCAGCAGGGAAAATACTAAAATTATTACAAACTGCAGAGTTTGTAATACAGAGGAAGGAGAGGGGGAGAGACAAATGACAGTGACTTTTTTCTCTAATACAAACCACTGAAAGTCTCTTGGAAGAACAATTGCAAGGGCCAGTGACACCTTTCCCCAACTAAAGGTGACCATGGTGCTGTCATTTCTCAGTTTCTTTGTGGTGTCCCTAGGCTGGTGGCCCAGGTGCCAAACTGGAGAACCTTTGCAGGAGATTGCTGCTGCTGACAGTCTGGTTTGTGATCCCTGTAAGGAGTTTCAAGTCTCTGTTCCCGTGAGGCAGCACTGAATGTCTGACAAAGAATATGAATCTGGGCTCTTAGTGACACAGCCTGAATCTGTTTGTCCTGAAAAGTGCAAAACCTGGGCTTTGGTGTGGCTCTAACAGCTTCATAGCTTGGCATCTAGAGCATGTTGGTCAGGATTGGCCAAGCTGCCATCTTTCAGGCCTTGGAAGGGATTTGTTCATAGAGGTCATATTTGACTAAGTAACTTTGGGTGGGCTGGAGTTCCTGTAATGCCTTGTTAACTGCTGGGAATGGGGATATGGATGGATGCTCTGGAGGAAGGAGGGGTTTAGAGGTGAGCTTCTAGTGAGTGTTCCACAGGATTCCCTGCCCAGATGTGCAGTGCATACTGAGGTCACTCCCTCTTCCCCTGCTGCAGAAGGTGCTGCACAGCCTTTTCCAGAGACCCATGCTGCCAGCACTGTGGTGCTTTCTCACTTGCTTGGGAAGGCAGCACAGCCCTGGTGCTTGGGGCAGTTGAGAAGAGGCTCAGGGGCATCAGGTTTCTGAGGATGGAGGGCTGAACATGCTGAGCTGGAGCTGTCAGCCCCAGTCCTTCAAACCTTACCGAGCCACCCTCTGTCAGCAGTGCTCAGCCCTGGCATGAGCTGTGGCTGGGTTGGTGCTGCAGGTCACAGGCTCTGTGCCTGGCCAGGTGTGAGGACATGGAGAAAGGAGTGTCTCCTTGTCTCCTGCTTCTCTCCCTTCTAATATCTCCACAAGGAGAACCAGCTGCTCCTTATGAACCTTCCCCTTCCCTCACAAGCAGTGTCTCAGAGCACCAGGCACTCCATGTACCCAGCTCACTGGAGGTGCCCCAGATGTTTGGCTGTTTCCCTTGGGGTTATGCTCACATCAGCTCTGGGTGTGCAATAGCAGAGGGCTCCCAACACTGGCTTGCTATGAAACTGGTAAGCCATGAGAGCCCCTTGCCTGCTGCTGGGATGCTGTGTAACACAGGGAAGTCCACCTATGGCACAAGGCAGGACTGCAGCTCACTGACTTAGGATGATGGTAGGTATATTTAAAACTACTGCCCTTGGCTGAGAATGGCTTGGCTCTATGCTGCAGGCCTGTGCCAGACTGTTAAAATCATGTTGTCATTCCATGGTGTATTTTCTATCTTATATCAGTAGGGTTTAAAATGTGTGTGTTGTTTTACTTAACATTTCATTGATGACTGAGGGTTACTTTTAAAAAAGTTTTGTTTCTTCGTCTACTTCAAGTGCATATTTCCTTCATATTTAAGGTAATACCTTATGCTTCAAGCTAGGCAGCTGTGCAAATCCCAGCTAGATCAGAGCTACCTCTTTTTCTAGAGCAAAACCAATCCCAGATGATCCATCTCTTTAAAACTTGGGCAATTAATGCTCCCAATATTACCTATACAAAACAAGTAATTATAATGCAAATACAGAGTCCTGGTGCTTTGCCTTAAATACAACAAATGCCATCTCAGTTATATAAATTTATACAGGTTAAAAAACAGTGAATGTGTTCTCCTTATATGAACAAAAGCTCTTAAAGGTATTGCCCGCACCGTACGAGCTTCTGGAAGGCTTTCTTGAAATCTTCATTAAAGATTGTGTAGATTAAAGGGTTAATAAGGGAGTTTATATATCCCAGCCATGCCAGGAAATTAGACATGTCCTCTGAGATGTGACATGTGTCACAGGTATTAACAACTACTTCTTTTACGAAAAATGGGAGCCAGCAGATCACAAATGCCCCCAGGATCAAACCCAGCGTCGTCGCTGCCTTTCGCTCTCTCGTGCTGGAGATTCTCTGTTTTTTCCAGGACTTCTCGTGCTTGGATTCAGACCTGGGACTTCGTAGGGTGATGTTGATTTTATCAGAGCTCACCAGGGGATCTGAGGTCTTCTCTGTTGTGCTGGGCATTGAAGCTGATTTGGTGCTTCTTTCACCTGCGTCCAAAAGGACTTGTCCGTTCACGCCCTCCTCCCTCACAATCCGGCTGACGCTTCTCCTGTGAAATGTCTTTGCTGCTTTGTAGATCTTGTAGTACAGGATCAGGATCAAGGCCAGTGGGATGTAGAAGGCGCCAAACGTTGAGTAAATGGTGAAAACGATGTGGTCGTGTTTGATGATGCATTCGTCCTCCCTGCTGGTTGTCTGGTGCCTCCAAAACAAAGGTGGCATGGAGATAAAAATGGATATGATCCATACAACTGCTATCATGATGCCAGCGTGCTTAGGTGTCCTTTTCCGGGCGTATTCCACGGCATCCGTGATCGCTCGGTACCGGTCCAAAGCAATGGCAGAGAGGTGCAGGATGGAACAAGTGCAGCACGTGATATCCACGCTCAGCCAAATGTCACACACCACCTGGCCCATGATCCAGGTCTCCTTCACGATGTAGACAATGCTGAAGGGCATCACCAGCACTGCCACAAGGAAGTCAGTCACTGCAAGAGAGCAGATGAGATAGTTGGCGGGGTGGTGGAGCTTTCTTGTCACAATTATTGCAGTCATCACGAGAGAATTGATGGCTGTTGTCATTAGAGCCAGCACAGACAGGGTAATGGAAATGAGAATCTTGGATGTCACCCATTTGAAAGGTTCTTCTGATGTACTGTTTGGTTCAGTTGAGTTTATTAAATCCATGTTCCCTTTTAAAGATGGTCTTTACCCGTAGCAGTTACCTGTTGGAAAAGTAAAAACATTAATGTGGTGCACCCTTGATTATTGTCATCTTAAAAGACTGTGGGCCCTAAGCTTACAAGAAATTCAGACTTATCGTTACAAATTATTCTGACTCCAAACTCCAGCTTGGTTCCTTGAGTGGCTAAAAATACTTACTCCCATTCCAGCTAGAAGCACTTATTCTGAATGCTTTGTAGAGGAGTCCTGAAACTGGTTTAATGTGAACAACCTCATCCTAAAGTAAGCACTAATACTTCTTTTAGGCTCATGCTGTCTGCTCCACTAAGCAATGTAATGACTGTTGAAAACATTAATGCAGCAGGCATAATGCTTATTTTCCCCATATAAACTCATTTTCCCCATCAATAAGTGACTCATTCCTCATGTATCAGCTAACCATGGGTTTTCTTAACTGGGACATAGCTTTGAAAAGAAAATAGAAATGTGAAACATTGCCATATGCCCTGGGGTGACACCATACAAACAGGAGAAGAAAAAAATGGTATGATCAAAGGGTCTTACATCTTCCTCTTATGCATCTCTAAAATGAAATATCTTAATAGATTTTAAAGCTTCGAACGGTTCACTTATTGGCTAAGTGAAATATTAGATGTCCTGAGAACATCTTTACTTTTCCTCAAGTTTTGCTGTTCTGTGGTTTCTGCCAAAGAAAACTGAAGAAAACTTGGGTGCTACTTGTTCTGTTAATGACTCTTTTTATGGAAATAGCCTAACTCCTCCTATGGCTTTGCAGGAAGGAAAATGGAGGGAAATACTGATGAAATAAGTTCTGGTTGTGTTCTGGGGATGTGTTCTTATCAAGAAGAGTTTCTGAGTACCCTGCAGAGTGCAGCTGAATTGGAGTTTCCAGCTTTTACTGTGAGTGACAAGCTCTGCTCTAAAGCTCAGGTTTCCTTCTCTAGTGAGTGTTGACCTGCAATTTCTTGTGTAAGATCTACTTGATGAACACCTAAGTGGGGTTATCTTTCACAGGTTTTTGAATGTAGTGAGTGAGTTGCACTTGTGTTACATTGGATGTCACAAGTAGGGAAATATGTGAAATTAGTGAACATTTTTTCTTTCAGAAATTTCGTTTCGTTAACATAACTAAAGCTTTTTGATATTATGCTGGAGTGGCTGAAAAAGATTCTTGTTTCCTGTTTATAACCTTGGACTCAACTCATTTACTTGGTTTGATGTTTTAACTCAGGCAGTTTAATATGCTACTGACTGCTTAGGAATGTTTTTAGCACTGATTGACCAGCATTTAATTGAATGGAAGCACAAGGAAAGGAAATATATTTTATGTGGTGATATTTGCACATGCTTAGCAGGTACTTGTCCTGTACATGAGCTGATCACAACATGTGTGTGCTTTCTGTGTTCCTTTCTCTGAACTTGAAATATACTTTACACATGTAAAAACAGATCTTTCATCATGTCAGTGTCACCTTAAATCCTCCTGAATCCACACTAATTTCTGTTTTGCAGATATTTTTGTCGATAGCTAGCTGCCTTCTGGGGAAAGAACAGACACATATGCTATTATCTGGTGAATGCTCAATCTCTGCTAAATAAATCTTCCTTTTCAAGCTTGTGCAAATACATACAGAAAAAAAGTTTATTGGGAAAAAAACAAAGATATCTGTTGATATTCAGCAATTGATCATACTATGGTTAATCACTCATTACGGTTAATCACCTAATAAATTTCTAACTCTTTGGATATTAGTCCTTAATTGCAAGCAAGGAAAAAGCAATTTAGAGCTAATGAAAGCTGATTAATAATTTTTGAAAGATTCTTCAGTTTGAGACTGAGGAGTAAGGAAGACACTATGGGTAGATTTGTAAGAGTGGTGTGTAGGAATAAGTGGTTTCCTTAGTGCTGCTGTGATTTGGAGGCTCTTTATGAGAAGCGCAGTGGCAGAAATGTGCACATTTCTGTGCAGTGATTGTGCCCCTGTGTGTGGAGGCAGAGCCATGAGGGCTGTGCTGCTTGGGGCTGCCAGTCACAAAATTTGGTGGCTTTCCAGTTGAGTGAGGTGGGGATCCATTTCTAACTGGTGCAGCTTTACTGGGTGGTCATTAACTAAAAAGATTGTTTTGTAAATATGTGGAGTTGAAGCATTGGCAGTATTTAAGGACTGCTGCTTCTTTCTCTTTTGATAATGGCCAGAAGTGACCTAATTCTGGATTTTTTCTTAAGTGGAACTCAGTTCAGTCAGTTGCTGTGTCTGGCTCCTGCCCTCAGCAAGCAACCAACCCACTCTCAGGAGTATGAAGGATGATCCTGCAGACAGTGCACTGCATTAGAATGCAGGAGAGCTGGCCTCTGCCCCTCTGCTTTAGCCTTTCCTTGTCAATTTTTGAGCAAATTCATTGCAGTGCTTCTGCTAATTCACTGTAAAACAAGAGGAATTCCCTGGAACCTTGGTTTGTTTATTTTTATTGCTTTCTCTTAGTAGCATGATTTATCTCTTGTGGAATGGGTTCAGCAGTGACTATTTCGAGCATGCAGTTATTTTCAGAAGAGTTGCTGCAGTCCAGATATTTGTAAGGCTACTTTTGTGGAGTTGGCAGCTCAGTGCCCCTCTTGTAGAGCTTATCACTGATATCTCTCTATCATCTATCTCTGATATCACTCTATCAGCTTATCACTGGTAACTCAAATTCCATGGCATTCTTGCTGCAGATAGAAATGTTGTTTTTTATTATTACCTTTTCAACACTCAGCTGTTGTTCCAAAACTCTGGAAAGACTTGAAATTTTGATTGCATTACATTGTCCTGAATTGAAGACCGGTGAAAATGGTGTCTCATACTTTAATCATTATTTATTTATTATTATTTATGATTGTTGAACTAGAGCTCTGTAAACAAAGGAAGCTGCTGTTCACCCAAGATAGCATGCCTCTTATCTTGGACACAGGAATATTATTTTTTTGGAGGAATTAGCCACTTCTACAAATCTTTTTTCCTTCCCTTCCAGATCTGGCATATTAAGGTGACCTGAATGTAAATACTTCCTTGTCTGTAAACACAGACATTTATCATCTTACTGATTGTGTTTAGAAGGCCTGGATGGAAATGTCTGTGCAGCCTTATCACACAAGTGAGCATTGAGTTTGTCTGGTGGCCACCCAAGAAAAATGGATGTTGCAGGTGTTTCAGCTTTTCTTGAACATCTGTGTGTGTTATTAAGCCCATAATCCACCATTTGTGACTAAGATTTACAAAATAACAATGTAATTGGTCTTGTTCAACAGCCCTAGTCTGCCCTTCCAGGTTTGGAAAACAGTACTGCTCTGCCTTTGAAAACATGAAAACCAGTAAAAATGCCTAATGCTGGAGAAACCTGACTGGGAATAGCTTTGGGAAAGGCATCATCAGTCTGCTGTTGGGGTTCTGAATGTAGACTCAAGTGCTAGAAATGTGCAGCTCTTGATTTTTGGGCCTGTTTTTTTTCTTTTTTTCTCTTTTTAAAATATTGCTTTAAGCACTGGTGGGGAGAAAACTTGCTGATTAGGGTTTAAGTACTGCTTTCAAATACAGGTTTTCTGAGGGTACTGGGAGGGGTGGGCGAAGGTGTTTACTTTTTTTTCTGTGTTGGTTCATGAGCAAAATGTGTCTTAATTAAAAACAGTAAGAGTAATCAGACAGCAAAATAAGCCAGGGATTGAATTTAGGGTATTGAAACTGTTATAGGCAGCAATAGCAGCCTTTGTGCTGTAAGTAAACCCAAAGTTGTGTCAGGGCAGAGAAAGCTCCTGCATTTCCACCTTCCACCAGGCTTCAGCTGGCTTTGAAAGGGAACACTGCACTTGCCAGCAGGTTGGCCACTCTGACCTGCAAGCCAATTGGATCCAAAATTGTTTGTGGGGCTTTATAAACTTGTACAAATCCTTCCTAATGTGACTCTGTGTCTTTAGATACTGACCAAGGATGTACTAATGACAATTAGCTTCATCTATCATATTAAGTGTGAGTAGAGGGAATTATGGCTGCTTTGGATTAAAAAAAATCCCATTTAAGAAAGAAGAGCTTGTACTTGGATCTGATAGGGGATGTGTACTTTGAGCTTGAACTCCCATGTCCCAACAGAGGAGAGGAAGGGTAGAGGGACACTTTCACCTGATTCTTGGTGCCCTTAAATTCTTTCCTGCCAATAACTCTTCCTAAGGCTCCTACAGCCACAGTGCATCCCTGGGCCAAGGTTTGTAAGGAAGTTCTTTGCCAGCTGAAGGCTGCTGCAGCAAGCCTGCCTCTCCTGGAATGCAAAGTAGATGTCTGTCAGCAGATTGAAGTGCAAAGCAGAAATTACAAGGTTGCCAACTCTCCTTACCCAGCCTGCATTTCCTCATGCTTAAAACCTTATTTTTTTTTCTTTTTTTTTTTCCATATCTGCCATTTAACTCAGAGGTAGAGTTATTTCCAGTTCTTAATCTGTCAGCAAATATTTGTATATGCATGCTAAAGTAATGCTTAAGATTGCCTGTTTGGGTGATGCTATCCAGTCCATGGGACTGAGCACAGTTTGGACCTGAAATGTATTGGCAGCTGGAGGAATATCTTAAAAACTGTTTAGTTTTTGCTGTATGAGGCTCCACAAACTGGAGTTATTTATAATTTCCACTTGTAAAAGGTCACAACAGACCTAGCAACACAGACAACAAATAACTGCAAAATTACAGGTAAATCAATTGAACTAATATCAACTGAAGATAATGTGGAATTCTGTCTCCCAAGCACGCTTCAGGAGAAGCAGGGGTAAATAAATAGGCTTTGCAGCATGCCCTGAATAC
This sequence comes from Ammospiza nelsoni, assembly GCF_027579445.1. Lineage (NCBI taxonomy): Eukaryota > Metazoa > Chordata > Aves > Passeriformes > Passerellidae > Ammospiza > Ammospiza nelsoni. Next base: position 5,745,231 of record NC_080634.1, read on the forward strand.
CAATATAACAGAGGAAGGAAACAAATCTGAGTCCTGGAGAATAGCTATCTCCATGTCTGAGCACAGGTGCTCTGATTTCTCACAGAATGGCAAAGGAAAGTCCTTTTGTGCGCCTTGAACCTGGTTTTGGTGCTTTTCTTAGCTGTGTAAGCCTTAGAAGTCCTTCTGTTGGCAAAATGATGTGCTGCAGTATGCTTTGTGTCAGGCACAGCAAAGATTATGCTTGCTTTAGATTTTCTGGATGTCTCTTTAAATTTATTCTGCCAGCAGAAATAATCCCAAATGGCTAAAAGACAAAGTCTGATAGACTTAGCTCTGAAAATTACCGCCTCACATGTCTACTTTGTCATGTTATTGCAACAGAGATAGGCAGTGCTTCCACTGAAGCAGCTGAAATGCAAAGTCTGAAGCCTTCCTCGAGCTGCCAGGGAAGGGGAATTTGCCCTCTGCCACTGGGTGCTGACAGGAGAGATGCAAGCACCGACTCCAGCAGGACAGGAATGCAGGCAGTGCTCTCTGGTAAAAGGGAAGCACTGGAGTAGCTCTGTCCTCATCTCCTTGGTGTGATCAACTCACCTTCACGTTTCCCACTGTGATTCCCTTGCCAGGTTCTCTGCTTGTGTGCCTAGGACTGCAGTGTAGTCCCAGACTGCCTGTCAAGCCTGCCTGGAGCGGAGGATCCCTCCCCTGCTTGTTGGCATCTTATCTGTAGCAACCCCTGCATCTGCTTGTGTGGAGGAATGTGATGTTCGGAGGGTAATTATGCATTCCTTGCTGCTGCTAACGTTGAAGTTAGGGTTTGGCTTTCTGGCTCCTTTTGGAAAATTAGTCACTTGCCTGTGTTTGCTCTTTATTTCATGTCCCTCTGCCATCTGTTTTAATCTAGCTGAGGGGTGTGGGGAGGAGGGAAGAAGGAGCAGCAAGAACACAGGATGATGGACTTGCTTATGTAACACATGGCTCCCAAATCCAGCTTCAGTTACTTGGGTGGTCACAGAGTGAACCTGTTATGATTTGATCATTTTTGGCTGGAGAAAGAAGATTTCGTTATTCTATTCATAGTTCTCCAGAAGAGATGACAGTGACTTGTTTCTTTGTTAGGTGAAGGGATTTGGTTTCCTCCCTTATTTGAGGCTGCTCTGAGCCCCTAATCCAGATCTCTCAGGATAAAGGCCTGGCTAGTTGTCTCTTGTGTAGTATATGTTATTGAAGAATCCCATAGGATCCCCTGGACAAGAGTTCCCATGGGAGCTGCTTCCTGCCATCTTTTCTGCTGCTGATGCTCAAAGCTCTTTAAATAAACAAATAAACATGTGTGAGAAATAGTGTTTGAGCACCCCATCCTCCAGTGTGAGCTCCATGCTGAACAGAATGGCACATTCATGATGATAAATACAAAATTTCATGGAACTGTATGGCCACCACCCTGTCCTTAGAGACACATATCCCCTTGGACTTTGGGCTGGGATCTGAACTTGAACCCTTCATAACATAAGTGGGCCACTCACTTCCCATCCCTATTCTTTGGTATTCATCCTTTGTTTAGTTTGGATCTAACATGCCTGAAATGCCCCATTCAACCAAAAAATTTCTGTATTAAGAAAAAGTTTAAAATTTTTACTTTAGTCCTAGTGAAGAAAAAACAATGTTCCTATTTGTTTTTACTTGAATTTTTTTTTCTTTTTTTTTGATTGGTAGTGAATCAAAGAAGTGACTTATCACCCATTTTTTTATCTCACTTGTACAACTAGTTTCTTACTAGGCAGGAGTGGCTTGTTTTCATTGCAATCAATTAAATTTGTACAGGGTGCTGAAAATGCAGAATGGCTTTGCTTATGTTCCAAAAAAACTGCCTTTTCAGGTAAGGGCTTGAACCCTGTAGGAATCACAAGACAACCTCCCTGCTCCAGCACTGAGAGGCAGTTTTAGTTTGCTTGAACAGTCATAAAATGCAGCTTTGTTTCTCCCACTTCCCACTCATCCTTATGCTTTGAGGCCATGTGTTCTTTGACAGCCCTCTGAAAACACTTTGTGTGCAGCTGCAAATCCCAAACCTCCTTCTCTGACAGACCTCCCTCTGAAACTCTTTTACAAGAAGGAGGTTCAGTAACAAAATAAACAATATTTTCAAATGTGTGCCTGGAAAAAGATCTCTATTTCAATCTATAACATAACAAAACATAATTTTCAGACTATACCCTGGTCTAACAGCTGGGGAATAATTTTTCTGCTGTGTGATCACCAGGACAGCTTTGAGGGAGAATTGGTCTCAGAAGAGTTTGCTGGAAGAGGAGTGAAGGCAGCAGGTCCCTGAGCTCCTCATCTGCAGCAGGATTGTGTGACACAAGAACAGCACAAGTCTGTGGCTGATCACTTACAGTTAGGAGAGATGGCAAAATTCACTTAATCTTGGATCTCATCTCTGACTAGTTTTTAGAGACTGATGCTGCTTTAGATAGTATTTGTCTCACTGCACATTTCCAATGTCTTTCTGTGTACTTCTCACTGTGTCATTTGTCTTTGTTCTAGTCCTCATCTGATCATGGAGACTGAAGGTCGTTTCCCCTTGATCTTGTTATCCATATGGCCTGGCATAATCCCATCAGATGCAAACTCTGCATTGGGTTTGCCCTAAACAGCACTTGTCTAACATTTCCTTTACCAGGACTAACTGAGACAATTCAGGCTATTTCCCCTAAATGATGTGCATGTAGCCCTGGCCAAGAAGTACTTCAAGCAAAACAGACAAAACAGTCCTTAAAGCTGATGATTTTGGAATAGGGAAGAATATTAAGAGCATCAATCTTTTATAGGAAGTAGAATTCAAGATTTTTATTTTTGTCCTGTCTCCATGGGAAAGACAGGGAGGAAAGCTGCCAGAAAAGCAGGAAGAATTTGTGGGAAGCTTTCTCAAACTGATGCGTCCATGGCACAGGATTTTGTTGTGGAGGAATGTTTGTTTTTTTTTTTCTTTCACTCAATGCTTTTCTGCTAGAGGATGCCAGGCTTCCTTACCTTGATGACTTGTACACTTAGATTGGTGGCTGTCTTTCTAAAATTCAGATTCTGCGCCTTCAAACTTACATCTGTACTAACCAGGACGTGATTTTTGCTATACTCTGCGTGGGGTGCCACAGTGCTGGTGATACAATACAGAGAATTATTCTTGTACCTGCTTTCTCCTGCCTGGAGCCAGAGCATAAATGCGGGCAGGTAACTGATCAGACTTTCCATGATAACCACAAAGTCCTCATTTGTTTCTTTCATGTGCTTTTCCTGTTGTGTGGAGTTTTTGTTGTTGGTGTTTTGTTTTGTTTTTTTTCCTGCTTGCTTGGTTGGTTGTAATTATATTTTTTTAGGGATTTAAATCCTAGCATTGACACAACTGAATATTTTAGCCAGAAGAATTATGTTCACACAGTGAATTGGCATAAATGCTAATGGCAGAAACCCCATTAGTTCCAGGGCTGTTTAAACCATCTGTGTCTTGAGATCTGGGATGCAGCTATGCTGGCAAACCTTCTCTAGTGCAGATTGGTCTTTAGCTTTCCTCCTTTTCACATTTCCAACTACTCTGCAGCTCTTGAGCATGCCTTTTTCTTTACTTCAGTTTCTTATTGCACTGCAATGGGATTCTTTATAAAGGAACCAAGTTACGCAGAATACGTCCCAGGACAGCCTGCATGAAATCAAGTGTGTGATGGGGAGAGTACACCACATGCAAGAGCTGTGAGGAGCACTTGAGGAAGAGGAATGGCTGGGAAGGAGGGCTGCTGGAGTAACCAGCCCCTGCTTAGTGTTTGATGTGTCTGTATCCCACACTGCTGCTGAACTGCATTGACGTGATACAGGTACAGCAACTTCCTTGCAGAGCTGAGATGCATCAAGCGGCACTTCCACACGGTGCTGTGGAGGTCAGTGTTTGGGATTTCTGAGATTTCTGGCAGCTTTCCTTGGCTCAGTGTGTGTCTGCAGCAGAGGGGATGAGAGGAAGGCAAACTGGAGCAGCTGCCACCAGCCCAGACTGGCAGCTGGTCTGGAAATGCCTTGTGTGTGGTGAGGACTGGGAGCCCAGCAAAGTCTCCCAAGATCCTATTTTGGCAGAGAATGACTGTCTCTGTTGTCAGCTGCCATCAAAGCTTGCTGAAGAATTCCTGGAAACATTCAGCCTTGGGTGTATATTTAGGGTACAACACTGTCCAGCGGGAGTCTCAAACTGTCCAAACACAGAAACAAGGGTTTATCCTCCTTAGGAAGCTCCCTGGATGTGCCAGGTCTCTTGTAGTAGATGTTGTGAATACTAAATCAGCTCTTAAGCTCTCTGATGCTTTGTGAACTCATTTTCATTTCTGATAGGAAAATAACAGACTGTCACACACAACTTTTTCCTTTGCATAATTCAGATGTAGTTGTGACACTTGACACACAGCGCAGATGATTGTGAATGACTCCTTAAAATTTAAACAGATGATTCAGAATTAATTATGAAAACTAACCTTATAGTTGTTCCAGGAATTCAGTACAGGTGATCATTGTCTAAGATCACCCAGCTCCAGCTGACCCCCAAAATTTCTCATTGATAAAGCAGCTAAAGAGTCTTGAATGTTAGACTAAAGAAATACTTAGAAGTTTTTAGTTTTCCTGTTATTGATTTATTATTTTTCCTATGAGAATCAATGTTGGCTTTCTAAGATCTTTTAAAACATAACTTTCTGATTATTAAAGCCTTCAGCACTGTATAGAAGTTTAGGTACAACTTTTTCCTAGGGATTCTTGTAGGCAGCACTTGAGCTCTTCGTTTCCTGAGTAAGAAAAACCTATGCAGTTTCAAAAGAAGATGGTGCAAATCTAACTTTTAGAGTTAGATTGTAATCATAACATGAAGAGGAAATAATTCTAGCAGCTGATTTCTCTTTAAGTTGTATGCTGAGAAAATGAAATTTGTGTTTTTATATGGTAAGAATGTTTCTTTGAAAACCTGGTGCACTCTTGCAATGTATTTCAATATATTTCACAACAACTGTTAAAAAAAACCCTGTTTGACTGCACTTGCACATGATAACATAAAATATTAGTTTGGTTGTGAAAAGAAGCATTAAACAGACTGGGTCTAATTGCCCAAATCCACAGAAAGCACATCAGTGCTCTGAACTGCTGCAGGAGAGCTCAGAAAACCTCTGCTGGATTCTCAGCAATTGCAGGCTTTCTGTGGCCCCTGTCGTTTCTGAGAGAGATCAAGATTGTAAGATGTGCTTTCACATAATAACATGGTAAAAAGCGAGAGTAAAGGACAGAGGCAAATGGTTAAAGTGTTGATCTTGAGAGACTGGAAGAGGCCTGGAAAAATCAAAAGTGAGCCCTTGCTTCAGCATGATCTGGCTTGTTTGTTATGTATGGGAACAGCGTCATGCTTAGTGCTGCTGGAAATGATGAATTCCTTTCCCTGGGTTGCTTACAGCCCAACTGTCACATTGGGAAGCTGGAGGATTTCCCTAGGGACTAGAGCATGAAAAACTATTTTTCTGCTAGGAGATAGGAAAAGACCAAATTATAGCTTCAAAGCTGTCTGCTCAAAAAAAAGCTTTCTCAATTTTATCCTTTGAAGCAACTGGAATTTATGAAAAAAGGCTTTTAGCATTTTAACATCAATGTACTGTTGATAAGCAGTGAGACCTGCAGTGCAGGTTCTGACATTGTGTGCCCTGGTGTAGGTACACATGTGTATATTGCATCATATTTTCCCCCATCATTTCTGTGTTTTCTATTTTAAGAAGTCATCACTGAAAACTACATTTCCTTAGTGTTCAAAATTCTTCAGCTTCAAAGAGCAAAGAAGCACTTCATAATGTTAACTCTCCTGGAAAGGAGCAATGAACAGATTCAGGCAAGTGCCCACTTCTGTAAAATACCTTGGGGTTTTTTAACTCATTCCAAGTTTTCCCATTTTCAGCCACTAAATGCTGACATTACATTCTGTGATTCTTTTTCCTCTTTGTTTCTTTATTCACAATCTTTTGGTTGTGACTAGTTCATATATAGCAATTAATCCCCCTCCTAGTCCCAAGGGTTAGAGGCTTTCTTAAAAAGACACAAGGGGTTATATATGCATAAATCAGGGGGATTCTCTGTCTGATCAGTTGACCTGAGTATCTAAGGCTCAAGCAAGACTGAAGAGAGATAGATCACCTGTTGGAACAGGAAAAATGGCTGTGCTGAAGAAATTACATTTATTTTTATGTGGAAGCTCCATCTCTTTGTACTTGCTTAGCTCTGGGATTTGAGGTTGGAAAGTTCCAACACCATTAGCTGCAGTTCCTGGCTCTGCTCTTACTTGACCTCTACTGCAAGATTATCTTTTCTGGTAATTCAAATGGATTGTTTTAGACCCAGGCAAGCAGTCACAGCATTTTCTACCTGCAAAGAGTTTGAATTTCTTTGTTCTCTCTGTTTCTGATAATGCCTCCTAATGAAAAAAAATAATCATTAGGCACTAATTTACGCCATGCAGCAAACTTTATCTAAAATCTTAGAATTGGTTGTGTGGGAAATAACATTATATTATACACTTAGACTTTTTCTTTGATTACTGCAGTGTGACCTGGTTTGACCATAATATTGACTGTCATTATTTTCTATTCACTAGATAGTAGGCAGCACTGCATGAAAGAAAACTGCAAAGACATAACCATTAATTCATCAACTATTCTAAGTCCAAATACAAATTTTAATTTGGAAAAAAACCCTATAACAAACAGAATAGGTGCTTTCAGAAAATTTGTGATTTGAGGCAATGTTGTTCAAGGTAAAAATGCAGTGCACTGAAGTCCTTGCTTCCCTATTATTTTCAGTTAGTCGTGGAAAAAATGCTTCAGACCTTTAAATACCATGAAGGTTTATCTTACCTCAGTTGGAGATAAGGTATTTTGTGAAAAGTAGGTGCAGAACAACACTGAAGAAAGAAGCAAAACTGCCCTCCCCAAGCCTAAGAAAAAACCCACGAAATAGAAAATAACAAAAACAACAACAACAAACCAACCGGCACAAATAAAATTTGACTATGTCTTATAATCATCAAATATGGCAGAGGATCATTAGATTAACCTTTTGTTATGATGAAAAGCATTGCTGTAAGATGTTTTTCAGCTGTATTTAATGGGATCAGTAGGTTTATGCTCCTTATTACATTGAAACGGATAAAGATTTTAATTTAGATAAATGAGTACCTGACATGGTGTGTTGTTGTGGGTTTTTTATATAACTGCTGCTTTTATGTTTGCTTCTGACTTCTGTGATGATTAACAGATAATTACTTTTCCTGAAGTGAGCAGTGCTGAATTTGGGCGGCAAGAAGGAATTATGTATTTTTTGTGGATGCTACAGCAGGAACAGTGTAGCTGGTATCCTTGTGGGTAATCCTGAATAAAAGCAGCTGCATCTGCCCAACTCGGAGAACTTGGCTGCCCTTTTTGGTTTGCCTCTGCCCAGTTTAGAGAGCTGTGTCAAAATGTGCCTCTTCAGGCCTGTGAAACAGATGAATCAGTTTAAATGCTAGGGGTTGTTACTCAGTTGGGAGAAGTTGATACTGGTGACAAAACTGTTTTGGAAAGGTCCCTGTTGGATGCCAGAGCAGGACAATACAAATCAAGCAACTGTGCTGGTCCCTTCCTGCCTCTCTGAACTGATTTCTCTCTGCTGTACCAGGGCACCTCTTTGCCACCTTGGCATCCACCCTGCATGCCCAGGATCCCATGTGCCCTGCAGTGTCCAGCAGTTGGTGCCACGCAGGGTGGTGGCATCCCTGCTGTTGCTTTGTGACTGCTAGGAAATCATGTTTCAGCATGCACTAGGAGAGCTTGGTGAGTGAATGACTTCAGTGTGTAAAATGGACAATCCAGCACTTGTGCTTCGTAAATGTGTTGAACAGTGTCAGCTCTGCAGGTAGTCCTGTGATGGAAGGATTGAATTAAGGTATAAAATGCAGTTAGGCTAGAAAGTATCCAGCTCAAATAATCTGTTACAACTTCTGGTTGTTCTTCCTTCAGTCTGAGTGCAGGATACTTTAATCACATCTATTTAATTTCATCCAAGGTTGCTCGGATGCCGTGGTGTGGAGTGCCAGCAATGACCCCCACAAAGTTATGCTGCAGAACCACTTGAAAATAACAAAGCTCAGTATCTACAGGTGTCAGCATGATCCAAAGGTTGCACATTGCTCAAGGTAACCTTTTCAAAGACAAGTGATGATGAGAAGTTTGGGTTTCTGAAAGAGTGAATGGCTGAAGCCTCTGGGAGCTGCTATCAGCAGCACTGTGTATGGGGCACAGCAGGTCCTCCTTTCTTCTTCTCTCATCCCCTCCTGTTTGCATAATGAAATGCAGTGAAAAGGGGGTTTGCTTATCAGATGCTTTGAACACAAGGCAATTATTTATCAGTCCTTTTCCCCCAGTAATTCCTTTACACCTGGAAAAAATAAATGCATTCCAGCCTGGGCTCCTTGCCCCATGCTACTGCTGGTGTTATACACATTTTTCTATGTCTGGCTGAACAATTGCCAGATCAAGGCTTAGTGTCTGTAAGCCTTAATAGGTTTTAAGATAACTGTTTGATTGTTACTTAATAATGTATTTTTTCAGCATAATAGGATTAAAAATCTTTTACTCCCATGATAGCTGTTACAGAATACCCAGAAGGAGGATATTGAGCTGTCTTTGAATTACAAGTTGGTGTCATTGCGGCTCTTTTGCTCACATGTAAGAGTAGGTGCTTTTGTAGGGAAGAGGTGCTTTTGACCTTTTTTTCAACTGCTGGGAGTGTGCTTTCTTGAGTTTTTGTGTGGGTGAGAAGTATGCCTGAGAAGGAAGCTGGGCTGCATCAGTGACAGCATTGTGCTAACAGAAGTCTGCAGAATAATTGCTGAGACATCCGTTTAGGAAATGGGTGGCAGGGGGCTCTTCATTTGCTTGACTCTGTGGCATGACAAAGTTATTTTCCAGTCTGGAATGGGAGGAAGTATTTGGATTTTTGACTGCCACTGTATGAGAGATTCATCAGAACAATAATAACAGCAGTTACTTCAGGCTTCTTCATCTGCATGTGTTGGCTGCATTGCAGGTTGCTAATAAAAGTGGTGTTATAGATGGCAGTGGCTTATATTGGGAATAGGTCTTTTTATAATCTCAGTTCACCATGGATGATGTTTACTGCATTTGTGCTGTTAAAAGCAGTTATGTGACATCAGCAAAAGGTGTGTCAGAGCAAAGGCAATTGACTTTGAAAAGTTTTCATAAGCTGTATTATTATTTATCTGTGTGGTCTCAGAGCAGGTAAGTCAAGTAACCGCCTTTAACAATGTCACAAATGCTGCTTGAGACTGCTGGGAGAGCACTACTTGGACCATTTATCTATCAAAACAAGAGACTGATGAGCACAGGAACCTTCTTCTGACAAGAGTAAAAATGTCAGTCTGGGCAGTTCTTGCCATTTCAAGATTTTACTTTTCATTTAAAATTCTACTGCCATTTGATCAGAACATTAAAGTCTTGCTCAAGTTCTGTGTCCTGTTCAATCAGGACATATTTTTATTCCTATATACATGCTACAGATTCTTGAGAATCTAAAAATTCATTTGGTAGGGAATAAAGAGTCCACATGCCTCCTTCTGGATGTGGTTTTGTGTGGTTAGAAATTATATTATATTGCCTATAAAGAAGCTTTTAGTGCTAATGCTGTAGTCATATACAGGAGAGTTTTTGAAAAGACAACAACCATACAGCCTATATTTATTGACTTTAGCCAAAAGACACAGATTCAGCTGCTTGCTTTTCCTGAAGCTCTGTTTATGACCAGAGAAAAACTCATAAAGATCCTCCTATTCTCCATGAAACTGGATAAAAAAACCTCATGCATCAATTTCTTGAGAAGCTCTTTTAACATCTAGGTGACTTCCTGTGTACCTTTAAAGAACATTTAATCTTGCATTGATATTTAAATCAAATGCATCTCAACCTATAGGAAATGCTACAGCTAAGTATCTAAAATTGAAGTGATTTAAAGGAATTAAATGTGGTTACATAGTATTTTCCTCTTCTGCTATATTGCAGTATGTCAGGGACTGTATTTGTTTAATTGTATTTTTAATATTTAGGCTTAATGGTGCACCTGTTCCTCTAGGCTCTACTATAATTTTCCTATTTGTACATAAGGAGTTAATGAAATAAACCTTCTCCGTCAAGGAGGTGTAACCCCTCCTTCAGCACATAAAATTATGACAGTAATAATGACTGGCAATAGAAAATTCACATACATATAAACTTAATTACCCATGTTTTTGTCTTTGGACATCTGGATTGCCAACAGCACATGGCACTAAAATTGGTTCTTGGGTTTCTTGATTTTATTAATCATTTAGGTGTCTGATAATGTTAGCAGTAGAGTGTCTATGAGTAGGGAGAGAAGTTGAATATTTCCTGGTGCCCCTTTTCCTTCCTCATCTACTGGAAGCATAGACACTAGCAAAGTTAAAGACAAGATTTTTGCCTTTTTGCTTTAGCTGCAAAGAAATGTAAAAAATGGGCGACTTAGTGCCTCAGGAGGGGTCGAATAAGTACTTTCCTTTTGCTCTAGTGGCAAAAATGTCTTGAAGTAAAGCTGAGCTCAGTCCCCTGTTTCATAGAGCTTTTAGAATATTTTTCCGTGCAATTTGACCGAGTGCTCCCATTTGGCTGCCTTTCCCATTCCATACCCCTTGGCAGCAGCGAGTTGGTCATATTTTCCCTGCCAATCTCTGCACAGTCTGCAAGCAGTCTGAGCCACGAACACTGTCCATTAGTTCTGCAGCAGAGAACCCAGCAGCAAATCCTTCCTGATGCATCTCCTGGGGAGCAGATTTGCTTCTTGGGTCCACTGCTTCTGATCAGTCAGGTGCAAATCCAGCCTAAGCACACTGAAAGGTTACAGAGGACTCTGAGCTCTTGCTTGAACTTCTCAGGGTGATTTATTAAGCCTGGAGAGCCATTTGGAAGTGTAATGGGTGTCTAGGATGCTGAAAAGCTGTCTGAGACCAGGAGCCTACCATTAAGGATGACATACTGGTTTCAGCAGCATTTGCATTTATAAGGGTTTTTACCTTGGAGCGATTATGGTTTCACCCAGCTGTGGTAGTGTAGGAGGGTTTCTGAAGATGCAAGCTGGAGTTCCAGGGTGCAAGCACTTTGTGCCATCCTTGTGAGCCTTGATGGGCGCACAGGGTGAGCTGGAATCAAATGCTAATTGATCCTCCACAATACCCCTGCCAATAGGTGCCTCCTTCCAGGAGAAGCTATCCAAGTGCCTTAAACATCTAAAGCAGGGATTCAGACATGGCAAATTAACATGTTCACCATGCCTTGCATAAGGATGCAGTCATTTTCTTGGTTGCTACTGAGAGAGAGCTGAGTATAAATAACTTAAAGACAATTTAGCTGGTCAACAGCTGTCAACTTCTCTCCAAGGAAAGCCAAAATTCTTTGACTAAGTACTTTTTGGTGTGCTTGAGCATAACAAGAGAGAAGGAGGCTCTTGGGTTTTCTTCTAGCCAAGGCAGAGCTGCAGGTCTAAGATCTCTTACATAAAATGGTGTAGTTCAAGGATGTATCCATGAAAGACAATTTTTGGAGAATTTCTTTCTGAGTCTTATATTCTCTAGTAAGAAAATATTTTTGTCCCAGGAAAACAAGTGTGGCTGAAAATAACTCTGGCATAATAATAACAACGGTGCTTCTAAGGGCAACAGTCTCCTCCTTGTTAAATTAACTTGTTACTTCACTTGAAAGTTGATCCCTTTTGCATTTCTAATGGCTGAAGTTAAACTGTGGCACGTATTTGATTACACAGCTGCTGGCAAGAGCTATTGTTTGGAAGCAGTGGTGCCAGAAAAGACACTTTTCTGCCAATGATGGCAGATGACCCAGCTCCAGATGAGGCATCATCAGTGTTGCTCTGTCTAGGGTAGATTACCCTTGCCACAAAGGGATCTGGCATTATCCGTAGTGTACTTGGCACCTCAAGGAGCAGAGCAAGCAGCAAAGCTCAGGAAGGAAAGTTGGAGTAATCTGTGTAGCTGGTAAGCTTTCTTCAGGCACATTTTACATTGTCTGCTTCCTCTCTTAGGCTGAGCTTTTCCTCCATGCCTAACACTGAGTGATCCTGTGTTTCTTAGCAGAAGCTACATGAAGGATTAAAAGTAATAGCATATTTTTTTTCTGTTGGAGAAAGGTATCCCTAGGCTTAAGCTCCAGGTAGTGGAGAAAGATCCAAAGCTGATTTTTATTGACACCTTGCTTGAGTGTACGGACAAACTAAAACCTGTCTGCCTTTGCACTGATGACACACTGACTGGGGACTGGGAAAGTGAGATAGCTCCCAAAATGACCTCTCTGTTCCCTCTAGGAAACTGCTTTTTATAGGCTGGAGAGGAATAATCCTAGCAGCCACCCCTATTATAAATCCCAAAGGGACAAGGTTCAGGGAGCACCCTGTCTCCTTGTCAGTGCTGGTCAAAAGGATGAAATGCTGTCCCTCAGGAGATGTGTGGGAGTGACAGCTGCCTCATGCACCTCTAGCGTGGCTGGAGGTGGTGTTTGTCTTCCCATTGCTCTTTCATCTGTGAACTGCAGCTTGAAAAACCCATGAGGGAGCTCAGAGAAGCTTTTCTCCCAGGAGGGCCTCCCATGCTGCATTCAGAATTTAAAAAGTACCATGCTGGAGCATTAGAGAGCAAGCTGGAAGTAAATTATGACAAATCAATTAGCTACAAGTGCTATTTAGAGAGTGTTTTGGATTGAAATAGGCACCTAAGAGCGTGAAGTATTCTGTCAAATCATTGAACATGAGGGTGAAAAATGGAGAAAGTCCATTTTAGTACACATGTTCAGCCACGTTAATTAGAGCAAACTGATGATTTTCTTCTGCTGGGAAATGTTAAGTCTGTGCTCTCAAAAGAAAATCAGCTCTTTAGAGGGAAAACTCTCCAGCAGGTTATTGTGTGCGGGCTCCACTTATGACCGTGTGAGATTTCCCTACCTGTGTGTCATGCTCCACATTGGGAACATTGGGGGAAAATAACATTTTAAATCAAAAATGGTGGGATTTAAATGACTAAATGCAGACACCTAATCTTTAATTGTCACCCTACACAGGGAAGCAGTCATCTCCAGGGCAGAGTTTTCTCAGCCTGAAGTAGCTGCCTCAGTTGAGTCAAGTGAATTATGCCTGGGGATTCGTATTTCTCCCCACTGATTGGAAAGGGAGCCTGGGAACACTGACTCACATACAGAAGTGTCCAGTGTGGCCCTCTAGAGCTAAGGGAGATGAACCCAGGAGAGCCCAGGAGATCAATAGTAGAAAATCAAAAGATTTCCAAGCAGAGCATTTGTCATGTCCATTGTGGTGTTACGCAGTGGCCAGAGAACACATGGCATGAAAGTTTCAGAGCTGCAGTGGTTCATCAGTGAAGATAACCAACAGAGCAGGGCATGCAAGGAGCATTTTTTAGGATGTTTGTAGTAATATCAACATTGAAATGACCTCTGCTGAGGAATTTATCCCATTGGGGTTCACCAGCTGTCTTTGCACCCTTGTAAAAGACAACTCAGAGGAAAATCAAGAGAACTTAGAATTTAATCTCATTTCAACATGTTTGTATTAATCTTAGAAGATAGGTGCTTTCCTGTAATACTTCTGTTATTAAAATTCTCCTTTTCCCTTTCTCTTCTACCTGGAAAATTGTATATGGTGCCACTTGGATTTTATCTTATTGGCAATAATCAGTTTCTCATAAATGAGAATATGGGAACATGAGATGTGAGGTAATGGCCCAATTTATGGACCTGAAGAACTTTCAGTGAGTCTTCAACAATGTATTAGGTCTAAATTCACACATTTTAAAAATGTACCATGGACATAGGGTTGTGTTGAGGGCCTGTGTCTAGGACAGCAAAAGTTGGCTATTTCCCTATATTAAACTATAAAAGCACTTCTAACTTCAAAGACATGGAACTGAAAGCTGCTAAATATATATATATTTTTTGAACCAATATGTGTCTCTATAAAGACAATGAATTGTGACTGCCTTCTCATCTTGTGCAAAGAACAATAAGTCTTAGAAGGCAGCAACTTTAAAGATTGGTACTTAATTAGAAAGTGTCCTAAATGAAAAGTCAGCGTTTTAATAAATTTCCTCTAGGATGAAAGGAATGTCTCTCAAAGGAAATTGCAGCAGATGTGTGAGTACTTGGGATCACTGGGGAGACCTTGGCATTTGAAGGCAGAGAACTTAAACTGTGAAGAGCTTGCTCAGTAGTTTTGAAGAATGTGTCTGTGTGCAAACACAGTGTGTGCATAACATTGAAAAATGTCTATAAACACGTAGATATATAGGGGTTTTTATACACACTAAAAAAAATCCCAAAACAGCTCCCTCCATATACAGGAATAGGCATCTTTCTGAGCAGCACTAGTGGGTGGGAGGAGAGGTGGTAGCAGAAGTTGTTGTAGGGGTTTGTGAAGAAACAGCACAGCCTGAAAGGGATAACTGAGCCTAAGATGGGACCCCTGATTCCCAGGGCTGGGAATCCTGCATAAAATCACCCTTTCCTGCCTCCTTCATTGCTGGTGGGACCTCTGAGAGCTTATTGCATGCCATAGGTCCTTGACAAAGCAAAAGCTGTCAGGGATGGAGGGGAGTGGGGAATCTCCTTCCAGCAGCTGTTCCATGGTCCTCTTGGACACCGTGGCTTGGTGTTCCCAGCCCCTGGATCCCAGCCTGCCCTGGGCCAGGTGAGGTGCAGCCAGGAGGTGCCTGCTCCCTCTGCCCTGCTGCCCCACCTGCTGTGCCCACAGCACTGTGGGGAAGTCTGATGGGGCAGGCTCAGGGCCATCCTCCCCGTGTGGGTTTTGGTTTTCTCATCCTTCCCACACCAATGCCACTGGGAGTAATTTCCAATAGCTCTCACATCCTTCCTCCTAAGTGATCCATGAATAACTTGGAAGAGCTCCTTTGGGCCATTATTTTGAACTGGCAGCTGTGAGTGATGCTGCTGTGGGAGGCTGGTACACAGTGTCTTGCGCTCTCTTTATCACCCAGCTCATCCAATATGCTGGTGCTTGCAATGGGCTTCAAGGGACTTTGATGCTTAATCTGTGTTTGAAGTCATGTTTGTTCCTAGCATTTTTTGTAATTGAACAATTACAGAAGGTTACTTTTGGTAATGTAGGCTGCTACTGTCTTCCTGGTAGTTTCAGACCACTTAATACTAATTTTCTTAAATCAATGTAAAATTTGTTAAGTCATGCAATGTCCTGTATGAGTTTATTCTTCAGTTCAGACAGAAGTATTTTATAAACTCCTCTGCAGGAAATGTCCAATTGAGTTGTTAAAACTTCTTGCCAGGTTCAAAATTACATTAACTCTTTTACCAGCAGAACAGGGGATTGTTGAAGAAACATCTGTTCTGAAAGGCTTATCAAATTTTTACTCCCTCATCATCAGATTAGTTTGTTGTCTTGTTCATTCAGTTGTGTTGCCTGACAATTTACTGCAATTTTCTGCTCATTTCTTTGACCTACAGTTTGGGATTTAAAGGTTATAAGTACTAGGCTAGTAGGAAACATTGGTTTAGTAGGAGAGATAAATATTTCCTGCATCATAACACTTTTGATAATATTGGTAAGCAGAAGACTTCTCTTCATAATCAAGTAATTTAAAGAGTGTTTCTAAGAGTCCTCAAATTGCTGCTCCATACCTCCTAAAGTTGCTGCATTGCAATGACAACTTTGTATTATGGGGAAGGAGAACTTTGGGAGTTACTGTGCAGTTATTTTGTGTTTAGAATGGATGGCTGGCAGGGATTTCTAAGATCTGTGCGCCCAAAAACAGAGGAAGTTTCACATTTCACAATATCACTGCCCACCTTGCTGTAACTGAGCAGCAGCCTCTGCTTGGCCTTCCTCAAACTGGTTAGTTCCTCCAAAATATGCTCCCAGAATTGCCTGCCCTCAGAAGCCAACAATTAACTGGGTGCTCTCAACCAGCACTGGAATATTGATGTTAATTTTCCTTACTTTATAGATATATTTATATAAATATAGGAATATATATATGTATAAAATCTTGTCATATGAACTTGCTGTGAATTCCCTGCTGATTTTGAGAATTACAGGATGATGAAGGCCCTCTCCAGACATTCTTTTCCTTAGAGAACAGTCCAGTTCTCTAGAATTCCATGTGGGATACTACAGTGCAGTGCAGATGAACAACAGTTTCTGCAATAATCATGTTAGTTCTGCACTAATGGAATTGCTTCATTAATAGAATATCAATTCTCTAATGATCTTATTCTGTTTCAAATCCCATAAACCTCATTTGTTCAAGAAAGCTGATTAGCACAGTGCTGCAGCATGAAGCTGTAACAGCACAACAATAAATGTGTTATGCATTTTCTTAGTAATGCCTTTTTTGGTGATAAATATCTAGCTATTTTTAAAGCAACAATTGCAAGACTTATTGCTTTAGCTTTTGTGGGAATTACAAAGGGATGAACGATTGCATTGATATAATGAATATAACCTTGCATAAAAATAATGCTAAATGATTGGAGAAAGTGAGGTTATTTGAAAGATTTTGTGTGCTTGTATACAAACTAAGTGATCCTTAAGGACAAATAAGGAGAGAAATTTGCTAAGGAAGCATGTTTTACTGGCTTGATGATTTTTTTTAATTTGCTGGACTCTAGTGGTTTAGGCAACCCATTAGGTATCTAATGGAAATGTTTAAAACAACTATTTTTAAGTGACATTTTCAGTAATAAGCCAAATGAGTCAAGTACAAATACAGTATGCAAATAGAGTATGTTAATAGAGTTCATGTGGTACACAGCAAGTTTGGAAACCCAAACTCCATCCCATGCATGTCTATGTTTAGAGCAGGTCAGTGCAGTGACTCTAAATCTAAGCACATTGATACTATTCAGAACTAGAACAAAAAAGTGAAACAAGACAGAACTCACTCATTCTTTAAAAAAATTTGCAGAATTTCCTTAACAGAAGAAACCACGTATCTTGTGCTTTGAACAGAGCACAAAGAAATGTGGGGGTTGTGACTGACAGGTTTCAGTCTTGAAAATGGTAAAAGTTTGAACATCTTTCAAAAAAGACTTTGAAAGTAAGGATGGTTGAATCATGCTGTTTGCCTGTCTTTTCCATGATAGCCAGCTTGAGCTGCAGAATGAGATGTAGCTGTTTATAGTCCTTTACAAAGGGGAATGGAGTATATGCACATAATGCTTTAGATATTTCTCTCTCAGGATACTAAAGTGGCCATTTTGGGAAGAAACAAAAAAAAAAAAAAATAGAAGTCTAGGTCTCTTCCGACTTCAGAGAAGCACTTGTTAAAAATAACCATTACATTTCTTCCACAGAAACTCTAAAATCTGAGCAGCTTTGCCTTGCATTCAGATCACTGCAGTCTCAGCAAGCACAGGTGCAAATATGCAGCACAAAGGCCAGTCTCCCTGGGGATGCTGCTCTCCTGTATTTCCTCCCCAGCCCCTCCTGCTTGTCAGACTGTACTTCTCTCACAGCAATTTCTTCATTGTTACACGAGCTGCATTTCAGAGGAGTGTTTAGAAGAGCAGAACAAACAGGAATGATGCCTTTCTGGAGGATTCTGGGGGAAAAAAGCTGATGAACCACAGCCTTCCTCCCTCCATGCAGCTGGTGGTAGCAGCCAGCCCAGGGTGCACTAGCTGTATTTACCTCTGGCAGAGATAAACTGGACATCCTTGGCAGCCTGATGTCCTAGGACAATAGGAATATTTAAAGTTCTAGCTGGCTGTGCCTTGCTGTGGGTCAGTAGGACAGGCAGGGATAATTACACAGATCTCTTGGAACCATCAGCTCAGAGCTTTAATGACCAGGTGGCCAAACAGCCAGAAACAACTTCAGAGCTTGACTGAAGAGTGCTCTCTTCCTATCTTGGCCCTGAAGAATTGTGAGAATGGAAAGACAAGGTGCTGCTGAGAAAATAGGAAATGTAGAAGGTGATGAATGCTTCTTGTGCGTCCGTTTTTTGAAATGTGGTGAGACAGTTGCCATAGAAATGCTGTTCTCTGCTCAATACAATGGGTGCCAGTTCCAGGAAGCCATTGACAGCTGTCACAAACAGCTTTCCATGAATTTAAATGTCTAAAGTAATGTAAAGGGAAATAAGTCCTTGTGTTTCCTTATAGATCAGATGCTGTAAGTTTTGATTTTACTTAGGGGAATATGGCTGAGCAGAGCATCAGCTGTTACACATGGTCTGCAAAGTGAATGTAACTGCAGTTTAGTTTTGCTGTAAACAAAGAACAGCATATGTTTTCCAGAAAGAAATGAACTTGCATCTTTTAAGATTGTTTTGATAGACCAGAACTTGCAACTGTCTTGACTTACGCTATCAGACTATAAAGCTACGCAAATTAATTTGTTTCAGAAGACAATTTTGGCAGTTTGAAACAGTATACTCCATAAGAATAAAGTGCTCAGTAAGGAACAGTTTTCAGCTGTAAATACCTTAGGATATCCAAACTATTATGAACACAACTAGTAAGTGTATTATGACAGGTCATTTACCAAGGAAGAGGCTTCTTATTTGTTCTTGTGGCCAGCATTCCTTATCCCAGTGGTGTGCCCAGGTACTGCAGGAGGTAACAGCAGCTTGGGCAGAGCACTGAGCACATAGTATGAGCTTCTGGTCTACTTTTTTGGGTTGTCACTTTGTTCTGCAGGCCTCAGTTGAAAGCAAACTCCTTTGGGCAGAAGTTACTCATCACAGCAGTCAAAGTTGAGCTGCCTCAGGGGAGGAAGAATGAGCTGTACCAAACAGCCAATGGAAACAATGAGTAAGAAAAGGAAGGCTCTAAAAGTTGTGCAGATGAAAGAGGCAATTCATGGACACATTTAGTAGCTCATGCTATTTACAAAATTTTGTTGGTCAGGCATTATGCTTGTAAGAACTCGTTTATTTCATTATGAGATAGATGAAAATTAAATTATTTTGTGTAAGCAAATCCCTTTATGGAAGACTAGACTCTGTTATAAATGAAGAGAGGGCCAGTTCATTTTCTTTTCCCCAGAGCTTGCTGGACTGAAACAGCATCCTTAAACAGCCTTATAGTCATTTAAAAACTGAGACTGACTTAACTTTTTTAAAGAGACTTGCTGCTTTCCTTTTCTGACAGTTAAATTTGGGTATGCAAAAAGGCATGGCTGTAGTAATTACCTGTAAAATTTATCTGTCCAGGTGAATGTGTTATGTGATCTATAGATAGAGTGCTTACTGAAAACTGCAGCTGGAGGATTGTTACTTTGCTTCTCCTGCACTGCCCCTCTACTCTAAAGGAACCTCTCTGGGCCATCACATCTTAAAAACTGAGAGTAGGATAGCTGCAGGCTAATTTATTAATTAATGGGAAGACTTGAGTCTATGTGAGAGTCTAGGTCAGAGATTTAGTGTTCCCTTTTCCTTTCCACGGAATCTCTCCAACACTATAAATTGCCAAAATATTCATAGCTACTCTGATGGGGAAGAAACAGCTTAGGGCACAGTGATCTGGCACTTGTCTTGCTCCAAGGCCTCTGTGGATCGAGGTGAGCATCACAACCTTCATCTCAGACTCAGTGCCTCCCCAAGTCCTGCTGGCAGGTTTTCTGGCTTTGCTCTGCTTGTTACTAATTCCTGCTGTGCAGCAAAGGTGCAAGGAGAGCCTGCTCAAGTCCTAAGGGGGCAGGGAGAATAGTTGGTGATTGCCTGTGCTAGAATTGACTGAACATCACTCTGTTGGTTACAGATGCTGTACTGGGAACCTGGGGAACAAGGGGGTCACAAAATGACTGAGATCCAAGGTGATTCAAGGTGCAGATCTGTGATTGAGAGCTGTGGTCATCCCTGCTGAAGGGACACGATTGCTCAGCACTTTGTGTCTTGGGGAACTTGCCAAGTTCTTGTTCATTATAGGGCAAACTTAATTTGGCACTACTGACTGCCAGAAGCCTGAAGTCACACAGAGGTTCAGTACTCTGTTTCCTGCAGCTACTGTAAACAAATATGTGCTGTCTGCTAAGAGCATCATGTACTTGTTCAGCATTAGACTTACAGACAGCTTTGTTCTTGGAGCAGTTCTTTTATTTATCATTGCATGAGAATTTGCAAACCTATTTTCTCAACATCAGTACTGATCCTGTTTTTGCTTTTCCATCTCTGATTTGTTGAATATCGTTAATCTTGGCAGGATTCAATTGCTTGAAATAACCATATTGTGTATCCTAAATGGCCTACTGTGAGGCTTCAAATCTGAGGGCTCTTAGAGCTGCAGCTTAATTTACATGATGCTGCTAGCATTTTGTAAGTATTTATTTCTGTTTGTAAACATTTGTGCTTTGATGAATGGCAATCTATTGTCAACAATCCTGCACCTTCTTTCTATTTCTCTGCTTTCACAACCAGAGACAGGACTGATTTTACCCACACTGTGTGACTTTTTTCCTCTTTAAAAACATATGTCTTCTTCCTTTCTGTTGAAATGGAGAAAACTTCTGCCACTGGGTGTGTGGATGTGGCAGTAGTACTGTCCACTGGTGGACAAAATAAATGCAGCCTCTCTTGAAAGTGCACCACAGCACGAGGCTCTCATTTATGTCAGTGTCCTTGGGAACCAAACCACTGCATGTCCTTCCTGCAATCCCCAGCCTGTGCTATGAGCTGGAGCTCCAGAGGGACCCCTCCCTTCTCATGCTGTCCTGAATATTGAAACTTGAACCTGCTTGGACAAATTTCCCCCCTTATGTGCTTGAACCTTTTCTTCTTGTGGTGATTTCTCCCCTCCCTGGAGGGAGAGGCAGTAAATCTACAGCAGATTTATGGCTTTCTGTCAGCTGAGGACAGCCTGGTACACTGGAACCACTGTGATCTCCTACAAAACATGGCAGGGTAATCTCTTGAGTTTTGTAGAGCACACAGCTGTCTTCTCTTAGAGAGGAGAAGGTCTTTTGGCTTGCAAAACCTTTGGAAATGAAGGATAAAGAGGGGTAAAAGTTGCCCAATTTCTGTGTTCTGAAAAGTCTGGTAGATTTTTAAACTTTTTAAAGTAAATCAGTTACCTTTTTATCTCTAAGTCACTGGAATGAAAAATATCCTAAACAATACTTACATCATGTTGGAAGATATCTTACTCCCAACTCATTAAATGTTGCTTTGCTCTCTGACAGCCTATGCCTCCAGTAAGAAATTCCTCCTTTGGGAATGCCACAGACTGTGCAGAGTGCAGGGCCCAGTCCCTGAAGTGGATGTGTCTAGGTTTGAATTTAGAGAGACTGATATTCCAGCTGGAGTGGGTGGTGTCTCAAAAACCTCAGGTGGGAAGCAGATGCAGGATCACTCTAATGTCTTGGTGATGGCTTTGGAAGGCTCTGCTACCAGCCTGGTTACAGCAAGAGCATCAGCATGCTGAATTAAACTGCTTGAGTCATAGCAGAATGCATCAAGAAAGATTAATTCCTGTCCAAGAACACCTGATACATGACACCTGATTATGAGGTTTGAAATTTTTATTTATTAAAAAAACAAACCCCAACAAACCCAACCAAATCAAACATCTCCCCTTTCCCTCTCAGCCAGTCTCCTGTCTGCTTTTTATTTTGCTGTAGCTCAAGACCCAACACCATGGATGCTGTGGTGAAAAATGTCACTGATATTACGTGAAGATAATTACTGTTTTCAGTGCTGCTTGGAGCATTTAATTTCATGTTCAATACAACTGAAACAAACTGCTTTCACAAAATAACTTTACAGTTTCTTCCCTTTGTGTTTCCATGGAGGAAATATCATTCTCTTTCTGGATTATCCTTTTCAAAGACTACTTTTGCCCTGGCTAAATTTCCCTATGAGGATTGACCCTGACTTAAGGGAATACTGAGTGGGAGACTAACAGAATTGAGTTAGTTTCTTTACTTTTAAATATCAGAAAGTAACAGAAGAGGAGGTTGCTTGAAATCTTTGTTAATTTGTTAGTCCATAGATAAAGGGTTTAATGTGATTAATGAAATTCATGATACTTGTGATAATGAGTGATTATTTGTCCTTTACCATTAAAGGCACAATGTAGCTACTTGCTGCCTGGATTACAATCTGCCTTGCAAAGGGCAAGCTCCAAGGGGCTACATTTCAATGAATTGGAAGAAAAGGAAAAGGACAGGTAGATGTGCAGCACTTCTGTACCTTTCTGCTTTCAAGTGCAGCCCTCTGAGTAAAAGCCATCTGACCACTGCAGCTGATGGCTCTCAGCCCCAGTTTACCATCTCCTTGAACTGAGTCAGTGGTGATTGCAGGCATCTAAAGGAGAACTACAGGGTGCGATGTCTGGCTCTGGAATATTGCTTCAATCTTGAATATGCTTTTAAAGCAGCAACTTTTGACTTTTTTTGTGGCAATTCTAGAAAATTGTAGAGACTAATGGCAAAGTTGTGATAAAGCCTGAAAAGCAACGAAATTGAAATGATAAGCAGGCTTATAACTTAGAAAATTGTCTTCTTTCTCCTTTGCTGTCAAAACAGCTCTTTTTTGTAGTTTTGGTAGAGAAGAGATTATGAGAGGCTTCCAGCACCTCTGGAAAGTGCTGGAAACAAAGTGTTTGCAGCACCAGGTAGGGCTTCATCTATCTGCTGCAAGTTCTGGAGCCCAGATGGTCCATGGTTTATCCTAATTTTACAGGTAGAAAAGTCAAAATAAGGGATAAGAAAGCTGACCTGAGTTTGTGAGCAGGGCAAGGTGAATGCTGAATTCTGCCTTAGGGTATGACAAAAAGAAAATAGAAGATTTGTGATTTTAAGATTGTTAGTTTGGCTTCTTGGGCAGTAGATGGCCTGGTAGCTCAGTGCTTTATCTATCCTGCACTGGTTTCGTGCTGTGCGTGCTTTGCTAAACCTTTGCTGAGCTTCTGCTCTTGTGCGGAGGCCAGATTTCTTCAAAATTATCATCAAACAACATCTGTCTGCTGCTTGGGGACCCTGTGTGCTCAGTAAATCAGTAGGTAGACTGCAAATTTGATTAAGACTTAGGTCTTTGCAACGCCCTTGGTAGTTCATCACTGCTAAGCAGAAACGCAGCCTTGTAATTTCAAAAGGCCAGTTAGGCCTTTCAGAAATAATGCCAGTGGTTATGCTGATGGATCAAGTGTGGGATCTCTGGATATAAAGCATTGCTGCTCATCATGGGATATAAAAATGTATATGGAGGGATCCTGTTGTGGGAGACTTTCTGTCTGTGTTGAAGTGGGTTGGTCGTAGCTAGAATTTGATTATCTGTACCAGCAAGTTTTTGAAGTGAGAAAAGCTATTTGCATAAAATACAATAATGCCTCCCACCTGACATTTACAGGGGGAAGGAAAGAGTATTTTCCCAATTTTTGCTACCCTTTTTTCATGGTGATATCTTTAGCTACAGGCTTGTCTTGTTAATTGATTGAATTATTTAAGGTGCTGATTTATTTAGTGAAGGCAAAATTAGTATTTTTGTCTCTGACAGCCACAGGGCTTGGAAGAATAGTCAAGGTATTTTTCCTGATCTTTCAGTGCATTACCCAAGAACATGTTTCCTGTGTACTAGGTAAAAACAGGTGGAGAAATCTGATTTCTTTATTTTGAAAAACTTACTTCATAGAAGTAAGAAACTTCTCTGCACAGGCTTTTGGTTTTTTCTCCCTACAGTGGCCTTCCCATAAAAGATCAGAATTTTGCTACAGCTCTGGATGAGCCTCATGAAGTTATTTAGAAAGGTGCACGTTGTCCTGTATGTTACTGTGCGTAAGCCAGAACTACAGTGTATGTGTTTTGTGGGCATTTCTTCGCTGTGTATAGTGCACGTCTGCACTGATAATGTGACAAAGTCTGATGTTGGCTCAGCAGAAAGTCCTTCTGGGTTTGTGTGCTGCTTCCCTTTGTGCCTCTGGCTGAACAGCCCCTCACTTCCCTCTCCCAGCCTGTCCTGTAAAAATGTGTGAGCTGCCTTTGTCACCCCAGAGCCCTTTCCTCTCCAGAGCCTGCACAACACAGCAGCGTCTTGCAGAGGAACCTCGTCACTTGTAATTTATCCTCTCTTCCACAAGGAGCAATGCTGCTAAGTCCTTTAACTGGGGATTAATCTTTCTGTCTCTTACTCTTTGAGTTGCTGCCAATCAACTATTATTTATAAAACAAGCTCTTGGGTGATGATGGCAGATCTCATAAGTCACTGCTCAGTTTCTGCCATACCTAACTGAGACTACTGCCATAAATTGAGGTATGTTCAGTTACTCATTTCTAATTTGGTCAGCACAGAGCAATTTTATCCCCATATCACTGCCCATACTGGCACATCCAAGCAAGCAACCAATTGCCCCTTCATTTACCCCCTACGGTTGTACGGATCAGAAACAGAGGGAAGGAATGACCCTGCTGTGATCTCTTGAGAGGTTTTTCAGAAACGCTATTCTACCTGCAGTGCTTAAAAACAGGAACACTACTGCTGAGATCCACCCTAGGAGAACTGGGTGAATTTTGGAGGAGAAGGGGGAGCTCTGAATTGCAGAAATGAGGGCTTGTAGTAGGAGTCTCAGTAAAATCTATGTATTGTATAAGTGGCCTTGCCCTGATCCTAGTTGTTCCAAATGGGCTACAGCTGTGATGTCCTTAATTGGGCAGCAGCTGTGGCTCATGAAGGCAACTGGGATAAAAGGGAGTGGGCTGGCT
Organism: Ammospiza nelsoni; assembly: GCF_027579445.1. Classification (NCBI taxonomy): domain Eukaryota; kingdom Metazoa; phylum Chordata; class Aves; order Passeriformes; family Passerellidae; genus Ammospiza; species Ammospiza nelsoni. The sequence continues at coordinate 5,770,026 of NC_080634.1, forward strand.
GGTCAGGAAGAACCTTGGAGGAGCCCTGATGAAGTAGCAGGAACAAGGCTGCTGAGAAGAACTGCTTATAAGGTATGGCACTCTAGAAATAATATATAACAGCAATATGAATACAATATATAACAGCAATATGCGTACAATAAGGGCTGATCGTTTTGGAGATGCTAACAATGAGCTTCAGCAGTGTTTGTATGGAATGGCCTCTATAGCTCATACCTTTCTTTGCCTCTGAAGCTGTTGCAGTAATGCTGATAAAATCTTCATACCACACTAGTCTCAAGAGAGACGTAGAAGCAAGGAGACAGATGTGTGTTACTTAATCTCTGGTTTGCACCATGCTTCAGTCAGTCTCTAGATATGACATGGGTGGTAAGTGTTGTGTTAGTCACAAAGCCTTGTGCCAAGGTGAGCCTTGGCAATTTTGGATGCTTACACAATGAATACTGGATAAGTCTCTTGAACTTCTGAAACTTTCTGAGGAACAAGCTTTCTTTGGGATGTCAAATCTTGTAGTTCATGCTTTAAGCTAAGTCTAATAGCCTGAAATACCTTCTTTTACTGTTTTGCAACATTCCTGGATCTGGTATTATTCAAGCAATGCAGAAATACAAAAAAGCCCACCACAAATATGGGAGAGGACTGTGAGGATTCTACGAAATAAACCTCAGACTGTGTTCAAAAAACCCTCAAACAATTCCCTGCCCCCCCTGACCTTTTTTTTTTTTTTAGATTCTGGGCATATCTTCAGATTATTTTCCTACTAAATTTGAAGTTTCCACCTCCTATAGAGGAGGTAGTTAAAATCCAATCTCATTTAAATTTGGTACTCCACTATCGAAAACAATGAAAAAAATACTGCCAAAGACTCGAGACCTACAATTACCAGTCACATGACGTCTAGGTCTATTTTGCTAACCATCCCCCATGCTTAGTTTGTTCCCCAGCCTGCAATAACCAACTTGAGATGTACTACTGCCATTAACTTGCTTATTATCTAGAGACTCCTAATGTAGCTGATGAATACCTGTGTTCTGTGCCACGTTGTTTTCAAAGGTTTTCTTTTTCTTCTTACAAGGTGTGAGGCTGATCCCACAGATTCTCACTTTGAAGCATTGTTTGTAATATTAATTTGGTGAAACAGGAAAGACAGCAGCAAGATTTTCTTTCTAACTTACGCACTCCATCAAAAGACTGAAGAGATCTGAAGCTTTGTTTGCCCTTGCAAGTTCAGAGAGGTTCATTCATTTTGTGTGGGAACACTTGTCTTCCTAAACCTATCAATAGTGAGGCTTTGTGAGTCACAGAATCACAGACATCTTGGTTGGATGGGGCAGGTGCAGGTTGCCTCACCCAGCCTCCTCTTTGTACTGGGGACTTGCTGACATTAGAGACCAGGTCAGCCATGGCTTTGTACTTATGAGTTTTGGAAATCCTCAATAACTGGGACATTACAAGCTCTGTGGACAACTGCCCTGTCCTGCCAGTGAGGATGTTTTTCCTAGTGTCCAACCTGAACCTATCAAGACAATATTTGTGATTGCTGTCATCCTTCATTATCTTGCCTGCCACTCTCAAAACCAGTTTGGTTTCATGGTCTTTAGCCTCCCTAACAGTATTTGCACTAGATCATCCGTTTTTTAGTCTGATAAATCACCCTTTCTTTGAGGAGGGAACAACCCCTGTTCTTCACCCTCTCTCACAAGCCCTGGGCCCTGATCATCTCATAGGCCGGACTTTGTCCATTTTCTCCACATCCATCTTGATCTCCCCCTTCTTTGCAGAAGAGGCTGAAGTACTGCAAGTCTGGCCTGATCAGTGCTGACTGGATTGGGATAATGACGTCTTGACCTGCTGGACATGCTTATTTTAATGAGGTCATTTGCTTTGTTTCTAACACGAGTGCAGTGTTGGTCTATATTAATCTGGCACCCATGGTAACCTCAGGACCTTTTTGGCAGGGTTAATATCAGCCCACTTGATTTCCTGCCCTTGCAGGTGCCTGGGGTTTTTCTTCCTTGAGTGCATAGCTTTGCACTTGGCTGTGTTGAACTTCATGAGGTTTGTTTGCTCAGTCCTCAAATTTATAGCCAGCTCCCTTTGTGTCTGTCTTTTGTCACGTCAGAAACTTTTAATCTATTACCCTAGAGGATACAAAAAATCACAGGCAAGTTTCTGCTCTGATTTATTTTGGGGGAGATTTCTCTATCCATTAACTATAGAGGGAACCATGGAAGACTTATTGCCTAAGCTGTGGTTGGCTTTTGAGAGTCTTCAGCTTTAGTTTCCACAAGTGAGAACAGTGAAACTACAGAGAAACTAGTATTGTATTTTCTTTTCATCCTGCTGTGCCGTGCCAAGTCTGAATGGAATGGAGCAAGAGCTTTTTTTTTTTTTGTTTGCTGTGATGTTCTGCTTTGTATCTATTCTGCCTTCCAAATATTGTGTTTCATCTTTAATGGTTATGGCACCCATTAAGCTGAGAACAGTCTTATGACTGAACCATCTTCACAGACTGTTAGCCTCATTATAGAACCTTAACTTAATGTTCAGACTGTCAGTGCATTAATAATTGTTTGGTATAAAATGTTGGCTTGCCTTCCTGCCTATTCTCTTCTCTTAAGGTTCCATTATTTGTAAATAGGGCAGCCTGTGGCCAGTTAACCCATAGTGGGGTTTCCTTGTTACTCTTCCTGTTAAACATCTGATACATCCCAATTTTTCTTGTATTTTCATCAGATTTCCTTTTTTTTATTTTAGACACTTTGCTTTAGACAGTAAGACTCCAATGGATATGTCTTCTGTGCATATTCTTCTCTTTTAATTTTTGTTATCCTCTCAAGGGTTATCTGCCTTCTGCTATTGACCATGCAGACATCATTTAGGCATGTTTAGCTTCTGCAGTAGTTTTAAGCCAATGTGTAGATGACTAAAAATCTTTGAGTAGAAATGCAGGTCCCCATGTGATAACTGATGTCATGCACTAGTAGAGCTGGGGGTTTGTTTTTGCCTAAATGTTTTGAGTGGATCTCTTGGAAGCTGTTCATGTAAAGGTTTACAGACCCCAAGATGAAAACAACCATTTTGTTTTATCTGATGGGAAAATAGAAAAGGAGTAATCTTAGGCTGTAGCCTACAGTAGAGAAAGCCACATGGGATGAGTACATGTAATAAATATCTGATATTTCCTAGAGCATTCACAGCAAAACACACGTTTGACTCGCTTTGTTCACTAAAGGATAAAGGGCTAATAAGCAAAACCTGGTTTTGAGAAACCACAAGGATCTTTCACTTTGATAGATGTTTTCAACAAAAACTTAAAACGTGAAATCAGCATGCCTCATTCTGTGCTGTCTCAGCTTGGACCTGGACTAGGTGAGAGGGACAGTATTTTACCAGGGCAAGGGGTGTGCTGTTGTTAAGGACAGCAGAAAAAGGCACTGGGCTGATGAGTGACTGACTTGCTCTCTCCCAGCAGCAGCAATTTCTCTTTTCAGCCACCAGCCATCCTGGATGCAGCCATATGAAAAGCCCACTGCTGAGGGGGAGTGAGTGTGACATTCTCTTCTGTGGAACTCGGAGCTAAATTAGTACAGTCCTCCTCCCCCATTTCTTCCTTCATGGATTGCAGTGCTGTGGCTGTATTAATGAGGCACCAGCCCTGTGGAGAATGTCGTTCTGGTGCCAAAGTTCAAGATTGGTAAAAATGTCTGAAAATGTTCAGTTTTCTGCAGGTTATAATTTTTTACGAAAAGATTCTTTCATTCATTATTTCCTTTCTTGGTTGTAGCTTAAAAAAATTACCTATTTTATATAAAGAGATGTTTAGTGCTTGCAATTTCATTGTCTTCCACCCTGTTTTAGCTGTGGATGTGTTTACTCACATCAGAGGACATCTCTGGTGGTGTTAATGATACCTAGTTTTTATGGATTTGGTGGTTTGCTGTATTCTCAGAAAGAAAACTTACAGATAATAACCCTAGAAGTTTCTTACATTATTTCCCACTGTGAAATGTGGGGTTTGTAGGATAAACGACCTGAATCAATTCACAAAGTGGTCTCTGGACTGGTGGTGGTTGGAGGGCTGGGCAGCACTCTGCTCCTCAGCTAAAATAAGTGCCTATTTCACACTGCTTTGTAAGGGAAGCCATGCTTGATTTCATCAGGGTCTTCTCTTTCAACTCCAGGGTCCTGATTTTGTTTGGCACTAGGGCAGGACAATAAGCAGGAAAGTGCCTGAAATGGATGCATGGAAAAATCATGCCTGGAGAAAGTGCTTGTTCCTAACTGCCACGAGCTGCAGGTTGGCTGCTGGTTGAAGAATGAATAATTACATTCCCTTTTAAATGACACACTTTAGAAGTGGTGTGGATTTTCCCTTTTTTTAGTCAGTCACATGTCCTGATCCAGCAATGTGTTTTAGTTCTTTTTAAACTCGAATGATACTTTGAAATAAATAAAGCCAGCATGTGCTCCAGCACTGCTCTCAAGCATAGTTCTTTCCAACATCCAGGCCCTAACTTTTAAAAAAGTGATAATTTCTAGGATAATTTCATGCATTCAGAATTCCTGTGGGCATTTAGCTGACGTGCCTCATGATAGACACCCAAAACCCAGAGTGTGTGTGATATGGGCCAGGCAGCAATTGAGAGCTGACCCCCAGCCCTGTGCCTTAGCCACGATCCCACCCCCAGCCACTGGAACTGGAGAGTGCACAGGGCAGGGAGCAGAAATCAGGGCTGCTTAACCAGGCTGGTGATTTCAGGGATGAAGCTGATAGAAGTGCACCGAGGGGAGCAATTTTAAATTCTTAATTATAGAGTGCCTGAAGAAGGCTGGCGCTTGCTGGAGCACAGATCAAGTGCTTTCTCCTCTGATGGGATTAGGCCACTTTGGCTACTTGTGTCAAGTCCCTTTCAGACATGACACTGCTTTGATTCCTCCCACTCCCCAGAGGACTGTAATTAAGAAGTTACTGCCTCCCAAGTGTGCAATTATGTTCTCTGAAAGCCAGTAACCAGCCCTGAGTGTAAAACATCCCCTGCCTCCTGCGTGAGCACCCTTCTGACACGTAGGTACCTCAGCTTTGGCAAACTGCAGAGGATGTTTTGTCCCCAGGCAATGTGGTGAATGTGAAGTGTTAGAGAGGGGATCAAAAGGAAGACCTGAAGTAGGTAAAACATAAATAAGGCTGTAAGTATGCTTGGTAAGTATTTTTGACATAAAAGCTAGAATAAAAGCTCATATGAATGTCTGAGTAGTTGTTGAGTTTGCCAGAAATGAGGAATGAAAGACTTGCAAGGACTGCAAGTTTGGGTTTTTGGACTTCCAAGGACTGCAAGTTTTGCCAGAGTTTCTGTGCTGTTGACAAAAATAAAATTCAAGGAGTTATTACCCCTTAAAGACTTTTATTTACACTAGCCAAACACCCAGTTATGCCAATCCCAATTTTAATCATCTGGGAAGGCAAAACTCTCTTTGTGAAAATAGTATATACAAGACAGAAATATAATCTGCTGGAAATCTGGTTTTGAACAGTAATCTTGAGTGTTTCACCATGCCAGTGTTACTGTCACATCTGACAAATATTTACGTTTTTCTTGTTTAAGGCACTCCAGCAATAGAAACAAACAATTCCCAGGCACCATTTCCCAACACAGCCAGAATTTGGAGCTAAACCTCCCTTGTTGCCAGGCATGCTGGGCTCTGGGTGGGCATGAAGCCTGTTTTCATCCCTCCCTCACTGCAACAGCCTTTAGGCTTCCAAATGTGCTTTCCTTGTTTAGACTAAAGAACTTGATTTCTTTGATATTTCTTCTTAGTCCGCAGTTTCTACTTATTTTATTTTTTTCCTTGTTCTTTCCTGTGTGCTTTCCAGTATGACCCTGACCCTCCTAAAGTGGTCAAAAATGAACAGAGCAGTCTAGGGTGATGTTTTATGTATTACACTATAATAATATATAAATATAGTGTATTACACTAAAATAATAGAATATTTTGTGGGGTTTTCTCTCCCCTCTCCAATAGCATGGCATTGTTTGTGATGCCTTAAATCCTTCTCTGCAGAGTCCCTCACAGCCCTGCTTTGTACAGGTGATTATTCCTAACTCAGTGTAGTGCTTTGAAATTCGCTATGGACAAGGAATGAGACAAATGTTTCTTTTCAAATGGGCTGTTTCCTCCAGTTTGCCCACAGATGTGCTTGATTTAGGGCTGAGTTGTCAGAGTTGTGCCACAATCAAGGACACATTTTAGCAGAAAAAGGCAATTGTCTGTGCTTGAACTGTTCTTCTAGAAGAGGACTTGCAGCTCAGAAGATAGTAATAACTTTGAGGGAACGTTAAAAATGAAAAAGAAAAGAGGAGTATTCCAGAGGAAAAAATGAGTATATCGTTTTAAAAGTCAGGTTCATTGCCTAGTGTCTTTAACTAGTATCTTTTCTCAGTTCTACAAGTCATGGCAACTTCAAATAAATTAAGTATAAACAGTCAGGCTAGTTCCACACCAAGGATTAACGGCAACACATTGAGAAAAAAACCAAGAAGTAAACTAAGCAAGAAGTGAAGGAAGCACTTAACTTTGTTTGGTAGATGATTCTACTAAATTAAAATGTATTTTAAAATTAATTTTACTAAATTCTGACTTAGCTAATGAGCATAGTTAACAAATATACAATAGAATCTTCAATTCCTTCACTTCCCAAATTACTTTTGGAATCATTCCTGGTCTCTACCAGCTGTTGTCATGCATGAGCTATGAAGTCACTTGTAAGAACTAACCTGGAAATCTGTTAGAAGCACTGCAGTTATTCCAGCTGCTTTGAGCAGGGAAAAGTGATGCATACATAATATTCTAGTTAGTATTTTTTCAAAATGTGTCCTGAGCATTGTTAGGAGCACTGGAAGCAAGACATGAAAATAACAGCATTATCTGGCTTGCAGACTTCTACCTTCCAAATATAAGATAACTTCAATATGAGTCTATAAACCTAATTTTTTGGGAGGTATCCCTTCAGTTCTGTTACCCGTACCACTAGTTAATTCTTGTATTCAAAAGAAAAGGATGAACAGAGTATTTTAGTTCTGAATGTGCCCATTTCTGAACAGAACAGGGAGCACTACAATATTTGTAGTAGTCTGGCTGTTTCTTAGTTAATTACGAACATCTGGTCAAACTGGCATCCCTATTACTGTGCATGCTACAGAACATAGTGTCTTCCTTCTGCATCCTGTTGGTTTTCAAAGGGATTTCTATTTCCTACAAAATAGCTGTTAGTGTTGACAACAGCTCCTTTTAGCTTGAATGCTCCTGAATGGGTGAAAAGAATCTAGATTTGTACAACAGAAGGTAAAAAATCTAATTTAGGCAAATATTTTAAAGTGTTGTTGAATATATTGAAAAATCATCCCACACCTAAAATGACAAATGGCTGAATAGAACATATCAGCACTCTGCTGTCACATTGCAATATGTTGTATGACATTATTGGATCTCCAGGTTTGCTAGAGAAAAGTGAAAAGGGAAATAGAATTGCTGTTTCATACCTTAGAGAGGAATGTAATCATCATTAAATTCATTCAGGTGCCAATGCCTAAATCCATCCACATATTTTCCACTCTTAATGTGATTTTGACTTCCTGCAGCTTTGCAAAACACAAAAAAAACCCTCAAACCAAACAAAAAAGAGTTGTCATGCCGATTTTGTGCCTTAGGATGAATTGGTAACGAAAGGGAAAAGAAACTAAAGGCTTCAGGATTAGACACTTGCCTCTGGATCTTAAAATCAGCTTTAGTCCTCCTCCTGTTCTAATATCAGTTAGCAACTCTGAAGTCACTTAAGGCTCTTGTCCCTCTCTATAATCTAGTGCTTGACTTGAGAGCCCATCTCAGATTTGCAGGAGTGATAAGGTGCTGGGAAAAGCTGATATCCAGGAGGCGTAGAGTAAAACCAGAGGGCTGTGCATTACTGAAACCTAAGGCCACTGCCCTTGGGGGTTGGGGCAGAGGCCTTCCCTGGATTTTGGAAAAAATCTCTGTAGTGATGAACACCACTGGAAAACACCATGGGCATTTCTAACTTGCTGTGGGGTAAAAGTATTACCTTCCCAAATAGGTCTAAAAATGCTGCTTATGTAACTTTTGTGTTTTTACAATGTGATTGATTGGTTTTTCCTTTAGAATTTTCGCTATGGGTGTTTACAGGTATTTATTTTACATTTCTGGGCTAGAGAAACCTATTGAACTCAATGTTAGAGAATAAATTAAGTCATCCTTCAGTGTGTCACTTTTAATCTGGAGATCACTCTGAAGATATTTTTCATGATTTTGCATCTAGAAATATCAGTCTGATAATTTGTCTAAACTCCTTGAATACCATCTCTTACAGATACACTTATTTAAGGAAACTTATGGTGTAAATTTTGACTCCACTGTATGTAAAATGTGTTTCTTAAAATTCTTTTTATAGTTTACATGGATAAATATTAATATAACATTTTATGATCTTTACTGTTATCTTATTTAGAATCCTGGGAAAATCTGAAAAAGCTAATTTGATTCAAAAAGAATATATGTTAATTATATTTAGCTAGCAGGGTACTGTTTTGAAATTATAGAAATTTAGCTGAGATGCACAACTTTCGTGTTTAATTCTGTCTTACCCACAGACCAGATAGATGGCTGCTTGACTTCCTAAATTTTGATCCCAACATGTAAAAGCAACCTCCATCTCTCCCCTAGGAGGGCTGGGAAAAGCTGTGGGATACTGTTATGCCTCATAAATCCTATCTTGTCATGGTTTCACTCCAGCTCTCTTCTCTCTTCCCCTCATTTTCCTGAGGAGGTGCTGCCCTTGCACTCTGCCTGTGTTGCCTTTTTGCCTCCTGTTTTATCATCCACGCTGCTCAAGCACTAAAATTTGCTCTCTTAAAGAAAAAAAACAGTTTCTAACAGGATGAACCTGAACACCAAAGCCTCCAGGTTTTATGCCTGAGAGTAATGACACAGGGCAGCTGTGTTACACACATCTGTCCCCCTCCCAGAACATCCTTTGTATCCAAATTCTGACTCCCTCATGCCACAGCACAGCCATGTAATTCAAGTGTCATGGTGTGAAAATGTTACTCTGCCAGGTTAGGATGTGGGTTTTTGTCTTTTTAGCTTTTACCTGAGAAAAACCCCAAGCATGTGATAAGAATTATATATAATAACTATGTTTTGGTGCCACAAGAGCTACCAGCCTGAGGGAGAATATCTGAGAGATGATTACAGGCTCAAATCAAACATTGCCTTGGCCCTGAGTCATGGCTGCAGCATTTCCCACCATAAAGCACTGGCAAATGGGCTGGCCCAGCAGGTGCCAAGTCTGGCTCTGGAAGCACACTGTAGGTTGCTCTGGGGCTCAAACTGGGGTCAGCTTCCTGTGCTGACCATGAAACTGAGTGAAATGAGTTGCAGTGGTGAATTGTGCCTTCCTAGAGAATCACTCATTCCAGCTGCTGTCCTCTAAGCACACTCACACCTGACAGTCTTTATCTCTGTTCTTGGCTTTGCAAATAGGGGTGATAAGAACTAAAGGGCAGGAAATTGTCCCAACACCTATAGATAAATGTACAAATGCAGTGCAGGCAGCATTTCCCCCAGAAACTTTTCTGGTCCACCTCGTTTTGTCCTGGCATTTCAGGAACATCCTGGCCATGCAGAAATTTTCCATGACTTTCTTTCAAAAAAATTAGTTATTGTCAAATGATGTTTGCTCCAGAGAATGCCAGGTCTGGGCAGCCTGAGACCATGTACACCAGCTGGTTTGGTGGCTGTGTTTCTTTTTGCTGGTGTGCTGCACAGAGACAATTTCCAGTGGCTTCAGGTGCCTTTCCGACAATTTCAGTGTTTTCATTTTCTAAATGAAGACTAAATTCTAGATATTTACTTCTCCTGTGTAGAAAATGACATATACCTCATATAGGGATATCTTAAACTGGAATGGGAATTCCTGGTTTCCCTTAAGTCTTCCATGTTCATTTACACCTTGGCCTCTGGTGACAATTTTAAACTGAGGTATTACACTTCCAACCCTTTTGGCTTTTTACATGCTGCTGAACATTGGCTTGACTGGTGCATTTATATTTGTACAGGAGTCACTACAGAGCAAGCAAGGTCAGAACTTTCACTGTTTCAAATGAAAAGTAGGATTTCAAATAAATGGGGAGATTAACTTTGTCCTTTGAAAAGCAACTCTGATTTTCAGGAATAAAATTTCACCTCTAACTGCAAGAAGAAAATAATTTTCACTAAGTTACTAATAAGTGCACTTTTGTAATGTGCATGCATTTGGACTGAGATGTCTGAAGTGTGCTTGAAATTTATCTTAAGTATGGCTCTAAGCATGTAAGATGGTGAAAAATTGTATTTCTGTTTAGTAGGAGTGGGTGGTGTTATCTAATAATATAAGTTTGAATTCACATAGTAACATTTAAAATCTATTTATAAGTGAAAGACTAACAAACAGATGAGTGAATATAGGTCAGAGAGGGGAGTTAGAGAGAATGGGAATAATAACACCTCTGGCTGCATGGGCTGATGAGGCACCACTGCTGCCAGGGAAAAAGGATCAGAAAAACAGCTTGGTGTTTAAGAAAATTGTGGCTGCTTGCAGCAGAACAAAATACCAAGAATTCTGAGCTTTACAGCCCTGCAGACTGCCTGAGGAGCTTTGTATTTCATCCCAGAGGCAGACATAGAGTGCTTATTATTCAAATACCCACCACTTATGCCTGATAATGCTTTCAAGGCATACCTGACTGAACTGTAAAAATCCCAATCTGGTCAAGTGCTGGTTTAATATGCACAGACACTGGCTTGCAAATCACCATGGATTGTTTTCATGAACCACAATTTCACTGTCAAGATTTAATTAAGAAATATATCAGAGCCTTTGGAAGAAGTAGGGTTGTCTGGGGTGTTGGACAAGTGCAACGTGTGACATAAAAATCTGTGCACTGACCAAGCTGCCTTCCCAAAAGGGAAAAGGGACAGGATTGCTTAAAAAAGCCACCAAGCCCTTACCTATAATGGACATGGTGCTTTTACATCATTCTCATCACTGTGAGCCACATTATGTAGCTGGGATTTGATTGTATTAACCTACATATTGCAATCTTGAAAATCCTGGGAAAAGGACACATTTTATGGCACTATAAAGTCGTCATTTTTCTGCTGCTGTATGAAGATTATTACATTCCCTGAAAGCACATAACAGATTTAATCCAAAATGGGATGTATTATTTTTTTCTGTACAAGCAAGCTGTCTGGCAGGCAGCAGGAAATAAAGAGAATGATTATTATTAGGTTTTAGTGACTTAAAGTAATATTTGTATAAATGCATATACATAGGACCTCTAAAAACTACCCCACAACAAAAAATATTAAAGCTGATATGTTGATTTTAAATGAAGTTTTGAAATAGTGAAGCCTAATGGGCAGCCAGAGATCATTCACAAATACAAATTAATATAAACTAAGAAATGTTTCTGCTCTAAACCTCATGTGTTAAACCTAATCAGTATTTACTGTATTATCTCTGAATAGAATAAGGACAGCGCATTATCTGTTTCAGTAATGCAAAGTTAATTTTAGCTGTCAGAAGGTTGGAGTCAAAGACCTATAAAAGAAGATATTTCCTGAGTGAAATCTAAAGGGACGTTTTAATTTGTTTCTGTTCCATTGCTTCTGAATAAATGGTTTTGAAGCAGATAATGAATTCATGGAAGTGCTAGTTTTCTGTTCTGGTCCTAAAATTTCTAAAAGCATTTCTAAGAAAGCTCTTTTTCCCTACTTTTCAAGTATAACCAAACACATTGGGGTTTTTTTTCAGTGTTAAAATGCCTTTGTGAGGGCAGTTCAAGCAAGAGTTTTCAAAGTTCAAATTACCTTAAGTAAAATTTATACAGATGTGTCAGACTTGTTTAAGATGTTAAATATGCATTTATGTATAGTTTTCAGGGCTGTAACTATGTTTGCTGTTCCCAGATGCTCACCACGGGGAGGAGAATCCTAAACTTGGAGAAAGTTTCTGAATTTTAATTTGCACTAGCAAGGTGATTATTTGAAGGTAAGTCATTTGAAGGTAAGTGATTTAGAGCTGTTGAGAGATGAAGTGTGCAAACAAAAGTCTCTCCTGTATGTTTTCAACTCACTATAATGCATATTCAGCTTCTGAGGCTCAAAGCTGCAAATTTGTCTTTTACCTGTGCAAGACAAATTACAGAGACATTTCAGTGGAAGAAGCAGGGAAGGTATTTGCAAGCATGGTTTTAATAACAACACACACCCCCTACTACTGAATTCATGAGACCCTAGCTAGAAAATTATTAAAATTGCAGCACTGATCACCACAGGATGATGAAACAGCCAACACTAAAAATAGATTGGAAACAAATCACAGCAAATTCATGGGTAAGGAACCACCACTGTTACTTGAACTCTACAGGTAACCCCCATCCCAGGAATTCCTAAGATGTTTTGAGCAGGACTGTTCCAGTGTGGCTGTATTTAGAAAAGTAACAAAGTGAATGTTTTTTGATCTTAGAGAAAAATACCTGTGTAGTGACATGGAAGAACTTATTGGTTCATAGCAGTGAATTATAAAGAACTTAACAGGAACAATGCTCTGTTTAGTGTTTTGGGGCTCTTGCATGCAAGCTGGAAAGTTTTTGCCAGATTGTTAATTGACTGGAAGGATTCCTCTAGCCCTGGAGAACCAGGCTGAAAAGTTTTCTGTGGCAAAGCAGCAGCTTCCCCTTTAGTGATGGATTCTGGCCCTGATGAGCCAGAGGGCTCAGTCACTCCTCTCCAATGGCACAATGACTCATTTCCCTGGCTGCTGCTGTAAGCCCTGCCTTCCTTCAGCTGAGAGTAAGTGAGGGCTGTGCTGTACAGAGCACACTGTAACACACTGAGCTGTAAAATCTGTTGCTAAACACAAGTCATTTTGTGTCTGAGGCTCATGAGGGAATGGGAGGGAGATACAAGAGTTGGCAAGTTAGCCCAGCACTTCAAAGGACAAAAAGCCCCTCGTTAGTTTGACTTCCTTAGGTTTTCTTCTAGATGCCTTGTTTTTTCCTAGCTGGATGCCTAGATAAGCTCAGGAAAGTGGATACTTCCCTATTTTCCACAAAATTATGACTTTCTGTAGGATAACCTGTTAAATTTTGCCACTACCTCTTTCTGCCCCTGGAGTATCTAAAATACCAAGAAATGTTCTTTGAATATGCTTCAGATTAGAAGGCTGATTTGTTTGAAACAGGCACGAGGATCCTCTGTGCTTCTGCTGTGCTGCACCCTCTGTGTTTGCAACACGAGTGACCGTAGCCCAGCCACCCAGAACTAGCAGCAGCAAGGCACCAAACCCCCAAACTCTCACTTGCTCCCTTCTTCCAGAGCTTGCAAAAAAAAAAAACAAAAACCCAAAGAAACAAAACAAAAAAACCCCAAAAAAACCAAAAAAAACCCCCAGAAAAACAAGTGGAGAGCACAGGGTTCCTTCAAACCCATGCAAAGTTTGGTTGGTTTGTTTGTTTGTTTTCCTCTCTGCTTTCCAGTAAGGACAGCAGCTGGTGAAAGCAAAAAGCTGCCATGCTTGATGGAAAAGTTATTAAAAGCTGGATCCACAGCTTGCAGTCCCAGAGAGGGCTCTGCTGGCCTGCCTGCTTTTTATACCACAGAGAAGTTTTTCTTAGTTGTGTTGTTTCTGTAGGGTTGTGAGCCCAAAACACTGTTTAAACTGCTTTGAGTCAATACCTGAGGACAGCTGGGTAAGGGAACATACATGTGTTGGGTATAGAATAAAACAGCTGCCTGTGGAAACATTCTTAGGGCTGCAAGTTTACAACTGAAGGGATATTTGATGGGCAGCAAATGTAAACTATTAAATCCCAACCTATGTGGCCTTCAATTATCTGGCATAACTCCAGCTTCTGAAGGGCTTTAGTTAAATTGTTATAATTCATCTGGTTAAGAAAGACCACAAGTATTTTCAAAACCACTTTTCCCCAAGCCTTCACTTTGCCTATTCATACTGAAAGCTCTCTAGCAAATGGACCACTTATTATTTTGTGTTTTTGTTCAGTGTGAGTGCCTGGGTTTGGAGGCACTACTGCAGTAACTCAATTATAAGCAAATAACCACTCCAGGGTAATTCCACACAGACCTTCATATTCACATTTTTGTACCTCAGATACATTCACAGCTTACTCAGTGCATCAATTAATTAAGCTAATCTGAGCCTACTTAGGACACATGTCTCTAGCTTCCAAGTTGTGGAACTGTTTTATCTTTTTGAAACATAAATTGCAAATTTTGAAGGTTGAGGGTTATGTTTATGGGTCTTAAAGCAGTGAAAGAGATAGGAAAGAAAAAAGACCAAACCCAGCAATATCCTTGTCCTGGTGAGCAAGAGCAGCAAAACTGTCAATTTTTGCCCTTTCTTCTTATGGGTCAGTTCAAGATCCATCTCTCTGAGTAGCAGCTCAGCATCTGGCAGTCAGATTTGTTGCCAAGTAGTCCATTTCTATTATTTTAAATACCAGCCTGAATCCACAGCAGGTTTCTCAGCTGCTTCCTTCTTTTACATAATTAATCAGTGCAATAACTGCTAAACTTTAGAAATAATTTTATGGAGGTGATGACCAAGACATCTGAAGACATAAAGTTCAAATCCAGGTTTAATGTCTCCCCCTAGTCAAACACAGCATATTTGTGTTTTAGAGTTGCCTTTGTGTAAGCTGCAATAACAAAATGCAAACTGCTTACTGATGCAATTTGCCTTAATAATAACAATATTTAAGTAGGTGATCTTCTGTTGTTTTTTTTTTTGTTTTTTTTTTTTACTATCCTATCTACTCTTTCAGATACAGCTGAAGGCAGGATGCGTGTGTTTGTCCAGCTTAGCAGTATACATATTTATAATTTAAAACCAAATCCTGTTCCAAAGTAAAGGAAATACTATTCTCATAAGAGACTCAGAGAACTGGACCTTTGTTTGCCTGGCCAAGTAAATACCAACTCACTGAAGGAGTATAGAATTAAATCTAAGTTTCCAGCTTGGTGCAGGGATGGGTGAAGATCTGATGATCACTGTCTCAAAATTTCCATTCCAAAGCCCTATTTCTCTACTGTTCTCTACTTTCTAAGATAACCTTAAGCAGCTGGTTGAAATTTCTGTCTGCTTTGGGTTATTGTCTTTTCAGCGTAGGAAAAGAAGAAGAAACATTTCCAGGAAATATACGTTAGAATATTTTCCAGCAGTCATGTTTTTCAGAGGCAGGCAGAGAAAAGTTAAGTTGTTCTTGTCAGTGTAAAATGTCTGTGAATATTCTTGGCTGAGAAATTCTAGCTGTCTTTTATGACCCTGACATCTGACATAGGATGACCTTGCTAGTGGCCTTGACATCTTTGTGGAAGCTCAATTAAATCTGAGCAACAGAAAAATAAAATCTCACAAAGTGTACAGGCTTAGTACAGACTTCATAGATTTTTGAGAAATGAATTCTGCAAAAAATGCCAGTGTTAAGGTCTGTTACCTCATAGGAAAACCACAATGCATTGTATTTTCATTCCATCTCCAAGCTATCATCAGTCTCTTAGGTGCTCCATCATCTCCAGCATGTCAGCAGCTGATTCCAAAGGATCCTGTTTTGTCAAACAGCTCTTTGTCAGCAGTTTAATCTTTGGAAGCTGCTCTGGGTCAGAGGCACATCAAGAAATCCTGTATTTAGAATAAGTAATATTTACATTTGGCTGCCTTTTATTTTTTCTCTACAGAAATATTGATCTGTCTTTCCAAGAAAGGACCTGAAAGGCCCCAGGGCAAAAGTTTCTAATGACAGGCTCAGATAAAACCCAACACACTCTTTCAGGACAACATTTACATGCAAGCTTTGATTTTTCTGGATTATAGCCCTTAGCTGTCATCGGAGACAAAGCTCAAAACAGCACAGACCTTGTCAAAACCTCTGCAGCAAGGACACTAAAAGCACCCAACAGCTGTCACACACAGGAACCCCTGGAATTTGCTGCTCACTGAAGATTTGCCAGCATCTCTTGAACAGACCATGCTACCTGTTCCCCTGCACTGGGGATGTTGCAAAAGGTATTTGCTTATGTTAATCTACCCTGTGAATTAAAGCTTTTTTCTTTCCCATGTTTCTGATAAACTCCTCTTCCTGAAGTCACCAGCTCCTACTGAGTGAGAAAGTTTCATGCACCTGTTTATATAAAGGGAAATAAAACTGTCATTTCCTAAGTTTTTCAGCTTCTTTTAGTAGAATTCCTGTCACCTCCTTTTATATCTCTGCCTAAGCTAAAAGCAATCTGTGCTAGACAGGTACTCTTTGGCACTTTGGGCACCCTTTTTGGGAGAGGAGTGAAGCAAATACTGGGGTGAGATTGTGCTGACCTATTTACACCAGATGCCTTGCACCTCACAGTGTCTGCTTCTCTCTATTATTGCAAAAAGAAAGTTGGAGTGATTGGTTCAAGATGTCTGTCTTTGGTGAGTTGAATTCTAACCTTTATTTGCAGGTACTCAAATAAGTACCTGAAAATAAAGGCTAGAATTTAGTGTTTAAGTGTTTAAACTTTGACTGAGAATAAGGAATAATTGGCAATTTTCTGGTTGAAAGGTGTTGTTGTGGTAGTCAGGAGGAATGGGTTCTAATAGATTTTAATTGATCCAGCTTAGCTGTACCTACCCTATCTGCACTAACTGAGCTTTGTTTAATTCAGCTAAACATATTTAGGTGATAACACTGTGCTCAAAACAGGACACAAGCTTATCAAATATTGTAGTTAACATTGTTTTTAAAAGCACATTGTCAAAGTCTGAACATTTCTTCCCCCTATTATTAGAAGTGTATGCATTTTACTGAAGTAGCAGTAACTTGCTTTTCCTTATCTTAACTGTAAATGACCCTATTCATTTGTAGCTAAAATTGTCCTCCCCAGAGTGCACTGGCTTCAGCAGAATTACAACTTGCATGATTTTAGCTGATAGACTCTCCTGCAGATACATAACCTAAAGAAGTAACACATTCCTGGCAATACATGATAAAAGAAGCACTTGGCAAAGGTCAGCTTTTCAGATGTCTCGTGGAAATCTCATTAAGTACAGTCTTCTGATAGGTCCTCTTCTTCTGCCTCAGTGTCTGTACCAATTGTCCTGAATTTCTGATTGAAGTTGGGCATCTCAGTGACTTTTCTAACAAGTTAGAAGGTTCCAGTATAATTAAAATAACCTCAAAGTCAAATTTAACAGGCAAGAATTTTGATAAAAGTCTTTGAATTAACTCGATTGTATGCAAGTAAAACAATCTTTAAATTATCAGTCCTTCTGAATGTAGCTAAGCCTGCTAAGATTTGAGTGAATGTCAGGCAAATTCCTAAATATTTGAACAAAAAAGCCTTGCTGAAGCCATTATTCTCTATTAATGGGAACTATGCCAAAATGAAATCCTTGTGCAAGCAGGGCCTATCTTCTTTTCAGTTTTCCATTTTAAATCCAAATTTTCCCTTCATTTCAGCTTTCCATTTGAAATCCTAACTTTTGTCTGTCATGATGACTTCTTGTTAAGCTGCTGTTAAAAGTTTAAGTTGGTGCATATGTTAAAAGAGTGCAGGTAATAGAGATGAGAAATTAAAGCAGATGATCCAAAAGTTTTGATGAACTCTAGCTCAGTGCTGAGGCAAAACTCACCACTACCAGCACTGTTTCTGCCTGCAAACTCCAGAAATTGTTTAAGCTGAGCCACCACAAACAGAGAAATGTTAATATTTTTGTGGTGACATTTTGTTTGACCATCAAGCCAGTTTTCAGCTGACAGACTGCTATAAAATAAAAAGATGGACAGCAACTAAAAAAGAATAAAATTAAGCTGTGTATTAGATATGAATCAATTACAGAGTGAGATGACAAGCTCGTTCTCTTTCCTGCTGGAGTTGGGGAAGCAGAGTACTCCATGACCTTGAGGTATCTTTCAGAGCACATTTGCTTTCCTTACATGCACAGCAATATGTGAACTTAAAGGCTGGCTCTTAAAGTCTGCATTACATTCCCCTTTAGGAAGTTGTAAGTTACAGAGAGTCTTCATTTGTGTTTTAGAAGAGCCTGTGTGCCAGTTTTCTGCTCTTGTACTTGTTCAGGATGCTAGAGCCCAGATCCCAGCATTACAGAGATCCCTGCAACCTCTGCTGCATTGCAAAGGCCGTGGATTGAGGCGGCTGCCAGGAGGCTGAGCAGTAAGGAGCATAACAGCACCAAAGACCTAATGGTGAGTTCCATGGGGCACTGCAGGGGTTAAACTCACTGCCATCCTCTCTGCTCGTGAGCAGAAGGACTTGTGTCATGTGAGCTTTTGGTCAGCATGAGCCTGCAGGATGCCCTTGCCCACTTCAATAAACTTCAGTCACTTGTGTTGTACTGAACTGAGAAGGAAAGCCCTGCAAATTTGAAACCTAAAAGTAACCCCCATGAGACATTCAGCTGTCCCAAATATAGCTGGGGCAGCTCAATGTCTGCTGAGTGCCCCAGTGGAGGCATCACTCCATTGGGGATGTGAATTCCTGTGGAGAACCCTTAGCTTAACTCACAGAGAGTATCTCCTGAGACACCAAAGAAAAAAATAATGGAGTCCATTCAAAGGCAAGTAGGTGGTAAATGTTTACATGGATTACAAAAGATGAAGTAGCCCACCAGATGTTGGAAGATGCAAGTACTTAATCCATAGGAGAAAAAAGCTGCAGGGATATCTCTGGAAAACTGCAGAAGGACAGACTTCACAAGCCCAGTGCTGTCCACTGACTCAGCTTCAGTCTCAGCCTTATTGAGGGGTATGAGATACAGGAACAGTCTACCAATATGCTGGTAATTTAAATGATAGATGCTGATAAGTACTTTTTTCCCTTCCTGCCTGAGCTTAACTTTTACTCAAATTCTTCCATTAAAATATATAATTGAGTACCTAGACAGTTGCATTTTGATTTGCATCTCTTGCCAACCCAATATATCTTTCAGATAAGCATTTCATGCATTACTTTTAATAATAATGTCTTAAATTAAAAGGCTGCTTTCATCAGCATAATGAAGCAAGATAGCCAAGGAAAATAGCTATGTGCCTGAGAAATTCATTAAAGTAAGAAAAAAAACCCATGAAAAGGGGATGATAATGAGAAAAATATTGAGCCTCAAAAAGGACAATACTGAAAGGAGAGACTCCATTTAGGGCTTACTTACTGCATGGGAGGGGCTGTTTTTCCAGAGATCTTGCCTTTTTTTTTTAATTCTGACAAATGACATAAAATTTTGGCAACTCAGTTACTTTTAAATTGCCATAGGCATCTGGGAGTTTACTAGCACAAAACCTGTGCCTGATAGTGCTATCAGGGATAATCCTTTATGCTACTTATGTGTTAGTTTTAATGATGTCCCTTCTTCTAACACTGAGAAACCTATAACTTAATAATGACAAACACCAGAGCTGCTCAAAGAAGGCAATTTATTGTAATCAAGATATGCTTTCTAATTAACCTCCTGGTCTCTATTTAAGCTGCAGATTGAGCTACTTATATTTATCTTAGAAATGCATTGTTCTTATAAAGTCCTTTTTTAAAAAGAAATATTTGAAAAGGTACTGAAAAATATTATAGAGATTAAAAGGAACTTGCACAGTGAGCACTAATGAGGCACGTGCTTGCCTTTGAATTGCATTCCCTCTTCCTCTCCCTCCCATCTTTATCTTATCTTCAGGCAGCCACGGCAGCGTTAAACGAGAAAAGCAGCTCCCATTTGACTCCTCTCTGCCTGTGTGCTGAGCTGTGCTGCTGCTCCTGGCAGGCTGTGGGCTCTCAGGGACACACACACAGGGGCTCTACAGGAGGAGCTGCCACACATCCAGCCTGAGACAGGTGCTGCAAACCTGCTCCCTGCTTGCCGTGACTACGCAGAGACAAAAGGCTCTGTCTGGGACACAACAACCCTTGGCTGCTGGAGCACAGATGGTGTGGAAGTGCTTTGTGTGACACGAGGTGTTAGAAAATGCTCAGCTCACTAACATGTGCTGTCAAGACCTGTTTTGTCCAAGCTGCCAGCCTGTCATTGTCTTTTGGAAAATAGCATGCAGCCAGGCAAACCATTTCCATCAGAAACAGAAGCCCTGTTTATACTTCACTTTCATTTTCTCCTACCAGGTAATTTCTCTCTCTAATGTCACCACAGGTATTATAGTAGAATTAAGGAACAGCCAAAATTTCTCTTTCATTACATGAAAACCCATAACTAGAAGAGAGAAAATAGGTTTTAAAAATGACAAGAGTAAAGGAAAGAGAAGCTTTCAAACCCAACATTCCCCACACCTGAATCTGCTGAACTTCCCAGATACAGTATAAAAGTCTTCCTTTTCTCTATGAATTGTACAGATGGCAGCTGGAGGAATTCCTGGCCAAGGTAAAATCCAACTTAGAAGTAGGAAATAATACAAGTTTGGGAACTTTGTCTTTCTGTGTAAGTTCTTCATGGAAGCAGCAAAGGCTTGGAAGGGCTGAAATTGGCCCCTGTTCTGATCTATTTTTGACTAAAATATGTTTGTTTCTTAAACAGTACCATGAACCAACAGGGTGACTTTAGTCCATTTTACAGCTACCCAGTGACATTTTTAATTTTTTCTGTTATGACAAATGCAGCAACCTTGTCTTTACCTCTTACTGTAAGACTTTAAAAAAATGCAATTTGCTGTATCTTTCAGAGTATGGACACAATCCTGAGATGGTAGGGATCAGAACTTGTGTAGATATAGATGAGGGTAAGGAGAGCTGAACATGGGAACACATCAGCCTTAAGGGTCTTTTTCTTTCTCTAGCCAAAAAAACCCAAAAAAACCCCCAGGTGGTTGAATACCTTAGAAAGTCTCTGAATGTCAAATGGTGGCACATGACTGCTCTGTCTCAACATATGGAATTTTCAGGTTCATTTATGAGCAATCATATTTCATGTTCATTTGCTCCGGCAATTAAATGATTGCTGAAGATTTACTTTGTTTCTTTTTGCTTTATTATTCAATAACATTATTATTATTTGCTTTATCATTCATCTCGGTGTTAAATGACAATTTTTTCTCATAATACTTTTGCAGAAAGTTTTACCCTTCTGTTTTTAAACATTTTTGTATTCAAACTAATTGAACACATTACCACTGAAATGTTATCAATGTTAAGCTGTTATATTTGAATGACTGCAGGAAACAAGGATTTTGAGATTTCATCTTTGTTGTTAAAAATCTACAATTAGTTTATGGAAAAAATCACTTGGTAAAACTGCACAAGGCAAAACCAGAAATAAAATCAAGCTAATGCAAAAATGGAGGAAAGCCTTCTCACAAAATATCTTTGTGCTGCTGGGCTTTCCATCTTCAAAATGTCTTGCAAAGGTTAAGTCTTTAAAATATATCTGTGCAATGAAGCATTATATTGGCACCATTGTTTCTTTCCCCTCAGTTAATGTAGATGTTGGGTGTTTAAATGTCCAAGGCTGTGGAGAAGGTCACTCAGATCTAGGAGTGCAGGCTAAGCTGCTTCTGCAGTGCCTGAATTTCTCAGACTTCTTCATTTATTCAGTCATCCTTCTGTCATCCACTGCTCTGCTTTTCTCAACTGATTGTCCTCTTTGACATCTTTTCCTGGCTGGACTGCAGCTTTCCACTGCACTGAGTGTGCTCAGATTGCCCGATTAAGCCTTCAATAACTCCACAGGTCAACCCTCACTTGGCTGTGTTTCCCTGCTCCCACCTGAGGCTTTTTGCAGTGCAGACTTGTCTCCCCTCCTGTTTTACTTTAAGGAAAGGTCAGTCTGGCAGAGGTCAGCAAAACTCTGTATTCAACCTGCTTTGCAGAATCCCTATGGAAGACCCAACCAAATGAATTTGATCTCTAAAGCAGGTACATCCCAAACACACGTATAAACTCTCTGTGTGTCAGGGTAAAAAGCAACTCACCATCTCCTGTGTCAGGAATCACCTTGGAAAAGCTGCCTCTGGGAATAGGACTGGTAGTAGGAATTCAATCAGCCTTAGCAACACTGGATACTGCCAAAAACCTGCAAGAAAGCAAAAAACCCATAATATAGGCTCTGTAAATGACAATGAATGATGTCTCCTTCAGGGGAAGGAAAAGATTCTTCAGGCCTAATCTGTAGCTTTCAGGATCTCTCCAAATAGCTGGGAATGATTGTTTAAAAGCTTAGAGACCAGTGCCAGGAGCTCCCCCTGCTCAGAGTTCACACAAGAGCATGGCTGGTGATGACAGAAATACTTTGGAATGAGCTAATGACCAGCAAGGGCCTTGCAGGATTAGACACACCAGGAATCGACTCCACTTGAGCAACTGGAGAAATTGAAAGGTCTGACTTGTACTTTCCTGAGGATAAATTACCTGTTAAAGCAAAGGGGAAGGAAGTTTAGCCAAACCAGCAGTTTTAGTGTGTCTCAAGCTTTTAGCACCTGGGTGCATCTGTCAGGTTCTAATTGTCAACTCCCACTGACTGCAGCAGGAGCCCGGGGCACTTGGCATTGTGCAGTATTAACCTGCTGTTATTAAGCTAAAGATATAAACATGCCAGAGTATGTGATGTTTGAACTGCAAGGCATTGTTTCTTGCATTCTCTCAACTTCAATTTTTTTTTCCCAGTTAGCAGTGTCTCACAGCAAGCAACTGCCTAAAGAGGAAACATAATGCAAAAGAATATGCACTGTGAAAAGTCTGCACTGTGAAGTGCAGAAATATATCATTCTACCAAGAGTAGGCTGATTTAATTTTAAATATAAAATCTTTAAATAGTGTATGTGCTTAAAATGTAGAAAATCAGATAACAAAAGCAGTTCTTGTTTCAAAGGAGAATAGCAGTCAGTGAGAAAAATGAATAAAAAGAAGACAAAGTGACAAAAGAAATAAGGAAATATCATTGATTTCCTGGGAAAAAAAGGATAAAACCGAATAATTTTTCACACATTATCAAATAACATGGTAATTTATCCAGAATATAATTATGCTAACATTTGACTGTTACTTGGTATCAGATGAGTTCTTTCAGCTCAGAGTGTTCTGGGGCAGGTTTTGAGGGTGGTTTCAGACATGTTTGCTGGAATTATGGCTAATATTGCTGGAGGTGTTCAAGAAATGACTGGATGTGGCAATTAGTGCTGTGGTTTAGTAGAAAAGGTGGTGCTTGGTCAAGGGTTGGATTTGGTGGTCTTGGAGTTCTTTTCCAGCCTTACTGATTCTATGGTTGTGTGGGCTAGGCTAGGATAGTAGAGGATGTGGCTTCTTGAAGTTGTCAGGGCAACTTTGGGAAGTTCTGGTTCTATTATTGCTAAAGGAAGGGTGAGAGCACCCAGCAAATCCTGAGTTACAACATTAGTGCTGCATATTTTGCAAAAACTTGGGAAAGTAAAAGTTCTTATACTTTTGTACCCATTCCGCTGGTAGACGTAAGACATTTTTCAAAAATTAAGCCTCCTGCTTAGTACAGAACATTAACCTTCAAAATGTAACTTATTGGCAGTAATAACAGAGTTTAAAAAGTAAAATGAGTGCCTGTGCTCTGTTTTTCCCTGCTCTCCTTTGTAATTCAGATTTCTCTCTCTCTAGGCAAGGTCAGAAAGGACAGAAGGCAGAGGGGCCAGCATGATCTGCTGTGGGAATATGCAGCACTCAGGACATAATGATCCACTTGGCTGTATCTCATTGAGCATCCACCAGATGACCATCAGGAACTGACAGAGGTAGAGGCAGAGTGGCCCTGTTGTCTGGTTTTGTTTGGAAGTTGGTGTAACCATTGCCTCCATCCTTTTCTCTCAGCACACTCCTTCAGATGTAGCAAAACTCTTTTCTGAATAAGACTGCAGGAGTGCACAAGAGCTGGGATAATTTTAGGGTTATCTTAAAATGCTCAGAAGGATTTCCATCTTAAGGGGGGGATGGAGAGGAAGCTGGCTTTAGTTCTTGTTTGACATCTTGCACCTTCGTTCCCAGGTAAGAAATTTTAAGTGTCAGAACATCTAGGCAGCACCAGAACACCTCAGAGGTTTTATTTGGCTTTTTTAACAAATAACAAGTCTTTGTTTCTTCACAAGCTCAAGCTCTTTTTCATGCATGCCTTACCCCTGCAGTCTATGCTTTTCCAATTCTTTTCTTTTTCAGCTTCTGCATCTTTACATTTTCATCTTCATCTCAACACAGCTCTTTGCATTCTGGCCATCTCCAATTGCATTCCCCATTTCTCCCCTGGTCCTCTAATGCAAAAGGGAATATTTCTGACATGCATGTGCTTACGCAGTCAAGAATTTAATGGTTGGCACTGCCATCCAATGACTTCATTCTTGTCTGAAGGGGGAAAGTGACCTCTGAAGGGGATTTGGAGGCCCCCCGGCTGCTCAGATCACTATTTGCTCCCTGTTATTTGGAGTTGTTTGGAGTGCTGCCAGCCACTCCTGTGCAGGGAGATTTGCAGGCTGCCTACAAGCTCTTGTGAAGACCTTGTCTGAATGGGAAGGATGTGGGAGTCCTTGTTGATGATACAGCTGTATGGATGGATGTTTTACCTCTTCATTTATCATTATAATTTCATTATCATTACCTTATCATTTTCAGCTTAATTAAAATGTAAGCACCCTGGACCTAGAGGATCAGCGCAGGAACTGAACAGACATCTCCAAGATGAATCTTAGGTAGCTGGAAAGCAATGTTCATATGGATTTATGCTTTCTTTTATGCATCAGAAAAAAAATCAGGTAATGTTCAATGAGTTAAGTGAGGCTGGGTTTAAAGTAGTGCTAAATGCAGAAATGCAGGCAAAGACAGAGAAGAAGACATTACAAAACTGTAGATATAAGAATTTTTGCATCTATTGATAGTTAATTTACAATTAGAGTAATTTTTGTTATGGTAGAACATCCCCACGTAAACAAAAAGAAAAAAGAAAAGGGAATTGCCCCAAGTCCTATGAACTCTGTTTTGTTTATTAAACAGAAGTCAAGCTATTAAAAGATTTGCAGTTCTTTTTTACATATGAAGACTTAATATTTCTGAACAAAACCCAATCCTCTTTTCACCCAATATAAAATCATTTCACATCTGCTCAAAATCCCAGCAGTCTCAGTTTCTGCGTCGCAGCAACTTCTTCTAGGAAGGTAGTCCAGCAGAAGAAATTCTGGGCCTGTTTCCACCTCTGAAACACATTTATTGTTTCCATTGCTTCTCAAACCTCATGGTAATCCTACTTCAAGTCTGAATATTTATTATGGAGGTTGAAGTCTGTGAGTAACCAAAACCCAGAACTATCAATTTCAGCCCTCCTTCCTTAGCAAAGACATTGATATTATGAGGGCTTTGGTCTTGTGAATCACAATGGGAAAAATCTCGTGAAATGTGTGGAAGGAAAGCTTTACTTGGGGTTAAAAACAGCATCTGCAGTAATTCCGTGAGAAGAATAAAAGTGAGTTTCTTACTTTGTGGAGGATGCTAAATAAGACTTTTTAAAATGGTACCTTTTCCTAGGACAATTAAAGAAGAAAAACAGCTTTCCATGACTCTAGCAACTGTTTTAAAGGCTCAGCTGGCAGCATCATTTCCTATCATGCAGAAGATCTAAGTTCAAGATCACACACAAGTCTTCTCAAAAGGCAGCAGGAAGTAAAGGTGGCATAAAGAAAATTACAGTCTTACTGCAATGGCAAACAGAAATCTCTTTGTGATCATGAGCTGAGTTTGTGTTTCCTGTACAAAAGTAGCAAGGAGTTAGAAGCAGATAATACTCCCTAGAATGGCTTGACATCCATAGCTGGGTGAGAATTCTCTTTTTCTTTAAATTTACAGTGGCTGCATCTGCTGTTCCAGAAAATGATGGATCAGTACAGTCCTATAAATCCCAAACACATATGTAGTATATCTTTTCAGAAATAACTTACAAAACAGCCTTCCAGAGGAGGAGAGGTCTGCAGTAATGACAGCACCCTGACAGTGCAATAAAGAGGAATTCATTATTCAGACTGCAGGGGTTGACAATGGCCAGAGGGCAAATGCATAAAATAAGAAGAAAGAGTCAATGCTCAAATGTCAAAAACTCTCTGCCACAAGTGGAAAAAAAGAGAAATGTATTCAAAATATATTTCCTCTGTATAGGAATGATGGTGGTGATGATAATAATAACATTTATCTGAGTATGATAAATATTGCTGAGGATGGAGCATTATATGACATCATCTGTGTATAAATAAACTGTCCCTTTCCAGTTTCCATTGCCATAAAATAAAAAGAAACTTTTGCAATCTAGAAAGTGGCAGCAAACCAAAGAGTTAAATATGTAGGATGGTTGTTTTTGTGAGTAATCCTAATTGACAGTTTTTAAGCTACTGTTCAATTCTAGAAACAAATCTGATTGTTATCATTATTTCTTTTATTACCTAAAGAGGATAATATCTACTCACCAGTGCAACTACTTCAGTATGAAATTTTGCAGGCATAAACTGCACCTTTAAACACGATCTCAATCCCACAAAGGAACAGCAATAAGCTGGGCAAAAGCCCAGTTGTTTTTCTGGAGTTATTTAGTTCTAAACAAACTTCCTTTGCAGTCTGTCTGTTTTTTATTTTTAGTTCCTCCTTCTTTGCTATTGAACGCTTTTGTAAGAAGGAAAGATTCTTATTCTGTGTTTTTCTTCCCCTGCCATTTCCCATATGAAGCTACAATCCTCTGATGGCTTGTATGAAGAGGATTAGAAACATGTCATCACTAATTGCAGATGAGGATTTAAAGGAGGGCTGGGCAGGAGAAGACAAAGATGAGATTGCCTGACCTGTCTTGATTAGGCTGTGGATGCTTTGTGTCTGTCTCTGCTGCTCCAGGAAGTCAGCCTGCCTCCCACAGCTGCCCTCATCTTGTGGCAAGGGAAAATTGTTGGTTGTTGAACAGGATGAAAGACTGATTTCTGCACTGCTCCTAAAGACCCATTTCTGCCATGAGGACTACATAAAGTTAGTTGGCTCATAATGCACAAGGGAGTGTGAAGTTGCAAAGAGGAATCACTTTTAACTCAAAGAAAAAAAAAAGCCAGATTATACTTGTGGGATTGTTTTTTACTCCTCAACAGATTTTTTTTTTTGTTTGTATTAAACTGTAAACTGAGTCACTGTATCCTCACACACACCACACAAGTGTGAAAGTAGCAGTGGCTAAGCAAGCCCTCACCATCTGTGAGCATTCCCACTGCTTAATGTCAAACCAGTACCAGTTTGGCTAATAAGGTTAAGGAATTACATAACTTAAGTCGAATTACAACAGAATTATGCCAGTTCCCCTCTCTTTTGCTTCAGGATGAATCAATTATGAAACATAAATCCAAGTAATGGATAGAGTATTTATAACCATTTAGGCTCCCAGGCATTGATTAACCATGACTGAGAGAACTTCTTCTTGTGGAAATGGATGCTGGATCATAAAGAACCTGTAAGTTCCCATCTAGGGCTGTGAACTACTCGGAAAGACATTTTACTCTAGCCCTACGATTCTTTGAAAGGTTGAAGTCTGAGGAGATAAGACACAAGAATGAAGGCCAAGTAGTCAGAGTTGCTTTACACTCTTCAGTATATATCATTCCTCAGTGAGTCACATAATTGGTGGAAATTTATTGAAAATACCCCTTTGTCTACTTTAAAAAACAATGCTACATTCTTCAGGCCTTGCAATAAGGTCAAAAGTGACTTAAGAGTTCCAAAAAAGGGTAAAACTGAGCCAGAGTGATACGAATTATCTTCAGAATTGTAATGGAAACTACAGGGATTTGTTACATTTTTCAGGATTTGTCTGTCAAGCTTTGACAGATTAGGAATCTGAAAAGGATGATTTCTGGATTAAGACTGAAAATAAAGCCTGAACTTCACTTTCTAGAAAAAAGTATGTTTATTTTGATTAATAAAGAAATATGCAGTAAAACTACCTCCTTCTCGGCCAACATAGTTATAACCACAATTCCACATCTCTGTCGCTCCCTTAACAAATTTTGGGCTCTTGTTTTGGCAATAAAAATGTCTTTTACAAAGTGATTTGGAGAACGATCTGTGACTTATTTAAGGAAATAATGAAATACCTCAGTCTGCTCACAATTAAAGGTAAATAGCATTTTTAGCTGCATTAATAGACTTGTTGATGTAACCTGCTGGTTTTTTGTCATCTAAGTTTATGATGTACACCAGTATCTTTCTGCAAAATCTCTGTTGCTAAAATGGGCTCATTTTCTTGTCACTTAATCACTCAATTGGAGCACTTCTAGTGAGGAAAAACAGGGATTAACAGATGAAGAAATAAATAATTGGATTAAAAAAGGTGCATGTTGTTTCTGGACTGGTACAGCAGGCTGTGTGCTGCCTGTTTCACAGACAAATGTCTTACATCCCAAAAGGTCATGTCTCTAGAGCAGGCAGCTCTTCAGTCCTGTGTAACATTCTTTTAGCAAAGTTATGGCTCAAACTTTCCTGAAACAGTGACTCTCTTTTAAAGTATAGCTATTGGTGATGCAAGACTTAAAGGAGACAAAGTTCTTGGAAAATGAAAGGAAATCCTGCCGTAAGCTTTATCAGTGGCTTGGCAACCCTTTGGAGACAGACAACTTTGGTGTTGGTTCATCTTTACTCAGGGTTTGGGGTTCTGGATATAATGCTGGCTTACAGGAACATGTTGGGACTATTTACCTCTTTTCTTCCTGATGCAGGTGCTGCTGCTGGAAGAGTTTTTGGGGAAGAGCTGTGAAACACAGAAATGGTGATGGATATACAGCAGGGGACCACTAAAGGTACTTGTTTATATTTTTCTTCCAGAGGAGGTCTGTAGAGCTAACATAAGTGTTTATATTATCCTTCACTGCTGCTTTCAACAAAATTCAATTTAAGAATCTCAACTTTTCACAATATTTGTTTGTGAGGCCCTGGTGAATGCAGCTTCAAAGGATGCTTCTGGCAGAGGTACCTTTTGAAACAGATATGTTTAATGGTGATGTGCAGTCAAAGAATTGCTCTCCATTCTGCTAAATTACATTTTGTTTCAGCACTCCAATCTTTAAGCCATATCCAAAAGCTGGATCTGTTTAGGAAAATTCACTGGCAGCCCGGCTGAGATTACATCTCAAGCAATCATTTTAATATGTAGTTATAAATCACTTCTAACTTTCTGCACGTAGAGTGTTTTCTGTTGATGTATTTGAGAACACTGTGGAGAGGTTTGTAATTAAATGAGGAAAAAGTAGGACTTCTTTTATGAAGAAATAAATTTTTAATGCCATAGAAATAAGGGAATTTTGAAAATGCTGTGCACTCTTTATTTTTGCTTTGTACCTGAAAGTTGCTCAAAAGTAATTGCATTTCTCTTTAAAAGACAGTGGAGAGAGAAATAGCCAGCTTTCTTTTACATTTGGAATAAAAAAAATTCTCAAGTAGAGAGACCACAGACTTAGGTAAAGATGTCTAGATTTTTCTACATTTTCAGGGACAAGACCTCCAAAATCTTTTGCCAAATTGAGTACTAAACTGTATCTTTCTATGCATTAAAAATGCCCATGCTTCACAGTAGGGTTTAGCTTTAAAATTATGTGCTATGGCTCAAAACCCACAGAGTTCAGTTTCTAGTACCAAACGTAGAAAATGCCCTTCTCTTCCTCGTCCTTTTCCAGCCCAGGGTGGCCAGTTTAGTGTTCTGCCTGTTTTTGATTAAAGGTGAAGTACCCTATGATCCAGCATGGTAATTACTGTATTCCAGTGTAAGTAAGTCACAGACCATTGCTGCTATTATTTATTCTGAGACAAAAACATTCTTTCACCCCTCTCCAGCTACAGGCTGCAAATTCTTAATGGCTTGACTTTTGCTGTGAGTGAAGCCACTTTATTTTTCATTTGCTCCAGTTGCTGAGATAGCTGCACTATCTGTTGTCCATTCTGTGTGCAAAGATTTGAAATTTGTCAGTGCTCTCTTTCACTATGGATCAGAAACCAGATAAGTTTTCAATGTTAAGGATGGTCACTTGTACCTCATCCAGTTTCTGCAGGCTTATATAAATGCACACATTTGTCAGATCACTCTCTCTACAGAAATTTTCTTTTTTCCTTTGTGGAGTTGGTGGGGGTATCTTGCACACTTGAGGTTATATTGGCAAATTCCTAGAAAAAATGGATGATAGACTAAGGAGTTTACTAAACACGTTTTTTTTTTGTGGGAAAGGCTTACTAGGTTCACTTCATTTTGTACAAAACCAGAGGCAAAAATAGAGCAGAAGTCTACACATAAGCAAAAACCCCAAAATAGCCTCCAGCCCCCCAACTTTTTTCTCCTAGAGCTGTTTAATGTGGGAAAAAGCTGAGCGCACAAAGCCACTCCATGGCGAGCTAGTGAGTCACTGCCTTCAATCTGCGCCTCTTCGGTTCACGCTGACGTACTCGCAGCTAAACTTTTTAGGCTTGCCAGTTCTCTGGAGAAGATGTATATTACTGAAAAGTTGGGAATTTTCAAGATACAGCTCATCTATTCACCATGTATAGCACTTCTGAGAAACCAAGCATCTAACAATAGGGAAAGGGAAGGGAAGGGAGCGGAGGAGATACGGATCTGAGTACGAGACCTGCAGAAATGCTTTCAGCTTGTTAGAAACTTTTAGGACCTAAAACTTCTTCGTATTTAAGTACCTGCCTTGAAGAAGCTGTAGGTAGCAACAGTAGGTGAAAGTGCTTTTTAAAAGAAGTGAGTAAATCTGTTCCTTTCTTAATGGAAAAATCCACACAGTCTGTCAAGGAGTGGTAGGTGTTCTTCAAAGCAGACAAATACCAATGGCGTGACATTTCCTGCCTGTCCTACTAATGAATAGGACATTCAGTAGAATCCTAGAATGGCTTGGGTTCCTCAAATTCATTGAGTTCCAACCCCCATGCCAGGGGCAAGAACAGAGAGTAAGCAAGGAGAGGTCAGAGAAGGACAAGAGGCTGGGATGAGGTGTGCAGTGGAGTGGATAAAGGTAGGCAAAGCTGCTGTAACTAACCATACTTGAAACTGGATCTTGCACTCCGTGCCAGCAAACAGAAAACAAATATTTCATTGTCCTCAGCATCCCTTTACATTGCAAATGACAGGAATGTACAGGTAGAAGAAAGATCAGTCTTCAAAACCAAAATGTTTTAAAATGGAAAAGTGCTATTGATTTTAAGTACACAGTGTTCATGCAGAAGATTAGATAATCAGTTTTATATTGAAAATATTGAAGTGCACACAGAGCATATTTTTTGGGAGTAATAGAATATTTTCTTTTATATTCTTATGAGAACTCTATTGTGCTTGCACCACCATAAATTTTCCACTATTGTTTATGGACAGTTCAAGAATTTGAAGCCAAGATTTGGTGTTGCAAAAATTCAGATAAAAACTGTGAGGTAAAGTAGGAAATGTGCAGAACATCTCAGAGTTCCATATTCAGATTTCCTCAGAGGAAAAAACATCTTTAAGGAAGCTGGATGTATAATGAAAAGGCAGATAAGTGTTTCATCTCATTATTTTCCTGTCCTAAATCTCAGGCTCATATCCTCCCCCTTGGCTTCTGAAGACAGAACTGCTTACTTTTCAATCATGGGTAATGCTTCCCTGTCCTAAAAATCCTTCTCCCACCTCTTAAAATAGTTTCCAATGTTGGAATCAAGGTACAACCTCAGCCAGAAGTGGTGAGGTCTAACCACACGTCCCATTATCCTGACTGGAGAGTTAAGGCAGAGCTGCAAGCTCAGCTAGCTGGGAGGAAAATAGTCTTAAAATATCAAATCTTCTAAGTGAGGAGACTGAAACAGGAAAGATCCCAGGGTTGTTTGAAGCCCCTCTTAGCCAATGTGGCACCTGTCAACACTCAAGAGAACACCTGGCTGTGTGTTTGCAGAGATGTGTCAGCTGATAGTCGCTGTTGTATCTCACTTCATGTGATGGAAAGGAGGTCTGGCACTTGCCCCAGGGTGGCTCCTGTGGAGACTGTGACTGCCTCAGAACTGCTCCTAGCAACTGCTGCCATCTCCATCTCTGGCAGTATTTGATCTGCTTGTGGGGGCTGGAACATGAAGTAGGCTTGGAAAAATGCACCCATGGCTGCTCTTCTTTGCCTGGGAAGGAGCGACTTGAGCCAAGATTCTCTTCTGCCTTACTGGGCTTGTTCTCAACTACTTTGCCAGGGCAAGAGACACAGGAAAGAGGGCACAGCAATGGAACAGTGGGGGATTTTGGCAAGAAGGGGGGATTTTGCTAGCCCTCAGCTTAACCATAATCTTCAGGGTCTGGAGGATTCCACAGAAGGAAAAGTTTGGATGAGCAATGCTGGAGATGAGGCAAATGGCTCGTAACTAGCCATGGTCTGCATGGATGTGGTTAATGCTGGGTTTATGATTTGTGCTCAAAGAGCCTATGCAATTAGATTTACTCCTAAATACCACAGGACCCAGGTGGCCAGTTGAGCAGATAGGATTTCTGCTGTGGGAAAGGTCTCTGCAGTGACTAATACCTGGTTTATAGTGGGGATGGTAATAGCTGAGACAGAACGTGCTCAGGTTGTGCCAGTGGTGGAGCCACAGTTGAAATCTTTGATCCCAAGGATGGGGGTCTGGCCTGGCCAAGATTTGGGAAGGGGAGTCAGAGGGAAGGATAATGGCAGAAGCAGGAGAAAGGTCAGATTTGATGGCTCTGGCTGTTTTAGGAGAAATAGGAAGGAGGAGAGTGACTCCCTGCACGCAGAGACTCTGCACTTCTGGGGCAGCCAAATGGAATATGTGGGGCTCCAGCCCTGGAGCATACAATTTGTAATGCCTACATAGTGAATGCCTACAGCTGATGCTGATCTGAAGACTAAGATTTACTGCTGGTTGCTGCAGGACCTTGAGGACTTCTGCTGACAAAACCCACTAGCATATGGATGCTCTTGAATGAGGAAGGTGTTGCTGAACTCTGGGTGATGGCTGCATTTCAGGCAAAGATTATATTTAAGGAGCTTGGCAATGAGAATTCAATAATTATGTTTATTTTTCCTTCCTAACATATTTGCTTGGCAGGTTAAGGGAAGGATTGATGATAAAATAGAGCAGGTGGCTCCAGATGTACCAGAAAGTTTGAGAGAACAGTAGGTCCAAGGAGGGTGAATGCTGGATGCTGACAGCAGGAGTGGAGTTTCAAGGGAGGCTGCTCAGAGTGAGAGCAAACATAAGTGCAAGAAGGAAAGGGGAGGGAAGAGGAAAAGCCAAAAGCAATTTCCAAAGGCTTCTCTCTTCATCCGTGTCCTCCTCATCTTCTAGGTACACCCTGACTTAACCCATGCCCTCTTAAAAACTGAAGGAAAAACTGAAAGCTACAGCTCTCCTTTATGTTCACATTAAATGATTTGATGCCTGATTAAGTGA
This sequence comes from Ammospiza nelsoni, assembly GCF_027579445.1. Classification (NCBI taxonomy): domain Eukaryota; kingdom Metazoa; phylum Chordata; class Aves; order Passeriformes; family Passerellidae; genus Ammospiza; species Ammospiza nelsoni. The sequence continues at coordinate 5,803,521 of NC_080634.1, forward strand.
CCTGGCCAGTTTCAGCATCCAGAGATCACTGCACCTTTTTCACCTCTTTTTCTCCTGCTGGTTAGCAGAAAACAGGATACAGCTGTTTTTTTTAGAGTCCTTTTGTTCTGAGCATTTGGAGTAAATATTTTTACATTGTGTGTCTTAAAATTTCTGGATATTGGTCTTCATCATTCTCAAGCACAGGAATAGCATGTTAAAAAAGTATCAGCTACTGTAGATCATGAGGAAAATGCATAACAGGGTATTAGATGCATCTATATCTATGTATATATTTGCATATGAGTGAAGGACTGAGACACCAAGAGTCTCCAGATCTCAATAAAAGGGCTGAATAAAAGGAGAAGCAGGATACTGTCTGTGAGGGTGACATGATATTGTAACCTGAAAACTAATTAAAGAACAGAATTTAAATAACATTCGGATGCAACAGCAGGAAATGCAAGGAACAGGTGTTTAACAAGATTTCTTTTGACTGTTTAACCTCTTTGCTAATGCCAAAAAGCCCAAACTCTGTCAGACTTCAGCTTTACCTTATGTCAGTAGTTGTCCTTTTGACTATTTCATGACTCAGAGCATTCATTCTGCTGTTAGTTTGTCTCTAGGGATCTGGGTCTCTGCCATTAAGTGTTTTTGATCTCCATTGCATGTGTTGTTTTCTCTTCAGGGAGCAGTGAGATTACATGGCTGCAAATAAGGCCCAGAATTTGTGACTCTGCTCTGTGGGTTCACAACAGCATCTGCGGGAGAGATCGCCTCACAAAACTGGGTAGGATTTGTTTCCTAACACTTAGAAACCAGAAAGGCTTTTCTTTGTGATCGTTGTAAAATACAAAAGCATAAGTAAGTGTTTTGCAGTGTTTCAGGTATTGGTACAGTCTGTTAAGAGAGTAGGTCTCTGACATCCTGCTGAGTGACTGGGATTACATAATACACTTTGTGTACACATCTCTTAAGAAGCTCCTTGTTTAAATGACCTTCTAGCAACAAGCTCTTTCTCTCTTTTATACTCTGACTTCACACCGTTTCTTGGATTTAGAAAACAAAAATAAGCTCAGGGGATACCTGCTTTTAACAGTCACCTTTAATTGTGTGTTTTCTTCCATCATGATTTTAAAAAGTTTCTTCTGAATTTCTTTTGTACAGTGTTTGAAGTGAAGAACTTGTTAGAATAGTAAAAGCATGCTTTCTTTAGAAGGGGGTTTCAACAGCTTTAGACAATAGACAGAGTCAGTACTGAATGTCAGATTCTGCCTGCATGAACTCCCACCCCCCACTCTCCTCCTACACACATTTAGACCCCTGCATGGCAGGGACATGCATCTCTAACTCTTTAGGCTCGTTTTCAGAAATTGATTCCATTAGCTGCTGCTTCTTTTTGTTATTTTTCCCTTTCATCTTCCTCCTTGCTTTCTGCCCAGCATGCAGTCCAACCTGTTGGCTGATGTTCTCCTTCCAAATTAGAGGGTTTGACACTAGAATCTTCTACAAATAAACTGATATATCTTTTCACCCCATTCCTCCAGTAGATGTATAAATGAGAAGTGCCTTTCTCCTGAACCCTGCTCTCCTGTCCCTGACCTCTCTCTCCACACTGAGGGCATCAGCACCCTCTGTCACCTCTCCCTTTGAGGGGCCTGGCTGCCCTGGCTCGGGGCTGTGACATTTGTTGTCAGCTCTTTGTTGCTTACTGGATGTTATCTCCAGGGCTTATGGTGGCCCAAATTCCCCTACCAAAGATTCTGTTTAATCTCCTTCCCTATTGTTATCATCAGTTATGACCTGTAGGTTTTCTGGTTTCTTTTTCCAGTTTACCTCCTTTTTTTGTTTTCTCCTGATAACAAGTGCACCAAGGACACACTTGCAATGTCCAGGGACCACCCTGATCTCCAGGATGGGGCTGCTGGAAGGGGAAAGAAAATTTCTGACCTGAAGAACCTATCAATAGATGTACCTAGCTCACAGCTTCCCACAGATTCCGTAGCTTGAACATATTTTTCCATCTTGAATTTAAATGTAAACTGCAACACTTGGAAATAGGAGATCCATTGTGCAACACGTTCCAAATTCTTGCAGTGTCATGTCTGAAATGAGTGTTTCAGTCTCCATTTCTAAAATCCTGGGAAGCAGGAAAAGAACCAGGTTGAGTGCAAGATGCAAGAGACTGCCTGTGTGGATGCTGATAGAAGGGTGGGCTTGAGTGCTCAGACAGGATTCAACCCATTAAGCAGACAGATGCTTTAATGTTTCCCACCCTAGAGAGTTGCTTCCTATACAATACTTCATCTTTTATGATCTTAATTAATACTAATTGGTAGATGATTGCCTCCAAAAGTACTATTCTATGGAGAAAACTAATCTCTGATATTACAGTGAATGATATTTGGGAGAAATCATAAGGTACTGCAGCCCTATGTAAATGATTAAAAAGATTGCCTTTCTCCGTTTTGATTTGTATCTGTTTATATATTGTTTTCCTTGACAGTCTATATTGTTACTCCCACACCTGGGGAGTTTCATCACGTTTTTTAGACCATAATGTGTGGCTAGAGGAGATCACACTTTTGAAAGCTTGTAATGAACACCCATTATTAAATAAGGGATTTAGCTGTTTTCTTTTTTTTTTCTTTGTTTGCTTTCAATCAGCAAACTAATTCTGCTTTTATGTAGAATTTTCTCCTTCATTTATATGGTAGAATGATTTAATTTTTGATCTATTCCTATTTGAGAAGGAATGCTCCTGCATACATCCCCAAGGTCTTCTTTTAGTGAAGACTGTGATTACACAAAAGTAGAAGCAGAGATCTTAGATCTTAGTAAACAAAATCAGAGGATGAATTAATGTTTAAAGCTGTCTGTGACACTGAACTTGCAATTCACTTATTATTTTTGGCAGCAGCGTGTCCAAACTGCCAAGACCATTCTTGGAAATCACAGCTGTGATGTCTATAGTAGCTGAACTACAGGAAAGCTGCAGTTAGGTCATACTGCCTTGTCACTGCACATGAATAGTGCAAGTGATAATAGTTACCATTACTGCCTACTCATTTTGCAGCATGTTTTGTTCACTTAAAACAATTCCAATTATTAACAGCATGATAAAATTGTCTGCTGAGTGCATTCCCTACATGGTTGACTCAGGTAAGGAGGGTGGTGGGGGCAGATCAGCCCCAGCTGAATCCAATTGGGCCCTGTGGGTAAGGGCAGAGAAAGGTCATGGAGTGGGCTGGGAGGGGAGGTCATGGGACTGGCTGGGGCCAGGTGGTTTTTGGAGGCCACCTGGGGAAGGAGAAGTTTCAAAGTGAAGCTGGGGAGAGGCCAAGGCCAGTCAGAGCCATGGATGGAGGGGAAGAAGCTTGCTGAGCTCTCTGTGCAGTGAGTACTTGAATGCATTTTCATAAGTAGGAAAAGGTCTCAGGAATTTATTGGCAGCCAGAGCTGCTGGTCAAGGGGGAGGTGTTAAAATTAGATGCTGAGCTGGAAGGGTATTAGGAAATTGATGCTTATTACTGTGTTTCAGCAACCTAATTCTTAGAGTAAGTTATATAGGGCATGCTGCCAATTAGTTTCAAACAGAGCTTGAAAAGTGCTCCTGGCCTGATGTAAATACTATCAACTTCAGAAGAGCTCAACTGCTGTTTCAGAGCACTTACATGAACATACATTCCACATCTACAATTACTTGTTTTACAGGATTAAGTTTCTTTTAGATGCTATTAATGGTTTGGAAACCTGTGCCAGCCTCCTGCATGCACAGGCTGTTTGACCACAGGTGTCTGATTTAGAAGGTCTGTAAAACATCTACTTTGCATATTTGCAACCAGTCCAGGAGCAAATTGCTTGATAATGCTGTTAGCAAGACAGGCCATATGTGGTGAAATGGCAGAAGCCATGGACAAACAAAATATTTATTGTAGAAGCCTAAGTACTGGCAATAGCAGGTGATATGATGCAAGAGTTGTCCAGAGCTCCAAAAGATTCTCTTTCTTGTAGTGAACTGCTTTTTTTTTTTTAATTTCTTTTTTAAATTATTAATTTTTTTTGGCTCAGCTTTTTTGTTTTCTCAGCTGGTGCTGAAATGATTTGGCTTAGCCTGAGGGAAGTGCAGGGGAATTGCTGTCCCTAGACCTGGGAAATGAATTTTGGCAGGGAAGCTGGCACGTGCTCCTCACAGCCTGTTTTGAGCTGTAGCCAGTCAATGGGGCCAACCTTGGGGCAGTAAAGCTGAATGCTGAAAGACACTCTAGACTTCATCTCATAGGATTTGGGGCAGGGGGAAAGCAAACTTGGAAAACAAATAATGTGTCAAAGGTAGAAAGAACTTTCTCTTGGTAGGTAAACAAAACAGTTCTGATGCAGAGGCTTAATACAATAGAGGTGTACCTTTTTTTTAAAATAATAATTATTTTGGCTGTACTGCTGCAACAATAACTCAAGAACCTGTAGTACAGACTTGTTTTTCAGTCTGAAGCAATTCTTAGCTTTATAAATCCCTGCATAACGTGATTGAACCATGTTTTAAAAGAGAGTTCCTCATCCCAGCTGCTTTGTCTGCAAGATTGATCCAGAGTTTCATGCTGATAAACATGAAAACAATTTTTTTCCTTGCCCAGCTTCCAGTTCTATCTGCTGTATTATGAGTTCATATTTACTTGAATTTTTACTGATGTCTTTGGAACAGATCTTATTTTCCTGTTTGCCCCCTCTCAAATTTGACATGACAAAACTGTCCAAGCTCTTGTAACTTTTCCATTCCTTTAATAATCTTTCTGTTCTTCTTCTCTACCCATTCTAACTAACATTACTTTTTTCAGAATGTAAATTACCAGAAAAGTAGTCCAAATAGTATTTCAGTGAAATCTTTTAAAGCAGTCTTTTTCTCTTCCAAAATTATCTTGCCTAAAGTGTTTTCTGATGTCATTACTTCTTCCACACCTGCATCACACCAACAACTCCATTGACCAGAGCAACCTGATTTTCCTCCTTTTAGCCATCTCTTTGACATAATCTCTATGGAAATTCAAACAGGGATTAGGGATCAAACAATTCCATCTCTTAAGCTGTAAATTTTTTTTTTTTTTTGAGTGAGAATATGTTATTACCTCTTGGCATAGAAACCTGAGAGCTCCAGTCTTGTTGGGCAGGATTCCGTAAGGTCATATTTAAGGATAAAAGCATAAATCTCACTCATTGATCAACTAAAACCTCCAAACTTTCCTGAGACTCATATAAGGCCCAAAATGTGCCCCATGCAGGTTGGTGATTGTGGTTACAACAGCAAGACAAACCCTGACAAGGGTTTGGTTGCCAAATCCACTTTTTTGGATTAAAGTCATAAATAAAAAAGGCAGAGCAAACATAATTAAGTTGGACACAATACTCAGACTTAGGAAGCTTTTATGCATTTAATACGTGCAAGAGCTAAAGCAAACAAGAATTCGAATATAATAAAATACTGTAAAGTGAAGAGATTCTGATTGTACAAACAATTTCATCCCTGATTTTTCTTTAGAGTAGGTGTTTTCAAAAACAAAGTCAGTGTTAAAAACACCACTCCAAGCTGCCATACCAGAGGATGATCTGGAAGTTTTTCCTATAGCTTTGTAGTGAAACACTGCAGACCTTGCTCTGATCTCCTGCCTATAACCAGACTATTTATCAGGTAATGTTTAGTTATGGGGAAGAAGCAGGTAAAGCTACAAATGGCACAGTCAAACAAAATGCATTTAATTGCAAAATCTTGAAGTTATTCACTATATGGAAAGTGGACTATAAACCAAAAAGCCACTGCTCTCTTCCCTAATGGTGACAGATTACAAAAAATTATATTCCATGACTCCCACAAGTCTACATCTGATGTACTTGCAGGGACTAAACACAAGTCACTCCTCAGAGAATACTGAGCTGTGAGGGATGCTGAAAAGGATGTGGGATGGAGGAGGCATGGGAAGATGGAGGGAAGAGCAGATGATGTTCTTCTCTCCCTGACGAGACACATAAAAGCTGAACAGCCCCATTCTACACCAACGTGTTTTCAGTACCCACATATTTTCAAAATGTATTAGAAAAGGATTGTTACTATGTCTGATGTGTGTCACCAAAGCACAGCTTGTCAGGGAAAGAGATTCAAACAGCCTGAAGACAGGGAGAAGTGTGTTCTAATCACAACCATGTGCTCCTTCAGAAGCTTTGTGCCATCTATTCTCCTTGGTATTTCTTGTAGTTAAAGGCACTAATGATACTCCAAAATCTGATCCTTGCAGTGTCCAAAGACAATGTTTGCAAAGTGTTTTGATGGCTGAAAATAGCACCAACTAAACAACACTTTTGCCACTGGAGCATGTGCATTCAGATGCATTGATAACAGAAGGAGGTGGGCAGCTCTCTGTACTAGACAAAGAGTAGGAAACTTTCTATCCTTGTGAAGAAAAGTTTATCTGAAAATGTAAGAGTTTTACCAGAGCTTTACAAAATCAAATGCACAAAAAGCTAGAGAATAAATAGCTGCATAAAAAATTAATAACTAAGTGCTGAAATAAAATGCTTATAGTGAGCAGAAATGCTGTGCAAGGATGGTTTGGTGTGTCAAGAATTTCTTGAGGAGTTATTGAAGGAGTAATGTAAGTAAAGACAATTTGGGCTATAACAAGGAAGTTAAGCAATCAAGAGATGAGATCCAACAAATATCAAATGTCAGAAATTTATTTAAAAGCCACAATAGTGGCAATATCATCCTGAAGGGTGTCATATATCCCTCTCAGTTGATGAATAACAAATTTAAATCTTGTAATGCTAGAAGCTAAAACAATCCCAGACAGTGGCATAGGTGAGGTGTCTTTACATCTGGAAGAAAATATGTGGAGAAATTAAAAGCTTCTCAGATCAGCCAGACATCCTTTATGCTCAGTGTAGTGTTCTTCTCTCATATTATGCTTGCTTGAAATGAACTTTTTGGCTTGATTATTTTTAAAATAATTTTATTTAGGAGGAGTAAATGTTCATAAAATCCCCATTCCACTTTAAGTATCCTGAACAGCTCAGCCTGTGACTGAGAATATATTTACTGTAAGAGAGTCCCTTTACTTGAGGAAATTAACACAGCATTCCACTGACACAATTCTGAGAGGAACGTGATTTTTATATAACCTTAATCCATCCATTTAAAAGAAGTGATATGGTTTCTACTTTTAATGCAAATGTAGTTCTACCGCAGACTTAAATTTTCAGGGAAGACAGAAATTTCCCTAAATGTTGACGCATAGAAGTGTTTAGACTTGAAAAGGGCCTGGAGTCCAAGCATTAACCCAGCATTGCCCAGTCCCCCACTAGGCCATGTCCCTAAGCACATCTGCACATCTTTAAACACCCCCAGGGATGGTGACTCCACCACTTCTGTGGGCAGCCTGCTCCAGGGCTTGACAGCTTTTTCCAATCATAATTTTTTTCCTGCTATCCAATCTAAGCCTCCCCTGGCACAATCTGAGGCTGCTTCCTCTTGTCCTGTCACTTGTTACCTGGGAGAAAAGACCGACCCCACCTGGCTGCACCCTCCTTTCAGGGAATTGCAGAGAGTGATAAGGTTCCCCTCTGAGCCTCCTTTTCTCCAGGCTAAACACCCCCGCTCCCTCAGCTGCTCCTCCAAACCCTTGTGCTCTAAACCCTTCCCAGCTCTGTTATTCTTCTTTGGATGCATGTAATGCAAAGATCTATAAATTATGAGGGGGTTTTTGCATTTTCTTAATGTTCAATAGTCTTTCTAGGGTGCAATGCTTTACATCTGAAAGTAAAATGTCTGAAACAAATGACAGGATTTTTCACTTTATTGGCTACAAAGAGAGTGTGGGATGACCTGTCTGGATAGGCTTCTGAATTACTTATGAAAATCTTATCTCAATGGCACCAATTGATATAACTTCATTTTAAAAAATGGATTTATAGAAAATATATTGTTGCTGCATGACTATCTTTTGTATGAATATCTGGCTGGACTGAAAATTGGCTGTGATAAATCCAGTGTGCTTTAAAGTAGATCAGCAATACCACTTGGCAAATCTCTCCTACTAAGCTAGGATTTTTTTTTTCTACTGAGGAAATGAGAGTAAAGGAGTTCTTTTCTACTTAAACATGTAGTCCAGAGTCCACCTGCCTGAGGAGATGCTAGGTAGCTCATATTTTTTTGCAGGTCTTTACTCTGAAACCTCCTGCAGCAGTCAAAACTTGAGGTTCTACTTCTGGGCTCTGAGCAGAGCCTACAGCCCTGTGCTCAGCAGCAGCTCCTCACCACAGGCAGGAGCCACCATAAATGAAGTTTTTTAAGGGGCCTGTAACTGTCCCAGATCTCTCTGCACTTGCTGTAACTGGCTGCAATTCCCACAGTCCTGGAAAAGATCTGTTCCCTAATAGTACATCTCTTTTGAGGGTGTGTGCTAAACTACAATAGAGAGTCTATGTTGTTTAGTTAATGTCTCAAGTGAGAATTTTGGAAACTGGATATAGACCTTTCCTGATCTGTGCACAGTACACAAAGGACTCTGCCAAATCTGAAATTGCCATGACTAAACAGCTCTGCATTAATCATCTTGCAAATTTAATTTTAAAATGAGAACAAGAGAACTTAAGCTCATCTTTTAGGTCTCTCAGGGGTTCTTTTTTGAACTTTTTGTTCCCTATTCCTCCTTTTCCCTGTTCATCTACTGAAGAGTGAAAAAAGGACCAGAACAGTAGATTTCATTTGGCTATTGATTCAATGTGTTAATGCTTCTACCACTGCCATTAGAGCTACTGTAGCTGGAAAATAAAGAAAAAGAAATAGTCTTCTTAAATTTCTCCAGTTGGTCTACTGGTTTTTCTGATTCCACATTCTTCCTGAGTGATAGAGGCTACTTTAATTTGCACAATATTAAGACAAAGAAACAAAAATTCCCACCCTGAGAGGCAAACCCACCAGAACCACTTTTGGTAGCTATGGGTGCGGTAACTCTGCCATCCCCATCCACCCCTGTGTAAACCAAAAGTGAATAAATATTGGTTTACCCTTACAGGAATCTTGTAATTTTTGTTTCAAGCATATAACAGGAGAAGAAATGCACTGGCTAAATGATTTAACAGCTAATAAAATAGTGACTGTCCAAACCGCTTGTACAAATAAAAGGTTAGATCAAGTTCACGCTGGGTTTTCTTAGACATGCATCCAAAATGCAATAAGAATTCTGAAGGGAACACATAGTGCTTAAAATACCAATGCAAATTCAAAGATTCTATTCTGCACCTGTGCTAAAATTCATGCTTGAGGCAATGCCATGAGAGAAACATGAGCTACTGGCGTGCATCAAAATGAAAACTTTAGCCTTCTATTTATGCACATTGATGCATGGTACTGAAGCGTTATGTGCACCTAAAAACAAAAACCATTTTCTCTCCTCTTTGACTGTTTGAGGCCAGGAGAAGCAAAGAAAGCCCTACCACAGGGAAGAGAGTTGTCTCGTGGTTTTGTGGGGTTAGATAGGATGGGGTTGGATCTGGGTCAGGCCTCTGTGCTTGAGGCAGTCCAGGCACCACCCCAGAAAACCTTTTGTCCTTGTTCCACCCCTCAGCATGACATTCCAAACCCCCTGCTGACATGATTTTGGCATTCTGAACTGCAAAAAAATGACGCCTTGGAGTGCCAGAGGGAAAGGCAAGCTGATTCCTTGTGTTATCTCCTTTATCTGTGCCTTTTTTTTTTCCTTCTTGTCCCAGGGCTGTTAGGGAATTGGGAATTGTTAAAGCTACTTCTTCAGGCTGATGCTTCAAATCCAGTCCAAGCTAACAATGGCTGTTTCAGTGTATGTAAAATTAATTTTTCCCAGGTTTCAGTGGATCCTGGGCCATACCTCTTGAAATAATTGATAGTGCTGCCAGTAGTCTTAGCAGACAAGCCAAAGTCTGCAGTTGTGATGTCCCCAGAGATCTTACTGGAGATCTGAGATGCATCATTTCCAGGGAGCAATGGGAGGTAATTATGGAGTTCAGGTGCTTTAGCCTACATACATATTTTGGAGGGGGAAAAAGGAAAGGCAGCTCACACTGATGCATTTCAAGTATATTCACCAGGTACATGTCCTGTACACAAACACTGTTAGCAAAATTTCTAAAAGCTTGTAAAACAGTATAGCTTGCTGCTCAGATATGAACTGGCTGTGTAATGCCTCACTGGAGATGATGAGAATGCTACAACTGTGTTTTACTGATTACTTCTGGCTCTACAGAAAAGCTAACACTTCCTTTAGTTTCAAGCCACAAAGCTGAGTCCAGCTCTGCGGGCCATACTTTCTGCCCCATCACTCCAGCCACTCTGCTAAAATCTTTTGGTAAAGCAATTTTACATTCCTCAGAGGATATTGCAAAAGGGTGGAAGAAAAAAGCAGAAAGATGTAGGGTCTAAAAAATATGAAAATAACACTGAATCAAAACAGCACCACCTCAGTGGTCCTTTCCTAATGGTTTAGTTATTAACCATTTATTTGAGAGCTAGATACACCGATGGCACTAATTCCGTACCAATGCAAAGTGCAGGATAAATGTCATGTTAAAATAATGTATTACTGTAAATTAACATGTAAGTTTCCCACAAAATTCACTCATTTTGTATGAAATTGATGTATTTATTAATATTTAATGCTTCTACTCTGTGAGCTCCAGTAAGAGTTTTCTGTAGACAGTTTGTCTGTTATTTACAGGCACATATAATTGTAGTTGACAGCAGGAATGTAAAAATATTTGCAGGTAAATTTTACTCAAAAATCTCAGCAACTTAGAATTACTTGAGGAAGTTGAGGAATATATTTTAAATGTTAACAAAAGAGCAGTTGAACATATTCCAAACTGTCCCATCTGGCACAGCTGTAAATAACAATCTGTCTGTTTTAAACAGTCCTCTGTTGACTGTGTCAGCAAACGTTAGGATTATTTGCTACTAACTGACAATTTCATCTTTGAGTGTATTTATAAAGTTCTGCAGCACTGACACCAGTACATATATATCATTTCTTGCAGATCAGTATAATGCTGAAAGAATCTTTGTGCAAACATACTTAAAGCTCTTCATCTTTATGTCTGAAGATGTTGATATGGATGGAGTTAGAGAGATTTATCATCATCTTTACTTTGATCCCCTTTCCTCCAAAAAAAGCAATAAGCTTAAAAAATTCATGCTTCTGGAGAAGTAGGAAAGGCAGTTTCATCTGCCACTGAAATCACTTAGGCATGAGGGACTGGCTGACTTCTGGATGTGAGTGGGTACAGCATAAATGTCTCAGAGATATTGTGTGTGGCACAGTGGTCTTTCATCAGAGCAGAATTTATGGGTGTTTCCTAGCTACTAGATGAGTGGTGTGTAATGTGATTCCATAAATTACTGTGAAAAACAGACAGCAGTACAATAAAAGTAAATACTGTTAGCAGGAGCCAGTGTACGTTACCCTGTATGAACAAAGGAAAAATGTGGGGAGATCACCTCAGTCTTGCCCATGAGGGCTTTAATAGTGACCTCACACTTGCAGGGATTCCTGACCTTTGTTCCAAATGAAAATCAACATCTGGCCTGTTGGATTGGATATAAGACAAGTATTATGTGGTAAAGTGTGTTTTATGAAACACATTTTTCATTCTTTAAGTAGCAATTATCAGTTTGTTGCTTCCAGTTTAAAATAACTGCTTATTGCATCAGATAAAAATACTCTGCCTGTGCTCAGACCATGCTGTTACCTCTGCACAATGCACATAAAACTTTCCAACTTTCTAAGGCCAAAAGCAGATGAAAACAAAAGTGAGAAGTTTAAGCACTAAAATTTACACTGTTTCTTCAAGAAGAAAGCAAAATTAATTATCTAATTGTCTTTTTCCAACTCTGAAAACTTACTTGTCCTAGAAATTTCTTCCATGGGGTTGGGTAAAGAGGAGGTGCTACAAGTGTTCAGCAAAGGGCAGAGCAAACTGAATGTGAAAGCAGCATTCAGTCTCAGGTATTTCAAAAGCTGCTCTGAGAAGAGACTTTATCTAACATCTCCCACTTCGATGTAAAATTACCACCCACTCAGGATGTTATTTATGTGTATTCAAAGGCACAGCTACTTGCTTGCCTCTCAAACTGATGTTTTAACTATTTTCTTTGGTGTGCAAACCCAGCACAGGAGATGTGCTGACAGTAAACCAGGTTCAACATTTTCTTGTATGTCACTGGTGTTGTTTGTGAGTTCTGGTCTGTGCTGTCTGTGCAAAAAAATACTGGCAAGGAACAATGCTCAAGTGTCAGTGAAACAACTGGGCCAGAGGATTCCTCATTAAAGCTAATTATGCATGAGAAGGACTTTGCTTGATTGTCAGCTTGAGCTGGTAGCACTGACAGATTGGGGAAACCAAACCAAATTTAACTTGCTGATAAGGTATATTTTACATGGAAATAACTCACAGACAACAACTTACAAAGTTCCTGCCTACTGCTTGTGTGACCACCTTGCAGACAGAACCATCATTTAAATGGAAGTAGAAAGCACCACCACCCTCTCCTGAAGGTTTCATTGTGATCAAGTTAAATGTGTTTAGAATGGAATAGCTGGGTACAGAACACCTTTAAATTCATCATGAAAAATGTGTTGATAAACTGCCTGTCCCTTCTGTGAAACAAAATTGGAGAAAAAACCAGCTTTAATGGAAGGGTCTGTGAAGTTTAGTGTCTGTGAGGTAGCCAGATTTAAGATAGACCGGGGTATTTTTGCTGTTTTTGGCCTTATTTAAAAGCAGAATTATCTTTCTAAAGTTGAAACTTTTGAAAGAACTGGTCTTGCATAAGCAGGAGGAACTTCATGTGAGGATTGCAAAACTGAAAAAACACCCTTGCCCAAAATCCTGCACCCTCTTCCATATGGGATACAGGGGTAATGATGCCCCAGCATCTCTCCAGAACCCTTCATGCTTCAGGGCTAGAAGGAGAGCAGATTCTCTAGCTCTTCCCACGGCCCCCTGTTCTCTTGTTTCACTCTCTGGTTTGTTGCAGTGTTTCAACTACATCAAACTGATGCTCTGAGGTTGAGAAAAAGAGATGCTGGCAAATTTCATTTTCAGCTTTGAAAAAAATTCTGTGATCCAACTGAATTCCATAACTATCCATTGTTATAAAGGCGCAAAAAAAAAAAACCAACCCAAACCCATATTAAGAAGATGCAATAGAAAATGGAATTGGTTTTAGGGATAAATAAATACAAGTTAGCAACGAAATGTCTTTGTTCAGTGAGTTTGAAGAACAATTGAAGTGCATACTTATTCAACAGATTTTTTTTTTTAAGCTTTCAGAAATGACAAACATTAGAGTTGACTGAAAGGAGAAATTACAGAATTGAAATTTGTGGTGTGTATATGTATATATATTTGCAATTATTACTTAATAAGATGCATTCAGAAGTAGTAAAGATGTAATATGCACTGAAAATAGCAGACATGGTAGAAAATTGCATCAAGAAAATGAATTAAATTGGATTTCAAGCCATCCATTACACAGTGGAAATGAACTTAGAAGAGGAAGATACGGCTTGACATGCAAAATAATTATTTTAAATGCGTATATGCATTAAAAGGTTGTGTCAACGTGCAGGCACAGCTCCAGTGACCTTGCCTGGTAGGGCATGGGGAATTTCGCCATCAGACTGCTGCAGGCTAATTCGCACTGCTCTCGTTTTCCAAAAATAGAATAGTCAACTTTACTCTTCATTTGCAGAACCCTTTTTCTCTTGGACTATTGCAAAGCTTTTTAATAAGAAACCTTAAAGTGCATTTGTGAAATGAGTCAGTTTTTTTAACTGGGTGTGTCAAAGCAAATAAAAGGGGACTTATGAAAGTGATGTGTCAGTGGCAGAGAGAGCTGGCTGAAGAGTTCCAAACAAAACATACTCAAGTTTGGTTAAGGCCTTGGAGGGAATATCCCATTTACTTGAAACTTGAAAAGCATAACAGTAATTATCTAAACAAACTCGTACCTTCCATTCTATTCTCATATTTCAACACAGTCAATAATTTGGTTTAGGTTTTACAAACTACATAAACTCTATTAAAGTTAAGAAGTAATTGATTGAGGGGAAAAGAGTTGGTTGCTTATCCCTAAGTGTGTCTCTCATCTGGGCAGTATGCGTAGAGTCAATTCCATGAGTGGAGGGTGAGCCATGTAGGGATTTCAACCCCTGTTACAGCAGCAGAGCTTTACTTTTCCATTTCCTCCTTCCTCTCCAAGAACAACTGGAAGAACTCAGTCTGTGCCATGCCAGCACGTTCAACAGAAACCTTTGTCTTTTGAGAGAACAGAAAGAACAGACCCATTTGTTTCTGGTCTAGGAATGGTCTCTCTACTACCCACCTCAGGCAAATCCATCTCTAAATTAATTCCATCAATCTCCATTTCTAAATCCTTCTATGACAATTACCCTTAGAAAACTCTTCCCCAAATCCAACCTAATTGCACTGAAGGTGGGATATGTTCTTGTAACTTCATCTTGTGTTTGCTTTCTTGGCAATATTACCCTTCAGCTAAAATATTATTTTCCATTTTCTGGTTTTTACTTCAACTGTGTGTTTGTTGACAGAATGCTTATCTGCCAAAGCTGTTACTTTGGCAAACTCAGCAACCTCTTTGCAGTTGTATGGTCACTTAAGAATGGATTGACACAGCAGAATAATTGAAAATATTTGCTCTACCTGCTATTTTGCATCCTGTTCTTTCAGAATTCTGCTGTGAGGATTATTTGGTCTCAAAAGACCAAATAAGCTCCTTAGCAATTTTTCCTAACCTGATTCCCCTTAGCTATTCTGCCTCTTGTTCCATGTTCAGCATCCTTTCCTCTGATTGAAATGAGGCACAGAGTATTTACCCAGTTTTTGGGCTGTACCTAGATTATCTTTAATCTCTGTCCTTCCTGCACAGTAACTCCATTCCCCTCAGTTTACTTTAGTATCCTTTTCCAAGTCTAATTTTTGCTGTAAATCTGCATTTGTTAATTTCTAACACACAGCTTAATTTGATGCTCAGTACTTTCTTGCTGGTTCTTCATACCCAACACCTGTTTTTGTTGCCACTGATCACCCTACTGGGCAAGCCTTTTTTTTTAAATTTACACATTTAAAAGAGCAATCAAAGATTCAAACGATGGAAAAACGCATTTCCTAAATGTGGTACTGCACTGTGCTTCACAGCTTCCAGGTCAGGTTATTCTAGCAGCTTGTTTTTGCTGTCCTAAAGGAAACTCTCATTAGACAGATGCAACATGCCCTTTGCTTACTTAGCATTGCTTAGTATGTACCATTTTCTGTTTATATGTGGCTTTCAAGCTATATTCTGGGTGAAATACTCATTTGTGTTCTCTAAATATTTATGTGGCTTTATGTAGCTTCTATATTCACTCCTAAATGGTGACAAAATGAAACTTTTCTATTTACTCCATGGATGACATTTATGGACTGAGCAAAAATGAATGTGAAGTACTCTGGTTATTCAAAAGCAAAACACAACAGTAGTACTGGTTTCCTCAAGGAAGGCATAATTTTTGATATGGTGGTATAAAATGAACGCTAACCAGAATTTCAGCAATAAATCAACTTTTATAACAAGGACAGTGCATTAAGCTTAGATATATTTATGCTAACGCAGAAGTTTTCAACTCTGTTTTGTACGGGTGTTTAGCTAATTTCATTCCTCATATTCTCCACCTGCTCCCACACATCTAATAACTCCTTATTAAGGTTGCCTTTTCTTGTCTCCCATCATGTTTCTCTTGAATTTCCTTGAATTGCCTCTTTTTTCCTACTGCAGTTTGTTTTCAGCTCCTACTTTCAGAGTAATTTCTTGCTTCAACTGACCGCCTTCATAAACCTAAGCAGCTTTTGCCTTGAGTATTTTGTGATAGGCAACTTGGAGCACCGTAAGGTCTCTTGCCACCTGGGTGTGAGGGGAGGGGAAGCTGTCCTTTGCAGCATCTGTTGCCTAGCAATGTTTCTCAGGTGCCTTTAGCTGTGCTGCATTGTGATCAAAGCTGGAAAGGCTGAGCGTAAGGGAAAGCGAAAATGGGCTTGAAAAACACCGCAATCAAAGCACAGCTCAGTGCAACATTCATGATTTTTACATGGCAGTGGAGAGACCCCAGCAACACGTGCCATTGTGTGCAAAAGGCTTAGCTCTGCTTCCCAAGTGCACAGCACTCCTTGGAGGAGACAGAGCAGCATCACCATCCACCAGCTCTCTGCTGGACCATGTGGCACGACTCTGCCATTCAGGAGTCAAACTGATAGAGCTCAGCCTGGATTTCTGTTCTGAAATCAGCTGAGACATTTTCAGTCACCATCAGGTGGCATTAGAACCAGAGCCCAGGGTGGCAGCGTGTGTCCTGTGGGATGCATTGCTACAGGTGGAATGGAGCACCCTGAGAAGCTCTACTGCTTTTCACCCAGGCATTGTTCTGTGGGATTCACATTCTCTGAACCTGAGAGAAGCAGTGAGAAGAATGATCAAAACAATTCTAATCTCATTGGCTGCTCCTGTGTTGTGCCAAAGTAGAATGCAATATGGAGATTTTTTCCCCAAAGTGATGGTGTTTGGTTTCCTTGGCCTATCAGGGCCAAGCGTGTGTGCAGGCAGTCGGTCAGCAGACAGCCACAAGATTCTGGGCAGTTGAGTTGAGTGCTTGAGCAGATTCAGTTTAGATGTAGTGTAATATAGTACAGAATAATATAATATGAAAAAGTAATTAATTAGCCTTCTGATATCATGGAGTCCTCCTCATCATTCTTCCCAGATGTCAGGCAAAAATATCACTGATATTGTTCAAAGATAAAGGCTTGGCTTTTGCATGTACCACACCATCACTGTGACCCATCCAAGCTATTTCATGACATTCCAACTCATCCAGTCCAGCCCCTCACTAAAGGTGGGAAAGTTCCCTGTACCTTAACACTGACCCTCTTGTTTTAAGGCTCAAAAAATAGAAATTGCAGAATAAATCTCGTGTAAGAAGGATTTGTTAATAAGGATCATGCCCAAGTCACTGACATGTCAGGCTAAGTTCTGTTTGTGAGATGATGCTAATAACAACACTGCACAAACTTAGATAAACTGGTTAGTAGCATTCATGATGTCATAGGGAAAACAAGATAAATCATCCTTGCAAAAGCAATCCTCTCTCAGTGACATCATCAGGATGGGAATATCTAGATTAAGACAGAATGGCCCCAGCCTAAGATAGCATTTTCCAAAACTGTGTTTATAGTTGAGGTGTTTGGGTTATTTCAGTGTGACTAATAATTAATTTAGGCATTCATATAAGTATTTTATCTATGAAGTGACTTCTAATAGAAACATGAGCTTGTATTCTGTGGTTAAAAATTTGAATTCTCTGTGTGGTAGATAAAATTCCAGGGATAAAGAGAAGTAAATCATCCTAAAGACAAAACTTCTCAGAAAACCAGAAAGATTAGGGTACAGTAGCTAAAAAAAAAAAAATCTCTTGGTAATCTCTTGTCTTTCTTTAAAGTTCACAAAATAGAGGATTTCATCACCCTGTCTTGCAAAAGTGTGAGAGGGAAACGTGGTAGAAAGATGATTTTGAATTGCACTTCAAACTTTCAGCACTGCTAGAGAGTTAAGCAGATAAATATCTCCCCCAACTAACCAGCTGCCAAGCAAGACTCTTCACAATGACATTTCATATACCATGCTTTTGGCATGTGAACAAAATCCATACCCTGCTGCTTCTCCCTCTCCTGACACTTCCTCAATTAGAAAGATCTTAGTTATTTGTTACAGTTTTATATATTATATTTCATAAAAAGAAAATGAAATTACTTTCAGGGAAAGGGGTAATTAGTAGCATACTCACCCAACTCCATGATTCCTCCAGTATTTTCACACTTCAGCCATTCTATACTGCATGTGAGTTTCAAGTTTAAACTGATCATTTGTTATATAAGATAATCTTTCAAGAAGAAGATAGTCTGATGTTTTGTTGACTGGAAAAATTTTAATTGAAAGTCTTGATTTGCAACAGTTTTTTCTTAAACTTTCTGAGCTTGAAAGAGTGTTTTTTCTGTCTCTGGTGTCTGGTTTGAAGTTTTCTCAGAAAGGCATTTCTACCGTTCTTCACAGGAAGGCAAGGGAATGAGCCTTCAGAAGTAACAGATATAGGACTTTTAGTCTGAAGCTATTTTCCTTTGCAAGGCTGGAAGGAGGGAAAGGAGATAGAAGTGAGATGGTAACAGTAGAATTATAGCTGGACTGAGAGTCTCACTGATCCCTATTCTGGTTTTGGACTTGCTCAAGCTTCCACAAAATATACCTTATAAACCAATAAATTAGTGAAGGCTTTTCCTCCTCTTTAAACTCTGGGAGGGAAAACATTCATCTCCTTGCTTTTGCTTTTGAAGGCTTGCCTACAGTGCAAGTTATGAGAAATTATGGTTTTATTTGTAAATTTTTGCACAGCAACTAATGGTCAAGATTGGTCATTCCTCACTACCCTTTTAAATCTGTGCTGCAGTGCATCTTTGACACCACAGCACACCAAAAAAAGTTAGTCCCATGACTGGTTAGTCTCTCTCATATTGAAGGGTCGGGAAAAATTTATTGTGGGTGTTTTTTCCCCCTCAAAAGGTGGTGAGAAATCACATAAAAAGATCTGGGAATGCTGAGACTGGAGACCAGCATAAACTCAAAAATCTTCCATATCATTCACCTGTCTTTTGCAAGCCATGTCCATTTTCCATTTGTTGTGTGGCAGCAGGGAAGGAAGGTGGTGCAGTGAGATCCCCGTGGGGATGCTGCTGTCTCTGGGTGTGCCAAGGCACAGATGGGTGGCCACAACAGTCAGTGGTTTGTCAGTCTGGACAAAGGGGGACAAAGCCTAAGGGGTAGCTTTTGTAAGCTTTGCCTGCACCAAATGGACCAAGTCCAGCTCAGTTTCTGGGCTTAGGGAATCAGTATTCATTTTTAGGAATGGATGTGATGTGGGATGAGGGTATATAACAGTGGTGTAAATGTGGATATTTACCAGCCACATTTGGACCCTTTTTGCAGCCCCCTTTCCCTGTGACTGGAGCCCTGCTCCCCGGCACAGGGTGGCTGGCCAGGACCAGGCATGCTGCTGTTCTCCTGGGAGACACATTCTATCCCCTGATCATCCACTGGTTTGTGGTGTCTCTTGCTGGCTGTGCGAAATACAATTCCAGCTGTACCCTCAGTGGCTGCAAAGGAATGAGATTTTGGAAGGGTGGAAGGACAAAGGCAGTGCTTGCTGCAGAGCCAGAGGTAACAGAGCAAGGTTTGTTCACTGGGTTTTGCACAAGGGCTGTGACAGCAAGAAAACAACGTTTTCCATGGGTGAAAGGTGTGTTCAGAGACACTTTACATGGTTGGTGATGCTGCCTCTGGTGCCCTCGTGGGTAGTTGTGAAGCCTAGTTGATCATAAGTGCCTCATCTTCCTAATTTTCATCTGCAAGCTCCACTGAATCTTGATTACCCTGCCTGAATGCTTTTCTGGTGTTTTTGAACAAGGGCAGGGCATTACTTTTACAGCCCAAGTGATTTTATGGAAAGGATTGAACTCGGGTCAACAACAACTCATCCATAAGAAGTGCAGGCTTTAGGGAACTGAAACATAAACCCTATCAGAAATGGCACAACCACCTCATTCAGTGCAGCCATGTGGATGTGGAAAACTTTCAAATTATCAAATTAATTCTAGCTTTTGCTCTTCCTCTGAGAAGAAAGCATGATGTTAAATTTCTTTCCTAGAAGCTTTGCTTTTCCTCTCAGTGCTGAAGAAAACTGAGAGGCTGCTGCATCCTGGAAGGAAGAGATCTAAGTATTCATTGCCGAGTGTGTACAGGCTGTGCATTTGCTCTCTTTGAGGGGCAGGGCTTCATTATGGAATGGTAGAGGGTGACCATATGGTACCAAAGTATTTTCCAGTTCTGTTTCTGCACTATCTTCAAAAGCAATTTTTCCATATCCCTGCCTCTTATATTTCTTTTTTTCCCTCTTTATTTCTTTCCTCTTTTCTCAGATTGTATTCTCTCTCCTTTTACAAGGCCTCCCCTCACTTTTTTCTCCTTCTTTTCTGGTCCCTGCCCAGACTTCAGGTTCTTAGGTGTTCTGCCATTCCCTTTCCAGTTCCTGGCCCAGAAATCTGTCAGGTGTGCTGGAATGTTGCTGGGACAGAACTGAAACAGTGGTAGAGTAGGGGAAGGAGTTAAAACTGAAGACTGGGAAGCTTTGAAACAGAACACAATAGTTATTGTGCTAATTTTCATCTCCATAGCAACACTAATGCAATGTTTTTCCCTCACTCCTGGAATTCCCCTCCAATGTCTCCTCCTGGGCTCAGCCTGGAGACCAGCACTGGCACAGGGACTGGGAGGGTGGCTGTATGGCTTGGAATTGTTGGAAAATGGATGGCATTTGAAGAAATCAGTAGTAACCTCGTAGTGCAATTCTATGGGCTGCCCCTGAGGTGTGGGACAGATCTGACCAGGAGGTTTGTCACCAAGGAACAGAAAGGGTCTTGTTGAGATGGCAATGCCAGCTGGTGCAGTAGACAGCAATAATTCTGTGGGGAGCTTCTCACTGAGGCTCTGTGAGGATGAGAGGTCAATGTCACTATTATAGGTGACCCCTCAGAGAGGCACTCTTGCATTTGAATGTATTATCCTTGAAATTTGGGTTTAGGTCATCTGAAAGTCTGAGCAAATTGCATAGTAAAAAATTAGACATTTTGCACTATTTTTTTCTGAATTAAAATCATTAATAGTGTGAGACTGTGATTAATGCAAACTGAGTATCTTAAAATCTGTAGGCATCTCTACATATCTTAGTTTGGGTGATGTATCTTGTAGAAGGTAAAGGTAGCTGAAGGCTCAGAGCATCATTCAAACTGTAAAGAAAATCACAATCTCAATTGCATTTTCTCATATTCCTGATATCTTGGTAACCATGCCTGCATTATTATAAGCTTTGGGGGTTTTTTTAACCCTCGTGGTACCATCACAGTGAGCAAGAAAAATCTGGGAGGGAGGAGCGTTTTTGATACTCCATAAATGCAAGTGTCCCAACACTGCTGAACACTGCTGTGCCATTTGGAGAATGCCAGAGGGCAAATTCTGAAGAGGCATAAGAAGCACCAAGAGTGAGAAGAAAATGTTAGAAAGTGCTGTTGTGACAGATGGTGGGATGATAGGCTGTTCTCAGATGGAAACAAGTTGAAGAGTTTTGCTTCTCCAGTCTGGACAGCTTCTTGAGAACAGGCTGGGGGCAAAAACATCCAGAAAGCCTCAGAACAGCTTTAATGTGTGAGCTATAAGTGCTGGTGGAAAAGAGTCAGTGAGCAGCTCTCTCAGTAGCTGTAGTGGTTGAACGTGCCCTGGTAGCAGTGCTGGATGTCCATGAAATCCATCAGGACTCCTGGCTGGAATTCCTTGTGCCTGGGCTGAGGAACATTGATGCTGTCCACAAAACATGGGAATGCAGTGGTGATCTTCCTAATAATCCATCAGTGCCATTTGGAGCCAAACCAGCACCTTCTGGGAGTGTTTTTTGTCAAGGGACCCTGACTTCTCTTGCAGTGGGGGAGTATCCAAGTGTTCCCTCCTTGGCTCCTGGCACTGCTGGTTGTTACCATCAGCTCTGGCACTGCTCTGGCAGCTAGGAATGAGCACAGAGCTGTTCCTTTTGAGAAGGTCTTCACTAGGATTCCTCAGGTTTGGACTAAGAGGCGATCTCTAGGAAGGTGTGTAGTTCTACAGCTGGAACGCTACAGTGTTTAAAGTGGGAATGTTACAGGGGCACCCCATGGAAACAGGGAGCTTGCAGCTAAACTGTGGGTTCAGTGAAGGAAAGCTGCAGGAAAGTTAACTCAAAAGACAGAACTGCTTTCCCTGTCAGCTGACTCTGAAGTTAAAGTGATGTCATTTTCAAGCAAGTGTTCCATTTCACCAAAAGTTTATACTTACTGCTCTTATATACCTTTCTTAGCCTGCAGACATGAGGCATTTCTATTAAAAAAAAAAAAAAAAATTAAAAGAGGAGTAAACCTGGGCATCTTTTACTTCCTCCACTACCTTCTGTCCATCCCTTCTCCCATCTTGAAATCCCATAGCCTTAACACCCAAATTAGAGACCTTCCTCTCCCCACATATTCAGAGCCTAGAGCGTACATGTAGTTTGCAGAGCACTGAGTGGGCTTAATGTACCATCAGGCTGGAACGTGTTAGGAGCTAATTCTGGGATGCATGAGCACAGGAATTGTCATGGGAACACAGCCTATAATCAAGAAGGATAAAAATTCCAGTAGGAAACCAGGCTATGGGAGACTTCCATCATGCTGCTCAAAACAACCCTAAAGAGAGAATTATTTTGCAATTATTTCAAAGGAGACACCATGCCGTGGAAACCCCTGATACAGCAAATTGCCTGTAATTAATGAAAGAGGGAACTTTAAAAGAGTAATTTTTTCTAGTTATGTCCAAAGACATAAACCTGCCCTTCATCTAAACCCACTAATGAAAAAAACCCCAAACATTTGGGGAGTCAGTTTCCCTCTGATGGAAACTCAGCTAGTAAACATTGTGTAAAAATGTTTCCTCACTTTTTTTTTTAACTGACAGAAAGGAAGGTTTCACTTAGCCTACCACATAGTCAGATGCTTCCTTTTAATCCAGTTTCCTTGGGAAATAACAGTTACAAGATTGTGCCATTGTCAGTCCCCATGAGCTCCTTTTGAACTCATTGCCCAGTTTCAACTAAACTTGCAGAGAGATCAAGAGTCCCTTTGCCTTTGATGAATACAAGCAGATACAAGGCAAGCCCCTGTTAATGGAAAGGCCACAGCATGTGTTCAACATATTATTAGACATTAGAGAGTCTGTGTGAGAGGAACAGAAGGACTGAAAACTTTTGTGAGAACAAAAACTACAGCAAGCAAGCTTTAAAAGTGTCACTGCTCAGATAACTTTTTGGGAGTTGCTGTACTAAGCTCCATGATATAAGTACTTGTAATTGTTTTCTAATTCCAACCTGTGCAGGGCCTCCTGATAATTAAAGTGTCAGCATTTCAGTGATGAAAAGCCCCATTGAAAATCAATGTTCAGTCGCCATTGCTGCTTGCAGGGAAGACAGAAAGGTCTTGTGAAGGTCTGCAGAACCAGCTGTGAAAGCCTTCTGTCAGCTTGGTGGGAGGGGAGAGCTGTAAGACCAAACCACCATTTGCAAATTCTCATCCTTTAAACTTAGGGCTGGCTATACAGAAAATCAGAGGCATGTCTTTCATGTGGAGGCCTCCAGAACTGCAGGTCCTGCTTAAAACTTATTTGCAGGTATTGTGCCTGTTCCCATGCCAAGAGAACAGACTGAGTAACCCTGACTGGAAGCTGCAGGGAAGCTCCTCACAGGAAGATCTGTCAGTGTTAGCAATGGCACATCCTCACAGAGCTCAAATGCCTTTTACTGTTCAATGTAGACTTTATTCCCAGTTCTTTGTTAATCAGGGGAATGCTCCTCACCTTGCTTTATGAGTCAGGATAGTGAGATGCAGGGAGACTAAATGGTGACACCAAGGTCACACATTTTGTCAGAGGATGAAGTTAAACCCAAACCCTGAGGGAAGGGGCAGCCTCGAGGTCTCTGCAGGGTGGAAAGCTCTTCCATGTGCTCTCTGCCCTTCTTCCCTTCTCAAATGAGCTCTCTGATTCCTGCTCGCACTTTTCTGACTGTGCTTTGGCCTATCAGGCTTCCCAGAAATGACCATTATGCCATCACTTTTGAAATGACTTTTGAGTATAACCCAGTACAAGACTTGGTATTACAAACCTGCTTACAAAAATGCCTTGCTGCCTTCCCTTAAAGCATTCATAAATTATGTCCAAAAATACTCCAAAGTAGGTGCTAATAGCCTAGATTGATTCTGACTGCATAAAAGACAAGTAATTTCAAATTATGAAAATTAACTACTTACATAATTTGATTTATTCAGTTACAGTCTCTGTGAGGATTTAATGATGGTGCCTTATTCCCAGCTCTGCTGCTGCTGAACTGACAATATATCACAAGTGTGATTCAGAAAGGTCTAGCAAGAATGCTGGGGTGGTATGAGGGAAAAACAGGTAGATGATATAGCAGAACTTAAATTTCAGTCTCTGGCTTATAATTATTCCATCTTTTTCTCATCATCTGTGTTTATCCTACTGCATTTTCGTTTAGCAGCTTCTTTAGGATCATGTTTATTATGTATATTAATATCTATGTTTGCAATCTGATTACATCTTGTACTGGAATTCCTGGCTCAGACTTGCTGGACTTTTGCAATCCATGAATGATTCCTCTGCCTCAGAAATTATTTTCCTGTATCCCTAATCCACACAAGCAGGCACACAGACCCCGAGTCCAGCCCAGCTCCTGCCTCTTGCTCAGGAAGATGAGCCCTGCAGCCACTTGCAGATGCTGGCATGGAGCACATTCATAACTCCCTGTATGGCAAGGAGCATAAAGGGATGGTGGTGGTGTACCTGTGTCTGAGAGGCAGCAACCTGACAGCAGGAAAACCTGCTTAAACAAGGATTTACTTCTGTAATCAGACAAGAGTCCCATGGCACAGTCTGTGACACAGCCTCCTCCCTGACACAGAGAATCTAAATCTGAAAAGGAGAGACTGCACTAGGAATATTTCTGTCTTCACAGTTTATTTGTGAAGTTGTTACCTTTGTTCTGATAGGGACCCTTCTGCTTGCCACTGGCCTCTGCAATCACTCAGCTAAAAAGGGGTAAAAAAAGAGACAAGCACTTGCACACAAAAAACATTGTGACTTGAGCAAGGGGCACTTAGAATTAACTTGGAACCTAAATTTGCAAACAAACCTAAGGGATAAGAGTAGATAGCTGGATAAACTTCGAGAAGGCAGAAACATCTTTCCAATCTCCTCTTTAGCTCCTTGAAGGCATTATCATCACTTTGATCTAAATTGAATTGACTCCAAGCCAGTTTATTGAAATGTATGAGCTGCTCCCCTGTAGATGCTGGAGATGAGGCTCTTGCCTGAGAGCTCAGAGTGACACAGTTCTTCCTCAAAGGCACCAAATGAGAGGTGAGAACTGATTCCTGTGGTTCCCTCCACCACAGACAGAAGAAAAAGTGATTCTCACTTTCAGGATAGGTTTTAGAGGTAGATGAGGATGCAAAGAAAGCAAGAAAGGTATTTCTTACCCTTTCTTTCCCCCTCCCTACCCTCAACCAAAACCACTTTTTCTTC
Organism: Ammospiza nelsoni; assembly: GCF_027579445.1. Taxonomy (NCBI): domain Eukaryota; kingdom Metazoa; phylum Chordata; class Aves; order Passeriformes; family Passerellidae; genus Ammospiza; species Ammospiza nelsoni. The sequence continues at coordinate 5,828,827 of NC_080634.1, forward strand.
CCTGCCTGGGAGGTGGCTGTGTCTGAGAAGGAGAACAGTTCTGCCCACAAGGCCCTCTCTACCCCTCCTGGATATCTCCTTGTTGCAATTCAGCTCTTTCTGAGCTGGCAGCAATTGCAGGCAGGAAGAGTCTGAGAAAGGAGTGACAAAGTCTTCTTTACTGAAAGCAAGAGCAATACTTCTTGATCCTTGATCATTGATTACAGCTCTTTAAAGGGCAGAACATCCAGCAATTCCATTTGACAGGTGCTGGGCCAGAAGATTTGTAACAGGAAACACGAGGGGTATGATTTGTTCTCATTACCACAAAAAGAAGATTTTTGTTCCAGTTGGAACAAACAAGTCTTTTATTTCCTGTCTTCTTTTATTACTTCACCAACTTATTAAATTCTTTATTTTTATTTTCTTAATATCTCTGCAATGCCTTAGCTTTTTAGGTCAATGACTCATATCTACAGCTGCATAAGAGCAAACCTCTTCATATAAATGGCTTAATTTTCAGGCTGACCATGTAATTTTATCATTCTTCAAATGATCTATGATTCTCTAGATTAAATGGATGAGTTTCCAGAAAGTAAATGTATTTGGCCGGCACAGACAGAGCTTTATGTCAGGTTCCTGCCAAAGAAGTCTGCACAATATTGTCTCAATAAAAAATGAGAAAGTAAAAATCATTTAGTCACAGGTGTACTACACATTAAGATGCAGAAAAGGTATCACTAAATTATGTCATTGCATAAGTAGTTCCCTCAGTAACAGTTAAGGGAGGAAACTAGTTGGTCACAACTAAAGAAAGTGCAGCTTTTATGAAAAGAATTGGCAATAAAAACGTCAGAATTACACTTGTATGTGAAGTAAGTTCTGATGAATTCAAGCAGCTCCTGCAGTTTCCAGTGCTCTTTCCTGTGTAAATGGTGCTTCATCCCATATGTATTTTCAGCACATCTCTGTCTGAGACTTTAGCTTAGATTCTCTACTGTTGCACTGAATTTCAATCCAGATTTCTGTGCCATTTTCACCAAGGCACCTCCCAGATTTATGAGAGAAGTGAAGATATATGTACTGTTCCCTTCTTTCTTGGTTACATACCTCTTGGATACATGGAAGTCAGATTTCAGCAGACTAATGCCTTCAGGTCAGAAAAATGGTTGCTTTGTCATCTTTCTGCATTTAAGTCCATTTTAATTTTATATCCTCCCAGATAAATTCAGACCAGACCTCCTTTTCCAGTATTTCACACAGAGCTTTGTCATGTAACTTTTCTGATGGAGCAGAGATGAGCAATTTCTAAAAAAGGCTTTGACTGTTATGAGCTGATTGGGTGTGTTGCAATGGCCCTGGTAACCGCAGAGGGTCACCAGTTTATCCTCACCACGCACCCAAGAAGTCAGTCAGCATCCCTGCTGTGTTATCTGAGGAGATGACATGCAAACTCCCTGACCCCCTATATCATCCTTGGGCAGGGGTGTGGCTCTGCCTCTGAATCAGTAAAATGGAAGGAACTGTCACATTTCCAGCCTCCCAGACTGCAGTGGGATGGACACTCAGTAAAACCCAGGTGATACTGCCATAGTGCAGACCACATGAGGCTTTAAAGAAGCATCTCTGAGGTCTGCAGTGGAAAGCATTTTCCAAAGAGAATCAGGACCCATCCTCCTCTTTCTCTGTCTTTCCCTCACGATAGGTCCAAATCAAGCAGACTCACTCCCATTCTTGCAATGGATGCAACACAGACTCTGTGCTTCTGGGGTGTTGTTTTCCCATTTATCATGAGCTGCACCCACCAGCCTTCACAAACAACCCTTGACAAAGAAGAATTTAATGGGATTTTTTGCAAAAGCGTATTGAAAAGGAATGAAGAGTTTGCCAAAAATGTGTTCCTCTCTTCATGTGGATATAAATCAAATCCCTGGGTTTACTTTCTATACTCTTGGATTGCAGCAGAGGTCAGCTCTGCCTGTGCTGGGGATGGACAAAGCAGTTCAAAGTGTGGGTGCCTGCACACCTTGCAACACAAAGCTCTGCTTGCTTCCCACTGCCCCTCACAGCACGAACTTCAGCCCATTCAGGCCCTCCTCTTAAATGGAGATAAAAGGGCTTTGAACCAGAGCATCTCTGTCTCCAGGACTGCCATAAAAGCTGGTTAGAGAGCTTTTCTTGCTGCTGCTCTGTGGCTCCAAGCCTGCTTGAGAACAGCCTGTAATGAGCGCAAGGAGAGGGGACTGTGACAGTGGTCCTTGGTGAGGTTAAAAGTGTTGCAAGATGAAAAACCCCAAAGGGCAAGAAGTTATGTCTGGACCGTGCTTTTCAATTACTGAACTATTAGGGAAACAGAAATACTGCCATCCTGTTGCAATTGTCTTCCTTTGCTGCTCTATCAGGATTGTTAAATAACCCTACAGCTGTGCTCAACAATGTTTGGTTAAGGTTTGTTCTGGCAAAAAAAAATTGAGTGTATCTACAAAAAAATTTACTTCTTTAAATGGCATTATCTTGGTGGATATATGGTCCACTAAAATTCTTATTTCCTCTACCAGTTACAGTGGTTCTTTAGCTCTTCAGAACACAAGACAAGAAACATTTTGAAGCTGAAGGCAGAATGTGTTGACAAATACTCTCTAGTCTAACCATATAAATCTGCAAATGTCCAAGACATGTTTTTATCCTCTCTTCTTTTTTAAATTACTGCTACATTGAGATTTTTTTGTTAATTGTCATTAGTGATTGACACACTTTGCAGACTTTTGAAGTTAGAAATTAATGACTGCTTTTGTGAAATTAGATGTCATGCTTTCAAAAGAAATTTTTCATGTAACCAGTGATGTGTGCCATTGAGACAGCAGCTGCTTCTGAAGGATAGTATCTAAAAAACCCCAAAGAATCTCACTGTAAATCTAATGCCTGGTTTTCCTAAATAATACTTTTCACACTTTTCTGGTCTTTTTTGAATTTAGCTTCTTAATACTAAAAACCAGATGACGTTTCAGTGCATCTAAGCACTCCTTTTCTTTGTTCTGTTTGGGAGATTTGGTAGATTGAAATGACAAAATGCGGTTTGCTTATTTCTTATAGTTGTATATAACAAGAAATGAGTGCCATTAGTCTAACAAACTACCAGAGGAGCCAATAAATAATTTCAGCACAAGATCAAGGATAGGACTAATGAGCAGCAGACTTGACTTGTTACCTGAGAATTGAGAGAAGAAACATAAGCCCACTAGAAAGAGGTGATTAAGGTGCCCCTTCATAGTGAACTTGCACTCTGTGTGCAGTTGTGCTGCCCAGCTCCAGCCCTTAGGAGTGTCAGATGAATGTCAGGCAAAGCAAGAAAAGCCATTTTTCATTTTAGTGCTTGTTCCTCCTGATGGCATTATCTGTTATAGGTCAAGCAGCTACAGCTGACAGCTTCATAGGTCATCTTAAAAACAAGATATACACTCAGAGCTGTTGCTGCTGATTAAAGATCACATATCTAAATGCAGATGACACTCCTGGCTTTCGGGTGACTACGGGGGATTTGGAATTCCAGTGGGAACAGCACATTGTGTCCCAATACCTTGTACACACACAGCCCAGGCTGTTGTTCACGAGGGACTGTGTAACTGCCTCAGCAGAGAGCAAACTGTGTTCTGGAAAAGTGACAGCATTTGTAAGGCTCCTATTCTTTGTTGTTACAAGGGGATCTGGATGGTCCAACGCTTACAGGGGCTGGCTGCCACTACAGACAGTCACAAGCAGGCTTCTCACTTAATGCCCTCTTTACCTGTCTGTCTTTGGCAGCTGCATCCAAATGCAGGTATTTTGCAGGTCAGATTTGTCTTTACAGAGAGTTCAAAGCACCACTGACTTTGTGCCAAAAACTAATGGATGCATCCTGGGCTCCTCATCTTGCTGTTTCACTTTGTCATCTGTCCAGTGATAACTACCTAGCTCTGGGCTGAGGAGAGTCTGATCTGCTTTTCCCAGGGAGAATTCTTAGGGTGTCTCTAGGCCACTGACAAAATCTGAAATGCAAACAAAAAACTTAATCCTGAATCACAAATCTCAGAAACAAACAGAAGAAGATGTCTCTCTTGCTGAGAGTTGCCTGCTCCCTGGCTGAAGTGGGACTGGTGCCCACAGTATTCCTGTTAACTCCATCCAGAGCAGTGTGAGCAAACAGCTGTGCCCATACTCTGTGGCCTGTAACACAGGGCCATGTGGCTGAAAGACATCATCACTGTTTTTCAGAGATTTTATGGTTCAAAAAATCTAAACTGACATGAGGGCTCAATCAGTGGATTGGTAGTTTGATAGCCTAATATCAAAAGGGGAATAAATTGCACACCTTTGGACATGGCACAAAGGTTTGTGAGCCCTTGAGAGTAGAACTACTGGAAATGTGCTGGAAAACACCGTGCAGCATAGAAAGGTCCCAATCTGGGTGTGGTCCTGGCTATTGTGCTTATTTGGAATGGTCTCCTCAACAAATCACCTCTAAATGCACATCTGGCTTTTGTCTTGAAAGGAACTGATTGGTTTTCTGCATAACAGGGTCCAAACAAACTCAAACTGATACAGCTTTGATGATCAGGAGAGATAGAGACTTAACAGCAAATCAGAGAAGTGACAGTGTAGACACAGATCCTTATTAATAGTAAATGGTTGTTTTTTCTAGATGTAAACATCCTAAAATATTAATTAAAAAAAAAAAAAGCCAAAACCCCGTAATCACACAAGGCTTTGGTCTGGATGAAAAGAGACACATTTTGCCTTTTACAAAACAGCAGGGGCCCTTTTTGCCACTGGCAACTGTCAATCTTCAGGTAATTTCATAATGAGACCTGCAGTACAGTCTTTGAGAAGAGTAAGACTAGAATGGAAGAAAAAATTAAAAGCCCTCAGTAAAAGGCAGAGTGAAAAGGAGCTTGATTTATGACCCTAATGTAAAAATTCTTTGTGTGGAAGAGATGGTAATGATACCATTATGTTGGGCAAGCCCAATACAGAAGATTGTTTATGTAGATACAAGTGTTAGGACAGAATGGAAGTCATTTCCCTAGGAAAGAAATCAACAGCCTTAAATGCATCTTTTACAGACACCTAAATGCTATTAGACTTCTAAAGTTTGACTTTCCTCTTTTCTTGGAGGATAATTATATTATTTGCTTGTTTTCTCTGGTACATTTGAATTTTTTTCTGTGTCACTAAATAATTTCTGTCATTTTTTGCCCCTGGGCTGTTCCCCTGGTTCCTTCCCTCACTGATCTGGGGTTGACACTGGCCCCATTATGGGCACCAGGCTCTGCCTGCCTGTGCTTGGCTGTGTCCCCTTTGTGAGGAGTGCCTGTGCTGGGGTCACCTGGGCTCCCAGCCCACGTCCCCCTTGCAGAGCAGCCCTGCTCTCCCTGTTCTCCAAATGCCCAGGCTCAGGATGTGGATAGCCATGTAGCAGCTTTCCTAAAAGGAGTCACCAGTGACATCATCAGGACATGAATCAGCTCTGTGATATTGCTGGGGTGTCAGCTCTGCCCAGCCTGTCATTTACCCTGTTAAATTTGCACTCTTGATTGTTCCTGCCCAAGAGCATCCCTGATACTGGTTCTATTCAGCTGCATTTTTAAGACGGCTTTTAATTCTAACTCAGTTGTTCCATCCATTTGTTCCTCCCCAACCTTTCATCACCTGCACGATAACCAACTTCAGAGGTTATTCCCTCAGCTCAACTGTTAATGAATAATTAAACACTAATTTTTATTAAACTATTAATTAATACACTTCAGGGTACCCAGGAGAGTCTCATGAACAATCACAAGTGGTGTAAGGTTGATAACTTGACAATAGTTAGTATAATGAGCTATTTTTGATTAAAGCTTTCCAGATAATGGTACATACTCCTGGTATTTTCACCCAACACACACTTATTGCTTTCTGTCTGTGGCACTGTTAAAAGCTTGTGCTGTATTTACCAGGATTTATTATAACACAAATTAGAGGAAGAGACTCTGATAACTGACTGGGCTGCATCTCTAAGTGATACTGATAAGGTCCAAGTTAGCCTACATCCTTTAGTGGTCGAGTTACCAATAAACCATGGCCTAAAATCTCTCTCAAGGATGATATTTTGATCACAGACCTCCCTGTTTCTGTTATCTCTGCTGGTTTCAGAGCACCCCCTCCTCATCAGTGACTCAGTGAGCCACAGTCATCGCAGTGAGGTGACAAACTTGTACTCCGTGGGCTCCACCACTGCCTACTGCAGAGGTTTCTCCAAGCCAGGCTGATCTTTTATAATCTAGCACAAAGCTGAGGATAGGAAAATGAGTATTGATAGCTACTTCACCCCACCCTCCCTATTAAATTTAGAGGTAATCTTAGGCTTAATACAAATAAACTGGATGGGTTTAATGCTATCAAATCAACAGTGCTAGGTAAAAGAAAAAAAAGAATGTGTTTCTCTCCTCCTAGAGGAAGGATCACTCTTATATAGTGAAAGATCCAATTACAGCCCAAATTATGGCCATCTAGAGACTAGCTAATGTGGTTATATTGCAAATAAATCATCTGCACTTAAAACTAGAAAATGCTTGTTTTGATGTATTACAGCCACCCTCCAGTAAGTGTCACGCACAGTGGGGTCTGGATTCAGGCAGAAACAGCAACCCAAAGGATTATTGCTGCCCACCCAGGCAGGGCAGTGCTTCCATGTGAGTGCAATCAGCAGCACTCCAGCAAGTCAAAACCCAGGAAACTCAAACAGAGGAGGATGAGGACGGATGGGCTGCCTGACACCTAATTGCTGTGAGGCAAGCAAAACAGCAGGACTGGGAGGACAGAAGATGCAAGGTGATGTGAAGTCATGTTCTGCTGCTGGCCATAAGGGTGATTGACTGAACAGCGTGTCCCCTGTCAGAGGGAGGGAACAATAAGCAGGAACATTTGGCATTCCAGTCCATGAGAAGACCCAAGCCAGCTGTCCTGCTCTGCTCATCAACTGCTGCAGGAACCAACTACAGACAGCTCTAGGAAGAAAGGAAAAGGAATACAACTTGACTAAAATGAACTTTTATTTCCACTGCTGAGAAGAAGGGGAAAGGGGATGCTGACTCTTATCGTTTTGCCTGTAATTGTTATTGCAGACACGACTGTGTTACAGGTACAGTAATTTAATACTCTCAAATCCTATTTTGAAAGTCAAAGTGTTCTAACATCGTCATATTTTTGACTGTGACTTACAGCAGCAGAGTTTGGAAGTTCTCCTCAAGTCAGGAGAAGCTGCCAAATGAAACCACACTTCAATAGGTACAAAGTACCCTTTGGCAGAATTCCATCAAATTATAATCCCCTCTCATTACTGCATAAACATTTCTGGGTGAGGTAGCCAGTTCCAACCCTTCTCACTCATGTCAAAAATCTACGTACTGGATCAGATATTTCTGTGATTCCTAGTTCTCATTTCTGCTTTCCTTTCCTATTTCTCCAGCAGGTCAACATCCCAATGTTGCTTCACATTTCACCACAACTTTTTGTTCATTCACATGGGTTTTGTATTGGCACCATGGAGCTGTTCTGTGTGTTTGTGTACATATGTAATCACAGATACCTACTTATTTATGCAAGTAGGCAGCTAAATCACCTTGGCCCCTCTTTGCACCTCACAGCTTAATAGCAGGATTGTCACTCTGAAGTCCAGTATTCCCTGTGGCAGAGAATGACTTTATAACAGTTAGGCACTTGGGGCATAACTGCTGTGTTTGTGCATGAGCCAGCTGACTGGCTGATTCTCTTTAGATGTTTTCATCATCAAACCATTCTATTTTCCACAATCAACACAAATTCAGTTCAGTCAAAGCCTGAAAAGGTAACACTGCCATTTAAAATAGTGGAGTAACGCTTTCTTACAAAATACGATGAATTAGGCACAAGATGCTAGGAACAAAAAAGAAAAAAAAAAATTAGGCACCCAATTTTTCACTTTGATAAGTCTTGTCTTAAATTTGGGGGTGCTTGCCACTCAAAATTTTCAAAGCTCATCTTGCATTTTGACAAGAAGAAACAATACTTAAAGTCAACAAGGTTACTTTTCTCATATACTGATAGAGCTTTTCCAATCCTCCCTTTTGCAGAGGAGCCAGTGATGTGGGAGTCCTTAGGCTGGACTTTTTGTAGTGCTGAGCAGCTGATGCTTCATGGCACAGCAAGGCAGTTTAAAATTAGCCATCCTGCTTTTAATTTTGGGTTTTTGCCCTCTCCCCTATGGCAAACCTGCAAATGCACACACAGGGATGTGCACCTGTAGGAGGCAAACCCAGTTTCATAACTCTTCCATTTCCAAGCAAGCTTCCCAAATTACCATGTGACACACTCCTACTGCAGGCAAGGCAAACTCAAAAGTGTTTAGTCGATTCTTAGGATGTCAGGTCTGCATATTTCACTGTACTCCCATGTGCTTTTCTTCCTCCAGTAAGTGCAGAACCAAGGTCCTGAAGAGAATGTTGAGGAAATGACCTCCAATTCCATTCTCTTACTCCAGCATTAATTTATAACATGAATCATCAAGAAAATAACACTTTAAATACAATAGATATAATATACAGTCCCAATATTTTCTAAAATGTGCCCTGGTTTTAATTAAAATGTGAATTGTACAAGCAGAAGGACTTGTTCCTCTGCCAGGAGCAAATCTCCAGCCATGGACATCAAATGCCCATGGAAAAAATATTTTGTTTTTGTCATGCATTGAAACTTCTCCAACTTTATTACATTTGGAAACAGAATGTAATAGCAGAGGGCAACATTATGTCTGACATATATAATTAGTTTACAAAAAAAAATACAACCAGAGGACACAATTTTGATAGAACCACTTTTTTCACACAGTAGTTGCAGGATAATGGAGCACATTGATCCTTTTTGCTAAATGGTATGACAAAGAAAATGAGCATTTGTATAAAAATGCCATAACAGTTGAAGCTTGAATTAGGGAGTCTGTAACCTTTGCTTGTGCTTGTAAATTGCCCTGCAGATGAGAATGTGACATCAAAAAAAAAGAGAAAGGCATCCAAAGCCAAGAGATGAAGAGATGCAACCCATCAAATACTGAAATGCTTTATGCATATGTGTACCCAATGTTAATCACTTCAGATCCTATAGGGCAAATTGCCTCCAGCAGTTTCTAAAGTTATATCACAGGTTAAATGGACACCCACAGATAGAGATTAGTCATTTAAAAGAAAAAGGTATAAAAACTGATTTCAACTGCTAAAGCTGTCTTAGTCAGTTTTTCATGCATTTTGAAGCTGTGCCTTTTTTACCCTGTTTCTGGGTGAGGGATTAATAGCAGGGCCAAACACTGAAACTGGCAGCATATAAGGCTTTTTCCCAGTAAATACCTTAGAGAAAATTGGGCAAAAAGGAGTTACTCTTTCAGATCAAATAAATTCATTTGTCTCTTTTAACAGCTGTGCATCAGTAAGTCATAAAAATATCTGAATTTTAATCACTTATGCTCTCTCAAACACTAGAATAGTGGTTTGTCACCCTCAGATGTGGAATTAGTACAAAATGACATGAGAGATGTCCTGTACCCCGAGCTCAGGAGGAATCTCAGTGCTGAGGAGTCAGATTCTGCATGCAGTGGGTGCCTCCTGCCTGACTGAATTCTGTCAGTCTGGATGAAAAAACAGGCAATTTGGAGCTCTCAGGGAACGATGGAGGACGAAGCATACAAAGAAACTTGCTTATTTGCAGGTTTCACTGAGGGCAGTGACAGCTGTAGAGTCCAAAACTTCTGGGAATAATAATAATAATAATAATAATAATAATAATAATAATAATAATAATAATAATAATAATAATAATAATAATAATAATAATAATAATAATAATATATCCAAAACAAAGGCTTGATTAATCTCCTCTTAAAAAAGCAGACTTTTAGCTAAGCCAGAAATCCTCTTTTAGATATTGTATTAACTTTTCGCAATAGCTTGGAGCTGATAACCTTTTTCTCTCCTTTAACATTCCAGGTGCTTCAGTCTCCACAATCAAAAAGAAGAAACTCACAGCTATTTATGAGAGGCTTGGTGGAAATCTGAAATTTGCAGAAATTCCACCAAAGAGAGAAGGTGTGAATGGTAACTGTGAAGAGGCTGAGGTACCAAGAGCAGTTTACTTATAGTACCTTGAAGCAACCTGTACATTTCCAAGTGTTCAGAAAGTAATAATCCTTGGAGTTACTAATGCTCTGAGCAGTGCTGCTGACCAATCACTTAACCCCTTGAAGTCCTATAGCTGAGAAAAAAATGACTCCTAATTCTATATTCCTGTTTCATGCAACACTGCAAGAAGTGAAGCGTGCAGCGTCAGCAGTTGGTATGATCATAAACAAAAATAATTTTTTCAGCCCCTAAGCAAAGTACTTGTCTCTTGGGTCAACAGATCTTAGAATTTAGCAGACCAAATGAACCAGCAAATGCATGTTTTATCCCATTTTAATGCTAACAAGATAAATGATGGATGAACACAAGTTTTTAGAAGATTAATTTAAATACAGATGTAATCACAGCAGGCAGCAGTTCAGAGCAGAAACTGTGCCAAGTCCATGTGAGGTCCTGCCTCTCTTCTTTGACTACTGGGACTCATTTCCAAGGCAAGGTCCCTAAAATATGTGCCCAATAGCAAATATTTTAAATCCCTCCTTCCTTTTTCCTTTCCCCTGCATTGCTTGTAGTCCTCTGTGGCTCAAAACCTCAACTCTCAAGTCCTGCACTTGGACAGTATCAGGTATTTGCATGTGAAGGTGAATATGCTCATGCATGTATGGGTAGGCAGATTAATGTGTGATTGACTTCTCAGAAAGGAAAGAAACAAGATCAATAAAGAGCAACAGAGTCTACCTTGAGCTAAGTTTTTCCCAAGTCAGACTTGGAAGTTTAGCCCATATTTTACAGCAAAGTTCAGGTCAGTAATTTTTATCAACGATGCAACTGATGCTCTGATTTTCTCTTGTTTGATGAGAGTAAGACAGTCTTTTCTCCATGTATACATTGATTTTTTTTTTAACTAAACTCTCAATTTTAATTTTCCTCAGTTAATATCTGCTGGATTAATAGTCCAAAAAGAAGAACAGCTTATAGTAGCAAGCATAAGCATCTATGGAATTATAATACCTAACAAAGACATTTAATTTCCTAAAGTTGGTTTTCATAATGTGCAGAAAGCCCGGGGTTGCCCAGTCTCATAAAGCATCCAACCAACACAGGGACTGTATAAAATGAATATCCTCTCAAACAAAAGCCCTCTGGATTATGAAGCTGTACGAATTGTGTGACCTGTACAAACGAGAGCATGCTTCTATCTCTGAAAAGGCAACTAAATAATTAAAGGGGTAAGAAACACTACTTGGTTCAGATGATCTCTTGGCAGAATCCATCCAAGTTGAATTAGGATGAAAACAGAAGACAGTTCACTTGTTAACATCATAAACTAAAGAATTCAAAGTCTAGTCGGAATCTCAGCCATGAATGCCAGCATACAAAACCTGTCAGCCTACAGGACTTCATGTGTGTAGCACACACATATCTTTGCTGTATTACTGGCAAAAATTAAAAGAAAAGCAAACTCAAGAGGATGCTGCCACAGGAAATCTCATCTATGTTCAGGTTGGTAAAGCAAGTAAACATACTCACAAGGCTAGTATGAGCTAGGAACGTTTTCCTTCCTCAGTCCAACTTTAGGAAAAAGCAGAACAGTCGTCCTCTGTTCTGAACCCCAATATTTCAAGTTCTCCGGCAGCACAAGATCAGATAATTAACAAAAACCAAAGGATGACGAAATGAAGCCAGATAAATAACAAATATCTACATACATAAGCACACAGCAAGCAAGATAATGAAAAGTTAGCTAGATTTACCGTTTTAATTATCCAAGTAGGTGGTTTGTTTGGGTTTGGATTTTTTTTTGGGGGGGTGGGAAACATCGGGCGCTGTTTCCACGAGGATTCCTCCATACGCATCGGGAGCGCGGAGAGCGAAGCCTTCCCCTCCGCAGCCGGCGCTGCCCCCGCCAAAAATGAAACGAGAGAAGGCGGGGAGGGGCGGGGAAGCGGCGGCCGGCGGGGAAAGCTCCGGCGCCGCCCCGAGCGCTCCGTGCCCGGCGCTGCGGCCGCGGCGGCTCCGCGCTGATCGCAACGCTGCCGGGGCCGAGCCGGCGCGATACCCGGTGTGGTGATGCCCGGCGGGATGATGCCCGGTGTGATGCCTGGCAGGATGCTCGGCGGGATGCCCGGCGTGTTCCCGGGATGCGCCCCCCTGCATCGCCGGTGCGATGCTGACCGCGGACCCCGCGCTTGTGCCGCCTCCGCGGCTCCAGGGCTGGGAGGGGCCGCATGGAGTGGGGGCGCCCTGGTTTATCCTAAATTGGGTGGAAAGGGTGCTGCCTGGAGCAGGGATGAAGGGGAGGTCTGTTTCAAGCGCCCGGCTTGTGTGGGATTTGGGATCTTCGCAAGTGCGGGTTCGTGGGTGAGGCTGTTCATCCGCTCCGGGATGTTACGGCCGGGCTGTGAGGAAGGGGTGCCAGGGTGCGTGTGAAGTGGTGCAGAGGTGGACGAGCGTGTGCTCAGCGCTTCTGCAGAGAACAGCGCAGCTGTCAGAGTTGTGTGCTTGGCCCAGCAGGACCTGGGGTGGGTGATGGCTGCCGAGGAGCGCAGACACGCCTGGCAGCTGTGACCCGAGCCCCAGCCCTTCAGCACCACCGGCGCTCGCACACCCACTCGGTGCCTTCTGTCCCCCTCTGCTTCCAGAGCTGGGACTCAGACTCAGCTCCTCTCCGTGGCTGTTTCCAGCCCAGCATCGGAGAGGGCTGAGTGCCACACACACACAACCTGTTAGCAGGCACTGCTTTGAGCTCCCCTTTGCATGCTGCTCGCGGTTCCCTTCCATGGTGCACGTTTTACCTTGGTACCAAGTAATCCAGAGTGCCACTCAGTGCCCTTTCCTTTAGCTCAGGATGTTTATTGTTTACTTGGACCTCTATTTATATGTTTTTTCTTTCTGAAGCAAACCCAAAATGAGTTTCAGTGAAACCAGCCCCTACATCCCATTGCAAATATTTACTCCACAAAAGCTTAAAAGAGTTGAAAGTACTAGAAGGAAATTTCTAGTGTTGTTTGTTAAGAAAAGCAAAGCTTTTAAAGACAGAAGTTCTATAAACTACCTGCATCACACAGCCACATTGTAACTTCTTCAGTCTAATTAGATGCAGTTTCCCCGGGTCGTTTGGTGCCTGCCAGGTGCTGAACTTGCTGCTTAGGACCTGTCTTCTGCAGGCTTTTAAAGTTCCAGTTTTGTATGACCTGAACACCTTTTTGCCTTTTGCAGGTTTTGGCACTAGTGGCTACAATCTCCTCTCTCAGCTGCATGCATCAATGGCTAATTTTGAATTAATGTATTATACCTCAAGTGGCCTTAGAAATGGCAGAAATAATAGCAAAACATTCCTGCTCTGTCCGTTGGTCCTCACGAGTAAGAGTCAACTGTTTATGATTAATCTCTGCACTGTAGTCTGCATCTGGTGTTAGATTGATGCCATTACACTCAGTCCAGCAGGAATGTGAAAGTGCCTCTCTGGAACTGACAATTTAGTGTATTATTTTTTTGCTTTGTCTGTAAACCTTTAAAATACATTTTTCCTAGGGAAAACTGCCTGATGACATTGATGGTGGCAGAAACTCTCTGGTCATTCCCAAAACAGTATGCAAGGGCATTGGATGTCACAGTGAGAGCAAGTAGTCTCTCCATCTCCTTCAAATATCTCCTTAGGACCTCTTGCTTCCTGTGGTGTTTGCTGAGAGTTTGCTCATTGTTATTTTGTGTGCTGTTTTGGTTTCAAACTGTGGCTCATCCTCAGATTGTGTCCTGCTCAATGTAGTGACATCTTGTTCAGCTGCTGTGCCTCACAGAAATAGATTTGATGGTAGCAAGGGGCTTTTCTGTTCTGATCATATCAGGTAGCAATTTAAAGCTTATTTTTCTGAGCCCTTTTTTTTTGTCATTGTCTCTTACACAGGAATGGTCATGCTGGGGCAGGCGGAAATTCTTTGTGAGTCTGTTGTTTTCTCCCTGAGGAGGACTGGCAGTGGGTGCTTAGGAAAGGAGTACAAGACCTGGGCAAATACAGGGAGATCCTTGTCCTGGAACACCCTCTCATCTGGCTGAGGCTTAGGCAATGCAGGTTTGAAATACTTCCTATGCCTTTGTATCTAACCACCTTGAAGGATCTTTTCTTAAAGTGTCTACAGGTGGTTTTTGAACACATTTCTGCTTTTGGTATCTGCTCCATCACTCCAGCAAGGCATTCTACAGCACACATAGACATGGTGCTTATGGAAAAGTATTTCTTGATTATTTTAAACTTCTTTCCAAAAACATGTGTCAAACTGAAAGTCAAGAAGTGGTGGGAAAGTTTTACTTAGCTTAAGTGATATTTGGATTAGTTTAGATAAAGTCATTTAATTCCCTGCATGAATTAAAAACAAAAAAATATGGAAATGGACAATTGAATTGTAAACGACTGCATTCAGGGTTTATTTAGGAAAGAATGTCCACACATCCTATGTACTTAAATCTAAATTTTTTGAGACAGTCTTTTTGCCCTGAATTTGCATGACATCTTCTGCATTAAAGTCTTTATCCTGGCCTTGGGCTCTAAGACACAATGACACTGAAGTGGTAATAGTGGATTGTTTGAATGGTAAATAAAAAGAAAATTTTAAAATTATATGGTGGCTGGTGTGTAAAGCTGGTATTGGAGAAGAGCAGGGCAGGAAATCCTCAGTTTAACACCTTGATTGAAATTCAAGTATCCAGCTGTAAAGTCCAGGTTGCTTTCTTCCTTCTCAAACTCTGCCTCACATGGTTATGTAGTGAAAGAAGGACTAGAGCTTCTTTTTAAGCCACCATCATTTGTAAACTCTCCTCCCTTCTTGACAGTGTAGACTTGATACATCTGAAACTTTCGGGGGTTTCCATCACATTTAAATTCCCCTTGTGCAATAAATCAGGTGGATAATTTGTATTTCCTGTATGGCATCCCTTTGCAGGCTCTTTTCCTTCCTGGGAGGTTTCTTTCCAAGAATGTTAAGAAGCTTTAGTTGTCTGCTGCTTCTTCATCCTTTCACATTCACTGGTGTGGATCAGGTTGCTAAGTTTGCTTGCAGACACCTTTCCTCTCTTCTTGGGTTGTAACTGCAGCTCTGGACGTTAATCAGATTGGGATGCTGGAGTTTTTTCCCTCCTGTCCTTCCTCCTTACCTCTCATATTACCTCCTTACCTCTGCTAATACCAACTGTGACAGAGGGACAAAGGAAAGTTTTAGTGAGGTTTTTACAGTTGTGACACCACTATGCACTCCATCAGATCTCCCCTCGAAGCATTTGCTTTCTGGGGAGTGGAGAAGAGGCCCTGAACACATTTGTGTGGATATAACCAAAGACACCAAACACAAGATAAAACAGCTGGAACTGATGTAAGAAATTAATGTGGCAGATACTGCTGTCAGAAAAATTTCCTCCCAGTGGGTTTATGAAAGGCAAGTATAAAAGTGGCTGTTTAGTCTCTGGGGCCACACTGTCTTGTGCAAGAAGCTTCTCCTTGGCAGTGGCATTTATTAGGGCCATAACTCAGCACTGCAGGGGATGCACATCATTTTTTGATTTTTACTGCTGCGCTCTTAGAAGAGATCTAGCTGACCATTTCCCCCTGCTTTTAAATCCCTCTACACTTTTGCTTTCCTTTCAGAGCATATCTGTCTGTTGTGCATATCTTCACTAGCTCATATTGGGGTGAAGGGAGACTGAATCAGTGTGACACAGAGATTTGGGGCAGCCTCAGCCCTAGGACAAACCGCCCTCAGAGCAGTGTGAGGGGTCTCAATGGCTTCATGGACAAGAAAGATGAAAAGGAGCTGGCGGAACAGTGTTTTCCATCAGAGCCATCTTTTGTAGCTGTTGCCGAGTCCCAGGATGACCTAGAGCCTGATCCCTCACAGTTCTTGCCTTTTCAACTTTACCATAAATATCTACACATTTGGGATAAACTGTGCCATGCAGATGCCAAGTTAGCTTCAGCTGGATGACATGTCTTATGATGTTATTATTTACAGTATGATGTCTAGAGAGGTGAGAGTTGACTCTGCACAGCCATCATGTGCTGTGGTGTGCCCTTTGCAATACCAGGTGCTCAGCATCTCTCAAAGTCAGACCATTTGTTTGCATCCTTTAATTAAAACACTCTTAGTTCACTTAAAGGCCGATTATGAAGCGAGAATGAAGATTGCTGCTTAGGAAAACAGATGATAATTTCTGCTTAATGAAATGTGTGTGTGTGTCACTGCTATCCATCTAAGGAGGGGAAAACGTGAAGATGTTTGTTCCCTGTAAAAACATTTACACTCCATGTATTCATACCTGCTCTCATCACAGGGGCCAAGGCATGAAGCTCAAGGGGGCCCTCCAGCACATTTAGCTATGGGGCAGGGCATGGGGTGTTGCTCTTCTTGAAAGAAAACTGGAGGAGCTAAGGCTGCCTCTTGGAATAAAAAGGAAATGCCACACCTACTATGTCAGATGGTGGTGGGAAAGGAGATGCCCAGCACCTGGGGACTGAAGAAGAAGACTGGAATTCTAAAAAGCATGAATGTTGCCTCACAATGGACAGAGAAAGCAGAATGCAGTGAGAAATCACTCAGAAGAAAAGCACGGGTCTTATTGTCACCAGAAAAATTCATTTGAGTTTTCAGAATGTGGGAACTGGATTTGACACACAGCTGAGAGGGAGGACAAGGATGCTTATATCCTAATTTATTATGTCAGCAAGGAGTTTATTACCTCTTTCTTAGATTTAGTATCTTCCATTCCAGTTGTCCACTGGGACTTCAGTGGCTTTCTTCATGCCAGCATATACCAGAGTGTATATTCATGTACTGAAAGAACTACAGAGGCTGCCAAAATCCCTGTACTTTCCTCAGTCTTTCAAAAGTGAGGATGTTGTCCGTATTTCATATATTTCTAAAGTTCAGATTCTATGAAAAACAATTATTTATCCAAAGTGATAACTGCTTAAGAGGTAGGTGGATATGACAACCCTGAGTTGACATGGTGGTGTTTGGTCAAAGGTTGGACTCAATGACCTTAGAGGTCTTTTCTATCCTTAATGATTCTGTGATTTTATGAAATCTATTTTTAATTATAACAAAGAACATAGAAGAACTTTAGATGGGAGCCAGTAGAAACCTCGATCATTTTCACTGTTCCATTACTGGCTAACTGCATTTAACAGATGACTTATTTAGACAGATTGCTGTCTCTGGGAATGCATGTTTTTTGTCTTCTGAAAATTGTGTTTTCCACTTGGCTGGGTGCTGCTGTTCTGTCAGCTGCTGTGATCATGTTTGCACACATGCACACACACACAAACACACTGAGCCTGGTATCAGGGCAACATCCCACTGGAAAAGGAGGAGTTTGACCAACAACAGGGAAAATTGCTAATCACAGAGAAAAAATGGTGTACAACATCCTGACAGCTACAGTAATAGTGCCCTTAAAGCACATCATTAAGCCCATTAAAATTCTATGATTTGATGAAGAGGTTAAAAAACCCCCTAACATTCTGATGTTACTACACTCCTTCCCTTTGGGTAGTTTAGAGGCATTTTGTTCAGACTTCTGTCTAGAAAACCCAGAACTTCATTCCCTCCAATGAGTTACCAGAATAATTTTGATAAGAAGCACTCTGGTCTCTGCCCCAGGGTGCTGACCAGTTACTGGGCTGATTTTGTTCTGATTCAGATTTGTTGAAGATTTACTGAAGTCTGTGGGGCTCAGTCACTTTAACTGAGAATGAGAATCTTTGTCATATTCAAGACAGTTTTAAAAGTAATAAAAACTTGCTGAAGGGAATAACTGCCTCCACCTGATGTAAAAAAAGCAGATCTAACAATGCAAATGTTAAGAGTACTTAGATCTGTTTTTTTCAGTAAAGAAAAAGTCATCCATATCAGTCATCAGGAATGACAAAGGAGGTTTCTACATCACCTTATTCAAAATGAACTTAGGATCTCTGCTGGAGAAGAATAACAAAAAGACAGCCAAACAGCAGAGGAGTAATAAAGCAAGTCTTCCAAGGTTAATGGCTAAATGGTGTACATGCATTTATTTTGGTGCTGTCAAGTCTACTATCCCTTGCTCTAACCTTTTTTTTACACTTTTCATGGACACTTGTCATGATTTTGACTGAATGACACCAACATGACTTTTTGCACAGCTAGATCAGTATTTGCCACTGTTTGCTTCAACCAAGTGCTGACTGCCACAAAGACTGCAGGACTTCTTATTTTAAAAAATTCTTCTCCCCTTCCCTTACCCTTCTTCATTCATTATATGGGGTTTGCATGACCAGGTTTTGCTGGTGGGGGTCTGCAGAGGTGACATCTGTGTGAAGCTGCCACAAACTGCCTCTGTGTCAACAGAACTCATATTCTTAGGGTAGGTCTTGCTTCTTACTCCTGTTTTGTTTTAGAATAGCCTAGAATCTTTATGAGGAATAGTAAATTATCATTAAGACATCTGTCACATCCATAATCTTGAGATTTGTTTGATATAGGAGTGACCAGTGTCACATTAGTTTGCTCCTGACATCATCTGTGGGGAGCTCGGCTACTGCTTTCCTTGAACTTTAATCCTTCTTGGTTTGCATTATGAAAACTGCCTTTGCAAGGAAAAAAGAAATCTAACATGAAAACTGAGATTCTTCCTATGTGTTTTTCCTGAACTTTTATCCAGACTCACACACACATATGTATGTGTGTGTATACATATATGTGTGTGTGTGTATGTACATTATGAACATGGGGACATCATTCACCAGTCTTTTGGAAGGTGTTTATGAGGGAAAGCACTTGAAGTTAATAATAAAACACATTTAAAACTATAAACACTTTACTTTGAGTTCACAAATGTAACTGTTGATCTGCTTTGCAGGCTAGGTGGAGCTTGAGATTGGATCCAGCTGACTTTGATTGCCGTTGGATCCAGCTGACTTTGTTATCAGATCCAGGTAGGAAACAGGTGATTTCTATAAAATAGCAGAAAGGAACAGCCGGGTTTTCTTGTTTGGAGGAGATGTGGTGGGATCTGAACTGCTTTCAGCCTGCCTGGGCTGGGTGGCCTCTCTGCTTCAGCAGTAGAAGGTATCCTGAAAATATATATACACCTTAGTGGCAACTCTAGTTCCTCTGAGTAAGTTTTCAGCTTGTTTTGGTGCTCTGCAACAGAAAGCTTAGTTATTAGAAGAGAAGAAGATGGAGGTTTGGAACTGGCACCTGAAGTGGCAGCATTCAGGCTGTGGACAAAGGATGAGACCTGGTGGATGCAGGGGAACACGTGAGCGCTGCTGACTCCACAGAGTGTCTCTAATGGATCTCAGCAAAGTCCAGGTAAGGAGGTTTATGGCTGATACTTTTCCATTTTGCTCAGGTTAAGTGCAGATAGCCCCTGGTTCCCATATCTGGAGGGCATCACCTGCAGGGGTGGGCTCCAGCCTCACTGTGTGCTGCCCCAGGGGCCTCTAGGGTGAACAGTCTTGTCTTTGCTGCTCATTTCCATGGTGCTGTTGCCTGACTTTTGAGGTTGTTTTAAGAAACAAAGCTTTGCTGCATGTTATGACCCTTGTATTTGAAGGGGAGGAAGTCTCTAGTGTGGAAGACCTTGCTGTTGCTGACTCTTGAGGCCCTGAATGGAAATGTTTGTGCCAATAACTGAGGGGGGAGCAGTTCTATGCTTTAGCTGAGCATGCTTTTGAGAACATAAAATTATATTTTGCTATTAAACTTGAGATAAACATTTGGAATTAAGGCAGTCAAATGCTTTGATGCTCTGAAAAGACATATCCCTTTTTTAACTCTTAGTGTATGCATTTTGTTCTCTTGTCATAATGGACTACTATTAGCCTAAATCAGAGCCCGTGGTGATGATGGAAATAGGAATTAATTGGACTTTTTATGTTTTTTTTTATGAAATAGTGAAATAATCTGCAATGGGCTTTGGTGTGGCATGATGGAGGTTGGGCAAGAGTATTTGGTTCCTTTTCTCTGTAGTTGTTTGTAATTAATGACATCTTACAGAAAGGTTTTGAATACTGCTGGAAACACAAACCCTGCAGCACTAGCTTTTTCTCACATGTATTTTCCTAAGCAAAACTGCCCCTTTGTGATAACTCTTTCTAATATAAGCATGGAAAGAAACAAAAGATTCAGCAGAATAGCACCTGTGGTATTACTGTGAAATTGTTCCTGAAAGGATGCTGTACTCTAATGAAATATTTTTAGTATCTTTCTGACTCTTCCTGCCCTCCCACTGTTTAAAGCTGACTTTCCTTTATGCAGTCGTGGAGAACTTGTATATAGTGACCTTTAGAATGTGCTGCTTATTGATGATGATCCAACATGTATTTAAGACCTTTTATTTTGCTGAATACTGAGCTGAAATGCTACAAGTTTTGCAGAGAAGACCACAAAACATGTTGTGCATTAATTATTTGATATAAAACTTAGCCAGTAGAAAACTGTTGGATGACCATTTCCTATCTGAAAAAGTGGTGAATGAATTCCTTTGTTTCCCTCTATGGCTTTTCTTTCCCTGTTTAAGTGTCTTTATCCCATGAGTTTTCTCGCTTTTAGCTTTCTGATTCTCTCCCCCATCCCACGGTGGGGGAGTGAGTGAGTGGCTGTGTGGGGCTGGGCTGAGCTTGTTAAACCACTATTCCCTTGAGAAGCACAATTAGAAACAAAGATTGGTTGGGACAGAAACCTGTGATTGCTTTAAGTAAAGGTCATAAGAGAATGTCCAGGGAATGTTCATACTTGTAAACAAGTTTATTACTATCGTGCTGCTGTTGTGGTAAACTCCTTTTCTGGAAAGGGGAGAACTGAAAAAAAGAACACAGTGTTTTCTTCTGTCTAGATTTAACTGAGTCACCTGGTTGATGCCTTTACAGCAAAAAGATAACTGCCTGATAATGGTTTGTATTTTTTTTTTTTCTCTTCTCCTTGACTCACTTAGAATGAAAACTGCTGTGTAGGATTAAAACATGCAAGAATGATGGTGGAAGTTCTAATCTTCAAGACTGGCTTAGTTTCAGAATAGATGTAGGTGAATTGAATGCTGTGTGCAATTAATGTACTTAAAATTCAATATCTATTTCTGATGCATTAGGGAATGTTGGGATTTCTTTTCCAAGAAGTCTGGAAATAGAAAAGCAACTTTTTAATACAACGTGAGGCTGAACATACTAACTGTACCTCTATGAAACTTTTGGCAATGACTTATTTTTATAACCCAATAAAATAGAATGCATTTTTTTCAATTTGTTCTGCTTGCTTTGTTGCAAAGTACTCCCACTTTTTACCCCCTCAAGAGTGAAAACCAATTCCTTGTAAATGCTTTTCACTGAAAAACAGTTAGATGTAAGTTACACCACTTGCTTTAAGCACCTGTCCAAGGATATGCACTGCTAATAGCTTTTTCCTAACAAAACTTAATCAATAAACATTAACTGGGGGATTGGAGAATTCAGGTTATTTGTTTTATTGTGTATCACTAAATAACATTTTTGAGTTTGATGATCAGCCTACCTTCTGAATTTCAATTTCTGCTAAGCCTGATTTATTATTGTTTTTCTTCCTCAAAGTGGTTCATATCAACATCAGGGTGGATTTTTCTACTGTACTGATATAGCAGTTAATAAATTTTATCAAAACTTACAGAACTTGGTCAAATGTATGCAAATGTCTTATTTGTATGCAGCAGAATTTGCACACTAAATTTTGGGAATGTAAAACCCAAATGATGCTATTAGAGTTTTGCTCAAGGCTGCAACACTCTAAAAGAAACTTAGAGTTTTTGCCAAATTTTTTTTATCCTACTATCTGTAAGTCTTGATGTAGCATGTCTACATCCATGTCTCTGTGTGCAATATTCAATATACTGTTACACTGTGCCTTCATACCAGCATCTGTCTGTGCATAAATTGGTCAATGATTCTTGTGTTTTGCTCCAAATCCAGCACTGTCACTCCTCCAAGCTGAGAGTTAGGAAGTGCACTGGGAGTGTTTTGGGATTGATGTGCTGTCAGTAACTGCAGGGAAAGTGTAAAGGCTGTTTTGTGGCTGCCCTGGGTTTTTTGGGGAGCCTCTCTGCAGTGCCTGACTCTGCACAGCTCCTCCCTCCACCACCTGTGTTCGGGAATCTTGCCTCATCCTAGTGAGCTCTTGAAGCGTTTCTTACATTAGTCTATGAAATATTTATAATTTCTGTCAGCAGACAATTTGCTCTTGTTTTTTTCCCTTCTCTGAAAGATGTGCTCCAGTCAGGACCCCTGAATCCTCCCCAGCTGGAGGGGACCTTACTGGGATTGGTGCCAGGGAGATGTCTGCCCAGCCCATGGAAAAGCAGCCCAGCTTTTCAGAGGAGCTGTTCTCTCCTAGGACTGCTGCAATAGCCAGAGATACTCACTGATTGTTAGTACCTGCATGAAGGTTAACTGTCCTAATTTCTCTTTTCCTGTGGATTTCTGAGGAGGAGCCACACAATCCCCAAGTATCTGTTCAGAGGAAGCAATTCATTGCGTGGTATGACCTGGAGTAAATGTGAAATGATCAGCTGAACTTGCCTGATATGCAGAGGAAAGGGATTTTGCTTCAGAAAGGCGTAAAGATGAAGAGGTGTTGATGGTTTGGATAGGGAATTATGGTAAAGAGCTGATCTTTACCCTAAAGTTCCCCTGGTGTCCTTGTGCAGGGTAACCAGTAACTAAATACAACATGTGGTTTTATTTTTCTTTCCCTTTTCTCTATGGTATGTATAATTTTACTTAGAGTTCAATGAGTTTGTTAATTACCTCCAAGTCTGAAGTTACAGGCAGCTTTAATGCAAGGTAAATAAAGCACTAGGCATAATGCAACCTTTGGAATAATAGCAGTGATAGTTTTGAAGCACTACAGAAGTCTCTTGATGCTGGAAACTCTTTGTTTTTTTTGTTTGTTTTTTTAATTACAGCAGAAACATAATTTTTCTGTGTGGTTGCTATCTTAAGTATTTGAAATGCTTAATAGCTAGCACTGTAAATAACAGCTGATGTCTGGCTTGAAAAATATATGTATAACAAAAATGAAGCAAGTTTTATACAAAACATATGCCCACACACTGGAGACATTTTTTCCTTTCATACTTTATACTTTCATGCTTCCTCTCATGCTTATCCCTTGTGTTGCCTACTATTATTACCTTTCATCTCACTGACCTGTGCCATGCTGGACATGACTTAAAATTATCTAAATGGTCTTTAAGAAACATGCAACAGTCATGTGGCCATAACTTGATAGTAAATAGTGACAACTGCAAGATGCAGGTTAGGTTTCCATTTTTAATATCTGAAATAATATTTTGGGAATTAATTCTTGACTTCTGATTTTTGGACTTGGAAGCGTTTTCAAGAAACAGCAAAAAAAATTCCGTTAAACCATGTTGACAGCTGCTACATGTAATATTTTCATTTTCTAATCAGTAGTCTAAATGGAAATTATTGGTTGCTTTTCTTCTTCCACCAAGAGTAAGACATTAATAAGTAAGAAATGTTCTCCTAGTTTTGCAGATAATCTTTTTAAAGTAGTTATTTACCACAGAAATAGGAGGAACCATCACCTCAGATCACAGGTATCCTTCCTACTGCAGTATAAATGAGACAAACAAAACAAATCTTTAGATTACAAGTTCAAGAGAATTTCTTTTCAAAAAAAAGCTCCTTAGTGAAATTCCAGGCTAATTCCTGAGTAAAAAGCAGTTTGAGATATTTAAGGAGTAGAATTGTTATCAGAAGCTTTGCACAGTGAAGGGACAAGCTGTTCTGTGAGTTGCAATATTTGAGCTGCCCAGGAGTGTGGCTAGGATCAGTGAAGATGGGTTATCAACCTGGTGCTGCAATTCTCTCTTCAATTAAATATGTAAACCATGAACAATTCTTCATATCTGGTTTGGTTTGGTTTTGGGGTTTGTTTGTTTTTTTCCTGTCTTCACATTAGATTGGGACGTTTGGCTTTAATAAAATAATAATGTTCCTTTTGTGATGGGTGTGTGTGTGCAGGATTTGGTTGTACAGCACAAGGTGCAAAGCCAGGGTTTGGCTGGTATTGTGGTGCAGGACCAGTTAAACCAGAGATAAGATTTGTTTTCTTTCAGTGGCTGAGTGCTCTAAGAGTCAAGCAAAAGGCAGTTAGGAGGTAGTGTGCCATTTTTCCTGGGATGGTAATTGAGCTGTTTCCTGGGACAAAAGCCTCTGTGAATCTCACGCTGTGGTTTAGCTTGTTGCCAGCTGCTGTAGCACAGCCCTGAGGAGAGGGATTAGAGGATGCTTTGGATAAGGCAGGGCAAGGGCGATGCCTTGAGGAAGACTGAGTGTGAGATCTCCTGGCAAAAACAAGGAGTCTTGGCTGTCTTGTCATTTAAGAGATTTTCTTTTTTTCCCCCATGTGAGAGCTCATAGTGCTTGAGCAATAAAATGTTGGTTTAATCTTTGCTCCTTAAGCATGTGTGTGGTTCTTCTGGAACTGTGCAGCACTGGAACATCAGGGATGGTGTTGGCAGAAGCAGCACATCATTAAGATACAGTCAACCTCTCCTGCAACCAAAATCCTCTCTTGTAAATGCACACACTCCCTTTAGCTTGTGAACAATTCTGCTTGCTGACTGAGCACTTGTGCTTTCTCCCCCGCCTCTCTCTGAATTACAGTTGGCTGTAATCTGACAGGCACCTGGGGAAAGGGAATAAACGTTGGGATATTTCTTCTTTTGTGTAATAACCACAAAATACAGCTCGCAGTGCACTCCATATTTGACTGCTTTGGAAGGAAGGAAAATTTGCTTCTTCAGGGAGACAGATGCCATTTAGTGTACAGGATGTTCGTGATAAAGTAAAGAAGTACTGCACTCATGGGGCCTTGACTTTCTTTTCTATTTTAGAATATGGATATTTCTAGCACAAAAAAACTCTGCCTACAATATGGGAACAGAAATGATGGCAAGAATTAAGGATTTAACTCTCTTGACTTGAACCGAATAAGTCTATTGAATAAAGAGAATCAAAACTGTAGGAGGAAAAAAGTAAAATAGAGGCTTGCAGGGTGGTGACTTGGAGATTTAAGAGGGAGGAGTTTGTACTATAAGCTGTTAACAGCGATGTTGCTGTGTGAAAACCACTGAAGTTGATTTCAAGAAAACATATTTTCTGCTATGGATGGGAACCATTTATTGTTTTGGGTTTGGTTTTTGGTTTTGGTGTTTGTTTTTTTTTTAATGAAATGCATCTTAGCTCAGCTGATATCTGCAGCATCCATTTACAGCAAATAGTTGTCACTCCTGTTCTACACTCAGTATAATCTTTTTCCAGTAAAATAGTCTCTCTACCCTCAGTTTCACAGCACAATAGGTGAGGATATCACAGAGGTATCTCAGCATTGTGCACTTTCTGTCTGTTTTATTATTGAAAAGATGTCACATTTGGGGTAGCAGTAAAAGGAAAACAATTGAAAATGTATGAAAGAGCAAGAGGAGATGGGGAGGCTCACAGTAGTTCAGGACGGATTTTTCATTTTAATGATAATTTATGGTGTGCTCCTGAATATGCATCAACAGGTTGTAAATAATCCAAAGAGAGGATTTGCACAGGCTCTGAAATGCTCTCAGTATCCCAGTTCAATTTCAAGCTGTGACAAATAAGCATAAATACTGCAAGCAGCATTTTGCTCATCTCTCTAGCATTCAATGACTTATAAAACAGACTTAAAAGAAGCAATGCTGTGAAACCTGGCTTAACTGACCACTAGGAAGAATGACAAAAAGTGGGAAATATCTTTTTAATGGATATTTTATAATTCTCTGGAATGCTTAATGGAGAAGCATTTTCAAAATATCAAAAATACTTTTTTGATATAAGGTTGATTTCTTGCATAATTCTAAATGTATGGAAAATATGACTTATGGAAATAATGGCCCAGTTTTCAATCCACTCAATAACTTTGTAAGCAACAGTAATTTCACAGTGACCTCTTTCTCTCAGTGAGGTCTGGTGGCTCTGTGAGGATGTTTCAAAATAGTGGTGATTGTGAATTTGCAGTAGAAGTTTCTCTTAGGTGCTGGTTCTGACTAGACTTAATTAGGAAATAAAGCTCTCTTGGGTCCTGGATAAAACTTATGAATAAAAAAAATCATAAAAATTATGAATAAAAATTCATAACTGGGAGTGGAGAACCCCCTGCAATAGGCAATAGTCTGACCCTCTTGTGGTAAGGCTTTGTTAGGGAAAAGTTAGGACTGAGCACAAATATTTTGACTGCATTGTATAACAAGGATTTGTTTCTGTGTAACCAGTGGAAAAGCTTTGGGTTCCACTGAGGATGGACAGGTATTTGTTTGAGTGCTTTCCAGAGGGTTTCATCATGTGGGGTTTGCTGAAGTGGCACTTGTACATCTCTTTAAAAGATCCAAAATCAGCTGGGTTTATTTATTATTATTCTACTAATAGTAGAAGGCAAGGGGTCTTCTGTAGTCAGACAACTGAGGAAGTCTTGGAAGGTGGAATATTTTCAGATTCATGTTCCAAATGAAAAATGCTTATTAAACAATTGGATTGATTCTTTTAGAGACACAGTGTAAATAAACTAATGCATATACAATTCCTGAACACTTTACATTGTGGTTTTGAAAGCTGCACTTCCAGAATGGCACGGAAGATTGGTGAGCATCCTTCTTTCTAATGGCTGTATTGATCAGCTTTGTGCTTCAAACCTTCTGTTCCTCCTTTGGGATAATTAATTGCTGGTCAGTCCCTGAGCACCTGAAGCCTGCTGTTTCTGGAGACACCAGGGTTTTCCTCTGCTCTGCCCACTCTGGTGGGCTGTGAGAGTGTTTGTGTCCCTTTGCAAGGGACTGAGGTGATGGGAGAGTTACAGCCACCTTCCCCAGTGCCCTGTGAGGAAATAGGGAATGGGCAGAGGGGAAACAGTGTGAGGGCCAAGGCAATCAGTGCTTCAGGAGAGAGTACTCTATACAGGGATTTAGAAATGGAGTTTTAAACAAGTCCATGTGCTGGCAGCACATGAAACACAAATCATACAAGTATGATTTCTCATCATCAAGTGGCTGGATTCACCATGTTGATTCTGCTGCTGAACCCCATTGTGAGGTGATGTAGCAACCACCTAATTCTTCATTTGTATATTCCTCACCATCTCCAGGGTGCCAGCCTGGTTCTGAAGTGTCCATGGGAAGCTGAATGGACCAGAGGAGGCTTTCCCCTTCCCATTGAGTGGGCTCCACACACAGGAATGTGGTTCCTGTGAGCTTTCTAAACTCCTTGCAAAGTGTGAATGTGCATGAACACACGCTCAGCTGTCAATTTAACAAGAAGCTGGCGTTTTAGTTATGAAAAACCTGATCTGTCCAGCATCTTGGATGTCTAGATGTGAAATCCATCATGCAGGAAAGTATCTGCTTCTATGCCAGGAATTAAATCACACTGCCTTCATAAAATCACATCACAGAGAAGTTTGATGAAGTGCAATCCATTTTTCAAGGCTAGGCACGGTCACTTGGCTAAAGTCAGTGTCTGAAAGAGCAGCTGCTGCTTCATTGACATCTGTGAGATGGGCTGGCACCATTAATTCTGTAACCAAACTAATGCAGGTATTTGCAAGAGCTTTGGTTTTTCTCCTTTGAATATCCAAAGGTCACACAGCTTCTTGAGGGTTGACTTCAGGCAATGTTTTTTATTGGTTTAAGGACAAAATTTCATTCCTTGTAGGAAGTGCCCATACTGAAGATGGGTAAAATCCTGACATGAAAATGTTCATTCTTGTTGTGTTATGAACTTCTGATGCTTGTGCTGGGTAATTCAAGGAGTGCTGGCATGTCTTGCCATTGTATAACACCCCTTTCAGCTATGGTATGTTGATTTTTCCTGTGGACACAAACAGGTTTTTAGGAGGACAAATGGTGACAGATGCTTTTCTAAGTTTGCCTGAGCTCCACACTTTCAGTGAAATATGAATTTGTAAACTCATGAAAATACAGGTAGGAGAATAAACAGCTGTGTAACATGGAGGAAGATGGTAATTAATTATGCTTGAAGGTGTTGATTGAAAAATAAAACAAGCCAAAGCAGTTCAAGGTCAACCAACAACTCTTTACTTCCTTTTTTTTCTTCACTGAAGAATTGTTTCTTTCTGACCTGAAATCTTGAGTTCTCAGCTTCCTCTAAGTTCAGATTGTGACTTAAGCTGTTGAACAGTATGGTTCATATTTATTTCTTGTGCTGATGCAAGATCAGGCTCTCTGTTACTCCTTATGAGAAGGATTGAACAGCAATGTGGTAAATGTTAGATTAGATCAATATTTTGAAACTGTCATTTACAGCAGGAGGCTGCTGTGAAACCACAGGGTAAACCCAGATCTGTTATGTTTGTTGTAATTCTAATTTAGTTACAGGATTTATAGTTAACTGAGACTTACATAGCTTTATGCCACATGTTATACCCTGCTGAGCCTTCCTGTAAAAATCAAACAGATGTTTCCAAATATATGGGTGATTAGGTTTGCTCAAAATTTTGCTGTTCATCAATTTTTATGCACCATATAATAGCTCTAATGGGTTTTAGGTTGAATTACAATGGCAGAGGTATTCTTGGTGCAAATTGAAAAAGATGCCCACAGAACACTAAAGCTGCTGCGTGGATAGAGCACATGCTGAAATATCAGTCATGAATAAATGAGGCTGGACCTCTACAACTTTATTGATACTGCAAGATCCTAAACATGGGAAATTCAGTGGCTCCACTTTATGGACATCACTTACTGAAAGTATTTAGACTTTCAATTACCATATAAATATAGAAGTTTTTATTTGTCTTCTGCCTTCTGATTTGATAGGGTCCGTTTTGAATGTCGGAGCATTTCTCTCTGCTGGCCCCATATGCATGTAAGACATGGTGACACTGACAATTCCTCTCTGGTGACAACCTCTTTGATGTTGGTAGAGCTGATTTTCTGATGCTTGGTGACCACTGCATAATTTGCATGTATACAAATGTTTCCAGCTCTATGTACAAGTGCAGTGAGCTGCAGCCTTGGCCCTCAGCAAAAATCATCACTGTGGAGATGTGGAGGCCTATTTTGTCTTTGCTATAAAGGAATTAGATTTTTGAGGACTTGTATGAATGTGCACATGATCACACATCTTTCTTTATGTTGTATCTTTTCTTCCTAGAGAAGTTTGTCACCTGTTTCTGGTACTCACTGATGTAGGTTCGCTAATGAAGTTCATTTTGTGTAACTGAAATATTTTAATCCTCTTCCACTAGCAGTAACATATACTACCACTTAAGTGTAACAACAATTAAAATAAGTAATTCTGTCTTTATTTATACTAATATAATTTTATATGAATTTAAAATGTATTTGGATAATGGGAAAGGGCTCATTGCCACTGGTATTCTTCCACTGCAAGTGACGCATCCATTGAGGTCTTATTAGAGGTATTTATTTTAAAGCCATATTCAGTGCTGCTGTTATTGGCTGTGTTAAGAACCTTTTCCTGTCATTCTTAATGCAATGAATTATTTGTCAGCAAACCTACAGCTGAGTTCTCCATCCATGTACCCAAAAGGATAAAGTAGTGGGAGAGCTTTGGGGGGGCTTCCTGTGCTGTGTTAGTAAAGGGAGAATTCAAGTTTGGTTCATACCCTGAATTGGCTGTACTAGCTCAGATTTAAATGTTTTCTTGACTTAGAAGAGGTTTATCCATGAGCAGAAATGAGCCAAGCACAACAGCTAAAATTGATTTTGGTTTAGCTTTACAATAAGCAGCAACTTTATATATATTGCTTTGGGTGCATGGAATAATGGCAATAACTTCTGACTTTGAGTACAAAGTAACTTTCACAAAAAGATGAAATGTTGAGTTTTCTGGTTTTGCTTGCTTTCTTATACCAGTTCTTTTCTCCTTCTTGTTTCCCAAATTCCTTATTTGTTACTTTTCCCTTTTGATTCTTCCCTTTTACTCCGTTGCCTCAAAGAAAATGAAATCTGTTCTTACAAGATTGGTGAGACAGAGGCAGATTTGCAATCACAGTAATGAGAATATGACACAATTTATTATGAGTGATAGTATAATTACTAGGAGATGTGATTTATTGCAGAAAGCTAACTAGATACCAAGGCTGTTGGCATGAACTCTCCTCCTCTTCACAAGGACCAAAATACAAACTTGCACTAAGTCAGCAGTTCTTCTCCATTTTGACTTGGCATTTGCAACCAAATGGTTTGTTTTCTATCTAATCCAGCTCTGGAACCAGCAAAAGCCAAGTCCTTGAGAAATTTTAGTAATGCTCTGGAGCAAGAGGAAATTGGGCCAAAATTTTCATCTTTATATATATAAACCTTCATAAAGGGTTTTAAAGTTGCTGTACTCACAACTTTGTAATTTTTCGTGTTTGGCATGCACTAGGCAGGGCTGCAGTGATATCTGTACAAAACACCTCACCTCTGCCTCAATAAAAAACATAAGACATTTTTCTACTTCAGTTTATTAGTGCAACACTTCAGTTATAAATTATCCAGGTTGTGCACTTTGTGAGAATTGAGCTCCTTTTATATGGAGAGGAACAATTTTTTTTTTTTCTTATGAGAGATCTTGCCAAGAACTTTTGCTCTTTCAATATTTGCCAAATGTTTTCAGTCTCACCTTGATAAATTGGCTACAGTTCTGAGATTCTCTAAAAACCTCAGCCTGTCAGTAATTAGTGAGGCCATGATTACCTTGCTGTTTTCCATCTGTTGATTGCTCTCCAGGAGTCACTTTCACAATATTCACCAACTCTGACATGTTTAATTTGCTCTATGAATTATGTGTGACAAGAAATAATCTTGTTCACTGCAGAGGAAAGAGCTCATGGTGTTTGTCTGCTGTGTGTGGCATTAACCTCAGCCACAGTTACCCCTAGAAATGTGGTCAGGATTAAAATGGAAGAAGAAAAAGATGAATCAGGGGGAAAAGTATGCCTGAACAATGAAATGGTTTTGAAGAAGTTTTCATACGACAAAAAGCAAGATAAAATGGTATTTTGTTTTGGTGTATGCAGTCATTAAACTTCACACCTGAAAGCCCCTGTCTGATACCTCTGCTGCCTGTGAGGCATTGATAAATTATGAGCAAAGCACCCCATTAATTCTGGAAGCAGTGAAGAAACCTTTGGAGCATTGTCATGAGATGAAGGCATGGCTCAGCCATCAGAGATCATCAGTGTGTCTCCAAACCTCTTTTGTGTCTCTAGGATAGGTCAGAGCCCTACTGTTTCTGCCTTCACCTGTTTTGGGGCTTTTGAAGTGTGTAAAGTTCTGATTTTGGTGATACTAATGTGAATGGGTAGGTAGTAAAATATGTCAGAGTGATATCTGAACCTAGTGGTCCCTTTCCTGTCTGCTATGGCTTGTATGGATGTTAACCTAAGGAGATTTGGATGAAAACCATTCATCTCTTCAAATTATTTATTTTTTCCTAATTCAGCATCACTGTTTGCTCACCCTCACTGTGAATAATGGTAAACACAATTTTGTCATACTTGAGTGTGGGTCTAAAGGGGACCTAAATAATCTATAACAGGAATTCACTGATCTTTTCCACATAACTACACCCACTTTTTCTTGGAAGATGTACAGATGTTTGTTCAATGTTTTCAGTTTAATATCATAGTAGTTCATAAGAATCCTTTTCTAAGAGAGTTAGCGATTCTGTGTTGATTTAGTATAATAATTTCACTGCTTTTTGTTGATAGTGATTAATCACATTCTAAGAATAGAAAGACTATCTACATTTACTTCCCAAAATATATTTATGAACATTTAATAACAACATTATTGATAAGATGGAAGATCAGTTTTTACCTCTGTTATATTATGGTCACTGGAAGTTCTGAAGGAATTGTGTAGCACGCAGGGAGGATGGAGTTCATGAGTGAATTGATTTGAGTTGGAGAACCAGAAATTTCCATTTGAATTAGAAGACTTAAAGCCTTTTCTCTTAACTGAGAAGCTGTATCATTTAAATGAAAATTAGTGTGTTTGGACATTGGTGGCAAAAATAACTTGAACTTGGTGGCCTTTTCTTCACAAATGTGTTTTAGAGTTACATTTTTCTTTTTGAGAAGGAATGATGTTTTAAAATGTTTTTAGGGAGACGTTGCAATTGGCATTTCTTCATCTTAGGCTCTTAGGAAAATGAAAACTGCTGTCTAAGTGTTATGTGTGCTGCTCAGTACTGTCAAAAGGTTTGGATAGTAGAGATGTAGCTTTGGACTGGAAGTAACTGCCAATTTGAGGTAGTTGGCAATAAAATAATTTGCAAAATATCTCCTCCAATGAATTTTACTTCAACAGGATTGCCTGGTTTGGTGATTTTTCCAAGTTAAGTTACTGCATACCTGAAACAAAAGGTGCTTTTCTTACTGTCAGTTAATTGTTACATTTTGAGCTTTTTTTAAACTTGTAGGAGCCTTCTAGTTCAGTGTTCATTGGCTTACTTGTATGTAAATTAATTCAGTTCTATCTCTATGAAGAAAAACATTTTTTACTTTCTCTCCAATTAACAATTTGGAAATTTTTCTAGTTACTGCTTTTCAAAATAATCAAAAATATGGTGCTTCTAATTAAACTTCCCTTTTTAACATTGCATTCTGCATGCAATATTTTGCTTGAATCTGTCATGTTTTCCTACTTTTGTTACAGCACATGCCTCAATTTGTACCTTTCAATCTCAAATTGTCAAATTAATTAGCTTGATTACACTGTATGTCATCAGACTAATAATGCACATCTTGTCTATATCTGGATCTGAAAAAGTGGTAGTTCAGCAATCAATGTATGTGGAAATAGTTTCATATTTTACATCAGGGAAAATATTTTACTAGGAGATCTTATGCTAATGATTTGGAAAAATCTGAAAGTTGAACTGGTAGGTAAAGAATCCAAGAGCTGATATGCTCATGCCAACATCTGCAATCTGGAAAACTGTCTGAAAACACCATTTGCTGAATTTGTAGACTTCTCAATTGGGGAGCAATAAAAAGCCTTTTCCCTTACACATTTTTTGGCACTGTTTGCTAGATTCACTTGTAAAACAAGAGGTCAGAGTCTGGTGGAGTGTCTCCAGTACCTGTTTTCTGTGCTGAGGCTGTGATGTTTCTGAGCCCACCTGGTTTTCAAACACTCCTGTAAAGGCTGAGAACTCCAGACCCTGGGTGTGAGTGGATACTCTTGCTAAGTGAGATGGGATAGAAACCCTGGCTAGAGGATGTGTTGTCCAGTGTCTTATGAAAACTATATTTGAGCAGAGAAAATGGTATCAAAATAGAGTAGATTCTGCTTTAATCCTTGCTGTTAGTGACTGACTTGTCCCTGATGGGGAAGAGGCTTGCTCTTGCCTCTAAAGATGCTCTTACCTCTCTTCCCTGATTATGTGAGAACCTTCAGCCAAGTGCTCATTCATTCTGTGTGGACCTTCTGAGATGTCCTGGCAAGCCTTGCAGTCAGACTGGAAAGAGAGAATGAAAAAGCTTGTAAGAAAATGAAAATCAGAGGGCTATGAGCAAAAGGCAAGACACTGAAAAAGGCTTTGAAAGTCTCTTTTTGTACCACAGCAGCATTTTAACCATGTCTAACTGGTTATGTTGATTCTGAGGTCTGTGCAGGTGCCCTTTTTTGTTAAATAAATCTGTATGACTTAGTGAATCTTTAGGATTTTACTACAGTCACTGATGAAGATCCTCATGGAGAATCCCAATGGTCTTTTGGAAGTAAACAGGGAAGAGTGTCAGTTTGCTTTGTCCCACTGGTGGTGTCATGGCATGGGAGAGGGGACTGTACCCCAAGATACCAAACAGAGCTGTTTGCTAGCACAAATAGCTGGTACTTGTTCAGTTTCTTTTGTACAGCTCACAAACACAGGGAACATTGCAAAAGAAGCTGTTGCTAAACAGCTGAAATACTTCCCCTGCATTTCAAATATTTGAAGCTGCTGTGAGACTTAAAAGGATGAGAAGAGGTAGATGTGGCTTATCCACAGCAACAATACAAAACAAGTGTCTATTGTAATTCAAATGAAGGAGTATCCATTTGTGAACAGCTGGCACACATTTGTGAACTATCAATTTATCAGGAGGGATATGGAACTGAACAGACACTTGCATGCCCCTTGCTCCTATTTCTAATGATGTGCTCTCTGCGTGGACTTTGTCATCCCTTCAGGAAAGGGGAAAAACAAAATCTGAAGATGGCACTGGCCAGAAATTCTGTGTGATCACAGAAATGTGGTGTTAGCTGCTGCAAGCTGTTGCTCTGACGCAAATGTTGATAGAGGAGATGGTATCATCTTCCCTTTAGCTTAAGCAGCCACAGGAACTGTTTTGCAGAAGAGAAGGGTGAATTTTTGCAATATTTTAGTCACTTTCAAACCCTGCACTGACACTGTATGTGGTGTCATGGACACCTTTCCTGTAGGATGATTTTGGTAAATGAAGCCATGTTTTTGGTGGGTGACTCAGCCATGCCTGTAGGGTAAACCATGGTTTCCTGGGGCAGGCTCTACTCCAGTGTGATCCACTGGTGTGTGGTAGCCTATTTCTGGCCATAATATATCTTAAATGCTGGCCTGCTGCTCCTGCCAGCTGTGTCTACCAGCATGGAAAGTATAATGCTGTAGCGGCAATTCTGCCAGGATTGAGAATATGGCCTGATGGTGTTTTAGGTTCTGGTCAGCCCCATCTGCTGGAAGAGCATTAGTCTAAGCATTTCTTGGTGCTATTAATGTGCAGATGGCTGGTCATCTTCTATAAAAAGCTCATTCACACTGCCCTGAGAGAAGCGAGATGGGAGATGCCTGTGGGAGTGAGACCTGCCTTCCCTCAGTGAAGCATGGGGGATCCTCTGGCCAGGTCCTGCCCTACAGAACTGGCTTAGGGATTGTCTTGAGACTCTGCTTTACCTTGCCTGGTCATTGGTTTGCCTGAGACTTCTGTGTTGATTTAATGGTGTTTGGTTTGTGTTTGCGACTCTAAAGCCAGAGGTTTATGCAGTACCTCTCAGGCTCTTCTCCTCCTCTTTGACACTGGGCATAGTGGCCGCTTGCGTGAATGACCCAGGATGTGGGAGGAGATTTATCAAAGTAGCAGGCTTGAAAACATTGCAAAGTACATCTTGTTCCTAGTGATAGTTAGATTTCTAGGAGAAAAGAGAGTTAAAGGCATTTGAGTTGATCAAGGGAGAGATGCTTGTTTTCATATCTTAACACCTGAATCTTAATGCTGTCTTATCATAGTTCTCACATCTAAACACTGTCCTTCCCTTCCCACCAAAACCACAACGTGGGGATTTGCTAACCCTGCAAATAAATCTATGATTAATATGTTAAAGCTTTGTATCCTGCCCAAAAGTCAAAACCAGCCCTTTGCTGGAGGAAATACTTTGTGGAAAGCTGATGTGCTCTGGAAAACAACTCACTGAGGGGAGGCAAAGCCTCGACACAGCTTGTGGAGAATTTATGTTCAGAGAGCAAGTAGAGAAACAGAGTTTTTTTGAGCCGGAGAGCACAGGCTGAGAAGCATGCTGCCTTAGGCAGAAAGGCTCAGATTGCCAGCAGGAGTGTATGCTGTGCACCATGAGGAGCTGTGTGTGCAGGAGTGGGGTTTAGCAGCTGATCTGTGAGGCCCTTGGGGGTGTTTCACTCTCCCCACACACCCTGGGTCTGTGTCCCCAGGCTGCCTGTCTAAATCCTGCCTGCAACCAGAAGTGAGCTTGTGTGGCACTCCTGTGAACTGGGGGATATTTTTTTCTTACTGAGTATTTTGATGCAATCAGCTCTTAACTGGAAAGACATGTTCCAAACACTTCTGCTCAAGGAGAGCATGTAGGAGTTGGACCAAACCCCAATGCTGTGATAGCTCAGGGAGGCTGTGTGTGCTCTGAGTTCCTGTTCTTTAAAGGCTGTGTTGTGCTGTAATTAAATGTACTCTAAAGCACAGCTTGGGTGCTTGTGTTGGGCTCAGCTGGAAGATGGTTTATCCAAGGAGCCTGTGCAGGGGGGAGAATGAATAGAATAGCCAACCCCAGTTCTAGTTCAGAGGGCACTGTTGTCAGCCATAGCTGTGTGGGAGGGGTTGGTTTTCACAGGATCACAGAATGACTGGGTTGAAAGACACCTTCAAGGCCATCAAGTCCAGCCCATGCCCTACACACCTTAACTAAACCATGGCACCAAGTTCCACATCCAGTCTTTTTTTGAACACATCCAGGGATGGTGACTCCACCACCTTCCCAGGCAGGCCATTCCAATATTTTTTCACTCTTTCTGTGAAATTCTTCTTCCTAATATCTAACCTATATTTCCCTTGTTACAGCTTGAGACTGTGTCCTCTCTTCTGACTTGCTCTTCACTGAATTATGTTTCCTGTTGGTGGCCTACGCTTTTTTTTTCCTCCCCATATACATTTTATTATTATTTTATTTTGCTCCCCCTCAAATCTACAAATTCTTGCTGTTGTGGAGTACTTGAGGAAGTAGTAAAGTAAGAAAGCTTTGATAATGTAGAGTAGCTGCTGGAAAAACAACCATCTTGATTTATGATGGCTTTATGAACTACAGCTATTGCACTTTTTAAGAAAGTAGAAAGCTTTGCTCTTTGAAGATGGAACAGGGCTTCCAGATTTTAACCTATCCTCACAAAGAGAACTTTCTGTGAGTTCATCTGCTGCTTTTAGCACTTGTCACTTTTAGTAACTGTTGCCCTCATATAGGTTGCCATGGACAAATGCTGTATTGTCACTTAGGTGATTTTTTTCAGAGGTGTAGCAATGTAATGCTAGGCCTGTGTATAATCTTGTGCTATAAGAGTCATTAGAGAAAGACACAGCTACAAATAAGGCTTTTTGACTTCTTTTTTTCTCACCTGTGAAACTGGTGATGAGGCCATTACATAAAGATTTCTCCTGGAATGAACCTCCAGTCATCAGAGGGACTGCAAACTGCTTGGAGGACGTGCTTTTAAGCTGTGCATTTGGAAAGATTGCAAGGATTAATATAACTGAACTTGAGAATAATGACACATCAATGCTGTTGGGATAAGTTATTTTAGAAGTCTGAATCTGTCTGTAAGGCTTACGTGTTCATTTATTTTTTCATTCACATAAGAGACTAAATATCCATCTTTCCATGATAGCTGTGTTTTGTAGTGCTTTGTCAGACAGTTAATGTAAAGCCAGTCATCTTTTTATCCCAATTTGATGGATGTGTAAAGGACTGGAGAACAGCAGGCATTTTGATTTGTGCTTTTGCAGCACTAGCAGTGTCTTGAAACATTACTATTTTTTGCAATTTCTAAAGATGTATGTTTGTGAAATTTAGATGAATGTTGGCTCATTATAAAGAGAGGGGCTATTATAAAATATTTAATTCTAGCAACAGTCTCTGCACCTTTATTTCACTGTGATATCATTGAGTCAAGTTCATTTTTAGTGTCCCTGTAGCAACAAATTCTGCTCAGGAAGTTGGTCAGTTTGTATTCCACTAAAAGAAAGGGTGAGAGAGCTTCCTTCTCCCCATAATAATTATGATGATGAGATTAAAAGAGTAAAGATGGTAATAACAAAAGAGCTTGGCTGTAGTACCTAATACACTACACTAAGAAAGACCAAACCTGCTGAAATGGATGGTGTGAGATAGCTATGCTCAAGTTTGAAAAGATTTTGTTTTAATTTAAAAAGACATGAGGAGGCTGGAACAATACTTTATAAACAAGTGTGGTTTTGCTCACATTCTTATGTTCTAGTTGCAGTTTCATTATATGAAGTAAAGCAAGAAGGCAAAGAGCTACATTGTGTCATGTGAGGAGTATACTATGGAAGAAATACCTTTTATTTATGGTGTAACAAAGATGATGGAGTTGAAATTATACTGGTCAGAGAAATGATCTTTCAAGATAAAAGTTAATTTATTAAGTTCTACTTTTTGAAGTAGTAAGACTGAGTCATGTGCAGGTATCTACATCTTTTCAGTGATTAAAGATAACCATTTTAGCTTGCTCTGCTTTTGAACTGAGGATAGCAAGACAGTGGTACAGCAGCATAATGACAAGATGGGTATAACATAAAAAAAGATGAGTAGGTAAGGGAGAGGTGAGCATGAAGCAATTAAAGTTTTAGTTGATCCTTATGGTGAAAAGCTGTTACCACTGACATGGTGATTCTTCAGCTGCCAGAGCACACATGCTGTTATTTTTACTCTGCTACAGTGGATGTTGTTATCATGCCGGAAAATATTTGACTCATCATGTTTTTGGGGAAGTTAATGATTTGGGCTATAACAGGACTTGTTTCCAGAAACAGGGACTGTATTTCTTCAGTGTTGTAGTGTTTCCAACTCAGTGAATAAACATCCAGAACACCCAGTAATTGATACAGTACTTACAGGTTACTGCTGCCTGTCCTTGCAAAATTCCTGCTGCAAAACAAGGCTTTGCTTTTATTAAGGGACCCGAGGGGAACAGGTTGAAGTGGATAATAATTTTGCTGGCTTGGAGTACCAAAAGGATTTGTTAAGTACTTCTAGTGGCCTTACTGTGTCTTCCTGACCCCTGAGATGCAGATTCCTGAAAGCCATACAAATGGGTGTGGAGTCACTGATTGCAACCCTGCCCTGTCTCTGTCCCTGAAATGGGTGCTCAGAAAGGTGAAAGGACTTCCCAAAAGTGAATGACTACAAAATTAACCCAACAACTGTCACTTCCCTATGCAACTCACCGCTGATGTATTTTTTTTTTAAATGTGTTGAAGCTGATTTAAATTCTGGGTTAATTTAATCCAGCCTTCAAAAAAGAGGTCAGGATGGGAGTAGTTGGCAGTCAGTGGTCATGCAGCAGATCTGGGAGTGCTCCTGCTTGTAGGAATTAGTCTGGCATTGTCTTTGAAAGGGAAGGGGAGAAAACACTTTGCCTAATCCAGGCTGTGTCAAAAATGAGGTGTCACACTCGTGCCTTTGGTCCTTCCTATTCCTAGTGAAAGAGATCTGAACTTGGAAATTACTGTTCTTATCATTGCCACAATGGGATTTCTATGATAGGATCAGGCAGCTTGATAAGGCTGAGAAAGGTGTGTTCACAGAAGGTTTGTAATTGTGTGCAAACACAGAAGTAATTCCCAGGAACATCCTGTACTGTACTTGGACTAAATGCCATTGAGCTATTGCAAACTGATAGAAAGCAGGAGAAGACCAGGGGTTTCCACTTTATGAATAGATGAGATTCCCGTGCTGCAAATATTTTATTTTCAGGTAAATGTTAGCTAATGATCTTTAATATGGCTGTGACTTGAGTTCTTGCTGGCTGAGAGGCATCCTGTGAAATCTTTAGGAGGCAATAAATTCACCAATGGCAACCTGAAATGATGGAGTAAGTTCAAGTTGTCAGCTCTGAAACTCAAAGCAACAAGAGGTAGTGGTTGCCTTGTCTGCATTTATCTTTTGCTGCATCAATCCAAATCATTCAGCATCTTGACTTTGAGGGTTTGTGCTTAAAAAATGTATTAATTTTGAGAACAGTCATTAGGTATAAACCCCAGCTCACCTTAGAAATATGAAGTACCATCAGGGAGAGTGTTCTGGTGGTGTTTAATTTTTGCAAATGTTTAGAGTAGGTCAACAAACAATGCACCTGAAAGTTGATGTTACTTTCCCATAATGGCTGTTTTAACTGGTAATGGTTCAAATGAATTAATCTTTCAAAGAGTCTTGCTGTTGATTCTCTTCTTCTTCAGCCTGGAAAAGAGAGAAACCTTATCACAGTCTGCAGCTTCCTCATGTGGGGAAGAGGAGGGGCAGGCACTGATCTCTTCTCTGTGGTGCCCAGTGACAGGACCCAAGGGGAAAACCTGAAGTTGTCAGGGCGGGTTTAGGCTGGATATTAATAATGCTGCTGTGATGCAGTCTTAGTACTAGTCCTAGATTTTAGAGTAGTCTCAGCTGTCAGCAATTCTTGAGTGACACGAGCCAGAGTTGAACATCAGAAGTGGTTCAATGTATTGTTTTCCTTCTAGTTTCACACCATCTCTAGAGCAACTGAGATGTTCTAGAGAACATCTTCTATGCAAGCTAATAAATAATTTCCAAGTGATTTGATTTGATCAAGCATCAAAGAAAGACAAATACTGATGTTAATGCATTGAACTATTCACTATCTCGAGTGGGTGAAGTATGGCTTTGTTTCTGCATGCTACAGCAAGTACATATTAAACTGAAATCTCTGCTAACAGTTCAATAAGCCAGGACTTTCCAAGGTAAACAGCTCACTCATTTACTTCAAGAGATGTGCCCAGAGTGCTGTTTCTTGTGCTTTCCCTGTAGCTGTAGAGCTTAATATACTCTCAGGTAAAGCAGGAGGAGAGCTGTGCTTCTGTAGGCAGATGGAAACAGCTCTGATGCAGAAATCTATCTGAGAAGCAAGTGTCCAGTATTTTACCAGCTGATGCATGCTGAGAGCTCCCAAAATGAGGAAATCTTTTTTCTGATGTAGCTGAACAGGTTTAATTTTGTTTGCTTCCCAGAAGTTTGGTTAGCTGTCCTTCTCTCACTTTCTGTTGAAGTTTGTGTTTTTAGTGTGTGTGGCCAGAGTGCTCAAACTGCAGCTCTCCCAAGGACCTGGATCTATGTGTGCTGCTGAGGATGTTTCTTTCACTCCAGCAGTCTTGTGTTGCTTATCTCAGTATATAGTGTTTGTCATGGCATCAGTTCTGTTTCCTCACAGCTGGGTAATATTTCAGCCTGTTATGTGGCTTTATGGTTTGTTTTTCTTTGTACTCTATGAATTCCAAACTGAAGCTGTTTGGAGAGAATGGCGAGTGTTTTAGGTGTCCCTGGTGCATTTTCAGAAATGCTCTTGGAGGGTTTCTATCATGCAGGAAGAAGAAAGGATGGTTTTTCAGTGAATAAGCTTCCTTGTAAAAGTGCAGACCATGGATTTCCCTCCTCACGTCTCTAAGCTACTTGTTGTCCTTGAAAAAAAGAAAAAACCATAGCCTGACACTGAAAATTAATGGCCAGGACATCATGGTGTACTGTGCTGCACGGGCTCATGCAGCAGGCATCTCTAAGCCTCTCTTCTTTCTGTGCTGCCTCATATAAATAAATATTCCTTAGGCCAATTCCCTTATGGATCTGTCTGGAGTGTTCATGGATCTGTCCCTGCTGATTTGAACCCTAATTCTTAAAGAGCAAATGTATATGCCCAAGTGCCCAAGGCGCCAGTTTTATCATCTGGGATTTACACAGACACTCTCTCCTTGTTTTTCAGCTTCTCCTCTGGAATAAGAGTAGCTGTAGGAAAAACAACTGAATCTATCCTGCCTCCTTGCTTTTAACAAGCAACTGCATTTCAATGAAGCCCCAGGGAGAGATTCTGCAGCTATAGAACAGATGCTCTCTTTGCTCAGAATCTGGGGTTTTATTTCTTCCTTAGACTTTTGAGCTGGCTGCTTATCCTGAGGTGTCTGCTTGTTGCTTCTGTTATAGGAGCAAAGAGCAAAGATCCTTCCTTGAATTGAGAGAAAATGTCCTTCAGCACAAACATCAGTTTGAGATATTGTAGATGCAGAAAACAAGGTGGAAGTGTCAGTGCAGATGCTAAACTGGATTAAGCGATGACTGAAAATATGTGAAATTCTCTTTTCATCTGAGTGATAGTTGTTGCCTTGGGTAGTATTACTTTGCAAAAACATATCTCTTTATGTAGCCCAAAGAGATGAATAACCACAAGCTGTGCTTATAGAGTATTATTAATTTTTCCCTATATTTCAACATAAAATAGCAGGGGACATAAAGGAAACCTTTTTTTCCTAAGACATAATCAACTATCTATAAAACAAATGAAGCACGGGTTGTATCCTTCCTCTGAAATACAAATACCATGCTTTTATGAGAGAGCTTGGGAGCTGCTGGAGAAGGAAATCAATGCTGTGTTTGAAATCCCCACGTTAGTGGTAGTCTGGTGGAGTTTGCAATGGTGTGGGGTGAATTCTGAACGTGGTGCTGTCTCTAAAGAGTCTCTCAGAGCTGCCTGGGGATTTATTGACTGTAGGTGCCCTGGGCAGATTGATGGCAAGCTTCTTGCAAGGTAACTCCAGCCTTGCCTCCTGCTCTTGCAAACCCAGCTGGAGCAGCCAACTCTCTCTGCAGCACATGTGGAGTCCAAGTAAGGGTTTGCTTTGGTGGGATCCAGCAATTGCAACAAGGCTTTTGTGTGCTTCCTGAAGGTTCTAGTTCTGAACTTCTCCCAATCCTAGACTTCCCCAGCTCATGACAGTCATGTTCAAAGGATGCCTGGTAGTCTTTTTCAATATTAAGGTGTTGAGAAAGCTTTTCAAGCATTTTATGGATCTTTCTATTTCTGAAGCATTTTAAACCTCAACTATTTTAAGAACTTGTCCTGGATTTTTTCATTGCTTTTGGAGGCTTTTTTTCCTTTTAGAAGCAGCTTTCTCCTCATGTTCCCCTCACCCCTCACCTTGTGTTTTCAAATGACCTCCAGTAGAGTTGGAAATATATTTGACTTCTGCAACCTCCTAGTTGTGCAACCAAGGCAAATGCAAAATGCCTGTAGAATAAAACTCATTTCTATATCTGCTTGTTTTCTACTGGCCATTACTTCTGGTTGTTTCTTTTTTAGTAATTACAACATTTTACAACTCCTCCACCTTATGCCTTTTTTATATTTCTTTTCAAGCATTTTTATGCAAATGTTTAAATTCCCAAGTCATCTTGTGGAAGTGTTTCTTTGCCTTAGTTCTCATTTTTCTTCTTGCAACACCCTCACTGTGTAGCTCTTTTACATAAATTCGTGCAGTTGTGTGCTCACGCGGTGCTTTTGCTGGATAGGTGAAACATGCTAGTCTGAGAAATGAATTTTCTTGGAGAGATCCATCCCAGATTTAGCCAGGTGGACTTCTCAGTGTTGTTTCTGAGCATGCTGCCAAGTGGTGAAACATTGAAATTGCTATAGAGAGCAACAAATGCCCAATTATGGGCCACCTTTACTCATGTTGAGTAACAACCAGAGACCTCCCAGTGGTGTAGCCACCTACTGCCTACATGTTTGTGCAGCTGGATGCCTTTTGGAGATAAGCTAATGGATGTATTGGAAGTTAGGTCTGTGAGGAGCATTTCTAGAGAGAGCCACATCCAGATATTGATCCTGTAGTAGTAAATATCAGGAAAAGGACTTGGAGCTTTGTGGGAGAGGTATAAATATCCTTGGATGTACAGAAATGATGCCTCTGCCTTGAAACTGAGCTGATGAGCTTTGGATGCTCTGGGCTAAAGGTGCCTCTGCACGTGTCTGGACTGGTGTCAGCAGCCTCCAGTCCTGCAGTTCAGTTCTTCTTTGTGCCTCCCTTCTCCTCCCAGTCCTCTGTGCCAAAAAGTGCCAAAGTATACCAAATGTACCAGGGAAACTGATGGAGGACGGGGTCCTAAAGGAAGGTGGTAAACTATGGGAGT
The DNA here is from genome assembly GCF_027579445.1 of Ammospiza nelsoni. Lineage (NCBI taxonomy): Eukaryota > Metazoa > Chordata > Aves > Passeriformes > Passerellidae > Ammospiza > Ammospiza nelsoni. The sequence continues at coordinate 5,872,500 of NC_080634.1, forward strand.
AAAAATTGCTATTTCAGTCACAGCACAGAAAACAGTAGGTCCAATTTCAGATAATGCGTGTTCAAGTCAGGTTTCTTGAACCCTGAGGCATCCTGTTTGCTGCTTAATAGGTATGTGCTACACTAAGGAGCTTTGCAAGGACCTGGCAAAATAAAACAACTGTATAGCAGCACATGGAAGATCAAACTGATCCTTGGTGTATGAAAGTTAATGTACAACAGAAGGAAAAATGTGTGCTGTTTGCATTCTTTTTTACTGGCTTCAGTCCACAAATAACAAATGGTTTGCCACCATAAAGAAACATAATTGCCAGCAGGTTGTGGAAAGAACAAGGGAAATAATGACAGACACCCTCAGTGTGGTGTGCAGCCACCTGGAAGGCAGTGTGTGCTTTCTTAGCCTGCTGCTGACAAGAGTGTAGAGATGGAGGTGGAAGAAGCAGAAATAATTAGTGGTATGGAAAGATTCTGCTAAGAGGAGGTGTGCAGAGTCTGGGAGCGTTTTACTGGAGAGAAAATGCCTAAAACAACCACTGAAGAAAGCTCCAAAATGGATTGTGCATAGTTGGATTGCTGGGTAATGGAAGTATTAACACTCTTCTCTCTCCCACGCTGTCATGAGTGCAGAATAACCCTTTCAGTTACGTGGACAGCCACTTTGTTTATTCAAGAAATGTGACAGGGAACGCCTCAGGATCCTGGGCAGCAGGTGAGGATGTTTGGAGGGGAAACATGGACACAGAAGTGGAATTTGAACCGGCGATGTGAGAGTGCTCCTGCAAGCAAGAGCTCCATCAGCACTGTGGATTGGCATAGCTCTAACGATTCTCTGAGATGTCTGAGATGTACCTGGTGTCTGTGGTTTTGTTGATTAAACCCCACAACCTCTGTGATCTGCAGCTTCTCTGTAAGTGGCACCTCCAGGTGCCACCTGGCTGGATGCTGCCTCCTGCTCCTTGGCTCTTCTGACCTGGAGGGCTCAAACCAGGCTGAAAGCTGCTTGCATTTTGTGACTTTATTTGAATTGCATGTTAAACAGGGAAAAAGTTCCTTAGTTGGCTAAGGCTATAATTGGATGAGGCTTTTTTGTTCTGAATTGCCTTTTAATAAAGTAATTTCCAGTTTAGAAATGTGAGGGTAAGTGGTTCCAAAGGTTGTGCCTGTGGGAGTTGCTGTTCAGCATGGTCAATGCTGCTACAAGATGATGAAGGGATGTTCCTACAGACATGTGAGAAGTTATAGGAAATGTTAGCCCCAAGGTACTTCAAGAATTGCTGACTTGGTTCGTAGGCTTTAGCTTGGTTCAAAGCCACAGAGCATATGTAACTTTTTTTTGACTGTGTTTGTACTTTTTTTGAGTGATATGGGTGATTTTTTGGCAGGTGTAGTTTATTAGCTTCAAACAAAAAAGTCAATATTTTATAGAAGAGAATAATAGGCCTCCCAAAACCCTCTGAATATTTCAGTGGTAATTACAGGACTTTGTTATTGTTTTGCTTTTATATTCTGTGTAGGTAAGAAACATGTTTGTTGACACACTGTTGCGAAACAAAATACATTTTCCTTGTTTCTGATGCTGCTTAACAGGATAGTAATGGTATTTCTTTTTAGGTTTCTATCAGCTTTGTTCCTGGTATACAAAAGAGTTAATCAGCCAAATTGCTTAATGGCACCTGAACACTTCTGTAATATAACAGCCAAATGAAGTATCTAATTCTACTAAAGCTTCTCTTCATGTCCACACAAAAGATATCACTTTTAATGTTTTATTTCATGATTCATAACTACTTAGGAAGCAGTGTTCTTGGTGGTGCAGTGCCTTTAATAACACAGCTGTGTTGTGTATTTAATATGTGCATCCTGTTGTGGACTTTGCTCTGGAGTACTGAGAAAATGAGATAAGAATACATTGTTTGGTGATAAACTTAACTACCCCTATATTAATAACAGCTATATTGTCGGGGCTGCTGTATAAATCCATTTGACCTACTTCTACCCGTAAAACCACAATAATAATCTGTAATGCTGCTACATAAACACACTGGCTTCTCATGAAGAGCTGCTGTTAACAAAATTCACTGAAGACATTTCTTTAGCATAACTTGTACTTATATACTGCAGCTGAAAGCTGCTCCAAGAATGAACATCTGTTTACAATTGCTTGTGCTTTACTACTGCTGTGTGGAGAGCATTGTGAAAGATATTTCAGCACTGTCTGCCTTGCACCATCTTCATGAGGTTTGTTTCTGGAAGCTGAGAACAGCCTGACCCCCTAATAACATGAGTTGCCTAAGAGGCTTTAGCCACAGGGCTAAATTTGCTTATCAGTTCACTTGTTTGCTCAGAGAGAGGCAGGCTGACCATTAAATGAGAGTTTTAGTGGTGGAGGAGCCCTCCTTAAGCATCCTGGTGCTGCTCCCATGGGTGCTAGGGGGGTCATTGGCTGTGAGGATGGGCAGGGGCGCTGGGCTGTGGTACCCCTTGGAAAAAAGGGCAGGGATTGCTGGGAGCCATCCCTCAGAAAGTGTTCAGCCATGGTTAGAGAGCAGTGGTGGGCGGGCAAGGATGGCATGAGCTGCCTGGGGTGCTGGTGTTCGCTCTCCTCAGGAGGAGTGATTGCCATGGCACAGCCTAAGGCAGCTGTGGGGGCTGAGCCAGCTCTTCTGGGCAAGCACTCCTCTCCTGTTCTCTCCTGCTGTGCTACCTCACACCCTCCTCCAGTGGAAGCAGGATCACTATAAAACACATGGCTTCTGCATCTACAAATTTACAGATTCCTTTTTAACCTCTTCAAAAGTAGGTTTTCACTAGAGTAGTATTTTCAGCTCTTTCTGAGTAGAGGTGTATCAGAGGAGCATGGAAAGTATTTACTTATGTAATTTATTCCATAAAATGGAAAAGGGATAATATAACTCAGAGCTGATGAGCTCACTATGCATGTTCTGGCTCTACTGAATTGAAATAGTTCTGTTATGTTGCCTGTAGTAGATGGTTCACAGAATTTTTAAAATCCATGGATGTTTTATGGCTGTAAAGTGCTTCAGTGCTTGACTAAGATGCTAAGATTCCTCACAGGAATGCAAATATCACCTAATATTTGTTTTGTTATTTTAGCACCCCATCTCTCTCTCAATAAACACAGAAAAACGTTTAATTTTTTTTTCTTTTTTATGGTGTGTACTTAATGTCTCAGGAAGAAAATAGCACACCACAAACCCAAGGAAATTAATTCATACCTGACTGATATGGTGTTTCCACTGGATCTAGAGGAGAAGAGCTCCAGCTACAGAAATCCAGAAATCTTTTCCCTGGTATGGCTGAGTGGCAAGTGTTGCTATTGTGTATGATGTGGCTCCTGCATGAGTAATGTCATTACTTGCTGTGCCACATGGATCTGCACTTGCCTGAGGTGAAAAGATTTGGGCTGAAATTGTTGGGGAGGTTCTGCTGACAAGATCAAGGCTGAAAGTCAGAAAGGAGACACATGGAAATTTGTGCCTTGAAGGTTTTTGTAAGACCCGTTGCTGTAGCAGCAGAGTGCCTGTGCCTTTAAAACTGTGGAATAGATATTGCTTTTGCTCTGTGAATTCATTGTAGCATCGGTATGAAAGAACTTTGGAAAAAGCCTTTCATCTGAAAGCATGGTCTGAGTCTTGAGAAGCATTGAAAACCCTCAAGTCCTTCTCAGAATGATGCAGACAGAGGAGGTGCTTGAGTGGCACTGTGATGGTGCCCACTGAGCTGTGTGACTCCTGCCATGGGAAGCTATGGAAACTAAAAGCTGAAGGAATTCATGGTGTGAGGGAGAGACTGTCAAGGATTATATGGTGCAAAAATCCAACGCTGCTTTTTCAGAAGGTTTTTGTACCAAACAGCAGCAGTACTTGCTCCATAGGAAGATGGGCACAGCCATGTCCTGGCTTGGTGCTCTTTAATCAGTAGTGGCAACAGGCAGTGAGGGCAGGGACCCCTTATACTTGACCTGATTTAGTGTTTAATTCTCCTCTGTTTAAATTAAAACAAGCTTAAAATGTGCTATTTTACAATATGTAGTTTAGCTGAGCTGATAGCAGTCAATTCCCCAGATCTTTGAGGGACTGTTTCATGATTACAAAAAATTGATATTGAGATCCCATCATCGCATTGATCTGTTGAGACAAGCCCTATTAATCTTTTAACCTCTCTGGAATTGGCAGGTTGCTGCCTCTTCTAACTCATTGCATTACAAAAATTGAGTTTCATGTTTAAGTGCTAAGTACCTTTCAGAGTACCAAGCAAAATTTAATACTCTCAATCTAAATATTTGAAATAAGTTCGGAAATAGTTTCTGTTGCTTCAATTACTTGTCATAACTTGGAGAATTACAGTTTCTTAAAGCATTGCTGCAGCTTTTCCTGACTCCAGTGGTTGAGGTCTTGTGTTTTTATAAAGCAATAAAAGCATCTCTAATTTAACTAAACCAAGGTATGTGACAAATCATTGTACCTAAAATACGGGTGGGCAAAATACTGGTGAGGCTCTGGACACTTTCCTCTGAGCTCTCTATAGGAATTTGGGGAGCTGCAGACCTGACTGACAAATGGCTTTGTGTTAGGGCAGCTTTTTGGAGATGGAGAATGCTGTGTAATATGGAAATGCACATGAAGAGGGTTGTGTCCAGCAATTTTGGAGACAACACACAAAATCTGTGTTTTGAAATGATTCAGCACTGAGCCTGTGAGACTTTGGAGAAGTCTTGGTACAATAGGAACAATGTAGAGGACTATTTTTCTTCTCCTTTTCTCAAGTCTCACATTCCAGGACAGACTGTGCTGTACTGCTGCATTTCTACATGGCTGAGCTTGAATCTCTCCACTTCAAACACAAGACATGGTTTTCATCTGAATTGTGACAACCAGAACTAAGCAAGGCTCAATTAAGGGAGGCCAGGGTGGATGTGTGTATAACTGCTGGGTTTAGGTAGCTAAAATAAAAAGGCAGCTGTAGGAAAAGAAGGAAAGGGAGGAAAGTGAAAAATGGGAGAGAGCAGGGAAGAGGCAGTGCCCACTGCTTCACTGCTTCCCCTCTTGCACAGGGTTCTGTGTATCCTGCCTAACTCACCCTATAGCAGTGCTTTTTTCCCTGGCTTCGCTTCCAATTCTAGCACATTCCATTTGTGATCCATACTGTGCCTTGTTTCCTGACAAGGTATGATCCTTCAGCTTGTACCTGCCAGCTGAGTTTTGATCCTGTTTTCTTGCTCATCCCTTCCCCAGGTGCTCATTTTGCTCCTCCATTGTTTTCTCCTGCAGAGATCTTCCCCATCCTTCTCCTTCAATCTTGTTCCAGATCTGTTTTTTCCTTCTCTTTTCCAAGTGGCTTTTTCTATTCTTCATCCTCACTGCCACTCTTTTTCTTTTGGCTGTAGGACTGAGTCTGTACCTGCTCCTAAGCAAATGTTTGCATGTTTGTGCACTGAAATGTGCCTGAGGATGCTTGAAAGAATGCTCATGTAGATATTTTGGAAACATCAGTTTCAGTATCTGACCTAGAAACTACCTCAGTCTGCCAGAGCAAGATGGAGCAGCAAGTTGAATTTTATCTGCTTGGTGAAAGCTGGGAAAAGGGGGAAAAAATGTGCTGTTCTCTTTTTTTGATGCTTAAAAAGTTTTGGTTTTCTTTTTGTGCTATAGCGTTTGAACAGACTGTTCATTGAACCCTTCAGCATCCTGTCACCTTAATTTATCCAAAACATTGTGCAGCTCTTTCTTGTCTTTGTGCACTTGCAATGGCATCTAATTACTTCTATCCCTGGTGTGATGGTGTGGGTTTTTAAAAGTGAGACTTCTTTACTAGGTAATACATGTGACAGGGCAATTCAGGAGAGGAGAGAAACTGTCAAAATTGGTAGTGTGATCCTATCACTACTGTCATTTGGGGTATGTTACCACTGCACTGTGCTCACTCACACAGTCCCTCTGCTGAACCCCCAAATAACAGTTGTGCTTATGACCCTGCTCTTTTTAGGTCTTTACAGATCATCATTTTAGGAGCAGATATGGGGAACCCCCAAGATTTTTTTTTTCTAAGTTCCAGGAAAAGTTGCTTCCCTTTTGTACAAAAATGCCTCGTGTCAGGGTTATGCACTGGTTTTGTATCATTATAGATCCTATAAGTGAAGCTGAAGCTGTGGTAGCTGTACCTTCAAGGTATTGAATATGCTGAAAGTTGTAATTTAATGTTATTCTGTGGCACAGAATTGCTAATAAAACTGTGTACTGTGCAAAAAAAATGTACAAATAGGAGGATTTCCATATATTGGAGGTGCATTGTTCTGGTGAAGGGGTTGGCAGCTTTCCTGCAATATCTTTATGACAGGAAAAAAGCAAGGGGGAACTAAGAAGTTCTCTTGAAAGTTAACCTTCCAGCTGCTTGGAAATGTGCCTGGCATGGCTGCAAACAATTCTACTTATACATATGACTCCCACCAGCAGAAGAAAAGCCTGCCCTGAGGGAAGGGAAGTCACTTGTGAAAGCTCCTGGACCACAGGAAGCTGGAAAAATTTTCCATTTCCAAAGGAAAAACAAGTCACTAACTTGCCTGTAACTTATGGGGCATTGACAGAGGGTACATCAGTTTTTGCAGCATGAAGCTCAGCAAGTTCTCAGCCCTGTTCCTACAGGTCACCCTGACCACACACAAATGATTGATGTATCCTCAACCTCTCTTCCTTTGCATCAAGCGTGTCCTTCCCAGATGGTGCATTTAGAAATCTTTTATGCAAATTATGGGTTTGAAGTAAAAAAAATGAGGGAATAAAGTAGTTTCTTGTTTTTCTTCATAGTGAACTTTACTTGCCATAGTCACTGAAAAAGTTTTTTTCATGTCGCATCATTAACACTTTTATAAACTGTCAAAAATCAATGAACCTTTAAAGAATCTTTTTTTCAGCAACATGAAAACATTGACATGTTCAAGCCTAATTTTCAACTGCAGAAGATTAACCTATCGGTTTGATTTTGTCATCCCCTTGAAAACAGATAGATAAAAGTTTTCTGATTCAAGAATCTTTTGTATTAATCTTTAAAAAATATGTTTACAGAAATTTTAGGTGATTTTTAGTTTGATGTGTGCATAGAGAGTTAAGGATTGTTGCTTTAAACTAACCTGTAGGGCTTTGATTTATTCTGTGTGATTTCCTAATAAAAGTTCTGTTCTCTTTGATTTAGGATGGAAATATGACATTCAGGGCAAATAACTTTATGAATCTTTTTTTCTCCATAACTAAAGTTTTGCTTTACCTGACATCCTGAACTTCATAGCTATTAATACACACTCAAGTGCTGGGTTCAAAGGAGTGACCTGCATGCTGAACTTGCATTTTGTGGCATCAAGTCAGCTGGACTTGGTTGTGTTTCAGGTTGAGAGACTTCATATGCGTTAAACAATTTACCAGGGCAAGCTTTGTCCTTGAGCACAAACCTATTTTTCATTCTTATGAATTTTCTTTTTACATTATACCTCATCTCCCTGCCTCTGTATTGAGCCTTTGTCTATATTTTTATCAGTAAATGGTTAGAAATGTATAAATACTGGCCTCAACCAATGATTTGGATTTAACTCTAAAAAAAATTCCCGTAATGTAACTTTGCTCAGGAAATGCATCTGTGTGGGCTCTTGCATTATCCACGATGTCACAGACGGGAGGGAGTGTAGTGATGAGGACAGATATATATTCTGACCTGAAATCTCCTGGCTGTTCTATTTTCTAGGAACATAGGGTATGGGTTCACTAAAGAAAGACAGAAAGGTCTGCATTTATCTCATCATTAGATTTTTTAAAAAGTATAGCTGTACACTCTAATTTCCTGTTCAAATATTGTATGCCCAGTTTAATTTACCATCCTTGAGTAAATTTTATTTCACCAGCTCTAGTTAAACCCCAAGACATTTAACTATTATGGAAGCATATAGTTGATATTTTAGAAAACATCAGTTCAGGTGAGGTTGATACATTGGGGAGAGAGGGAAATGTCACTGATTGGTAAATGCATCTGAAGAGAAAATAGTGCTATTTCACAGTTCTTATATGAGGGAAATAGGCTTTTGATTCGTGGAAAATAGAAATATCAGAAGTCAAGTTTCAGAGTGTGTCAGTGAATAGTACAAAGCAATGTTTTTCAGCAGCACTTCTGCTCCTTTAGAGAGAAGTCTGTATTTTTTTTTCAAAATCAAATTAAAGATGATGTGTTCTTTATCAAGATCCTTCCAGCTCTATCAAAGAGAGACATTCAGGACAGTTAGTGGCTTTCTGAGCTTCAGTGGCAGCCTGCTGGAAGGTGTGGGAGGGCTGAAGGAAAATGTTTTAGTTCTGTAAAGCCACTGATCCTTTTCTTATGGAGACTGCACTGCATTTTTGATTTTGCACAGGTCTTCATGGGGCAATGTCTCCACCTTCCATTCTTTCTGGGCTACTTTAGCCTGCTCTGTGCATGGCATGCAGAAGAGGTATACACCTGCTGAAAATACAATTCCTCAGCTTATATTAGGGTTGTATTTAGTAGAGTAATTTTTCTAGGTTAAAAATGCTGAGTAATTGCTGCTGTGAGGGTTGCTCTGCAATATTTTACCTTAAGATTCCTGTAGGACTACTCTGAGGTTTTTCCCATTGATATTGATACAAGAATCTCATTGCAAATAAGATTTTAGGCCTGAGGTAGATGCAACACGTCTGAAAAGACACTTTTGGAACTTTTCTCTAAAAAAAAAATTAAACTATTGCTAGAAGAAAAGGCAAGGAAAAACTGTCAGAGAGGCATCTTCCCCTTTTATCCTCACAAGAAAATGTTTGATGACTGTGCTCTGTGTTCAGAGAACAGGTTTATGGAGCGTTTGCTTCAGCTAAGTAAAAACTGCAGAAGATGGATGTCTGTGTTCAAGTGGTTCACGTTGTGGTCATGTTTCCTGATTCAGTATCATTTAAAAGGCTCACTGGCTGCCTCTGATATTTCCTTAAGTCTTTGTCATTGAAAAGGTGAACACTAAAGCAAGAAAACTGAATTTAACTCAGTGGGAGGTTTTAACCAGAAGTATGTTTAGTTTAAACATTCTGAAAATTCCTCTTCCCCCTTCCTCCGCTCTTCATTATCATTCTCTTTTATTTAAATGATCTCAAAGTGCAGCCTCGTGTGTGTGTTTCCTTGCCAGGATATGCTGGGACTGTGAACCCAGGAGCAGAGGGACATTTTACATAACAGGCAATAAATTCAGAAAGAAACTCTCTTGTGTTGTGAGCCATGCTCAGCAACAGAAAAAAGCTGAATTTGAGATGATGCCTGGTCATGTGCCTTTATTTATGGGGGGCTGCAGGTGGGTTGAAAACCCCTGGAATTACAAGCTTTGCTGCTCCCAGTGGAATGTGCATGTGGAAAAAAGGCGTTGTCCATCTTCCTTGCCCTGACCTGAAGGTTTTACTGGTTTGGATTTTATTTCTCTGGTAGTGCAGTGTGGTGAAGGAGGGAATCTTCCCCACAATAAAACTGGATGATGACAACCTTCACTATCATGTCTGAGACTGAAACGTAACTCAAATATATTTGCAGTCCCCAAATGGCCATTCATCTTATTGTTGCTCACCCTTAGACTGAGGCACATGCTGCTGTCCTTGTTCCTGAGACAGTGAAACTGGAGGTTAATTAATGTCCATGTGGTGCTGCTTTCTCCTTCCCACCATGCTCAGACATTCCTGTGAATGACTGTGGCTGCATTTTCAGGATACATGCTGGAAACCCCTAAATTTGCAGCTCTCCATATTTTCTTTTTGTTTGCTTAAACAAACCTAATCTTCTTCCCTGTGTTCCTGCAACATCTATCCATCATGCAAGCTGAAGATCCAGCCTGGGCTTTTTGCCATTCTCTACCCCAGCCCTGATCTTCTGATGTTTCCTTAAGTCTCTGCCATTGAAAAGGTGAACACTTAAAGCAAGACAACTGAACTTGATTCAGTGGGAGAATTCCCCTCCATTCTGTATCCCAGCTGAAATCCAGTCTGGGCTTTCCTCCATTCCATATCCCAGCTGAAATCCAGTCTGGGCTTTCCCCCATTCCATATCCCAGCTGAAATCCAGCTTGGGTTTTCCTCCATTCCCAGTCCTGGCCTTAATCCAGTCCGGGTTTTTCCTCCATTCTGTATTCCAGCTGAAATCCAGTCTGGGTTTTTCCCCTATTCCATATCTCATCTGAAATCCAGTCCGGATTTTTCCTCATTCCGTATTCCAGCAAAAATCCAGTCTGGATTTTTCCCCCATTCTGTATCATAGTAGAAATCCAGTCCGGGTTTTTCCTCCAGTCCGTATCCCAGCCAGAATCCAGTCCGGGTATTCCCCCATTCCCAGTTCCAGCCCTGATCCTTTCTGGATCCTTATCCAATTCAGCATCGAGCCTGTCAAATGTTTGCTATTCACCTTCAGCTTAAAACAATTCTTTAAAAATACAACTATAGGTTTATGAAGTGTTTTGAGTCAGCTTTATGATCTATTAGAAAACAAACCTGCTTTAACTTAGGGTGGGTGATCTTTGCCTTACTCTCCAAGGCAGCACAACATGAATAAAGGTTGGGTTGCTGCAGAGTTGTGCTCTCTTCTTCCCAGTTAATTGATATGTGAATTGATATGTTGATTCCTGTTAAGGACACTTGCTGGTGAAATACATTTTCACCACAGGTAGGGAGAAGGTTCAGATACGCATTTTTCTGGTAATGCAGCTTCAGATTGTGATGTGCAAGCTCTTTATCCATTCCTTGACTCAGGACTTTAAAAAGTTGTGGTTTTTACAATTATAGTGATATGGGATGTATGCTAAACTTAGAGCAGCCACTTAATTTACAAAACTCAGTTAATCTACCTCAGTTAATCTTCCTGATGTAGCTTTACAATTTATGCTGCCCAATTTAGCAAGGACAGCACTTCATTCCTAGTGTGTAATCTGAAATGATAGATGAAAAAACTATGTGCTGTGTTCTTTTTAAGGATTCTGAAGTTATTGATCCTATTTTGGCTTGTTTCACCTTTGGAATGAAGAGACTGTTGATTTTGTATATCCCTAAGCTACTTTTGTCCTTGAAATCTGAAGGTTGTTTACAATTCCTGGTACTCAAATGCTTTCCTGCTGCTTCTGATGAGGAGGGTGAGGGTGCTGGGGTGGATTTTTTCCCCTAGATGTGTTAATACAAGTAATAGAACCGACTTTGTGTAGCTTCTAGGGAAAGTGCAGTGGGTTTGCCTCATTACTCAGCTCAGTTTAGAAAGAACCTGTGCAGAGCAGAGGTAATTCCACAACTCTGCCTGGCTGCATCTTTGCCTGTGAGCCTTGGGGAATGCCTGTGCTTGAGGCAGGTGCTGAATCAGGCCCCACTTGTGTTCAGCACCATGTGCTGTGCGCTCTGTGTGCCCTGCAGAGACAGGATGCTGCTGTGGGCTGCTGGAAGCCCAGGGCTGTGTTCCCACCTGGATCTGTTCCAGCAGTTCTTTGTCCTTACCTAACACTTTGTTTTGCTGTTGTCTTTTACATTTCTCTCCTTTCCTCCCCCAGATCCATGTTGGTACTGAATCTTTCCAGTGGTACTTAACCTGAGCACATCAGTGCTCTGTTGACATCCTAGGATCTGTTCAGACCCACAGCTTTGTCAGCAGCTATCATGCTGCTAAAAACAGCCAGCTTCTAGTGCTTCAGTTTCCTGGCTTTTTCCCTCAGGATTTGACATCATATGTCTTCTGGATATTGCTAATGCCAGTTCTTTATATAGCAATTGCTGGGTAAAGTCAGGTGGTTTCTTCTCAGGTTTTTCTTTTCTTTTTCTTTCTTTTTTTTTTTTTTTTTTATGAAGTGCAAGTTGGGTATTGCCAGAAATCATCTAGTGAAGTTGCAAAAAGGCAGATATTAAGGGACTCATCTGGTATTTTTGCAAAGAGCTCATGGTGGGGAGGGCATATAATTATATAAATCTTGCAACTTTCAGAACCAAAAATGCCAGCTTTTTGACAGTCTGATTATGGATGTCCAGTTGACATGGACACATGCTCTGATTTGATAGCGATTTTCATTGGAGCAGAAAAACCCTGACTTGGTGCTGAGTCACCCGGAGTTAGACACAATTACAGGCTCCTCCATGTTGCTTTAGTGGGATATGAAGTAATTTGGGATAGGCCTGTCCTTGGTGAGAGAAGTCTGTGATGCTTTAGAGGTGACAATCCAGGCATCAGCTGAGAAATTGCTGTTCTCTTAATTAAAATCCCACCTTTCTTCCATGGTAAACTGATGGTGATGGTGACTTTGGTTTAAAATGAATAAAACACATAGCCTTAACCTTTGAACAGAAATGCTTTGATTGACATTTCCATGTCCTCTGTCTGCCTTGCTTTGACAGTGTAGTGTTTGGGATAAGAGTGTTTGAAACAGAGTGAAGTGAGTCTCATCTCAGGAGAGCAGAAATAATATTGCTGTGTTTTGTTGTATGGTGCTTTGGGCAGTCATAAGTGTAGTTGATACCTACTTTTAAATTAAAGGAGAATATTGAGGAAAAAAGTACTTTGTTCGTGCTAAAATCTTGATAGCTTTCTTATCTAAGTGTAGATATTTAAATAAAATAACATAATAATACATTTATATCAATATATATATATAAATAAATAAAAATAACCCTGCCTTGAATAACTGTAGAGACTTGTCAGGTGGCTCCTGGCTTGTCAGGGGCTCCCAGTCCCGGCTCACCTCCTACAGGATGTCTTGTGTTGGCTTAAAATTGTTCCAGAGTGAAAGCTCTGTCCTTGAGCCAGACATCTTGCTAATTAATTATCTCTGCTTTCTAAAGTAAGTGCCTTCATGTAATATGGAATAGTTGCCTGCAGTTTCTAAAACTTGGAAGGTAGATTTAAAGCCTTTTATTACCAGAATTCTTTCCTTCAGTCAGTGCAATCCAATCTGCCTTGATCCATCTTTAGGTTAAACTATATAGGTTTAACCTGTACCTATTTCTGTCCTGCTAGTTCAGTGAAATATGGTGAAATGACACATTTCTATTTGAATCACAAGGTATAAGCATCGGATTTTTATTTTCTGCTTAATTATAGGTGATCTTTGTCCCCGCTTTTCTGCATTTTCTGGTGCAGAAAGTGCTGTGAGAATTAAATAGTAATAATAAAATGCAAATTTCCTTAACTATTTTTTTCTTTCTATTCCCTGGTATTGAGATGTACCTTGAGGCCTGAAAGAAATAAATGTTAGTGTCATCTAAGCTGACAGGTGAGCTGTGATGGAGGTATCAGGTAAAAGCTGCTGTTCCTGTTAGTTATGTACGAAGTCAGATAATCTGGTATTTGGGGAGTACAACTTGTGCAAAAACTTTCCGCAGTATAACGAGATAAATCAAAATAGTCTTAGACCTTCAGCAGTCCCATTTCCACAAACTTAGAAAAGGCAAAAGAAGACAGACTGCCTGATGATGGGAAGAGGTGGGTGGAAAAGCATTTAACTAGAAGGCAGGAGATAAGGATTTTTCTTAGCTGAACAATATGGTGTCCCTGTGCTCACGGGGTGGAAGGCAGCCTTGCAGCAAATGCCTGACTTACTGACCTCAATTAACATTCCCTCTGTTTGTGCCAGGAATGGGTTTTGCTCCTCAAGCCTCCTTGGTGCGCATTAGGTGAGGAGCAGACAAATGTAAATGACCTCATTTGATCACTTGGATGGTGTGAATGCCTCAGAGCCCACCTTTAGCTGGATGAGAAGGCTGGAATGAGGAGCTGTAGCTCTCTGTGTGCTCCATGGGGAGAACTGTACTCCTGGGCTGTCCCAAATTGCCCTCTGTGCTTCACAGATCACGTAGGAACATCGAGTTATAGCTCAGCCCAATGCCAGTGTGAACTTGTTCTTCATATGCAATGCATCTCATGGCCAACCCTCAATTTGTGTGTTTTAAATTATTTTTTAAAATTATTTCTGGTGATCTTTTATTGGAGAGATGTGTTTCACAGTGAGATAGCAAAAAAAAACCCCAGAAATCCCAAACTGGGTGTCACTTTGCCTCTGTAATTCATGAGGAGAGACTGTACCTATAAATCACAAAAATGTAATAACTGCAACCAGATAGAGCACTTGTGTAAGCTTGTAACCTAAAACTATAATCTTTGGTGGGCTAAAATTCAGGTTAAATACTGTGCATATCACCATTACATGAATAGACTGGCTCTGACAATAAGAAAAATGAATGCAAGTGCAGAGAAGGTCTTGAATCAATTTTCAATCTGCTTTTGTCTTGGTAATGCTTTTAACTGAAATTACACTGAAAAGTGTATAAATGTATTGCTGAAATATAGGTCATCTCTGAAAACTACCAGGTGGTAGCTTAGCTTTCTCTCATCCAGCTTCCATATATTTGGAAGAGCTGCTTTCTTCTTTATATGTAAACAGTTTTGGTTGCAAAATATTAAAATACAGCAAGGAAATTATAAACAAATTTATTTTCTACTATGGAAATGCTGCAGCTGCACAAATAACTTGGATTCGCTCTCACACTTTATTTCTGAATTATTTTCAACCCTCAGCCACAGTCACTTGTTTTATTCTGTTATTTATTTAATATGCCTTTAAGTGGGTAAAAGAATTATAACAGGTTTCCTTCAACCTCAGCCTTGGCTAGAATTCCCAGAATTCTTAGCTAGAGACCCATGCCAGTGTATGAAATCCCTGCTAACCATAGTTTCACAAGTCCATGAACTTTAATTATGTTATTACTTTACAGATAATGAAGATGCAGACAGAAGTTAAAAATTAGTATCTTGCTCATGGATCTTGATTTTCCTTCCAAATACTTCCTTGCTTTCTCTGCCATTTCAGCTTATGTTGGACCCCAGCTTCTATTAAACCTCTCTGATACCCTTTTCTTTTACCCAGGATTCGCATTTTCTGTTTGTACAGCAATTGCAGGAAACTTAATTTCACTTAGACTTAATTTGATCCATCCAGATGGGTTTATTTTCAGTTTGGATCATGAGAAAGGACAGAAAGAGATGCTTTCAAATTGCATCAGATATGAAAAGGCTCACTGTGGAGAAAGTCTTGGTTCCAAAGGATATAATTTCTCCCATGGCTGATTCCCTCAGGTATTAAATACCTTCCTCTGTTGCAGTCCATTTGCCTGAGTGACATGGAATATCATCTTTGCTGGGACATCTCACCCTCAAACTTGATAAGGGTCACATCCAGAGATAAAGGACTGTGGTTTTCTCCCAGTTGTGTTGTCAATGCCTGGTTCCTTAGCAAGTAATCCCAGCTGGTTTCCTTACCCTCTAATTCCACACTCCTGGCTCTGCTGTCTCAGTTTACCAGGACAAAAGCTGAAATCTTTTCATGTCTCCTGCAGTTCATTCAGGGAAAGGGATCAAGTCATGGTTGTCTCTTCTGTCTCCTCTTCTGGTTCTGATGATGGCCCTAAAAGTCACCCTGTTGATGGTCCTGCTTCTTCATCCTCTTTACTCTGCGTGTCCTGCTTGATTGTTTCTGGTAAAGCTTTTTTACTGAGTGGCTTCAAATTTCTCCACTGCTGTAATCAATCTGGAGGACAGAGAAGGGAAAAAAGAGGGGGGATAAAACAAAAAGTGATGCGCAATGCAGCTGCTCACCTTGTGCTGACTGATGCCAGAACCCCCTTCCTGAACCCAGGCTGGCCACCCTCCTGGTAACTCCCCTCAGTTTATATCCTGGGCATGATGTTCTGTGGTGTGGAATATTTCTTTGACCATTGGGTCACCTGTCCTGGCTATGCTCCCTCCCAGTTTTCGTTTGTGCCCCTCCTCAGTGGCAAAGCATGAGACAAGGGGAAAAAAATTGTCCTTGACTTAGGATAAACATAACTTAGCAAAACCCCAAAACATCAATGTGTTATTAACACCACTCTGAATCCAAAACTCAGAGCTGTCCCAGCTGTGAGAAGAAATTAACTCTATGCCACCTGCAACCAGGACAACGTCCACCCCTGCTCTGCCACCTGAGATAGCTGTCACATCGTGTCCCAGCCTGGGAATTTTATGTTTGGGGTTTTTTTGGTATATGTACAAAATAGATATAGACATTTAGCAAAGATACAGGGTTGTTTATCTCCCTCTCTGGAAAGCTGCACTCAGAACACCTCTAATGACCGTGGCATTCTGCTTAATGAGGAAATGGAGTACTGGGCCATATCTGATAATGAAAAGGAGACAAGCTTAATTAACTTAGCACCCAACTAATCAGCAGTTAATGTAGCCCTGAAAATTGATAAGTTATTTAGTCTTGGAGGGCTGGAGTATGTGTGTAGAGAAGGGAAAAGCTGGCCTTTTTTATACCTTAAGCCAGAAGCAAATAGAAATGGCCAACAGAAATTTATGTGACCTGGAGCTTTCTGTCAGTGGCATGCCCTTGATTCATGCTCTCCTCAGCCATCCAGAAGTTGTTTATAACTCTAGAATGAATCTTTGTTAGCTGAAATCCTGCAGGCAGTTTCTCTGGAGGATCTGTTGGATTATGAACAAAACAGCCCTGCCATATGTGGACCAGCAAGTTAGTTGAATTCACACTGAAATAAACCACCTAAAACAGTGTTTTTCAGTTTCCCCTGTGTGAATATCCCAGAATAGCTCCTGGGATTTTATTCAAAGTAAATATTAAGTTACAGTGCCTGGCTAGATACCTGCAGATACCTCTGCCCTGATTTTACTTGGATACAGACAGTGATTCAGAAATAAATATAAGATAATTTTTTCCAAAATCTTAGTCTCTCAGTAGGGATTTTTCTGTTGCTCAGAGGAATGACCGAGTATTTGAAGCCCAAACAGTGATGTTTGAAGAGGCCATCAATTTAGTTCCCTGCACCCCAAGGGATAATCGATGGAAATCTTGCTACCACTTGTTCATGTTCAGAAATCACAGGTTAACAGAAGACTTAATACAGCAAGAATTCTCCTGTTCCACTTTTTCCATTTTATGAGAGCTGGGCTTCTTTTTGGCAATTTTTTTCTTAATTTTGAAATGGTAAATGGTTTTCACACAGCATCTTGACCAGCAAGTAGCAATTAAAGATTTTTTTCCTGAGGATTTTTACATTTATTGGAAGAGCAGAGAGCTGAATGAAACAGTGGCTATGTGCCCTGAATCAGGAGGAACAGCAGCAGTGCTTGGATGTTGTTTCCGTGGCCTTTGAGTTGCTGCCTTGGCCCTGGTTTTAGCAGCAGGTGTCTTTAGAGGATGCTGGGCTCACCACACTTTTCACTCCAGGAAAGCAGTCCAGGGGAATTTCAGGCCTCCCAGTGGGATGGATGGGAGTGGGGAAGGTGAATCCTCTGCCTCCATGTCAGGCCTGTGATTCCTTGCAGATGTAAATCCCTGCAGGTAGAAACTTCTGTTTTCCTCTTGTTGAAAAACTGAACACCCTACACAGCCTTGATAATGGGGAGCCACTGTTCAAATGCAGAGGGAGCCTGCATTCAACTTTCTCCTTTGTCTCTTTTCTTCTGCTTGCTAGTGCTGTCTGTCTGTAAACATCATCACAGTCATACAACAATGAATTTTGTTTTATAAAACAAAAGCGATTTTTAAAAATTTGTGTATAGGCTAGAATACTCCTCTCAGCTTTTGATTTATTTTGGTGCTATGACCTACGTACCTTCAGTGCTATGACTTACCCTAAATCTATTCTGTATATATTGCTCAAAAAAAAAAAAATCCTTGGTCTGCCATCATCAAGCTTCATTTAAATTGGCTTTTAACCTGATCACCCTGTACCTCATTTAATGCATCAGCTGTGAATCTTGACAAACTTCAGGGAGCTTGAAATTTGCTTGTGGAACAAAGGGGAGCTTTGCCAAGCTCCTTCTGCAAAGCATCCTGTAGCCTTTGAAGTGACAGATTTTACTTGGCAGTGTTGGGTTTCTGTGCAGTCAATAACGTGCAACAAAGGTATTGAGAAAACATCCTGTCCTCTAGGATGAATGTTTGTTATAGTGATGTCTGAGACTGCAGCTTTTTGTCAGATCAGAGCTGCAAAGTGTCCGTAGACACTGACTGAATTGTTAGCAGGTTTTGTGAAGAATGCTAATGCAGTTGTTGTGGCAGTGGTGATCTGAGAACAAAAGCAAGGCCAAGACTGCATGCAGAAACAGAACTTTTAGACTTACTGATGACTAGCTCTTTCTTGTGAATTTTCCAGACTAATGCATTTCTGTTATTGAAAATATTTGAAGCCCAGACTAGGGATTTTCTGTAAACACCTGTAAATATGAAAGTTGCTTTAGGACAGACCTTGGGAAGAATCCAGATGCAGCCTTTGTGTTGCAGTTGTTATTCTTCACCCACTCTGTTTTGCTAACAGTGGCTTTAACCAAGTCCAAGTGGATGTGGGAAGTGCTGGGCACTTTGTTCTCTGTCACTGAGTTAAATAATGTGTGTTGTGGAGAAAGGCACTGAGGAAAACACTGAATGGTGTGCTTTTCTTAGATATTTCTAAGAATCGGTATTCTGTGGTGAACACAGTGTCCATCCTGCTCAGGATGGTGATGGGCTCTCACCCAGCTGTGCTGCTGGTGCTTGCTGTCCCCATTGCTGGTGTTGGGTGTGCTCTGTCAGACTCTCCTGATCCACCCTCTGTGGGCATCAATTTTGATCCTTAGGGTGAAATGGATTATAAAGGAGGAATCTCTGTGTTGGTTTTGGCTGTTTATTACCTTGCACAGCCTGAAAATCATGTTGATTTCCTGTGATACCTGATGGTCTCAGACTGGAGAGCATCCGCAAGGAGGGCAGCACCTTCCCCTTCACTGCCACCAACATCCAGCTTTGGCACAGCTGAGCTGCATCCTTCTGGAATTTCCATGGGGCAGGAGGGCCCTGGGCTGGGCTTGGGTGCCCAGCTGCTCTGGAACACCCTTGGGAAGGTTCCCAGACGTAGTCTACACTAAGTTTGAGTTTCCTTGCCTTCCTGTGAGGCTTTCTTGAATGGAAAGGGAAAGTAACATGTCAAGGGAGCTGTGCCTCCTACAGTGACAAGAATACAGACACTAGCATCTCTTGGATGCCTTCAGCTGCTGAGCTCTTCTTCTGCAGCAGCAGCTGATTTGAGATTAGAAATCAGATCTTTCTCAGATGGACTGATAATGAGGTGAGAATGATTGATTTTTCTTGTCTCTAGGAGGACTTCCTTCTTCTGTGCTGTGGAAAAACCCAAATATGCAGCCAGCTCTAAGAAAAGAAGTAGGGAGGATGGGGTTTTATGCACTGGTGTGCAAAAAAACCCTCAAATGAACACCTACTCCTGAAATGAGTGAGTTCAATGGTTACAGAGGTCTGATAAGGACTGAATTATAATTAACCCTGCAGTATCCCAGGTTGGATTTGAGAGCACATATTCTCTGTCCCATATGCTTGGCTCCCAGTAATATGGTCTTTCTGTTTGCTTCACTAAAATGAGCAGAAGTCATTTCAATACCAAAAGAGCCGCCTGAACTCTTCAGAGGCAGCCCAATTGCAGAGAGAAGTTTTTGTAGGTATGAAATCTTATTTAGGAAACTTACATGCAGTATCATTGGTTTAGAATCATATCCAAGTACATGCATGTAAACATATTTATGAGTGTGTATATAGATTTAGTTTGTTTGCATAGCATGACTCGTGAACTCTCATGTTGTCATAGCACCATTTCCTTAATAAAGGGTCTTTCATGTGTGTCTGCACCTTTCTGTATTAATTCAAGCCAAACATCTCTGATTATAGGGTGTAATGTTAAAAATTAGTTCCCTTAACTCCTTAATACCAGAATAATCCATCCTTCTGGTTGCCTCATACATTTGTGAGAATTGCCATTTCCAAGTCTGGTCACACCATCCTGTGGTTGCACACCTGTGCTGAAGCTCTTCAGCTCCTTTCAGCAGATAAACTCCCAAATTTCCAGCTGGAGACTTGCTATTAGTTTGCAAATATTGCAGTTGTGACTTTGTGTGGGGTGGTAAGTGGCTTTTAGTTGATTGGAGGGGTAATGCAGGGAGGAAGCTCTTTTCTGTTTAATATTTCTCAATAGGTTGTTTCCTCAAAGGTGAGGTTTTTTAGCATAAAATACAGGAATTTGCCTACACAAAATGTCCTATTAATTTAGAAGAATTAAATATGGAGAAGACTCCCACTTGCATTTTCTCTTTTATTCTGTTCCCAAAATGCCCCAGTAGGATTTCTAATGAAATATTTCCTCTAGCTGTCAGGAAAGTTTACACTGGGATCATAACTTTCTGTTTCCTAGCAACTCTGCATCTTCCTGCTCATAAAAGAGGTTGGCTTATAGTTTTAATTAGTGTAATTCTAAGCCATGGCCAATGAAGAGCAAATGCTGTGGAAGAATAAATGTCATCCATACTTTAAAGAGAAAGTAAAAAGTTCACATCATAATTGCTTATGTGTTTTAGCATTTAGTTTTGATAAAATGGGTATTTTTTTAATATTTCCTTACATTTAAAATTGAGTTTTTCAGTTATGGTTGGCAATGTGGTTGTGACTATTTGGCTTTGGGATGAGCGATCACTGCATCAAAGGATTTCAAATGGGCTGCATCCCTGCTCTGCAACACCTGCGTCATTCAACTCACTGAAATATTTGCAGCAGTCCCTGCATGGTGACATTTTCCTCGCCTTCCTCACCTGTAAAATATCATGCATTGAAGTATTTTTCTCCATTCTCTTCCACTTCATTATATCATTAGCAAGTTTTGAAACTAGAAGTTGAAATCAAATATTTTTAGCTGTATTATGAGCAGCACATGGATGGCAGCTGTGTGGGAATTCTGCTTCCCCTAGAAATTTAGGAAGAGTTAAACATCTGGTTTGAATATGAGATTTCCAAAGTGACTAATGAGATGGCATGAAAACAGAGTTCAAGTTAATAGGACAAGAAGCAATGGGCACATACCTGTGCACCTTAACATGAAGAAGAACTTCTTAAATGTGCATTTCTGAGCACTGGAACAGATTGATTGAAGAGGCTGTGGAGTTTTCCTCACTGGAAAAGTTCCAGAACCATCTGGGCACAATCTTGTGCCATGTGCTCTGGGATGACCCTGCTGGAGTAGGGAGGCTGGACCAGATGAGCCACTGTGGTCCCTCCCAGGCTGATCCATTCTGTGGAACCTGTGTGAGAGCACACTGCTGAAAAGGGGATTAACTGCACAGGGCAGGAGATGCTGTGATGGTTTACAGGAATAATATGTTTAGCCTGAGATCATCTCTTCAATAGAGTTGATAAGAAAGGGGAAAGGCATTTTTCATACATTTGAACACCACAGCAAAAAACACTTCTAGAGAATACTTTCTTCTGTTTATCTTCTGCTACTAAGATAATATAGATTTCCAAGATATTTCTAATATCTTAATTCTTAGTTTTTAAAGAGCAGTTGTTTAAAATAAATATTCTATATAAGCTCCCTCGTGTGTGTATGTGCTTTACAATTGCTCTTAATTTTGAGGTCATATATTTCTTCCATAAAAGATTTTCTTCCATTTATGACTCATGAAATTGGTAAGATGGATGGCATTAAAAGCAAGTTGATATTAGTTTTACATTTTATACTTTCAGTTGGCCCTCTGTGTTGTTCACATAGGTTATTCAAATCCTGATCTGAATAGAAAATACTTGTTCTAACAATGGTTTTTGGTAATGCTTTTATTTGTGTTAGCTTACAAGCTTTACTACCATCACTGTAGCTATTTTTCAAGGTGAAGTGATGCCCTCCCATTTTACATAAGGGGAATGGAGAGGCAGAAATATCAGGATAAAAAAAATCCACTAAATGGAAAAGCTTGAATAAGGGCCCCAAAACTTCATCTTTCTGTGCCTATGCACCTTTAAAGCAGACATCAAGTTCAAAGTTGAAAGGAACCCATGGCTGCAGCTGCTGCAGAGTTCCTGCACAGAAGGGTTTTGCTGTGACTGCTTCATCCCTCAGCAGCCTCATTCCATCCAGTGGCTCCTCCACCCAAAACCTACAAAGGTTGAGCAGAAATTCTGCTGATCCCTGTGTCAGGTCAGTGGGAGCGAATGGAGCTGTCCCTCAGCAACCAAAGGCTTGCATGCAGTGGGCAGTTCCTCCTCTAATTGGGGAGAACATGCTCCTTGCCAGTGAGGCTGAGCAGTGTTTGCTGGTGAGGGAGGAATGGTGCAATAAAGAAACCCTGAGCTGCTGTGAGTGCTGAGGGGAGAAGCACAGGCTTGTTCCAGCACAGCTGCTGCCTTGGTGGTAGAATGTGAACCTCTTGATAAACACATTTATCCACACAACAGCCAGGTAAAACAAATCACTGCTGCTGTTTCAGCTGTACAGGTAGGGATGTGCAGCAGAATTGAAGCTGTGTATGGAGGTGTGATGAGACAAGAGCTGCGAGTTCTGCAATTCCTCAGTTGTAATTACAACTTCTGGTAGCCTTGTCACCATCCTCTCCTCTGTCCTACTATCTCAGTCCCTCCACTCTGTGCCCTCTGCTCCTTTGCCCTCCTCCAAGGAAGCCTTGCCCAGGTGCTGCAGTTCCCTGCCTTTAGCTGCTTATTTTGCTGTACACCACAGTTCCAACCTTTTGGGGTTTTTTTTTAGTGTATTTCTGATGTGCAGTAGAACTCTTGCTCACCATTGAAGGGGTTTTAACTTTGTTTCCTGCAGAGGCAGTGCTATTGCAGGGCAAACTTTGTCTTGTGCCTGCCATCATTTTGCCCTTTGTACTATAGCAAATTTTAGACAGGATGTGGCTGAAGGAAGGAAGGATGTAGAAGATAAAATTTTAGACAGGATGTAGAAGGAAGCTGTTCTGCAGTACTTACAGCACCACCAAAACACCTACTTGTTGAAACTGTGTTACCCTGTAATTTTGGAAGTCAGGGATTAAAATTAGTCTCCTAGGTATGAAAGCTTTAATGGCTCTAACTATTTTGCTTCAATCTTTTTTTTTTCCCCTCCTTCCTTTGACTGAGTGAAGTTTTATAACATGACTGCTCATTGGAATTTGTAACAAGGTAATATTGCAGGCAAATGAAGAGGGGTAATACCTCTGCAAGTGCTGTCTTAATGTGATGAAAGACAAGGTTTTTAAAACTCCTTTAAATAGGTATCCTGTAGGCATTTCTCCTGTCACTTTCATTCTGCTGTGTGGAAATTGTTAGCTACAAATCACCCCCTTTTTTCTTTTAAACTTTAGGTAGTTGCTACAACATGGAGGTAAGAAATTGAAATGTGTCAATTTCTTTAGCTTTGTACAGTGGGAAATTCATAGAATAATATCTATATAACTTTACCATCAGAATTCCCATCCACACAGTCTCTCACTGGCATGAAAAAAAAAATAATATCTTGCAGGCAAAATTACAGGATATTTGTAGTTGCTTTCTGTCACAAATGGCTTATACAATTTCTGCAATAACCAGAAATAAGGTGGCATGTTTCAAAAAGGGCTTTGAAAGCCTCTCCTTCAAAAGCCTTCTCCAAAGCTGGGGGGCAGACAGCATTGACCCAAAGACACCTAGTTCTGTCCAGTGCTCCATCTCCATCATCTCATCTCAATTTTGGTTGCTGATCTAGAAGTAGGCAGACAGATGGGTACATGACCTTTTGTTTCTTTACTGCAGTGACAGGACATCTCAAGTACTTTTGTTACATCTGTGATCTATTTACTCAGCTGAGCAGCCAGTGCTTTCAAATTACCACACTCTTCCTGGTGCTTTTCTTTTCATGGCTAGGAAGTAAAACATAATTTTTTGGTGCTGCTGCTGTGTTGTTGATGATTTTTCTGGTTTTGTTTGGATGTTTTGTTTTCTTTTATCCAAAACTATGTATCCATGTACTCTCCCATCCTGGAAATCAAGCTGCAGTTTTGGATGCTTAGGAGCTGTGCAACTTCATGGATAATTTCTAGTGTAAGGACAAATTGTTCCTCATTACAGAACTTCCAGCAAGGCTGCAGTGTTACACCCTCTGACAGAGTTTATAATCGTGCCTGTGAGATGTTAACAAAGTAATTGATGTTACAATCCTTTTAGTCCACTCCAAAATATTTTAAAGCCAGGTATTTGATCACATAAGCTGGCACAATATTCCCCCACTAAAAAATCTTGCAGCTGAACATCAAGCAGGACTAATTAGCTTTCAACTATATGAAATTACTGGTTTTGTGGTGTCTTAATTTAAGCTAGAGCTGAGGAAACATTCTTTGTTGCTGAACCTAGTCAGGAGGAGTTGATGGAGGGGAGAGGAAACTTGCACAGCTTTGATTTGATCATGACTTACTGTACAGAGCAGGATCTATACAATTATACTTGCAGAGTAGTATAGGTGTGATTTGCAGACAAAGGACATTTCCCTTCAGCATTTTAAACAACTTTTGGTAAAAATAGGTACCAGAAGCTCTCTGGATCTTAGAGACTTGGAGAATGAGACTGCAGCACCCAGTGCTGACCTTCTTCAGAAACATCTTTGAAAGAGCTTTGTGGTTTTCCTGTTTCCTGGTTTGTTTGGGGTTGTTTTTTTAAGATGTTTGGCCATTGTGGAAGTGGGAGTATGTTATCTTTAAAGAAGAAAGCTGTGATAGTCAGCAGTCCTGCTCAGTCCTGACTGCTGTGAATGATTTTTTTGAGTCAGGTGGACAGTGAAGTCCAATGCTTGAAGAGAGAGAGGTGCCTTCCTTTAGCTTCAGATGGTCTGACTGTGGTGTGTGCTTGTAACGTGCTACATACAGGGAAGAAAGCAGGGGGTTAAAATGCTGAATTCTAACAAATAACATTATTTAGAGCATCTGTAGGTGCTTCTGAATTGCACAATGTGTTGGGTTTGCTTGGCCAGGTGCTGGTCGTGGGAGGGCTACAGGGGAGGACTGCCAGAAACTTCCCCCATGTCCAGCAGAGCCAATGCCAGCCAGCCCCAAGATGGAATAATCAGAAATGGTGATAAGGCCTCTGTGATAACATGTTTAAGAAGAAGAAAAAAGTTATTGGGCAGAGGTAATTGTGGCCAGGGAACAGCCTCCCCAGCTCCTATGATGTTGGAAATACGCTCTCTTTTCTTTCTCTTTTCCCTTTCTATTATTCCACCCATTTATACAGAAGTGCTTCTGGAGAGAAGTCTAGGATGAGATTTTCCCACTTTGCTAGTACATGAGGTTTTTTCCCCAGTAGGTGTTTAACATTTGTTGGAACAATCTAAATGTGATTTCTCTTCTCCATCCTCTCTGAAGTCTGGCTTCCAAACAGACATACCTAATATTCACATGGTGTTAATCATCTGGGCTGGGATATGTGGACCAAAAGCTGAGCAGTGTGTAAGGAACACTGAGGTGACAGTCACACCTTGTGCTGTGCTCTGGTCACAACGGGCAGGATTCACATCATCCATCCACCATTGGATCTGCACAGCACTGATGTCTTCATTTGGGCTCCAGCCAGCTGAGCCACTTCACAGTCAGGGAAAAGCCATGGATGCTCTCGGGTCATGTTTTGTCTGACCTGGTGTAGATCTGGTGGATGCTGGGACAAGATAACTCATGCCCTGTGAATGCCCATTTTTCTCCACTGACTGGAAAGAGAACCAAAGATGACTCTTGCAGATTTAGACATCAGCATTTGGTGTGATCCTTCCTAACCAGTTTAGGTTAGTCATTGTGAGTGCAGGACTATCTTTCTTTAGAAAATGAAGCAGCATATAGCAAAGAATAAAATGAGATGGAGTTTTGCATTTTCATAAAAGTACAGGCAGAAATTTGTTGATATTTGTGGTGTTCATAGTAAAGATGTAAAAAGGGGGACTAAAACTTTGCAATGAACTTAGAAAATGTGGAACAATTTTCAGCTCTTCATTTGCTGCTTCAGTTGAGACATCTCTGCAGTGTGTCGTGTTGGCTCATGCCAGGAATGGAACTACTCTGGGTTTTTTTTACTGCATGCAAAGAACGTGTTTGCTTTAGCCAAAAGTAATTTTAAAAATCCAGTGGAGCTCTTTCACACCTATCTTTTAGCCACAGAATTCAGTGAATCAAGTAAAATGGGTATTCATGGAAAAGAGGGAGGGGTATTACAGGTTATTTCAGAAATGTCTTATCCTGTTTTATTTTCTTGTCCATTTACTGGGTACTGAAGAAAATACTTTGGAACTAGTGAGAAGTCTGTTATTGTAGGTGTTATGTGATGGATTTGTGGCTGGTAGGATAATATCTGAGGAAGGAGAAATTTTAACAATTCTGAAGTAAAGTGGATATACCAGGAAGATTAATGAAGGTAAAGGGGCTTATTCTTAATAGATTTAAGACAAGAGATACTGCTTTTCATTAACAAATTTTTTTGTAAAAATGAAAGGAAATAATTTTGTGTGGAAGGGAATAATTTGTGTGAGGATGTTGCCAGCAAAGCAGCAAAGGTTTAATACAAAGAAAATATCTTACCTGCTACTCAGCCACTCTAATTACAGTAGCTTTTAGTCACCTATCGGTGAGACAGACAGCTGTTAACTTTTCTTTCTCTTTAGGCAACAAGTTGAGCAAAGATTTTGAGGTTAATTTTTAATGTTCCTCTGAGGTGTTCCACTGAAATCTTGGTTGCAGAAAGAGGAAAAATAAGGTGCTGATTTCACTGGTACTAAGCTCTTCTCTCGTATTTTTCTATGACTCCTGTTTCTTGTCCAGTGCAGGCATTAGAAAATGTGACATAATTGGTTTGTGAAAATGGATTTGTTCTCAAATGTATTGTACAACAAGAAAAGAGAAAATTATGGAGACTGAATATGTGTCTACTGAAAATGACTCCTTGATTATTCATCATTAATAAGATTTTAATGCTGTTAATGGTTGCTTTGATTGCTTTCCTGCAAGATGTGATGGACATCTGGTTGAAAAATTTCTGTGACTTCTGGTAAGATCACAAATCCTTTTGCCTGTTTGGAGGGCAGGTGTTGTGAATGAAGGCAGAGTAGGTGAAGATTTTGGCTATTTTTTGTTAAAATAGCTGTGAATTAAATTCATTAGGGTTTTTCATGATGACTGACAATAATGTGGAGCGGTAGAGAGCACTTCTGGTTTTATACCACTGCTTCAGAACAACCAGCTTTTGGGGCTTGTGATCCTTGTGCCCTTTTAGAAACCTTTCTTACTCAGATATCTTAAATTGATCAAAACATTTCTCACACTGGGAATTCAGAATATTTTTTTTACTATTATGCTGGCTTGTGCAAGCTCTCCAGACATGGAGGCCTCCGGATGGATGGATGGATGCCTCTGCCACTTGGGGAGTGCCCTGACCACCACAGGAGGTGGCCTTGATCTTGTTCTCAGTTCTAGTGGTTTTTTAGGGGGCTGTCTCAGGTCAGGCACAAGCTGTGGGTGAGAATGCTTTCTGTGAAGAGCATAAGCAGGGCCAGCCCTCTCCCATGGTGGGGTGGGCAAGACTGCAGCCAGGGAGGGACATGGGTGTTCCCTGCAGATCCTGTACAGCCACAGCACGGAGTGACTGGATGCCCCCTGTGAGGATAAGGGGCTGGACTGGCGTTGGAGCTGCTCCTATAGGTGATGGTGTCCATGGGAAGGGGGCTGCTTGCCTCCACACACCAAAGGAAAAGAGGAAGAAGTTCTCAGTTCTGTGTGAATCCCATCACACTGCTGGTTTTGCTGAGAAAATGCAGTATTTTTAGTTCAGGGTTGTCACCAGTTTGATTAATTAGCGTGATTACTTGCAACTGAGTTTTATTCATATCTAGACTTTCTGTAATGCTTTATCCTATTACAAATGTGTATTTGATTAGCTTCCTACTTCATAAAACTGCTCATTCAACTGTTTCCAAGGCTGCATTTTGAGGAGAAAAACCCCTGGCAAATCACCTCATTGCAGTTACATGGAATTACACAGAAGGTCCTGAGGGACTGAGCCCTTCTCTATTCACTGCATAGAAGATTAATTTTTTTTTTTGTTGTGATTCCATCTCTTCTGATAAGCCGACAGTTAAAGCTTGTCCTGGAGCTCTGTAAAGGGTTTCTCCATATGATGGAAAGACCTGGCATGTGGGACACACAGACAGGGGCTTGGTGGCACTTTTGTGCCTCTCTAGGTTAGAAATGTTTAGGTTTTGGAGCTGATCTCAGTTTTGGTCTTGAGAATCTGTAAGTGAAGCCTTCTGTTGGTTCCTGTTCTAAGTCTTTTTCCTTATAGAAATATGAACTCTTTCCCAATGTACATGTTAGAAATGTTGTGACAGTGTGAACCTGCATACTTCTGAATCCAAATGCTTTCAAACCAGTATTGTTTGTATTTGTATTGTTTGTGAAGACCATGTATCCTCTCATAGGATTTATAATTGCAGGTTATACATACTAGCATTGGCATTGCTGCTGTTGTGCTTTCTGCTTATCTAATTGGAATTTAGCAGGGGAAAAAAAAGTAGGGATTTAGTAGGCACTGCAGCCAGAAGGTGCCAATCTCTTGATAGTGGAACTCAAGCTATTTCTATTTTTATACTAAGTTAGTGTGGTGGCTTGACCCCAGCTAATAGCCAAGCTCCCACCCAGTAGCTTGCTCTCCCACAGCAGGATAGGGAAGAGAACTAGAAAACTGAGAGGGAAACTTGTGGGCCAAGATAAAGAAAATTTAATAACTGGAAAAAAAAAAACAAACCAAACCCCTGTGTGCAAGCAAATTGAAGCAAGGAGTTCATTCATTGTTTCCCATCAACAGGTGGGTGTCCAGGCAGCTGTGCCTTATCCCATATGGTGGCTGCTTGGGAAGGAAAGTGCCATAACCACAAATGTTCCTCTCTTTCCTTTCCCTGAGCTGTAATTGCTGAGCACAATGAGAAGTGAGATATGGGATATCCCTTGGTCAGTTCAGGTCAGCTCTCCTGGTTGTGCTCTCTTCTGACTTCTTGCATCACTGGGGACAGAGTAGGATGGAGAAGCCCAACCTCAAACCCCTTTCCTGCTGTGCTGCTGATCAATAGCCAGGGCACTGGTGTGTATTGACATGGGTTTAGACCGAAATCCAAAGCACAGCATCCTGCAGGCTGCTGTGAGTAACGTTAGCTCAGTCCCAGCCAGACTCAGTACAATTATGTACTCTAATTGTGCAGTTGTTTCACTGCCTGTTCATCACAGCTCTACCTGGTAATTTGGCTTTCCTGCACTTGTGTGCACATTCAAAGCTCTGTCAGTGTTTTTTGTTTGTCTCCTCGAAAATTACTTGCCTCTTTCCTTTGAATCTGTCACTGAAATAACCCAGAGCTCTCCACGCCAGTTGCTGCTTGTCTGATCAAGCTGCACCCACTGAGGAAGGAGAGGATGTGTCTGATAATTCCAGACAGATGGGGTGGTCTTGTCACAGAGGCTACAGAGAGTGGCAACCAAACAGATTAAACTTGATGAAGTCATTGACAGACTCTCACAATTAACATACTGATGCATATCTTTCTTGCTTCCATCTGCCAGTATGCCTAATTCAGTTCATTACTGTGAAATTCACTTGACATCTCGGGCTGATTTTGTACCATAATTTACCTGCTGTGCTGCTCAAGCTTTTCTTGAAACAAACCCTTTGAATCAAAGCTGTTTGAGTTCTGTGCCATCATCTTTTCATCTTTAGAAGAAGTTTTACAGGCCTTCAAGTTGCAGCAGCGATGAGCTCAGTATTACAGTAGCCAGTGACTTAAAGGGTATTTAAGTCTTGTCAGATATTAATCTTCATAAATGAGAGTAGTCATCATCCTAATGGTTTTAAGATTTTTCTGGTAGTCTTGAAACCATTAAGTCATAGCACTGTTGCTGCCCATGGAGCATTAGCTGCTGCCAGGATGCTCTGACCAGAATCGTAAACTAATCCTGGAGCAACTTGTTTTTCATATGCAAGGTGAAGCGGGGTCACTGCTGCTCTGAAAAACCATCCACAAATTCTGGACGAATTCCTTTTGCTTTGAGTGCATTGAGATCCAAAATTGCAGTGGTACAAAACAAGTTGGTTTGTTGTACTTGTTGTAATTAAACAGATTTCCAGTTACAAGCTGTGATGGATTAAGTTTCACTTATTCACTGAGATCCTTAATTGCAATCTCTTTAAATGATACATTGTTGGTTAATAAGAAACACTGATAAATAAATGATGTTGATCAAGAACTGCTGGCTTGTTTGGGAAACACTTTGTGATATCACTGCTTGGTAACTCCTCAGGGAGCAGAGCAGCCACGGATGGCTTAGCAGGAGTTTGATTTCACCTGAATTAGCTGAAAGTCTCTAGAGAAAAAAGGCCAAACCTTGGGGAAATAATTATTTCATCTTTGCAGTGTCTTTATCTCTCTTTGGAGCTGGGCTGAGAGCACATGTCTTTCCTTATTTCAGGTACTATTTTGATATTTAAATTAATCCCCAGTAATACTGGTTTCATTCATGGCTCCAGCTCACAGGCACAAATGGTGAGGGCAGCTTTGGGGATTGGGTGGCCTGTTACTGTCCTGTTCCAAGTCCTTGTTAGGCTCAGGACTTCACAAAAAGGGGAAGAAACCTTTTCCTTTTTTTATTTTAAAAATATATATATTTAATGTTTGTGCCATCTTTTTTGTTAGGTTGGTTTTTGGAGTTTTTTTTTTTGTTTTTTTCTTCTTTTTTTTTTTTGTTGCTAGTTTTTGGGGTGGGTTTTTTTTTTTAATTTGTTTTTTGTTTTTTTTTTAAATTTAAACCTAACAACTTCCTGCAGCCCAAGAAGTTCCTGTTTTTTCTAAATATGGCCAAGCAAGAACTCAGCTACTGGGCCTTCAATTGCTGGGGAGAACTTTTCACTACTGGGCCAATGCCTGTCTTAAAGTCAGGACTAACTTCTGGGGTTTAATGTTAGAGGTTCATGAAAATATCACTAAAATGTTCACAAAAGTTCATACCCTTACATGTCAGTGCTTTTGAATGGAAAACTTTCACCCTGAACATATCAGAACATGTCTGCTGAAAATGTCCCAATGGAATAGAAGAACACAAATAAAATTTGTTCAACTGGTCAGTGGCTTTGTGCTTGGTGGAAGCCAGGGATATGGCCCTGCAGTCTTACAAGAGGACTTGGAACTGCCTTCTCCTGCTATGAATTGCTAGAACTCTGTGTTCAAACAGTTCTGCTCCTCCTTTTGTTCCTCAGTGCTGCCCTTAGTCTTATATTGTCTCAGAAATAGGAAAAAAAAAAAATCTGGAGGAGAATAATAATGCCAGTATAAATAATTTTTAGAAGTTTTTACACTCTAGGGTCCAGGCAGAGCAGCTGATATTTCACTCTGTGGTTACTTAAAATTCTAAGCCTTACAGAAGCAGAATAAAGCTTAATATAATAAGGGGAAAAGAACAGAAGATTTTGTACAGGTGGTTGATTAATTCGAGTAGTTATCCCAAGACAACAATATTATGGCTTCCATAATCTTAATTTCTTTTGTTTTGCCTTTTGAATCATAATCATAGAACATTCAGGCCAGCCCATGTGTTAGATGGATCTCTAATGAAAAGGAAGAGAAGCATTTGGAGGTTATTGAAGCAATTAGAATCTCACTTTTTCTCCATTGTGTCAGATACCTTATTTCCACAGAAACTTTGGCTTTCTACTGTACAAGACAGTTGAGTGGCAAAGCACCAAAATTACATTTATAAATGCATTATAATACCCAGATGATTTCAGGCAAGGCAAGTCTTTCCAAATTTATCTCACAATTATTAAGATGCTTTGTATTTTGGTGTTCAGGCTCATAAACCACCTTGCAGATGTGTGGAGTGAGATGCTAGCTTGAACTCTGCTCTCTGCAGAGTCTCCTGCTGAAAGCCAAGCACTGACCTTCCCTGCCTAAATTAGGGGACAGAGGGTGAGAGCTTGTGCAGTGGCTCCTCACTAAACTTGGTTAAAGAAATTGGATGAAAAAATTCAATTTTAGAGCTGCTCCATTTCAGTTCAGCTCCCTAAATTTGAGGAAGCAAAAAACCTCCACAGATAGATCATGCTAAACATTTATTTGCCAGGCTTTTGGGAGTCCTAATGATAATCCAAATCCTAAGATTAAAATACTTCCTCCTCTATTAGCACTTCTTGCATTTTGATTTTTAAAAGATATTATTACAGTTTGGGTCAGCTTTCAGACTTTGCTGATAGTCTATCGGGAGATTTATCTTAGATAATCCCAAATCTTTAAGGATAAACTGTATAAATAGAAGGAAACAAGGAGAAAGATGAAATTAAAGGTAAAATCAAGCTTTTGTGCTCCTTTATTGTATTCAAAGGACCTGTTTCAATTTTGGGTCACTTTATGTATGTTGATTCCAGCTGAGCCACTAATGTGCCCATATTTCTAAATCATGGGGGGATTTAGGCTGAGGATGTTTTATAGCTTCAGAGAGTTTCATTGGGAACTACATTACATGTTGCTTTGCTTTTTGTAACTTTTCAGGGGCTAGTGTCTGATATGAAAACCCATGTTTTCAGCTGCCTAATCACACACCCCGGGGGAGTGAGGAGAAGGGAGTTCAAATGGAATAAGAAAACTGGTGACCTGACAGGTTTATTTCTGACCAGAGAGACAAATGTGTTGCTCTTGTTCCTGTGTCTCCAGCTGGATTTTGCATTGGTGGATAACCCCAATACTGCCTGAAATCCTGCTGAGTAGGGAAATCTCCCATTTTTGGTCCAGTGGCAAATGACACCAGAGCAGGCAGAGATGGGTTGGGTGTTTACAGAGCACACTGGCTCATCTCATTTCTTAACCCAGCTGGAGCTTCCTTCTAATAAAGAAAGAAGGGAGGAAAACAAAGTATGTCCAAGAGATGATTGAGGAACAGTAGCAATTGTTCCTTTTTCCTACTTCTGTAAAGATGGTTGTGGATACAGTTTTCCTCTCACGAGTTCTCAGTGTGTATTCTGTTTGGATTTGGGAGATACCTTTTGGGTTGTAGTCTCTGCATTTTTTACTGGCTGTTTATGTTGTCAAGCAAACACTTTTCTGCTATTTTGAGATGACTTTCAGCTGGTAAATATTGCATGGTTTTTTTGCTGAGATGATTCTCTACCACAATGGGGGCTATGCTGTTTGCCTGGAAATGTTTGTTCTGGAAATGATTTTATATCAAATCTGCTCCAGCCTGAGCTTGTGCTCATACACATTTAGCAAAAACCTGGCTCTAAGTATTCCAAATATGGCTAAAAAAAAAATCAACACACTTGATCTCTCACAGAAATTAAGTACACTGATAATCTCTAAAGACCCTATTTTGCCCCTTGACCTATGCTGCCATCCATTGAAATAATTTTAGATATAGTGCTCATTGTGATCAGAGATGGGGCAATCTGGGCATAAAACAGAATTTATTAAACAGTGTCTGATTTGGCTTTGCATGTGCATAAGCTTTGGTCTGGTTTATCAAATGAAAATAAATGACAGCATTCAAGAAACTGAAAACAGGAATTTACTGTAGTAGCAAGAAATCTGGAAACAAGAGTAGGCAGGATTATTTCATGTGGGTTTTATTCTCTTCATCAATGCCAATGTTACCATCATTGTAGCAGAACAAGAAACAAGCTTAGGACAAATAAATAGGTGTGTTATGTAAAGGATTACCCAGGGTTCTGCTTCTATTTATGACATCTGCTCTGTGAACTCCAAGTGATACAGCAGTGAGCTCTGATACATTTAAATTATTCTAGGTTACTTAACATTAACATTTTCATAGTGACATTTGGGACAGTTCTGCAAGAATAAACATTAGCTTTATATAGTCATGTCTCAGGCAGTTATTGTTAAGATATTATTGTAAAGGTACTAAGATTTTTATGCAAATTCCATTATTTTTAACAGTTTGTCATATTTTTCTACTATTTCATAGTATCACATTACTCAATAACCATTTTGAGAGCAGTTTTATAAGAGAATTGCTATGACTCCCTTGACTTTTTCTCTCTGTGCAGTGTTACGTTATCAGACTATCCTCTGTGACTGAACCCTTGTTTTGATTAATGTCTCACAGTTCACATTCTCATTTAAAAAATAAAAAATGAAATTACAAAAAGGAAGCAAGAACTTTTTCTAGAAATATCTTTGGACTATTTAATTTAAAAAATTACTTCTGCCCTATGAAAGCAGTCAACTAATCATCTATTACCACATTGAAAACTGAATGCCACCAGATGACATTTTTGTAATATGAAGGCTAATATGTATGAGGTAAAATCTAGAAATCATTTTGGCCAGTATTACAAAGTAAATAATTTAGATAATATTTCTAAACACACTAAATTGTGTTTTAGCTATGAACACTTACTCAAAATGAAAAGTAAGGCAGTGATCACTTGGAAGCTTTCCTGTCTTCAGATTGGAAGATAGAGATATCATGTGTTATGTTATTAATTTGTCTCTGAGAAAGTCATCATTATAGAATTAAGGCAAAATACAGCTGCCAAAGGTATTGCAAACTTCATTCATCAAAAGCTTCTTTGTGTCCTGATTTTAATGCTGCTTATGAGGTGAATTACTCCTGCTTTATTTTCTATCGCTGTTGTGAACTAGAAGTTAAAAAAATCCCCATTCTTATTTAGCAATATCTTTCTAAACCAGCTAACTCTTGGTGATATTTGCAAGAATGTAGGTGAATGAGCCTGTGCTATTTTGAGAGAGGCTTAGGCTGGGATTCCTACATTGCTCTTTTTTTTTGGCTTTCTAATAATCATTTCACTTGAAATGTTTACCAGTTGTTTAAACAGGACTAGGCATAATAGTTCTATAAATATCATGGATCATGTCTTGAATCCTACAGAGCAGCTGTTCATGGCTGTATGAATAATTTACTGCTTAATTACACGTATTTCTTTAAACTTCTAATTCACAGCAGTTTGTTGTAAAGCCTTGAGTGTAATGCCACATGACACTGACTCAAAGATCACAGGACTTTCTGAGACATTTGGATTGTTTTTTATTGCTGGTGCTTTTATTTAGGAAAAGGTAATCCAGGGTTTATTTTTATCTTTCAAGGAGCCAAGACTGATTGTGTGACTTGTTTTTACCTTTTGTCTCCAGCTGTCACCTACTGAAAATATTGTAACCTCAGCAAAATAAGTTGAAGACAACTTCTGGCAGCTACAGTGCAATCTTTTTTTTTCTTTCAGTTGTAATTTATCCAATTGGAACTATTTTATCATTAAGAAAAACTTAGAACTGTCTGGATAACAATGTGAAAAATTCTATTTCAATCACTGTCAGTCTCAGTTTAAATCAGGTGAACAGAGTGCAACATTTTCCTCATCCCCCTAACACATGCAGATAGGTTTAAACCCATTAATGGCAATATTCTGAGACATTCCTATAGCTAAGTTGTTTTCTCAGACTTCCACTGACTTCTTCCCACTCCTCTCCCCTTCCAACCTGCTTGACAAGGTAAAACTTCCTGAACCTTTCCAAAGAAAAGCCAGAGAGTCAAATTATGTGTTAGGTAAGAGTAGGTAGTTGTCATGTTACTCTGGCACATGATATTAAAACATGGAGGATTTTTCTGAAATGGAAAAATTGGTTTGCATGGAGATTTGTTGAGCTGAAAAGAGATTTGCTCATGTCTATTATTACATGGCTATTTGTGCCAAGAAAATGATTGTAAAGGAGCTGTTTCCCACAAAGAATACAAAAGCCTGAGAAATCATCTGTGTATGTAACTATATTTCCAGTGGTCCATTTGCATCTCAGTGACATCAGTGTGTGGGAAAAAGCACTAGTCTGTACTCTAACAGAAAATTTCCCAAAAGAAAAGCAAGATTAGAAAAGATGTCTGCAGAATGGTGTTGTCCCTCTCTTGCTGTGCTGCTCACATCCAAACTGAGGGAATATTGCATTAGGAGGTGTATTATGTTCACATTTTTTGGTGGTGTCATTATTTATAAGAGCTAGCTCACAAAATTGGTGGTGTTTTCTTGGGTTTTGGCTTGGAAATTATGGTCTTGAAATGAGATACAAAACAGCTTTATTTGCTGTTTGAAGTAGAAATAACAAGGTTATTTCCTTGCTGAAGCTTTCCCAGGTGCTCATGTTTTCAGCTCAGTGCCTAAGGGCTTCTCATTGCTATGCCAACTATGGTGATACCTCCAGTAAATGAATGAATAATACAGCTCCTACAGGTGCACCAGAGAATTAGTGGAGTTGTTAAATTAACAAATAGGAAAACATTGTGGCTTATGGCAGTGTTGGACTGTTGCTGAATCTGTGTGTATCTCTTCCCAGTTTGCTCCCACCTACTCCTGGCCCTGAGTTGTGACAGATCTTGCCTGAAGGGTGTAGCAACAGACTTTAGAGAACTCAATGTGCACGTTGAGATTCCCATAATCAAAGCCACAAGCCCTTTTCAGATCCTTCTTCTGCTTTCTGACCCTGTTACATGCTGTTTTGTTTCCACAGGGCAGATATTTTGGAGCTTTTATGTGTGTCAATCCAGGAGGCAAAAAACTCCCACCCTGGCATTCATAATGCTTCATAAGCACTGGATCAGTTCTGTGGCATCTTAATTATTCAAATTTTATATGCAGTGTGGCTAGTTATTTAAGAAATGGTGAGTTAAAAGCCATGAACTTTGTTTTGACTGGAAGCTTTGGTATTTCAAAACTAATTATTCTCAAATTTGAATTAAAATTTTGACCTTTACCAGGTGGAAATAAAAATTATTTTCTTCTTGAGGAAAAGCCAGCAAACTCCAGTTTGCTGAATTCAAATTAAAATGCTTTAGGTGTGGCTTCATTTCATCTTTGAATGCAACTTCCTAATGCTTCATGTAGAAAGAGCATTCCCATTATCTATTGTTTTATTCTGCCTTATTCTGTATCATTACCTAGGTTTAATTTTCAGTGGTGCACTTGGGTGTATATTTATCTACACAGACTGTAAGCAGTTTAAAACGGTACTCTGTACGAGTTACCATTTTGTGGAAAGTGACTATTTTTGTGGAGTTCCCATCTGCAGAAAATGGGAATATATTCCAATCTCCCCAATTATTTCTTATAGCCCAAGTTTCTAAGTTACAGATTCAGCATAATCTATATCAAATCATGATGTCACAAT
This sequence comes from Ammospiza nelsoni, assembly GCF_027579445.1. Classification (NCBI taxonomy): domain Eukaryota; kingdom Metazoa; phylum Chordata; class Aves; order Passeriformes; family Passerellidae; genus Ammospiza; species Ammospiza nelsoni. The sequence goes on from NC_080634.1 coordinate 5,909,596, forward strand.
GTCCTATTTGAATGCTGATGTCACAATGTCCTATTTGTCACTAAGTTCTTTTTATGTAGTTTCAGCTGAATTTTAATCCTTATCTTTCTCAGTGGCTCTTTCAGATAAACCCAAAGGAGCAGCCTCTTACCAATCCATAATTTAGAAACTGCACTTTCCATCTGCTGTAGATGGCAATGTTTATATTGATTATACATTGAGCAAGATAAACACAGTAACTCTTGCAAAGCTGTCTTTAAATAAGTGGCACTCTCAAAAGTGAGCAGAACTAGATCATGGTATGATGTGATAATATATGCTGTAAAGTAAAAAAAAAGAATATGGCATACTTTAGGCTGAAGGAATGAACTTTGAATTTAAGAAACAATGTACTGGAAAAAGCATTTCTGTGGTGAGACCACTTCCAATTTTTATTTTCTGTTTTTATCCTTCAATCTTGCTGGCTACCCCCAACATCCATTAGCATTCACTGAATTTGTTAGTGGCTCTTTTTTGATTTGGTATGATTCAGAAGTTTTCTGAATAGTTGCTCTTTTACATCTTGCAAAAAGAATTTTAAAATTGTTGTGGTGGTCTTAATGATTTTTAACAGATTGGTGGGATTTCTGAATGCATTCTGATTATTTGGGCTCACTAAAAATGATGCTTCTGTAAAAATGTTTTGTGGAGAAGTTATTTTCTTTTAAGGGTTGTGATTTCCATGAAATTCAGTTGACAGGTATTTTGGAAGAAAGTATTTTAGTTCAAGCTCAAAGAATTTAGGTTTGCAAGTTTAGATATTTTTAGTCCCACTAAATGGGCTGGAAGCTCTGCACTTTTAATATACTCCCATGGTGTCCAGGTCACTCTTTAATAAGGAGTTATTTTTTTAATAAAAAGCTGGAGAAGCAGCAGTGTGGCAGTAATGAGGAAAAGGCCTCAAAGCCATGTACAAAAATTCAAAAGCACAAAAGTTCTGTAAGAGAAGTGAGGCAGTCTCAAGGAGCTTGTGCAGCTCAGACCAGAGGCTGAGAGGTTCTGTGTGAGATAAATACAGCACAGAGGGGAGAGATGTTATGAGAGCTGCTGGCAAACATTGTCAGAGGAGACAATAAAGGTTAGCTTTGACGAATAGGATTTCTGTTCCCTAAACAACAAGGTAAATAACTCTTGGAAAGCAACAATGCTGAGCATTCTGTGACTGCTGCTGTGCAGCTTTGGCACTTGGTTCATAAGGAGCCAGCACTTGAAACAATCCACTGTGTTTTCAGGGAGACAAGCATTTTTCAAATGTGGAGCTCAGGTAGCAATTTTAGTGATGTTTTCATTCTTCCCCTAATGGGCAGTGAGTAACAAATTCAACTTCCTTGCCAGGAAACTCCCATCTTCTCAATCTCAAAATTATTCTATAGCTCTGTATTTTAAAGGACTTGATATGCATTTAACCTGGTATTTAATTCTTAAAATGTGAGATTAAATATTTCCTAGTGTCTCACAGGCAAGCTGACACATAGATTTTCCACAGTCTGGAAATATCAGACAAATGTCATTGGCCTGAATCTGGGGAAAATTTACCTGACAGATTTTGCTGTATGTGCAAATGGATTGTCTGAAGCATGATTCTTGAACTGCCTTGGAGTGCTGTTATTCCTTCTTTACATTTTAAAATGAGTTAGCAAGGATTTTGTTTAATTTTTGCTGTGAAAACACAGCTCGTTGTGATGTGACTGATCAAAGGCATGATGCTGTTGCAATTATTTAGTAAAATATTTAATTTCTGTGACATGTTGCTACGTTACTATTTTGCAGATGCCTTAAAATCAGGATATGGGCAGACAGGGAGCCTATCTGCTGGCATAACTTTTAAAGAATTGCAGTGCTTGTAGGCCAAGATTAGACCAGCATAAGCCTAAATGTGTGATGACATGCTGACAGGGAGGAAATTGAAGTTTGGGAGTGCATCACAATGTGTGAAAGGCTGGTTGAGATGTAGGTGGGCTGTGGTGATGCTGGGGTTTGAGGGTGGCAGTTCACACCCACTTTTCACCCAGTGCTGGTCCTGTGTCTACCCTGGTCAGGCTGTTTGTGAGCTTGGCTGTGGTTTCCTGGATGTTTGAGAGGGTTTTAAAGTGTTTCTGGTGTGAGCAGTGCCTGGTTGAGGACTGTGCAGGCCATGTGGGGCTGGGCTCTCTTCTGCCCTGCAGGATGTTGAGGTGGCAATTCCAGGTGGGAAAGGTCAGTGAAAAAGGAGGATGTGAATGGAGGGAAGGGGGTGATGGGGCAGAGGAAGGAAGAAATGAGAAGAATCAAGGTTGAGGGATGCAAAGGCAGCACAGTGACCACTCAATAATCCCCTGCAGTGCAAGAAGGCTCAGAGATGTGCAAGTGCAACATGCTCAGGGAGGAAAATGGAGTGTGACTGGCCACAGCTGTTCCAGAAAAAAAAACCCAAACCACCCTCACAAAAGTGCCAAAAACCCAAACCAAAATTCCCAAGCTCCCAGACAGAAAAAACCTCCAAACCAAGTAACCAACCAGTAAAAAAACCTAATCCACACTGAATTTTCCTCAAAAGAGAGGGAACCAGAAAGTGGCCTTTGTTTTAGATTAACCAGCTGTATCCTTTGAGTGGCTCCACTGATTGTGCAAATGTGTTTGCCCAAGTTAATCGAAGGAGCCACCCAGATCAGCATGGAGGCAGTCTATACTTGGCTCAGCTCAATAACAGGGAATGAAAACTAAGTGACTGGCAAAGAAAAGTCCAGCATCATGATGATCAGCATACAAAGGCTGCTAATGACAATTGATTTATATTGACTGAACTGTATGGTGCAATTTTTGTTGTGCCTTTGTTGTATTTTCAGTGTGTTGATGTATTACATCACATCAAAATACTCTGTATCATTAAATATGTACAAGTTTGTACATTTGGGATTCAGCCTTAAACCCTCCTTGTGCAGAAAGTTTTAAAGGAATCCAGTCTGGGTACTGGGCTTGGGCAGACATGGAGGCTGTTCTATACTCAGAGAAAGATAATTGCTGCTCAACTTTTCTGTAAATGTGTTTTTCTATAAATCACCAGTGATTTTCTGGGGATTGTCAGCTCATTGATCATATTTGCTCCATTTGCTTTTTATATTACCTTAAATTATATTGATTTTTACTTATTTCTCATTTAGATCAAATCAAAAACCTTTAATATGTTTATGGAGAGGCTTTCTGAAATCTGATGCTGATCTGGGTTAGGCTACAGGTTAATCCTCCTTCTAAACACACTAAGCATTAGTGAAACATCAATGAAAATAAAATTAATCTTACCAAGTCTGGCCAATTTTTAGGAATTTCTGAAACCTTTTATATGTGAAGGAATAGTGTTTCTTTTAAAACCCATTAAGCATAGCAAATAAGTGTTTATTTTATGCCAGACTCCTCTTTTATTCAGCATCTTGCTTTCCCTGAAGCTTCCCATATTTTTGGTCTTCATTTGGAATATAAATCATGTAGTAAACAAGAAAGTTTTGGGTTTTTTCCCCAGCTGCTGTGCAGGTCTCAGATAGTCATAAAAGTCTCTTTATCAGTGCAGTGATGCAGGACAGTGACATATATCAGCCAACTGAAACCCCTCTTCTGGTTTTTTTCCAACAGAAGGGGCAAGTTCCAATGAGGACAGAGACAGCTACCAAGCCTCTAATTCCTCATGTCTGGGAAGGGAACAGTGTCATGGAGAGGAAGAATAAGAAAGATATTTTCCACTCATACCATTATTTTAGGCAGGACTGCTTTTTCAGTGAAAGTGGGGAAGTGCTATGGAGAGAAGGAGACATTGACTTCTCAGGGATGGTTATCAGGAGTTGTGAGCTCGGGTGCTCAAATGACAGTCATAACTTGATGGCATAGCTTAGCTCTGACTGTGATTGACATGCACTTTGAGAAAAATGCTGAAATATTTGTTCTGAAATGTAATACAAAACTTCAGGCCTAGCAAACTGATCTGGATTTACAGGTAGCTAAAGTTTAGATTAAGTGATCTCTGGCAGGAGTGAAAAAACTATGGTTTACACTGCTATGAGATTTTGGTGCTATCACCTCTGCTGTTTAGAGGAGGGTGTTTAAAAAATGTAGGCAGGGAGGGATCCAACTAATTTACCTTTAGATTTGAGGTAGTGTAATTATGGATGTTATTTTAAGACTGTGTATTCAATTTTTATCAATTTGTATGCAGGCTTAAAAATAATTTGGAATATATGAAATGCTGGCTTATTTTAAGTCTGTGTCACACTTGAAATGAACAAGAAGTTTCATCAAAGAAGATTGATTTGAATATAAATCAATATATAAAAATGAGGCCATACACAAATGCCAATGCCCATTTTATCTTTGCCATGAAGGCTTTTATCATATTTGCAGGGTGCCCCATGTCAGGAAGGAGTGATGAATCTGGCTCCATGTTATCAGAAGGCTAATTTATTACTTTATGATACTATATTATATTAAAGAATACTATGCTAACTAAAGAATACTGAAGGGATACTTATAGAAGGCTAAAAAGATAATAATGAAAACTCATTACTCTTTCCAGAGTCCTGACACAGCTTGGACTGGTTGTCCAATGAGTCAAACCAACCCACACAAGAATCGAATTAAACATTCTCCAAACACATTACAAAGCAGCAAAACACAGGAGAAGCAAATGAGATAAGAACTTGTTTTCCTTTTTCTCTGAGGCTTCTCATCTTCCCAGGAGAAAAATCCTGGGCCAAGGGATTTTTCAGAGAATGTGATTGCCACAGGCTTTAGGCTCTCACACGGACGCCATTGAAGGTCCTGAGATAAATCTTCAACTTGCCAACAGATGGTGCCACTGTGTGGGATGGCTTCTACACTTGGCTTTATCATGGCCATGAAAAAGCTGAGGAATAGATTTCCTTCTCTCCCAGGCGCTGCTGACAAGGTCTCTGTGTAAAAATGAGGCTATCCTGACCATTGTGGTTATTATTTCCTGCTAGCTGGTGTTCATCCTCCAGGCTCTAACTCCAAGCTATGAGGGCTTCAGGCCAGGCTTATGACAGTGTAAGATTTTGGTTTGATGATAAAGGAGAAAGAAGGGATTTTTCTTTTCTTTGTGGTCCAGTGTGGTATTTTCTGGGGTCCCCCGTGGCAGGAAGGAATGAATCTGACTTTGTGTTCTTAGAAGGCTAATTTATTATTTTATTGGTATTATGTTAAAGAATGCTATACTAAAACTCTACTAAAGAATAGAGAAAGGATACAGACAGAAGGCTACAAAGAAGGGTAATGAGAACTTGTGACTCCTTCCAAACCCCTACACAGCTTGAGCCTGATTGGCCAATAAGTCAAAACAATTCACATGAAACCAATGAAACAACCACCTGTTGGTAAACAATCTCCAAATCACATTCCAAAGCAGCAAAACACAGGAGAAGCAAATTGGATAATAATTTGTTTTCCTTTTTCTCTGAGGCTTTTCAACTTCCCAGGAGAAGAATCCTGGGCAAGGGGATTTTTCAGAAAATATGATGCTAAGTCCAGGAAGCACTTAGTTTGGGGTGCTAAAATAATGAAAATGATGTTTATAAAATATAATCTGTTTTCAGAGAAACGGAAGCCAAAGTATATCAAATAACTTCAGATGGTGAGCCTGCGTCACAGGAAATAATTGCTTTTCTGTTTTGCTGTAGGATGGAAGAGCAGCTGCATTGAAGTGCTGGGTAGCTGTTTGAAAAGCAGCATATGCTCTGTAATTTATATCTTCTTTAAGCAACTGGTGGTGCAAGATGGTTTGCTGTTTGGCCTGTCTCATTTTCATGACAGCAGCAGAGAGTAATGTGTGTTGAGGTTTGGATTAGCTGTGCTCTGAATGTGTTCTCAGAGTGCAGGTTTTGTGCTGATTGCATTTACATGGGCTCAGGAGAAATTGCTTTCTGGAGCTGCTCTACCTGCAGCTCATACAGAACTTCAGTGTGTGTCAGCTGGTGGGACTTGGCCACCTCTGCGCCACCAGCCATCAGCTGGTCGTTTTCTCATGGTTTTATGATGAAATTTAGCTGTTCATAAAAGCTTTTTGGAACAAAATAAGTCAATCTGAGCATGTAAGTAACCCTGACAGCAGTTATCAGTGGTGTTATTTTGCCGTGAGTTATTTGCCCTGTGAACCAGACCCCTACATTACACACGGGATTTTTTTCTGTCAGAATGAGTCTTTGCTCTTTCTTCTTGAGCCATATCAGGGGAAATTTGACAACATACACGCTGCCATATTCATTTTTGTAGAAAAATCAGTGACAACATAGGCTAAATTCAGTCTGTTGGATTTTTCATTTTTTAGGCATATGAGCTGCACTTTTCATCAGATGATCTTTTTCTTCTCTTTTTGGGAGATGTAATTTCCTTTTGTGGCACTCCCTGTAGCATGTAATAAGTCAAAGGACTGTCCTCTTGGTCCTTTTTTCTATTTCCTTCACAAGATCAATAGTGGTTGTTGTTGTCTGTGAATAATTTTGAATAGAGTAGCCTGATTATGACAATTGAATTTCCTGTAATGCTAAATATATGTTATTAAAGGCCCAAGGGACTGCTCCAAAGTGTGAAGGGATATTTGCAGAACAATATCTCCACTCCCAGACAACTAACCAGTCTGTGCCAGCAGCAGTGTAATTAATGACACTCCTAATTGCCCACATGTATGATGTGTCTGGTGGGATCTGCAGAAATCAGAACTCCTTGTTTGCTGAAGAAACAAGAACTAACTTAGGATTTAATTGCATCTCAGCAGTTTCAAGTGGAAAAAATAATAAATATTAGGTCTTAGAATCTTTTTAACCTGGAGCTATTTATGAATAAAGTTGTTATTATGAGATTTTTTTTCACTAAACTTCATTTCATCATGTTCTTGAGACTGTTTTTTACTGATTAACTGGTAAGGAACAAGTTCAGAAAGTGAGAAATCTTCAAAACATGCTTGAAATAATAATACCTTTGAGGATTTGTTGAAGTCAATGCAAGAATATGACAGAGTGGCATCTTTTATTTGCATAATGCTGATTTTATTAAAAAGAAAAAAGTATTTCTGGCTAATTAGAAGTGTGAACATAAAGTAAATCCATGAAGGATATAATTTGATTGGTACTGTTAAAATTAAAAATGCCTTCCTTTTGTGGAACAAATGGGATATTTGATATTTTTGGATAGTGAGGGACTTCAACTGAATTACTTTGAAGACCTGCTTCACATAATGATCAGCCACCTGCTTTCAAGTTACAGCAGTAAATTTTTGTCAAATTTTTGTCAAATTTTTGCAATGCTCTCAAGAGGGTGAAAAAGGCTGGAATAGAGAACCAGTTGTCTTCAACATGATATCACCTCCTTGTTGATCAAATTGCCAAAACCACTGGAAATTGGCATTATAATATCTGAAATGTGACCTAAAGTACAGCAAAGGGGTTTTTGAGATCTCAGTTGAGCTGTCTTACTGAGGCATTGGAAAGATTTGATCACTTGAACTGGGAATTAGGCTGAAGCCTGTTCATACAGGGGTAGGCTCAAAATGAGAGAGCCTCCAAAAGTGCTGTGGGACAAAATATCTGTCAGGATCAGTTTCCTAATGATTCATGAGGAACAGTTAATGCCCAGCTACTCGAACTTTTCACTTTTTGCAGTCATTTGAAGTGATCCCTTCAGTGATTTAGTGATAGTGAGTGCCAGAAGAGAGCTGCACCTTCCCAAATTGTCCTTGACCCACAGCAGAGTCTGGTTCTGGGGGACTCAACCATGGTGTGAACAATCAGGAGGTCCTGAGAAGGTTTTGTTCAGGTGGTTGCTTCTCTTCTCATCATTAAATTCCCCTTTTGACTTGCCTACACTTAGTTCCTATTTTTAAACTAGGGTAGCATTTTATCAATACAGATGGGATAGATTTTATTCTATGTATTCCGCAGTCTGATCTATTTTGTGTCTGAGTGAGCAGTCTGTAGGATAAGGGCACAGCACAAGTTGGTGGCAAGCAGAGCTGCATCATGTGTAGTCTCTAGAAAACAACCACACAGCTGAAGTTACTGGGACAAGAAGGTAACGTTTAAATCTCCTTCTCTAAAAGGCTTAACATAATGACATTTGCTGCATCTTCTGGTAATCTGTTTTCACTGGCAGAGCAGAAAAACTTTTTTCGCAGAGGTTTTTGGGCAAAGTTATTTTGAGTCTTGAGCTTCAGAATCTGAAGTGCCTTGGAATTCAGTGATATTTTGTGATAAAATGGAGATTGTGCTGTTAGATTTCATGAGAAGTTGTAGTTTTACTGTTTAAGTGTGAATTAAATTGAAAGATTAGAGAGCATCTCTCTTTTTTTGGTGTTGGGTACTGTTGTGTGTGTTTAATGTGCTCTGTGACATAGTGTAAGATAAAAGCCTTTGCTCTCTATGACTATTTAAATCTGAAGATAGCATGACTCATGGAATAAATGAACAGTGAGAGAAAAGGATTGGCAGTAAAACAGAAAGGAGAGAACTCTAGGAACTTTCTGTGGTGCTGTGTACATTTTATCACCATAACAGGACCTTGCAGGGCCATTGCATGGCTGACAAGGAGGAAATTGTGAAGAAATGGTGTGGGCCTCTATGTAGCCCATAGGTTTGCCCAATGTAACTTGGGCTGTACTGGTTTGTTCTGGAATAGTAAACTGCAGAAAGAACAACTTTTTCTGGGTCTGTACATCATAGTTGTATTCTATTAAACTGCAGAAAGAACAACTTTTTCTGGCTTTGTACATCACAGTTGTATTCTGTTTTAAGTGTGTGAATAGATATCAGGTTAGAGTCTCGGAGAAGTGGATTTTATGTTCCTGAGCTGTAACCAGCAACATAAACATGTTCTAAGGGCACTTTTTAAATTTTTTTTTTTCTATACAAGATAAGGAGCAAGAAGCATTTGGGGAGGGATGTGAGGAACATCCACATGTGGAACACATCTGCATCTAATCCAGGGAAAATGCTGGAACCTTGTGCCAAACTTAAATGCACGCACACCTTGGGAATGGCAATAGGACTTAGAGATTTCTGTGTCTACTGACACAGGATATTCTCTATCACAGCCTTTCACTGCAGCCAATTCTGCCTGATTTCATAGTGTCTAAAGCCCTAGAATATGAAAGTTCTGCTGCTCTCCTTTCCTTGGCATATAAATAGGATATTTAATGTCATGTTTGATCAGGTCAGCTGGCAGCAGCACACAAGAACTGGCTGTTCTAAATATGGGGCCTTCTTGCACTGAGAACAAAGCAATAGTTGTGTTTCACTGGAGAGTAATAATTATACCATATTTTAAAGCCAACAAAAATGACAGTGCATTCTTAGATTTTTTTTTTTTAATATCAGAAGTTGGGTCTTTTTTCTCAGTATTAGTCCTTATGTTCTCTTTGTATGTTGTGTGAAACTCTCTGCTGCAGGTCCAAAGGCAGCAGTAGGATCAGTGAATGGGATTCTCCCTGCAGGTAGCAAGTGCTTGCTTCAGCCTTTGAAGGCAAAATTTTGCTTCATGCATGTTAGTTTGGCTTTGAAAATGGCTTAATACAAGCATTACTATGGGTTTCAATTTAAAACACAAACCTGTGGGCATGGTATCCATGTTGCCAGTTAGAATTGTTTTTAGCCAGGAGCAGTTTGGCCTGGCATGAGGAAGGAGCACATAGATGAAGTTCTGGGGAAGTGTTACAGAATGCTGTAATTCAGTAGGCACGTCGTGTATTTTAGGTCATTTTAGGGTGAATGAAGGGTGTCATTTGTCTGTGTTATGCTTAAAGAAAAAACATTTTTCCAAGGAGCTGCAAAACTGAGGTCTTTATTACCTGTGATTTATCACAGTTATTTTAACACTGTCCAAGAAATAAGATTTGACTTTAATATAGCATCTTAGTGGTCTGAGCAGCTGTTTTCTGCCTACCTACATTTCCTCTTTGAAAGCATTTTACCTAGTTTTATGTCTTGAGCTGGAAGTTTGTTGTAATAATGTTGATATTGACTTGCAATAAGTCAATTAAGCCATTAATTTGTACTTCATGGCAATCAAAGGCCTTCTCAGATTATAAGTTAATTTATCTCCCTGGTACCCTGAATACTAAATAGCCTGCAAGATCAGCACAAGGTGCAGAAAAAGTAAATAATCTTGAAATAACTTGAGTTAGTCTCCAGGATTAATTTAGTATATGGTGTGGTTTTGTTTTTCATAGCTGTTCTATTAAGCTGAAGTTTATTTCTATTGCTGTGTCTGATTTTTATATACATCCCAGTGTTGGAGTTTGTTCTTGGCAGAGAGGTTCACTCCTTTAAAAAACTGAGAACCCAAAATTCTGAGTTTTCAGGGCAGGCTGTAATAGTGGTGTAATTACTCTGAAATCAATAGAAATGAAGCAAGATGTAATAATTCTGGAGTTTCTTGGGTCATGCAGATACAAAGAATTATGTACTTAGTCCAATAACATGTTTGGTCCCTCAGTGAAAAGGTACAATGGACCTTTTGTCTTTTAAATCTGCTTTTGGTACTTTCTTATCTCGGGTGGTTTGATACCATCTTGAGAAACAACTTCTGATGAAGGCTCAAAAACTTTCTGTGTAACCAGCAGATACAAGAGGTCTACAAAAAGGAAGTTTTTAGGCCCAGCAAGAAAGAAATGAGAGCACTGAGAAGATGACCTTGTGAAAGGCACAACAAACTAAAGTATAAATGAGAAAAACTCAGATGTAGCTGCTGTAGGACTCCTTCCTAATTTTCATCTTGTAAAACTTAACAGCTATCATTTCCCAGGATCTCATTTTTATTTGATGTATGAAGTCTCCCCTTGCATTTATCTTTAGATTACTTGATTGCTGTTTGAACTCATGCTCTGTGGGAATAATCCCAGCAAAGGTGCTATAGCTCTGCTCAGGCTTTGGGCTGCTGCTGCTGCTGCAGAGCCTGGCTTTGCAAGTGATTTTACAAAGTTGTCGTTTCTCTGGGGAATTCTTAATCTGAAAACAAAACATTGCTTGTGTTCTGTTCTCATTAACTTCCAAGCTACCACCTGCTTTGCCTTGAATTAGTAATGTAATTGCAGGCAGATAATGTCTTTACAGCAGAGGTGATGGAGGATGGCTTGTGGCGTCCTGTGCTCCAGCAGTAATGAGGGGAACAGAGCAAATACAATTGCTGTGTTCAGAGAGTGTCAGTGCTCTGCCTCTGTCACCAAGGACAAGTCTGAGCGCCAGAAATGAGGGAACAGCCTCCAAATGGGAGTCTTTGGGGAGGCATTCCTTTAGTTGGGATTCTCTGGTGGTTTTTAATGTGCTAGCTGGTGTGAGAGCTTCTCCTGCCAACAGGGGATGAGCTGCATGGTGTCAGCAGGCATTGTTTGACTGGTCACTTCATGAAAATTGAATCATGCTTGCATTGCTTCTGGGACTAGTACAGGTGAACTAGCAAGAATAAAAACAGCAGATAGAAATAAGTGTTTAAAGGCAAAATTGATCATACGCAGGCCTTATAATTAGGAAAACTGCCTGGAAACAAGGCCTTTAATGAGAGAAAAATTCATTTGCACTGATTGTTTTGCATTATTTGGATTTGTTTCTTTTCTCTATTGTGATGTTCTGTTTTCTTCTGGGAGAGGCAGGGATGTGTTTTAGAAAGTTCAGGTAAATATCTGTTGGAATGAACCCCCTGTGCTCCTGCTGTTGTCAGGTAAGCAGCAAACCAAAGCAGAGCAAGAGCAGAGCATGTTCACACATCTCTGGTGCCTGTGTGCTCCCTTGTGCTCCTGCTTCTGGGCAGGCTGCACCCAGGTGGCAGCATCTCTGAGTAAAGTGGAAATGTAGGGCTCATCTGGGCTTCTCTCCAAGAGATGCAGCCAATAAAATCCCTCACTCCAGCAGGCTGGGTTTGTATTGATTCCCTTCTCCATACAAGTCCAAGAGGAAATCTCTGCTGCTGGGCAGGAAATGTTTGAGAAATGCCAAAAAGCTTCCACAAGTCACTTAATGCAGGACAGACAGCACCCCAGGATGCATTTCATTCTGAACAAAATAGATTAGTCTCTGAATCAATTTTTTTTAACAGGGTCCCACTGTTAACCCTACTACGAGTATTTTTATTGAGGTTCCTTGATGACAGTGGCATTTTAAAGGTGGTATTTTATTACCGTAAATTATGTTGGAAACAGTTGTATTTTTGGAGGATTCACTGCTTCTTTCCCCCCATATTGTCTATGTTTTAATTTATAATAAAATCTGCAGCCACTTGTGGTTCTTACTCTCCTAATGTGAAAAATACAAAAGCTGAAGCAAGCTTCTTAATGGAAAGCCAACCTCTGATGTACTTATTTCAAATGCTATTGGATTATGAAAATGGAGTGATAATCCTTCCAAAAATACTTTTGCACACTTGATAGTCTTTGTAGTTTTCTAGTGTTCTATATAATTGTTTCCTGCTTTGTGACTGTCACCCTCTGGGTAATGATACTAAAAGTTGATTTTTCCCATGGCTTAAACAGCTTGATTGTCCTCACACCAGAAGGAAATAACTTTGTTCCATGGCATTTGTTTGTGAAGGTATTAAAATTTGAGTTGGTCAGGTCTTGCTGGGCAGGGTAATTATCTCTTTGCTTCTATTTAAATCACAATTGACCATTCAGGACATTCTCCTGAATACCCAGTTTGCTCAAAGGGAAAATCAGTTTGAGTGGCCAGAGTGGTAAGGCTGCAATCTCTGGTGTTTTTGCTCTGCAGGACAGGTTAATATACAACTATTCCTTGCCAGTCCTAGATGTGTGAAATTATATGGTGTAACAGAGTCATTTGATGTGCAACCTCTCTGAGCCCATGGCTTCCCTTTGCTGCTCCACCTGAATACCTTCTGCCACCTGGAACCTTAAAGAAGATTTATGTTTCAGCTGTTTCCCTCAGGTCTGGCTGCTCTTACAGGGTATATCCTTTCTGTCCTACATTCTAATATGGTCAAGACCTTGGCTTTATGGCAGTGGAGCTTAAGGGTTTGAATAGTTTTTTGTTAAGTCTTCAAACCCACCTCCTTTGGAAGCAAACATCAATGTCTAATTTATCTCTGAGCTGCAGATTTGGCACTTGCTGATTTGAGGCTCTTATCTTTTTTGTGAAATACTATTATTGTTTTTTAACTAAAACAGGCTCTGTATATTGAAAATGATAAAAGATTGCTAGCAAACTGCCCAGCTGAGAATACAGTGTGAACAAAAATTGGCAGTAAATACAGCAATTCCAAAACCATCCATGGCTGATCTTACCCACCTGGGAAGGTAACAGGTCCACTCACATCTAGTTAGCTTTGGATGCCTTCCCAACTGCCAATTTTTATTTCTGGATTTGTCCCATAGGCTGTGCAAAGGCCCTGTGTAACACCATGGAAATTACAAAAGAGTTAATCCAGAGGTGATGTTGGAATCCAGGACTTGCTTTGGAAAATTTCTGTCATTCTCCAAAGTGGAAAAGTTTAACTAGATTTTCCTGCACCTTCTTTATTCCTAAATCGGTCGCTACAGAGAATGGCAGTTCTGGAAACTTAAATGCCAGAATAAGTAGTAGAAACTGACAGAAATGAAACATTACCTTCTGTCTTGGCGTAACAATTCCTATGCAAGCGCTTCAAAAAACCTACTTAAATCCAGAAAAAGACAATCCCTTTTGTGGGGGTAAAAAATAATTTCTTTTAATATTGACTCTCTTGAATAACTTAGTCCCTGGAAACACCAAATAAAATGTGGTGTTTCCAGGGACTAAGTTATTCAAGAGGATTCAAAACCATTGTGATTTTGAAGCCTTTCTTTGCAGTCGGAAAAAAACCCCAAAAAATGGTGATCAGGACTGGAATTATAGATATTGATCTTTATAAGACCAAAGCTCAGAAGTGTCTCTTGAGCTATCTGATTCAAGGAACAAAGGGCAGGGTCACTAGACCCTGTCCATTGATATGAATAGGGGAACAGACCTTAGAAAAAGAAAAGTGAAGGTCTTGCATAGTATCAGTGCTTAGTTGAATTTATGTCAGTTCTTGAGGGATTATCCTGATCAAAGAAAAAATCATGATGTTGGTTTGACATGATGTTACAGATGTTTCAAATTAACTGCTAAAACTAGAATTTCTCTTAGTTAGTTGCTCTGAAAACTTTGACTACTTAAACACAAGATACTTTTCTGAGAAAATCTTTGTCTTTCTACCAGCCTTTCTTTTTATGTATGTGTTGGGTGCTAGCTCTGACTTGTGACCTGTAACTAAAATGACTTTATATTAGATTAACATACTAAGCAAATTGGCAGCCTTTAATGATGACCAAAGATGTTTTTTGTGCTACTTTTCCTTAGCAGAAGCACAGAGACATATTTGAAACTAATTTGTCCATTTTAAGTCTTTCAATGGTTTAATGATGATGCTTTCCATGGATTAATTAAAAACCCACCACAGAGCAATAGGAAAAATATTTTACTTTATTGGAGATGAATTAAACATACTCTAATAGTACATAGTGTATTTCTGGCCTTGTATTGTGAAATACATCAGAAGTCAAATAATTGCCTCCTCTTGAATGTAACTCTAATGTTTTCAGTCAATTATATTTCATGTGGCCTCCTGTGAAAGAGGAAGTAAATTTTGCCTACTAGCAGTAAGAATGGAAGTTTTTGTTCAGTTTTGGGGCATTTGTATATCTCATGGAGTCTCCATTTGTGGCAAGTGACACGATGATACAAAAAATTAAAAAGCCTTAACTGCATATACAACAGGACCACAATGAAATAATTTCATGAATTAATGCACATAAATTACTGGAGAATAAGTCTAGTCATGACATTCATTTTAGAGCAAAATTTAGCATTTCATTTCATTCAAAAAATGCCCTGCTGAGTTTTATAAGCTTACTGAAAAGAGGGCATTTCAATAGCATCACTACTTGGATCTGTATTTCAGGAGAGCTCTGGAAAACCATTTTCTCTCTAGTCCCTTCCAGAAGAGAGTCTCTCTTGCCCTTATTTATGGAAGTTTTCATCAAGTAGTTTATTTTCTCTTGTTAGATTTTGTACCTGCTGTTAGTTTAGTATCTCACTCAAGTGTGTGCTTTGTGCTCCTGCCCTTGTTTGTTAGCCTCTGCCCTGCCTTAAAGTTCTGTCCAAATTGGGTATTTTCCTTCTACTGATATTTAAATTTAATCATCTTTAAAATTTTAATAATCTTTAGAATTACCTGCAGCTATGTCATGAGTGGCATAAAAATACTCTGACAGACTGCCTGTTGTTTGATAAATGGACACTTGGCAACACAGGACACCAGTAGCACATTATTCTCCTCAAATCATTGAGCTGAAAGGCTTGGGCATGAGGTTATCCAAATATCCTAATCCACAGGATCTCCATTATGCTCCCACAAAAGACAGATGTAGTTAAATTCACTACTCATCTACCAGCAGCCTACAATGTGTTGTTTTATATCTGTGTATTGTGTCCATATTGAGGTGCTTGTGTAAAGATTTTCTTGTATTTCTGCTTGTGTTTTGTTAGGAACTGTCTGAAACATAAATCTGTCTTGAAAACACAGTATTGCTTAACCTAACAATGTATTTTTTCTGTAAGTTTTCAAAATATTTCTTATAAGAAATGTTGTGTGACAAGGTGAAGTGGGGACTACAACTGCATTACAATACATGGATACTGTTTATTCCAAGTTTATGTTGGAAAAATTTTTATGTTCATTAATACCAAATAAGACAGTCATTTTATTTTTTTAAATAATGGCATCAGAAGATTTAATGTTGTAAGAGTTAAAAAAGACAGGTAAAATACAGATTCATTTCAATCTGGTGCTGTGCTTGTACATGTCCAATTCCTCAGAGATGCTCAATTACACAAACAAGTTTCACAGTAAAATCTGAGGTGTTTTACACTCCTGGTGGCCATGGAGCTGCTTTTCTGCTTGGAAGTGAGAGATGATTAACAGAGCACAGGTTTTATGTGTGTTTTCAAGCAATGTGATTAAAAGTGCAAGAAGTGAGCATGAAAATATAAGATACCATGATGGGGGGCAAAGGCTGGCAACATTTTCCATTATCAGCTCTTCGTTCCTTGGTGTTAAAAACTATTTGATTGCTGCACAGCTCTGGCTGTGGCTCAAAAACAGCTCTTGAGATGAGTGGCTGTGACAAAATAAGATGAAATATGTGTATTTAATAACACAGATTCCTACCTGTTCTTGAAAGGAATCAGTGTTTTGTGTCTGTCTGCAAACAGATTTTCCCTCTGGCTCTCTTCCTTGTCTGTTCTGCAGCTTCTCAAGTGCCAAGGTACTGAAGTGCCAAACCAAACACGTTTGGTTCCCTGTGGTAGAAGCTGCTTAAACCAGAATGCATGGAAAATTGAAATTTAATAGATTCCAGTCTCTAACAAAAAAGGGGGTTTTCTGCATTATCTACATTTCAGTTCTTGGTAACCATGCAAGAATTGCTCCAAAAGCCCTTGAGCTTTTATAGGAAAAGCTGTGTGCATTCTATTAAGATAAACACACACAAAATACTTTTCCACTTCCCTAGAAAATAACCCCTTAAGTTACCAAACTCAGAGAAATATTCAGTCTTTTTTTTTTACCCAAGGAGGGTCGAGATAAAAGATCTTTGACAAGCAAGATTTATTATTTTGGAATGTAGAGGTCTCAAAGCTACTCTAAGTTGGGCGAAAATATTTAGCAAGCAACATAAACGGGAAAAAATGTGCAGTATGTTCAAACTTCCAACAAGTTGGGGTTTTTTTTTTTTTGTTTGTTTTTTAATAATCCTAAGAAGCAAAAAGCAACAGATGAAGCTTCAGAATTAGGCTGTTGACTGTGGTGCCAATGTTGGTTATTTTGGGATGTAGTTTGTGATGACAGAGAAGAGTCTGTGCCAAAACAGGCCATGCAGTGGGAAATAGAGGAAAAGATTGCAGGTGGGAGAGTGTGGTGATTTGAAGCGTGGATTGAGCCAACTCATGGCTCTCTCCTCTACTACAGAACCTCTCTGCAGTGCAGAACTGAGCTGTTGGTGTTTGGCATTACAACTAGAACCCCTTCCCTGGAAACTTATGGGATAGCTGATAAGTTTTGAGGGTTTTTTTATTTCTTCCTTACTAAAAAAAATAAATTAGAAAAAGAAAAGGCAACAAACCCTTCCAACCCATTTTTCCCACTTCACTTTGAAGTCTGATTTGTGTGAATTTCTCATATCATTTTTAAAGCAGTTTTTGTGTAGATCTCTTAGGGGTGAATTGTGACAAGCCTTCTCCTTAATTGATTTGGTTAAAAATAAAAAATATTTCTTATCTGAGTCATCATCTCGGTCACTTGATTAGCCTGATGTTTCAATCAGGTCTCTTCTCTAAACAGCATCAGTGACATAGGGCTGACACTGACAAGTGACATTTTATTCACTTTTTGTCCTCTAATTTGTCAGCATTTATTCAGCTCATTCTGTATATATCCCATGACAATGGTTGCTTTGAATTTTAATTTAGGGTCACCTTCAGGCTTTGATGAAGGCAAGGCATTGCACATTACATATCTGATCACTGAAACTCAGGGGAAAAACTAAAGTTTGATCAAACAAACTTCCTACAGTTACTGTGGGGGAAGAAAAAATTGTGACTATATAGAAAATTTCCAGTATTCTAAACTTTGCTGGAAAAATTGATGTTTAAAAAATGGTTTTAGATATCAGGTAAGATATCAAGGGATTTAATCACTCTCTTAAGCAGTGTTTGATTAAGAAAGAAATGGCACAGGCTGCTTAAAGGGTTTGAGGCTCCACATAGACATCTTGCAATTCCTCTTCCTGAGGCTTCTGAACCATTCAGGGACCTGGACCTGGGATCCAGAGACTGTAAACTTGGGCATTTCCCTGGTTTTACTTTAAATCTCGACTTCTGGAGAAAATCTTTTGCTTCAGTACATAAACTTGGCCTTGGTAGGGACTTGGCTTAAAACCTGAACTTTTTATGTCATGTTTGGTCCTTGTTTCAAATTGCTCCCAACTAAATCCAGTGTTTAGACATAAAGTCAGGATGATGGGTAGAGGAGGAAATATCTAACAGTGCCTCATGCCCTCTCATCTAGGGAGATCAATTATTCTAGGAAAATAAACAATGAAGGAGCTGATCAAATGGGGATCTGATGGTACTCAATTACAAGCAATTAATAAACTTAAGGAGGAAAATATTAAAAAAGAAAGGCCAAGAGGACAAAATTATAAGGTCTCTCTCTGGAAAGTTACAATGCTGGATGAACTATAAATATCTGGGTAGCCAATTATTTTGTGAGCATTATTTTAGAAACTGGATGAAATCTAGGGCTGCAGCTTTTTCCATTAAGGGAATGTTCCATTATTTTAGGATTTGCAATGATCTAGTACGACACAGAGGTTATTGTACTCTTAAGTATTCCTCAGACAGAACTATATTACTGAAAGTACAACCCCCAGCTGCATTTTCAAACTGAAAAATACCCAATACAAGCCATGTATTTCTTGGCATCAGACAGACTAGGTATCTTGGAGCAAATTTCCTCACCGGGGCTGCTCCTAGAATCAAAACTTAATGTCTTTGATGCATTGTTTAGCTCTTTCTTTTTAAGCTTTTTTTTTTCCCCCCCCTCAAGATTGGTTCTTCTCTGTCACACTAAAATTGTTAAAGGAAGTTGCAGGAGGAATCAAAGATGTATGGGTAATAGTCTTGCTTGTTAGAAGTTTAATTTAAACTTGGAATACGGAGGAGGTAATAAAATAAGATTGTTGACATGTGCTATTTTCCTTGGTAGAATAAGGTGACTTAATTACAGTGTAGAAATGCACGTTTTTCTGTATAACTGCTATGATTTACTTGGAATATATTTCCATTATTAAACTAAAAGTAGTTCATTTCATCTTGGCCACATTGCTGGGATCATAAGTCTCTCAAATCTCCTAGCAAACTCCCTTATAGTTGTAGTGACTTTATTAATGTTTCACGAAAGTCTGTAGTGCCAAAATAACTTTATGGTCCTCATTACTTGCTTAGTAAGTGAAAATTCATATTTATTGGAATCAAAAACAAATCATGGTGCCAAACCATGATTTAACCAGATTGGCTTTGCAAGAACCCAGTTCCTTCCTGCTTAAATCATTATCAGAACTATCAGAGATAAAACTAACAGTTTAAACAGAGACTTGACAACGTTTGCATTCAAATCTTTTATCTGAAGTTTATAAAGGACTTCCAGAATTCTTAAATTTCCTTTAGTCTGTGTCTAGCAAGTAATTACAGATTTCTTTTTGCATCACTAACTCTTTGGATCTCTCCTACCACTTTAGCAGTTTGATTAAACTATCCATATTTATAGTTGGCTTGTGGCTGCTTAGTATTCAAATGCATTTTTGTCCCTTTATAGTTCCTGTTATTTGTTAAAAGTTTTTGGAAGAATTCCATCATCCTAAAAATTATGGGTTGTAACGTGCCATAAAGCTTTTGCTTCTCGGAGATAGGAAAACACCCATTATATTATCTGAGTTTTCATCACAACCAGTGTAAAAGATGACTTTTTTCCTCTGTATTTCCTTTAATATTAAAATGTCTAAGTTGTGAGTTCATAGGATGACAGGATCATTCAAGTTGGAAGGGACACATGGAGGTATCTAGTTCAATTTCTTGCTCAAGCCATGGTCAGTGATGAGGTCAGAGCACGTTGCTCGGGGCTTTGTCAAGACAGGTGTTGAGAACCCTCACAGTTGTTCTGAGCAAACTGCTCCACTGGGACACACTTCCTCTGAGAAGGTTTCTCCTTATGGCTCATCTGAACTTGCCATGTTTCAGCTCACTCCTTCATCTCCTGTCCTCCTGCCATGCACGGCAGTGAAAAGTTTGGCTCCAGCTCCCTGGCACTTTTGGGCACTGGTAAATTGCCTTAAGATTTCTGAATCCTGCTCTTCTCCAGACAGAACAGCCCCCAGTCCTTCAGCTTCTCCTTCAGGGTGAGACCTCCAGTCCCTGAGCAACCTCTGCTGAGCCCTGGTGACCTCTGTCAATGTTGGCACCAGTTTGTCCTTGGTGTGCCAGCTGTACTCCTGCCATGACACCTGAGGATGCTGTTGGACACCTTTTCTCCAGAGCACAGCGCTGCCTTGAGGCCAGGTCCTTCTGTTAGAGCTGCTTCCAGCCCAGCAGTGCCCAGGAAGGGGACAGGTCCTGCTCTCCATGGCTTTCCACTTGTTCTTCCTTGAAATCATAAAGGTCTGTGTTGACCCAGCTGTGGTTGCCTCATCCCTGCAAGTGTCCAAGGCCAGGTGGGATGGGGCTTCCAGAAACGTGCTCTGGTGGGACCTGTCCCTGCCCATGGCAGGGGCTGGGAACTGGATTATCTTTAATGTCTCCTTCAACCCAAACCTTGTAAATTCTACTATCAGGTGGCCAAGAAGGCTTTTTGAGAATATTCAGATTTGGTGTTAGCTAGCAGGGCTGCTTCTGTGAAGTAGTATGGGCAGCACAACCTAGGAATACACAAGAAGTTCTTACATGAATAATTCCTGTTTGATGTTAGTGGAGCACAGTTTCAGGCCATGGCTCAGCTGCCAGGCTGTTTCACTGGATATTGCCCAGACCTTTCTGCCATTCTGCAGCTATTTAAGGAAAATGGGATGAAGATGTATGGAAGAAAAGGAATAAGTTATTTCCTTTTCATAAGGTCCAAACCAATTTTCCATGACAATATTACTAAGAGCTTATCAGAGGGTTCAGCACGAAGCACAGTCGAGGGTAACTCATGACTCTGACAAGGAGTTAGGAATCCTTCAAGGGTAGCCTTGGGTAGAATCTAAGAATGCACAGATATAACAAATTGAAATACTTGGAATTAGCTGCTGAGTTCCCATTAAATGGAAAAGAGAGGAAATGTGAGGAAAAAAACCACAAATAGGCAAAGTTATGTCCTGGTACAAGCAGGTGCAGGTCCATTAACTTTCCTTGCTTTGTATTATTCTACCATTTTGACCTTGGAAATTTTGGTTTATCCACACAGGAAACAATCCAAGACCTGAAGTTTTATTCATCTGCAATTCAAATTATTGTAACTACTCTTAAAAAAGATTTCTTTAGTGAGAAATAAAACCATAAAATTATATTGTGTGTTGCGATTTCCCCTGCTTTTAGCACCTGTCTTCTCTGATGAATTATCTATTCCACTATTTTTTTCCAAAGTAATTGCAGTAACTCACACAAATCTATCCAAAATTTGCAACCAAGAGTGAAGTTTGCTGTTTGAGCAAACTTCCTGCCTGGTTAGGGATTGGTTTTAGTTTTGAAGGAGATGATTGTAGCCAATACAGTGGTTTGGTTTTTAGTGGGGCAAGCATTTGTACACAGGGCTCTCCCACACCAGTGCAGGCAGCAGCTGTGAGGATGTGGCACACGTTTGTGCAAGGGTCCAAATAGCTGCCAGTAGAGACCAGACTGAACAGAAGTGTTTGTCACTTCATTTCACAGCAGTGATTTGAAGCTTTCATCTCTGGAGCAAGTGTGGCTCAAATAAGTTCTGGTTTTCACTCCTGCTATTTGGAGGTTTTCCCCTTTCAATCTCTAAGTGTTTAATTAGTTGGACACACAGAGTGAGGGAGACTGTCCTGCTGACTTTGTGAAAGGACACTCTGCAGTGAGGTGAGAGATTCTGTGTCCTTCTTCTGCTCTGTCAGGCATGTGTCTAACCCTGAATAAGTCTACTTTGAGGGACCTCCCTAAAAGAGCTTAACCAGGTTCTTTAGCTTTTTCTTTTCTCTCTTGGTCTGTATAACAAACCTTCATTTAAACAGAAGTAGTTTTATCTTCTTTTGTTCCTTGTTCCTCAGCTCCTTGGGGGAAAAGAAGGGAAAAAGGAACATTGTGACCAACTACAGCAGTTCGCTCTTTTCTTCAACTTCACAAAACAGGTACAAGATGAAGGGAAGTTGTAATATCAGAAAAATACTGTGATTAAATTGCTGGGAGTAGAATCTGAGCTTTAATTTTTCATTCTTGTGCACAGAATATTTCCATGTTCATTTTTATTCTCTGCAATTCTTGGAGCATATGAATTTTGTGCTGCCCTCTTTTTTTTTCTGTCACGTTTGTTCATACATTCTCCAGTGCACAGAAGGATTTGCATGCATAGAGAAATATTCTGTCTCTGATAAATTCAGTGCATGATTTCTCTGACCTCTTCTGTATGCTTTTCATGGTAACTTCAATGTAACATTTTATGAGCAAATCATAAACCCTGAATGTACTTGGGAGGATAAAATCCCTATTCTTTCATAGCTTGTCTCTTAGCTCCAATATCAGAGAAACAAAGGAAAATGCTGCTATATCAGCTTTGAAGTGTACTGATGCAATATGCGTCTGCCCTGTGAAACTTCCACTGAAGGAAATTGATTTCTGGTGGGCTGGAGTTGCTTTGGAATAGTTTACAGGTCCAAGGGAAAAACAGCAGCAAATGCACATGAGATGCTGTGCCAATGCTTCTCTGTGCTTAGCATAAAAGTGAGCATAGTTAAAAGTAAATAAAACTGTTGATCTGAAACACAACAAATTCATTTCTAGTTTGCTGCATGGCTGCACACCTGTAAGCGAGGGGAGGCTTTATTTGAAAGCAGGGTTTCAGCTGGGGCTTCTGCTGTCTCTTGGAGAGTCTGCAGGGTGAACATTCCCACCTAGTGGCTGGCAGCAGTGCAGGTGAGAACTGCACAGCACCGAGTGTAGGCCAGGTGAGGATTCCTTCTGAAATCTGCTCACCACATGCAGAAGGCTTGAAATCTGAGAGACACATATCAGATTTTGTCCAGCTTAGCCCCCAAGTATTTCATTGCACTCAGTGGATATCCTTAGCCTGAAAACACAGAATGAAGGGACAGTCGGCTTGCAGTTGTGATCAGAAATCACAATCAAATCCATTGGCTGCAGATTTGCTGCTGCAGCAGCAGGAACTGCTCCTCTCCAGCAGGTTTGTGGGGCTGCCAAGTGGGTTCTGCACTAAAGGGGAACCAACTTCAACGAGGGCTCTGCCTGGTGAGAACAGAGGGACTGGCTGAGCTATGGGATAGAATTTGTTTCATTTGTCTCTTGCCAAAATGTTGGTTAAAACCAGCAACTTGTTCTTAACTTACTCAAACTCTAAACATGCTTTTCTATAACCTAAATAAATTAAACCTCGTAATGAGTTCATTTCCCTTATGGTGACAATCCAATTCTGTTACTTGCTGTTGTGCTGCATCATGCCTTGGCTCATTGAAAAGGCAAGAAACTGGAAGAGATTGGGTGTCTGAAATAGCTCAGATATTTGTGGTTTGACTAAGATATTTGTGGCTTGAGTAGGTTTTATGCTTTTTTTTTCTTGCCTTTGAAGATGAGCATCACCTACTATAACTTTGTTCCCTGCTGGTGCTGCTGCTTCCACCAGATTTTGCCTACATCCCTGGGGAGTCTGGAGTCACTGGGGCTGTAGTAAGCAAGCTAGTAAGAGCAGCTAGTAAGTACAGGCAATTCTGGCAAGAGGAGCAAGCTAGAAGCTGAAGTGGAAAAGCTTTCTTTTATCACAAGTGTGATAAATGGATCAGAAACAGGGATAAAAATATCTATATCCACTCTTATGTTTCTGTGTGTGTGCTTAAACCAGCAAAAGTAATGCTGGGATGGCAATTGAATCAGGTCAGGAAAAGGAGGCAAAATATGCTTTATGAATACTGAGAACAATTCTACTCATGAATTTATGTATTTTCATGCTCAGTAGTATAGTCTTCAGAATATCTCATTGCCAGCTTGTGGGTCTTGTGTTCTCATGGACCAATTTTAAATCTTTTGCATGCTGCACATGCTCTAAACTGTAAATGAGTTCTGTTCTGTAATATAAATATAGCTATTTTCTCATGAGAAGATCATAGCTCTACCCAAGCATCTTTGAGTACACACAGTAGGAAAATATTTGGAGTTTTGACATGACATTCAGAGGAATTTTATTTCTATGTAAAATGAAACTTAGTGACTACAAATACCCAAGGGAGTTGATAAGTATATAAAACTGGGGGAGGGAATGGCTTTTAAGCAATCACAAAGTTGTTTTATCAGATGAGTTGATACCACATCATGTTGTTATTTCTGAGAGATTTAGCTTTCTAATCTCAAATGGGCTTTGTAATGAAAAGGACTTCACAAATGCAAGTAAGAGCCTTTGCAAGTGAGGCTCTGTAGAAACTGATGGCAGGGTTGTCTTTTAGGTCTTAATAATTGTTCAATCACTTGCAAAGAAAAACTCCAGCGATCTGTCTGTTCTACATGAAACAGAGCAGGAGAAGTTTCTGCTTCCTAAGAGTACCATTTCAGTGGTGCAGAATAAAATGGGAACAAGCCAATAATTATTTTTTTAAGCCAAAATATATAGTGTTCAAATAATAATTTTCTTAATCTGCCTCACCCCAGCCTTGCATTGTTCCCTTCCTGCCCCCCACAAATAGAGGAGACTTGCAACAGCAGATTGGAAACTCAATGTTTTTCCCTCTGCTTTCCACTGAGACTGTTTAAAGTCAAAAGGTTGCTGTAAGATAATAGTCTTTAGAAAACTTAGATGTTTTTTGGAAACAATTGCTTGTAGACAAAAATACCACAAAAATTATATGGCAGTATATTGATTATTGCACAGAATGTGTTCAGGAAGTTCAGGAACTAATTTTCTATCTATACAAGAGAGAAGGCTGAGAAAAACAGTTTAAAGAGACGATGATTTTAGTCTAAGATCAAATGAAACTCTGAAGAGCCCAGCATTCACTCAGGCCTTGACAGCATATTTCTGGTTAGCCATTTAATGCAAGCCTCTCTTCAAAAAGTAGATGCCAAAGCTTTATTATTTTACCATTTCTCAGTGGCCAAGGACAGCAGTTCCCGTAACTGCTGAAGAGACAGCATGAATAACCTCCCTTGTTAGTGAGGGAAAGGCCTCTTGAACAAATGAGTCAATAAAGCATTAATCTAAGAGGTCATTTGTTCTTCTTGATGGCAAATTTTTTATACACCTGCCATGTGCAAACAGGTAGCAGTGGCTGCAGAAAAATCCAAGGTTTAAAGAGTTTAAGGTGATGGATGGTCCAGTAGTACAAGGCTTCTTATGCTGAAATTGGCAATGTGTATTAAGTAATTCCTTATTATTAGCTGAATAATTATCTGTGATAGAAAACCATCTTTCTTCAGCAAAGAAAAGAGTGACTAGGAAGGTGACTTTTTATACATGAGAAAACAGCTAAACTGTTTCTGATACAGATGCATCCATCCTAACTTCACTAGAATGTACTCAGCTTATGCTTTATTGACTCCTGCAGGGCTTGAGCACACCCTAAACCTTAAGAGGCTGCTGGCTGCTGAGTCAAAAAAATCAGTAAGCCAAACCTTGTGTTTAGTACTTACTTGAAAGTCTTTTTCTGAACTGAAATTTATAGCAAAGGCTGTTTGCTGCTTCTGCAAAATTGAAGTCAGTTTTGTAAGTGAAAAGTAAAGCATGGCAGGTTATTAATTTAGGATGCAAAATTATACTTATGGTACCACTTGGTTGAATTTTTTTGCCAAAAACATTTATGATTTTTGGGTGCCTTGTATAATTTATGGCTGAAAGCTTGTGTGGTACCCACTGATGCCATGAAGACCTAGAATGTGACTAAAAACTGGGGCAGAGACATGTCTTGGGTCTATACCTTATAGCTTATTAACATCCACTGTTCCTGGTTAAATAACTCCCTGAATTCCATTAGGTAGTGTCTGCTGGACAGTGAAGCAAGCAGGACCTGGCTCTTATTGATCTGTGGATCTGTACCTTGGACTTGTGCCAATAGTATTTAATGGAAAGGAAGGCTGAGATAAAATCACAGCCTTGTGGATGCCAATGTGTGCTTGAAGCTTTGTTAACCCACTTGTTTTGAATCTCAGTGAAGGATTCTCACATAAATAAAACAGATTATTATAAAATAAATGATGCACAAGATGTATTTTATGAAACTGAATAAGGAATAGTAGACTGGACTATATCACTGGTCTGTAAGTGGTTTAGCTATCTGTAGTACCAAAAAGGAACAGCAATGCACCTGAGAGTGCAAATAGCCTTGCCAGAACAGTGTGAAGAGAGAGATGGCAGGTGAAACAGAAAAACTTTTCTGCGTAGTCTGTGTTCTTGAATATTTTTGTTTTCAGAAGGACTAAAGTGGAACATAACTGAATATCAAGATGAATCTTGTCCATCTTTTGTTTGGAAGAATTTGTCTTTAACAGCTGACAGCTTTGGTGTCACAGGACAAATCCTTGATGGTGCAGTGCCCAAACATCAGCTCACTACTGGGCTCTTGACAACCTCAGCTATTTCATTCTTTTTCTGGATAGTTAGAAGACCACCAGATGGCCCTGTCTGAAATAGCTGGAATGGCATAAATACCTAAAGAGAAGGGGAGAGGGGAGGGAATGTAGGGAAATATGGAACATGGATTTCATTCTTACTCCTATTAGTTTTTTAGGCCCACTTCAGTTTTCGAGGATGGGGTGTGTCAGACTCGTTTGCTCTTAATGGGAGAGACAAACACAGATTTACAGATTTACTGCAGCCATTGAACAAGTCTGATACCTGACATGAATCCCATGGGCATGGGACTTGGGAAATGCAAGTCTGTGACAGCTCAGGGTCAGAGGGGTGGTTCAGGGTCTGAATGAAGCCATGTGGACTTTTTTTTGGAACCCCCTAGCACAGATTAGCAGTGGGGAATTTAAAAAGCTTTGTGAGAAGTAACTTTTTAAATTGCTGCGATGACACCCAGAATGATCCTCTCCAGAGCTTCAGACATTTCTATGGGTATTTTTGAAGGAATTTTGAATGGGATAGAACAGGACCTGTAAGCTTTTCAGATGATGCAATTTATTTTTTTATTTTATACATAGACAGGAAGGGTGAGTTTTGTTCACATCTTTACTGCATGGTTCAGAAGGTCACAAGACCCCTAGTTACAACACTTTTTAAGAATTTATTGACCAATAAAACCCTGCAAACAAGGATATTTATGCTTTTGACCCAATCCTTAAATATTTTGTTTTATGGACTTATGCTGCAGTGTAAGCTTTCTTAATCAATCATGTTATGATGCACAAACTTATTGTACTGCATTCTAAACTTCTTGTTTACCTTTGTAACTACTTTTCTTTTTTCTATATATTAAACTTTAAAACTCTAAACTTTCCTCTTCTTAACGTGTTTCTGTTTTAAACTATAAATCCCCATTCTCACTTCTATCACTTAAGTGTAGAAACTTTTTCTGATGTTTTAGATCAAATCCTGTGGTTAATTTTAAGCTTTGGCTTACAGACCCAAAGATCTGAGAATTCCCTACATTTCAGATTTCAACATGTTTCCTTTTAATAATTTAAGTGACTCACTTCAAGTTTTCCTTCTCCTCCCACGTCTTTTTTAAACTCTTTGGCATTAGGGGAGCCAATCCAAATGTGCAAAAATGGCGTTTCCTTGTACATGGCATAGCCTGGGAGAGCATTTCCCCAGTACCAGCTTAGCAAGTTGGCACCAAGGTAAACAGGCAGCTGTGCTTGTGCAAGTGGGTTTTCTAGCCTGAATTTCTTGCTTAATTAAGACACAAATTAAATGTGCATCACATCTTTTGGTATTTTTAGCTGTAGCAAGAAGAGAGCACTAAAGGTCTTTGAAGAGATTGTTAGAGAGTTTTCCCATATGATAACAAACTTTATAGATAAATATTTCAATATTAGCAAAACTGAAATTATTGTACATATAGTATTTTCAGTCCGTTATCATGCTTTATTTAATACTCACGTGCACAAGAAAGGTCCCCAATCCTTGAAACTTTCAGCTGCTTGTCAAATTTTGAGTAGTAAAATAAAGGAAAAAAGAGTAGATGTGGAAGATAAAGTTAATGAAGATATTAAAGCCTAAAGCGATCTGTGGTGTCACAAGCACCAATAACGCTTTTTGTCATGCACAAGGAAACTCTAGAAATTGTTGCATGAAAAGAAGCAGAGCTTGAGCAATGTAAAGGAAACAAATGTTCAGGGGCAGAAGGAAAACCTACCCTGAAGTGCATGCAGTAGGTTTTGGTTCTAATGCTCCTTAAAACGAGATTATTCCATGATCCCCAAGGGCACTGGCAATTAGTCAGGTTGCACAGAAATTTGTGATTGGCTCATGTCCAAATCACAGCCCATAAATTAAAGGAATGTTGCAGGGTGAGTTGCTCAGTTGTGCTGCTCAGTAATTTCAGCACCCTGGATCAGCTGGATGAGCTTCAGCTCTGGGGGAACAGCACATTTGGTGATTTAAATCCAGTTTGACTCCATTCAAGTACTCAGAGGTGAGAGAACCCTTGAAGGAGGGAATGTACAATGTGCCGAGTAATTGCTTAATGGAGAATGTAGTGCACTTGATGGAGACTTGTATTGATTAGTGGAGGGGAAAATGGTGGTTTTATGGAAGTCATTGGTGTCTTCTTGCACTGCACAACTTAAGCACTGCATGGTGTGTGATTTAGATTTATTTGAGGCTTCAGGAGAATGTAGAGGATATTCAAGTCTGGAAAATTTCATATGGAAGACAGTTTTACAGTTTTATGTATATCAAAATAATCCCAATATACTGGCCTTTTGTCTCTTAAAGCTCTGTTTTAGATACTGAACTTGTACACACAGAACCAAGAGGGCCTTTCTTTCACTAATTTTTTGGGATTGATGTTTCTCTCTGATAACAAAATCTCAAAAGATATATTATTTCTTAGGAATAAACCCAATCTAATATAACTCTAGGCATTTATAAAGAGTTTATTACTTATTCATCTTTTGGCTGGGTATAAACCCACTGATGTGAAGATAAATCACTGAATTAATCTCACCTACTTGATTTTGTAACCCTTGGGGCAATGCCTTCACTCCTTACAGGGTTTGGAGATGGAGTTAAACACTGTCCAACCAAGAAATGCAGCATTGCAGGTGTTCTGCAAGGAGAACCAGATTAATTAATGGAATACACATTTTTAATTTTTAAAGGATTTGCTGACAATAATATATATCCAGGAACAAAATAGTAAGCTTGTTCAGATTTTCAATGAATGGTTTAGGCCCAAAAACAGGAGAGAGAGAGCAGGGCTAAAAATTTATTAAGAAGAAAAATTATTTTCCCACACATTGTATGCATTTCATTAATATGTTAATTTACTATTTCCCTCCCACAAAAAAGTGCAATCTTTTCTGAAACACTGTTCAGACTGGAGAACATTTATTTAGTGAAGGCTGTCTGAAAAATAACCAAATCCTCTCAGTCCTGGTGGTCTCCTGCTGAGTAAGGATCCCAGTTTTGCCTCTTAGCTCTCCACCCACAAAAGGCTTCAGGAGGACCTCACAACTAAAAGGAGGAATTTACAAGGGAGGCTTTTGTGTCTGACCTCTCAC
Source organism: Ammospiza nelsoni (assembly GCF_027579445.1). Taxonomy (NCBI): domain Eukaryota; kingdom Metazoa; phylum Chordata; class Aves; order Passeriformes; family Passerellidae; genus Ammospiza; species Ammospiza nelsoni. The sequence continues at coordinate 5,939,088 of NC_080634.1, forward strand.
AGGTGGCATCTAAAACAGAACGAGGGGATTGCGTTCAAGCACTGCCCTCTGAGTGAGGAATGGGCCAGGATTGCGTTCTAGCACTGCCCTCTGAGTGAGGGGTGGGCCAGGATTGCGTTCAAGCACTGCCCTCTGAGTGAGGAGTGGGCCAGGATTGTGTTCAAGCACTGCCCTCTGAGTGAGGAATGGGCCAGGATTGTGTTCAAGCACTGCCCTCTGAGTGAGGAGTGGGCCAGGATTGCGTTCTAGCACTGCCCTCTGAGTGAGGAGTGGGCCAGGATTGCGTTCAAGCACTGCCCTCTGAGTGAGGAGTGGGCCAGGATTGTGTTCAAGCACTGCCCTCCGAGTGAGGGGTGGGCCAGGATTGTGTTCAAGCACTGCCCTCTGAGTGAGGGGTGGGCCAGGATTGTGTTCAAGCACTGCCCTCTGAGTGAGGAGTGGGCAAGGATTGTGTTCAAGCACTGCCCTCTGAGTGAGGAATGGGCCAATCCACAGATGAACATCTCAATCTGGGTGAAACCAATCCCACCTTGTGTCCCACCTTGCTCAGCCACCTGAGCCATGCTCTGCCTCCTTGGCTTTGTCACCAACATGGATTAAGTCCTGTTCCATCTGTTGTCTTTGCCATCCACCTTTTGCCTTTCGTCAAAGTAACACCCCCTCATTTCCTCACCTTTTGGGGGTTCAGAAGTGGCAGGCTGCTCAAGGACATTAAATGGCATTTGTGTTCCTCTCTGTGCATGTGTGAAGGAAGCGGAGACATTCCTGTCCATCCCATCTCCCTTTCTCTGCTCTGCAGGAGAGTGATGGGTGTAGAAAGGTCAGCCTCCAGCTTCCCCAGGGAGCTGCAGCTTGGATAATGCTCCTGATGGCTCCTGGAAATGAGGTGCTTTTGTCTTGGTGTCTGCTGACTACTCATGACCCCCAGAGTTTTGAAAGTCATTTACCATGCCAAGTTTGAACAGATGAAATTATGTGTTTCCAACATCAGGGACACACTCTTCCTACCCATCCTTCAGTGCCTTTAAAGTAGATATGAGAAGCATAGATATTAGGCAATGTTTTATCCTTTCTGAAAGAAGTGGAACTCTTTTATTCTGATTTTCTTCCTGAAATGGCTGACTCCTGTAAAAAATAACCCCCACACCACCCAAGGCGAGGAGGAAAAAAGCCCTCCTTATCCCAAAAATTCAATTTTGGAAAGAAATATGATGCAGATAGCAGCAGCCTCAATGATTTGATTTGTTAGTTATAGAAGATTAAGAAGAGTCTTACACAATCTAAGGATAAAACAAGGTATTTTTTATATTTGATTTATTTTTGTGTGCATATTTATAAATGTTGTAGTTAAACGTTGGCACTTTTTAAGCTACCAGTCCTATCAGCAGAAAAGCATAGGCTGTAGGTAAAGCAAAACTGCCCATTAAATTAGGATTATGCTTATTAAATGGCTTAATTAGGAAATAAGTCTTCACCAGAAGATCAAGTTTTATGATGTATTCAATAAGACCTAGTGAGGAATATTGAAGTTCAGTGCTTTCTTCTGTAAGCACATTTGAACTACTGCTGTCCAACTGCAAAGAAAAGTCTCTGATCTCTTTTATATCAGATATTCTGGTATTGATTTTTCTGGCATTCCTTGTCCAAACCTCTTTAGTGTCTCCTAATTTAGCATTCCTTTCTATTCACCTTTGATATTGAGGGTGGAGAGAAAGCTGCTGCCCATCCCTTTATTTCTTGTCTTAATTTTATTCCAGGTGGCTGAAAAAGAAATGCTCTGATTCAAGTTAGGCAAAAATAAATGTTAATGAGGATTTCCTGCCATTTGAAGTAATCTGTGATATTAAGTAATATGAGGATAGTGGAAATGCTTCTATCATTAATTCTCTAGTAGGTGTGAGTGATAGATGTTCTCCTGTAAATGTGCATGCTGGGAAATTCCCTTTTATCTTAAGAATATGATTGATTATATTCCTGAATAGAGATGTATTTCTCTAAGTAAGCTGAACTGTGAGAAATGTCTAATTATCACCTTTTGATGGCAACAATTAACCTTTGTGAAATCGTCTGTTAATAAGATGTACTTGGAAAAAAAATTCTGTGTTAAAAACCTTTGTTAAATCTTTTAATTCCAGCTGCCCCCCTACAAGTTTCTATTTGCATTGGAATTGTGGAATGTAATTTGTTAAAAAAAGAGAAAAAAATCTCCTGTTTAATGAGAAGTATAGTCCAGAAGAATCTCCTGTTTTTCTTGTGCTGAATTTTTGAAGTTCCATTTTTGTGATTTATTTTTCCAGGATTAGAATAACATTTGGTTTTGTCATGTATATATTTGTTGACTATTCCAAAGAATTAATACAGGAATATCCTTTTCCCAACAGTAGGATGCTTTTACTTGTTTCAATAGGGCTTCTGTACAGATGTATTTGTTAGGGAAAGGCATTTTTTTTTACACTCATTTCAAAGGGTGCCTGTTCCAAGGCCCTAAAAAATCACTTTGCAAAGTGAGATTTACCCTTTGCCAGTGTACAATTAGCCTTATATCCAAATATATTAATAGGTGTGGGGTTTTTTTTCTTTTTTAGTAAACAACACATGCCAACTTTGCATAATTCTGTAGAAATCCATGCATATTACACTTCAGAAGCTTCTTATGCTTAATCAGTGACTGTGAAGCATCTTATACCTACCTTACACTTCAGTCATTGGAGAACAAGACTAAAGAATTAATTTGAAATTATTTCCCTTCTTTTGGAATGCCTTTTTTAAAATTATGTACTGCTGCCTATGTTTGTGTTGTTCAGTTGCCATACCTGTGGGGCAAAAGACAATTTGCTTGTAGACAGGCAAAGAAGAGGGGGGGAAAAGGCAACAGCAAATATTTCATCAACCAGGGGCTTCAAGATAAGGAGGTTCCCTGTGGATTGCACATCAAAGGTGCAAACAGGCTGTGAAATAGGAGGTTGAACAGCTTCTAACAAACTGTTAATTGAGCCAGAATTGAGGGTGTGGAAATGTGGGGTGAGACAATGATCCATAAGGCCTGACTGGAAAAACTTCCACTGTGGTCACACACCTGGAAATTGGTGAATTCTACACACCTGAAACGCTTACTCAGAGGTGAGCTCAGTCCCTGGGCAGCAGGAGGCAATTTTTAGGGTCCACCTAATAAGTGCCTCAGCTGATCCTACCAATTTTGATGCATCCTGACTGTCATATCAACAGGAGGTGTGGATTGTTTCCTGCACTCTGTATCACCCCAGCTTTAAGGACACAGCATGATACGAGTCTTGGCTCCTAATAATGATTGTGCTTTCACAATGGTTGTGCTGGAAAATTTTCTTGCCGTTATTTTCTTGTGATGACACCTCTTTTTCATATAGCATGGAAACACTCTACTGTAAGAAGAGTTATATTGAAGTGTTTCTTGAATTTTTGCTTAGATGAATAAAATATCTCAGACTGCTACTGATCAGCAATTGCTTTGTAAGGCCTGTCAGTGCCTTCAGGGCCCAGGTCCTGGATTTATTCACCCTAGAGAAGGATGGATTTGGAGAGGTTCTGGTTGCTGGGGGCATTAGAGAGATGGTGATGTGAGCTCCCCTTGGCAGGGCACAGCAAGGGGACAGGGGGCAGCAGCCATAAGTCATGAAAAAGCAAATTCCAATGGAAAATAAGAGAAGCTGTGGGGAAAGGGGGGTGGATTTGCTGTCAGAGAAGTCTTATACTGCAGCAGATGCCAGGGAGGGTGTTGAACTTTCATACCTGGAGGTATGGAAAGCTTGAATGGCTGAGACTCTGAGCTATGCATATGGTTTGACTTTGAAGTTTGTCTTGCTTTGAGCTGAAGGTTGGACTGGATGATCTCTAGAGACCTTTCCACCAGAATGGTTTGTGGTTCTCATCTCAAATAGCTGGACATGTAGTCAAGTTCCCTGGTCGGGAGGGAGAGGGTATATGAACCAGAATGTTCTTTCTTTAGAAGTTTAAGAGGAAAAAGACAGGACAGTTAAAGGCCTCATTTTGTTCTCATGGGAAATAAAATTGTGCTTGAAACTAGACTTACAGATTCAGAAAACTGTTTCCAACTGCACTAAAGCAGCAAAAGAAATTACTGAAGTCTCAACTTGCTACTCTCTACTAAAAGTAAGCAGACTTGTGCCTCACCTTTTCAGTGATTGGTGCTATTCAGAATAGGAATATGAACAAAAAAATTGCTTAGATCTTCAGTTTTAACTCATTTTCCCAATGTCTCTATTCAGCTATCATCTTCAGTACTGCTTATTCTACTTCTTCCCAAATCCCTTAGCAAAACTTAAAAGAAAATAATCCTCCTCAGTATGGCTCATTGCCACCCATAGTTATCCCCAGGATTAATAGCATTTGTGATAACTGCAATAAATTGGACCATTTCATGTTACCATGGCAGCCAAGTTGAAAGTAGCAATTTTTTCCCCAGGTTGGCTAAAGATACTCTTGCAGGTAGAAGATATAAACTAATATTGATTAAAAATTTTCATCTGTGTTCCACGAAAAAAATCTTTTCCTACATTTCTACTTCTCTGTGATAACTAGCTGGAGTGTAGGAGTATTTCATTAAAAAATAACTGGAGACAGAAGAACTTCCTATTCGAGTCTATCAGTGATTAAATGAATTTGACATTTTTGTCTTGAATGAAAGTGAATTTCAAGTGCTACTGTGAAGAACTCTTACCAAGCATATAATTGGAGCTTGTCAAACAAAAACTTCCTTCTATTGCTGTTTAAAAAATAAAAATCAGGTCATCTTCTAAATTAAAGCAAAACTGAAACAAATGGCAAACAAAAATCAACAAAAAGACAGAATTTGTAACTAAAAGAAAAGCTGTCTTTTCTGTTTTTTATGGACAGAAGTATTCTGAGAAGTGTACAAATGTCATAAGATTTTTTTCAAATCTGGCTGTTCTGTACAATCTCTATTCCTCTGTCACAATATCCACTGGTCTCTCTTATCTCATGCTATAGTATTAAACATCCTAAAAGTCAGTTATTTTTGCAACCAGGCATGTAAAGTGCTTTCTTTCTGTATTCAAATTACCTAAGAAAAGTTTTTTGCTTATAAAGTGAAATTTTGGGGGTCATCTTTTGGAGGTTTAACGGCAGAAAAAAAGAAAAAAAATTAACAAAGCATTAAGTTAGTAGTTAGATATCTGTTTTTACAGTACTAGCCAGATTTTTGTGTAAATCCAACCCTTTTTTTTTGTGTCTGGTGTAAACAAGTGGGGTCCTGCAGCAGTGCAGGGCTGGATGAAAAACAATAGTGGTCCTCATCATAGCCAATAATTTGGCTTTCAATGCTACTCTAACCACAAACAGTGGGGTAAGGAGGTTCTCATGCTTGCATGAGCTCTGCAGTGGCATTTTTCCATTGTCACAATTGATTTAAAAAAAAAAAAACAAACCACAAAATCTTTCTTGTCATTCAGTCAGTTTTACCTGACAATATTTGCATGCAATGATTTTTCCCCCATCTTTTATCATATATGCTGTAATATTATAGTGCTGGAGCTCGGGGTGTTTGTTTGAGCAGAAGACAAAAAAAAATGCAAAAGCCGACTGATAGAGTAAAAAATGCACCCTTCATCCCACAGATCTGTGTCATATTATTATGTAAAGATTGTTGGTTTTTCTTGCCAACCCTTGAATTCATCATTTCCCCCTCTAGCTGTTTCCATCAATGTCCATGGATTTTGTTTCCCTCTTCTCCTTCCATATTGCCATTTTAAATGTTTGTCCTGTGTTTGTATGGGAATTCTGGGAAACACTCATGCAGTTCAGGATCCTCTGGAAACTTTTTAACATTGTGTGCTCCTGTTTCAAGGCTTAGCTGAAATCTTCCTGTGTGAGCTGCAGCTTCCTCAGCTGTATTTTTCTCAGGTTCTCTGACAAATGCTGTCCAGTAAATGTATTCTCTTGCCTGCTGTGATGCAAAAATTACTTTCCTGCTTGTCTCCCTAGTAAATATTTTTTTTCTAAGAGAGTGGTAGTTGCTAGGATAGAGAAAGACTGCTGTATTTTGAACAGATTTTTTTATTAAGTGTTTTAATAGGTTTGATGTTCCTTTGTTTCAGTCAAAGAAATGCCTCTGCAGTGGGTTTGGATGGCACATCTCACCTGGAAACTGTTGCTAAGTGAAACTTGCTTTTGTTGGTGAATAATTTTTGTTGGAGCATCTATCAGTAAGAAAATGGGAAGCAGAATCACAGACAAGGAGGCAACAGGGCTGGGAATGGTGGTCTGTGAGTAGTGTGGATTTGTGTGAAGCACCAGTTTAATTTATGGAGCCCATTTAAGGCTAATTCCATTATAAAGTTACATAGGTTCATCTTTGATTTCTTTTTTCTCTTTTGGAGGGGGAAACTTTATTGGCTGTTTGTTTTTTATGTGGCATTATTTGGTGTGGGGTTTTCAATTGTTGTTTTTTTCATGATTTTCTTTAGCAATCTTTTCTTACCAACCATTTTAATTGAACTCAAATTTCTTTACAAAGAAAATATCCTGATGGATTTGATGGCTGCATGTGGGCACGGATTTGTGGATGAAATGCTTAAACCTGTGCATTAGGCATAAATAGCTGAAATATCGTAACAGGAACAGAATTTGGCATTAGAATGCGACACAAAGATATCACCTGTCAGCAAACCAGAGATAGACAGCCTGGGGTGAACATGGAGGAATTTGGTAAAAGGCCAGCTCTGAAAAAAAATAAATCTGACTGCCAGGACAGAAAATCAGAGGAACAGCTCACAGCAGCAGGGAAGAAGTGCACCAGAGGTGACCTGCTGTGGAGGGCAGCATTAAGGAGTGTCTGGGGTGACTGCCCTGAGGATGCTCCACACTGCAACTTCCTCATCTCCAGCCTCCCCCATGTGGGAGCTGACTCTAATTAGCTCCTGCCCATGCATGCCAGTGCTGCCTGCCTAACTCCCAGCTCATTCTGAAAACTGCCAGGTGAGAAGTGTGTAATTGCCTTCCCTCAAGAGGCAGCAGCTCCTCGAGTGTGAAGAATTCACACACACAAATTTCTGAACTCTCAAGGAGGTTTTCTCAAGTGTTTCTCCCCTTTTTCTGTGCTGGCACAGTGGTTACAGCTGGTCTGGGAGTGCAGCACTGCACTTCAGGATGGGAGTGAGAGGAAATCTTCAGGATGGGTTGCAAAGTCATCACAGCCCCTTCTCAAAATGAGGGAAAGCAGAGTCTGTCTTCCTACTCTGACAGTTTTCTGCTACCTTCCTGTCTTTTACAAAACCATCTCCTCTTTCAGGTCTCGTTCATATTTGGAGATGAAGTGCCATCAAGAAGGTTCTTTCTTTGGCTGTGTGCCCTGGTGCTCTCCAGTGGTGCCCCAGACTTTGTTGCAGGTTTGCAATCCTTTCTTTTTCCTGGCTTTCTGGAAGGTGATTAGAGCCTACCGAATCAGCAAGGAAATTGGCTTTTCCATGCAGGCAACTCTGCCCTTGCTCACGAGAATATTTTACAAGGAGGTAGAAGGGCAATGCTTCAGCTCTGCAGATAGCAGAAGACTATGCAGCAGTACAGGATACAGGAATACACATCTCACAAAATTATCTGAGAGTACAAGGCTCAGCAAATTTTCTTATGAGTCTAAAAAATCCTTAGCTGTGACACGTAGCAGCCGTCCAAGCTGCACAGCATAATTATTTTCCCCCTTCTCAGTCTTCCCCTCCCAGCACATGATATGTTGTATTTGACACTTAGGAGGGAGAAGATACTCAGCAAAAATCTCACATTTTTGCTGTTTTGAGTATTTAAGTCTTGAGCAAAGTTCTTTAGAATATTATTGTCAAAGATAGAATATTATTTAAGTGCAGAGAAGCATAAAACATGCATCCAATTTAGCATCTTGCTCAGAATGTGTTTTAAAGCCTCTGTAGCAAAAAGAAGTGAAGTTGAGGTGACAGAGCTCTTATAATCTACCGTATAAGCCAGTAAGAATAATTCTTACTGCATTTGTATGACAAAATGATGTTTAGCTTACTTAAGATGCTTGACACAATATTTGAAGCTCAAAAACATCCCTGGCCAAAGAATTAAATAATGTTTTTAAAATCTTTGTACAAAGAACTCACTGTCAGTGTGACTGGACTGAGACAGGAACCTGAATGCAAGAGAACAATGATATCTACTCACCAGTAGCAGTGCATTAAAGCAGAAATATGCATTAAAGAAGGTGAAAAAAAATAGTAATTAATTTGGCAGAAATTGTTAACAAGGTCAAGTGCTAGAAAGAAAAGAATTTTTCAAGAATTGTCTGGAAACACATGGACATTTTGATTTTTTTTTTCCCCCGGCAGTTTGAGTAGTGTCTACCATGATGTATATCTCACATGAAATCCAGAGCTCCAATTTTAATGTGCAGGACTTTATATGATATTACAATATAAACTTTCAGTTTGATACTTTTATTCTTGAGAAAACCCAGGCTTAAAAAAATACTATCAGTCTAGGAAAATTCTTTGCATGGTGCCTCTTTCAGCTATTGTACAGGAATACAGTGCACAAACATGATTTACTGCTGGAATCTGTGTTGATTTGCAATCACTTCAAAATTCAAGACAAAGGAGATTGGTTGGGGCTTTTTTGTTTTTGGTTTTGTTGTGTTTTTTTACTAGTTTGAATACACAAATAAATGGTTAGCTTGTATGCTTGAATTTGAGCCAATTCTGAATTTAATAATCAATTATGTTGTTCATATTTTTCCCTGGGGGTGGTTTGCAGCATAAATAGGAGTAATTAAATCAAAACAGTAGTAACCAGAATGCTGTACAACTTATGAAGGAGTCCAAATGTCAAGTTTATATTTCTGTTTCACCCTAAAATTAGGGTGTTGAAATGGTTGCAGAAGCAAATATTTTGAAAGTTTTGTACTCCCCTAGTAAATGAACAGGAGAAAATCAAGAAATATTCTAAGAAATCAGCTACATTATTTTGATTGTGCAGAGCTGTTTTAGGCATGCTGTAATTTTGTAAGTCTATGTACATTAAGAGAAGAGGAAGATTTTACCCACAATTTTAAGCAGAAATTCTGTAAGAGCTTTGATTTTTTTGTGCTATGAAATAACCCACACCAATCAACTATTAATCAAATACGTATTTTTATAAAGAATCTGAGCCTTCATTCCAAGAGGACAGTTTGTCTTTAAAAAGTGTCAGTTTATTGCTGGATGGATAGATCTGATCCATTTTTCTGTGCGGTATGGGAACCATAGTATGGACATGGGGTTCCATGTGGTCCATTAGGATCACACTATTGAAACTTCCTCTCCCAATGGGATAAAATTCTGACTCTTAGCTCTACCAAAAAACTGAAAAAATCTGATTAAAAATGAATTTCTCCATGTTCATTTGGGTTTCCCACAGAACAGATAATTCTGTGGGAAATTGACACAACAGTGTGTTGTGTTACATTTAAATTTGCAGATGTAAAAGAAAGTTTTCGTATTTCAAAATCAGTGTGTTTCTAGTAATGTTTTCAAGAAGTGTGGGAAGAGGATTCGTGTCTTGCCCACCATTTACATACCCAGCAAGGTGTGGATTAGCTGGCTAATAATTGCTAAGAATTTGAGTAATTTAAAGCAGTGTGATAATACCTTTTGGATGATTACATTAGGATTTTTACATCTAATGTGTAATCCTAGTATAATATATTTGCATATATAATATATCCTAATAATATTATATTAGCATCTTTCTTTAGGATTACATTTAATATCCCCACCTTGGATTTAACTAAATAGGGAGTAGCTGAACAGATTTACACCAGAGAAGCAGGGCAGGAAGCAATAACATGGGTGACCTAATGCAAGGCTCAGCATGGTTATGAGCTGACCCCAGCCTGCTGCTGCTGTTATTTACAGCAATGTCCAGGGAGACAGAAACTGTCATTTGTGCCTTGTTTTTCAGAGCTACAATCAGGTCTGCAGTTTAGGAAAGCGATCACAGATGCACAAGCAGCATTTTCTTTTTGTTATTTCTCTAAAACCACTGCTCTCTAAGTATAACTGATTTTGAAGCCTTCAGTCAATTTCAATTTTCATTTCCATGACAAAAACTCATTTAGTTTCAGTTGTCTCCTCTAAAGAAATGACTTGTTTGTTTAAGGACAAGGTCATCCTTCTCACAGTCAGATGGGAATCTGTGGATGACTTCCCAGTCTGGACTTGGCTGTGACACCTGACCTTTATTTGCTCAAATATCAGGGAATGTTATGGTCTCCTGCTTCTTACAGGAATTAAATTCCCTTCTCAGCTTCTGGCAATCTCCATTTTGTCCACAGACTTGGTAGGTGTCCTAATAACCATGGAAAGAGTTGAGATAAAAGTATCGATGCCACGAGTCCTATGACCTTTTTCTTTTTTGCATCTATTTGTCCTGTCAGGAATTTAAAATAACACCTTCTAGCTGTGTTTGCTGGCTGTTTCCAGTCTTGAGTCCACAACAGCTCTCAAGTGGAATGCTTTGTCACCTCCTAGGAAATGTCTGGAGAGGGTTAGGAGGGGCTGTGTGGCTTATGGAGAACATTTGCTGTCACTCCAAGGCAGGCCGGGAACCTGCTTCAGTGCAGGCTCTGAGACCACAGACAAGTGTGGGAAAGTAAATGAAAATATTCTGTTTTGTCATGCCTCCATCCTGAGCATTTCCCACTTTCCTGCATGCTCAGGATGAACAGGAGATGGCCACAGCTTGTCTAGACATAAGGAGCTCATTGGAAATAGAAAACCACCATGTGTTTGGCTTCTGGGAGGTGAGTAAAATAATGTAGGAGATCTCTGCAGAAAGTCATGCCCACAATCTGGACAAAGCTGCTTCTGTCCAAGCACATGAACATGAACAGCCTGGGAAGCAGGTATTGGTCATCATTTATTGACTGATGCAGTCAGCTCACTAAATTTGATGTGATTTGGATTCCAGGTTTCAGTAGGGCATGATGGCACTTTTTGGACATGCTGTCTGTTGTGCAAAAAATGAGAGGCAGAGGCTTTGACAGTGACATTTGCCAAAGAGAGGATTTGGACTAGAAAGGAGAGTGGTTAGGTATACCTTGACTGAAGCACTTGAAACCTGAGGGTTATTCAATTAATTTTTTGAGAGGCAGTACAAGGGAATAAATGCTCTTTGACAAAGCATGGAGTCATCTCTCACAATTCAGTGCTACAGGACAAACAGACATGATTTTGGTGGGGGTGTTGTGTTTGGGTTTATGGTTGGGTTTTTGTCAGGGGAACACCTATGCTCTTTTCCTTACTGGCAGTAAGGTGCCATCACAAGACAGGGTGCATCAGCAATATAGAGATTTTGCCTTACTAAATATATATATATATACACACACATATATATATACATACCTATAGATGTAGTTTTTTCATTGCCAATACTGTTTATACCTCGAATTAAGTTCTTTTTGTATGTGATTTGGTATAGTTGACTTCAACAGGAAGCATGCTATTGTTATAAAGTAGAAGTGGAAGAATGTTCTGTTTTCTTCTGTTTGAGATTTTGAGCTACTTTTATTTTGGTGCGGGGAGAATTCTAATGTGTTAATTCAGATCCATTAGATAGAAGGAGCCTGCACTTGTAGATCTAAGATTGATTAACAGTGGATATTATTCTCTTGAGTGGCAGGCACACTTAGGCATCAGGGAAGCACCATTTTCTACTTGAGAAATTGCACCTATAATTGAAGTGTGGCAGTGCTGCTCAACCCTGGGCATTTTTAGAAAAAAAAAAAGATGCTCCAAATTCAAAGATGTGTCTACCACAAACCAAAATTGTAGAAGCAAACTGTAACACACAAATACCCTAGAAATTTGACGAGAATGGCTTAACCAGAGAATTAAATGAAAATCCCACACTTGAAACTGCCTCCAGCACTCCTCCATCATGCCAACGTGACCAAAGTGGAATCACAGCATGGTTTGGGTTAAAGGGACATTAAAGATGAGCTGGTTCCAAACCCCATGCTGTGTCCATAGCACCTTTCTCTAGAGCAGGTTGCTCAGAGCCCCATCCAGGCTGGCTCTGATGTGTGCTCTCTTCCTCAAGTGTTATTTTAAACCCGATGTAGACCCCAGGGCAGCCCTCCTGTCTCCCTGTGGGGGGTGAGGACAGAGCCAGGGGCTTGGGACTGCCCTGCCTAAAGGGGTTTAGGAACCTGAGGGTGCCTCCAAGGGAGAGGGAAACAGCCAGGGAAATCTGCTCAGGAAGAGGGCAATGGAAAACCATGCCTTGTCTTCTTTCTCTCAGACAGTGAAGAAGTACATTTGTGAAATCTGGCATTCTGAGACTCTAAAATGGAGAAGGTAATTTTATTTATTGCTTTTTTTATTACATCCCACACAGAAGATGACTGCAGGCAGACACCTGTTGCTGAAGCTGCTCATTGGAATTTCAGTAGCTGGTATCAAATCAGGGTTTATTCTCAGGCTGTATTGTACATTTTTCTTTACTTAAAGAGAATGACAAGTTATTTTGCAGGCTTATTTTTTGGCATAAGCTGTTACAAATTCTCTGCAGGATTATCTCTGTTTGTAGAGAATTTCCTGGCAGGACATGACTGGCAAAAAAAAAGACAGCTAATGTAGTGCTAAACAAACTTAGCAGTCAGCATACCCAGAGCATGGCACTTTGAAACCTGCACACATTCTCAATATTACAGTGGCTTCTAGCTTGATATATCCAGTTATAACAAGATAAAGGCAAAACCCAACCACTGCTTAAAAAAAAAAAAAAAAAGTGGTTTTATTCTTTTTAATTGAAGAAGTTTGGAAATTAAAGGAAATTCATCAGAATATCAGTGATCTCTGGAAAAAAAAACCCAAACCAAGCTAGAAAAAAATCATCCAATGTTAACATTTTCTGTATTGATATGAGATTGATAAGACTTCCTTCATATGTCTACATATGTGTTTGTGTGTATATATATGTATGTATGTATATATTTGAGTGACCTTCATTCAAAAGGAAATCATTGCACTATTGAACTGGAATATTGAGGAGAATTACCTTGCATGATAAGGTAATATCATGCAAGGCAGTAAACTGCTCTGCTTTGTTTCCCCATTCCTGCCCGTGTTCTGAGGCACAGCAAAGAGCATTTCTTCTGTAGCAAACAGAAAATGTAGACAGATTTGTGGCCCTGTGGTCTTGTGCAGTGGGAAGTTTTCCCTGCTGTAGTTAACAGCTCCCTTGAAAGGATGTGAAGTGCTACAACACTGCTTTTACAAAAATAATGAACCAAGAAGTCAAGGCAAACAATGCAGAGCATCACTGATGGCCTTTGCAGAGCCACACTGCTGTGTTTCTGCAGCCACCAGGGGGAAGGCATTGTAAAAACCCATTTCTTTTTATTTCCAGTGATGTGAAGCTGTAGAGACTTGGAAGCCCAGGTTGGATTCACCTCCTCTGGGTTCTGCCTTGTGGCTGTGGCAATGAGCAGGGCCCCAGGAAGGAGAAGGGCAGGAGCTGAGGGACTCACAGAGAGGCCTCCTCTTCTTCAGGAGGACCTGCTGGGCTGCTCTGTTTTCTTCATAGACACCTAGAGGATTTGCAACTTTTCAAAGTCCAGGCTTTTGCTCTCCTGCATGAAAATGGTTCCTCCATTAGCACAAAGTCTTTTGAAACTACCAATTCAACCTTTCTGATGTTTTTTTAATAAATACCTGAAATTTATGTATTATACAATCTAAATATAGAGTTTTGGATATAGCTCACCCTCTATTTTCAAAATCCTTGCTTCTCCTACTTTGTAAGTAACAGAAAAGAGCCATTTTGATCATTAGAGTACCCTGGGCTCTTCCTGTGACAGATTTAATCTTCTGGAGTGTAAAGAAGAGATTGACTTGTGTTTTGGGGAGAGGAGGAGGAGTACTTCAGCCATTTCATAAAAACACTTTAAGAATTCATCCCATGTCAGTTTTCCCATTCCTGCACATTTCAGTAGCACTGAGGGGTCCCATCTATGGGTTACCTCAGGTGTTTTTCCCTTTGTTTGCCTCCCATTGCTTGCTTATTAACTGTAGTTAAATATGGATTATGGAAATAAGATAGGAATAGGTAAGTGTCTTACCAGAAATTATTGAAGAAATTAAAGAGATTTTTAAAATATTTCCTGAAAAAAATAAGGGTTCTCAAATGGCTCTTCATTTAGGGATCTTAGAGCTTGTCAGGAATAAAGGTTTTCTTTCAGAAACTGAGCAACTGAAGGCCAGACATACAATTAAAATCCCTTCCAGAGAGTACAAAAAAAGTCCTAAAAACCACCAGTCACTGATTCAGATGCCCCCCTCCATCCTCTGCCACTAAAGGCAGTGAGTGGTGCTTTGGAACCAGAAGTCTTTAGAGGAGTATGGAACACACATGCAGAGACAGAAAATATTTTGCTTTTCCCTTTGAATATCCTATTTTTATATTTTGGGACTGTATTAATATTAGACTGCATTTGGGATGGCCTGCAAACTTGCTCTGCTCTCTGGATCTCTGCTGAGATTTTTGGTGTGAATGCCAATGTTTATTTGGAGCTTTGTTTGTGATCTGCATACCTGCCTGTCAGGAAATTAATTGGAACAACTTGGGCTTACAGGGATTGAACTGAGGGAGAAAAACAATCTGTCTATTTCAATCAGTGCTTAAGTCATATTTTTTTATTTGTACAAGGAATTGATTGTATAAAGTCCAGATTCTGAATTCATTGAGAATGACATTTATGGGTTTCACTGGCAGCAGCGCAGGCTCTATTTCTGCACATCACAAACAGGAGTGTGTGAGTGCAGGCTAACACAGAATTCAACAGAAGGCTACTTCTACAATGTTTCCTCCACTGTTTTCCTGAAGAGAAAGCAGTTTTTTAGAGACTTGACGGCCCTGAAGTCCAGGGGCCTACAGGGCATCCTTTAAGGGAAACAGTATCTTGTACTTTTCTTGGTTTTGTAGTTTTTTTTAATCTATGGATAGGTTAGCTCCTGGAAACCATCTGTGTTTGCAGCTTTGCCACAGCATTTGCTTTTAACTAAAAAAAATATTAAGCAGAAGTTGGAGCATTCTCTTATCTTTGTTTATTCCTGGTTTTGTTTTTTTCTTTGCTCCTGTGTATGGGAATATGCTTTTGGAGCTGGGGCTGAAGCAGCAAGCATTTCACAGTCCACCTTCTGTGTTATGAACCACCAGCAGCCCATGAACTATAGGCTCAAAAACATTTCAGTGCACTGGGCTGGAGCCCTCTCCCTGTTTAACCATGCAGAGCAGCAGGATACAGTTTTGGCCTGATGTCTGGAACTGGAGAGAAATAAAAGGAGAGATTTGACCGACCATATCTGCTGGTGTGCCGTGAGTCCTGATTTCTTGCCTGGTGGGGAATAGGCAGCTCATTTCCTGCACAATGGGAACTGAGGTGTTTATTGGAAGGTACACACTACTCTGTGGGTCCTTGTGGCCTTTTCCATATGTTTTATCCAGCTTTTGATCCCTAAGCTATAAAACAATCCTAAGTGAGGATTGTTTTATAACTAAGTTCCCAGACCTGGTTATTTGTTAGGAGTATTCATTTTCTGATTCCCTTTATTTAAAGCATTCTGGATGCAGGTGCAGCTGTCTGGAATTTTAATTCTTTTCTTTGTGAGCTGGTTACTTTCCCAAATCACTGAGATTCAGAAAATGTTCCTAGGGTTTGACATAATCAGTTGTTGCTACTACAATATGTACCTTTCTGGTACTATTTTTCAAATTATATTACTGAATTTCCAGGAGAGTCATTTCAGTCCAAGATGTATTTTCAGTGCTCAGAAAGGATGAAGGCTTCGAACTCTGTAGTTGGGAAGAGATCACAGTGCAAATGAAAGCAAAAGCAAAAGAGATCTCCCTTAGGGAAAGAGCTGGGGAAATTAGCCAAGGTTCAGGAGCCTTCAAATCTAAGGAAATCCTCAGCAGGGAAAACCTGAGGATCAGAATGGTAAAAATAGGGCAGATGGTGTTCCTTGTCAAAACCCTGGGAAGCTGTGGATTTCCAAAGTGTCTGAGCTCTGGGTATTACTCTCCTCTGTGCCTGGCAGCATGTCACGCTCTCCTGATCCATAACTAGAAATCACAACCCATCTGAGAGGCTGTGGCCCTCCAGCAGCAGGAAAACTGACTGGATTTCCTTGGAAAAAACCCAGCTCATTCAGCTGGTCATGCCCTTTGAAATCACAAAGATAGTTGTCCATCTGCAGGAACAGTCCATGGAGCAGGAGCTTAGGAAGTTGTCACCTACAGTCACATTATGTAGAGTCAATCCTTGCTGTTCCCATGTTTGATATTCTGGAAGAGAATTGGGAAGTGTCATTATCTAGCCAAGATGGAATCAACTGAAATATATTTAGATTTGATCCTGGCTTACTGAACCTTGAACTGATGAGGTCACTAAAGAGCTGCCTGAAGTACAGTGGTTTCTCTTTTTTGATGTCTTTCCAGGTGGACAAATATCCAAATCGATGACTGAATATGGGATGAAGCTTCAGTGGAGGGAAGACAGACTGTATTAATATGGATGCCATGCATGAGAAAAATATTACAGAATAATGAAGGTAAATGCAAAAACTACAGAGGTGGGCACAGGTTTGTTGTCTCTTATGCTTTTTATCCTCTGTACATAAATTCTGTTTGCAGTCCTGCCTGGTAAGATAGCAAAGATGGAGATGTGAAGAGCTTAGTGTGGTAACAGAATCAAGAGCAGGAGACAAACTTTTACCCTTTTCTATGACAAACTTTAACCCATGAGAAAATTAAGTTTTTCCTGTTGTTTTCTCACAATTTTTACTATTGATATGTACATGAGCTGCTTCTATCAAAGGATTAAATCAAAGACTTTGAGGCTAATTCTCTCAGCTTTACTCAGTCAGTCAGCTTGATTTATTGTTCTTGGCTTATACAGTTCTCATCAGTTAACTTATTCTCTCAACAGGTGGTAGCATAATTAAAATGGATTTTTATTGCAATTAAAGCATGAAGCTGTTTCTGTTTGCCAAGAATCATTCATATTTTAAATCAGTATATGAGAGAAGTAAAAGTATTGGAGGTGGGTAGTGATTAAAATCACTACCTTGAGAGTGTTGGAGGCAAGTTTTTTGCTTGGAGTACCTTTCTAAAGATGCTTTTTTATTTTTTCTAGTGAGATGGAGGGCATTTGATAAGCATGTGGCTGGGTTGTTTCTGAACTGGTGGTGTTAATTGTGCAAAGAAATGTTAATAGCTTTTCAGAGCTCCAGGGAAGGAACCTTCACCGAGAAAATGTGTGTTTAGGCCTGTTATGTCTGACCTGGTTGTTCTGGATTTGTTTTGTGGTCAATAGAGAGAAATTGACACTTTTTGTTCCAATTCAACTCATCTGGGGTGAAAAAGAACGTAGTCTAAAAATGGATCAGACAGTTGGGCCCTCAATACTTATTTCTCACTATTGATTATGAAGAGAGTCTGAGGCTCCAGGCCCAGCTGCTGGCATCTTCACTGCTGATCTCTAAAGTTAAGTGAAATAAATCAGCCTTGGAAATAAATGGAAAATTAATCCCACTGTGGCCACAAACTGGTTTGGTTCCCCCTGCCATCCTATTCTTCACTCTGATTTTAACAACTCAGCTGGTTTTTGTGCTTTCCTCCACCCTGAGGTTCCCACCCAAGAGTAGCCAGAGGGATGAAACCAAGCTCTGCTTCTCTGGCTTTGTGTCTTTCTTACAGTCTGGTGGGGTTTTTGTACTGTAGGATTTGGGGTGGTTTTCAGTTGGCTATTTGTTTGTTTCTGCTTGTTGTTGGATGGTTCATTGGTTTGAACAAATCAATTCCTGTAAATCCTTGTGAGTTGCCAGCTCTGATGGGCTGAGCTCACACTGCACCCAGGCTGAGCTTGGGCTCAGCTGCTGGTGTTTTTGTAGCCCAACCTGGAATAATCCAAACCAATGGGAGAGAACTCTTGGTGTGCCAGCAGATGTGCACACACAGAATGCAGCTGCAGCAGCCTCATCCTGCTGGGAAACAGGGAAAATGCTGAAAATGCTTTGCTAGCGCTGCTCCCTGCTGGCAAGAACAACCATAACTGGTTTCTTGCCTTCCATGGAAGCAAAATGAACAGCAAAACTACGGGAGTATTTCAGGAGTATTTCCTCTGATTAATTGTTTTTTTCTTTTTTTTTTTTTTTTGTCTTGGGAATTTGTTTTGAGTGTGGCTATAGTTGTTGTTTTTCTCAAAAATAATTTGTGTGTGTGTTGCTGGTTTATTTGCAGATTATGCAAATTGCCGAATATTCAAAGGACAACGCTTAAATTTTATAAAGTGCCAAGGCTCAGTTCTAGTTTATGGAAGCTTTTTTTAGCCACTTCAGCAATTGGTTTTTCAAAGGGACCTGAAAGACCTGAATTTGGCAATCCCATTGAAACTCCAGGTTTTCAATTTGCCTGTGGCAGCTTTGGAGAGCTCATCCAGAAATGCATTTCAAAAGTTGGTCAGGATGAAAAAAAGGAGATTTTTGTGCCCAGAGTTGAAGTCAGCATGCAGAGAAATCTAATGATACGCAGCCTTTATTTTGTCTGAGGAGGATGCTTTCTTGTTCATTTTTCAGTTTCCCAGTCTAACACTCTCCAGAGCATGAGTTTGGTGGCAGGCAGAGCAGGTGCTCTGGATTTCCTCCTGGAATTAGATGTGTCCACCTCACGGCCCGTGCTTTTTCTGTCTCAAACACACAAACTGTGGTGATTTGCAGGTTGTCACATTAACAATGCTGCTGCAGCCCCTGTCCTTGTCCCTGCTCCAGGGGCTCCCTGTGCCCATAGCACCTCTGCTGCCTTGAAGATTTTCTGCATTGTGAGGCATTGTAAGCTTATATCCATGTTCAAATTCAGAGGTAAATAGTCCCAGAGGGGTGAGGAGATGTTCCCTGCTCCAAAAGGTGTGAGGTGTGTGACAGCTCTGTGCTGGCCACTGCCAGCCTGCCTCAGGAACTAATCTCATTGTCTTCTGCAGAACATGGATTTTGGCACAGCGCAAGAATTGCCAGCTGTCTCCTGGCAGTTACTGGTGTAAAACCCTGTGGAGTGTGTGCCATCTGCTGCCTGAGCTGGGATTTGATATCCTGGGATGGGGAGCTGGGTGTAGGTGAGGTCTGAGACATCCCTGTGGCATGGGAGGGAAGACTTTCCAAATGTGAGGTGTGAGTGTTGCTTTTTTCCCAGTCTGGAAATGAAACTCAAGATAATTTTAGTAAGGAGGTAATATAAAAAGGGGTTTTAATGAAGGCCTTTGGGGCAGTTATGAAAGATAAAATGTACTCACTTCCTCCCAAGGGTGAGTACAATTTTGTAGATTTTAGGAAATTAGCGTAATTGATGAAAAGCACCAATTAGGAGGAAAAATGGTGATGCAATTCCCCTCCAAGTCAAGCCCTTTCTCTGGAGCCCCCCATTCAGCACTGGCTGTGCTCTGTCCATGAGGATGGATCCCAAAGAGTTGTTTTCAGCCTTGGCTCCCAGGAAGAACCAAGATAACATTGGAGCCTTTCACCTCCTGGGACTTGGAGCTCTGGAATTTTTGTCTTCCTGCCTAGGGGAAGGCCATGGAAAATTACTGGGAAAACTACTCGCTAATACAATAGGTGACAGGGTTACAAGTATAGGTGTGAAGAATACAGAGAACATGCAAAAGAAAAAAGGCAAAGCACAAATGGCATCGTGAGGACCTGCAGGGCAGGTGCTTGAAGGGGACTTGACATGGCAGAGTGGTTTTACTGAAGTCCATGAGGTCTGTGCTCTCCAGTCCTGCTCCATCAATCTAAGATTTGCCCTTTTCCCCATGGATTTCCTATGTTTAAAATATGATTTTTGATCATAGAAAAATTCTGATCTTGCAGAAATCGCCTTGTGAGAGCAAAGCACGCTACCACAACTTCTTTTAGATTAGTAGCCTTATTTTTAACATGCAATTTAATGTAAGAACATGGAAGTTCTCTCTGTGTTTTTGATGTGTTTAAATCCATACTCACCCTAAAATGGTGTTTTGCATCCCTTTTCTATGACAAATAGTTTTGTGTCAGTATATAACACCTTTCTAATATTCCTTTCTAATATCACTCTGCAGCTTTCACTACAAAGGGGATATTTTTGAAACAAACACAATCTAGTGTAATCATTTGGTGGTTTATATAATTTAAAACCATTGAGCAAACAGTGAAAATTAAATAAGCAATCTTTACCTGAGAATGATTATTTAAAACAAAGCTATTAATAAAATCCTCTGACAGGTGGAGGCACTTAGTAATATCAATCAGTTCTCTCTTTCGATATGAAGTATTCATTTTATAAATTTATTTATTCTCTATATAAAGTTTGTTGCCTCTTGAAAAATGGTTTGCTATTGGGAATGCATCTTGCTATTCATTTAGAAGAATGTTCTGTAGGTGATAGGGACAGGATTTCAACAGTTTGAGGGAAAAAAGAACAAGTGGTTATGTTTTGCAAACATGAAGATGAGGCTGAGTGTTGGATTAAGAAAGAGATTAAGAGATGGCTTTGTGGAAATCTTCTATTCAGGTACAGTGTTTGCTATGTGGAGATGACAAGTTGTAGGCATTGCTAGAAATGCATGATTTTTCTGTAATTCCTTATTTCTTAATTATCTTTCTCTGTTAAATAGAATTAACATTGTTAATCTCTGTGAAATCTTTTGGGGACTCAAAGATAATTTGTTTCAGGCTGGTATGGAAGTCATGAAGGGCAGAAGTAGAATTTAATTGTAAGGACTTAATTAATCATTCAGGTTGCTCGGCTGATGATCTGCATGAAAATTGTAAAACAGAATAAATGCCAATAGCTGTGAATCATATCGGCATGGGGTTGTTTAAAAAAAAATCCAATGTTTCGGGGTGTTTTTTTCCCCCCAGGTATTTTAAAAAGGCACCATGCTCTCAGTGTACTGAAATAGAGGAGGGAGATCTGATTTCATGTTCCATTTGCTCTGTGTTTGGGGTGCAAAGAGGGAGGCAAACACCTGGGTGCTCTCTGCAAAGGAGCAGCCAGGTGTTTAAAATATAGATAATTTAAATAGCTCCAACAGGACTGGAACTGGAAAATTGGTGTCTATTCAGTCTAAGGAAACCTCTCCTCTGTGGGGAAAGTAGATATTTAGTCAGTCTGAGAAAATCCAAAGGGAAGTTCTGGAAAAATTCCACTTAGATTTTATAAAACTAGTGTCAAATAAAAGTAATTTAAGTGTCAGAGACAATGGTGGTTGTATTTTCCTTTACTATAGTCTTGTGAAAGGGGATGTGCTGGCTTTTTTGTTATTTTCTAATTGACTATACAGTAATACACTGCCCAAATTCACTTCTGGCTAAATATACACAGGTTAGACTATGCCTAATCTGTGGAAAAAAAAGTGCTAATATAGACTATCTCTTAGACATGCCAACCGTTTATTTAATGTGCTGTATATTTTTGTTCAGCCTGTAGTTTTAAGTTTTACTGGGCAACAAGAAAAACATGTTGTTCTCCAATGCAAGTGATTTTGCACCATGTGGTTGAGTCAACTGAGTGGCTGGAGGGAGTTTGGAAAAGGGAATTATAGCCGGTTCCAAGGCAGGGGGAAAGCAATGTCTGAAAAGAGGAGAAAACAACAAAGAGAATTAATAAGGTAATGGCAGAAAAGCAAAAATTTTCCATGTTTGTTTGATCATCCAAGGAGCTTTGGGAAGATGCACTCAGCTGAATTACATTTTTCAGGGTAATAGGATTTGTATAGGTCAGTGGCTTCAGGTTTTTCTTGAGGCTTGTGATGGATCATGTCACAGCAAGGTTGGTAAAAGTGGCCATTTATTTTCTTTTTTTATTTTAGATTTGTTATTTGTTGAAGTTTGTTGAGGTCTGTTGAAATCCACACCTGGAAATACATTTTACAGTGCAGTGGTGGGATCATGGCATAATCATCAGCATAGACCTTGAGACCATAATGGAATTATGGTCTAAATACAAATTACAAATCATGTACCTGTTCTTGCTTCCCCTTTGCTTCTGAAAATACTCATCCATACTAACCTGAGGGTGAAGGAGGAGGGGAATTCTCTTGGAATTCTTCCTTAGCCAGTGTTATGTTGATAAGGCAATGTTATGCTTTATTTCTGCATCTGCCCAGCCCTGGTTCAGGTATGTGGTTAGGAAAAGTTTGTATTTCCCTGTGTACAGCACTTCTGGAACATGGAGTCTATGCAGAATCCTCTGTGTTTCTGACTTGTTATTCAGAATCACACATGGATAATTATTCTTGTAAAATAAAAACCCAATAGTTTGGCAGTGACTTATGAAGAATGCTATTTGTGTTAAGTCTTAGGTTATAGCAAGGGTTGGCTTGTTTTCCTTGCAGTAACTCCTTTTTTTTTCCCCTAATCCAGTGGAATATCCTGATAAATGGTGTAAAAGGTGTAGGGAATGGTGGTCAGTTTGTGTTCTTTTTCCTTCCCTTGCCAGGGGAGGCTGCAATGACAGGTGGAGGAATTTCACTCTGGTGAAATCTTTGCCCACATAGAAAGGGAGTGCACAGAGAAAAATCATGTTTAAAATCCTTGGTGCTTGTGTGTTGTGCTTGGTACCCTGGGAGTCCCCTGAATTAAAGCAGCTTTTGCAAGAATGTCCCAACAGAGACCTCATTAAAAGCCCAGCTCCAGAGATGCTGAGCAGTCCTGAGATGATGTGATCTGTAGGGTGAAGGAAAAGGATGTGGCCTGGAAGCATCCATTCCTTGAGGGGCTACCTCAGACACTGAGGAACAAGCTGGGGAGTGCTTGACTGCTCTGGAAGGGAAAAAAAATCCCCCTCCAAAAGGGAATTCCCAGTAATTTCTGTGGCTGCTGCACCTCGCATGTGAAATGTCAGAGTTCCTGTGTCTCGTGCTGGTGCTCCCTGGCTCCCTGTGGCCTCACAGCCTGGAGCAGGTGGAAATTGGCCCACTGTGCCCCTTCCTGGTGTGGTGGCCTTGCTCCTGCACCACTGCCTTTGCAGGGCAGCCTCAGGTGTGGTGCAAAGCAGGAGGTCACCAGGACTGAGCCAGGCTGGGGATCAGGCTCCTTACCCACAGCTACTCCTGCTCTCCCTGCATGAGAAGAAAGGGGATTTATTTCAAAGGTGTAAATGCTGTTGAGTTAAACCTGGGATTTCATTTCCCTGGAAAGAGCAGAAGGGCTCCCCCTCTTCTGCTTTCCCCTTCCCATGTACATATTTCAGTTGTGCTTTTCTTGTTTTAACACCTGTAAAATGGTGTTAAACCATAAAATGTTTTTTTTTTTTAATGCCTGCTTCTTCAGGTCAGAACATTTGCTGATGGAGAGAAGCTTTTAGCCATATGTTAAATGCACATGCTGTCAGACTCAAATGCAGCTCTGGGATTTAAAAGGAAATTTCCAAGCCCTGTTGTTTCTGCCACTTGCTGTGGTGTCTGTGTGGTTGGGCTCTTCAAAGGGGTTTAGCAGAGCAGAGATGTTATGAAAGGGCTGTAGACACAGTTCCAAGCAGAAGCATTAAAATATTTGCCTTGGGGAGAAATGAAAACATCTGAATGTTTTCAAAGAGTAAGTAATTCTTCTATACCCATGCAAATTGTAAATAACAGGTGCTTCAAGCACTATCATTTGAGTTGTGTTTTGTTGTGGGAAGTTCCCACTTGCTATCCTTTACCTCAACAATATTTTAAGAGGTGTGCATATACAAATTATATAATCTTAATTCCCACCTTCAAAAAAGTGAGAAAGCCCTATTTTCCTAATCCCCATTCTTATTTAGATTTCACAGGAAAGAATACTCAGCTGTCAGCTTGCACAGAGACAGGATCAGCTCAGATCTTGGGCAGTGATTTCTGAGTTCTGAGGAATAGACTCACATGGTCCTTTGCCTGTGGACCCACCCCAGAAAGTGCAATTTCTGAGTTCCTATCTCAGCCTAGTGAGGGGTTTCACACCTTTCCCCATGGCACAGGAATGTATTTAAAAGCTGTACAGCTTCATAAGTGAAGATCAGATCAAAATGTCATCAATAGGTCTGGCTGCTATCCCCAGGCTGGCCTCTGATTTCATATTCTCTTGGGAAAGCTGTTTAATACATGGTGTTCTCACCCAAAATATTCAAGCCATACATTTTGGGGACAAAAACAAGATCTTTAGGTGACAGGAGACACCAAAGGGCAAAAATCATGCTTTACCATGATGATTATTCTTCTCCTGAGAAAGGTGCACTTTTCAGTTTTAACACTGCTTGGTGATGATTAATTGGGTTGTGCAGATTAAATTTTCAGTGAGAGTTATGAGATACTTTCCTAAAGAATAATGCATTTTAAATGTTATGTGAGATTTAAGAATTAAAATTTTATCTCATATTTCAAGGAATTTTAAATGACCTTCAGACTGAACCAGCCAGTGGTTTGAATATGCTAATGAAATCACTTTGCTGGCAAGATGTTTTGTTTGGAAATGAAACACAAAACTGCTGACCGTGTTGAGCTGCTGCTGTTTGTCTGTCTAAGGCAGTAATATTCATCCATGCAGGGTGTGCAGGCAAAGTTCAGGGATGAATATAGATGACCCGGATTTTCTGGGAGCTCACAGAATGGTGTCCTTTAGGTTTTGATCTTTGTAACCAGCTGATGACCTTTATTTTACACTGATAATGAGAGAAAGTGGTGTTACTCTATCACTCCTCTCCATGAATACAGAAAATAATTGAGTTCTCATCGCTAATCATTTTAGTGAAATCAGAAAGTCCCACTTAGTCCTTATTTTGTACTTTTACGGAGTAATGTTTCTGAAATATTGTGAGAATGTTTACTGCTTAATTCACTGCTCACTGAAGATAGCAAAGTCTGACTCTAATATTTTGAGTGAATTTCAGTTTTTTGGGGGCTGTTTTCTGTTTGGTTTTTTTTTCTCCTACTTGATCATTTTCATTAGACTCACCTAGAGGAATGTAAGTAAATTTCCAGGTTGAAGTATGAACATTAAAATTGTCTTGGTAAAAAAGAGCAAAATGTATCTGTACAGGTAGTGATCTAAAGAATTAAAGTTGTCTAAATAAATTAAAAATCCAGACCTCACAAGATTCAATTGAATTTGAATTCAATGGAATTGATTCAATTGAATTTTAAAAAATCCACAGATTTCCTTTTTATTTTGTGCCTTTACTACTGTAAATCTTATGAAGTAACATTGTATAAATTATCACAAATCTGGATAAATTCCAAATGAGTGGATGTCTGAAGTCGCAGTTTGTCTGGGAACTTTTTCTCCCAGTTTATTCTGTTTGTTCAGTTTACCTTGTACAGTGCTCACAATGTTGCAGATTAAAAAAACTTGGGTATTTTTTCTAAAATAACGTCAGGCAGTAAAAAACCAAAAAACAAAAGCAAAAACAAAACAAACAAACAAAAAAACACCAAAAAAATCCCCCAAAAAACAACAAAAAAAGGACACCCAGAGCATTAGGAGAGAACTTTGATACAGTTTTTGAAATTCTGAATTACTTTTTGTCGAAGCCAAAAGTTTCCATTTAAAATTGCTTATTTGATTTTATGGCAAAACTTGTTGGAACTGAAGATTTTGCCTTTAGTTTTGGAACAATTTTAGAGCTGAAAAGTGTTCATCACTGTTGCTGGTCAGATATCCAAATGTATTTGGGAACATATCATCCAGTTTCTCTTTCGTGTGACACATAACGAGGGAGGAGTGGGGAGTAGGGACAGGAGGCACAGATGAGCACAGCAGAGGCTGATTTTGATTCCAGAGGGAGAAAAAAAGAGCATCCTCATTATTCAGTAAATTCCTTGTGAATTTTACCACATCCTTATCCCAAGCTTCCAATAAAATTGACCAGTGGGCAAATGGATTAATCAGTCTCACAGAACTTTATTTCTGGTGCTGTCTATTGTGTGCTCCTTGCACTTCCCTGGAGAGGCTTGGGCATGTGAGGCACATACCTTTCCCTGTGAATCATGGAAAGGGCCTGGGCTAGGAAATTTTCCTGGTTATTCCTTTTATTTAAGTTAATTTTTGAGAGCTGGACATGGGGCTACATATGTGAGATGCATGGAAATGCTCATGAGGATTGTCTTGCTATAGCAGAAAATTTTCTGTGACCCACCATGGGCTGGAGCAACACTGGGACCATGAAGTTCTTCTCCCCAGGGAAAAGCAGAAGGTGCAAGCTGTCCAAAGGTGGCACAGACTGTAATGGCAAAGGCATCTTGCTGTGGTAAACAGCCATGGAAGAAGGCTTCGAGCCTTCAAATGTACTCTGAACCTTTCAGGATTTTTGACCTCTACAAGGAAATTTCTGAAACCCTTTCAAAAGATGGTGAGGGTGGTATTCGATGCCCTGTCTGGGAACTAAAAAGAAATTTTGCTTTCAAGGATATGTGAAGTAAAAGTTACTTAGAAGAAAAGTATCTGGGGGGTTGTTCACTGTCCTTTTTTCCCTTTTTTCCATTCAGTTGCTTGGATATGTAAGCCCATTTTCCAAGAAAAATTGTGTTCAGTAGATTTTTGCACTGTGGGCAGGGAACTAGCAGTACTAATTTGTACTGCTGGTTAGATTCTGGTTTTTCTGACAGAAACTTTTCTTGCCAGCTTATCCTTAGTAAAAGGATAAATTCATAGCAAATATACAGCCATAGATGATGAGTTCTTAGGTGATGTGTGATGTTGATGAATTTCAGTATTCATGTGGTAGATATTTAAATGGCTGACCTGGGTGGTTCCAAGGTGTTTTCTAGGGCCAGATTTGTCATCTCGGCAATCTGGCTTAGCAGCTTTACCCTGGCAAGCAATCTCCCTTAAGTTCAATTCATTTTTTGCCCTGCTGTATTTACACTCATTTAATTTTTCTCTTCCTTCCATCTTTATGTTATCTCAGGGTATGTCTAAAGGGGCATTTCTGCAGCATTTCAGATGTGGAAATGGTAAATTTATCTTGTTTACTTGAACATCTTTCACTTTTTAAATAAACAAGACTTGTTGATTAACAGCACTTAAAGAACAAATGTTCTGCTAATGAAAGTATAAACTCAGAAGTAGAGGATGCATATTTTGCTCCATTTTATGTTATGTGGAAGGACCTTTAAAGTGCATGTGCAAGACTCAAAGTACCACTTGCACTGCATTTGTACAGGATTATTTACAAAAGCTTTGTTAAAACAATGTTTGTCTTGTGCCTTGAAAAGCAAAACTGAGAATTAATGGTTTGGCTACTGTAGCATGATGAAAACTTCCTGGGGCTACAGATCCCCTCTCTGAATTGACATGAGAAAAATTGAAGAAAGGCATTTGGAGAAGAATAAAAGCACTGGAACTCTAGGCCCCTGAAAACTCTAGGTTTCTAGAAATAGCATTATGTGGCTTTAAATTTATGACTGGATATATAAATTTGTTTCTTTCTGTAGAAAAGTTCTGATTTTCCAAAGGAAACCATGGGGAAAAAGACTTTTGCTACTGAAGTTATGTTGTCCTGAAAAAACTGAATATGAGTCAATTGCAGTAGATGTGAGTTTTAAACCTGGCCTTTAACAAATGTGAAATCATGGTCAGTAGCAATATTTTGCAAATGCTTTAAAGCTGTTGAGTGCAAGTTGATTTTTTCCCCACATACTTAACTCATTCCTGGTATAGGTCTCCTGTCTGATCATAATTGTTTGCAGTTATGATCCTACCGTGTTTTTCACTGGAATAAAACTGGAATGAGCTTGGATCACTTCCATTAGGTGTCAGAGTCTCCACCAGTATATTTGCAATGTGAATCATTTTGAGGACCATCAGTCTGACAGGGAGCATGAAGAAAAGCAGTGGAATTTGTGTCTGTTATTTCAGATTGTGGCTTTCATAGATAAATTTAACCATATTTCCTGCTGGGAGCTGCTGCCCTGGCTCAGGTTGTTGTTTGAGAGCCGTGGGAACAGCACCTTTCCCTGCAGATAACAGATCATGTCTGTGCTGCACGTTCAGGGGGCTCTTTTCTGCAGAGGTGATCTAAAGTTAAGGACAGGTGGCTCAGAGAAACAACTAATCTTGCATTCTTTCTGGTCTTTATCAAGTAGTCCCACTCGGCCTAAATCAGGCTTTAAGGCTTTTGTTTGCTCTAATGCAATTGCACATGTGTTTTACTCAGACTCCAGTGAGCCAGACTTTGGCAGCAAGACTGGATAAGCTTTCTATGGGTTTTTAAAAAGCAAATTGCATTGTGCTGCTCCCTGGGAAAGTGTCTTCCTTGAACATGTTTAATCCACTCCCCCTCCTGCATGAAACTATCCCTGGCATACACTGAGAGTTTGTGACTCACAGTTTGTGTCTTACCTAAGAAAAAATATTTTTTTTCCCTGTGCACAGTGTTATGCACTTAGAGATGTCTTTTTCATTTTCAGTGTGGGAAGTAAACCCCCTTTCCCTTGTGGGCATTTCAATGACATGAGCATAGTTATTGTGCCTCAAGGACTTTCTGCACAGGAAAAACAAGGGGAAGAACTGGGTAAAAGTGCAGAAATATGCAGATCTCTAGAGCAGTTTTATAGTTTTTACCCAACCTAGTGAAAAATAGCCATGAAATTATAGAGGTAAAACCTGGGAATTTCAGTGTTCTAAATGAAATGAAATGAAATGTGGCACAAATATTTACACATGAGTACATTGTATGAAAGTGTATGGGGTGGCAGGATGCAAATTGCAGTGTTATAGAGTTGAAGATCACCCTCTCCATGTGCAGTGAAGGCAAAAATGAAGCACACTTCTCAAAGAGCCATTATTAGGATAGATAGACAGACAGACATCCACACACTCCTCTGCAGAGTGTAAATGTGTGAGTGACTCTTTCTGTGGGATATATTTCAGCTGCAGGACTGTCATAGTGATTAGATTTGTAGAGACTCCCACCTCTGCAAGCTCTTTATTTGTACAAGTATTATAGTTTCCATTTATCTACGAAAGGGCTTGGAGACCTGGGAAAAGGAATGATGCTGCCGAGACTTGCCTGTGCCAGATTTTCTTTGTAATTTTGTGGTTCTTGGCAAAGGTGAGGCTGGAAATCCATGTTGTTGACCAGCATGGAATGATCTCTTGGGAACAGAAATGCTGTGCTCCTGTGGAGGAAAATGATGGTGTTTCCCTTTCCAGACCTGAGATCTTAAACTGGGATGCTATTTCTGAGCCAAGAAAACCATATGAAGGGATCTTTTTGCCTCTAAAACAGTTTCATGCTGTCTTAAAAACCCTCAGTGGGTTTTGATGGCTTTCTTCATTATTTTGGGATTCAGTCAGAAGAGATTTATGGGGCAAAGAATCAGTGTACTGACATGGAATAAGGACTGTAGTTCTACCTAAGGAAAGACATTAAGGTAAGCCCAGAATTATCCAATAAATCTTCATTTCCCCCCATCATCCTTATAGAAGTAATTGCCCCACAGAAGGCCAGTTTAAGTGAGAATTCAGCAGGAAGCAGATGGGGTTGTGTGACATTTACCAGCATCATGGCACCATCCAAATGGAGAATGGCGTCTGGGTTTTAGGGCAGAAAACTCCCTTTTTGAGCTTTTGAGAGCACTTGTAAGTGCAGAGAAGGAATTGCCTCTTTATTCAGTAGTCTGAAATTCCTGCCAGAAGCCTTCAGCTGAACTGTGTGCTGTGAAGCAGAGATTTAAAACTGACCAAGAAATCAGAATATAGGGTAACTTTGGGTCAGGCAATCTGCAGCCTTAGCACAGTATCTGTGGAGGCTGGTAACAGAGTTTTATGAGAAGTACTACTTGTATTAGAAATGAGCTCTGATGAATGTGAAATTTTTCCAATACCTAGTATTGGTAACAATCCAGCTTTCCAGGATCCTCAAAAATAATGCAAAAAACCCTTCATTTGAAACTGAATGCAACTAAAGAAGCTTGGTCATAATGAAAATGAAAAATGGTGATGTTATTAGCAAGAAGTGGGTGATATAGCACAAACATGCAAAATTAGAATGTTTTTTCATTCAGCACTATAAAACACAATAATGGGCATGAAAAAGCTCATTTGAGGTGGTGTCTGGAATGCTGTCACAGAACACCTTTCTACTGCACTCTGAGGGAAAGCTCAGTGCCTTGTCACTCCTGACTGAATTTATTTTCCCAATCCCAATCAGTTCCAGGTTTTGTGGGTGAGCAGCATCCACGAGCCCACAACCCCCTCTAATGAACTCCATAGCTCTGGAAAGCTTGAGCACCTGGGCAAAGCTGGGTAAGCTTCTCCTGACCTGGGCAAGAAAGGGAAATCTGGAATGAGCTCCATCCTGTACTTGGGGACAGGCTGCATCTTCTTTGCATCTAGACATGAGTTTCCAGTCAAACTGTAAATTTTCTGTTTACTGAATCACTATCTACAGTGACACCTGTTGGGATTTGAGGAAAAAAATTGTCAAAGACAGGGATGTAAAGTTATTCTTGTTCTCCCATGGCTTCAAAACTCTGGTATGTGGAGGGGACCCCCTGTTAGATTTATTGTACCCCTTGCTGAGGGAAAAAAGGAGGTGAAAATAACTAAAATCATTTTTGAATATGAATTCACAGAAATTAGGAGACCTTGAGCAAAGCCCAAAATAATGCAGATGGGGGGTTCATTTGATGACAGTATCTTCCACAATATTGCAATAATTATTTTGATGTTTCTTGTATATTTTGCAATCTGAAAGTGCCTGTATAAGTAGTAGATAACCACTGTTAAAGATATGTGCAGTTTGCAATATGCAGGAATTCTGAAGTTTCTTCACAATCTTAGACACAGCCTTTCCCAAAGTACACTTAAAGGATTCTGCAGAATGGCTCAAAGCAATGCCATTTTTCTGCAGTAACACATGAAAAATGGTGCAATTACAAGTATGATTGCTCCTATCACATGCATCTGAAGTTGGTCTTGTCAAAATTCTAGTTCAGACATTTAACCCAGTTTGGAATATGAAACCCTCAAAATATATTTTCATCTTCACATAAAATATGACCAAACATCTTCGGTAACAAAAACCAGACCAAGCCAACCTTTATTGCATCTACATAGAATATGAGACTATGGTGTACTGCAGAACTTTTCGTCATTTTTAGGGTAGCCTGTATGCTCTCTAATGTTCCAAAATTATTCCAGTCTCATGTCAAAAAATCATTTTTCTTCTTTGAGTAAGGATGCTGATTTTCCTTAGGATCTTGAGGAGAAGACTTCAGATGCTGCAGTAGTATAAACAAATAAGAGGAACTGTGAATGAGTTTTAAGGGACACCATGGACTCTGTCAAGAGCTCATCTTAGATAAACATTTAGATCAACATTTAGTACATCATGCTTATGGAAAACTATCTGTTCAAAACTTCCTTCTGGCTACAGCTGCTTCATATTACACATCTCTGATTTATACTGGTATAGGTCAAGACAAATGATCACTGTGCAACTGCTGGAAATTAGGTTAATTCAGATTATTTTGCTATAGGTTCTTGACTATTGCAGACTTCTGTTAGAGCTTTCAGACAGGTTGCCTTGCAGACAATTGCCTGGATGAGATTTTGGAGGCAGGTGTTAACTGTGGAAACCTACTTGGTATTAAACTCACTCGTCTGTTGCCGCCGCCTTTGGAGACGATACTTTAATTTTTTTCCTGGTCATTGTCCTCCTCAAAAGACCTAATTGAAAATATCTGTCAAATCATGTCTCTGGTTTCCCTCTTCTTCCCCCGCCCCTCCATTAATTGGACACGTATTGTGTTTGTGTGGGAAGGAAGGAGGCTCTGTACCAGGCTAGCAATATTGCTGGGAAAAGAACATTAAAATGGATAAAGGGATTTCCTAGTGGTATAAATACCTGCACACGACCTCCCTGTGCTCTGGAGCCCTCCTCTGAGTGTATATCCAGGTGAAATCCTGGAACAGAGCTTGAGGTGCCATCAATCCTGCAGGATCTGCTCTGGTAGAACACGGGACAGGCAGCTCTCTCGCCTCTGGGAGGGTATGAGCTGCCAAGCATTTGCTTCCTCAGACACCTTTGTGCCCTTGAATTCTGACTCTTCTCCCTCCCTGCCTCTGATAATGCACCACAGCGCTGCAGAGTGCCTGCAGGTCTCCAACCACACCACCAATGTTGTGTCTACAGGTACTTTTTGAAAATACTCTTGCTGTCATTTGTAGTTTTTGGGTGATAGAGGAGTTCATTGAGTTCTCAGTGTTTAAAGTGTTCAGTGTCAGTGTTATGTATGATTTGGGCTATGCCAAAGTAGAAGCAATTTCACAAAACCCTGCATATGAGTGGATCAGGAAAAGCACAAATGTTTGTGTTTTAGCTAAATACGTAATTTTCTTTAAGTTTGTGACAAGATTAGATTCAAATATGCTGCCGACTTAGAACAGGTTCAAACACTGTTTTTGGTATTACTACAGTCTGCATTGACAACTGTCATGTAAAATAATTAAAAGGTTGTTTATTATGTAACCATAATTTAAAATATTATAAATTGCCTTAAATAGGAAATACATTTAAAAGGCCACAATTGTAAATATAGTTTGGGAGAGTTTTAAACAAGGAAAAATATTGCTTTGCAAGGCATATTACAAACTGGATCAACACTAAGGTTTAAGTGTGATGTTCAAAATGATTAGTAGAAACCTTGTCATTATTTTTGAATCTTGTATATTCATGTATACAATCCAATTAGATGCATTGAAATATTAGGACTATTTAATCACTAAATATCTGAGCCAAAGAGAGTTTTCTTGCAGTGTTAATACTGCAGAGTTGGAACTGTGGAATACAGGAATTGTTGATAGAAAGCCTTCAGGGAAAGAAAAAGAAAATAGTTGATTTATTTGAAATTGCATTAATATTATAATTTTATTTGGAATCTTAACAAGAAAGTAGATTTTTCCTGAAAAGCATTGGTAATAAAGCATTTTAATGAAAAGAAAAAGCATGTATGTAGTGAAAATTGATTATTGGTAAGAGAAAACAGGATCATCTTATACATTAAGCAAAAGGCTCAAAATATCCTTATACAGCTGTGGGTTAGCAATAGTGGCAGGGAATAGGAGAATTTAAATTTTGTATGAGGTCAAATTTATGTATCTGTATGACAGCAGTATTTTCCAGATTCATCTGACTTGTAATGGAAAGGACACGATGAGGGCTGGCCCTGAGCAGATGCTCACCTGCCACAGGTTCAGGTTTTGGTATTTTGTATCTGCCACCCAAGGACAAATGCCACTGCAGTCAGTGGAAATTTTGATTGTTGAACCACATCCAGAAGATGATCCTGTGAAAAAACCACCCTGGGAAAGCAGAAACAGAGAGTGGTAACTATAATGAGTCAAGATTTATAAATTTCATACATAGGTTAAGGAACCGTCATAAAAAGTGCCACTTTGAGTGCACATGAGGAGAATTTGTGTACAATATAATGGTGAAAGAGTTTTGAATAACAACTTATTTGAAATGTCAAAAGTTTAAAAATTAATGTAACAATTCTTCATCGCAAGAAAGATGAAAATACTTCTGTTCAAATACTATGCTGTGTCATTCAGCTGATATTCTGCAGTATCCTCAACACTGTAACTGCTATTATTTCATTTAAATAGCATCATCCTCACTATTTAATTTTAAATCATGATTAGTAGGTCAAAAATTGTATGTTCATGCATAAAATTTATAATATGTGGATTATGAAATAGTGGAAAATGCAACCAGTAAAAATCAGATCTTAACAGCAAAGTTGAATTGCTCTACATGCATTACAGTTATTAACACAATCTTTATTTTCACTACATCTACATTAGTATAAGCATGTTTGTCTTAGTAGATTTTATATCTGCGCAAGTATAGTTAAACGGGACACTTTACTGTTATGATTACTGTTCTAAAACCCAAATATTCTAATCCCTAATTAAATAGACTGTTTTGAACAACAGGAATGTGTTTTTTAAAATGTGGTCTTACATATCTGAATGTTCATAAACATTAATATTTAATATTCTGTTTTATTGCAGTTGTTAGAGGGGGCAGTACATGCATTTTTATTCCTACTTGTACATGAGAAACAGCCATATCTCTATATTGCATTCAGCAAAAAATGGTCTCATTCTTCAGGCACTGGCTATTACTGGACGCAGACCTGAAATACCTCTGTGAAAACACAAGAGATAAACTAACAGTGTGTTTGTTGGTGCTCGTGATGGAAAATGTTTATTTAGGCCTGACCAGAAAAATCCAGAATTTACCGTCTTGTTTCTCTATCTCACCAAAGCACTCTGAAATGCTTTTTGTTGCTTGGCACTCAAGAAATTGTGATTTTTGGACACATCAAAGCAGATGTCCCAAACTGCTGCCTTTGGAAACCCAGGCCTTCGTTTGCTGTGGGGTTTGCTTGAGAGTGAAGGCATTATAGGGTTCCTGGGACCCTAGAATTAGTTTTTGTGTGAGATTGAATGAATCAGTGTGGGGAAGTTGAGTGAGGAGAGGAACTGAGGTTTTCCCTGCTCAGCACTTTGTGCAAACTAGATTATGCCCATAGTTTATACCAAAACCAACTCATCAAGGGACAGCATGACAATTCCTACTCCTGCCTCAGAGGATGTCCCGCTATTTCTAGTGGCAGTTCTCCCTGTTAACCTGATGGCTGTGACCCTGTGTTAAACACTCACAGAAGAAGCTACAACTGCACAGAAGGCACTGCCTGCCTCACACTTCAAGGCTGTGCCCTGAACCTTGAATTCTTACGAGTCCCGTCTGTTTTCTCTTTGCTCCCAACTCGTGCGTGTTCGTGCGTTGGCTTTGCCGCGACGACGCCGGGACACCCTTGGCCAGGCCTGCACTACTCCGTGCCCTCCTGTCACTATGGGAATCAACCTTCCACCTATGGGGTGATGGCAGGTAAGGGGCCAAACCTCAGCTGGGTGAGCTGTCAGAGTGTGGGTCTGTCTGAGTTGTGCTTTAGAGGGATCAATCCAAGACAATCGTTTGAAGAAGATGGGATTTGGATTGAGGCGCTAGGAAAAGGGTTTGGAAATTAGTGCCCAGAGCTTCTCAAACCTCTGCATCTGTTGTGAAATCACTCTGTATCTTATGTCTCCCTACAAAGCTGGGAAAATCCTGCTCATTTTGCTCACCTCTGGCCACTTTTGCTGGTGATTATCACTTTTTGAAGGGCCAGAAGTGACATACCCAGCACACCTGGGTGTGACCAGTACCTGGACTGATACAGCCCTGGCTGAAGCTATAAAATAAAATGATGGCATAATGAAGGGATAGGTGAATGCAGCAGGCAGATTAGCCATTTGATCATGGATTTTTACACTCATCCTGCTCATTCTTCCCTGTCCCAGGCTCAGTAAGAGTGAGGCACTTTTGTTCTGTGCGAGTTTAAGTAGCAGTCAATGAGATAATGACATGAACCAAATTAATGTAACTCCCAGAAAATAACTGGGACTTGAAAATAATCCAAAATCAAACTCAATTTTATTTTATTTAAGAATTAAGGAAATGCTAGAGTAAATCAGCATGGACTAATGGACAGAGTGTAGGCTTCCTTCATGGTATGCAAATTTCCATATTCTTGTGTTTCATTGTGCATTTCTGTGTCTTTTAAAAAGATTCCTGGCATTGTCCAGGTCTCTGGGGAAAGTTAATAAGTAATAATAAATTATATTGCTCAGAAATGAGTTTTCATTAATTCCAAAAGAAATATATTCTTATTCTTCTCCTTTCTTGTCTTATTTTCATCTTTCCTTACTTTATTTTCTTAGGCATCAAGTCTGCAACTCCAGAGATGCTCTCAGCAAGTCTCTCCCAGACTCGTATCTTGCAGACCTGCAGCATGCCTCACCCCAATGTGGTAAATGGTGTCAGCACCTTGCAAAGCAAGTCCCTCTCTTTTAAAGCATTTTTCATTATTTTTGGGGTTTTTTTTTGTGGTTATCCTTTGTGGAGTGTATTAAATAGCTCAATGGGGTTAGAATCTCCAACGTTGATGGGAGTAATTGGGGCAGTGAAGAAAAACCTAGCTCTAATAAATGGAGGCAGCAGTGGGAGGTTAATGAAGTTCTGAATTCTTCTGCACAGTTTTGTGTAGTTTAGAAAATTGGGAAACATGACCTGAGAACCTGGAATTTATTGGCTGCTCCAGATACACTGAGGAGTGTTAATATTTCTCCAGTAATTCCCCCCATGCCTCCCTCAGGTCAGAGAATTTTTATCTTTATGCACAATATCTAGGGAAAAATCAGCCCTCACTCTTAACTGCATCTCCTTGTTAAGTCTGACATTTGGGAACAAAAGGTGGTGAAAAATAGTTCTGTTTTATCCTTGAGCAATTTCTTTTTCAAAGATCATTCTGAATGAGTTCTTGGGTTTTTTTGTTGGTGTTTTTTTTCCTTTTGAGCTCTTACCTATGTACTTTCCTCAAAGAAATTCTCTGCTGCAGCTAAGCCAAGGTAGTATCTTGTCTGAGCATCAAATGGCATCTACATGGAAGTATCCTTTGTGCCAGAAAATAGAGACTGGCAAATTTTAAGTGACTCACAATGACAGATCCATTGCTCTTGCTGTGCCACTTAAGTTCAGCTTAGAGCATGGATTTTTATTTGTGTAAGTTCAGACCATTTGCCTGTTATTTAAGTGCTTCACAGTTTGCTAAGTGGTAGGATGGCTGTGGCTGGTGAAAGGGGCTGTTGACAGACTTCCATGCTAAGTCAAGATGGTATCTTGTCTGAGCATCAAATGGCATCTACATGGAAGTATTCTTATACCAGAAAAGAGAGACTGCAAATTTTAAGCGACTCAAGATGACACAGATCCATCGATCTTGCTCTGCCACTTAAGACTGGCAAATTTTAAGTGACTCGAAATGACACAGATCCATCGATCTTGTTGTGCCACTTAAGTCCAGCTTAAAACATGGATTTTTGTGTAAGTGTAGACCATTTGCCTCTTATTTAAGTGTTTCACAGTTTGCTAAGTGATAGGATGGCTGTGGCTGGTGAAAGGGGCTGTTGTTGGAAGGGGACCCACACTTCCATGTGCTGGGTCAAAAAGGAGAAAACACATCCTAGGAAACTCTAACTCCTGGATTCTCCCATGTGTATTATATAATAAAAATTGCGGGCAGGGATGAGGAGGTGACAAGGGGAGGTTTTTACAGTGCAGCAGCAGAGAGCCAGTGCAATGAGTTTTCTCTTTGGCATTTTGGGACGGAAAAGAGAAAACACATCCTAGGAAACTCTAACTCCTGGATTCTCCAATGTGTATTATAGAGTTAAAATTGCGGGCAGGGATGATGAGGAGGTGAGTGGAGCAGCAGAGAAGCAGTGCCATGAGCTCTCTCTCTGGCGTTCCCAGGTGGCCTGACGCCCTGCCTGTACAAGTTCCCGGAGCACGCGCTGGGTGCCAGCTCCTGTGCCCTGGGCCACAGCTTCGCGGCCCTGCCCCAGCCCCTGCTCACGGAGGAGCCCGCGGAGTTCAAGCAGGAGTTCCGCAGGAAGAGCAAGCCCGCCGAGGAGCCCGTGGACATGGACTCCCCCGAGATCAGGGAGCTGGAGAAATTCGCCAACGAGTTCAAGCTGCGGAGAATCAAGCTGGGTACGTGCTTCATGTCCACGAGCAAAAGGCTGGAAGAGTCCAGTGAAAGCCCAGTTGTTTCTGTTTTATGGTCTGGCCTCTGCTGTTGTCTCATCATAACTCCAATCCTGCCTTGCCCTGCAAAACCTCCTCCATTCCTAGGAGACTTCCATGGAATTAATGAACTTTTATTTTGCAGAAAGGGACTTTAAGCTTTCCTGCCCTTAAATTATTTGTGTTAAATGCAGAGAAATTTTTTCATGTTCAATAAATTCTATTCAGTGTCAGGTGCAATATTTTGCAGAACTCCAAATTATCTGCAACTTAGGGCAGATAGCCCTTGTCAGGGAAGTTAATCCACAAACACCAGAGGTTTATGTCCAAAAAGGAGACAGAGGAGTCCTTTTACTTTATTTGAATAAAGGGAGAGGCCATGGGGCATTCCTGTGGTATCTCTCCAGTTTTTGGAGGACACAGCCTCCTTTTTATCTCAATTTCCCTGCTGCATTTCCTTCCCTCTTTCCCCATTGGCTGAAGTACTTAAGAGGTACATACTTTCCAGAATGCCTGATACCAAAGATTTCCCTCTAGTGTATAACCCTCCCTTTTAATTTTTAATTCTTATGGAATTTAGGGGTTTTTCTTCTCCATTGTTTCTTTCATTTTTCAGTATTTAATTTCATTTATCAGCAAACCTAAAGTTTATTTGTAAAAGCAAATATCTTTTTCCATTTATCAATCAGTGGAATCCTTCCCATTGTTTCTTTTATCTCCCAGTGCTAGCTTTATCTACCAGCAGACCCACAGCTTGTTTGGAAAGACAAATCCACTATTCCTCTCACCCTCATAACCATCTAACCTCCCATTCTTTTCCCCATAGACTGCTTAATCTGATGGTCTGCTGTCATTTCAGTATACACTGAGTGACATCCATGGGAAATCCTTCACACCTGTAGGAAGGTGCTCTTCCTGGTTTATTTTTTTGTGCCAAGACACAGTTGAAAAGCAATTGATATCTTTGTTGCTGTGAGATAACTGCTGAGGACAAAGGTGGGCTTTGCCCTGTTGTTCTTGGCATTATCACTTATAACATTGCATCAGAATTATAGAGAATCCTTTATAAACCTAAAAGATTATAAGGTTATATAAAATAATTATATAAAATTATAAGGTTATATGGGGTATCTGTGCACTATCTCAACAGCTAGAAAGCCAGTATGTTCCATTTGCAGTCTAAACTGAAATAAAAGAAAGTAGAGTTTAAAAAATTATAGCCAACTGGGCAATTTTCCTGTATATCCTTTATTTGATGTCAGCCACAGCAATGGAAAGTGTTTGCCAGGCCACACATAGTCAATCACTGCATCTTCATCTGGAATTTTTGAGGGAACAAAACTTTGTTTGATATAAGCAAATCACATGCAGCCTGTAGAATGTCACAAATGCAATATGCACAGGAAAAATAATCTTTGAGTTTGAGCTTTACAAGGCAAAACAGGTTGTGAGTCTGAGAGGCACAGGGTTAGTGGAGTCAAAAAGGAGGTTAAAATGTGCCTCATGGGACACTGAGTGCCTATAGAGATCCTGCCTTGTCCTGGCACCAGAGCAGAAAAGGAGGATGATGATCCAGTCCCGCAGCCATGGCAGATCCACATTCAGAGAAATGAGCAGGGAGTTATTGGTGCAAAGTCAGAGTCTGCAAGGAAACTTCAGCATTTCTCTGATGACTTCAGCTTGGATGTTTCAACAAATAACAGGAGACCAGCAGTGCCTCTAGGGATTATTGCTCTTGCACCATCTACAGAAAGTCATGGGGTGTTTGTAACCTTCTCAAATCCCTAATCCTGGGGTGTGAAACTCCACTAAATCAGTGTCACACTGCACACAAACCACCAGGACAGCGAGCAGGCTCTGAGTGAGCTCAGCTGGCCACAGGGACCTCTGCAGGATGCTCAGCCTGCAGGCACTGCAGCACACACTGACCACGAGAGCCAGCAGCGAAGGACTGAGCATCTCAAGGAAAGTAAGCCCTCTAGAAAACTTCAAAGCTGCTTTTTCCTCTTTGTTTCTGGCAGGTTATACGCAAACCAACGTTGGAGAAGCCCTGGCTGCTGTGCATGGCTCCGAGTTCAGCCAGACGACGATTTGCCGCTTTGAGAACTTGCAGCTGAGCTTCAAGAACGCCTGCAAACTGAAATCCATCCTGTCCAAGTGGCTGGAAGAAGCAGAACAAGTGGGAGGTAGGGAGCTGAAAACCTCTAAATATTGATTTGCACTTCAAGAAGAACCCCATGTAAATATTTTAGGGCTATTATGTGTATTCTGTGGACTAAAGATTTTGTTTTACCAGCTTTAAATGCTGAGGCGTGCTTGTGTTAAAGTATAGTTATCTTTTTTTTTTGGATGAGCATGGAGGGGAAAACTGAAATGCATGGAAAACTGAAACAGAATAGCAGAAATATCTCTTGGGCTGCTGGAAGAAATTTCTTCCAGTCCCATCCCAGCAAACCAGTTCCAGTCCTGTAGAGAGCCAGAGCAGGATCTGCAGGACAGCCCATTTAGCAGTGCACAGGGATTTTTTATGAACAAAGGCCATTTGCTTCTAATAATTTCTGCCTATAACCATTTATGATTGGAGGTAAAACAATGACCAGCCATCCTAACAATGGAAGGATCCTGTGTGTGATGCTCCTCTTATTCAGCAGCACTTTCTCTTGTGCTTTTTTCTTCCTTCAAAGAAAGTGACTGTTTTTTGTTTTCCAGTCCTGTGGAATGTAACTGCCAGCTTTTGTTGTTTGGCTGCTGCTTCTTTTTTTAATACAGCCTTGTACAATGAAAAAGTTGGGGTGAATGAACGGAAGAGGAAGCGCAGAACCACCATAAGGTAATAAATATTTAGGTTATTACAGGTTCGAAACAATTTTGGCTAAGATGCTTCTTTTTCTTCTGTCAAAATTGAAGTGCTCTTTTCTATTAATGAATATCTACATCCTGGGCTTCTAAAAGTTCCAATATTTGGAAATATTCTAGTTTAAAAAAAACAAACAGCATAAGCCCCCAGACCCCAATTAATTCCAAAGTAATATATTTCATACTTCACTCAAAACCTAAGTTGTTAGTCAAAAGTAATTATGTTTCTATACTTCTGTATGTACAGAACACCATGCTATTAATTAGCCAGTTTTGTTAAACATTAGTAAATGTTGAAAAACTGACCCATAAACGTAAGACCAAGAGATGAAATAACTAGAACTGGAGCAGATGCTGTATTTCTGCAGCAAACACCTGCACCTCACTTCCAGAATAATGCATGAAGTGCCCTCTCGTGTCCAAAGAAATTACAGCTACTGTTGAAACTTCTGGATGCCTCCCAGTGGCACACAAGCATGCCACATATGTAGTTTTTCAGAGTATTTAACAGAAATTGGAAGCAAATTCTATCTGAAATAAGAAAAAAATAACAGTATTATTCTGTTTAGTGAACCACTCCATTTTGGTCGCTGCTGACTCTGAAGAACAGATGAGGGCAGACATTTGGAGAATGTGACGATGGCTAAAACAGCTGGCCATAATCTCTGTGATTTCTAGGAATACTCTAGTGCTGTCTCTATAATTAGTGAGATGCAAAACACACAGTGTGTCCCAAATCTAAGTGATGAAGCTCTTCCTCTCTGTAAACCCAAATGATTTGATACAACCAGGTAACACCACTGATGTGCATTTGCTGGGGCAGAAGGGTGCTCAGGCTTGTTCTAATTCCTTTGACCCCACTCATAACTAGTTAGTAGCTGTGTCTCCTAGATAATATCAAGAAGCACAAATATTTTATAATTAACACTGAAATTTCAGAGCTTGCTGCCTTTTTTGCCTTTTCATCACCCCTTGCCAAAATTCTGTACAATGTCACGCTGCTTGTGTCAGCAGAGAGCTACAGAGTATTTTTAGTGCTTTGGGTTCCCTTTATGTGAAGAAAGATTAAACAAACCAAGTTACTGCCTTCAGTGTTGTTACTTGATCTTTCTCTTGAACTAATGGTGAAAGCCTGAATGTACAGAAAAGTTTTTTAAAGGTGAAATTTTCCCCCTGTTTCCAGCATCGCTGCCAAGGAAGCCCTGGAGAGGCACTTTGGAGAACAAAGTAAACCATCTTCTCAGGAAATCATGAGGATGGCTGAGGGGCTCAATCTTGAGAAGGAAGTCGTGAGAGTTTGGTTTTGCAATAGAAGACAAAGAGAAAAAAGAGTGAAGACCAGTCTACACCAGAATGCCTTCAGTTCTATTATCAAGGAGCACCACGAATGCCGGTGAAGCTTTTCCACGTACACATGTGGATTTCTCTTTTGCTTTTTGTAAATATTGTAAATACTGTGTTGTTGAAAAAGAGAAAAATCAGTAAACCCCTCCTTCCTCCTCCATGCTACCAGCAGCTGTAGCATGGGAAGGATTTTGCTGTCATTAATTAAGGCACTGTGAGCTCACCAGGACAGAGGTGTCACACTGCAGTAGAATACTGCATGCTGTGTCTCAGCCCAACATTTGTAAAGCAGAAGTGGCTTGGATAATGCTTGTTATCAAAGGTAATTCTTGCTAATTTGTTATGTGCCTCAAAGTTTGTTTTGGGTAGGCTTAGCTATCAAAACAGGAATACAGTTTATCTGACCTCAGGACTTTGTGGCCTGAGGGGAAGAAAAAGGGTTTTATTACATTGGTCTTTCTCTGCATTGTACTTTCTTCTGATTAAAACCATGTGTGGACATACTTACACCAGAGGTGGTGTGTTAAGCTAAAAAAGTACACAAAATAAGAATTTATTGCACTGCACGTTCCCTCTCTATTACACCCCACTAATTGAAAATAATCCCTTATTTGTCATCCTCCTGCCTAGAGATAATTGAGGGGAAAAAAATACCAGTGCCAGAGCTCCACCTATCAGGGAGGCACTGAGAAAACTGAATTAATGACTGTAGTACTCACCAGGGATAGATTATCCAGCCATCTCATCAGCCCTGCTCATTGTTATGGGAATTAGCCCATTACCATATAAGTATTTTGACTGTTTTCCCAGGACTGAAATTAA
The DNA here is from genome assembly GCF_027579445.1 of Ammospiza nelsoni. Lineage (NCBI taxonomy): Eukaryota > Metazoa > Chordata > Aves > Passeriformes > Passerellidae > Ammospiza > Ammospiza nelsoni. The sequence continues at coordinate 5,981,802 of NC_080634.1, forward strand.
GTGAGTACACGCAAGTAGTCCTGGCCAGATGCATTTTATTTTTCCATAAAACAAACCTGATGATTTAGAAAATGTCTCTATAATAGGCCCACATAAAGCCAGAGGAGTTTAATGTTCAAGACCACTTACAAGCAGCATGTACAAGTTAAGTGCTCACTCTCCAGTGCACATTAAATTATCTCTGATACTTATTACAGTGACCGTAAGCATACTCACCAATGGAAATCAGGCTCCTGGATTTCTAAAAATCCACATTTTTATGGATGAATGCACCACTCTAAGCCCTTAACTGAGAAGAAAACTTCAATTTAATAACTCAAAGGGGACAAACTGTGGCTGTGTACTCCCTTCAGGCAGCTTTCATCACTAGCATAGCTCATTGCTATAGCAGAGACCAAGGTGCATACTTTTATCCACCACAGGTTACCAGCAGGTCATGAACTTCACAAAAAAAGTTCAGCTGAGAGGATCAGCACTCAGCAAAGGTGGTGGCATGCACTGGTGTGTCTTTCATGTGATGTGGTCAAATTTTATGTGTGTTGGAATCACTATCTGGTATATATAGAACTTTATTTATATTCTAAATTATTTTCTTAATTATAAAAGGTTTCCTAGAAATGCTATCAGCCTGTACTTCCCAACCTCCTCATCCAATAAAGTATTCCTATACTTTTGGCACTCCAGGCAATGGTTTGTATCTCTCTTTTGGTAACACTTCATTCTTTTTTAGCTGTGTGTCATGCTGAAATGTATTTTAGAATGCTCTAACAGATAGTTCCAGAGCAGCCTCACAGTAACATGGTGGTCTCTTGCCACTCAACAAGTCTCACAAGTGAAAGCTAATTGCAGCAACAGGATAAAATAAAATTAAAGGTGGCACATAGCAAAATTGTCTTGCAAAGAAATGACAAAAGGCCAACTGGGGGAAGTAACCACCATTTAAACACACCTACCTGCTGCCACAGAAATACAAACAAATTAGGATTATTTAAAGAAGAAAAGCTAGATGAAATCAATTTCAATGGCTGCAGCTGGTGCTTTACTTACAGAAAGTGGCAATTCATTTTTTTTTTCTCTAGGAACAACTTAATTACCACCAATTACTCTTGATTAGGGTGGGGGGAGGACCCAATCTGCATATAAGGCAGGATTTTCAAGGAGCAGCTCTATGAACTTGCAGTTTAGTTGGCCATTCAGCCAAGCTGGGCTGTTTTTGAGATATTTGTGTTTTTTCCTTGCTTTTCTTTTCCCATGGTAACTTTAGTGTGTTAAAACCACACTAGAGGGCAAAACAAGGTGTTATCACAATGTTTAAATCTTAGGTTTAGCTGTCCCTGAAGAACTGTGATGCCCTCGTGTGAGGGACACAACTGACCAAGCACAGGCCAAGCTGCTGAGCAAAGGTAAGGTGAATAACTTAAGTTACTCTCTTCTAGATTTAATGTGTGAGCATTGAATGCTTCTATTATAGTGCTTAGACAAGTAGTTATCATTTATGATCCAAAATTGTTCTCAAAACTAATATTTAGTTTATCAATGTGATCAGTTGCATCTTAGCAATAGAGCCTGCTCAGTTATGGACTGTACTAAAAAGCTCATGGAGGTAGGCTGTACATAATATAAGAACTAGGGAGTAAATAGAGGAAGATGAAAAGAAGCTTAAAACAAAGTGGTGTCTTTTAACATGCTTGGGAAAAAAATATCAATGGAAAAAAAGTGGGTGCCAGAAGTTCCTTTGTATGTAGGAGTTCTCAGCTGAGAAAGCCACTTAGAGCTGGTGTGTGTAGAACTTGCACAGGGCTCTGGATGTACCTTATTTTTGAAACAGAGATTGGAAGAGTATTAAGGGAGGAAGCATCACTGATGCTCATTGTGTTCTCATTGCTCCCCTGGGAATTGCTTCTGGGCACTTGAGGAATAAGGCTCTGGGTAGAGCCATTTTTACGTGTGGGCACAACTGTGTCATTGCTCCCAGGTGGAGACTCAGATCCAGCTCCTATTTAGGTGTTAGTAAGGATAAGGGAGGGTAAGGATTGAGTGGTTTTTTTAATCACTTTAATGTGATTTTAAAGGAATTTCTATCTAAGCAGGGCGTGCAATTTTTTTAGCCTGATCCAACATACTGACCATAACTGCAGACACATAACAAGCCTGCAAACCTACAGCACTTCCCACTCTGCTACCCAAAGATTTTTACACAGGTTAGAGCTGCAGGATTGAAAAGGTAACTTGTAACAAACCACAGGATTGATACTGACACCAGCCCTAGTTCAGCAGTTATAATGGCATTAAAAAAGCAATACCTTTCTTCCTGTTCCTCAAAAACCCAGAGGAAAAAACTCATTATGGAACTAAGCCCAATTTTGGCAGTTATTAAAAATCAACTGCACACCTCATTCAGAAAGGACACAAGCCTTGGTGTTCAACCAAACTACAAAAAATCACTAACATTTTAGCCTTGTGTTTGTATTATGATTTCTCTTTCAATACCACAGAGCAGTACTTGGGCACGAGGTTCCAGACAAGGGAATGCAAACTTGAACAAGTCTTTACTGAATATTAAATCAAAGGCCCACGAGCAACTACAATAAATATGATTGTGCTTTACCAAAGCAAGTCAAAGGAGTATTTATCAGAGCTCACAAAGAAAGCCCAGTTAAGAGACAGATGTGTAAGAGTAACCCTACAGAGGACAAAGCCATTGTGGGATAAAAAGCTTTTTATTAGATTTTTACAAAATAACTTGTAAAAAAAAATCACCCCATATTGGATATATGCAATATATTAACGCACACATTCCTACCCACTACCTGACAGATTCAGTTTTGCATTATTTCTTTTAAAGAGAAAGAACACCTGCAATTCTAGGCCTAAAACCTGAGGAAGGCTCTCCTGTGAGTTCTCTTTGCTGACTTCAGTCCTAAGCAGTAGATGGTGCAACAGCAGCAGATTCACTGAGGTTTCCTGCTGCACTTTGCCTGGCAGCAAAGTCTCTTTATGAGGTTTGTTCCCCTCCAGTTTTCCTGTCTTGCTTTTGGGAGGTATTTTGATTTTCTCTTTTAAAGCCAAGATGATTGTTGTTTCTGTTCAATGAGCAGCACCACTAAAACAACACTGAGGGGTAAATATCTCCAGCAGAGTCGGGGCTGAGGAATATCACACCATCCACAAAGTCATAGCTGGGAACTGCATTCTCATTTTGCCTACTTCCAGTATCAACAGTTCTTATTCCTTAGCACAATGCATACTCCACTTAAAGCTAGAATTGTGTTGATGCAGTTCAGAGACCATAGAAAAACCTTCACAGAAACCAGAATGCTTTTATTATAGTGTTTAGACAAGTAGTTATCATTTATGATCCAAAATTGTTCTCAAAACTAATATTTAGTTTATCAATGTGATCAGTTGCATCTTAGCAAACAATACAATTATGCAGTTATCTTCCATTAAGAAGTACTGTAAAATATATACAAATGTTGCTTCAGGCAAATGTCCTTTTTTTCAAGTGCACAAATTGCATTTCTGAATGAGTGCATCTCTCCACTTCAGCACTGAGTCCCATCAGGTGTACAGAGAGGTCTCACCCAAGCATTGTGTAAAACCATCTTAATTATTAAGTTTACTCACCTTTCCAAGACTCCTACTGAAAGAAAATCACAAAGGTACAAGATTTATATACATAAAGGCACAGCAATTCTGTTGAAACCAGCTATGTTACAGTACAATAGAGTTCAATCAGTTCAATCAGTGCCTTTCATGCAACAAATTTCACTAACACATGTAACTCCTCTTCCAGAAGAAAAATTAACTGCACAAGGAGTGTATCCTTCCCTTCTGGTAAGAAGAATAACAAGCTATTTTTTGATCAGCTTAAAAGGAATTTTGAAGAAATACATAAAATGCTTTTTCTTTCTGCCTAAATTAGCTAGACACTCAAAGCTATTTCTCATGGAAAAAAAACTTTCCAACTAAGAGCCAAGGTGAAGTTTCATTTGTGCTAAGAGATGGCAGACTAAATGTTTCTCTAATGATAGTTTTGTAAAAATGATAAATATTACAGAGCTGCTGTCCTAGGAAGTGGCATGACCTGCCACTGAATAGCCAGTTCTAGAGACAGATCAGGAACAGAGATGGAAGAAAACTTGGAATCCAAAGGACAGCTCTGGATTGGGTGTAAGTGAATTTATTGTTAGAACTACACCCCTGAGTCAAAAAGGCTCCATGCGATGGATAAAAAAAGAAGTACTTTTCTCTGCAAATTCATCTTCAAGTCGGCATTTCTGACACTTCAGAGTTCTGCTAGGAATGAGTTGCATTGAAAGAGTATTTGCACTTTGCACACGTGTGTAGGGCTGGCCCCCAGCAGCAGGCTCTGAGCTGGCTCGGTTAATCCACGCCCAGGGCTTTGAGCTGGCGCTCGATCTCCTCGTCCGAGATGGTGGCGGCGCTCGAGGCCGACGCCGAGGGCAAACCGCGGGCAGCTGAGGGAGCTTTGGCCATCTGCAAGGACACACGGGTTCAGCCAGAACAGTCAGGTTATGACAGGCTGACTTCTAGAATAAACTGCGTTTCAAAAATGGAATGCAGGGGGAAACAACAACAGCCGTACCTTGCCAGAGATTTCAATCCCGATCTCGTCAAGCACTTGGTTAACAATATCTTGGGTTTCTTCCTCTTCATCAGAAGCATCAAAAATGTCATCCAGAGTATCATTAACTTAGAAGAAAGAAAAAAAATCCAGATTGCATTAAGCAAAAAGGTGACTAACATGACCTAGTATCATCTTTCCCTCCTAGAACACAGCAGTAATACCAGGGTGTGAGATGCCAGCAGAAGGCCCCTGGGTGTGAGAGAGGCTTCCTTAGCTCTGCCTTGCAAAGCCTGTGGGCACAGCCAGGGCAACAACAGGGTAAGGCATGGCTGGATTTTTTTATAAAAATGTTCAGTTCCACCTAAAGAGTTCAGCTGCTTATATCCCCCCTGCATTAGATTTAAACATATCTGCAGAACACTGATAGTTTCATAAAAAATCTCATTCCTCTCCTCTTCCTCCAAGTACATTGCAAAGTTGTTAACTACTCGGATAACTTGTGTGCAGTTGAGGTGTTTCCATCTTGGTTTGAGTCCATGCTACTTAATGTGACCAACAGGGCAGGGATTGGGATGGGGAGAAGACTGAGCAACACCAGGAATTAGCTGACAGTGAACACATACATGCAGGAACAAGGAACTTGCTGCCTCCCCAAAAAGTTTTTTGTGGTTTAAATTAAGAAAAAGGAGACAGAACCATATCATACCACCCTGTGCAGAAAGCTGAGATTATCAGTATCTAAATTAAGGCAAAATTTCAAGTCTTTCTACCAGTTATGCCATCAAGGCCTTGAATGGGTCTCAAACTTTCTTTCCCCCCCCCGCCCCGAATGTTCCTTCTAAAAATTTGATGAATCTTTTGCAGAAGATGGGAAAGAATGGATTCTAGATTTAATACCTAGAGCTTCTAAGAAGTCTAAAGCTCAGCTTTCCTATTTAGACAAACATTGTTTTGTTTGCTCTAGGTTTTTGCTGTCAGTCTCATTGCCTATAGAAATAAATTTCAAACTGCCAAGAGCAACCAGCTGTCCCTGCAGTGCAGAACTTACTCATCTCTTCAGTCATGTCCATCTTCATGTTTTCCTTCTGGAAATTCTGCATAGTTTGTAGTGTCTTTTGTGGATCCATTTTCTTATTAACTGCTTGCATTGTCTATTAATATGGAAAAAACTCTTAAATCATACAATGAGACATTAGTAAATATCAGTGCATTCATTAAGAAAAATGCTTTAATCCAAATTTCACTTTCCTTGTCTCTCTACATCCCATGAGAACATTAGGTAAGTGACAGATCAATAGTACAGCCTGCACTTAGTAAGAAATATTGCTATTTAGTGTCCTAATAGACAGACTCTTCAACGTGTGCTTCTTGCATCATGACCTTCCCCTGGCCTTGTATTAGGAAAAATCCAACTGATCTGAAAAGAATGCAGAACATTTCCTAACTTGAAGGCTACACACATTAAAGAAGTAAATGGCTGCAGGTTCTCATTCAGAAAGGACCATTTATTTGAACCACTACTGGAGGACAGGCCTTAAATTGTTTCTTGATGTTACAATTTAATGGAAAAATTACTTTTCTCTGGAAAGAAAATATCCAAGTGTTGAGGAAGAACTTGTTTGGGGTGCACCTGTGTGATGGGTGGAGATCTTGCTGTGACAGTGAAATAAATTTCATTCATTTTACTGCCTTTGTGGGCACTGCTATGGGGTACTTCCCTCTTTCCTAAAAAGCAAGTTACTGTGGGATATCAGATTCTAAATACAGATATAAGCAATTCAAATGTAAAATTTAACCATCTTTGAGAAGATAAAAGACTTGGTTAATTAAAAAAGATGGTATGAAGCCACTCCAGGCTTCACAGAAGGGCTTCTGCCTTCATGTCTGAGTTTCTTCAAGGTGATAATGTTCTATGATACTAAAGTTGAATTTCCAAGACAGTGCTCATGGTTGCATTATTTGAATTTAAGAAGTTGTTCTGGACTTGGAAGGTGTTGGTATACATGGATGTCAAAAATATCTGCACTGATAGAGAGTTTACAGATCTTCAGAAAATAAGGGTCAGATGTATGAATAAAATAAAAGGCAACTTAACTGGACATTATTACCAGTTCAAAATTAGCAAAGCACATGCTAAGAAGTATACTGAAAGTATACATACTTGAAAGCTTTGCATTCACATATTTGCCTTCCTTATTAAGGCAACTGGTCCCACACATTCTTCACTGATGGTTTTATGAGATTAACAATAGTTTAAGCTTCCCACATTGATAAAGCAAAATATTTACTTTAAAAGTGATCAAAAGAATTTAAGATCTTTTCTCCAATAATGTTACACAAATAGTACATATAATTACCTGCTGTTTAAAAATATTTTTAGATTTTTTTTTCCTACTGACCTAATCTTCCTAACTACTCCAGTGACTTTAGTTTTGAGAAATGTAATCTAAGATCTATCACAGATAAAAACAACTCACCCATGTAATAATTAAAAAGCAAGACTAACTTGTTCACGAGTGCTGTTGTAAAATACTGAGTAAGGTGCTGAACCTGATCAGTCAGACAAGTCCAATGTGTAAATTTGCTGCAGAGCCACAGCTCTGTGTCCCTGGCTAGCTGGAACCTGCCCTCATGCTGTGTCTGAAAGGCACCTGACCACCAAGCCTTTGTGCTAATTCCTTTCTGCACCGAGTTGCATTGCTGTGTTTAACTGGATTTAACTTGGACTGGGATCAAAGCCCAGCTTGGCCTGCAGTGATGCACAATAATTCTGCTTCCTGCACCTTGAGCTGAACAGCGCTCCTTGTCAAAAGCCAAATCCCTCTTTATTAATTCAGGGAAATAAGGGAAAGTTCACACCTAACTTGGAAAATTGAGATTTTTCACTCTTTCTTGAGATGAGATTTGGGAGGAAACTTAATGCAATACTCTTTCCTGAGACAGCACAGAGAGAATGACAGCAAACTCCAGATTAGACCTTTTTAGGAATTTTAGATCCAAAGCAATAACCTACTTTCTTCAAAAGCCATAAAGCTATTGTGACACAGTGCCTTGATTTCTAGACAAATCATGCCCTACTTTTTCCCAGTAAAAACTGCTTGTGACAATAAATACAGGTAAGGCACTGTAGCAGCAGGGTTTGGGTTTTTTTTTTATGTACTAAAAGAGTTCATTCACTGGCATTAGTTTATTTTTGTCATGTAAACATTTGACAGATGTCTAGCCCAAGAAAGTATGTATGTGTTATATGGATAGATGGACCAAACAAAAATGTAACAGTATAAACCCAAGTGAGTTTTACTACTGCAATTACCAAAAATTACCCAAAATAACAGAATTTTTGCAACAATATGCTGCATGTGAATGTAGAACAGAATATCTTGTGGTGCCTTACTTTTGCTGTGGCTGACATAGCTCCTGCCATCTTCATCTGGGAATTCATGACCTTGGTTTGGGTGGACATGGAGGTGACTTTGGAGCTCACAGCATAGGTTCTGTTCTTCTGCTTCCGCAGCTGCACCAGCTGCTTTGCCAGCACTTTGCAGGCCTCTTTGTTGCCAGTCTTAGCCATTTTCTTGATTTCCAGTTCCTGAGAAGAAAGGGGTGAGATTAACTCCACAGAATTTCCATTCGCGCACAGACTATAATTAAGCCTTGCCGCTAATAATTAAATTAAAAATTAACTATCCTCTTGAATCTTTTAAAACATTTAATTTATATAAATAGCTCCTTGCTTTTTCAACAAGGCTGTTTAGCAGAATCAATGTCATGCTGGTATGATTTGACCACAAGGAAAAAACTCAATGAGACTGAGTTATAGTGTGGTAGCACACAGTTCCCCCAAAGACTTCAATTTCTGCATGATGTCACGTTCACTTCCGTGTGCACATTCAATTCCATATCTGGATAAGCAGCCACACTTCAAAAAAAGCCCCAAAAAGTGAAGGAATTATAATGTACAGTCACCTACTGGTGCCATGACTCTAATCAAGTTTGATTTCTTGCAATCAAACAACATCACTCATGTAAGAAATTGAGAGTTCTTTTCAAGTCTTTTTCGGCCTCAAGAGAACCTCACAGCCTTTTTGGGGAAGGAGTAGATAAAGTTAGATGATCAATAATGATGTTAATTAGATGACCAATAAAATTAGATGACCAATAATTATAGGCTCTTCACCCTTATAATTTAGCTGGACTTAAATCATAATAAAAATAGCACAATTTAACATGTGTTCATGCTGTAAGAAAGACACTTCTGTCTTAGAAAACCAAACCCCAATCTGTCAATTCAAAGAGAAATAACAATCTGTTTAGCCCAGAGGTAACAGGAAAAAGCCTGGCACCAATAATCTTGTCAGCTGGGACTCTTCAAAGTGTGCCTTCTGATTTGTGACTTGGTAATGTAAAAATTGCAACAACTTTTTCCTTTACAGCCTTTTTTAAGCAGGTCTTGCCACAGTGGCTCAGTTTTCTGTAGATGTCCATTTGTCCATTTTGATTTTTACCATTAAGGAAAAGAAGCTTTTCAAGACCAGCTTTCCCCTGGATTTTTCAGGATAATATGCTTGCTATAGGTATGCAGTTGCTTCACTTTATGTGCACTGGTAATCCAGAAAACTGCACTTAGAAGAAGCTATGAAAAGATAAATTCTAGTCGCCAGGACATGGAGAACAGTCACCTTTAAAGGCAGATGTAAACTGGCCCAGAAAAGTTCACAGTTAAGTTTATTCCAGACATGGCTCTGGCACAAAATCCCCTCTGCAGATTCACAATTTCTTAAGGGTGTGTCACACACACTATTTTTAATCCAGGAAGGTACAGAGTGGCAGTGAACCAGCATGATACTGTTCAAACCTCAGAGGCCTGACACAGAAATAAAGCTGTGCTCTTTGAAAGTAGTTCACAGAAGCCACAAAAATTCCTATAACATCACCAGAACATTATTTCCCTTTTTTTATTGTATCTAAAGTATTGTGAAGGTTGGAGGGATTAGTCTGCACCCCAGATTTTAACAGCAAATGTTTGAAAATAGGGATTTTCTCACTAAGTTGAAAAACCTACATAGCTTTCACAACCTGATTTTTTCAAAGCAAAATACAAACCATTGCTAAATCACTGCAGATAATCCACCTGCAGAAATCAAACCCTATATACAGTTTATTTTATTCCTAATTAAAAAGAATTTGGGTCAATTTGGTGTACATTATCTGCTTTTGAGAGGTCTGGGGCAAGCTTATTGAAGTCAGTCATGTTCTTCTGGGAAAAAAAAAATCAAAATTCGTATAGTTATATCAGGTTACTGAACTGAAACAGAACTGTCTGCATACATTAAGGTATTTTTAGCCATAGAAATAATATAACTGCATAACTTGGTTTTCTCAGAGTAGTACCTTAAAATTAAGGGGGGGAGAAAAAAAGGTCTTTCTAGAGAAAGCACATAATGAAATGTTTTGAGATTGACTGATAAGCCCCTGATCCTTCTTCACCTGATCTGACACTGAAAATTAATATTTATTGTGCACTGCTACTCTCATTCCAGCAGCAAATTTTAACTTTTTCAAAGACATATTTCAGTGCTCCTTTCTTCTCCTCAGAAATCCAACATTTCTGAAACCACTTAGTGTGGTAAGTAATCAACACTTCAGCCTGAATAGTCACTAAAATTAAGCTTATTTTCATATTTGGAATATTTCATACTGGAAAAAATGCCTTATTTATGAGCAACCTACTATATTTTACATGTCCAAGTCTTTCAGAAACAGTTTCTCTGATCTTTTAGTTTATTATTCCCAGCTCTTGGTATTCATGCAACCTGCTGCCACGAACCACCACCTCAATAGCTGCTGGAACGGGCTGGATTTGCACAGCTTTTCCCACAGTGTGAGCATTCTTCAAGCATCAAACCCCACCATCTGGCACATCCATTTCCCCTCTTAGAGTGCCACACAGGTGCAGCATTCAGCCACTGAGTGCTTGAAAGCTCACGCACACAGTGAGTTCTGAATACATCTTAATTTTGGCAAACAGTGCTACTATTATCAGCTAATTTTAGGGAAGTTCTATCTGAATAAAAAGAACAACTCTAGGGGTACTCATGATATCCTGTGGTTTTCCAAGTACTCTCTCCCACTGAACAGTCATGGTAACACATGATAGCACTTCTACTTTTAATTTTTCCACAAGACAAATGATTTACAAACCTTTAAAAAAAAAACCTTCTGAAGGACAGAGAATGCTGGGAATTGTAGGGAAAACCCACTGTGGTTATTTTATCTAAACACATTGTTTCAGGATTTTCCTGTGTCAAAGGCTGAGAATCACTTTTAGGCAATAAATATTTTCCAACACAATTTTAGCTGAGAAATGAAAAGGGGAAGACAACTGTTTTTAATATTTCCTTATTATACATTGACTGGTATCTTTAAAATCTTGCAAGTTTTTTATTGCATGTGTGTGTTTTATAGAGCAAAATAAAGTTCCCTGTCATACTTACCAGTTGTTTCTCCTGTTTTTCAAGTGCTGCTCTATCTCTGCTTATAGCCCTCTGTGTACCTCTTAACTCTCGATTTTGCTCCTTTATTATATCTGGAAAGAAAACATTGATAGCTGGGCAAAGTTTTTCAATACTCCACAAACATCTGCTAAGCACCCTGCAGAGTGAAGTGTCAACATTTCAGATAGAGAAAATATTAGCAAAACATAATTTGGTGTATACAACATCATTGTGACAGCAGCGTGGGCTATATCCTGTTGAAAACAAAGCTGTTTTACTTTTACCTAGGATGTTACTTTGCGCCATAACCACAGCCAGAGCCTTAACCCCACAGTAAGACACCTGTACACTCGTTTTCCAGCACTAACTCAGCCATATCTAGGTCAGGGCCATCCCATTGCTTTTCCCCCAGCCAGGCCTGACTGCAACAGGTAGGGCAGCTGAAGGAGCCTTGAGTTAGGAGCTCTCAGATCAGGTGAGGAGCTCCATAAAACAGTGACAATAATCCCAGGTGCAAGTCCTGCATCCTGCTCTTCTCTGTCTTTATTCTGCTCTGGGGGACCTTCTTCTCCTCCACATTTGTGCAGCCCTTATTCAAGTCAGTCTATAAAGCAACTTTTCAATTAGGAGATGCTTAACAATAGTAAGGTAGGAAAGTGGAGGCCTTTACAACAAATTTCAGTTTACTGATAACTGACATAGCGAGCAAAGCTTGAACACTGTCAAGTGAAACTTACAGGAGTTGTGTGCACTGTGCTATTAAAAATTATATACTGATAACATCCTCTTATTAAAGCAAGTATTATTTACAGTCTAGGCATCAATCATGCTAGCTGCAGCTAACTTTTGATAGGATTTACAGCATGTGCTTGGGTGTGATTCACTGGGGCATGTGACTCAGCATCCTCTGGCCCCAGCTGAGGGAAGCAGTTGTTATGGAAGAGAGATTCAGCTACTCCTGTATCTGCACTTTGGGTGGGAGTCTGAAAGGAGCAGACTGTCACATGAACTTTCTTTAGAGCTCATGATGGATAAATTCTGGAATCACAGGCCGCCTTCTCATTTTTTAAGGTTTGAGGCAAATTTTCTACAAACAGCAAGAAGCATTTGCATTCTTCATTCCTAAAACCACACACACTGTAAAACATCTATTGGTGGAATTATGTCAACATTAATAGGTTTTAATCAGAAAAAAATCCCAAACCTTTAGTGGCATTTTAAAGACAGAATATACATTTCCTCTTCCAACCTTGCTGGACATTGCCCAGTTCTTGGGCAAAGAAATATATATTTAAAAAAACAGTGTGGAAATGACACCTGTTTTTACAATGCTACTACTGCTGTGAGTAGTACAGAAAAAGCATCCTTGGGAGATGCAGACTTTTCAGTGGACAGTAACTAAGAACTAAAAGATGACATGGGATATAACTGCATTCTTCACACTGGCAAAACAGCGGAGAAAATCATTCTGCAAATGCTACAGGCAAGTAATTTTGAAGGTAGATAAATGTATATTACTTGCACAGCTGCACTTGGTGAAATTGAAAGAAAAAGCTTAATAGTTACATACAAGACTGGCTTTCCTAAATACGCTAGTTTAAAAAAAATCCTTAGTATAGTGAGCTGGAGAGGTAGGAACTTCAAGGTGACAGCAAACAAGAATAGTACTTAGGAGACAATAAGGGCAACCACAATGCTTATTTCTGTAGTTTCTGATCCCCCACAGTGGCTTCAACTAAGGATGGCAATAAACTGAGAACAACTATCTGCAGTTACAGGCTATTTAATTTGTTTTTAGAAGTGAAGGCCAAGATGAGAACTTGGTTCTTGTTTGTTTCTGATAACCGAGAAAATTCCCAGCTGCTAGAGCAGACAGAACACGACAGGTTATTCAGAGATAAGTCCTATGCCATTAGCCACTCCTGTGTGTCACACTGTCGTCACACACACCAGGGCAAGGAGGAAGCATTCCTTAAAACAGGCTGGACAAGAGACATCCAGCAGGGCTTGACCTGGCTGCTGCAATCCTTCCTTGGTCACGGCAGCTTAATGCCAGCTCCCTTTCTCAGGTGCTGCATCCAAACTGGGAAGAGCCAGGTGGGACCTGCGCGTGTTCCCTGCTGTGACACACAATTGGATGATGTGCAGCGTCATTTTCTGCGAGCCCTTTTCAAACGCCGACCTACCACCAGCTCTGATCCAACACCAGAGAGCCAAACCTGCGCTCGCCAACCCTGGGCACGACAACGTGGAGAGCCGAGCATCGCCCAGCGGCCTGCTGGCAGCTAAGCCGTCCTTTATTTGAGGGGCTTTATTTGAGGATAGGCGATTTATTTGACTCCTGCTGAAGTTTTAGCGTTTTGGTACCAGCCTGGCCACAAAGAACCGACACCGAGTTGTTCGCAGAGCTGCGCGGAGCCCAGGGCCGGGCGGCGGCGGCTCCCGCAGCCTGGCCGTGGCTCCCGCACACGGCACCGCTCTCGTCCCGGCTCCCCTGGGCCCCGGCAACTCCTGCCGGGCCTGTTCTGCGTCCCTCGCTGTTTTGTGCTCCTCCTCCTGCCTCACCCACGGCCCGGGACGGCCGGGCCCGGCTCCCACCCCTCGCGGAGCGCCAGGAATCCCCCGCCCCGCAGTGCCAGGGCCGGCCCGGCCCGGGGGCTCTCCCCGAGCGCCGCCGGTGAGTCACGGCGGCCGGGCCGGGGCCTCCCGCTCCGCTCCGCTCCCCGGAGCTCCCGCTCCGCTGGGACGCGGGGCCGAGGCCGCGATCTCCGCCCGGCTCCCGCTGCCCCGGAGCCCCGGCCGAGACCACCCCCGCGCCCGGGGCCGTGCGGGGGCTGGGGGCGGCCGCTGCCGGCGGCGCGGCGGGGCCTCCCCGGGCGCCCACTCACCGTCCACGGTCTTCTTCTTGAAGAGCGAGGCCATGGTGCCAGCCGGACCCCCGCAGCCGCCTCGGCGGGCTCCTGTCGCCTCCTGCTCCGGTGACCAGGAAGCGGCCGGGCCGCGATCGCCCGCCCGGCTCCGCCTCCCGGCGCCGAGGGGCGGGCGGGGGCCGGGCCGGGGCTCCGCGCTGCGCCCGCCCATCCTGCGGGCCGGGCCGGGCCGGGCTGGCCCCGGGAGGCGCGGAAGGCGTGGGCTGGGTAGCGGCTGCGGGCGCGGCTTGTCTTCCTCTCTGTGGGGATTTTCTGTCTGTCCGTCCTGGTTAGGCCTCCCCGAGCCGCGGGAGAAGCGCTGAGGGACCGACCCGGCTGTCCTAAAGGCGAGCCAGGAGGGGCGGGGATGTCCCGGATCCCCGCTCTGTGCCTAGGCTTCTCGTCTTGTAATGAGAGTAATTCTCTCTTTAAAGAGAGCAATTTACTTCTTGCAATCGCTAAAGGTTAAAATGAAAACATATCAGAAGTTAATTCGGCAGCGTGATGTTCTCCGGGCTCGCCGCTTGGTTTTGTGAAAACACCGGTCTCGGTGGAAATTGCAACTTTTCACTGGTTTTCATGTGCCCCTTTAGTTACTTTACACTGGCCGAAATCCAGATCATGTGTGCACAGATACTATGGGAATTCAGCGAGCTTCTAGAAGGAAACCTGGTGCGTGGGCACCTGGAGGGATTTAGGCGCAGTTAAACAATTAAACACACAATTAAACACACAATTAAACACACAATTAAACACACAATTAAACACACAATTAAACACACAAGCAGTGGGGTCGCTGCCTGTCCGTGACAGATGAACTGTGAGGTTCGGGATTTTCTGTTCAGGAGCATCCCGGCTCTCACCCCAAGCCATTGCTGACTCTGGAGAACTGATTACACATTAGTTTTATTGGATATGCCTTTGTCTGAGGGTCACAAGAGTATGGGAAAAGGAACAATAATTTTCTTGGTTTCAATATGTAATTACAATCCTTAATTTTTAATAAGGTAGTTTATAATGTAGCTGTGGTTTCATCGTTGGCGATTGCCTACATATGCATCATGCCCTTAGAAAATAAGAAGAGGGCCTTTATTAAAAAAGACTGAGCTGTAGGTTTGAATGCCAGCTCGATATAACTTCCCTTACTTTGAAGTGTTGGGGATGATTATGTTAATGTGCAAGGAAAAAAAGAAGAGACTGGAATGTAGTAATGCATTTTGATGGCTAGATATAAATTCAGCCTGAGAAACAATCGTAAGTTTATGGTTGCAGTACCCTAATAAACCACACTTTTATAACCTTGCATGGAGAAACAATCTATTAGAATATTGTAATAGCAGTGTAAGGATGTATGTGGGCATGAAGAGGTACAGACTATGTGCTTGCTGTCAGTATTCCTTGATTTTCTGAAAACATTGATTTTGTTGCAAATAGCAAGTTTTCATTGTTTTGCATGTGTCCCTTTAGTTATTTTTTAGTGATTGTCGCAGGCTGAAATCCAGACCATGTGTGATGACATCGATAAATGACATCAAATTTCTGTGGAAATTTGGTGCTTCTCTACGAGGCAAGTTAAATAAAATACACTTTAGAAGTTTATTCCTGCACGTCTGCACTCTTTGTTAGGTCAGATCAGTCAGACATGGGTTAGTAAGCAGGACTGAAATCCTAGTTTTGAAAATGCACAGATGAGGGGGAGGAGAGCACTTGAATTTAGATTCAGATCCCCACTTTCCTTGAGAGAGAGGCTGGGCAGCTGAACTACAGGGTACTCTTAAATTGTGCTAATTAGCTAGGAGACCAGAAATGCTTTTTTCTGTAATATTTCTTCATGAATGTTTAATTGTGATGAGATAAACAAAGATGTCCATAATAGACTCCATGACTGCAATAAATACAGTATGTCTGAGCAATTGCTTGCTTGTGTTGCAAGCCTGAATGCTGGAATGCTGTTGTATGTATTGATAGTGGAGATAAGAGAAGCCCTCCAATTTATCTTTTAAATTATTAATGCTTAAATATCAGTGTTTCTTTTAGATTGTGGCTTGGTTCAGGATCTAATCACCAATCAAAATGTAAAAAAAACCCCTTAGTTCTTTATGCTACAGATAAATTTTAAAAATCAATCAGATGGAATAAATAACCTTTCCTTAGTGACTATATGTAAATATCTCTAGCAAACCAAAGCAGGGACTCTGTGTTTCCTGTTTGTTGGATTTACAGTGAAACTGGGACACAACAACTGGTTTAGCCGGAGGATACACTATCCCGTATTAATTTAAAAATGAAAACAAGTCAAAATATGCAAAATGAATGGGTAACAAAACCAGATTAAAGCCAGTGTTCAGTGTTCCAGAGTTGTACTTAGAAAAAAACAGGAGGGAGGGTTTGTTTTTAGAGGTATAGATAAGCTATTCTGGCATTGGGGCACTGGAGTACTAAAGCACATACTTAATTTAAACCAGGTGATGAGGTTCAGTCTGCTTAAATCTAAGCATGTTTGGGTAGTTAGAGGAAATGGCTGCTGTGAAGAGACCCTGGAAAATTGCTGCTTTCAGGTACTACTCTCTAGAATAGTAGATAAAGTGTCTGATTTGAAAAATATTCCTTTCCTGACCATGTTTTTGGGAGAAAAAAAGGAGAGGTGAGCTTTCAGATGTGTGAGCCTTGAAGAAGCTCTTGAGGTCATGCTTTAAATAGTTGTAAGATTTCTGGTCCAGTGAAGGTTGCCAGTCTTCCCTATCTCCTTTTCTAGTGTGAGTAAAGCATTGCAAGTGAACTTTCACTGACAGCTGAGGCAGACTGTCTTGGGATGCTTTGTGGATAATGACCCAAATTCAGCACTGTTTGATCTATTCTGGGCCTGTCTAATTCCTGCTCTGCAGATATAAGGAAATTAAATGAGGCTGTGTGTAGTGAAGGATGAAGTGGTTAACTTGAAAATTACAGAGGCCGGAGAAAGATAAATGATCAAAGAGTGCATAAATGTATTGTTATGTGAAATGCACAGCATTTTACATGTAAAATAAAGTTATGAGGAGAAGTGTCTTTGGTGCCTCAGCAAGGGGCCACTTTCCAAATTCTGCAATGCTTTACCTTATCCTGGAGGAGCTCCATGGGAATCAAACTGTTTACTTGTGTAAGAGTTTGTGAGATGGTGCTGAGGGCTCCCTGACTTTACACTTGTCATGTGAAGGTGGGCTGAGCTAGGAGGGGGACAGAAAGGAAAAGGCAGGGAGAAAATTCCAGAGCCTAAGGAAGCTCAGGCTGCAGTTCACCACCCTGACATGTGGATGTGCAGTGGCACCAGGGGAATGTTGTGGCTGTGTTCAGTGTGGTGGTGTAAACTGTGTCATCCTGCTATCTCTAACTGCACCCATTAGCAATGGAACCTGGTGATGGGAGTTCTCCCATGTGGGGAGGCCATGGAAATGCAGAGGCACAAAATCAGAGAGGATTAGAAAAAGGTGAAGCAGAAAAGAGCAGGTGAGGGGTGGTGGCCAGCACAAAACCAGGGTGTAAATATTTGAAGAGTAAGGTGTAGCAATAAATGAAGACAGCCCTAGGAAAGAGGATAGAGAAGGTGAAGAGGAGCTGATGGGGAAATGCTGTGGCTGAAGATAGTGGAGATTTCCTCCACTGCTTTAGTGGGTTCAAATAAGTTCAGATTCATTTGCCTGCTTTGTTAAAAAAGAAATCACTTATTTATTTGTGCAAGTGTAAAAACCATGTTTTATACAGCATATCTCACCCTCACCTTGCAGATTAGACACCTTTACAGCAACATTTGTGGAAAGCTCATGAGAACTGGAAAATAGCTCATTTGTAGGAGGAAAATGGGGAGTCACACCTAGCAAATACACAGGTAAGAAATAACCTTTATAAATGTTGAAAGTAAAATTATTGAAATTGATTTCATAAGAGAAAATTAACTGTCTGCAAATAATGCCCATAGTGAATTGCTGTCCAGTAAGAATTATGCCATAATCAATGAGGTGGCAAAGGGAAATGAGTCAGTAAGCTAAAGATCAGTGGATTGCCTATTTGGAAATAGCTTATACTTCTAAATATTTTAATTTTTAAAAAGTGTATTTTTATTGATCTAGAAAAATATTGAGGAATGTGGTGAAGCTGAAATATATGAGAATGTTTTCCTTTCCATCTGTTCACAATTCAACTTGAACTGGGCATGTGTGTGAAGGAGAGAATGTATTGTTGGTCTTATTCATAACTTAATTGTTTATTGCTTTCCCTGCCTAAAAAGAATCAATTGCCAATAGACACCACACAAGGTGCAAGGGGTAGAGGGTAATACACATTTAGGTGTGTAAGCATGGCTTATTTAATTTGTTTTTATGAGTACTTGCTGACATCTATGGAGATGGAGATTGTCTTTTTATGAGAGAGGGTATTTGTGATGTACATGTTTTGCTTGATACTCTGCTGAATTTGCTTGACAGACCTATGAATAAGTAAAACCCAGCAAGAATGAGTTGAAGGAAAACTGTAGTGCCTGAAATGTGAAATGTTACTCTAGTTTGCTGGAACGCTTTTAGTGAACTGAAACCTTGAATGTATAAAGGATGTTGTCTTCATCTCATTTTTTTTTTTTGTCCTGAGTGTATTTATGAACAATTCTGGGGGCAAAAACAAAAAAACCAAACACAACCCAAAATACCTCCCATTCTTAAAAAATCCTCAACAACAAAAAGAAAACTGCCAAATTCCTTCATCCTTAATGTATATGAGGGTAGGCAAATTTTTTCTGTTGCACAGGGTTAGTCTAACAAAAGAAGATACTTATGTATGCAAGAGTACACCTTACTTTTAGTCACTTTCAGCATCTTCTTAATAAAGTAAGAGTACTTTGAACTGCTTATTATGTGCATGAAGTTCAGTACTTTGTGAAGCCCCCTAAAAGCCTACCCCCTCCTTACAGAGATCTGCTCTTAATTATCACCTTGATTGGTGCTAATAGGACACTTCTGACTTGCAGACTGCATCTTTTATAACCTTCATTGCTGATTACAAGGTTTTTCCTTTGTGGAAGAGCAAGTGCTTCACCATAAAATAGTGCCATTACTTTGTACCAGCAGAGTCAGTTTTGCTTCAGTAATCAAATACAGTAGGACATCATATTTCTGTAGGGCATTCATAAAATCAGAGGTTATACTTTTAAGAGCTTTTGCTTGCAAATATCATTTCTTTAAATGACTTTTCCCAGGGAGAAAAGGGAATCCAGGCTAGCAACAAAATAGGTAAATACTGTTAGCATTTTATCACAAGCTTCAAGACTTCCTTAAGGCATAGTGTTCAGAAAAAATGGAGTAAGATATTATGGGGAGGATATTTATTATTACAAACTGCAAAGTCAACAGGGACTGCTAAATGTTCTTGCAGTCATAATAGCCTATCTCATGTTAATTCTAGCCCAAAGCTCTGTGACTCTTTATTTGCAGAGATAATGGGGGGTAAAACTGTATTTTTAGTTTAGCACCAGATTCCTCCCAACCATGGAAAATAAATTAGGGAGCTTCACAAACTAAAAATGATTTGGGCTTTGGAGGAATTCCCAGCAATAATATACAAGACTTATTACCCTGGATAGTTAGAAGGTCCCATATGTTTATGGCTGATAGTAGTAATTTTGATGGAATATTGCCTCAACAACTTGTTTTCTAATAATTTGCCTGCAACCCAGATCTGTTGATCCTAAGAGAAGATCTTTTTGGAAATGTTTTTCTTGTTTGTACTCCCTATGTTTCTCTTAGATCAAATGCAGTGTATTTTGCCCAGGAAAAAAGCTGCACTAGTGGTCAAACTTCTACATTTAATTTAGCTGGAGTCCACTATACATCAGAGTTTAACACATCAAGGCTTGGGTTATATAGGTTCAGATTTGAGAACATGTGTGCATTTTTATTTTTTTTTTGAGTAAAATACACTACAGGTAGGTGTGCTAAAATAATGCCTTAAAAAATCTAGGAAATTCAGCTTAAGGCTATTGCTGTTCATTATTTGTTTGACATTGTTATCCAGGAAAGTGGCTGCTTTGGGTTTGGAATGCTCTATAATGTTGGGAGGGAAAAACATCAGTCCATCCCCCAGAGAATATGTTGTCCCAAAATAGTAGGGAATAGCATGATAATGTCAACAAACTGAAGTGCAAAGAAAGCAGAAGTTAAATTATGTAGCCTCACATATTTTCTGTGCATAGGTGTCAAGGTAAAAAGAAGTTAAGCTTTAGAAAAAAAAAACATCAGTAAGGAGAAGACAAAAGGTACTTGTTAGAAGCAAAATTAATAACAGTGTCCTGAAAGCTTAACAAGAATTGAAGGAATCAGTGTGGTCTGTGAGGGTGTGGAGTTTGGGATAGGCCAGGGAAAGCCTTGAAGACACCTGCACTCTTTGTGGTGAGCAGCCAAAGGAGGCAATGTGGTCAAAGAAATAATCTAAAGAAATGGTCTTTTGTGGTTATGTTTATTGAGTGGTATTGTGATGGTATTCTTCAATCCATGTGAAGATAATTTTAATGTATTTAGGCAAGTTAATATTTCTTTTCAATATTAAGGGAATAGAAAACTGTCTGTTAAAACTGGAAATGTCAGTTCAAGGAACTCTTATCTTGGTCTTGTTGGTAATGATTTATACTTTCCCCGGGGTTCAGAATGCTTGTCATTTACACTGTCCTTTGGGTACTGCTAGAGCTGCCTATGGCTCAATCCAACAAAAAATATGTTCAGTTCCTCTCTGACAAAAGTGTATATAAACCTCAAAGTCACTAGAAGCTGCTCCGAAAGCATACACTACCAGAAAGATATATTTTATATTGCATTGGACCCTAAAGTGTCATAAAAATGGCATATCCTTTTTTCCCCTTTTTTTTTTTTTTTTTTTTTTGGTAGCTTTATGACCAGCAAGACAGCATCAAGCAGTTTATTGCAGACCTGGTTTATGCCTTGCAAGAGAGCAGTGTAGTAGACCCTTGTGCATGCTTTGTTTTCAGCACCAACACTGGAAGCAATTTTGAATCTCATTTGATTTTGGTTGAATCTATGCTCTTTGTTGTCTGTGAGCGAATTTAAAAAAACAAACTTAAACTAATGTTGTTTTTGTTGCTTAAAAAGGCATTTAATTTATTTTTGATTAGCTTAAACTGTATTTGTACATCATGCTTAATAGTTTCTTAACCCTTTAATGCCTTAATCACTTAGGATAATGCCACATATGCCATTTCCAGAGATAGGGAGAGGCACTCAGCCACACGTAAATGAGGATTCAACCCTACAAAGCCAGGCAAGACATTTGAGCACATTAATTTCAGCAAGAATTCGATGCATAATCCCTGTGGAAGTTAATTGGACTGTTTCATTGGTAAATGAGGGTTACTTGCAGGGTCCATGGAAGTGGCAGTATCCTTGTGGGGGGCTCAGCTGTCTCTGGCAGAGGAGGTGTGAGCAGCCTCTCCTCTGCTGGAACAGCACCAACTCTCCCGAGCTGAGCCTTGGAATCCCATTAGATCCTGACTCAGGGAACCTGTCTGCCTTCACCTTTAAACTGGTGTTGGGAATGCATCTTTCTATGGTGGCTCTCTTCTCCTTTGAAATGAGTAATGTGCAACTGTTTGCTTATAGATTATCAGTGTTAAGCTCACTTGCTCCTTGATTTTAATAGGGCTGTAATTGCCAAAAGAGTTTGTGTGGCAGTTATGCACCTTGCTCCTATTTTAGAGGAACATGGACCACAGAGAGTTCTGATGAGCCAGTCCCTTAAAGCTGTTCTGATCTGCCCTCAAGGAGCGGATCCTTCTTTCAGCAGAAGAGTCCTTTTATTGGGATTGCATTATTTCATTATTTTCTCTGCTGTCCTGGAGATCTGAGCCCGTCCATGTAGGGTCTTGTGGCTGGGGAAATGCAGCTGGCTAGAAAGTCAGGGAAGAGAAATATGTGTGATTTGCCTTTTATTGTGTTTTTTTTTTTTTTTTTTTTTTTTAGCAGTGATTTCTGATTGTAGCTGCTCCTGGGAATTATTTTGGTTTAAAGAATAGTCCCTGTATATCAGGGATATTTTGGTTTAAAGAATAGTCCCCGTATACCAGGTATTTTAAAAGACAGTGACAGCCTTCTGGCATGGGCTGTTTTGTTCAAAGTTCTGCTGACTACATCACTTAATTAATGAGGTATTTCATTATTAAGTGCCTGATCAGAACCAAGGAAATTTGTAATGTTGGCCAAATTCACTAACTTAGCAGTTTAGCTGTCACTGCAGTATGAATTACAGATAGTTCTTGTGGTTTTTCTTGCTATTCACATTCATGGACTGCCTTAATAAAGGGAATAAAAAGAGGATTATCATGCACTTTCCCCTTGTAGAGAAATAGATGATACAAGCACATCAATTTTGTCTCACTTATAAATAGCTCCCGGAAACAGTGGTCTGTGAGGGAATAGGGCTGATTGACTCATTGGCTGTGAATAATTTAGCCTCAAAGATTAGCATTTTTGTACATGTATTATCCATGGAGGACTGAATTCATCTATTTGTTATTATAATATTCCATTTAATAGTTTATGAATTGCTGTCTGAATTTTTTGGAGATGTGCTTAATTCACTGCTTTGTTATACGTGATGTGTGCTGGTCCTCTGAGTCATCTTGACAATGTTTGCGTCCTCGCTGGAGGACTGGGACATTCAGCTGGAGAACAATGACAGGGTCCACAGCTCTTGGTGGCCACATGAGGAGATGGGGAGGATTCATATGCCAGCATTTTTTAGGAAATGATTGTCATGATGGGGGGAAACTCTTCAGACTTGCAGTGGTTGTGAGAGCTGCTTTGCAGTGAGTTGTTTTTTTTTTAATTGAATTTGGTGCAAGACCTTGCACAGAGCAAATTCCGCTTTTATTTTTGAGGATGCAGAGTAGCACAGGGTCAGTGTGGGACTGGGAATTTGAAGTCCATGATTACAGCTCCCAAGCAGGAAGCCCTGCATATAGAGATAATTGAGAGCTCCTGAGGAAGGTAGTGCAAGTGCCAGAAACGAGCTGCATATATTAGCATAGTATTCTACCTATTAAAAAATAATAAATCAGGATTCTAGTTCATTAATTTCTTGGATACCTCTATTGATTTGTGGTTTATGTATAATTGTATACATACAATGTCTTTGTGCCTCAGTTTCTCCCTCTTACTCATTTCTGCTCTGGGTGAGAGTGGCCTTGTTTTTCAGCAGCAAAAAGTGATAGCAATCCTTTCCCACTTGCTCCTCAAGACTGTTGTATTTTAGTCCATGTTTTTGAAGTGCTCTGAGCATGCTGACCATTGGTATGGAAAGCCCAACAGTGCTTTGGATTGCACTAATGAGTAGCAGGAGGAATTAAAGTTATAATCATACTGGCAAATATACAAAGCCACTGAATGTTAGTTTTATGCACGGTTACAATCGGTGTCAAAGCTATAAGATGTTGTATAATCAAATAATTTATTAGCACAGCTGCTTAACTGCTGACAGCAAAACAACCTGTAGCTTAATTGCTCCTTCAATTGCACTGGTTTCCTGCATGGTCCTTCTGGTCCCAATACCCAAAGCAGAAAAACCCTGCCTCAGGCTTCCTGAGAGTTGTGCAAGACCCTGTGGGTCATAACTCATCCATGTCAAATTAATGTTGCTGTCATGGGGCATCAGTGGCATAATGAAGGGAGAATAAGGGCATTAAGGAGAGTTAGTCCTTCAGTAGGACTTCCCTTCTAATTTCATTGATATGCTAAATAGAATGGTATCTTTTTTGGGGGTTTTTCCATTAAGAAATTATGACAATGTTAAATAAATAGTTTGAGGAAGAGATGTGAGCCTTGTTGTTTTAAAGTATTAATAATTTGTTTCCATTCAAAATGGAATTGTTTTATACATTTAGAAATGCAATAAGGAAAGTTGCTGCATGATATCTATTCTAAAATTTCTATTCTAAAATTTCTTTTCCTCTAAGTTAGTTGTTGTTGAGTTCAGTTATTTTACTCCATAAAGTACAAAGATAAATGTTCTGCCTAACCTGTACTCTGCAATGGCTGTTTTTCATTTTGTTTTCAGTATATGCAGCCAGGTAGATGAAGAATACTGATCCTTAGTGACTAGCATGTTGGGGATCACTTTGAATAGAACCCAGGCATGTCCTTGATTGTCAATGACAGAACTTGAGAAATTGTGCTTCATTCAGTCATTGAAAACTTTTACATGTAGTGTTGGATTTTCATAGTAATCACCTAATTAGGTAAACTTGATTCTTACCTGATTACAGGGACAAGGGATGTTCAGTCAAACACAAACTTGTGTCTTCAAGTTGTTAATTTACTGTATCATCACAAACAGCTCTTCAGCCCTGTGGTATAATGGAAAATAGTTGCTTATTCCTCTTTTGAAGATAAAACTTTTTCCTGCTTTAATTATGTCCATGTGTGAAGGTTATGTCAGTTTAACTTTAGCCTTCACCATTAAATATTTCAGATTTTGTGCATAGCTCTGGTGCTAGATACTGTGGAAAATATATTCATAGGTCTTCACACTTTCTGTCTTCATGTTTAGAAGCAGTGATTTCTTAAACTAGGAAATACATAGAGATAGAAAATAAATTTAAGTTGGTGTATCAGGTAAAACTCTCCTTTTCATTGCTGTTTTGCTTTTTATTAATCCAATGGTCGGTCCAATGGATTTGTACTAATTCAGTGAGATTGTGAGTTCCTACTGCTTTGGAAATACACCACTTGGAATGGGAATTTCTTCTGCTACTGAAAACTGGGATTGGGCAAGATCAGTTCCCACATTTCTTGTCTATACTGTAGTTCCTAGCCCTCCCTGTGAGATTTTTGTAGACATTTTAACTGTGTGGAAGCTCACCCTCTGTGCAGACCACCTAGCACCTTATCCTCATGTTTTGTTCAGCTCACATACATGTCATGGCAGGTTCTCCAGTGTCATTTTTAGGTCATATCACTTATCATTCTCTTGTCTCTGTAGAACTAGAAGTGAGAAGCTGTGAATTCCATCTCTGCACTGGTGCAAAAAAGCCCTGAAATTTGATCTTGTTCCTACTGCTCTTACAGATGTGTCTGCATTGAAAGAGCATGGCCATGACCTTGAACATTTGGTGGCTTCCTAGTTTTCAAATATGCATTTAAAGGAAAGGAGAATGAGTTGAAAATTTAGTTTTCTGGGTTCAACTGACTTAAGCAGTTGAATATGACTAATGTACTTTGTCATATATTTGTCTCTGCTAATTTCTTCCAAGATAAGCAGCTAGATTCACTTTTATTTCTGAGAGGTGTAGTTTATTTTAACAAAGGGCAAGGGGAAACTGGAAAAAATTTTCCTGTTCATTTGCATGGTGAGCTGTAAGTGGAGTGATTTTGTCAGGAGAAAAAAAAGTAAATATTCTTATGTAACTCCTTCCAGTTTGTTACCAAGTTGTTCTACAGGTCCCTCAACAAACTTGAGGCCTGTTTTTAGCACATCCATTAAAAGTCAGTCAGAAAGATAAGCTGTGGTGGGCTTAAATTGGCTTTTCAAGTGTTCAGCACTTTTGTGGTAAAATTCTTATGGTGGCTTCTAAACAAGAAATGGTTGTGAGCCAGAGCAGATGAGTTGGTGATGCACACAAAATGCTGTATGTGTGTTATTTATCTGTTTATTCATGCAGCAAACTGAATGGCGATATCAAATGATAATAGTTTTGCTTTAGACTATTGTTCTTTTTCTTTAAACATTTCTCAGTTGGAGGCCCAGTTTGCCGATTTTTCTAAGTACTTCACCACGTGTAAGTGCTTGATTTGCCAAAATTACCAGATTCCAAGGAAATCAAACCATAAATTTCTCACAACTCTTAGCCTTTATTCCCGCCATCAATTTCTAAGCAGGAGGATTGTTCATAGAGTGCTGAACTCGGGGTACCACAAACACAGCTCAACAAAACCGAGTTAAAATCACACAAAAGGGGAGAAAATAGGTTAACGTGCTGTAACTAGTCCTGAACAGCAATCCCTGCGCTTAAAGACCTTTAGAACTGGATTAGAGGAGACACAGGGAAGTAAAGAAGAGCTAAAGGGAACAAGCTGCTTCTGAGGGAGCCGCATGATTCCTCCCCTTGCTGGTGTCACTGGATGTAGGAACAGTGATATATTCAGTGTGCCAGCATTTGCATTACAAATGCTTGTACTGGGTTTAGAAAAGACCTAACAGATTGTCATTGCCCAGAGCACTGGCATTACAGTGATTGCTCCAATACAACACGGGCTGGTAAAGTTTTTCTTAACCCTTGTGCTTCCTCCCTGCAGCTTGAAATTGAGTTGTTTGCCCGGAGTTAGCTTTCCTAGGCGAGTGCGCGTTTCCATGCCCGCAGAGATCTGGATAAAGCAGTTAGCTCTGTTAATCACTGGCATCTGGGATATTGCGTGATTTGAGATGTGATTTGGGTTTTCTCAAGTGTTGCAGTGATAGATGATGCACAGCTCACTCGGAGCGCTGCTGAGATTGCACCCAGGGCTGGCGGGAAGATGAAGTATTATGCGGGGCTTTTCACACATTCTGTGTTTCTCGTATTGTCTCCAGTTTTCTGAAGGCTGTGGCAATAAAATTAACAGCCTTTTTCATTTATGCTTTCGTTGCAATGCTGCCATTTGGTTTAATTTCAGTTGTTCTAATTTAGATTGGTGAAAGCTGGAAGGGAATCTTGTCCCCTAAATGAATACATCTGGAAAACTGTGAGGGTTTGTTTTGTGAATCTTTTATTTTTAAAAAAATATTATGGAAATAAATTTTAAAACTCCTAAATTAAACTTGCCTTGAAGTTCTACACCTAATTTAAAAGCAGTGATTTTTTTAAACTTTTTAACCTAAAGATCATCTCATTCCAACTCCTTTCCATGGGCAGGAGCATCTTCCATTAGACCAGGTTGCTCATAAACCCAGGGATGGTGCATCTTCAGTTTGTCTGAGCAACCGGGGCCAGTGCCTCACCACTCTCATAGTAAAGAATTTCTTCCTAATATCTAATTTAAACCTGCCCTCTTTCAGCTTGGTGCCATTCCCCTTGTCCTGTCCCTGCATGCCCATGGGAAAAGTTCTTTTCCAGCTTTCTTGCAGGCGCCCTTTAGGCTCTGGAATGCTGCCAGTTGGTTTTCCTGGTGCCCTCACATCCTAAGGCTGAACAATCCCAACTCTCTCGTGTTTGCCATCCCACTGAAGCAAAGCAGATCTGTGTAGACATCCATAAGCCCCAAGAGTGGTTATTAAAGTTATTAATCACCTCAGCAAAGCATTGACAATTAAAAAAAACAAACCCAAACCAACAAACCCACCTCAAATCAACCCCTTTGTTTTATTAACTCAATGAAAGATTTTATATTTGAAAAAAAAATAGTTTTTAAACTGATAGAGCTCTCAATTTAACCAGTGCTTTGTACTATGATGTTATCTTACATTTAAAACTGATTATATTAACAAAAACCCCCTCTGCATCAACATATAAAATATTCTTAATATTGATATAACTTTTATAAAGGAATTAATATATGATAGTTTGCAACTAAATGTGAGTGTCCTGACAGTTATCTGAAAGAGGAGTATAAACCTTCAGCATTTAGTGGGCAACTAACATGAATTTTGAAGGAAAGGCACAGAAGTAGCTATTATTATCTGGAAACCACTGTCCTTCTATAAAGGATCTGTATGACATATGAAAAATGACAGCTTCAGAAAATTACTATACAAAACTATTTCAATGCATCAGAAACAAAGTTTCTCCTTGTCATAAAGACATGAGGTCCACCTTCATGACTGGGCAATAGCACATGCAAATGAGTTCCTTATTTTATTCAGATGCCCTTCAGGGAGTGTATCATCATGTTAAAGATTCTGAATGTAGAGAGTACCCATAGGTATCTAAGCAATCTCTTTCAGGATAGAAATATCATCTCTGATAGGTTGGTATCTTGTCTAAAGGAGTGTCATTAACTTCTTTGAGAAAGTAGTATTTTATGGGGGCTGGTTTTTGCCTCTTGGTATTACAGTCTATAATTATTAATTAATTTATGACTTGCAGTAAAAATCTTCCATAAATATTCTATGTAGAAGACAAAAGGATCTAACATGACTGTGGTTCAAAACACTGTGTGAAAGAGGATGTAACAGCATGGTAAAAAGAAATAGCATCATAAAGCTGCATTCCAGAATCTGTGCAAATGTCCTAAGCAATAATAAATAGGATTTTGTGGCCAAGGGATGGTCATTGTATCCTTTTTATCATCTCTGAGAGAAATGAGCTGTTTCTGCAATTATCTTGCCTATTTCATCATGCCTGTTAAAACAACCTTTCATTCTGAATTTTAAGAATGGGTTTTGGCTGAAAGAAAAGGGCAGATTTGTGATTATCTAAATCGTGAAAAGAGATAATATTTTATTAGCAGTCTTGGCAGCAGTACTCGTGTATGCAAGCTGTAGCACAATCCATGGTATTTGTTACAGTAAAATCTAATTAAAAATTAAACTAAGCTGGTGGCATTCAGGCTGCCATTGGAGAGGGGGCACTGGATTCTGTGGGTCTCTTTGTGCATATGTGTGCTGCTGCCTTTCTGTGGTGTGGCAGCCAAACAGCTTCTGCCTGAGCTCAGAAATCTCAGCAATGTGTGAGCCTGCAGTTGGCTTGTGAGCTGTTGTCAGACAGCAGGCACACAGCCTGGCATTTGTGTGACCCTGGTACCATCTCTGCCCAGGCATTTCCAGTGCTCAAACACTGGAGCCCTCTTTTGCTCTGCAGTTTTACTCAGCACCGTCTTATTGGAGGTTTAGGCATGCAAAATTGTGGGATCTCAGCACCTCAGGACTGAGGTGCAGAGTGGCCGAGACCACCCTTGGGGGGCTCGGGAGTCCTGGAATGTTGCCAGAAGTGTCTGGTGGCTGGACTTTGATCCTGCACAGGAGACGACACCTGTATGAGGATAGGAGGATTTCACTAGATGAATGGTGAAGGGATAAGTTAATCAGAGTGTAAGACACAGGGTTTAGGATTTCTGTACAGGGGGGTCTAAAGAAGTAAGATGGAGGAATTGGGGCGTGTCCTGTCCTTCTTCTTCTTCTTCTTGGCCTCCATCTTCTGTGGTGATGGTGGCACTTTGGGATTGGTTATTACTAAAAGTGCACCGGTTAATAAGGGTAGAAGGTATTGGGGAAAAATGATAAATATTGTACACGTAACTTCAGGTATAAAGATAAGTGACCGCCCCGGGGGCTGGCAGTGTGCTCATGGCTGGCTGCTGTGCAGACCTCTGTCGGGCTGAGAGAAAATCTTTTAGATAAACAATTAATAAACACCGAGACCAAGAAAAGATCTGTAGTCTCTTCTCGTTCTTTGAAGCGTCGGCTCTTCAAGGCCATCCCTGGGCCTCTCCAGGCCACCTAGACAGCCGAGAAACCGACACAAAATGGGGTTTATGGGAGTTTCCTAGATAAGAGCTCGATCAAAACAGCTGAACCACCTGCTCCACTCCAGGTCACTGAGGATGGCAGTGGTAAATCTCGTGTTTCATTTTTGCATATGAAGAATGACAGCTCAGTGCAATGTTTTCCTGTGCAACGTGTTGGTCTGGCATATAAACGCACTCCTCTTCTTGAGACAGGATTACAGGAGCTGAATACAGAGCAGGATGTGCCGTGGTTTGCTTGCACTGACAAGTGTGGCTTGTGCTAACTGTCAGCAGGGCTTAGAGAAAGCTACTTTTTAAGTCAGGACTCTCACACATATATAGTGAGCCACCTGCCCTTTTGAAAATTAACAGTTATTCTATGCAAGTTTCCATGCTGCCACTTTGCTGGATTCAATTCCTACACTTTGGGCTGGATGTGATCAGGACCTTGTCCATTTCCTTCTCTGTTTTCTATAATATCTCTTTTGAAAAACATACCAATTAGGGTGGAAGGTCTATTTCTTTGTGATATTTATTCCTTTTTTTTGATATTTAACCAGAGAAGACTAACCCAAATATATGAGATGGTGAATTCCAAATATTAAGTGAAGGTAAACTGTGCAGAAAAATAAGTGAATTGGTGAAAGATAGATTGCTCAATCATTTTATGTAGGTGCTTACCACACTTGTTTTTCTTAATTCAGATACGTAATTGAATCAATTAACACTTTTTTTTCTTAATTATTTTTTTTCTATGTGTAAATCTTAGAAGGAAAAGAAAAAACTGTAAAAATTTCCATGATTCTCTTAAATTCAAAACACTGTGGTAGTGTCTGTAACATTGTTTGAATCTCATATCCCTGGTTTCACTATATGTAGAGATGCAAGAAAAATAGTGGTTCTGTAGTTGGTGAAAAGTGTCCTCTAGACAATGAAAAAGTGAAGATTGACCAAAGACTTGGAACAGTTTTATACCAGGGATATAAGTGGAAAATTGTAAAGAAATAGTGAAATGTTACAGGCAATCTCTTTTACCACTTTTTTTTTTTTATTTTTTATTTTTTTGCTGCTGTGATTGTCTCCACATCAGGGAAGTTTTCATGCTACAGAGTTTTTAAAGTGTTTTCATTCAGAGTAGGTTTGTGTTTACATTTTAATGTTTTCCTGTGCTCTAGAATATAATAATGGTTGTAGTAATTAGCAGTATGATTGGGAGCAGACATGGAGTCTAATGGAGTTTAGTAAAATTTTGGTGTAGCCTGAAATTTCTTTTCAAAGGAAACAAATAGAGTGAAGTTCTTTCTGGTGTCCCACAGGAGTATCTCCTGTGATTTTTGCATCTATTAAGGTGATTGGCAGCATTTTCAATCCATTTTCCAATTATCTCTCCAAACACTTTGGAAAATTCAATTGCCTAAAGCTCCTTTCCCTCCCTGTCTCTACCCCCCACCCTCTTCAATTTATGCTACTCCTTATATAAATAAATTGAAGAAAGAAAGAAAAAATGCTTGGTAACGTTTGCTATGGAAAATGCAAGAGGTCAGATTCTTATGGTGAATAAACTGAATTTGGTGAAACTATGAAAATACTTTTCCAGTCTTAATATACCTTGATGATTTTACCAAAAACTGTTATGGAGTATAACATACTGCTGTACTCTCTTGCACTTTTTCACAATAGAGTGCACTGACAGTTTCTTGTGCAAGAGACTGTTGTATGTGTTTTGAGTTGAGAATTCACATCCTTGATATTTTAGAATTATTTACTTCATATTACTTCATACAAAGTAGAAGTTATTATTTACTTCATACAAGAGGAAGTTTTGTAGAGAAGTTTCCTCCCCCTCTCCCTGCTAGGACTTAATTTTATATAGACACACATGCTAATAGTCACTGAAAAGTTATTGTACTTAAGGAGAAATAAGGTGGTTGGGGTTTGTTTGTTTGTTTTTTTTTTGTTTTGTGTGTTTTCCTTTTGTAGATGGAAATGAAATTCATAATTTGTTAATATCTGTTTTATTCCCTCACTAATCACCATTTTCCACCCTCCTGCCTGTCCATACCATGGTTAATGGCTTAGCTGCAAAAATTGGTGGTGGATGGGAAAAGAGAACAGAGACATTAGTAAATTTAAATATGTAAATGCATTTCAAAAATGATCTACATAAATTTGTAGAAGATCCTCACTCAGTCTTCACATCATGCTGCTGCCCAGCATCCTACCTAAGGCTATTACTGCTCATACTTGCTGCCAGAATATTCATTAGCTCTTTAATCTTTTAATTCCTATATGACAGAGAAATAATGTTTGGCTGTAATTATGTGTGTGCACATGGGTTGTACACCCATGCAACCCAAATTTTATTTCTGTTCTTCCTTTTGTTGCTGTGCTTCCCTTTCTATGTCTTTACAAAGGGCACAATCAACCTTCTGATTCTGAGTCTTGACACTGGGCAAACAGATGTGCTGCCTGGAGAAACACCTCTGAGGCTTTGGCAGGTCATCTGGGAAGGTCCCTCACCTCAGGAGATGTTTCTCTCCATCTTAAATGTCCTGTTGTCTGGTGGACACTGAAAAAAAAGTCCTTACTGTGTCCTCAGCTGGCAGGACACTGGGCCAGGGTAATGAACTCAGTCCTGGGGATGTGGGGAAAACAGCAGAGTGCAGAACTTCAGGCTAAAGAGCCCAGTCAATGCTGTCTCCTGCGAGCTGGCACCAGAGCTGGGGCATCATAAGATGCAATTCCATTAATCACACATTTTAAACCCAGTCTTCAGGGTTTAAAAGATTGGTCCTACAGAGCACAGGGAACCACCACTCCCAGTGGTCAGTAGCCAATTACTTTGTGATGAGCAGTTGTATCATGGGAGAAGTCTGGCCAGAGTCTCCAGAAGACATCCACAAGTCCACAGTGCTCAGACAGTGTGTGCAAGTGCTGGCTACACCTCTGCTCCTCATGGTTTTCTGAGCTGTGTACTGAAATTGTCCATGTCTGGACCTAGCCATGACTATTTGGCCAACCAAATGGGCTTTTTTTGTATTTAATTCTGAAATGGAATCAGATTGTTGTTGCCTTTCTGTGAGACATGATGTCTGTGACAATGTGCCAGCAGCCTCTATGGATGGCTGGATTTGAATGTTCTTTTACTGACCGAGCTCTTCACACCTTTCTCCCATGCAAAGACTAAAGACATCTATTTGGAAAGTGATTCTGCTGTGGCAGCCTCATGACAGCCCATTCCATTTCCCCAAATCCTCGCTGCTCCATTACAAAGAAAACACCTGCTTGCTAAGGAGAAAAGGCCAAAATGTGATTGGGAGAATCTGGTCAGCAAAACTGTTGAAAGGAAAACTTTATTTCCTGCAAGAGCCAGCATGATTCTCAGTATGTGTGGAAATGAGTAGAGACAGGGCACAGGAGGTAATGGGATGTGTGAAGAGGGATACATAAAAATAGTGTGTGAAGCAAACAGCAAAACACAAACATTTCCATGGCTGTAATGACCTGGCTGCCGCTTCACCTTTTCCATTGTGTATAAAATACTTTGGGATGCTGTATGAGGTCAGCTGTGTGTGCTGGAGCAGAGCTGCAATTCCCTGGCTGCGCTGGGCTGCTGTGGCTCCGCTGTGCTCTGCCAACTGTTGTCCTGACTGAGAACAGTGAGGGTCACTATTAGGATTGCTCAGGGGTGAGCTTGTGGAGTTACCTGCGGTGTAGGAGACCCCAAAGCTCCATTAACTCCATTAATGTCCATTTTGGACTGACCAACAGATGGCACCATCAGCCCCCTTTTCTCCTGTGGCTCAGAAACAGCTCCTAATGCAAACTCTTGTCCAGACCTCTCTGCTGCTGAATCCAGTAAATGCTTTCTAATTAATATTTCATTTGAATTCCTGGTGTCTTATAATAGCGCTTAGGATCTGTGCATGCCTACATGTGCAGTGAAACAAATTATAAGGATACATATTTATAATTTAACCTGTAATATTCCTGCTAGGGTATTAAATGACTCTTGATTTTCAAGGGGTTTCTAAGTCAATGCTGAATTTGAATAATTTAAGCAGAAAAGGCACAGATGCATACAGTAATGAAGAGGTAAAATGCTCTTTGAAAATTGCTGTAACGAGGTAGATTGCATAAAAAGCATACTGCGCTGGTTTCTGGAAAGTCTATCTTTCTCTGCTCTCAGATTTACAGTAACTTTTTGTTGTCTTCTGCAGCTTTAAGATACATCCTCAGGGTCTGTAGAGCACCCCATCAACTGATAACAATAATGACATAGCAGCTACCTTTTCCTGTATTATCTGAATTGCTAATTAGACTTTCAGAACGAGACACTGCTGAGAATGTGTCAGGAATAAGAGCTGCTTGGAGAGAAAGCAAAAAGTCACAAGGAAATGAAGTTCAACGTAGGATTTAAGGAACCATTATATTTTTTTGAAGGGATAGATGCTAAGCCATGCAGATATCCAGCTTTGATTAGGTAGTGTGGAGGAGAGAGAAAACTCAGCTTATGCTGGGTTTACCATCCTTGCAATGCAAAGGGTTTTTTACTTCTGTTTAAGTGAAATTTCCTGTATTTCAATTTGTGTTACTGAGAGGTGTCTGCCTCCATCACCTCATTTGTACATATTGATAATATCCCCATTGAGCATTCTGCAGCCTGAGCAGTCCCAGCTGTCACAGCCTCTCCTCATAGGAGAGATGCCCCAGTCCTTTAGTCATCTTTGCTGGGCTTGAGCCATGTGTGGGGAGCTTTTATTACCAGCCATGGTATAAAGATGTTTATCAGCCTGAATGCTTTGGAGAGCCCAAGGTTGTCTTCCCTGCATGATCCATGCAAAGAGCCTCTAAAGCACTACTACTGAATTGCTTGGGTTCACCAGTTGTTGGCTGATTATCTACAAAAATATGTGACTAAATAAAATGTCTGTAAAATTTGGACCCAGGATTTTTTCTTCTCATAGGAGAACAGCAGTGTTATTCCAATTTCTTTGTGGTGACTGAGTACAAACACAAGCTTAACTTGCAGAACATTAATGAAAACTCTGCTGTTAGGGTGCAAAAAGCAGAGGGAGGGTCTAGTAGTAAATGTAAAGTGAACTTCCTTTACACTCAATGCTTCTTTTTCCTTTATTTCCTGGAGGTATTTTTATCACCTCAGGTATTTCAGTTATGTTTTTATTAAGCTGTATGATTATAAGTGCTTGTCATTGAGGATATGTAGCTGGGTAATTAGAATAATAGTGTAAGGGAGAATTGGAGAATATGAGAAGTAGCTAAAAATGAGTCTGTTGTGATGCAGCTGAGTTCTGCACAGCTGCTCTGCTTTCCCCACCTCACTGAGTTCTTAAGTCACTGGCTTGCTGTCCATTCACACTACATTACTTTAAACTGGATTAGGGAAGAGTTTGAAGTGAAAACTTAATAAGATGGAAATCCAGCAGGGGTGTGAATGGGGGGACAGCAACCAGAACACCATCCAAAGCCTCTTGTGGATCATAATGAACTGTGTTCCACAACAGACAAATCTTTCCTCAGCAGAAGTGAAATAAATATATTGTTCCATAATAAATCCTGTTTAGAGATCCCCAAGGCCTGTGTCAACATGCTGCTTAAGCATATGCTCAAATCCAGTCTGATTTCATCAAGTACTTAAGCTTTAGTCAGGCTGGCTTATGTGCAAGGAAAGGTTGAAAAATCAGAAACTGTTAATAAATACCCACTTTATCAAGCTAAAATTTGTTAGTCCTTTACCATCAATGCTTTGCTTAGATAGAGTTTGATTAAAAATTATAGATATTTTGTTTGACTTTGTTTCAAGCTGCTGGAGATCATCAGTAGTGCAGGAATAAATTATTCTTCATTTTAGGTCTGATTTCAAAGGATTTTTTCCTCTAAGTACACAGGGAGCAGCATCAGGCCTTTGCATTCTTAAAAGTTTTTCTTGGATTTCATTCAGCACACACATAATTACAATTTGAGTCCCTTAGAACACCATTGAAAAAGTCCAAAAGGAGTGAATGTGAATCCAAATTTTTCTGCAGAGTTTTGAAATCTAGCACTTGTTAATGATGTTGTTCATGGAATAAAAAGCTAAGGGTCAGAGTGAAAGCTTCAGAAAAAGAAACATAATTTCTAAAATCTAGAAGAAAAAAACCAAAACCCAAACTTTGCAACTCTCAGTATATTTTGTAGGTTTGTGAGGTGTCCTTGATCTTTATGCCACAGCTCTTTTCTTTAATGAGACCTTTTGAGAAGGGAAGAAGCCAGCAGTTCTCTTACCTGCACTCCTTTACTATTTGAGAATATTTTGGGAGAAAAAAGGTGCAGCTGTTCTTGTTCCTCTGAATCTAAAGGAAAGTTTCTGAGTTAAGGGCTTGCTTTGTAACCCCAGGAAGGCAGGGGTAATTTTCTGATTAGCTTTGCTGCGTCTTACATGAACTTCATCCTCTATTGATTTATGATGAGCGTAGATAATTCTATGGGATACAAAAGATTGTATCTTAAATTGTGTGCTGGAACCTCTCTATAAATTTGTTGTCCAAGATGTTTCCCTTTCATAATTAAATTGCAGTACCTGGTTTTATTGCTGTTCCCAGGGATAAATCTCTGATCTGAGAGCTTTCACACTCTGTGTCTTTATTGCTCTCATTTTTATTACAGGTAAGGGATTATTTTTTACTATCTTCTTCATGATTTTGACAGAAACTTAACATATATTGGTCTGTTCCTTTTAATTTATTCATTGAGTGGAGAAACCTTGTATTAATAAGGTTTTTACATATTGCCCCATACTCCTATGTTCTCATGTTATGTGCATGTACCATCTGATTTTCTATAAAATTTTTAAGCTTGTAGGTCTCTGTTCTTTAGGACACCCATTTTGATGGGTGTATAACTGCTGTTGCAATTAAAAGAATGTGTGTGACATCATATATAGTAACAAAATCAGAAATTCTGGAAAGCAGAAGATTTTAGTTATAGTAGCAAACCCTGAACCCCCCTTTTGGAATTACTGTCTAGACCATATGGGGTTTTTAGAGCTTTTCCAGA
Source organism: Ammospiza nelsoni (assembly GCF_027579445.1). Lineage (NCBI taxonomy): Eukaryota > Metazoa > Chordata > Aves > Passeriformes > Passerellidae > Ammospiza > Ammospiza nelsoni. The sequence goes on from NC_080634.1 coordinate 6,018,301, forward strand.
GAAGAACTTGAATGGCTGAAACATTTGTGAAAATGCCATCATAGCCTTGTCTTTAAAAATAAGATGAAGCTCCAGGTGTGATAATTAGAACAGAAGATGAAAGCAGTGCACAAGAATTAAAAACAGCATAAAATCTAATTGCAGCATTTAACATTTATGCTGTAATGTCATAAATGTCAACCAGTGGTGCCTTCAGCAGAGATTGAATGGCTTCACTTCACCAGTGGGACAGGCATGAGTAGTAAGAATTCCAGTTGTTCCTTGTGCACATCTGTCCCAAGATCTCTTTTGGCAGAGAGTCCTACCTTTGCTACCTTTGAAATGCTTCTTTTGGGATTTGTCAGAATGTTACCAGTATTTATGTAAATTGGGGAGCCAAGGTGTTGCCATGGCAATCTCATCTGTTTATAGCTTTTTTGATACATGAGCACCATTTGTTGTGGCACAGTTTCTAAAAATTTGTATTAGGAACGGATAAATACGTGATGGAGGGTGCTATCTTTCTGCTTTTGCAGGAAAGGAAAGAATACATGAAATCTCATTTCTCAAACACCTTAGGTTGTATAAACAAAGGTCAGAGTGCACCTTTGTGCATTAAAGTATGGTGATGTTCAAATGCATCGAGCTCCTGGCCAGACTTTGTTGGGTTGGACCACATTTATGGAGCTGGAGACGCTCCCTCTGGTGGCTCTTGTGCCACTTGGCATTTCTACATTTTTAAAAGCTGTTCTTGGTGTATTCTGGTGGGTGAAACTCTGACAAGTGTTGGTTCAAACGATTTTGGAAATGCAGCAATGTATTTCAATTTACATTCAGCCAACAGTGATTACTGGGCTCTGTTAGAGGTGCTGTGTCAATCGTGCACAAACTTTATTACAAATTTGCCTGCACATCTCAAACATAGGCTTTGACCCCTGAAAATCAAGTTGGCCATTTCTTGACAGGGATTGCTAACATTGCTGAAGTTTAAGAAAAGACTATTTTGCCCATACTAAAGAAGTTATTTTTATTATATATGTTTTTTCATCTTTGAGCAAAAAGTAAGCACTATGTTTATTTTATGTTGTGAAGTAAAGGGAGAAACTGCATATCCTTTTGATTTAGCATATATTTTATCACATTTTGTGATGGGGAAAAAATACTATTTCTAGAAGAAACAAAACAAAACCACATGGATTTCAGCAATAAAGGCTCTTAACATCATCTCTGGTTTAAGACCTTTGGAGCTGAGGGTTTCATTCAGATAAGACATTTTTATGGACTGTCTACAACAGTGACTGGGCATTTAGGAATATATAGGGCTTGCAAGGAGGTTTTCAAGTATTTTGAAGCGGCAGTAGCATTTTCCTTTTCCCATTCCAAACAGTTGAATTCAGCATAATTAAAATATTGTCTCTATGAGGTGTAACTTAAAAAGAAAGTGTAACAGCTTATAGAACTCATAGGAAGGATATTTTCAGGGATATTCAAGTTAGTTGGAAAGAAACCTTAATTTCATATGCAAATGCAGGTGCTCTGGAAGCAGTTTCTCTAATAAGTGATAAGTCTGGGATCAGTTTTCTCTAATAAGTGATAAAAACCACAATATCCACTGATGTCCAGCTTTTGGCAGAGATAGCCTTGTAATCAGTTCAGTCTCCCTCTTGTGATTTGATTGAAATGATGTTAAATCTTTGATGGTGTCAACTTGTACTTTGTGGAAGCCTTTATAAAACCAAGTATTTTAAGTTCCCCCAAATCTGTAAGTGTTCTTTTCAGCTTTGTTCCTAAGTTTTGTGATTTGAATGTTTCCACTAAAGGCTATGGAATCAATAAATTGCACTGAGAACATTGTCTTTGATTAAAGTTAAATACTGTAAGATATAAATACTGTCTGCAGTCTGCCTTTGCAGAGGAGCTCTTTAAATATTGAATAGATTGTATTGTGTTGATTCAAAAGTCAGAAGTGAAAACTCAAAGCTAAAGAATCACAAAATTCATGACATTGAAACTTGTCTAAGAGCTTTGGAAGCTAGGTTGCTGTTTTTCCTTGAATTTCAAAATAGTGAGATTCTGAACAACCAAACATCTGCTGAAAATAAAAACATGTTATGTTTTCAGTAACCAAGAAATTAACTGCTCCAGAAAGTGCTCCAGTTAGTTTAGAAATGCTTATTGACCAAAAATTAATTTCTTTCCTGTTTTTGATGAAATTCCATGCCTCTACTTTCAGTCTTAATGAATGTGTGTTTTCTTGTTATCTGTCAAGCGAGTGACAGCATTCCAAATTTAATCTTTTCATGTGCTTGGTACTTCTAACTATGGCCATTCAGAAATTAGGTCTTGTTTCTACTCCCTTTCCTGAGGGAAATTTGTCACTTGGCCGTACTATTATGATTTGAGAAACCAAAATCTATTAATCTTCAAAAGTCAGTTTGTTTTTTAAGGGCGTTTTTGCATTTCTTAGTGATAGAAACTTCCTTTTCATGCGGCAAGAAATACACATAGTTCTTAATGTTGTGATTCAAACAGTTAAGTATCTTGTTAGATTTATTTAAAAAGCCATGCCAGCTAGGAGTGATGTGCAGTTTCAGTCTGTAGTCTGGTTTTCTTATTGTCCTGGGACAGCAGAATAATCTTTCACATTTTTTTTTTGCACAAAACACTGTTAGCCCGATGCAACCTCTGCATTCCTGATGGTGAAAGGCCTTGAGGGGAAGCTGTTTCAGGAGCAGCTGAGGGCACTTGGTCTGTTCTGCCTGGGGAAGAGGAGGCTGAGGGGAGGCCTCATTGTGGTCTCCAACACCCTCATGAGGGGAAGCGGAGGGGCAGGAACTGCTCTCTGCCCTGTGGTGACAGGGACAGGACCCAAGGGAATGGCCTGAAGGTGTCAGGGGAGGTTTAGGTTGGACATTGGGAAAATATACCAATATCACCCAGAGGGTGCTTGGGCACTGAACAGGGTCTCCAGGGCAGTGGTCACAGCACCAAGACTCACAGAGCTCAAGAAGTGTTTGGACACTGCTCTGAGGCACGTGGTGTGACCCTTGGGGTGTCCTGTGCAGGGCCAGGAGTTGGACTTGGTGATCCTGATGGGTCTCCTCCAACTCAGCATATTCTGTGATTCTCTGATCATGTCTGAGGCTCCTACCTCATGTTTTCAGTCTATTGTTGACATTAACAAATTTTGACAAAAGGTTAGATGTTTCACAAACTGCATATTTACAGTTTCCAGCTTAGCTTAACCTGAAGAGAAACCTGAGCTGTTCCTGGAGAGAAGAGGCCATGCATTGCTGCTTCCTCCCTTATGCTGCTCTCACAGTCCTGTGGCTCTGTGGTCACCTGCTAAACTGGGTCAAAATGAATCATTTCTAGGCCAGGCCAACTCAGATGTGGGTAAATGAGAATGAATATGTGGCCCCAAGTTTCTTGTCATGGCCAAAGAGTGACAACAAGCAAGTGTAAGAGCGAGCTGTTGGGGACACTGGCAGGGAGGAGGACAGGGAGTTGGGGATTGCCTGGTTCATTATCAGCCAGTTGTTAGATTGAACCACAAATCTTTACAGGGTCAGGCCTCCTTGTTCTGATTTACACACAAATTTACTTGGTTTTCTGAGCTTTGTGCACCATGGTAGGAGCAAAGATAAAAAGAGGGCTGGGGAAGCATCTCCAAGTGCAAATTTCCCCCTTGTGGACTATAACTAGGAGATTAATTTTTATTGTTCCATTTTCTATTATCTTTCCATTCTCACATGGGACCACCTTAGTGGGGTTTGTGTAGCAAAAAGAATAAGTTGCTCTGAACTATGGCCTCTTGTGCTTCAAGAAGGAAGGACAGTGTGGAGGAGGGATGAGGAGGAGAAATCTATAAAACAATCTTGTGCCTCAGTCTTATGTGAATTTTTCTTTAAGTATGCAGTAGGCAGCATAGAAATGTTTCCCTGATGCCCCTGCATGAAAGCAGCCTGTAATTTAATTAAACAGATTAAAAAATTAATTCAGACTAACATTAGTGGTTTAAGCATTCAACTTGGTTTTCCAGAAGTCTCCTAGAGCACTTTATAGTGCTCTATATAGAACTGTCTCTGTAGTTTCACAGATTGTACAGACACTTCAGGTTCAATTTTGATTTAATAAGTCTTCCAGCAAAGTAATAGCAGTAGAGTAGCAGAAAAATTGCCTTACAAGGTGCCTTTCACTGATAACACAGCATAAGCAGCCCTGACTTGCCTTATATAGGGATGTTAAATTTCTTTGTCCTATAAAGAGCTTCAGCCTCCATAGAAATGAATGTGTACTTCCACTGCCTGACTACTCCTGTGAAAGGAGACCTCAGAGGGTAAAAACAAATATTGTCTATTATACAGGTTTTCCTTTGGTTTAGGCACTCAGAATCCATGTCACAATGAAAACAAGTCTAAATTGTTCCATTGTGAAAACTTCCAGACTGGAAGAACGTGTCTTTAGATGTGCATGTTGCCTTTTTAAAATAATATTTTATATTTCTTCAGAACTTTTTTCTTTTAAATGGAAAAAAGTCCCAATAACTGAAGTGTTATCCTTCATGTAGGTCACTGAAGAAATCCTTCTTGATTGATACCTGTGAAATTTTGAATTTGATAGTTCTCTACCAATTGTGGGAAATTTATAAGATATTTTTGTGAAGGTCCCCAAGCAAACATCTACCAGCCTTGCCCATGATACCTTTGTTTTTTCGCTTTTTCAACTAAATCTGAGCCTACTGAGGGCAGCTGCTAAAGGTACAGGCAAAGGCCAAGATTATTTCTGTTGTATTGGCTTATTGTAATTGAGGATGAGGTTGATAAATTCAGCTTAGCAAGCCGGCTGCTTTGCTTGTGCACTGCTGGGAAGTATCCAACTAAACTGCTCAATTGAAGGCAAATATTTCTATTCATTTGGGCACTGATTGCTGTTAACAAGTGCCACACACAGCTCCTTCTGTTTCTTGTGATCTCAGAATCACCTGTAATCTCTTGTTCCCACAGTGCTCAATGCTGCTTCAGAGCTTTCCTAGGGAATTTATTGTGGTCACAGATATTTGTGCATAACTTTTAAATCTATTTATGGCTATCTGATGATCTTAAAGTATTTGGAATCTGCCATTTGTTAAGCAGTGACTAACTCCAAAAACATTTTTGCTGTTGCATATCTAAGTGTTGCACAGCAAATGAGAAAAAGTTTACATGTGTTGTCTTACAGGCAAATAAAAAGGGAGAATTTCAAATATTCTTTTCTACTACTGCTGATGACTAACACATGTTCTGTGTTTTCAAACCTCTGCACTTCAGAAAAATAAGAGATCCTTGTCTTCTAAAAGTCACATGCTTTGATTTTGTGAATAAACAGAATGCACAGCACAAATCAGCGAAAATCCAAGTGCTGAGAGAACATGCAAGGAGGTGAAATAATCCTTGTTATAAAACTTGAACAATTAGTAGCAATTAGATGCTGCATTGAATAATTTATTATGGTTCTTTCATATCTAATGTCTGAAAACGACAGACTGATCTGGGTCCTTGTGTAAAACATGGACGTGTGCATGTGCAGAATTACAGAGGGACTTTTTACTTGCTCTAGACTTTCTCTTATGAGTTTTACTGGATTTGAATTTTGGTTTTCGAAGGCTCAGCACTCAGTAACTGATTTTGGTGTCTTTAATAAGCTGTATGAGGAGACAGAATGCAGAATAAAAGAATAAGAACATGACAAATGTATCAAGAAACTAAATATTTATTCTTAATAATCATGAATATATGCCCAAACCACCCTTCCACTGGTTCTAAGGCTTATCCATTATTATTGAAGGGACATTTTTGTACAGCATCTGTTACAGTAAACATTCTTCTCATTTGACTGTAGATAACTTTTTGCCTTGATCTTACCTGTTATTCAGAGGCTGATTTAAAAACCCAATTCTTCTTCTAATGCTGCGAGTCTGAAATTAGCATTGGAAATTGCTTTTTTTTTTTTTTAATTAAAAATTGCTTTTTGCATAATTTTTCTGTACTTTTTCTCAGTACAAAAGAGATGAAGCTATGGGAGAGTATCCAGTAAAAGGCCACTTTGATTAAGGATCACCATTCTGTGATGCTTCTTCTGTACTTGTACTTTTGTGCCTTTGTTATGATTTGGACTAAAAGCAAATCCTGCACAAATTCACATTTAACCAGTGCCACTGCAATTCCCTTGCCATCCTGCATGGTGACAAGCACATTGATAGCAAAACTTCATTTTCTCTGTGGCATCTCTTGGACTTATCTGGCATATCCTTGAAAATACTAATGAGCTGGATAATAGCAGGTTTTGGATCAGATTTCTGAAGTTTGGTCACTTAGCATTACTTAGCATTAGATACTTTATTGCAAAGACAACAAGTAATAGGTCAACTCATTATTCTGAAATGGGCCTCAAAATGGTTGCTGAATAGAGCAAAACTATGCCTGCAATTACTTGTCTGTGTAAAACTTTGTATCAAAAATTATCCATTATGAAAATCAGACCTTCTAAAAAATACTGTGAATTGGTAGGCTACTGTACTAGGAATGGGAGGTCCTTAATCCAGAGTGTTGTATGGAGAAGAGAAAGTATAACTCACTCTGTCAAGCATTCTAATTTGCAGGTTCCTGTTCTGTTATAATTAAGGGATAGGAGCAATAAATAGAAGGATAGCATTCCATGAAGGAAAGAAGATAGAAGAATGAATATATCACTTTTACTTCTTCTGTAACTTCTCCTCGATTTATTTCTGTAATTTTGTTTTTGAGAGATTGTTAGTGTTGATCACCCTCTAGCTCAGATTTGATAAAATAATAAAGAAAATATTGTTCCCATAGGTGCTATTACTACTTCCATATCACAGACATCACTAAAAAAGTCCACCTTTTTTCCCCCATAAATAACGTTTAATACACAGGGTTCTTGGAGTGGAGAGAGAAAAGAGATAAGGAGGAGGTTGGCCAGTGTCACTTTATTGTTGTTTAAGTGTTTTGCATGCCTCCAGTATGCAAAAGATAATTGAGAGGAAGGTAATGTTAGTAGATGATAATGCTCAAAGATAATTAAGAGGAAGAGATGTCTGGTACTGCCTGAGGATGAGAAAATAAAGGCTGGTAACATTTTCAGATGGACTGTGCATGTTTATAAGTGAGAAGGCAGGGCAGGTATAATCTTAGATTAAGATTTTTGATGTATGAAGATATTTGAGGCATCACTGAGTTATATAAACATGCTGTGCATACAAGGGCTCATTATACAATATGGAAACAATCTCTTGAAATACATAAATGATGGAAAATTTAGGATCCTATTTTGTATTCAGTATTTTCACTCCAGTGACGTTATTCTCTACCTCCGATCTGCTGATTTTATACCAACAGCTCAGCACCCTGTAAGTCACACCACTATTTCCAATTTCTGGCTATAGGTCTCATTGTGATGACAACTCCCTCAACCTATTCAGGTATTGCACATCCAGAAAACAAAGGGCTTTATTGGTGGTTATTCTCCACCAGATGAGCGCACAGCATGTTGGATAACTACCTACTCCTCCTAAATGAATATGTTGAAAGAGTTATATTCAGAATGTATTTTTTGCCCTCTTCTGCTGACAAATTGTTGAGCTGGCTGCTCGTCACAGCAAGCTGTCAGCCATATGGATGCCATTCAGCCATTTTTGTTCTTCACAATGCTGTTGAGCAGGGCCCACACAGCCAAATGTCCGTGAGTCCTGCGACTCAGAGTGACTCAACAGAGCTGAGAGAAAGGCCACAATTTTCTCAAGTGGCAGCAGGCACCTGTGTCTCTGCTTTACTCGTCTTCCTATCATAAAAAAATAATAAAAAAAAAAATTCCAAAGGGCCCTCATGTACATAAATTTAAGTTCTTTCTGCTGGGCTGCACAGTTGCATAGCTGTCCGCTTTACTGATGTGGCTTTGCAGCTGTAACAGATGAGTAATATTAGATAAGATGGATGTAAAAATAAAATAAGAAGAGAATGGCAGTTTGCAATGACCTTGGTCATGTTGCAACAGAGAGGGGAAAAATAAAACATGCGAAAGTTGTCAGCTGGTGTGGAGACGCTGTTATTAAAATAGAAATGGTATGGAAAAATCATGGCTCAGATGAGGTACTAAGAGGTTTTCAAGAAGCCATAAAAATGTGCAGTTATATTACACTAAATGTTAGTTTACCCTTAGACTTCATAACAATAATAGCTGCTAACCAGCAAAATCTTCCTAAATATGTTGTCATTGACTTAGTTAGGCAGAAATGCCCAGGGAGTGAACAGGCTGCTCATGATGGCTTTTTGAAGTTTAAAGAGGGGACAAAGGGACATGCACTGTGTCCCTTTTACTTTGATATCATGGTCCTGAATGCTTAGAGATTTAGATCCTAGGGGATCAAGGGAAATGAGCTATGTAAAAATGAAACACAATTTTGAATTTTCTCATTAGATTGACATTTTCTGACAAGGTCCAATGCAAAGAGAAACACCCGCCCCGGTTTGGTCCCTAATCCTGGATCGCATGGTTGCTCTGAGCCCTCTTTGTGTCTTGGCCATCCATTGGCCTCCCTCATGGCAATAAGAATATTTTAAACCATTCCAAACGATCACGGCTTTGCTTGCTGCCCACACTTTGCCATGGTTACGTGAAGCAGTAACTCCATGACACATGGTTGGCATTTCTGGAGTTTGTTTGTTTGTTCGAGCTCTAGGAAGGTTATCAGTGATCCACATCCGAGAGAGGAGGCTGAGTTTACATCCCTGCAGCCCCCGGGCTGTTAATTTTAACAAAGCTGCCAGCATTTGCACATTGGATGCGTTTAGGGCGTGCCAGGGAGGAGGTGGTGCAAGGGGGATGTGCTACCAAACAGCAGGTGAAGGTGGCCTCACTGCCATGGGAACCAGATCTCCTGAGGGGAAGGGGGCACTGAGAGGTGTTGTGTGGTAGCTGTGTTTATTTTTGAATTGTTTGTGGCATGGAAATGTCTCCAGTGAAGGCTGTGGCTCTCAGAGGCCTGGCAGTGACCTTGGTTTAAAGCATCTCCAGCTCTGCACTGGCCAGGATAACCCTTGCTAAGTTCCTGGCTGAAATGTTTTACGTTAAAATTGGTGACCTTGTAGATAGTCATTCTTGACAGCAGCTTCATCCACTGGGCATTTCACTGGTGGATCCTGCCTGAAAAACTAGGCCTCAGGAACGTTAAGATTGGATCAAAGTCTGAGCGTCTTTGGTGTCCCCCAGACCAAGCTTGTGTTGGCCTGTAGCTCCCAAACCAAAATGATCTTCTGATCATCTCTGGTCTGACCCTTTCAGTTTCTTGAGTATTGGGATTTGGCACAGGTGAGTTACAAACATGATGTCTTCAGCTGTGACTCAAGCAACACTGCTTGCACTGCAATAAAACCTGCAAAGGTTCAACTTAACTCATGTTTTTACTGATGATTCTATTCAATCAGAAGACTAAAATCAAATAGTAGTTCTAAACTTGCCTTGATCATTTCTCTAGTAAATCTAGTCAAGTAGGTTTCCTCTCTCTTGCAGCCATTAAAGATTTCAATTGCAAGTGAGTACAAAGCTCACTAAGGGAAATATTCAATGGGAAATATATTAATATTTTAAAAGAAATTATGAAATACAGTAGATGCCTTTTGCCTTTTTTTTTTCATTTAATTTTATTAGACAATTGTGAATGGCCATTGAGAATCACCAATAAGAACATTGACCACTGAAAGGGTACTAGCTTGACTTCATTTCCACCCAATTATACATTCATTCAAAAGTGGATTCCATGAAAATGTAGAGAAAACATTGAAAAATAACATCAAATTTCTAAAACTTTAAAAAGTGCTATTGAATTGCAACTTCTTTGCTCTGCTTCTACCCAGAGGAAACATTATATGTGATTAGTAAACAGACATATTGTGGTTTACTGTATTTGTCCATTTTCTGAATTGACAGAACCTCTTACTACAGTTTTTAGAGTAAAAAAGAAACTAATTTACCAATTAGCTCACAAATTTGTATGAGATGAGTATTGAAATAATTGCATTAGAGGAATGTTCTTTACACCTGCAAGTGAGGCAGCTGCTGCCAAAACCTCAGTAAAGTCTCAGTCTACTTAATGACTTTGCCCATTGATGCTGAGGTTTGGCCTATAACACAAACATGAGCTGCTCAAGGTGTTAAATCTCAGTTATGTTTTGAGAATTTGAATAAATTTTGTTAAAGTTAGAGCTTAATGTATGTTGTCCTGCTTTAAATAAAATAAATAGACTTATTCTATAGGAAGTATAAAAGAACACAACATTTTAAAAATTAATTTATACAGCTTTTGGAATTTTGAATTATCTGGTTTTGCATTTCATTGTGTCTGCAGATTTCAAATGGCATTAGACTGGGCTTTGTGTATGCCCTATGCCAGAATTTTCAGTGAATATTTGTATCTATGAAAATACAGATAAAATCCTTGTTAACAGAAGGAAATTATTTTCAGATTTTTAGTAGGACTGATAAGATAACATTATTGCTTTCCAAGTTACATGGAAGAATTTTTCAGCCAAGGACACAACTGAAAGCTAAGGACCTATGGCAGAATTATCTGATTTTACTTGGCATTTGTTTAACTGTTGTGTGTATTGCTGAAGGCCATTTACTCTGACAAGAAATGTCAAATAAACCAGTAATAAATCAAAACAGGAGATGGAATAGAGTTCTCTTTCCTTTTTTCATTCTTTGGCAAGGTAAGGAAGGGTTTAGAGACTACTGAAATTCAAAGAATTGCTCACATATGGAAAAGTATTTTTTCATTGGGACAATTCTGTAAACTTAAGCCTCTGGAAGTGTTACAGAAGTTGTTCCCAATTACATATTTTAATGGTATCTAACTAGTAGAATGTACAGTCTTTTGTGTATGACCAGCAGTAACTATTTCTTTTAAATAAGCATTTCTCCCCCTTCTCTAGTTTTCTAATACAGTAAAATATGTGGCATGAGAAGATATATACATCTGATGCATGTGCCTTTTAAAATAGGGTACATTTCCCTGCTATAGATTTTAAAATTAAATTCTGGTCAGTAAGTGGACTTATATTTATAAACCCTGAAGCTTATTGGTGCCTGCAGTGGATGATGGCCACTTTACATCAAGGAGAGTTAATTTTTTTGATTACTAAATGTATTTATTTGAAGATTACTTGCTGCCTTTTGTTGCCCTTCTTTCCTTTACCAAAATAAATCTATTCATCTAAGGACTAGAATAACTATTTAGAAATTGACTTTTTTCAAATCCCTCTTTACCAAGGGGGCTGTGGGATTCAGTACAGGATAATTCACAGCTTTCACAATGTCTTATTCCTAAGGAGCAACATCCATATCAAGTTAGAGAAGATGAAGGAAAATGAATCAACTGCTTAAAAATCATCAGCATTTTTGATCTGCTAATAAGATCCTGAATATTTAAAAACCAGAGAGGAAGGATTAATACAGGTGGAACAGTCCAAACAAAGGTAAGAAGTTTTGGAAGTGAAAAGTCATCCCAGCCTCTAAGCAGAAAAAAAATCAACTTTATTTAAAATGCAAAACTAAAGAGAACCCTTTAAAATATATTGATGTAGTAAAACTCTATGGGAGCTTTGACTCATTTGTGTATTTTAATGGTGTTTAGGGTTTTTTGTGCCAAAAAAAGGGAAATGCACAGTAGCTTGAATTTTGGAAGGAATAGAAAATTGAAGTCATATTTAGCTGAATAGAGAATAATAGACTCTACAAATGTCAATTAATAATATCAAGTCAGTTTTTATATTGTGGTTTGTTCTGGTTTTGGGCATTTACTTTTCATAAGCAATCATTTGTTTTTACCTCAGCTTTGTCATCTATTTCTGTGTTGATTAACTCATGTATCATTTAAATAATTTTTTAATTAAGTAATTTTTGTTTAAAATTGCTGACAAATAGTGGGGGCAAAAAACCCCAAGAAAACATTTCTAAAAAGCCAATTCTGTTAATATATAGTTTTCATCATATATTTCCATTTGGTTTTAATTACTGAGTACATTTTCCTGAAAATTATGAACCCTTATGGGTTAAAGGTTGCTATGCTCCTGCTGCTTATTTCTTTCACACAGACATCCTTCCCTGTTTCTGGCAGCCAGACTATCTTTAAAGCAGCACATGGTAACACTGAAAACTCTGGCTTCACTGAGAAACAAGAAGCTTTTGAACAACAAAAGCCTGGATCAAATCTTAAGGTAACTGATTCAGTTCTGACTTGGGCCAGACACTCAGGTTTCCACTATCTGAGCATCTTATCTGTGCATATCTCCACATAAAGGTCTGCAAAAACCATCAAGAGGTAAAAACTGAAATTACATAATGGCACAATCTCTGTAAATAATAAAATTTCAAGCTTGCCATACAGCATTCCTTTGGCTTTTGTGGTCAGCTTTGTACATATATTATAAATATAATGAGCATACAAGATGGGTTTCAATGGGAGCAGGATCTGTGTTGCATGAATTAACAGTAGTTTTATCAGGGCTGGATGAAATCTTCATCCAAAGAGGAATGCTGTTCAGCTGCATAGTTGTGACCATGTCATCTGTGAGGGAAAAATGTATTTTACTCAACAATGCTAGTAAGTCTGGAAGGGAGAATTAAAGCATCTTCATTCATCTATAAGATCTATAAATTATATTTTCCACTTAACTTTATTAATGTCTTCCATTTCAGACTTTAAGATAGTGTTATTAGAGAACAAATTTTCTCCCAAAATAAAAAAGAAAAAAAAAAGGCAGTAAAATTATTTTCAGGACAAAATGTTAGGCAATGTTAGGCAGCCAGCTTCCCAACTTGCTCCCACTGCTGTGGCACAGACCTCATCCCCTCCTTAAAGCTCTTTGTGGGACAATCCTGTGACCTGCATTAAAATAAAGCAGAAGAGATTATTTGAAATTGTCACCTCACCAAATACTGCCCTGCCAGAAAGTGACCATGCTTCAATGGGAGTCTTAGGTACAATTCAGAAGAGGTGAGCCACATGGTGCTGCTTTATTCTTTATCAGCATCCAGTTAATTTGTATCAAAAAGCTGCCTAGATAGCTGGGAGTGTTGGGAAGCCTGTATGCTAATTGCTTTTAAAAATAAATGCATCAGAGCCACTGGGGCATTTCTGTTGTGGTTTTAGATTATTCATTTAAATTATGAGGTTATCAAATGCGAATGTGAAATTGTCAGGCATATGCTCAAATATCATCTTCCTAAGCTGTGCAATTACTCAGGGTGTCATCTCAGTCTTCAAGCAACCAGAAACTTCTGCTTCCACATAAAACATCATCAAGGTATTACAAAGCCTTTGGCAATGGAACACAATTAAAACTCCTCAAGCAGTGAAAGCCATTAATATAAAGCAGGCGAAGTTCAAGAGGAGCGGTTCGGGCGTGCCTCCTTGGCAGTGACAGGAGCACAGAGCCCTTGCAGATTAAATCTCCCTGCTGAGGAGCCAGGGCTCTGCATTGTAATGTCTCTGCTGCAGTGCCAGAGCTGCGACACTGAAAGATAATTTGGGCACCTCTGTGCCATGCCTTGGTGCCTACAGGCAGCGGTGGTTCTCCTTTTGTGAGTTCCAATCATAGCAAGGCAGGAATAGTCCAGCATAAGACAGATGTTTGTGTTACTAGCTTCATCTGCAGCTGGCTTAGACTGTCCTATTCTCCTCCTGAAACCCTCTGGTGCTGTGGCCAAGTCCTCACAGCCCATCCATAAGGGCACAACCAGTTTGAGCAGCTTGGATGCAAGCTGCCTCTGCTTGGACGCTCAGTGAAGTTATTATGGGGGCAAACCTGCTCCAATGTGTTCTGCAGGACCAGTGAAACTCAGGAAACATCCCCTCAGCCCACAATTAATCATATCCTTTGAGACCAAGAATGCTCTGTCAACACTGTTTTGTTACAAACACAAATTATACAGGCAGCTTCTTAGCACTTATGCAGTGCTTTTATAGCAAACCTATAATGTTTTCATCTTTTCAGCATTAAAAGAATGAGGTTCACTGCATCATAGTCAATCAGCCTTCCTTGCAGACAGTTTGCTAAGTTATCTTCATAGGTGTTTTTTGAAAATAATAGTTAAAAGAGTTTAGAATAGTCACATAGAAAAATTATGTGCTGGAAACTTTCACTTCACTGTTACTGCATTTACACAATGTAGAGTTTACATTATGCACATAAAGAAAACATCTGTATTCTCTAATTATAGAAGCTTTAATAAACACCAGCTTTGAACCATGACTTTCTCTCTATCCATACAGTCCCAGTATAAACAACTGAGAGACATTTCCCTGTGCTACCTTTCTGATGCCCCCAAGCAAGTACCTCTGTGCAGATAAAGCTGGGCTCTGCATACAGTTACTTTTTAAACTCTACTGAAGTTGCCAGCTGTGAGGATTTCTGTATGGCAACATCCCATCCTTGGAAAGAGAAAAAATTAATTTATGTAAGCATGTAAAGAGCCCTCAGATGAAAATCACTCTCAGTCATTGCTTGTATGGCCTGTCCTTGAAAGGATCATCAATTTTCCCTGTTTTTATACATCATTACTGAGTTACTCATCTCTCAATTGATGTACTGCAACCTTAAAAATATCCTTTATCCCACTGTAATCCCACCTGATGCCACTCTGCTTTTCAAGAGGGCAGCATCTCTTCCCACCACAGCAGTCATGAAAAGGTAGAGCTATCAGTGGTGCTGTCCAGATGTACACCCTACAGGTTTGCCAGGCAAGTAGTGCTACATTTCCTTTTCTACTGAAATTTTGTCTTCTAACTTAGAATTAACTTTTCATTTTTTTCTGCCAGGGGTGTCTCTCTGCTGTGGGCAATCCAGTTATTTTTTAAAATGATCACTCTAGCAATAATAATTATACCCATAAACCTTCCCTCTGCTAGCTTCTGTCATTAAATGAAAAATATGTTTTTACATATAAAGGTGTGATTACCTGTACCAGGTACTTTAATGACATCAACATACAATATGTGCTATGCTTCCATTTCAGAAATTTTTATGATTCGTTCAAGTACTTAATCAGGGTCTCTGGCATGATTTATTAAAACTGCTTAAAATTCCTAAGTGTCATTTCCTTTAAGTGGTTACAAACTTTCTCATTAATACCTGTACAACCACCACCATAGACATTGTACACCAGGTGACACTTGCCAAAACCATCCTGCCCCCTGTACTGTCACCTGGCTCCAGACTTGCACTGCAGTGAATGTTCTGGAAGCTGCCTCTTCCATCCTGATTCCTTGTGCCCTGCCTGAGGGCTCACATCACCAGCCATGCCCTGCAAACTGCTTTGTAGTGGTCACTGTACAGGTTTTGGCTCTTTTAAATTCATCAAGTAATTCCTACCCATCCATTCCTACTAAAAGCATTTCATTTGTAAAGTGTGAAGACTGACATGCTAAATAAGCAGTATAATAAATGAATGCTTGAAATAATATGGTAATGATTTGAATGGCTCAAAACTCCTCTCATGATTTGTATGCAATCTATGTGGGAAATAGCATTTACAGCTTCACTGAGGAAGGTTTCTGTTTGCTTGAAGGCTCTCACTGTTTGTCCCAAAATAAACTCAGGGAAAGAAATTCATCTTCCAGCACGTTTCTAGGAATCTAGAAAACATTTGTTATGCTCCTGTGTCTTCTTTATCTTGTGCCACTCCTTGACAGAGCCCTTGTCTTGCAGGTTTTGCTCTCAAAGCTGGACACCAGGCTGCCTGCAGCAATGGAATTCCCTGCTTCCTAAGCTGAGCAGGGACAGAGGTGAGCAGGAGGGGAAAAATGCTTCTGGCTAATCTCTGTGAATTATAAACTTTTTTTGTAGCATTCTGGGTTTGTATTGACTGAAATCTGTTGCTTTGGTTGGAATTTGTTCTGATTATATAAAAAAAACAATTATTATGATGCTTAGATTTGTGAAAGTGAATAGGAAACTGCCACATATCGTTAAAAGTGTATCATTTTAATTTTATGCTTGCATGATCTCAATTTGGTAAAAACACTGATGCTTAGCAAGTACAGCAGAGAGCAGAGGATAAAAGGACAGGGTGTGAATGCTTTGTCATTGTGTCCTGGGTCCTACAGGGAGGATGACCCCGAGCCCTGAACTGCATTTAGCCGGACAGGAGCTGATTGGAAATGTGTGATGGGCAAGCAGATGCCCCTGGCAGGGCAGCATTAAACACACAAGTATTTACAGGACCTGTGCCCTAGGAGGCCTCAGGCTGCAGGAATGCTTGGCCAAAGCAGCCCCTTGCCAGCTTGTTTTCAGGTGCTGCCACACAGGCAGGAGCAAGTGAGCTGAGCACGTGAACCAAAACTGTGCTTTGCTCACAAGCCAGGCACGCTCCATCCCACCCATGGAATCATTCCATGCACTGAGAAAGTCCATGGGAAATCAGGCCCTGCTGTGTGTGCATGGCAGGCATGGACACAGCTCATGAAAGAAGGCACTTGGGGCCCTAAGTGGCCCTGTGTTTGCAAAAGCCAGTCCACAGAGGGCTGCATGTGAGGGGAATTGGTTACTTTATACTCCTCCTTCCCACATAAAAAGGCAGCTGTGTTGTTGTGCTCCCAAAAGGCAGCTGAGTTCTTGTGCATTGGAAAAATCAGCTGTGAAATGACTGGGAAAAATTTAATTGTTTCCCAAAGGCAAAAGTAGTGGTGTGTTTATACAGTGTGTTTATAGACTGACTGGATCCAGCACTTTGCAGGGCTTGGAACCAGTTGCATTTTGATGAGGAATTCTGTTGTTGAAGGAAACATTTAATTTCTTTAAAGATATGGTTTTTTATGATTAGGTTATCACTGACTAGGCTATGATGAACTGTATGAAAACACAGCCTGTAATATGTCAGGCAAGGTAGAAAATTGTGCTCTCTTCCCCACAAAGGACAGCTCCTGTCACTGACATCAGGTAAGTAAGGCATACACACCACAGGGAAGCAAAATTCATGAACTAATCTTGAATCTGCTGTTGATGTTCTGCTTGACTTTTTAGAAGACTCCTCACATCTCCTGGGTTCTGTAAAACAGAGTGATAATGTGATAGACTTTGATCTTGTGGATTTAAACACTTTTTGTTCCACCAAATCCTTTAATATTTTGTTTTTATGCAGTAAATATACTACCTAACTTCTTTAAAACCACAGCCAGCTGACTGGTTGTATTCCTGCCAGGGTTAGTCACTAGCCTGACTTATGACTTATTACTCTTCTGACTGATCTCCTCTTATGTGCCACTTTACCTGAATTCCTCTTCTGAAATTGCCATTAGTGCTTAGGTAATAAAAGCCCAGCATCCTGTACATACTTCAGTACTTCACATCACTCAGGAATCTACCTGTCAGGATTGCCATTCTTCTCAGTAGCTTTTCTACAGATAAAATTAGCAACATGATAGAGGCTTTTATCAACAATTATCTTATTGTAGAGCATATTTCATAGACCAAGAAATGTGTTGTGTGCCATTTTGGATTGGTGTTGTGGTTTCATAACATCCTGTCAGCATGTAGGCACTGCAGTGAGAAGCACAGGATTCTGACTTTGCTCTGACTCTGTGCTGAAATAGCTCCATTGCTTCAACAGGACAGAAGTGAAATCAGACTCAGGTTCAGTAGAGTTGCAGAGATGAGCTGATGGGCAAAGCAGAAACTCCAAGAGACTGGACAATTAATGGTTAATGACTCAAAATATTCTGCACTTCGTTGGCAGCTATAACAATTCTTAAATCTGCAGGTAAATTTTAATTAATCTTCCTTGCCCGTAAATGTGTTTGTAGACCTAAAGTTTTCTGTGTGGCAGGGTTGTTGGGTTCCAAGCATCCTCTTCCCCAGTACAGGAAAGTGAGGAGTGGCACAGTCCCAAACAGCACTCTGCTATTTCACGATGTTACTGCTGCTCACATAGCCTCTCCCAAATTAGCTTTTGACTAATTGCTGGGTCCCTCTAAGAAATAGCTGCTGCTGCACAGAGCCCTTGCAGCTGCCAGGGAGGTTTGGTTCCTCTCCAGCTGAGATCCATGCCCCTGCAGCTACACAGCTCTTACACCTGACCTACTTACATCACTTTGGGCTGAGTTACTTAAGCTGCAGTCAGGCCCTTTTGTTTAGGGTAGATGGAGTCTCAGGCCAAGTGCCTATCATTGCTGTGCAAAACACAGTGTTACCCATGTGCTCATAGATTTCTATGCAATTATTTGCATGATGTTCTCTCTGTAGTATGGCTAGTGTTGTCTTAGTTAATGAGATGATTCCACATTGGCGGTTGTTCACAGGTATCAACTTTTTTTTTTTTAGAAATAGAAAATCTTGCTTTCTTAAACATAGTTTTTAATTTTGTAAAGAATAGTGATGTTGTATATACTAAGTTTTTATGTGCTACTCCTCCTTTCTCCTGGCTAATCCATTGTATTATCCACTTTGGGCTCCCACTCTGCACTTCATGGAGTCTTGTAGACCTCATCAGAAGGAACAACTAACACTGCCATGAGGGTTTTGAGCATAAAGTCTGACATAGCTTTTGACATGTCTGCTCACATCCTGAGATTCATTCCCTCCCTGCTGTCCCTGAGCCCAAAATTTTGGGTTTAGGGATATCAAGGGAACATTGCTGCCTGTTCCTCTTATTATCCATTTATGGGCCTGTTGTCCATGATTTATGTGCAGCTGCTTTTTGAACCTATTGATACTCTTTGTTATCACAAACTCTCATGGCAAGGCTGAAATGGAAACAATCAGCTTAAATACCATGGTTACACAGAGAATGTTTTTTGAATGTTTTGTAAAAGGGAATTTCTATCATAAATATATGTCAATAGTTTGACTTTTTAGTGTAGCAGATAGCTGAAAACATGAAACATAGGAAAAGCAGAATGGTACTTCTCTGTCATAAGACACTGACACACAAGAGAGGCGGAAGTGGGCCAGATAAGGGTATGACCAATTGTGGTTTTCATTCAGTCACCTCTTTCCAAGACTTACCTAGCTGCTTAAGGTAGATGATAAGCAGAAGGAACACCTATAATGGTACTACTTTTCCAGCACTTTTCCAAGGGTTTCAGTGATTTGGAATTCAGAGATCCCAAAGTCTTTGGGGTTAATAGAAACTTGTGGTGGTTTTCCTTCACAAAATTATCTAGCTGCTTTTTGAATCCCTACAGTCTCAGCTCCCAAAGCACTTTGTGACAGCCTATTTCCTTCACAGGAATTCTGAAGCTCTGATATTTGCATGGGGTTGCTGTGAGCACCTTGTGTGCATGTGGAGAACTGCACAGACAAATGCACAGCTATTTTGAGCAGCAAATTCAAAGTGTGTTTATGAGCTGTGAACAGAAAAGAGGATTTGATTTGATTTATTCACTTGAATTTTTTAGTAGGGCTATTGGCATGATGGGCATGGACCTGCTGCCTGGTTCCTGACTATAATAATGAAAGACAAAGGAATGAGTGGTGTATGTAACCAGGCAAGTTGTATAAGTTGGGGGCTTACATACTTACACATATATGTGGAATCAAAGATCATTTTTATAGTCAGAGCAGCTTGTTTGCGTGGATCCAAAGCTATAGCAGCGCACTAAACTTCTGAGAAAAACAGTCCTGGTTCTGCTGGGCTCTTCAGAATGTGATGTTTTAAACAAGGCCTGCTGCAGTCCATGGTGTGGCTTATCTCACAAAGCCAGGCCCGAGCCTTCAGTCCCAGCATTGGGCTGGAGCACGCTGGAAAAGATGGGACAGGGGAAGGTTTGTACACAGCTTCTGGGTTTAATGTGTTCCATAACCAGTTCAAACAGGGCAGCAACTGAAAACCCCAGATGTCAGAGTTACACAACAGCTCCTTCAGGAAAGCGGCTTCAAGTTTTCAGTGGGCTTTATAATAAAGAGCATGCATGAGATGTTCACCCACAGAGAGTGAAGTGTTTGCTTTGCTAGCAGTGCACACCCACCATCGACTCTCAGCTCATCCTTTCATAGGGGGAGAGAGGGATCTTCATCCTTAATGCATGTTTTTACATTACCCTTATGTTACTGTGTGTGGGCTGTGTATAGCAGACTTAATGCAGCAATCTGTGGACCTGCATCAGTTTTGTGCCTTTTTTTGTTCTTAAAAAAATGCTGTATTGAATGAAAGTTTGAGGCTTTTTTTTTTTTTCGACCTGTGCTAAGGTTGAGTACTTTGAATGAAAGAGGGTTAATTTTGAAACTTAGAGAAGTTTGGCATTTTATTCTATTCATACCTGTATCTTCATATCCCAGCAATGTTCAATTATATCAAATCTATTTTAGCCACCTACCATAGGATGTGAGTAGCAACATCCTACAAGCAACCATTTCTCCCCTCCTATGAAGGGAGTCAGGACTGCAATCTCTTGTACTGAAGCTGTTTAAAGAACCTCATTTCAGCTGTCCTGGTTTTAAACATTTGATATTTCTAAAATTTTCTTATGGAGCTCTGCAAATTTAGTGTTTCCAATGGTCAGGACTCTTCCACATGGCACTGGTTTTTGGCAGGGTATTTTTTTTAACCATTTTATGGGGGTATAACAGCACTGTTACTCATTATTCTGATTTGCAATGCCTGAATTTAAAACCTTCAGTCTTTTTAAGCAGAAGATTGTTTTCATTGTGAGGAATGACTTAAAAGAGCCAACACTGACCCTCTTCAGGCTGCCTGGAAGGGTTTGGCACAGTCAGGGCTTAGCTGAGCACTGTCTCACCTGCCTTGATTTGTATTTCTCGCTGGATTTTCTTTCCCCCTCTTTGACTCTCTCCGTCATTTACCATCAGCATGCTGATGTGTTCCCACCTGTGCTGAGCACTTTATCCCAGTCTTCTCATGGGATCAGAGTAAAAAAGATGGAAGTTACTCAAGGTGTTCCATCTCTCATTCTCACACCTCAGTGTTTACCTTTACCTGACCTCTGCCTCACTAAGTAAATATTACACCTCTAAACAACTTTTCCACCAGAAAAAATCTTCTGATGAGAACTGTCTGTGATTGCTGACTCATCTCCACTGGAGTGCTGTAAGAGGATTTTAATAGATTTTTTTTTTTCCTATCAGTGCTTGGTCAATAAGGCTTGACTCAATATTCTTATTAATGAGATATCTGACTGTTTCATAGACTTTTTTTTTTCATATTGTACACAGTGTAGTACCCTAAAAAATGAGAAGACACATCAGATGCTGATTTGAACTTATTGTATAATTATTTCTTATACATTTATTATTTATGGCAATTGTCTTATTATCTTACCTTATTTTTCCAGAGAATGAGAAAAATAGAAAGAAATACAAGTTCTGTTTCTTCAAGTTCATTGAATGATGATTTCTTAGGTGACTTTTCACCTTCCATATTTGATCAGTGGCCTGGGTTAAGAGTGGGAAGAGCAGAAGAATCTAACATCTGTTCCTAGCTAGCAACTAACCTTGATGTAACAGCACAGGAGGAAAGCAAGTAGCTGGGACCTGTCCCTGCAGTGCTCAAGCAGGTGAGGAGGGTGCAGTAATTCCTGCAGAGGCTTTCTGAACCCTTTTTTGGTGTGTGCTGGTGTGAGGCCATTCACTGGGGCTCTCCACAGTTTACTGGGTCCTACTGCATGCCCATGCATCAACAGAGGCAACACAGCAGGGTGAAACCTCCTCTGGGGACTTCATGGCACAAAGTCAGAATGAGCCTCTGTAGCCCACTAAAACTTCACATTTTTAGTATAATGAAAGGGCTTCCATGTATTGCAGGGTCAAAATCTTGTACTGTGTCATCAACAAAATCCTACCCATTGACCTGAAAATGTCACTCATTTGGGGACTGAATTTAAATTGAGTCTGTCAGGTATCCAGGGATGATGCAGAGGTTGATGAAGAGTTGCAGAGGGGGTGATGCAGTTCCCTGTGTTTAATGTCTCAATACCTCGTGTGCTGAGAACAAAATCATCACTCTGTACTTGCAGAAATGACAAGTCTCTAGCACAGCCCAAAGTGTGAGCCTGGGTGAGGAGTACCCAAGTTATCCTGGCTGCTACTAGGAAAACCATGAATGCTTTACTTGTTTTCAACGAGTTTTACTTATTCCATCATCTCTGTTTCCTACTTCAAATTGTAGCAAATATAACATAGGTAAGAAAATTTAAAAGCAAGTTCATTTTTCCTCCTAATAAGAGCAATAATTTTTCTGTATAGAGTTGCCTTCAGTGTCCTTGATGCAGGAATGTGAAATGTTTCTTTTGGGTAGCTTGGTTTAGCTCAGCACTGTGGTATCCTGATATGGTGGGTGCTTTTTCCTGGTGGTCAGAACCCCCTTCTCTGGAGGAGACTTGTGACAGCAGATGATGCTGGTGAAAGCTTAAAATTATTGAGAAATGTGATGAGTTGTCCATCCTGTTCCCTCCCCTTGTCCTCTGGGCAAAAGGCTGTGGTGCAGGATGAAGCAGGTCAGTGCACTACATTTTATTCCAGTCCCTGTTGGCAAGGTCCAAATGGTCCCTGCATGAAAGTTATCCAGATATTCTTGCTCTGACTGAACTGGTAGAACTTCTTTGCTGGAATAGAGATAGAAGTAGGCTCGAAGTCACTTTTGGTTTTGGACAGCACCTGCCTCTTCATGCTGGGGCAGTGTAGATGCTCCAGCATGTTTTGAGTGCACAGTCCTTGTGCTGAGTGTGTCCTCTTCCATCCCCTTTCAGATGGGAGGGGCAGATACACTGAGTTTGTTGCTATTACATATTTTTCTGGTGACTCCATGATTTATCACAAGCTTTCTCTCATGGTTTTTCTCGTATGGAGAGAGCTGTTTAATGTAACTGCAGGAATGACTGGATTGCCGTAAGGAGCACATAGAGCTTGCACCATAGGGTATTTTGAAAGAGTGGACTTTTCCAAGAACTCCTAAAGGTAGTGAGGACTGACTTGGCTCTGACTTTAAATAATGTAAATCTTGTCTTTTGTAATAATTTTCTGATAAGCTACATCCTCATTCAGTTAGCATGGTAAGCAGTCCTATTTTGTGAACTCTGTATTATTTGAAGGTTCAACTTTCATGTAATTATGCCAAATACATGAAAATAGCATCCTCTCCTTATCAGCATGTAGGTTTCTTTTTTTTTTTTTTTTAATTTGTGTGAAATAGAAATAGAAAGTAAAAGAAGTGACAGAATTAATGTAGTACATAACTCTGGAGGCATCACTATCTGGCAGAACATTTCCTAATGAAATCATCATTCAAAGGAAACCTTGCTCCTAGTTACAGAATGAATATGAAAATGATAGATGAATATGCTTAAAATAAAAGTAGGTAAATAGACAGAAGGCATGATTGAATAAGATGCAGCTAACTTGGGTAGTTTGCATTTCATTTTGTACTTATAAATCTATGTTATTGATGCCTAGCAGAGACTTGGTGTTTTCTCTGGACTTTCCATCACTAATTCATCACTGTGGATTTCTCTGCTGCAACCTGATTGATGTCATATCACTGACTGTCCTGTGGCAACTACTCCCCAGTAATTTGGCATGCCCTTATCACTCACTTTTAATCAGATAAGATATTTTCTTCAGCACCTGCTCTTATCCTCAGTAGGCTTTCTTAATCTTGCATGAATGTTACTGACAACTGATTAAGGCCCAGTGTGGTTATAGAGGTGTCCCCTTAAAAAAATAAATTATTGCAATGTACAATAAAACTTACTCACAGTTTCAATATTTAAGAGACTTTTTTATGATCATATTTGATGGGATCCATCAGGAATTCAGATCTATTTCAGCTGAAGTGACTTTATCTCCCTATGTCAAAGAAGGCAGAGACTCATTTTTGAATTCTGCTTCCTCCTGCAATTCAGGCTGTCTTATCAAGGCTGAAATCAGACAATTTTCAGGTGTTTCCTGCAGTTTTTCAGAGAGGAATACTTTAGCAGTTCGCCTTTCTGTGTTTCTTGTAGTTTCTGTGCTCGCAGAAAAATGCAGTTTTGCCTTGGGAGGCTGAGGAGTCAGGATCAATTACTCCACAGCTCTGCTGGACTCTGGGGTGTAAGGTCACTATCTGAATTTCTCCTCCCATGATGAGCAACTTCCTCTCACCAAGCATGGAAAGGCATATTCAGTGTAACTCTGGACCAGAGTGAGGAGTGCTATTTCTATTTCCCTTGAGGAACAGTGGTCACATAACCCACTTAAAATAGCCCAGGTTTTGGTTTTTCATTATAGAAACAAAATTATGTATAGCTAGCTTGAGTTATGAAAGATTTACTTTGAAGAACAGTACAAAGCTGCTGATGGAATTATAATGAAAATATTAAGGTAAGGCTATAGCATGAAAAAGGAAATATAAAAGCAATTTAATTTCATGAGTTTTGGAAGTCTTGCCCTTTATCTATTTAAGATGTAATTTTATTAAAATTTTGCAGCCTGGATGTTAATTCATTTTTTAATGCATGTTTGTTTTTCAGAGTATTAATGATTTAAGCAGCAGGTTGCATGACTGTGGTCTAGAAACAGAAATTGGTGTGCACAGTATTTATATTTCCTCTTCAAGGAACAAAAATAACCTTTTTGTTAAAGCTCCTTGTTTGGTTTTCTTGCAAACCATGCTAAATGCAGGTTGGTTCACTAATGAATTGTCTCATGATCCTCAGGATTATGAAGTTTGTCCCACAAAACCCAGCAAGTGTCCCCACAGGCATTGTGTTCTTTTTCCAGCCTGCTGGCAGAGCCAGAGTTGGGCTGAGCAGCTGCTGAGCACCTTGCTAGAAAAAGAGATTTCTCCAGTCAGAGATGCTCTGTGGTGTTCCCTAACAGGGAGCTCAAACCAGAACCTGATCCTGAAGGTGGACTCAGTAGTCATGTAAGAAACTGCTGGTTGATCTCACAAAGTGAATTTATCATCTCTTTTTCATCCTGCAGTTTTCTATGTGCTGCTATGTTAACTCATTCCTACCTCGAGCCTGGCCTGCATTTCCATGCTGCTGTTGCAAAATGCCCCTTTCAGAGGTTCAGTGTATTCCAGGATTTCTTGGAGAAAACCACTGGTGAGTTTGGTTCTGATTTTGAAATCTGGTGGCACTGAGATTCAGACAAAGCTAAGGTTATCTTGCATGTTGTGCAAAAGGGACTTTTGTAGCTCAACCCTGGGTTTAGAAATATATTTATTTAGAAATAATTCTTGCAGGGCTATACATTTCCATATATTTACCAAAGAGCCTGAGTGTTAATGCCAAATATGAACCTCAAACATTAAGAAAATTTGCTTCTAACAGTTTTACAAAAAATTTTTATTCTTGTTTCAAATCACACAACATTTGCTGGGTTTGCACATCTATTCTTTGAGTCACAATATTATTTTTTTTTAATATTACTTACTTTTTATTTAAAATGCAAATGAATTTTTTTTTGGTCACAGTTACTGAGGAAACATCACAGCAGTGTTTTCCAAATGATCAACCCAAATAAAGCTCAAACCACAATGAACCTAAAGGCTCAGAAGCCCTCAGAATTCTAACAAAAAATTCAGATAGGCTCAATCTTAAAAATAGTTTAAAGCTCTCCATTTGTTTTAGAAGACATCAGACCAGAAAAGATTCCTGAGAGACTGAAATGCATCTTTTTACTCTTTACTCAACTAGATCTTGCTGCCTAGGAGATGGACAACTGGCATATGTAATTGCAGTGTACCTGAGCTGTATTTAAAAATAGGAGCCCTGTGAAACAGAGAGGTGAAAGCTTGAATTAGCATGATTAACAGACAGCTCTATATCAATTTTATTTATGATGAATAATTCAGAGCATCCCAAGTCCCTCATCAGGTTGGCTACCATAATCCATGGAATGAAACAGGGATCACAGAACAAGCAAAAAATTGCAATATCCTCTTGAAAATGTCACATTGTTTTGAGGCCATCTAATCAAAACCATCCCAAAGTGTAGTGCAGGACCAAACCCAAGTGTTGGACTGCCAGAAATGGGAATCCTGCTGCATTTCACATCCTCCCCTCATGCCAGCACGGAAAGGTCGCACTGTTGATGCCTGTAAGCTGCAGCCGTCTCTTCTCCCCAGAGCCTCTCCTCACTGGTGCTGATTGAACTGATCTATGTTCCTGAATCCCAGCCAGCACAGTGATCACTCTCTTCAGCTGTTTGACACAAGGGCAGGAACCACAGAGTAACTGGAGGGTGAGTCCTGCTTTGATGGCCCCTGAGTCCTGACTGTCCTGCTGTGTGTGTTTTCTCCCTCAAGTACCAACATCAGGCTAATTTCTTACCCAGTGAGCTCTGCTGGCCCTAATGCTCTGCAGAACGAGTAGAGCAGCTTCCCCAGCCATTCACTACTCTTAACAATTGATGGACAAGACATTTTCCTCTTGTGCTGTTTTGTACTCATGCTAGAGCAAGGAGCTTCCTCTGAAATGGGAATCTTTACCCAGAAGCTTCATGGTTTCCAACTTGGCAATTGTCTGTGAGAAATGCTCACTGCTCTCAACAAATTTTAATTCTAACAATGTTTAAAGAGTGCTTTAAACAAAGAAAATAAGTAAAACCCTACTCAAGGTGTCATTTGGACATTTCAAAAGCCAAATAAATAGCGAGACAATTGGTAAGTGATGTGTTGGTGCTTAGCTATATGCAATGGATTAACTTCTTGATTTGACTAATTTAAAATTCATTATGTGCACTCAGCTTTTTTAATTTTTTGAGAGGAAGACAGGAATGAATGCAACAAATTCATTCTCTTCAGCACATTAAAAATATAAATTACTGAAGTTAGTACTAGTATTCATAGAACACCTTTTCTATTCCTTGTATACAGAAATATAAAAATGACAATAATGTCTGAGCAACTTTCAGCTGTGCATGGTGATGGTTTTATTCCCTTTAAAGAGGTAAAGGTGGGGAGGGAAAGAGTTGGTTGAATTACTAATATAGCTGTACTTGTCTCTGTGAATGTTTTTGAGAAAACGATTTCTCATCTCTGATGGAATCATTATTGACATTTGCAGAGACTCTGGTGCAGCCTTTCACCTTCTTATCTGCAGAAAGTTCTGTCTTCTGGAGAGAATTTATGTCCCCTTCATTCTGGATCTGTGGGAGCTCTCCCCTCACTCTGAGGAGGCAGAAACCTCATGGCACACAGGCTTTGCTTCCAAGCAGTTTTCAGTATGGAGCAGTAGTATTTCCATTATCCTGGAGTCACCTCCAGGCACTGGCCATGACAACAGGTAGGACATAGAACAAAATGACTCCTGGACCCTAAGAATTATTTTGTTGTATTTTTTAGCTCTATAGATGCTGTTCACAACAAGGGGAGTATCTTTGTCAAGGTTAAATATTCTGAGAACAGAGAAATTACCTTTAGAAATACTGCAATGGGCCTAAGGGACATTTTTTTTCCTTACACAATATTAATTTTAAAAGTAATCAAATCTCCTAGGAGAGCAATGCCACATGAAGTTATTTAAAGTGTGTCAGAAGATGAACAGAAAAGTTAACATTGCCATTTCATCTCTGCCATTCTTTCTGTTATGCCCAAACTTCACAGCATCCAATAATGCATGCAAGAGATCTGGCTGGCTGACGTCTGTCCGTCCTGAGGCACAATGAAAGGAATCAAGAATAGAGCAGCTGCTTGAGCTCTGAACCATCTTGTTTTTATAGGCTCTTACATAAGCCTTTTTTCCTTCTGACTCTGTATTTACCAAGTCAAGGGTCTCTCTCATTGTTCCATTAGCGCAGTACCTGAACTTACAGCAAAGCAAGGAAATATGGCAATAAATCTTATTAGCTGTTGTTGTAGATGGAACACAGTCCCAATGGCTCTCCTGAGTGAGCTGCATCCCTCTCAAGCAGATATCAAAGAGAATAAGATTATGTTCAACAAAAGAGAGCAACAAACTTATTTTCAAAACGGTGATTTCTAAACTGCATGGCACGAATGCCGTTCTTTGGGAAAGCGAGGTTTTTCAAATGATCTGTGTATAGAACCACTGATAGGATATGTGAGAAGAGGGGACAAAGTGCTCCTGCTCTCATTCCTGTCTCTCTCTCCACGTTCCTGGCAGCAGCCTGAGTGGGCCAAGGCTACAGGGGCTGCCCCATTGTTTTCAGACCCCACAGATGATGAACTTCAAATATTAGACTGACTTCAATGCAACTCATTTAAAGGATCAATGTTCCCACAGTTCAGTCTGAAGAGAGAAGCTGCAGTGTTTTCAAAGCTTGTTTCTTGCCTTGCTGTGGATGAGGTACCTGGCTCATTTGTTCCTCATAAGTTGCAGCTCTGAATATTTCTGAGAATATTGAGATTGCCTCTCTGCTGCTTTGCTTTCCTTTGTGTACCTGCTGGATCTGTGATGTGTCTTTGAGCAGGCCTGTCTGCTGGCCACGTTTTAACTGATAGTTATGTTGAGATTATTTATTCAAGAGACACAGGTAGGCTTTCAGGTGCTTCTGTCCACCAGCTGAATGTTCATTGGGACTGAAACCTCTTGGGCTGCTCCTGGCTCTCAAGAGTTTCAGCACTGGGCCAGCGCGAGCTTCCTCAGCACTGTCAAGAATGAAATGTTTGTTGGCACATGCAGGAGCTGAATGTTGGG
Source organism: Ammospiza nelsoni (assembly GCF_027579445.1). Lineage (NCBI taxonomy): Eukaryota > Metazoa > Chordata > Aves > Passeriformes > Passerellidae > Ammospiza > Ammospiza nelsoni. The sequence continues at coordinate 6,046,931 of NC_080634.1, forward strand.
CACCTGGAGAGCTCTAAAATTGAAATAGACACCTACTTAGGTTTAAGAGCCTTCTGAGCTGGGCAGCAGCTGAACAGAAGTTTTTAGTGTCACTGTTTGTAATTGCAGCTGACTTCTGCCTGCCTTGGATACCTCAATACCTTTTTGGGATCTGGCCCTAAATGCATTAAATAATAAAGGACAGGCAATTAAGAAGTCTTGCTTAACTGGCTCAGCCTCTTGAAGAAAGCTACAAATCAGCCTTGTTTCCTCCTCCTGAGAATCATTAGATCATTTGTTACAAGGGCACAGGGAGCCTCTGCAGTGTTTCATGGCAGAAAGTGCACAGGGCTGCTCTGTGGAGTGCTCTGTGCTGTTGTTTACAAACCCAGTGTGCCACTGAGCATCCCAGCTGCATGTTTAGTTTGAAAAGCGATATGTCAGTTGCTATTTAATTAGGACCCTGCAGCCCACCTTTCTCAGATGCAGCAGCTTATTAAAGCATTCCCTGATTGGGAATATGCAGATGCCATTGATGGAAGAAATAGCTGCTTTTAGTTAGAGTGAAAGGAGTTTGCCACCTCTAGCCTGGACTTAGAGCAGCACACTTGGACCCCAGGGTTTAGGAGTAAGGACGGAGGAGACAAACAGGCTGCTATTCTCCTTCCAAGGAAAATGATGTTGGAAGGGGTGTTGCTGTGCTCCCTGTCCTGGGAGAGGAAATTCTCCTCCCCTGCTGCCTGTGTATCCTTCTCACATGGCTCTTCTCTGCAAGAATTTCAACAACAGGTGAGCAGCTTCTCTTTACTGCTCGCTCGTTTGGGCTGGGATGGAGGGCAATAGGACGCAAAAAAAAAAGTTGGTGCTTGGAACCTCTGGGAGAGGCCTGCAAAGAATAAGCTGCTTCCAGAAAAAGAGCATGGCACTGTTCAAGGCCGGGCTGGATGGGGCCTTGAGCAGCCTGGTCGAGAGGGAATGTCCCTCCCATGGCTGAGGGGTGGGAATAGGAGATCTTCAAGGGCCCTTCCAACCCAAGCCAGGCTATAATTCACCAGTGTGCAGCCTTCTCTCATTTGGAAGGCAATTAGTTATTCTTTAAATTAAGGGAATTGAGGCTGCAAAGAGACTCCCCAGTTAGCTCTAATTGTAAAGATAACTCTAAAATAAACTATAGTGTGCTATTCAAATGCTGGGTTTATTCTTAGTGTTATTAACCACTTCCCATTTCTCTATTGCTGCAAGCTTAAAAAAAAAAAAAACCCAAACCCTCAAACTCACCAAAAACTGATGGTATGTATGTGAACTCTGGTACTGATACACTTGGAGAATTACATATTTGATTTATGCTGAGCTACAAGGGTTATTCCAGAGTTCTTAGCCTGTTTGTTTTTTATGTACCTTTCCAGAGGTGATAATTCTCTGTCTCACTTTGAAATAAGAAAGATGAGTTTAGAAGAAAGTGTTTAATATATTTTTTTCTTCTACGAAAGTTTACAGTAACAAAGTATCCATGTCCTCCAGAGAACCTTTGTACTTTTAAGAAGGGCACAGCATTTCCTGCAGATGTTAATGTGTGTGTGTATAGAGGCAAGGGCTGTTTAACTGGTGAGAAAATTCCATTATGGAATAAGAAGATGGAGCTCAATCTTCACTTCTCTTACCCCTGACTTTGGGATTATTATCTCTATTTGATAGTGTACTCTGGCTTTTGTTCAAGCAAAATTCTCCTGCATTTCCCACCTCCTCTGGCTTTTTGTGAAGTGACAAATCATTGTAAGCAATATCTTCCTTCTAAGTTAATTTTTGCAGTTTCAGGTTGCTGGTTTTGCTCACTTAAAGACTTCCTTTTTTTCTTGTTAAGGCAATCACATCCTAAGCACAGAGGTACCCATAGAGTAGGAAATAATCATGACAATGAATCTTGCTCCCTACAAGAAGCTAAACAAGTTGCATGATTGAAGCCCATGCCTGAATGACAAAAAGTTCTGGCCATGATTTGAGCTAATTAAGCCCACAGCTTCTGTATCTCCAGCTCTAGGAGAAAAAGTGGTGATAGCTCACCACGGTAATTGTGAGAATTAGTGCAATTATATCCATATTTTACACATTTTACTATGCCACATGCTATTTCACCTAGGAGTGAATGACTTGCTTTCCCACTGTAATGGGAAAGGAACAATGTCACAGAAAAAAGAGAAGAGCTGGCTAAGTGTTACTGATGGCTGCATTTTATTTACCAAGAGATGGGTATTACTCTAGCAATATATTTCTAGCCTTTTCCTTCACCAAACACACAAGTTCTTTTGATGAGCAAAGAAAAGCTAATGAAAAGCCTATGATAACAAACAAAATCACAAGAGCAATATGAAAAGAAACTGGGAAATGCTGATAGTCTCAATTATTATAATTGTGATGGTGTTTACAGGGGTTTTAGGATGAGGGAAGAGATGAGAATGTTGACTTTGTTTTAAAAAGTTTGATTTATTATTTTATGATATATATTATATTATATTAAAACTGTACTAAAAGAATCGAAGAAAGGATTTCATTAGAAGGTTAGCTAAGAATAGAAAAAGAAAGAAAGATAACAAAAGTTTGTGTTTTGGACATAGAGTCTAAGTTAGCTGACTGTGATTGGCCATTAATTAAAACAATTACATGATACCAATCACAGATCTTCTTGTATTTTACAGCAGCAGATAACTTGTTTACGTTTTGGTTTTGAGGCTTTTTAGCTTCTTAGGAGAAAAAATCTTAAGGAAAGGATTTTTCATAAAATGTATCTGTGACATATAATAATCTAGAATAGAAGGAAATTATATTATTACTTTAATACGCACTCTTGGCAAAAGGAGTAAAAAAAAAAAACACACCCCAAAAAAACCACCAAGCAATTGTTAAATTTTTAAAGGCATTTATGAAACTGCAGCAAAACAACTTTTCACTCCCATTTAACACATATTTAGAGTTGGGAAATGGTATGTGGTATTAAAAACATGGCAATGTTCCTTGTAGTAAATGCTTTCTGTCCTGTAAGCCAAAGAAAGGGTTGACACTGCCCTGTTTCTGCAAACCAGAGTGTTCATCAAACATTTCTACAGTCACTGCTCACACCCAAAAAACTATAAGGAGTGTTATTAGCTGAAATAGTATTGAAACCACTTATGTCAAGCAAAGGGGGAAGGAGGAGGAAGTGAAGTGAATGCAGCTCCACTGGACATAGCACTGCAATTCCCTTGTTTCGTGAGGAGTTACTTGGGAAGGATGGACATTCAGTGTTTGGTGACAAGCTGTTGGAGTGTGATATTGGTCTGAGGGTGAAAGGGTGAAGCAGGAATGCAAAATCACTCCTGTCCTGAAGATTGCCATGTTGGAATGCAAGACAGGGGCGGGGATGTTAGCTGTGCCAGCAGGGATGGTGTAGGAGGGACATTTAAATACTGTTTGACCATAGGGGAGTAAGACTCTAAGACTGTGAGGTTTTGTTTTTTTTTCAAAGTAAGAATTAGTCCAGGATCAAAGGGATCATTATTTCACTGCATTAGTCTTGGTTTGTACTGCTATCTCTGTCCTGCTAACCATTTAGACACTTATGCATAAAACTGGCAGACATTCTGTGTCATATTCTGGCTAATCCATCCAAGAGGTGTCCATAAACATCATTCCCCAGTTACAGGGCTGTGCCAAAGCCTGGAGGGTTTGCAGGGATATTCTGAGTGGCCACACTGACAACAGGACTGATGCCAGGTGTCAGTCAGTGCCCTGACTGATCACCAGAGCAGGAAAACCAGTTCTCCCAGGCTTTTCAGCAGCCAGGAGCTGCTGGGCTGCATCCTCAATCCTCCACATCCACCTTTGCTGCAGCCTGAGAGCTCCATCAGGAAAGCAGGGACGGAGTCTGTGCTCAATCTGTGGCCAGGTAGGGAGCAGAGAAACCCTTGGGGTGACTGTGAGCAGCGCTGAGGCTGCCCTGCACTGGGTCAGATGCTGCTACTGCTCCAGCTAGAGCTTTTGGGATCACCCCAATGTGATTTTCTTTTTCTATGGGGAGAAGGATGGAAGAGAGCAGCATCATCCAGCATATGAGGGTTTCAATCAGTTTTCTGCTTCTCCTTCAGTTACTTTGCAGCTGCTTTGCACTTCCCTCTCAGATGCAACAGGGCCCCAGATTTCAGCTGCTGAGATGGAAATATGCTTAATAATAGATTATGAAAAAGACGTGGTGAAAAATTCCAGTTTAGATGGAGGATTTTAGTGCCAGATTGTGCCCTGGGATTCCAATGCATATCTTCCATTAAAGCCATTAAAAATGTTTGCATTTTAAGGAAGAATTTGGACTTTTGACACAATTCCCTCCTTCTCTTTGGGAGCCAAACATTTTCTGTGGTAACAGAACATATTATAACAAGAATAAATATAATACATTCAGGCACTAAAATGAATAACAGTCCTTGATCTATTTGCTGAAGATTACAGGCATGAAATGTGAAAGCTGTTAGTGGTTTGAAGAAAGATATTTTGCTGTAATTGGCACTGCAGCTTTGGTTTTATTACAAAATATGAAGGAGATGACCAGAGAGGTGTCCAGATCCTCACATTCTGTGGAGAGATCACAGTGCATCTCAAGTTCATAACTTTGGCCAGCAGTTTGCTGCTTTTTGAATCAAGAAATCCTAAAATCTCAGGGTAATGTGTTTGTCACACACAAGCTGCTGCTTCCTATTCCAGTGGGATCAAAACCTTGGTGGTGAGGGTGTATGGCTACAGGTGTAAGGAAAATGTTTCCTGTATTCATGAGGTGCTGTATGAATTAAAATGGCTTTGCGCGAATGGAACACTTTGCTTTAAACACTCAACCCTTCAGTTTCTGTACAGTTTCAAACTGTACAATATAAGGAGCAATATAAGGATGTGCAGAGAGAAGGTTTGTCCTGCAGCATGGAGGTAACTCTCATCCTTCTCTCCCTCCTCAAGTGTTTGAAGCAGGCTGTTTCCATTCCTTTCCTTCAGAAATGAAAGCAAATGCCTACAACTTGTGCTTATTCCTTGGGGAATGAGGAAAGACAGAGCTCAGCCCAGGAGCTTCTGAGCTCTCTGTTGCCTCCTGCTCTTCTGGGAGGCTCTTCTTCTTCCCTGAGTCCTGAGGTCAAGACAGACTTCACAACTGGGCTACCCGGTACAATGCAGTTTGGTGTGAAACCTTTAGAAATTTCTGTGATGGTAGATTTCACCAGAAATTTAACTTGCTTTACAGACTGTTTGTTTTTTCCAAGATTGATTGTTGTCCACAAAAAAATAAGCTGTTTCATCAAAGTTGACCTCTTGAAAAAAGAAAAATCATTGTCCATCCCATCAGAGAATCCCCAGCTAGCTGTGAACAAACATTGTTTTTAACCTTATTCCTTTATACATAAGGCATAAGTAATGCCTAGTGTGAATTTCCTTGGCATGCCATGTGTATCTTCCAATTTGGTCTCCTTGAGGAAAAATTAGCACGTTGTATTTTTGGCTGTTGGGCAGGCCATAACAGCAAAGCCAAGGGGATTTGCCTGCAAACGCCAACCACAGTTGGGGTGTGGTTTTCAATGATTTAAATACTTACAGAATGCCATCAGAGGGTGAAACAAGGAGGAGGGGGATAGGATACAGCCGTGGAGGGGTTGTTTTGGTGCCTGTAACCTCTGGGGGACTGCTCACTGTACAGAGCTGTCTCCTCAAATAAATATTTGGGAATAACTGTATGGTAGTGAGAAGAGAGGGAAAGGCCCTTACTGCTGATATTGTTCAAAAGGTTTGAGATGCTTGCAACTGTTTCCAGAATTGATTTAGACCTCTAGATAACTTTTCTGATCTGTGGAAGGGGCAAGAGCACCTCTAAATGCAACAGTAAGGCTCATCTGGGAGCAGACAAGTAAATGAATGCTTGAAGAGCCTGTGCAGATTGCTTTGCCTCGTTGCTGTGCTACTCCTCTCTCCTTCAGATCTCCAGAGTATCAGACAAGCCATTTTCCCTTGATGCTACAACCCACATAGCTGCTGTACCAAGTCATGTTTGGTGGTGGCATTTGCTGAGTGCTTTCTGAGGCTTTTCTGGTCTTTATTCCTTCTGGTTACTCTTAGCATCACTGAAGTTCAGCTGGTCCAAGAATCAGTTGTTCCCTGACGGATATAAGAAGCCAGAACACACAGCAAACATGAATGAACTTTATTTAAAATAGAAGCAATCAGTCCTTTTCCTCACTAAAGAAATAGACTGAGGCAGAAAGCTGGGATGTTTCTGTTCTATAAAGAAGATCTCACACCAGTCATACCTTAGCTGGTTCCCCTCCTCTTCTTTTGTCGGTGTTAGGCATCTGCATTAGCAAGCTGTGCTTTTCATTCCGGAGTGATGAAAGGGAACAACAATAAATTACAATGCCTTTTAAGAAGTCTCCAAATCTTATCAGATCTCACATTTCATCCTGGTTGCTTTTTCATGTCATTCTTTTACTGTTACTCTAATTGCCACTCAAAGTTTATTTTGCTGCTGTTGTGCACCTAGCACTTGCAGCTACTGTGGAGAAATATTATGGAAGCAGAAAGCAGGGATCCTCTCTCCTCCCTTTTTGTAAATTCCTGTTGCTTGTGAAATTCCCAAACTCCAACCTCCCAAGTTTCTGAAAAGAGTGGCCCTCTATGTACTCTGAGGTATTGTTACACTGTTAAAAATGGAAATCTGATGCTGCTTCTTGTGGGGTGGAGGGGAAGGAGCTGAGAAAGGTGGCGCTTTCACCCCAGCTGTCTCATGATGCTTGAATGCTGGGAGTAGAAAACAATATAACAAATACCTGAAAATGCAGCCACCTACCACTTTTTATATAAATTTGTGAGCCGAACTCACTGTTGACATAAGCAGATGCAAATCTAATGAAGTCACTGCACTTCCTTCTGCTTATGCCAGAGGTGAATTTGTCCCTATTTTTGGAACGTGGTGGTTTTGTGCTACAGCACTGGCACACTGTATCATGTCAAAATCCTCTTGAGCAATGGCAGTGTGCCACTGGCTGAGTAACATGATGCATGGAGTCAAACATCTGCCTGATAATGGTCCTGATCTGCTTTTTGACAGGATGCATCATGCCACTGTACCATGCCCGAAGGCATCTGATAGGAATCCTGTCAGGATCTGATAATAAGAAATGTGTGCTAACTGAATATTGGAGCATTTCAGCATTCTGTGGAAACAGTGATCTCTGTGTTAGTGCATTTATAAATCTCTTCCAAATGCCTCATGTACTTGGGTGAAAAATGATCACCAATGTACTCCCACTTCAATGTGTCACATTAACATAATAAACGATAAATCATTTTCTATTTTAGTCCATTCTGCTTTAAGGACCGATATTGGATTTTCTCCTAAAAATGATCAATTGGTATTGAAAGAATTTGTTTCTATTTGTGATTTTACAGGCTTGTTTTCTCAGTGTTATAAAGCATAAGAGGGTTTTGTTCGGGGTTTTTTGGGTGTCGTTTTTTATAAACTAACAGCAGGCCTTGCTCTCGCTGCATGTGAGAGCGTTTCACCTCAGACAGCACGGTGCTGAGCACGCCCTCCCTAAAGCAGGAAACGTGTTTCACAATCCTCCGTGCTTCCCGGGGAGGATGTGCAGGGTGGACAGCCGGCAGTCCTGCGGAGGCGAGGCGGCCAGAGGAACGCCCGGAGGAGCCTGGCCGTGTGCTTGCGGCGAAGCCCTGCGGGTCAGCAGCGGGAGCAGGCCGGGGGCCGGAGCAGCGAGCGGCGCAGGGCGGTGCTCGGGACTGCCGGCCTGCGGTCCTGCGAGCGGCATGGTGTCCTGCCTTGGGGAAGGAGCGGAAACAGATCTCTCGAATTCGCAGCGATCAAACAGAGATTTGCAGATAGCAATCAGCACCTGGATTTTCTGTTTTGACAAAGAAGCCAGTCAGGAGCCCTTGCATTTTGTATATGCAAGTGCATTTTACCCTTGCAGAAACTTTGCAGTGACTGCAAAGGTGAGAGCTTCAGCTGGAGTCCATTCACATGGATCTACAAAATGCAGCAAGAACAGGCTATCAGAGTGCTGGTTAAAAAGCATCCAGCTACCTTAAAATCTGTATGCACAAAACATGAAAAAAAAAAAAAACAACTAAACATGTATGCAGGAAATTGGATCATTGCTCACAGTATTGCAGTTTGAATGTTTTGAAGATACACTTTCTACAAACAGGGGATCCTCCTGGGGTCAGACAGAGCTATTTTAAACTTGTGTATTCATCTAACTGTTCTGGCCAAGGGGATGTATCTGTGTTTGTGTGTATATACATGCAAAGAGAGGGAGAGAGTATAAATGTAGAATTTATGATCAAAAGCTTCAATTTCTGGCCACTATTAAATATAGGTAAACTTCAAAACAAATTTTGTGAAAAAGAAAAATCAGATAATTCACTTTAGACCTGATGAGAAGAATACAAGAGCAAACAAGTGTAAATCCCTCCCAGGCTCATAAGCAGGGATAATGCTAACAAGGCATACTCTTTTCCATGTGAGGAATGGCATCGAAAGCGTCCAAGCACAGCACTGCAGCAGAGCAGCTCGCTGGCAGAAATGTGCACACAGAGGTAGGCCAGGAAAATATCTGAATACAACTGAAGTCATTACGACCAGATCCGAGTTTTCCATCTATTTTTCAAGCTGAGAAGTACACTTAAAAAAAAAAATAAATTTTTTTTTTAAACATACAAATGTGGGGAGGGAAGAGAGACTCCGGGCTAGTTCAGCCTGCATCCAACATGCTCCTGTGGAATACGGAGGTTCCTCCTGTGGAACACGGAGGTTCCTCCTTCCTCCCAGAAGAATTTCCATGATGGATCCTGGGGAGCTGGAGCGCGGCCCATGCAGGTGGCACCTACTCCAGCTGCCCCAGCGGAGCTCACCGGAGCGCCGCCCGCTCGCAGCCGGGAGCGAGGGCACCCCGCGGCTGGGGCCGGCGGCGGGCGGGGCCGGGCAGGTGCTGCGCGCCCGCGGGCCGGGCGGGCGGGGCGCGGAGCCGTCCCCGCCCCGCGGCGCTGCCGCCGCCGCCGCCGCGGCCGCCGTGGCGCCCCGCGCAGCCCCGCCGCGCTATAAGTGCGGGCGCGGGGCGCGGCGGCCGCCGAAGATGCGCTGGCAGCCGGGGCTGCGCGGCGCCCGACCGCGGCCGCCCCGCGCCGGGGAGCGGGAGCAGCGGCAGCAGAAGAAGGAGGAAGAAGAGGAAGGGGGAGACGGCGGTGGCGCGGGGCGGCCGCGGCCATGAGCTGCTCGGACGTGGCCATGCAGCAGCCCGGCGCGGCGGCGTGCGGGGCGCCCCGCTATCTGGCCGCGCCCGCGCAGGTGAGCGGCGGGGAGGGCAGGGCTGGGAGGTGCGGGGTTTTTTGGGGAGGCCCTCCCTCAGCGGGTGCATGGCGCATCGCTGGCTGCCCTGGGCGGAGACCTCCGCTCCGGCCAGCCCGCGATGCGCTCCGCAGCCCCCGGCCTGATTTGGAGATGCGGGGAGCTGCTGAGGGTGCCCCGGAGCAGCGGAGCCTGGTAAGAGCTTTCCTAACCAGAAAAAGGCATTTCCCCGTCCAAATTCTTGCATCTGGCAGATGGATGTTGGCTCGCTCAGCTGGCGTGGGGCAGGAGGGAAAAGTTATTTCCTTACTCCTCTCTACTTCTGTCCGCCTTCCTTGCTGGGTCTCCCTTCTCGCCGCGTTTGCGGGCGCGGAGCGGCGCTTTAGCCCGGCCCGGCCCGGCGCGGTCCGCGGGCGCGCACACCGGCGGAACCCGCGCTGCTCCCCGCGGACCGCACCGCACCGCCGCGCATCCCCTGAAGGATCGTCTGCGTTGAGTTTCCACCAGCTGAATTTGGTGATCAGATGTTGTATTTTTTCTTTTTTTTTCTTTTTTTTCTTTTTTTTTTAAGTGAATCAGGAAATTCTTATCGGGCTGACAGCATTTTTAGACTATGCAGTGCGTGGGTGAAGTGGGACTAATATTGACTTGGCCCTAATGTAGTCATCTGAGAATACATTTTTTGGTTGTTGCTGCATTCCATAAGGTTTTATCATTATTATCCATGAAGATTGTTTTCTCCGTACATGGGAAGTGACCCCTAGTATCAACTTGCCTGGGAGACACGAGTATGGGCTAAAACATTAAAATTCCAATCGTCTGTTGCTGATTTTTTTTCTTTTTTGTTGGGAGACGGAGCCCGTTTGCAAAAATGATACCCCAGTGAACTTGTCCAGGTTGCTCATGTTCACTCTAAGCTCGAGCTCTGGAAAACTTGTGAGTTCTGCTTCTTGAAGAGTGCCTTTGCTATTATTTCTTCTCTAATCTTGGTCAGAGCTTGCAAATCTTCCATCTGTGCAGTGATTTTACTTAGGAAGTTTGTATTTGGGTATCTGGAGGTCCAGTTCACAGCCTGTGTGCTTTGGAAGGAAAATGAATAGATAAAAACGAATAGCCTGATTCTCTGACTGACAGACCTAGCAGTAGAACAAGGCAATTGAAACTCTGCTGAACTTCCTGACATTTAACTCTGAAAGTGGATGTCTGTATTTCTCTTCCAGAACTGTAGAACACTTAGTATGGGGAAATCTCTTAAATGACCGTGTCACGTTCAAGTGCTGTGCTTTTTATTTTTAAGCAGAGGTATGAAATTTCTTCCTCCAAAAGCAGAGCCATGTATGAAATGTTCTAGGGGCACCCTAATGATCACTGAAGTTTCTTGAAATTTTATTTTAAACAGGCTGAGTTCTTGGGGGTTATGCTGTTTAAGAGGAGGTAGATAAGCAAGGCAAGAAACGTAGATAGCTCTGATAAGCCAGTGCAGGTCCTGAGCTGGCCATATATCACATTTCCATCTAAAAGCTTTCTAAACATGGCTATCCTAGATGTTATTGACAATTTAATTTATGAATCCTGGTTGCACTGGTTTTCTTGACACACTTGGAGCTGAAGGGTCTTCACAAGCTGCTCGGATGCCAGACTGAAAAGCCAAGCTGTTGTTGCTGAAGAAAGTGTTGCACCCTCTGCTTCTAACAGCTGCTAACTTTAGAGTGGTTTGTGTATTTTTTCTGAATCCAAAGTTTTCTAAATTAAAAACAAAAAGAAAACATACCGTGAACTCCTCAAGCATCAAAATTTATTGTTTAGGTAACGAATAATGACATTTTGCAAGTCTCTGTTCCTTCAGAATTGTCCTGTCAGAGATGCTTAATCAACTGGTAGAGAACGTAACAAAAAAAGATGAAGAATCTGTTGCCAGGTTTTTGGTTCTTACACATGTGTTCAACATGTAGAACGCTCTTGCACTCTTTGTGAGGATGATGACCGTTGTAAAGAATGTTCCTCTTTGCTGGAATTAAATCTGTGGTTTAAAAATAACAGTGAGGGAAGATGGATTAGTGGGATACCTTAAAAATAAGTCTCTGCATTGGAGATGATAAAACGGAGCTCACCCTCAAAATATCCGAGGACTCCACCAAGGCATTTCTCAGTGGTATTGTACTACTCTGGTGTCTTTCAGTTTGTTTTCTGAGAGACAAGGCTCTTCCATGCTCTGCTGCTGTTGGCTTTCCTTTTCTTCTCATGGCAAGGAGGTGTATGTGTGTCACTCTGACTAAAGCCTGTGCATCTCCACTGCAGGTATTTGTAGTAAAGCCATCTCAAATGTGTAATTGGTTGTGCCTTGGACATCAGTTTTGTGAGCTTTAAAGACCAAAGCAGCTCTTCAGCTGTGGAGCTCAAGTGTCTGGGCTCTGGGATCTCTCTGGAGAGCCAAACCCATCGTGTTTCCTTGGGTCAGGGGAAGTGCCTGCAGCAGGACAAAGTGGGTTCTAATGCTTGTCTCCTTTTTTATTTTTAATGGAAAGTCTCAGACTGCTTTTAAATGATGAACTAGCGTGCACCTGGGTTGTGCAGAAGTGTTGTAACTTTAGGGGGTGGTCCATCGTGCCTTTTTAGTTTCCCCACACTAGAGTTATTCCTGTATTTCTGTGTCTGTGTTTTTTCCGCCCTTAAAATCAGCACGGGATTGATTTTTGCCTTGCACAGAAAGGCAGAATTTCTGGAAACGTAGCTTTCACCCATCCTTAGCCAGGAAAGGACTTACTGGCAAATTGATTTAGATGGGGTTTTTTGTTTTTCTTTTTTTAAAGCTCTTAGTGGACTGAAGCCTGAATTCCTCTTGAATGTTAATGGGAGCGGAGGCTTAGCACCTTAGATCTTTGAGATTGCTCAAGTCCAGGGTGCTTGCTGGAGGGAAGTAAGCGAAACACGGATATACACATGCTCATATGGTGCCAGAATGAGCTGATGGAAATGGGGTGTGGCCCTGATTTTACAGATAACTCGGGATTTCCGTGCTCCTTTGCCAAAAGACGGAGCGAGCGTGTGCCGGTGTTAGGACACGAACGTGTTGCTGTGTCTGGTGGGGAGTGTGCAGGCGTCAGGGTGAAACCCTGCCGAGTGGCACCATTAAAATGCTCTTTGCTGTCCACGCTGCTGAGGGGCTGTGCAGCTGGAACAGTGAGCTTTGGCTTTCCTGTTGGGTGAGGGATGGGTGTAACGGGATTCGGAGAGGCTGCGGGAACACGTAATTGGAGCAGAATCCCATCGTGTTCCCGGCACACAGGGATGGCCTGTCCTGTCCCAGCAGGCTGGGCACAGCAGGCTGCAGGGCTGAGGCTCAGGTAGGGCTCAGCCAGGCTCACTAACACACCGCCTTTGGAAGGGGAACTTACAGTAAGTGGTAGTTTTGGAATTTCTCCATGGTATGTAGAGGCAAGCCAGCATCTAAGCCAAAGCTGTCCTTGGTAAATCCAGCCTTGCATAAGGAGTTGTGATATGCTCGAGTCAGACTTTCTGCTGGCAGTGCTGTAGACAGGCTTTGTCCAGATAAGGCCTTGTCTTCATTAGCAATTTAGGTCACTAACTGGGCTCTTCCTTCCAAACTGACAGAGTTGCAGACAAGGACAGGTCACATTTGATGCTGTGTCAGCTGGCTGTGGCTAAACCCCAATTCATATACTGTAACTTGTTTTTTCAGTGAAATTCTTTGCACCATGTGTCCCCAGCTTTTGAGGATGGGCTTGTTATACTGCTTATGCTGCTGCTTATGTCTGCAGTGTCTAATGGCAGGTAACAGCAGAGCATGGCTTCACATCCAAGTTTTGCAGTTCAGATTCTTTCTCAGGGCTGTTCCTTTGCTGTTTGCTCTACTAATTTCTCTGGAAGCTGTGTAACCTATATAACTCATCTCCTCTCACATTCACAGGGTGTCAGACCTGGGTTAGGTCCTGCCCTGTGTGTGAGGTTTTGTTGGTTGGTTTTGTTTGGTTCAATCCCACGAGACATCACTGATTTGGCTTGCTTTACTCTATCATTCTGACTGGGACCAAATTCTACTTGATCTTCCTCTAGCTACATAAAATTAGATTTAGGGTACATCTCTGTTTACATGTACAGCAAAAGGTGTATAAATTCATTATTTTTTCATCACCTCCCTCCATCAGCAGAGCACAGCAAGACCTCCAGGCTCTCTGCCTCTACAAATCCAGTGGCTCAGCTGAAAACAAGCTCTCACCTTGCTCATTTATGTGGGTAGAAGTTACTGTTTCATGTTTTTAGGGCAGTGCCACAAACACATCTTTCAGGCCCAGCATTCAGTGCCCTGATTGCTTGGAATTGTCTCCTTCCTTGAATACTTTCTGTGTTATCAGGAGGAGCCTGCTTGGCAGACAGCTCCACAAATGGAGGGCTGTCTGAGGATTTGCCTCGAGTTTGTTGCTGGAATTCCTTCTCAGAAGCTTATGTCAAATGACAGCCTTTTTCTCAGGGTAGGGTCATATAGTGTTTCCTCAGCGTAGTTGTTCTTTATTTTTGGTTCCTGTTCTTTTTCTCATAATGGAAAATCTGTAACAGGTGGCCACAGGCACACCAGACTTCCATGCTTGGGAGCATAAAGGACCATATGCTGTATGGTGGCATGTATGGAGATAATAAATTGTAGGAAAAGGCAACCAGTTTATGTGAAAAGTAAGAGCTGGCCTGAATTTTTGATTCAAACTTGGCTGAAGTAAAAACCTTCTCTGCTCTCAAAGTATGGTTGTTTTTATGTTGTTGCTTTGCTGGCTACTAACTGGTTTGTGCTGGAAGTGAATTTTTTTGGATTTGCAAAGAGGAATGTTCTGACATTTTTACCAGACACTCTGGGTGAGACCCGGGACCCTTGAAGTCACTTGGACTTTTGCCACAGGCTTTAATGTGGCCAACATTTCGCTGCATGAGAACAGTTTTGCTTGGTTCTGGGTAGAGTATGTCAGAAAATAACAGAAATCTTCAAGGCAAGGATTTTGTGTGAGATTTTGGACAAAATGTTTTCTTGTTTTTTCTTTCTAATTTTTTCTTGTTTTCTAGTTCAGAAAGACAGGATTATGATTGTTTAGAATAAACTTCCTTTTTAATATTCCCATATCAACAGTGGTATGGTGTTGGCCTTCAGTTTCCTTTTGTTGTACGATTTGAAGTGAAAGTTTTAAATTTTCTTTGGAATTGCTTGTTTGTGAATATATGAAATAAAAATAATGTAACGTTGGTTGAAGCTGAATTCAGCCTGGGCTGTACAGCTCAATTTATCCAGAGATCGTGCTGTTTCAGCCATGAACTAGGGTCTGTTATCTAAGGGATATAGACACTGGATTTCCCTGTTTTCCACTTAAATTCTGTATTCTGAATTTAAATACTGTATCCCATGTCTTGGGCAAGAGAAGATTTTGGATGTTTGTTTTGTTTTTCAGAGGCTGTTTAATATCAGTCTCTAGTGTAAGGGAGAGGTGTATTTCATGAATATATTAAAGTACTGAACCTTGACCAGAGATAACACTGTGTTTGGTCAGAAACACTTTGTAAACAACTTACATATGGAATTGGCTGCTAAAATATATGCTAGAACTGTTCAAATGAAAAAGGACAAGTTAAACTGGGCTAGCTGAGGTTAGTGACCATAAACCTACCCCGGTGTTTGTGGGTTTTTTTGTTTTTGTTCCCTCACACCCCATGATTGTGGGACAAATTCGTTTCGCAGCTGATGGTCTTGCATAGTTTTCCACTCACAAAACTGCAGTCAAAAATACTGCCAGGCGGTTATTCTTAAGGTCAGAACAAAAATTAGGGAATTTATATGCAAACAGAGTATTTTAGGTGAGTTGGGGGGAAAAAAAAACCCCTCACATTGTCAAACGATGTATACAGTGTAAAGAATGTATTTACATTGCATAGAAGGAAAACTTGTTGAATAACTTGCTCTCACTGTAGTGTCTCACTTAAAGAGTTTTGCAATTACAGGCTGATAATTTCTTCCTGAAATGCAAATTAATTAGATCTGTGTCTGATTACAGGCTTGCTGTTTTGAAAAATCTTTTAATTTAGAACTCTCATCCTTTGCTGCAAACCACAACTTTGCGCTGTACATAATCCTCACATAAGGCCTTGTTCTTCTCCATCAGTCCTATCTTTTTTTTTAGTGCATTAGAATTTTTTTTTTTTACATTAAAAAGGTCAGATTTGGTGGTTTTGAAAGGAGCAAGTGCTCAGAGCATCTTGTAAAGACTGTCCGTGGACTGGAGGGGAGGGAAGAGAGTTGAAATGGAAAACGAATTAGATTCTTAAGCTGTGGAAGGGGGAACATTCCTGCGCAGAGAAGCCACTCTGGAGATAAGTTTTAATTTCCTGAGCTCCAGTCCCTGTATAGGAACATTGGAAGACTTCCTTCCTGATCACCAAGTCAAGCCAGGGGCTGTGTTAGCGGTGTGTGTCTGTCTGTAATTGCGTGCTTGTGTCTGCATCTGCATAGCTGCAGCATCAGTGCCAGCACCTGTAGGGATGGGAGTCAGCTCTGAACCTCTGCTGCCTCTGTTCGGGGTCTGGCATGTCGAGATTTCTCTAGAGGATCTCTCTCATACTTTGTCTATACTTAGGAAAAAAAGCCTAAGAGAAACCAAGAATGAGAAAATTACCCTCCCCAGCCACTTGCCCTGCATTTTTAAGAGGATCTGAGTTGTGGTGCAGTTTCAGGAATGGCCAAGTCGCCGAGGTGGATGCGTTGCAGGTTTCCAGTGCACGTGTCTCCTGTATGTGCAGTGTTGCTAGAACTGTTTTTGTCTTACTGAGGTCTCAGGGGTCTATGATTACTCAGGCAATACCATGAAGTTCAATTTGAGTGATGTCCTAGTAAGCATTTGGGTAACAAATATTAGGAGAACTTTCCTGAGATGTTTGTTTGTTTACAGAAGGCACGAAGCACTTCCAGAAAAAGCATAGGTTACCCCAAATTCTGCTTTTTCAAAAATATGTTTACAGCCTCAGACTGTTTCATTTTAGCAGTTCTAGTTTTACTAGAGACTGCTTTATTTTGCCGTTTCTGTATTTTTGTTTATTTTATTTACTTTTATAAGTGAATCCCAACGGTTCTCCCAAAAGTCTAAGTAATATTGTGCTAAACTGAGCCACAGTATAACTTTGCTTTGTGAAGCACAGATTTACTGGAAATCCAGGCTATTGCCTGGGTGTCCCCAGCTGAAATGAAATTTCATGTGTCCCTCACTGCAGTTTGTGCAACAGCATCTGAATTAGTGGTATCACTGAGCTGCTTCACATTTATCAGTTAACCCATTGGAATGTCCGATACGTTGCTTAAGCTGCCTTGAGCTTTAAGTATAGTAGGTTTTAATTCCACTTGTCAATAGCTCTTTCTTACAGTTATTTTTTAAAATAACCATTCATAATTAAGACTTTGCCCCGGAGCATTTATTTTGTACTGCAGTGAGAGAATTTGTGTCAGATTGTATGATTTTAGAAAGTACTGAATTTAAATGTACTGATGGTACACAAAGTCAGAAAATTACTTTCAATTATTTCTAAATTGTACAAGCACATTTATTGTAAAAATGAAACTTTATAGAGTGTGTAGCTGTTCGACTTTTTCTACACAACTATTTCAGAAAAAGGGTAAAAAAGCCATAAACTTAAAGAGATTCTGATGGCGCTAGAGTGTTGCCAAGCAAGCCATTAAAGATAAGTCAAACTGTAATTCTGTAGGAATGCTATGAAATACTTCTGCATATGGACTGTAGTTGTTTTTGGGTTCCTGAAAGTGCTTGTGTGTAAAGTCAGCTGTGGAAATGGCTGGCTAGCTAAAAGCTATGATTCCTGCAGCTTGACTGTTGAGGGGAGAGGTTTTTTCCCTGTGAAAACAGTTGTAAAGTGGAACATCTGAAAAATATGTTCTATGCAAAATGGATCTTCACACACATTTATTTTGACATTTAGGTTTGATTTGAGAGAGAGAGGGAGAATATTCTGAAATAGCCATTCACAGATGGCTTGTGAGGGTTTTAGTTTTTTTATATGCTTCTCTGTGTTTTTGGTTTGGGGTGGATTTTTCTGCATGTGTTTGCGGACTTGTCAATCCCCCTCTTCCCCCAGATCGCATGTTGAATTTTTTATGACTTGAATTTTTTTTTCCCTTTTCCCAAAAGTGGGTGTTAAAAAAAAAAAAAAGAATAAAGGAAAGAAACCCTTTCCACCCCAACCTCACAACAACAACAAACCACCCCATACCAACCAAGAAACCAAGTTCTCAAACCCTTGACCAGCCCAGCCCCCAGTCACCACCCCAAGCTATAACTTCCTGTGATAAAAATTCTGTCGTCAGTGAGTGAAAATTTATGCATTTTGTGGATTTTGGTGATACAGTAGAAAATTTCTCAGGCAGCAGGAAACTCTCCCACCTTTACAGCTTCAGCAGTAAGTGTGGGGAACCCAGAGGGCTCAGCTGGAGGAGTGTGCCCAGAGAAACCTGGTGCTTGCCCAGCTGGATGTGTGAAATGCACATGCTGTGTATCTGGCCACTCTTCCGCGGGGCTGGGCTTGACCTCTGCAGCCTTTACTGATGGAATATCCTCCCCAGGTGGGAATCAGGAGGGAATTGTTAGAGCCTGTCTGCTTTCTTTTGAAAGTATTGAGTGAAAGCTGGTGCTGATAAATTGTGGCTGTGAAACGTGCCTGAGAAGCAGGTCCATCTGTGTGAGATGAATAGCGACTCTTAAGTGGGTGCTGGTATTCTCTTCTTTGTGAAATGAGAGTGTGAAGTATCCAGGTAGTCCAAATTTATTTACAAAATGAGTAATCTGTGTATTCAGTTATTTTTTGTTAAGGAAACTATAAGTTGAGCTTCTGCTGAATGCCATCACTGATGCATCTCTTGTTTATCTTGTTTCTAATCCCAGAAGAAGTTAGCTGTGTACAACAAGATGCAGGAGTCTCTGGAAGTGAGCCTTCCCAGCAAGCAAGAGGAGGATGAGAAAGACCAGCCTGCCGAGATGGAGTACCTGAGCTCTCGCTGTGTGCTGTTCACTTACTTCCAGGGGGACATTGGTGCAGTGGTGGATGAACACTTCTCCCGAGCTTTGAGCCAAGCCAGTAGCTTCAATTCAGAGACTGCCCTTTCCAAGAGCAAGGCAGGGCTGAATCCTCTGTGGAGAGGTAAGAGGGGCAGCAACTCGCTCTCTGTGGCGTGGCTTACTCGGGCTGCATTGCAGTAACACACCTTGCATTGCAGCTGAAATTCTACTGCTCTCTGGAAGTGGAAGAGCTTCTTGGGTTGAGTGATCTGAGGTGTTAAAGGGGAGAAAGCAGCCAAAGGCATGAAAGGAGCAGGCATCTCCAGCTCCTGCCATATCCTGTCTTTGCCAGGGGCTGGGAGGGAGAGGGCTTCACAAACGTCTGCTGCAAGGTTGGAGGCTTTATTTTTTTTAGCTCCAAGTGTGAAACTTGGCCTGTGAGGCAAGAGCAAAGCTGTTTGGGGTGCTGGCCTTGGATGTGAAGGAAACCTATGCAGCCTTCTCGAGTGGCTTTGCCAGGTGATCAGGATTTGTCCACGGCTGCTTTCCAGGCGGGGAGGAGGCAGCACGGGATGGAGTGGGCTGGGGGGCAAGCCCTGGCTCCTGTGGCTGCAGCCATGTGGTGTTTTCCTTTGCAGCCTGCTTGTGGGAGAGGTACAGATGATGTTATGGCTTGCTGGGTGTAAAATGGCCATGACATTACTCTGCCTCCACGCAGGGAGCAGAAATGTGGTAGGTTCTGTGAGGCATTTACTCGCTGTCCTAACACAGTGAGTAACCACGCTGTCCTCTTGTTATGCACGTAAATGCTTAAATACTTTATATATATTGGTGTGACAAGAAGCAGAACTTGCCAGAGACAACTAGGTAGCCCTTACAGACAAGACTTCCAAATTGGAAAAAGCGTGGCAATAAGATGCTGTTTCCATTTTGTTGTATGTGCCAGTCTGGGTGTTTTTTAAAATCCTCACAGCTGCATTGTTTCTGATCACATCCTTACGTGGACTGGCAGAGGGGTGCAGCCTAAGCGAATGAGTAATGGTGAGCAATGGCCTTACACTGGGTTGATGAGAGAGGTACTGGTGGGATCTGAGCAGGAGCAGTGGTGTTCCTAATGAGTGATGTGGAGGTGAGACTGCACTGATGATAGCCACAGGTATTTAAGAGAGATGGGATATTTGGAAACAACTGTGAAGAGAAAAATAGCACAGAAGAACTTGCTTTCCAGAAGGATGATGACAAATCCGAGGAAGTTTAAGCAAAGGTCAGCACAAGTGGCTGGGGAGCTGGAGGAATTTATGGCTTGAGCTGGGACCATTAACGTTAATGGGAAATTTTCCGTTGACTCGACTGAGAGCAGGATTGAACCTATACTTACTAAAAAGGAGACTGGAGCGTTTATAAATGGCCCAGACAGGCTATAAATGTTTTAGCAACAGGATCAAGGCAGTCCCCAGAGACCCCATGCCCACAGCAAGCCCTCTTCAGCGAGCCTGGGGATGTTCCGTGGGTGCAGTCGTGTGTTGTCCCTTTGGCCTCAGACGTACCCTGTTGTTTTTCCCTGTCCCCCTCTGTGGCTTCACAGCCATCCCCAGAGGGCTCTGAGTGGCCTGGTGTGAGGATTCTCCAGCCAGGCTGCCCCCTGACCCCGTGTGCCCCATGCCCTCAGTGGGGAATGGAGGTCAGCATGTCCTGAACATCTTCTGGGAATAGAGTAAGGAGATAGCCCTGTGCCATCCCTGCACCTGCTGGAGGGGCATGGAGGTCCCTGGGGAGGCTGCTGGAGCTGACAGCATTTGCTGCTCCAGAGGAGAGAAGCTGACAGGAGCTTTTGTCAGCCCCAAATGGGTTTCTGAAATATTCCTGCTTGAAAGCAAGATGGAAGGAGCAACACTGTCAGCTTGGTCTTCTGGTTTATGCACAATATCAGAGATGCTCAGTTCCAGCACATGAATGTGAGCTTGTGTCCTGTTACCTAAAGAAGTTAAATTGCCATTAGCTTGAGGTTCTTCCATAAATAACCTTCATGGGTAGTCAGAATTGCTGTCAATTTCTTACTCAGAGATAAGCTAGAAAGTATTTCATTTTGCAATAGCTGTTTTGGGAGATGCAGGTTTCAGTGGAAAGTGTGTGAGCTGGCTCCCCAGCTTGCTGCATTTTCTCCTTTATCTATAAGAAAGGAGGGATTAGCAATGTTTTTGACTTTTTTTCATATTTTTTTGTTTTCTTATTTATTTTTAAGGTGTTCTGATAAAAATGCAAACTCTGATTTTATCCTTAAGGTGATATTGCAGGGGGGTTTTTGGTTGTTTTGAGGAGGGATTTTGCTTATATATAAAAACAGAACCTGTTGTTCTGAAAAGAGGAATTTTTTATCATTTGCATGTTGATCAGGTTGGGCTAAAATTATTTTGAAAACTGATTTTTTATAAAATACAATTCTATATGACAGGCTTGAGTAATGTGAATATTGAATTTTAGGTGTAGCTGCCTGAATTCTTGTGCTGGTGCTAATGATACCTTGACACTAATATTACTTTAATGGTATTTTTATCAACATGCTTTTCCTTGCTGAAAGCGTTGGGTTGTTTTTCTATCTTACTTTCTTTCCTCTTGCCTTAAGTGAGAGCTGATGTTGTGCTACAGAAAGCTCCATGTGTTGTCTCCTTTCCAGTGTGTGTACTTCTGCTGTGTTTTCAGTGTGTGCTGTGAACATTTGGGTTGGCCACCGTGAACATTTGCATCAGCCACAGCTTTGTGGTCCTTGGGATGCTGCCTTGTCCCTGCTTCCCTGTATTTGGGGTAGGAAATAGTGGTGACTGTAGTATCTGTTAAATGCAGTATTTGTTTGCAGTATTTGACTGCAGTAGTTGTTAAATGACTCCTGAAAGGCCATGGAAAGCAGAGAGATTTTTGAATTTTTATTTTTTTCTTTCTCAAGAGCAGTGTGGACATGGCTGTTTCTCCATGTTCCATAGAGGCCAGGTATCCCTGGGCACTCGGGGCGGATGAAATTTTCCTGCATGTCTGTGTGACATGAGCTGAGCCTTTATGTGACATGGGCTGAGGCTTTGTGTCCAGTGGCAGGACTGACCTTTCCCAGTGGGAATGGCCACACTCAGTGGTGCCAGGGGGTGCTGGCCCCTGGCAGTGTCAGGCAGCAGTGATGGCTTTGTGAAACATGCACAGGTTTGAAAAATGGAGGTGACCAAACCTGTTTGCTGTGGCCTGGACCTCCTGCATGACTGGTGAAGCCAAGCTGTTATGCAATCTGGGATGAATTCACGTTGGCAGATTCTGTGGTTTAAAGTGCTCTCTCCTGTTACTAAAGCTGTCCTGCAGATACTTTGTGGTTTTCTGTGCTTTTTTGAAGTGCAGGGCTTTGGATTTAGGGCTTTTCCATGCAGATAACAGCCAGATAGTTTTCAAAAACTCAATTACAGAGGTTAATTTTCCAGAATACTGGCAGAGCATTGTCAGGCTATGCTCTTCTGTTAAGTAGTGTGGAAAACAACAGACTGGACATGAAGTTTGCTTTTTTTTTTTGTATCAGCCCTGCTGCCAACAGCACAATCCATACATACTCTCCATCTCAGTGTAATCCCTTTTTACAAGGAATGGTTTACAAACAAGGAACAATACCAATTTTGGAGGAGTGCTGAGGCTTCTGTAATATGCTTGAAGCTCTCTGTAGTCTTCAAGCATGAATTGCAATAAAAATACATTGCTAAAAGCAGCCCAGCCTTTTGAAGAAACCCATGGAGTGCAGCTTGCCAGATAAGTTTGCAGCCTCTGAAGCATTTTGGCACGAAGCATCCACAACGTTTGTCTGTGGTATGTTTGCAAAGTTTGTTTCCAATATCGGAAGTTAATCAGACTCAAAAAACTGCCTAAATCAAAGCCAACTGATGTGTGGAAAAATTTCTATGATTTTAATGGATTTTCAAACAGAGACACGAGTGTCCTAGTGATGCAGTCAGAAAACGCTTTCAAGTTTTTTACTTCCAAAATATTTTTGTATAAGCAAAGTTCAGAGGCAGGAGTGTTTGAAGAATCTGTTCATTCTCAATGGTGTCTTCACCCAAGTCTCATTCCAGCTGCTTATTAAACAAAGCAAAACAAAAGGTGATTTAAAAAAAAAACTCTTACAAAAGTTACGAGGAACAGAGGATTCCTCGCCTCATCAAATGCTAAACTTCCCTGGCTTTATTTCTCCATAGGCTGTTTTTATGACTGTTCTTTCATCAGAGGTGAAGTTCTGTATTTTTATGTTTCCATCTTTCACTAAAAAAAAATCCTATTGGAGTTGAGAAATATTGCATGAAGCAGTACTTTCTAGCATGAGCTGGCAAGAGGATTGTGAGAATGGAGAAGCCAATACTTTGCTACACATCAAAAACACTAACTGCTCCTTCAAAAGAGGAATTTTTAGAATGTGATTTCATAATGTAGAGGTATTGGAATCCATTTAAATATAGTCTGAGCCCTAGCTGTAAGAAGCAGCAAGTCTTTTAGTTCTGACAAAAACCTTTCTGAGCTACATAGATGGTTCTGCTTGTAGGATCCTATTGGGTAGAGGGCATCATGATATATTCTATGAAGGAATAACATAAGCTGTGTTAGATATGACCTTTATCCCATCAAAGCATGCAATTAGTTTGAGAAAATCAGGTATTTTTTAGCCAAATGTTTCCTGTTCTGCAGTGTGAGCTGGTTCTCTTTCCTCTGCAGCATTTGCAGCCACAGCAGCTGCCTTTCCAAATGATGTGCTCTAGTCTGGGCAGGAGTTAGCATCTGCTCACAATTTCTGTACCAAGATCCTCAGAGGTCTCTGACTCTACAGCCTGAAGAAGAAAAATCTTCTTGAGGGGGGAATCTTATGTATGTGAAAACCTGATGGGAGGGAATGAAGATGGGGGGAGCCAGGCTCCCTTCAGCAATGCTTGCTGACAGAACAGGAGGCAACAGGCCGAGATTAGAAAACAGGAAATTCCATCTGAATACAAGAAAACTTTTTGTTTTGTTGGATTTTTTAGGCTGGTTGTTGCTTTTGGGGATTTTTTTTTTTGAAAGGCTGCAAAAAAAAAAATCTGACTCGACATGGTCCTAGACAACTGCTCCACTTGAGCAGGGGAATTGGACTAGACAATCTTTGTCACTATAGGAAATGAAACAACACGAGCATACACACCTCTGCTCTCAAGGTGAAGGAAAAGGGATGTTTGTTTTCTGACTCCAACATTTATAGATCTCCAAAAGTGACAGTGGATTGGAGGGTGACAGTGCCACCTCTCCAATGACACTGGACAAACCAACAGTCCATCGAATTTCTCCTCCTCCATAAAAGAATGCAAAACAACAAGTTATTTCCGTGAAGCATGTGAGAAAGTTCATTACAAGAACGTAAACATCGGAAGGCTTAGAAAATCTTAAAAAAATCAGAGCGACAAACCTTCCTACCTCAAATGTCCAGTGATTCTGTATTTACTTAGAAAACCTTAAAAAAATCAGAGCGACAAACCTTCCTATCTCAAATGTCCAGTGATTCTGTATTTACTTAGAAAACCTTAAAAAAATCAGAGCGACAAACCTTCCTACCTCAAATGTCCAGTGATTCTGTATTTACTTAGAAAACCTTAAAAAATCAGAGCGACAAACCTTCCTATCTCAAATGTCCAGTGATTCTGTATTTACTTAGAAAATCTTAAAAAAATCAGAGCGACGACCCTTCCTAAGTAAATACAGAATCACTGGACATTTGAGATAGGAAGGGTCGTCCTCTGATTTTTTTAAGATTTTCTATCTCAAATGTCCAGTGATTCTGTATTTACTAAGGAAGCTTGAGTTCAGCCAAACTTCAGAGAGCGGCAAATGGTTGTGGGGTTTTGATTTCTGGGATGTGTTGTTCATTGTGGGGTTTTTATTCTGTGGTGTGTCGTTCAGCTTCAGTCACGCTTCCCTTCTTTTCTCCCCACCAGAGAGCTCCACGATTTCAAGCCAAAGGAGCGGATTCCCCACCTCCTTCTGGACCAGCTCTTACCAGCCTCCTCCTCCCCCCTGCTTGAGCGGCGTGCACCCCGATTTCCCCGTGACTGCACCAGGCACCTTCCCAGCAGCAGCAGCAGCAGCAGCAGAGCCCGGCAGCTGGCCGGGACACGGCCTGCACCAAACTGCCCCAGCCCCTGCCCCGGCCGCCGCCGAGGCCTGGCCCTACCCCTTAGCGTCTCAGGTGAGCCCCTCGTACGCACACATGCACGACGTGTACGTGCACCGCCACCACCCTCACCATGCCCACGTGCACCACCACCACCATCACCATCCTCACCACCATCCCCAGCACCGGGAGCCGCGCTACGGCTCGCTGCTGGTGCCCTCGGTGCGCGCCGCCGCCGCCAGGATCCCCGCGGCCCAGCCCGACGGCGCCAAGGCCGAGCCCGCCGCTGCCGCCGCCGGCGCTACCTCAGCCTGGGCCGGAGCCTTCCACGGAACCGTGGACATCGTGCCCAGCTTTGGGTTTGATACAGGTAAGATGGCTTGGGTTCTGTATTTTTTTTTAATTTTTTTGTAATTTTTGTTGTTGTTGTTGTCATGGTCTGTGACTTGTTTGAGCAGACATGAACTCCCTGCAGCTGAAGCAGGGCTGGTTCTCAACAAGGAGACATCTTCATTGATTAAAGAGCCTCTGAACATGTTTTTATAGGCGTGCTCTAGCTGAGGGATATCCCAGTTTTTCCAGTCTGTAGAAACAGGGACAAGTGCATGTGAAATGGAGGAGAAAGCACTAAACAAAAATGTGTCCAAATGATTCCCACACATGTGGGAATCCCTCCTGTAATTGCTGTCAGGGCAGCTCTCCCTGCCTTCTGCTGAGAGACCTTGGTCCCATTCAAGCTAGATGAGTTGTGGAACAATTCACAATTTTTTTTTTTTGTTCCTTTCTATTTAAATATTGTTGGAAAATGTTAGTTATGCTTCCATGAGGAAGTTCTCAGTTTGTTCAGCTGGTTCATATGTGCATCTACCAGTATTTAGCTCCAATGAACTAACAACTTGCAGTGCATGAGGACTGCATCTTGAGGTGGAACATCTCGGTGTTTCCTTCCAGTTGTTACATGGAGAACAGAGGTGCTGATTGAGCTGAGCTTTCCATCAATCTAAACATCTTTCTCTAGGGTGTAGGCAGAGGTGTGTGAATTAAATCCTTTTTACTGCAGAATATGTAGTCTGAAGTGCAGAGCATGAACTCCATCTGTGTCTGTGAGCTTTGAGTGGCAGTCTCTCTCCTCAGCATCTGAAGCAGTCTGGCAGCCCTCAGGGTTTGAAGTTTCTGGCCATCAGGTGACTGACAGTTCCCAGTGCATCCATCCTGGAGCTCATGGCCCCCACTGAGGGCTCCTTTTTTCCATTTGATATTTATCTCACCAGCAGCAATCCTTGCAGATCAGTACTTCTTAAAGACAGTATGTTATCTGATTAAAGAAACACTAGGTTTGTATCTTAGTTCCCTTTTCCTTAAAGTATCTGTCTCCATTTTTGATAGCTCTCTCTGACTAGTTCAGTGTGTGAGAAGCACTTCTTTGCCTGACTGATTAGTGGGCAGGAGAGCAAATAATGGATGCAGAAAAAGGGCTGTTTCTTAAAAATTAAATACTATGAACCTAATTCAAATCTCTCTTCCCTTTAAAGCAACTTGTAACCAGTAATCTCATCTAAATACTACAACACTTGCTGTGTTGATGTCAATAAAACTAAGAAAAAGCTTATCAGTATTCTTAACAATTTATATATAAATAACATGTCTAGCTAAACAAGCAAAACAACAACAATTATATTTTATGCTTTTGGGTACAGAATGATAAACTAACCAGGCTGGGATCTTGAGCTTTTCCTTTGTGAGAAACCCCATAAGGGGAGTGAGCCTCTTTCTTTGAAGAATGAGCAGTGTCACTGTCACTGGTGTAAGGGACAAGCCCTCCTGGACCCAGCCCCACCTGCAGGGCCCTGGTGTTTGGCTTCACCTTTTGGGGGTGGAACAGAGAACTGTGTGAGGAATTGTTAGTGAGGAGAAGCCTCTGCCTGGCTTAGGTACAAGTCCAGCCTAGACTGGGAGTTGTTTTTTAAGAGCAAATACCTCAAAAAGGACTGGGTCCTAGCACTGCCTTAGAGAGCAGACACAGCTTTGGCTTGGTGCTGCCTGCTCCTTGTGAGAATCCCTGTGGAGGGGTACAGTTGGGTGCTGATTTTGTCAGGATGCTGATTTGGCAGTGCCTTGCATGTCACTTGGTTCCTCAGTGTGGGAGACAGTGGGAAGGATCTGAGCTGTTCACTTCTGACCTGTGCTTGGTTGTGTGGGTTTTAGTCTGAGTTCCTGTGGGGGAAAAGAAAAAGGGGAGATGTGTGACTGGTTTGAAGAAACAGAGAATCTCAGCAGACCATTGTCTCACTAGTTTGAACTAGTTGTTCAAAAGGGCCACAACACTGAAACACAGCAGCAAAACCCTGTTAGGCAGCCCCAGTTTTGGAAACAAGGGTGCAAGCATTGGTACACAGCAGGTAGTGGAAACCTGTGACATTGCAATTACTTGCTCACTTGCCCTGCACACTCATCTTTCCCATGCTTTTCACCCTTTGCTGGGAAGGGCAGGAAGGCTGAGCTCCCCTTTCAGCCCTGCCTTTAGCTTGTGCAGTTGAGACAAGTGCTTTGGTTACAGGCACTGGAGGCATGGAGAGAAGAGGGAGCTTAATTGCCTCAGGGTTTTGTGTGCACATCCAGCAGAGTCATCCCAGGGAAAGTGTGGGGAGAGGAGGGGTTGCTCGAGTGCCACATGGAGTCACATCCAGCACTTGCTTCATGTGCACTTGAGGGAAAGCGGATTATACTGGATAAATCTCCACATCACACAGCATTTCATTACATTCAACTCCAATGTCAAAGAGCAATCTCAAGCGAGAGGCTACAAACTCAAGAGCCTGGAAGAGTGAATTGGCTTTTAGTGACATAAAGTGCTTTCTCCAGAGGAGGATAAGGACATAGTGGCAAGAACATGTCAGTTCTGAAAGTGTTTGCTCATATATCCCTGCAGAAAATAACCTGTGGAGCTGTCAATATGTCAGATTCCATGAGCTTCAGGTGATTTATGTCAAAAAAGTTCATTTGGTCTGTACCTGGACATTGCCTTTTGGAGTCCTTCACTCACAGACTGATTCTCCCTCTTCTTACCACGGGCCACATTTCTTGTGCTACTGTCACATGGATTGTAGGAACATCTGCAGAATTCCTCATGCTGAATTATGTGGAATGATGGTGTTGGGATCGGGGCAGGCTGGCTGTAATCTTACCCTCTTCCAGCTACATTGTTGCATCTCTGCCCTGCCAAGCCAAATAATCCATCTCAAGAATGGATGATGCCAAATCACTCCAGAGGTTAGGAGGAGGTTCCCACTGCATGCCCGGTGTAGTTTGGGAATTTATGGCTCAGAACACATTGTGTGGGACATCAGCACAGAGCTGACAAACTATTGATCTGTCTGGCACATCTGTTTGAACTTATATGGTCCCGTTTTAGGGGATGAAGGAGTATTTAGCTACCTGATTGCCGTTAAATGTGGCTTAATCCTCACGTTGTAGGCTGCAAATTAACCCTTTGGGAAGCTTCTGTGTCAGTCCAAGTGCAATTAAAGAAAGTGCTGGTCTGCATCAAGAGCTGTTAAAACCTGCTAGGTCTGTGTCTGCTGGTGTGTAGTGTCTTTCCAAAGTGCACAAGCTACAGTGCTCAATAAAAGAGTACATTTCATGTCAAGCATTGATATAAACATGTTGGAATAAGCAGAGATTGTTTGGATTTATACCTCAGTTCCTTGTCCTGCTGGTGTGAAGCAAAGCAAGGCTGGGCTGTCCCCAGCTCTGCCTGTGGCTCAGGGCTGCAGCTGTAATGCAGTGTCACCACTAAAGCTTCCTGCTTGTGCCAAAGCCACATCCAGCACTTCAGACCAGGGGCTGGGGAGGGAAATTCCTGTCTCTCAGTGCTGCTGGTGGTTGTAGCCATCAGTGCTTCTCTCAGGAGCAGGTGGGAGGTGTCCTGCACCCCAGGTGACCACTGGGGTTTGGCCGTGCTGCAGGCAGTCCGCAGGAGGAGAGCAGAGCATCTTGCCTTGCCAGGGATATCCTGTCCTGCTGTGGGACACATGTGCTGGAGGAGGCTCCCTGCAGCCTCAGCACACTAAAAGCAGAGCAAGACTTTGGCATGAGTGATGGCTGTAAATCTATTAAAATTGAGGTGTGTGTTCTTCATACTAGAAAGTTACGCACACTGCGGTGAATAACTTCAAATTTAGGTGAATTAATCAGCATCCTTTAGTCCTGGTTTACTGTGGAAAATCCCACTTTGGAAATGCCTGTCAGTGGCATATGTTGAATTTGGAGTTTGAGGGGCCTGTCCAATCCCCTCTGCACATTTGTCTGTGTTCACACACATCCCACAAGTTTGTCACAACTCATTAAATTTGCCTAGATGTTCCCACAGAACCTGCATAATGTTTGTGAACAATTAGCTCTAATGTCGGTGGTCCAGGGAAGGGGATTTTGCTGGAGTGGCAGTGCTGGGTCATGCAGTGCAAGTGAGGATTTCCTTGCTGAAGGGAAAGCACTGCAGGTGGGAGCTCTGGGTGAGCAGCCAGCCTTGGATTCTGTGTTAGGACTGCAGATGGCCTTGCCTTGAAGGAGATGGGAATATAGTGAGGAGAAGGCATGGAACGTGTTCCACATTCAGTTCTGTAAATAGGACAACTTTGTTTTTTTGGATTGTTTTCTCTTGCTTTTTAGAGTCTGTAGCTATACCTTAAATCTCCTTGTTACAGCTCTTTGTGCCTTGCAAAGATACCTGCCTGTTCAGCTAGGCATTCCCTTTGTACCACTTGCTGTTGTCAGGTGGAAGATCTCTTAAACACGTGTGTGTGTCATTTTTTTTAAGCTGCTGGGAGCCATATAACCTGTTCCTCTTCTTAGAGGCTTCCATGGCCTCTGGTGTCCTTTAGTGGCCCACTGGTGAACTTAAATGGCTTCTTTATGCTCTGAAAGTTTTCTGCTGTCTAACTTTTTTGTTTGTTTTTCCTTTTTTTTGGTGGGGGCCATCTTTGTTTAAAAAAATTGTAAGTAGCAAGAGAAAAATAGCCCCAAATTGTCATCACTAGCTTTGAGGGAGCTTTGAAGGGAGCAGCAGTTCATTATGGCTGTGTATGATGCTGCCAGGGAAACAAACAGCTCTTAAGCAGCAAGGAGACATCTTCATTGAATAAAGAGCCCCTGAACATGTTTTTATAGGCATGCTCTAGCTGAAGGATATCCAATTTTTCCAATCTGAAGAAACAGGTACAAGTGCACACAAAATGGAGCAGAAAGCACTAAACAAGGTTTGGGCACCACAACTGTGGGCTCTGCTTTCCCTTTTTCTTCTCTGCTGGACACACAAGTGTTTCTACCCTGCTTGGGAATCCTCACAAGGATAGAGCCATATGCTCTCATCTTTTATGTGAGTGCTAATTGCTGTGCAGCTCAGCTCTGAAATGTTGATCATCGTTAAGTATTTAATTGCTTATAATCTTAAAGCAAGGAGGTAGTTGTCAGATCTGAACCCTCCATGCCTGCCTGTAAGTTTTCAGAAAACTTATGGGTCTTCCTTCATATTCAGTGTGTGATTGGATTTTGGAAATGAGATCCATGCCTAGCACGTGGTTAAACATCACATGAACACGGAGCTCTGGTGGTTACAACATCACAGAGCACCTATTTACATTAGTGGTGAAATTAACCCAAAATTCTTAGCAAGTCAGGTGCCTGGGTACATTGCATAGCAAGAATGATGACTTGTAGTGGGAAATGTACCTTCATTTCATGGAATGTGATTTACTCCCCTCAAAACATCAAAGGACCGGTTTTAAATCATTGAGACTTGAGTGCCTTTCTACCTCTGAAAATATGTGCCTGCATCTCTGTCCTTTACTTTCCCTATAAATGAGCAAGAGTGCATCTTCTTTGAGACATTTAATCTGCACCTGCCCTTCTGTTGTCTGCATTTGGGGTTTATGCCCTCTTAGGTGTGAACAGAGATTGGATCCCTCTGGAGCAGAGAAATCCCAGATTATAGTGCAGGTTCCAAGTCTATAATGCTAGAGCCACAGCATAGCACCACATTTATTACATAGTCCTCACTTTTTTACAAAGGAAAATGTTAGAGGAACTCATAACAAATGCAAGCTGAAAACCATTAATTTTTCCCATGTGGAAGCACTAGCCATTCTTGGCTGGAAATCTTGCACTCTGTAGGTGAAATTATTTGGGATTTTTTTGCCTGCTGCAGGAACATTTTCCCTCTCTCCTCTGCGAGGTGAAATACCACAGAAACTGTGAAATCCTGAAGTGTCCCAGCATTTTCTAGAGGAGATGGTGTCTGTGGCTGGACCCTGCCTGGAAATTCTGCTCTGCTGCCGACTGGATAATTGATGCAGACCTTTAGGGGGGGTTTCTTCACTCCATGCCATGTTCCACATGAGCCCAAGCCAAGGAAGCGCATGCAGGAATTTTATCACCATTTCTGAAATGCTTGAGCCAGAATGAAATTTCAATATGGTTTAATTTTACCCCTCATAAACCAAAAGGCTTGGAGCAGTAACCCTGTTGCTAACAAGTCCTTTAAACTGTTAAATTGTCATTTGGTGGGGTTTGTTTTTTTTTTTGTTTTTTTTTTTTTTTTTTAATTCAAAACTTGTTTTTCTTTAGTTGCTTGGGGAAGAAGAAACCATCTGATTTATTAATCTAATATTTATTGATATTAATTATTTTCTTTTTCTTTTCTGAAATATAGGTCTACAGCATCAGGACAAGAGCAAGGAAACTGCTTGGTTCTGAGGTGCAGAGAAATTCAGACCAGCTAGAGCTGGAGTCAGCAGAGCTGGGTGGGTGATACAGCAGTGGTTGACTCCTTCTGCGTGGAGCAAAGGACACACATGAAGATGAAGAGCCAACTGTTCTGGTTTTGCTATTGAGCCTTTTATTTGTAAGGCTGTTTATGGGTCCCACAGAGTTGGAAAAAAACCAGAAACCTAACTTTTCTTTCTTTCCTCATCTGAGCCTGCTGCAGCTGGGCAACCTAACTCCTTTCTGCTCCTTTAACAGTGTTTCGTTTTGTTCAGCTTGATATTTTTATGAACAGTCTCAATAGTCAGGAAAAAAAGACTCTCCCTTGACTACAGTGCGCCTTCTTTCAGGAATACAGTATTTTGTAGCTCTTTGTGCATCTATTTTTGTAGAAATACAGAAAGTTTGGGTAAGGATCGATGGGCTATTTTAGGATGACATATTTTTTTAAAAAAAATTGTAAAATTGTTAAGTTCTGTTTAAAGAACTTGCTCTCAGAGAAGCACTGGCAAAAATGTATAAAATGCTATTTTTAGATGTCTGTGATGTGTTTGTGCATTTTGGTTTTTTTTTTGTTTGTTACCTCAAATGTCTATCTTTCTTTTCTTTTTAAAGAGCTAAACTCCTTTGTTTCCACATTACTAGATTCTGATGCTTTTGTCCTTTTTGTTCTAGCTTAAGCAAGTATAATTCTCACCTGAAGTTTCAGCCAAATATTTTTTCCTGGTGGTAGATTGTAGTAAAAGTGGTTCTGTTTTTCTTGCTTCTGCAGGTGCCTTTGTGCTGTGCTGTCAGAAGCTTGCAAACACCTTTAGCATAGAGCAAAGCTTGAGGTTACAGCAACTGCATTTCCCACCCATCCATTCTTTCAAAATGGACCAAATACTCTTAAATCAGACACGAATATGGGCCTCATCTATGATCCACTGAAACTGTTCAGCACAGTTCTCTGTGGGTTATGGGGCTCATAAATATCAGTAAAATCTTACAGGCAGGACTTTCAGCTAAGCCATTTCAAGGTGGTCACTTACAACATCAATATTCAGGGAAAATGAACAAAAAAAATAAAAATCCAGGTTTATAAAAGTGTGTGGCTTGTGGAAACAAAAGGTTGTCACAACAAGGAGAGCACAAGGAGAGCTCCTGTTGCCTTCAGGCTGTGTTTGCCTGGGCTGGGCTGTGCCGTGGGGCTCACAGGACCCAACTGCAGCCTTGCATTTCATACCCAGCTGAGCCTGCATGCACTGGGGCCACGTGGAGCCACAGCCCCCCTGCTTGGGCACCCCCCTGGCCTGGGCCTTGGCTCTGACTGGGTAATAAAGGCTTTGGTGGGAGCCGAGGTGGGTGCCATCGATCCTGAGTGAGGGTGGTGAGGGCGCCGTGCGCCCCAATGGGTTCAGTCTCTGTGCCCAGCCCTTGGGGACTCCAGCTTAGGAGGGACTGAGGGGGGCCCAGGGTCAGCACCTGCCTTGTTGGGTCCTGGCTGTGCCTTGGACATGTTGCCCTTCTGCTCTGTGCACCAGGGTCCCTGTGTAGAGCCTCATTTCCTAAGGCTCTTACAAAGCGTTATGTTTATGTCACTCAGACATCCCTGTTTGAGAGACATGCTGGCCAACAAGATACAAACACATGGCTGAGATAAGAGTTTAATTTTAAGGCACTGAGCATTGTAAATGTAGTTTTGTCAGGTGGAAACCACATGGATCTGTGTGTGAAAGGGGAGGGGGGTGTTGGGAAGTGCCTGCCACTCCGAGGTTCCCTGCACTGCTGCTTCCCTCCAGGCTGTTTGAACTTGATCCTACGAGGTGTTGAGCATTCTCCCTTGTCAAGGGAGAGGGCTTGACATGCTGGCACTGGGGGCATTAGGATTATATCACAGTTTGGCAAGACCCTTTAATCTCTACCTTGCTGATTTGAAGTTTGAGACAATGTATAAATGCTGAATGGACTATGCTTAAATATTGCTTCAAAGTAATAAGGTTGTAGTCTCTGTGTTGGGATGATGAATTAAATGTGGTGGGGTTTTTTTCCTCATCTTTGTAGTCCATCAGTATTTCTTTCTCTCAATAAATTTCACTCTCATGACAGTTCTCTATATTATTGCTGCTCTGGTGGAGCTAGCTCCTCAATTTGCCAATAAATTCATAATGCAGTGGGAAGACTGTATGGGAGGGAATGGAGTACCAGCTGCCACAGTTCACTTTCTTACAAGGACAGTACAGTTCAGGGGATATCTCAAGAAAAAGAGTTCTGACTTAGGAATGTTGATAGTATTAGAAATACTGGGAGGAAAAAAATCTTTAAAAAATCTTAAGCTTTTTTTTCTTCTTTTTTTTTTTTCCTCTTGGACTTGGCAAAAGTGGAAATTAAAGAAGACAGTGTGTCCTCTTTGAACTTCAGGGATGGAGATTCTGGGTGGCAGGGGATGCAAAAGAAAAGACAGCATTTCTTTTTGAGGTGTGTTTGACTTCCTGAAATAGTTTAAAGCCTAACCAGAGCAGTCTGCTCACTGCCTTCCCCTTCACAAGCTCACACAGTGAGGAACCTCCTCTGGTTCCCTATAGATGTCAAAGCAGAACAGGACAGGAGCAAAACAGGCCCACAGTTTGCACTGGAATTTCTTTCTGGATTGTATCTCTGAGTTGTTGGTTAGTGGGGATGAAGAAGTGGGGAAGCTGTTGCCTCTTCCCCTCCAGGACTGCTGTTCTGCACAGAGTTTCTGCTGCTGAACCTGAGACTGAGCTGGTGGAACTTCTGCAAACTCTGGGTGACAAGTGCCAATAAAAACCTGCTGTTGTCTGTAGCCATCCATGCACCAGTCTGTCAACTCCAAAAAAAAAGTGAAATAAATTCTTCTTTTTCCCCTAAGTCACTGACTGTCCCCTGTGCTAACAAGTGAGAAAGGAAAAACCCAAGTGTGTAGCAGCAGCCCTGCTTCTACAATTCAAGGGATGGAAAAGGAAAGAAAAAGTTCTGCAAACTCTGGGTGACAAGTGCCAATAAAACCCTGCTGTTGTCTGTAGCCATCCATGCACCAGTCTGTCAACTTCAAAAGTGAAAGAATTTTCTTCTTTTCCCCCTCAGTCACTAATTGTCCCCTGTGCTAACAAGTAAGAAAGGAGAAGCCTGAGTGTGTAGCAGTAGCCCTGCTTCTACAATTTGAGGGATGGAAAAGGAAAGAAAAAACCAAACCCACCCTTCCCTGTGACAAAGTTTTGAGCTAAATTCAGCAGATTTCCTTCTCTGCCTCTCTGCCCTACACGCACACTCACACACACGCACAGAGGTGCTTATGAGAAGCAGATGCTGCCATGGTTTTGCTCTTGGAAGAGGAGAGGAGCGCTCGCCTGCGGTGGTGGGGGATCGATGGCAGCCAGAAGGAGCAGAAAGGTTGAGCCTGCTCGTGTTTCTACAGATAGGAAAAAAAAAAGAAAAGGCCCTTGAAATCAGGTCACAGATAAGTTGTGTGTCTTAATGCATTACCAAAGGAGTTGTTTCATTCTTTTTATGTGTGGTGTGTTCTGATGCTGTCCCAAGAAAGTGGATGATTCATTTTGAGAGGGCTTATAAAACATGTTGTACTCTGTCACTGTTTCTGGGAGAACATAGGGAAATGATTGTTTTAAGAAACTCAAAATACTGACCTCCTTATAGTTGTCCAGGATTTTATTTTATTCCTGTTAATGTTGAGAAATCTGACATCAACTTTTATGTCTCCATTTGAAGACTGGAAGGGTTCAAGTTGTCCACCAGTTTGTCAGAGGCAGATGCCAGTTTTTTCCAATGGCCCATTTCCATCCCAACAAGAAGATGGAATAGTGCAGCCCAGGAGATTGGATTTCTGGAATTTCTGGAGAGCTGAATAAGCTGCACTTGGCAATAGTAAAATGGACTCTGTTCTGATTCTTTCCCTCACCAGGCACACAAGTTCAGGTGTCCTCAGTGAATGACAGTTCTCTCTCAATCATCCACACCTGCATCAAAACATTTGGAGATCAGATCTCTCATCCCAGCATGCACAGGGGGAAGGGAATGTCACATTTCCTCCAGCCTGCCCTTAGGATTGCCTTGCCTCACCCAGCCTTTCTGCTTCCAGGCGGTTACATGTCTTGCTGTCCCTCTCCCAAAATTCTTCATGTGTATGGATATATTTCTTTACAAATATATCTATGCACATTCACATGTAGCCATACCTGGTTCCCTTTGTTCCACTCTTGTGCCTCGAATGCATGTCCTTTGGAAATGAAGTGAATGACTTTGTCAAATCTCATCTGAGATGGAAAATGTAGGCATTTTATTGCATCTTATTCTCTGTTAACTCAGGAGTGAATTTTTTCCCTACTTGTTAAAAAACCCGAACACAACAAAACACATTAAAAAAGCCCTTTCAAATCACCTGATTTGTATCTAAAAAGATGATAATGAAATCAGCAGTTATGTGGAGAGGTGCAATATATTGTTTCTGCAGACAAGCCTATGTCTGAATATGATTATTTTAATCAATTTCAGGTACAAGCATTTGCTCCATGTCAGTGGAACGGCAACATATATATTTCCTTATAAACAATTTAGAAATACATATATTTTTCAAGTGGAATTCTTGGTTTTAGTATGTCAGCCTCTGAGCTTCTAAAGGGTATTTGGATGATAAATATTGTTTGTGTGTGGGTTTTTAAAAAAAGTTGATGCATGTTGTTTGGAACTAAAATCTCATGTAAAGTGGGAAAGTATTTAAAAATAAATTCTGCTTTTACATATTAGCCCTATGGGCACCATCTGAGAGTTGTGGTGCAGGAAGATTCCCCTTTAAAAATTGAGGTTGTCTTGCTTGAGCAAGTTCAAAATCCAGGAGAGGTGGGAGTGGTCTTGGAAAGGAGCTGGTGGAGCTGAGAAGATCCTCTCCAGAACTGTAGGTACATGGTTGGGCAGTCACTGCTCAGTACACTAAATTTAGGCTGTGATAGCAGGTTTATACTTATGGGGTGAAATGGTTGCCAAGGGGAACTGTAGATGTCCCTGGAAAGCCATGTTTTAGCCCTTTTAGCCATGTTTTAGCTGCCCTTGCTCTGCTCAGTGCCTGTGACCCTCTCCCAGTTCTTGCTCTGCAATCTCTATTCCACCCTGTGAGACCTCTGAAATCTGGACTGGAATTCCCTGGGAAATGCACGTTTTTGTTTGTTTTTTTGGGTTTTTTTTCTTTTTTTTTAACTCCCAATAAAGAAAATTTAGGTATGGGGGTCATTAAAACACTCCAGTTATTTCATGCACCTGCTCAGAGGCTCGGGCCTCCAATATAAATCAGCTGTGCACTGTGGCTGTTTGCCTGCAGAAGCCTGGGTGCTGTTTCCTCCTCTCAGTGAAACCTCCAGTGGCATTGGGATGGTTGGGACCAGCCTTGAATGCCTGAATTTCAGTCCTGTGGTGGCCAGGGCTGGTCCAGCCTCGATTCAGGTGAGCTGGGGCTCAGGAATTTGGTAGTATAGACAAGCAGTGTTTGTAGGAGTTTGAGGTTTACAGTAATGAGTGAAGGATCTGCAGAACTGTGCTGCACTTTCCCTGCTGGCTCTTTGGAGCTGTTGTTTAAAACCATCAGTCAAATCAGGGTTCCTCTTTCCCACCCCCCACCCCCCCCCTGTTTTCCCACCTTGTTTCCCTCAAAAGTCCATTGGAATTTTTTCCCCTCTCATCAAAACTGATGGGGGGTTTGTGGGGAGGCTTTGTATAAAGAAAAGTGTCAGTGTTTATTACTGAATAAATAATTTAATGTGAATTTTATTGTTATATTTGTTGTGTAGCATTTTCAGTTTTATCTGTATTTCTCAACAATTAGCTAATTCTTTCTTTTTATTCTTATGCAACTAAAGAACTCATAAATCTCTTTGTAAAATCCTGCATCCTGAGATTCTATTATTTGCATGAGATTAATTTTTAGAGCCAAGGATTTGTCTTCTGTTGAAAATGTTGTAAAACAAGTGTTCTAAACTGGTTCTGTACTAAAATTAAACAGAGTGCAAGCCTTGCATTGAAGGGATTTCAAGCAGAGATCTCATGAAGGCACAGGTTTGCCTTCTCAGACACTGTCAAGTGCTTATGCAACAATGTCCTATTTAATTCTTAACATCTTTTTTTAAATTACATTAACGCCATTTTACAATCAGACCTAGTGGAATCACAACCTTAGTCTGACCCCTTTTCTTATTTTTATCATTTCCTGGCAGTTTTGACAGTCATCAGATGGAAATTTTCCAAGCAATTTATTTACCTTAAATTGATTTTTTTGGCAAAGTTCAGCAATTCCCACTAAGGAGGTAACTGCCCTTGCTAAAATTATTTTACAGCTGTTTAATTAAGAAATGCTTGCATGTCTGTCTTCTGGCTGGAGGGCTGAAGGTTTGGTGTTTTGGTCACAGATACATCATTTACTGCTCCAGCAGTGGGGGGAAGAAAAACCTCCAAGCTCTGGCCAAGCACTCAGCTTTTGAAAAATTGCCACTTGCACGCAATCAGCAGGGAGCTGTTAAGAATTTAGTTGCAAAACCCTGTGAAGATCCTGACCATATGGGATGTGCTGTGTTTCAGAGCACAGGGGGATGAGCAGGGTTTTTCCCATACGTCCTGCTCCGGAGCAGACAGCGAGCAGGGCTCTGTGCAGAGTCACCGTGTTCTTCTCTCTCAGGCTGTGAGGAAGGGATGGAGGGAGCTGGCAGCCAAAAACTCCAGGAGAAGGAGCCCAGGAAAGGGGGAGAGAGGGTTCAAAAATCTTTGTGTAGGAGAGAATGGGATTGAGAGCTCCTGGGACAGGAGCAATCTCAACAATGGAGATGGAGATGGGATGTGGACTGCTGGAAAATAAGCAAATAATGCCTTGTGATGAATGATCCAGAGTGGGATGTGGCAGCTATCAGAAAATACCGGAATAATGTGGGGACTTAGAAATTTGGAAGGAAAACACAGGATAAACATTGCAGAAAATTTCTTGCTTTGAAGTAAGGTGTGGTTTAGTCAGTGAGAAGAGGCATGGGATCCCTTTGCTTTAAGACAACCACCCAAAGAGAAATGTACTTAAAGAAGCAGGAGGGTGTTGAGCTGGGGAATGAGATACCTGAAATGCTTTCTCTTCTCCCTGTAACTTCTGCTCCAGCTGCACTGCCCCACACCTGGCTTGCCAGGTGTTCACAGGGGTTATTTCTATGCTCTCATTGCATTAAGAAATGAAAGTAGGGGAAGTGATACGTTGTTTTGTGACTGATTTTATTAATGATGATCCACGTCCTCCATTAATGTGAATCACTGGTGCTCCGTTGGTTTTAGTGAATTTAACACCCATCGAGAATCTTATCAGTTACATCTGGATAAATCGTGTTTTGGGTGCTGTCAGCTAGAAAGTGGGTCCCAGATGGGTGCATGGGACTGTCCCTTTTAGCCAGGGTCTAACTGGGCTGCTCAGCCCACCTGGAGCAGGGCAAGGTCACCAGAAGGAGAGGAGCGGGGCTGCGCTCCGTGCTGGAGGAGCAGGGACGCGTGGCCTGGGGCTGGGGCTGTGTCTGGGTGTCCCTGGTGGCACAGGGGTGTCCCCAGCCTGTGCTGGACGCTGCAGGCGTGGTGGGGCTGGCCATCCCAGCAGGGGCTCAGGCTCGGAGGGGTTCTGCTGCCTGCGTGACGTGGGAGGCCGGGTGGGGACCGAGACATCTGGTGAGAATTCCTCACGGCTGAGCTGTGCCTTGGGCTGGGATGCCGAGTAATTTAGCTGAGTTCTTTTTTGGGGTTGCTGGGAGGAGGAGGAGGAGGGGGGGTTTGGATGCCACAGCCTTCCAGTAACTGTCTCTCCTTCAAAATATCACTTTTGCTTTCTTTGAAGACAAGAAAGAAATTATATTTTAAAAAATAGAACAACAAACCGGGAACTGCCCCGATGTGTTTGCCTTGACAATAACTGTACATCTGCAACAGTTTATCACTATGGGAAAATGAGTGGGTAATAAAGTTTTGATGTCGGCTGTTGCATGTACAGAGGTATCACAGGCTTTGAAAATGATTTGTTATGTGAATGCCCATAGTAGCACCGAGGTTCAAAGGGTGGTGGTTTGTTTTTTGTGCCCATTTAGTTATGAATAACACCAGCTCTAATTTCCTCCTCCCACCAGCAAGCAGAGAGTCCTGCATTGGAAGCCAAATATAGCAACAAAGATTTCTATCTCTGGCCAAAACCAAAAAAATCTGTTCCCTTTTAAGAATAGCACTCCATTCTTTTCTGATGGAGATGGATAAAGAGAAAAGTCAACTTTAAGGAAGCCAGTTTCTCAGTGGGAAACTCCCTGGTCTCTCTCAAATGGCCAGTGCAAAAGGTATGCACTTATTTTTTGGCATCAGTGTAGAAGCCAACGAGGAGGCTTCTGTAGAATGCCATCAGTAAAGCCCTTTTGGGGTTGCAGTCTGGGTAAATCTTCCCTACTTGCTGGTGTGTTTTTCCTGCGCTGCCCTGTCTTGTGAGCAGCAGGGCCCATGCTGAATGGGAATGCCATGAATTGCACAACTACCCCTGCTCTCTCTGCACCCTTTTCTTCCTGGTTTGCTCTTGTGGAGAAGTTCATCCCTTGGCTCTGAGGGACAGAGCCCTGCTCCACCTGACAAGGCAGCTTGGGGAGGCAATGTGAGAAGTGGCAGCCAGCCCATGATCCCTCCTGCCCCCTTGGTTTTCTCATTTGGGAGGATGTGGGAAGTCATCCCTGTGCTGTTTCCCGTGACTTCCCAGCTGTGTTGTGCCCTCAGAGAGTGACTGTGGCCTGTGGGGCTGCCCAGAATTGTGGCTGGATGGGCTGGGAGAGAAAGGATGCTGTAAAAACAAAAAGCAGACGTGTTTGTGGTAAAGCTCTTCTTCAGGTGGTGATGTGACCTTTTCTGGATGGGAATTGATATTCCCTGAAGATGAGCGTGCACATGGGTGTCACTGCCTGGTTTTAAGTAGGATATGGTTTTAGGAGGAGGCACACACCTACACCCACACACCCTTTCTGATCTTGAACTTGGATTTTTGTAACATCTCTCCACCATCTGAGGAGGGCTATTCAGCCTTTCCTTCGAAGGACTCATTCCCATTCCAGCCCACCCCCACCACCCACCCATGAGCAGCTGGCATGTGTGACATGTGAGCAGAAAAAGCCCTTTCTCTGGTGGAGCAGCTGTCCTTGTTTCAGAAGTGTTGCTTCATTCATTTGCAGACTGTTTGGCTGAAGGCCTTTGCTGTAAGGTGAATGCTGAAGGATTACAGAGTTAGCTCTTCCTCATTTGGAAAACCGTGACTCCTTTTCTTTTTTTTTTTTTTTGAGCCTTGGACCCCTAATGCATTTTAAGAGCAATGCAGGGAAGTGTCATCCAGTAAATATATTTGCACTGGATCTGTTCTACCAGACATGTTTCTGATGGAGTTTTAAATAAACACAAGGATGTTTGGAAATATCTTGTGTATGTAAATATGTAAAATATGCAAAACAAAGCTGACAGCTGTGGGGTGTACTCATTGCTCACGTGAGGAGGCTTTTTGTAATGTTTTTTTCCATCATCCTGTCTTCTCTTTGAGCATGTGTGTCTGTTCCAAGACAATCTGTGATTCCCCCTGGACAGAGAGGGAGGAGGCTGGATGGGCCGGAGCGATTCCCCTGCAGTCAGCCTGAAGCCCTGTGAAGAACGTCCTGGTGAACAGTGGAACTGCTTTCCATGGAGCAGCACACAGGAATCCCTTCTCCCTGGAGGTGGGACAGTGCTGGGTCTGGCTGGGCTTGGCCCTTGAGGGGAGAGCAGAGCTGTGTCAGGAGCGTGACAGCAGCGTTAGTCACTGTGATGGTGTTCACAGGGGTTCTTGGATGAGGGATGAGTCAGACAAGGACCTGACTCCATGTTTCAGAAGGCTTGATTTATTATTTCATCATATATATTACATTAAAACTATACTAAACGAATAGAAGAAAGGATTTCATCAGAAGGCCAGCTAAGAATAGAATAGCAAAGAATGATAACAAAAGTTTGTGGCTCGTCTCTCTGTCCGAGCCAGCTGACTGTGATTGGCCATTAATTACAAACATCCAACGTGGGCCAATCAAAGATCCACCTGTTGCATTCCACAGCAGCAGATAACCGTTGTTTTTATTTTGTTCCTGAGGCTTCTCAGCTTCTCAGGAGGAAAAATCCTAAAAAAAGGATTTTTCATAAAAGTTGTCTGCAGCAAGTCACCAGCGCACCAAGCTCCATTTCCTGAGCTGAGCCTGTTGCTTAGGAAAGGATGACACTTTTGCAACCTCAATTTAGCCTCTGTTTAGCCAGGGAGAGCTGAAGCCTACAACCCCGTGTCAGGCATAGGGAGCACTGCAGTGAAAAGGAAAAAAACTCACCAAAAATCTTAAGATATTTTTTTTAATTTTAATTGAGCGTTATGCTGCTTTTTAGACACCCTTCCCGAGGGTAATTCATCCTCTATGCGTAGTAATTGTACCACTTCCAAGTTCTACAGGATATTTGGTGTGACTTAGCCACCTGTTGTTTTTGCTGATTTTTTCTTCCCCCACCTCTTTCCTTGCTCTTGTTTTCCAGTCCCACTGCTTTAAGGGCAGTGTTCCAAACTCCTGGCCGTGTGCCACTGTGGATGTCCAGGCCCGTGGGGCAGCAGCTCTGTGTGCACACTGAGTTTGTCCTGTCCATCAGCCGGGAACTTGGACGTGCAAGTGTCCAAAGGTGTAGAACAAGTGCAAGCTCCTTCTGTTTGCGTGGTGGTGTCACTCCCAACAAATGGAAGTGCTTGGCAGGACCAGCAGCCTGGGTGAGGGACAAAGTGGAAGTACAGCAGCTCAGGAGACCTTCTGGCTCCCTTGGGACAAGGGAATGCATTGCATTCCCTTGGGAAAAGTCTCATTTATTCTCTCCAGGGAAATAGCTTAAGCGCATCAGGTTTGCGCTGCTTGTTCTCCTTGCTCCCAGGTGGTTTTTGCTTTGCTGTTCCTGACATTTCTCTGTGAGCATCCTTGAGGAGATCTGTATGAGATCTAGCACTGAACCTCGACATCACCTGACTGGGTTGTGGTTCCCCTTACTTGTGTCCCCATCACCGTGGGGATGGACACTGGAAATCTGTAGCAATTCTTAATTTTTAATGCTACGTTCTCATAGTTTAGAGTTTTCAAGTGAACTCATTTCCTCATCTCTTACCCCAGATAAAATCTCCCAGTGACTGCATATATTCCACCTCCAGTTTTACCTGGAAATGACCAGAAATTGCCACCAGTCTGGATGATGCAGAAGAGTCTTTGAAATCACTGTTAAAACCTGTGGCTCACAAAAATGTTACTGCTTTGTTGCTCGTATGTGGCCAGGTTTTCTATTCTCATCTGTGATAGAAAAGTAGTTGCTTTTGCATGAAGGTAGACACCAAAAGACCAGAATACCCTACTTGTGCCAGATTTGGGTGAGCCAAACAGAGAGGCAGAAACACTCAAGAATGGGACACTGAACTTCTTTCTTTCCCCTTCCACCCAACACCTGGATGTTGTGGTGAGAGCGGCACAACAAGACACGGCATTTCATCCTTCCTCCCCCCTGCCCAGATCCTTGGACAGAAAGGAATTTATTTTATTTGCTTTGTGTCTGTGATAGTTTGCAGTGTGTGTTGGTCCTGTCAAACAGGCACTGGAACCATTTGGACAGTGCCTGACCAGCAAAGCCTTGATGGTCTTCATGGGCAAACTCATCATTCACAGTGGGCACTGGAAAAACAGTGTTTGTGGTGCAGGGAATTGATGACAAACTGGGAATCATATCAATGTTTTTATTTGGATTTGAAACATGGAGAATTTTAACATTGAAAGTGGATGGGTTCCCCAAGCTTCAGATCTATGCCTTAGAAATTCTCCTCTAATATTTTGGGCTGTATTTCTGTGGTGCCTCACAAAAGTTCTCCCTAGTGAAGGAGAAGATGCAGCTGTCACCCATGACAGACATTGCTGGTTATTTTTCATGTTGCTGTTTGCTAGTTTGCAGAGGTCTGAGAGAAAGTATAGAGAACCCAGATCAACTGATAAAACCTCCAGTTCTCCTGTGCAGAGCTTAATTCACCATTACAAAGACTCTTATGCAAATCTTAGACCCGAATTTTCATGTTTTCTTTATATGAAATCAGTAATCATTATAATTTCATTTCAGCTGGAATATTATCTTTCCTTTTTTTTTTCTTCTTTGCTGTTTGATGGGTCAGATTTAAACCATCTGCAGGCAGATGGAAAGGAAAAGTGGAATTATTGTTTTCACCAAAAAATTTTGCAGCTGTCAGGGTGTGTTTGACACAAGCCTGATGGCTGAAAACAAAGACAGGACACGTTGTCCCTGCTGGATATCAGAGAGCACAAGAACTCTCCATGGCCAGCTCTTATTTGGAGAACTTGGGGCTAAATGAGGTAAACAAGGTCATTATTTAGCCATACTCAAGGGCTTTTCAGAGGGAATTATTCACTGAATTATGTGCTGCTTCTGCTGGGGCTCTGTTGGTTTTGGCATGAGGGGGTGGCTCCCCAGCTGACAGTCACAATTTGTCACCTTGGCAGGGCTCTGTGACTGTCACACCACGTGCCAGGGGCTGCAGTACCTGTCAGGATGCATTGCTTTTATAATCTGGGTTAATTTGTGGCTCCATCATGAAAGAAGGGCTGGAAGCAGAGCTCTTTAGGAGGGACACCAGGAGCTGTGACTCAACCCCTCCCAGCTGGGGTGAGATTGTTGCTTCGTGTCCAGCACTAGTGGCTCCTCAGGGATACCAACACTACTACTGCTTTTTAAAGCAGTCCTTCCCACAAGGATGCAGCCTGGGAGAGCTGGATCCACCCCTGCTGCTGGTGCTTTTGTTGTTAGTCTTGGTAAGAGTGGCATTTCTTCTGCTTGCACCAAGCAGGGAATCTTCAGGAACCATAAATGAGTTCCCAAAATAGTCTAAAACTCAAATCTTCTTACACACACGTCAGTGTGTTTGCATGAAGAGTGCAATTCTTTGTTGTCAATGTGAAGTTTATGGCTGCTAGGCCTTCCTGATATCTGTTTTTTTCCCATTTAATGGGCGATTTCTGCTAGGGTGGTGTTTGTTGTTTGGGGGTCTTTAATATC
Source organism: Ammospiza nelsoni (assembly GCF_027579445.1). Classification (NCBI taxonomy): domain Eukaryota; kingdom Metazoa; phylum Chordata; class Aves; order Passeriformes; family Passerellidae; genus Ammospiza; species Ammospiza nelsoni. Next base: position 6,091,377 of record NC_080634.1, read on the forward strand.
AACATCAGCAACATGGGCTAAGACAGTTAAAAACAAAGCTTTTGTCCTTTTCATCATGAGTTTTGTGAGTGCTAATATTATGTAGTCATTGGGAGGTGAATTTTTCTGCTCTGAAGAGACAGCCCTGTATCATTTCCATCTCCTGTGCTGACACTGTCATGTTGGTGTTTACCCATGTTGTATTTTTCCCCCCCAAATAATTTGACTGTGTAGACAGAATGTTCTTGAGCAGAGCTAAACCTAAGAGAATCAGACATTTGTGAACTGTGAGCTATTATCCATCATTAAGCCATCTGAACCCTTGCAGTGCACAAGAATTGAGTTGCACTCTTGTTATTCTGTGGTTACTGGACATGTTGTACAACAACACAAATTGGAAACAATTTTAGAAATGGTTCATGGATACTTGTCCTCCAAAATAGCTCAGATATCCACCTTTACATCCATCTCTGGACTGAGGTAAAATGGAGCTGTGCTGCTGCAGTTTTCATAATTTGGCTGCTGTGGGAGAAGGGGAAAGGTCTGGAGATGTTTAAGTTGTTTTGGGTTTTTCCCCCTCACCTATTTTGGGGGCCAAGATCCTAAATTCAACAGGAAACCCAGGAAATCAGAGCTGTATTGGCGATGTTATCACAGGGAGCCTGGAAAGCACAGAACAAAAAGAACAGAGGCCAAATCCAGCTCTTGTCACTCTCATTAATCTGGGACGTACACTCCTGTTGGAAAGAGTGAAAAAGATTTAGGTTTAAATGCATCAGAACTCCCTCTCAGCAAGGGATTGTTCAGCAGGATTGAGTGAGGGGCGTGCTGTGCTCCCTGCTCTGCACTTGGCACGGTTCTGTGCACCTGCCCCAAGTGCGTGTGAGATGTTCCCACTCAGCGCTGGTTATGCTCATTCTCACTCACTTAAATCTGAGGTTAAGGAGCCTGAAAGTGGCCAAAAGGCATAAAATCATCCCCAGCATCCTGCTGGCTCCTGGGGACAGATGTGCCATTGCTGTGGATCACATCCCGGCCACCTCCCACACTGAGCAGTGTGAGTGAGGTGAGGGAGCTGCATCCAGCCAGCCCAGCAGGACACCTGCTTTATGCACTGCTTCTTTCAGGGTCTGAAAAAAGGAAAAAAAGGCCAATATTCAATTTTATTCCTTTGCTGCCCAGCTATCTTTGTAAATTTTAAATTTAAAAAATGTTCTCAGTGAGGTGAGGCTGGCCTGGTCTCTCAGAGCCATAATTTTTGTGTGTTTTTCTGCTGTTTGTAGGTTTAAGGGATTGATTCCCACATGGGAAGCAGCAAGTGCCTTGCTGTGATCTCTGAGCAGGTGCATCTCTAGCATTGCCTGTCCCTCCCTGAAAGGAGCACCACAGGCTCGAGGTAGGAGAGAACTTGAAATAAATCCCAGAAAAAAAAAAAAAAAAAAAGTGGTTTAAGAGAGAGCAACTTACTGAGCACTGAAATGATATTTTAAGGAGAGAAAAATGTGATACCATCCAAAGGCAAATGGTAGAGGAAGTGTGGTGGGATCCAAATCCAATTTGTGTCTGCTACAAGCAGAGCTCAGCCTCTGGAAAAGACACAGCTTTACACAAGCCCTGCACAGAGCCAGGAGCTGCACAGGAGTGCAGCTCTCTCTGTCAGCGCTGCTCCTCAGCCACATGTGCTTCTCTCCATCTTCCTACCCCAGTCATGGCTCGTAAAACTTCAAATGGGTAGAAAAAAGCAGGTTTTAGATGATGTTTTTTCCCCCTCAGCCTATAAACTGACTCGCTAAGGGGAAGCTGTCTATGAAATCTTCCCAGAAATTCAGCAAAACAATTCCTCTACTTTGTTCTTTCTGTCCTATTTTGGAAGTGCTTTAATACCCAAAAGTTATTTAAAAAAAAAATATCGGTACCACCCTTGATTTTGGCTGTTTTGTGCACATCAGAGCCCTGAAACAGGTGTTGCCTTTTTCAGTACACAGCTGAAGGTGGAAAGACTCCTTAGCACCCTGATATAATGTCTGCAGGGAGGAAACACAGAGTGAGGGATGCTGCTCTGGTTTTGTAGGTGTTGGCTCACTGAATGAGCATTAGTCAAGGAGAGATCAGTTCCAGGATAGAAATTAACATTGTACTTTGTGGTCAGTGTATTATAATATAAGGAAAAGCTTAATTTTTTAATTGAAGGTCAGGGTAATTACAGAGAAACATACAGATGAGCTGACTGCTGACCAAGTTGAAGAAAGGGACAAGCAATTTAATGGCATTTCACCTGGGTCTTCCTGAAGAGTGCTTACAACTCAGGTAAGTTTTCATCTCTTTTTCACCAGTAAAATTGCCTTTGTTTTCTCTAGGGTCTTGTCAGGAGCACTGAAATCATCTAAAGCTGATAAGTGGATCTTATGTTTTCTGTGGTTCAGTTGCTGAAGTTGATGATGTTGTTTGGCTTTGCAGTAACTTCCCAGCTCATTTAGTGAAACTTTTGAAAGCTGGCTGAAATTGTTAAGTAGGAGGAAGCTTAGAGGCATAGCATGATATGTTTCATGTATTTTGTTTTACTTATGTGTGTAGTTTCTTTACTGAGGGAATTGTGCAATCTTGTGGATTAAAGGTTCTCCCCACCATTTTTGGAATGTTATTTTTTTTCCTCTGGGCAATTTTTAGAGAAGATTGTGTTTGAATTGAACTTTTTAAGGGGTGCAGTCTTTTATTTTGTTGGATGCACAATAATAGGTGTGCTTCTTGGAATTGAGATAGCACAAAATCTGCTGCTGCCAGAGTTCTTGAGTAAAATTATAGCTGAAGGCAAACATCATTTTGATATCAATTTTGATCTGCTTTCTCAAACTACTCCTATCTAATGGTGAGATGCATGCACATTCTGTCCACCTCTTCAGAAAACACTACACAGAACTTAAGGCTTTAACTTTGTTATGGAGATGAGTGTCTATTTTTTTTTTTGTGGACAACATGTATCAGTTACTTGATTATATATTTTATATATATAAAATATATAATCAAGCAATATATATATAATATATATTATATATAATAATATATAACAACTATATATTAGTATTTTATTACATATTACATATTTATATAATATATTATATAACATAATATATAATATATTATTTATATATGAAATCTATATATTATACATTGTATCTATAAATTATATATGCTATTTATAAATTTATAAATATATATAATTTATATATATAATCTTATATTTATATAAATTTATATATAAATATAATATATAAATATATATAAGATCTTTATATAATTATAAATTATATATGTATATATATTCATATATTTATAAAGATATGTTTATTATTTATATATATATATTTATTATATATTTAGGCTATTAATAGTGACTGCACAGGCATAAAGGAAGTTTAAATGCGTCAGTGGATAATATTTTGAATTAGTTCTCAGAGTGTAGTGGTACATTTAGGGCTGCAGTATGACCAGAGTTTCTGTGTTAGCTGCTGCCTGTAAAAGCAGGTTTTTTGTGCTGGGAAAGCTGCCCAGAGAGCGGCTGGGAGAACAGGGACGTCCCCCTGCTGTCAGCACAGGCAGGGATGCTGTGCTGAGCCTGGCAGTGCCCCGTGGATCCAAAGCCTTGCTGGCAGGTGAGGATGGATAATGCTAATTACGAAGGCAGGAGGTGTAAACCAAGTGAGCAGGTTGAAATCCTGAGAAGGGGTTGTTTAGAATTTACCTCTGTCAGTTTTTGTGTGGATGGTTGTGATTGTGACCACCAGGCACAGCCTGTGCAGCAGCTTGGCTGTTACCATTTACAAGCAATTATTAATAACACCGTTAAATTATGAGCTAATTGCCTCTAAGGCAGCTTATGCTTGAAGCTTCTGTGATTTAAATGTGAAACGACCCCATTATTCCTTTACTTGATTGATACTAACTGAGAATAATTAACATACAAAAGTTAACTCTGCTTTAATTAGAAAACCCTTGCTGCCACCTCTCTAATTATTATTGAAGGCATTTTTGCTGAATTTATTATGAAAAGTACCTGCATAACCACCATGAAAGGAAATGGCTTTAGACTGAATAGAAGTTTTGCCTTCGTTTTTTAAGGTATATATTATACCTTAGGTATAATATATAATGTAATATATACCCTAGGTATCATATACACCTTCATTCTTTTAAGGTATAATAAATACCGATAGAGGTTTTGTCTTAATTTTTTTTTTAAGGTTTAGTGATTTTAAACTGTAGATCTACCATTAAAAACGATGTACAGGCTCTCATATTTACCAGCTATTTCATAGACACCTGTATTTGTATTTAGCTTTCATGGTGCGCTATTACAGCAGGCTATTTATCTGTCCTTAGTAGAGGAATTAAGATTGAGCTAATTCTCCTGAATTAGCGTTTGAATTGACACAATTCAAAGTTTCCTTCACAGCAGGGTAAATCTCTCCAGCTGTTTATGAACTGGGTATGAGCAGCTGATCTCATCTCAAGGCAGGGGAAAGCTGTAGGGCAGGAGGTGAAAGGGACAGTGATGTACCTTACAATCAAACTGGTCGTTCAGCAGAGCTGTGTGCTTTACCTCTATCTGCTTTTACAGCTCTTTTTGGTTTGCTCTGAGATTTTGTTCTTTTAACACTGCAGAATAAATGTGTGCTATTATAACCAACTTGTTTTGCTGAGAGAGGTGCACAGCGCGGTCTCAGAGGTGCCCTTGAAAATGAAAATTTTTGTGTTGGTCAAAAACTGCATGTGTGTGCAGGAAGGGGAACGCAGCAGGGGAAAGAAGGAAAGTTGTATGGCTTTTGAAGTGAGAGGAAAGCTTCCCTGAGCTAGACCTGCACACCAGGAAAGGCACCTGGGAGCAGCTTGGGCACAGCTCTGCTGCTGCTGGGGAAGGCTCAAGGGGCAGCTCAGCCCCAGCGCCGTCATTGTGGGGTGTGGGTCACCGTCACCCCTTGCGGGTGCTCTTTGAAATATCAGCCTTTTCTGGCAAAAGTTTTGCAGAATGTGTTCAAACCCTCCCTACACTGTCATTTCTATCAGTGTTGTTGTTCTGGAAAGATCCTTAGTTGAGCCTCTTGATTGGCTGCAGCGCTATTAGAGGAGGCCAGCAGACCAGATTTCCTCTCTGACGTGTTTTCTGTGTTGTTGTTTTTGGTTTTTAATTTTTTTTTCTTGCATCTCCATCTGTGTGAAACAAGTAGAAACCATGATTTAACTAGTTGCATGGAAATCTCTGATGTATCAGTCCACCTCCAGGAGGTTTAGTGGAAATATCCAGTCCTGCATGTTTGAAAAGAGGAAAAAATACCCTTTGCTTATCTGTCTCTTTTTGAGCCTTGCATTTTGTTCATGTTGGGCAGTAACCTCTTGCACCAGGGCTGGGTTTGGAGCTCAGGAAAGGCTGTGGGCCTTTGGGATGGAGCATTGCTCTGGGTTAATGCTTGTCAGGAGACAGCTAAGCTGATGTGCCTGGCTGAGCACACAGCGCATCCCTGGGGGCAACCAGGCTGGCACAAGTGGCCACTGGTTAAACTGCAGGGTCTGAGTGGAAATAGGGCTTCCCAAGTGGCTTTATGCAAGTTTGCTTTGTAGTTGTTAAGAGTTTGTCTTTTTCTGTTTACACTTTAGATTAAAATTATATGTAGTGTGAATATCTGCTTCAGAAGCAGCTTCCTTTGCAATCAAGGCCTTAATAAGACCAAGGTATCTTTTGATAAAGGAAAGGGTTTTGCTGCTGTTCCCCACAAATCTTTTTTTGTCAATCACTGTCACAGCTCTGCATGGGAGCAGGAAAGAAGCTGCAGAGTGTGGGAGGATGCAATGTTGGTTTTTGACAGTAATTTCAGTTTGTTCAGTGGAACAGTTAATGGAAAAACTGCATTAACTAATTGACTGCTTTCACAAGCTGGACTTGCAAAAGCACACAGACTTTAACCTCACAACAGAAACTGGAAAGAATGTTGCAGTGTAGGAGCACATCCTGATACGGTTTGAGATTCTTGCAGAGCTTTCTGAGTGCCTGCTGCAATGTTGGAAATAATAGGAAATACACATTAGAGCAGTGTCAAGGAAGCGTTCTCCATATGCCTATTATGTGCAATGGTAAGAAAATAGTGAGTCATTAAAAATTAATGCTCTTTTAAATTTCTGTGGCTTCTCTCAGGAAATGTCTGTAATAATTGCTGATATAAATACAAAAAATGTGGTGACCAAAGGTATGCCATGAAGAGAAATGGAGCAATTGAACATGTGTTCCATGCTAATAACTGGTGAGCCAATGAGACAATCTAGCTGATGGGGCTTTTATAGCATCTTCTAAACTGTGGCAGGTATTCAAGATGACATTCTCATCTCTTTATACCTTCTCTCTTTTAATGCAAATACTGAAAGCACTGAAAACAACCCTGTGCACCTTCAAGAGGCCATTACTTTTGATTTTCATTGCAAGGCATTCAAAGATGTGTCGACTTTATCATATGTAGACAAAATGGAGAAGGAAGTTCAGTGGAAAATGGGAGCCTTAAAGAACTGAAGGAAATGTTAGTAGAAAACTCAATTTGATTATTCCCTATACATTTTTTCACATGTATTTGAGTATAAACTATAAGTGTATTTTTTTCTTCTGCAAATTCACAGCTTTTCAGCCCATCATCTAAACTTGGGACAATTTTACAGCTTATATGAGTGCTGGTATTTAAGCATGAGTCCTTGGCTGAATCAGGGTCTTTGCTCTTAAGTAAAGTTGGATTGAGCAACTGAGTAACCAATCAACCCCCAACCAAAAAAGATGCACCTCTCCCATCAAAAGCTGTGTTTCTAAACGCTAAATTAAAAGGAATCTTTTGGGTATGAGGCCAAAACTCCTTGCATGCCATGTGTGTTCACAGATAAGTGGTTCTTGCTAGAACCATCTCCCATGGAAATGGGAGACAATACCAGCAAAACCCTTCCTCCAGCTGAGGCTCTCATTGTGCTGCTGTCATTGAGCAGAGCTCCTGGGTACAAATAACCTCAATGCAGGGGTTTAAAAATACAAAATATGCCTGTTCAATCTTGGCTTTCTTTGAACTTCCTAGGCAAGTCTTGTCTGTGGAAAAACATTCTGTGCAATTTCAAAACAGAAAATTGAATTGCCAAGTATTGTGGAATAGACTCAGACAAGCACCAAAACCAAGATCTGAAAACATTTGAAAAGCTTTATTTGCCTTCACTTAAATGAGTTTTGAATTCACATACTATTATGCTTGTACATTGGTAATGTAATTTTATTTTAAAATGTCAACAGCAGAGTGGTGGAAAAGACAAGATATGGAAGCTACAGAGCAGCAGCAAAAGAAATGCAGCAGAGGCAAAAAGCCCTTTTCATTACAGAGAAAGTACTTTAGGCCAAATCCAGCTGCACTGGAGTGAGGAGAAGGATGCCCATTAACCTCTGTGCAGCTGGATTAAACTCACCCTGGGATAAGTGACTTCCTTAGTGGAGCGTATTCCACATTTCATTCCGTGTGTTAAGCTTTTTCATGCTGCCTTAAGTAACACTGATCAGCATTACTGTGTACGTTATATAGTTTATATGTTTGGGGTTTTTTTCCTGAAGCATGAGAGGTGTCACTGAGCCTGAGAGAAAATAAATTTTCACTGTTGGTTAGAGGTTGGATAAGTGCGTTGTAAACCTGTTCTCTGAATGCTGTGGCACGTGGATCATTCTGTTCAAATTTACACAGAACCACTGACTAAACCCCTTCAGACTGATCATGAACTTCTGGAAATCAGAATGTTCTTCATTCATCATCAGGAACTCACTTTTAGGTTCATGACAGGTTTTGCGTGTTTATAGAAACCAGGGGATATAATTGAAAAAACAGAGGAGAAGTGTTGACTGACAAAAAAATCTTTAATTTTGTTTATATATCATGAACGTGACCTAAATAATGTTGCTGTAGCTGAAGGAGGCTAGATTTATTGTAGGGGGGAAAAAAGAACTTTTATAACAAAAATAGGCCTATATCCCATTGCTGAGCAGTCATTAGTTTTTATAAGTTCCTTCCTTTTTCCAGGTTCTAATTGGTGGCCTGTTGGGAGCCCTGAGTGCAGAGCTGTCAAAGCAACCCCCCTTTTCGACTTTTTTTTTGTCACATTCCACTATAATTAGAGAGATGATTACAGTAACAAACACAGTACCAGCTGTTTGAAGCTTAATACTATTTAAGTATTACCATGCCTTTATTTAAAAGGTACCAAAACATATGGAAATCATAAAGCATTTCTCTCTCTTTTCTCTGTTAAACTAAAGTTTTGTATTCAGATGCTAAGCCTGTGTTTGAAGAAAGGGGAGGGGGGAAAGAGAATATCAGAAAGGGGGAAGAAAGAGAGAATATTTCTGAAATACCCTGCAATAACTCCAACTCATCTGTACCATTCATGCAACTCCAATTCCCCTTTCTGTTCCTTCTCTGTTCTGACATTATTTCTCTGGACACAGAAGAGAGACAATAATACAGATTAGTGCAGTTGTGACAGCTTCAGAATCAATTAATGGCAATAAAAATAGCAATAAAATGAAAAAAAAATATTTTGAATGCTTCTTTCCTTAAAAAAATCCTTGTTTTTTAGGCAGATATATCCTTTCTAGATGGGGCTGCATGGGCAGCTACTGGAACTAATTTCTCTCCCAGGATTCAAATTTTCTGTAGTAGAAGATGTTTTCAGACAGATAATTTTTTTTTTCTCACTTCTCCTGTATGTTTTAGAAGAAAGCTCATATAGAAAAAAGAAAGGGCCATGCACCAGTAAGTAATTTAAAGATACATAAAAAAAAAATTACAGCCAAACTTGCCCTGTGCAATATTACTCAGAAATCTGCAGAGCTATTCCAGGGATTAAAGTAACCACAGAGCTTGCATTCTTGGTTATTCAGAGCTCGCTTTCTGCCAAAGCACTTTAATACCTTGGCATCTTTTGCTTTCATGTAGTGGGGTATTGGGTCCTGGGGCCTTATCCCCTGCACTCAGAGCCCTGCTCGGAGAAATCCCCGGGCTTTGCTCGTGACGGGAGGGAGGAATGCGTGCAGGGAGGCTCCAGGGATGAGCAAAGCCAGGGCTGAGAGCTTTGGAATCGGCTTTGGCATCGCTGGGACGCGGAGGTGTCCCTGTGGTGGAGCAGAGGGATGTGCTCGGGGTGATCCCGCTGCTCCCATCTCCCACAGCAATTCATTTTCCGCTGCGTGCGAAGCCCGTGGGTGATTTATTCTCCTTAAACACCATCCGTGCTCACACAGGAGCCAGGAAAATGTCACTGCACTTGGAACCGAGCGCCTGGGCTTGTCAGCAGGCGTTTTGTGGTGCAGGTTTGGCTGCACCTTCAGCAAAGCTGCCTTTCCCCAGGCTTGGGTGACAGCACGGGCTGCCCGGCTGGGAATGCGCAGCAGGAGCAGCCGCTGCTCGTCGTCCCAACACGGCTCTGGTTTGGCTTGAACTGGAGTCAAATCTCACTGAATGATCTCTGTTTTCATTTCCATCAGAGTATTGGGAGGCTAAGTCCGGTTTCTTTTAAAATATAAACTGAAAATAAGCATAGAAGCTGCTGCTGCTCCAGTCAATGCAGAGCTTAGCTCCTGCTGGCTCTCAGAGGAGCCTGGATGCAGATGGTGTGATGAGCGTTGCTCCTGTAAATTGTAATTAAGCCTGATTGTATCAACAACTGCTTTATAAACATTAGCCAGGAAGATGAAAGAGAAATTCAAGATAGCAAGAAAATATTTTGCTTTATTTTGGAGGTAAAGAAGTTGTCAGTGTTTTCAGCAGAGCATTATAAATGGATATTGGCTGTGAAAAATTAAGTGGTTTTTTCTTTTCTCTCTCCTCACCTCCTTATTACTTTGGGTTTTTGAAATTAATCCTTTCCAAGAAGCTGGTGTTTTTTGGTTTTTTTTGATGTAAAGTCAGTAGACAACTGAGCTATTTCACACTTGGGGAGCCAAATTTTGTCTCCTATTGCACATGTTCCAGCGTAAATTTGGGCCTCAGATGTTTCAACAGGAGTACTGCAGGCACAGGGTGTAGAAAATTACACTGGGGCTTGTGTAGGTGCTCTAGGGAGATAATACTTTCCAGAGTGGGAAATCATTTCACCTTCAGTGACTCAGTGACTTTTTTTTGAGAAATAAATCTGTTTAAAACATCCAACAGATTTAGAGCACAGAAGATGTGGTTTAATTGCTTAATGGAAGGCTGAGTGGAACTTTAAAGCCACGCTCTTCAAAGGCAAACCAAGGCTCTGGCATAAATCAGAGCAGCTTAAAAAGTGCTGGAGTTGTTGCTGAGGGTCACCAGTGTCCCAGTGTCACTCCTGTGCTCCGGCCTGGCCCTCCCTTGCCCCCAGGATCCATCATTCCAGAATGAGAAATCCAACTCTAAGCACCATTTCAGGATGAGAAATCCAACTCTTGCTCCACAGAGACAGAAATGAGGGGAGGCAGGGAGCTGAGTGGGGCAGGAAACTTTCAGAGATTATGTATTTATGGATAATAAATTCATGAATATATTTGAATTCATAAATATAGATGAATTCTTGGATTTAATTATGAGCTAAATGCCTTTAAGTTGTAGTTTGGCCCAAAGCAGCCTCTTTCATGGGGGTGGTGCAGAGACACCTTTCAGACAATTCCATCTGTCCCTTGGTGCTGAGCAGGGCTCGTGCACAGCCCAAAGCAAGCAAGGAAATGCTCTGGGGATGCTGGGGAGGACCCTGAGGTTTTCTCTGCATAACCTGGCTCCCACCAGACAGCATCCAGCAATGGATGAATAGATGGACCCCAGTGTAAAACTTTATCTGGGTAACAGTGCCTTTTCCAGCTAGGAGTTTTTCTTTTTTTATTTTTTAAATTATTTTTTGCCTTTTATTTTATTTCCCTTGAAGCTTTTCTGCTAGGAATAAGATGGTCTCCTACTGGGATGATTAAAACCAGTTGGCTGCCTCTGAAGTGGGCACACCATATAGTGCAGCACAAGACATGAGATGCTCTGAGAAAGCTTTTGCTCATCTATCTGCTCTACTCTTGCACCAATTAAAAAACAAAGAAACAAAAAAACCTGCAGCTCCCCCTCCCCAGCCATGTTTACCTGGAGAAAGCCATGCTGAATATTGAAACTCTTGCATTTTTTAGACATCAGTCTTAAAGTTCAGCTGTGGTCATTTTGGTTTGGCTTCTTTCAATTGTGCTAAAATATTTTTTTGTTGTTGTTATTGAGGCTTAAAAATCAAAACACAGATTGCAGAGAGAGGATGGATTTTAGTCCAAGTGGACTAGAATGGTGACTGTACCAGAGAAGTACAAGATTCAATATTTATTTATTTACTTTAGAAAAATTCCTTGTTTTGAGGCTCTGCAAATTATAATTTAATAACAAATAAAATAAAAATAAATATATAAATAATAGAATAAATATGTGTATTTATATATAAATATAAAAATAAATATATAAATAAATATATAATTATAAATATATTGTGAATATATATTATAAATATTTACTTATATATAAATATAGATAAATAAACAAAATATAGAAATAAATAAAATATATAAAAATAAATAATATAAAAATTAATATATAAATAAATATATATAAAAATAAGTAAAAATAAAATATAATCTGCAAATTATAATTACTACACAAATCCATCAAGGACTGTACTTGGAGTAATATCTGCCTATTAAAAATAAGCATACTGCACATTTTCTCCTTCTGGAGCTGAATTCTGGCACCTTTTACTATGGAATGGAGTGAAAATCACAGCCAGCTATTCAACACTAGGAATGCAGGGAGGTGAGGTGCCAAAACAGAAGCTGACGCCACGTGATTGATGCAAATACTTTTAATCAATGTTGTCCAATGACTCCTTGTGAGGAACTTTTCAAAATGTGACCTGTCTGTATGAGGGGGATCAGCCAAGTGCCTTGTGGCACCCCTGACTCTCAGGGACAGTGAATTATTTCCAGTTTGGTGCACAAAATACAAAAATCATTGCTGCTTGCTTGAGCACCCAGCTGCAGTTGAGGCTTTAGGTTATCTTATGGAGGATACCTGGAAACTTAAAAGTATCCAGGCCATTTTCATAGCAGAAATTGCTAATACCAGTGTGAATCGCTCAGCTTTCTCTTACTGAAAGACAGAGGCTGGGTGATGAACCAGAGAGACCAAATTTAGGTCTTAAATATGAGCATAAGGGGTTAAAATCCCCTCTCTGGGGGCTGATCACGATGTAGTCAGGGCACTGGAAGCCCCACAGACTGGTTTAGTGGGATCAGGTCCAAGTACCAGTGAGTTTTGGCCAGCATTGAACTCTGTGATATTCAAATATCTGTACCTGAGATAATCTGCTTGTGTTCTGAACCAGCACAGCCTGCAGCTGCACCTGTTTATTGGTTGGTTTGAGAGGAAAACTTGACCTTTTAAATTTGCTTGGAATGGACTCTGGTCAGAACTCAGAGATGTTTTCTCCTCTCCCTGTCCCTGAATGCTGTTAAAATGCATAATGTTGTGCATAATATAATGCTATGAGCATGATGATAGAATTTACCATGAGGCTGTTTGTGAGACATCTGAGGAGAGGCTGCAGTGCAGCTCTTCCATTTCAAAGGTATTTGGAATTTTCTGTGGATTAGCTTTGGTCTCAAAACTCTCTGTTTAAAAGACCAGCATGGTTTCTTCTCTGTGCTTCATAGCATGACAATGGCTCATAACACAATATATTTTAACCACGAGAGGAAAGAAAAAGACCACTTTTGCTAAGCCACAAGCATTTTGTACAGAGATATGTTTTGATTCAGCTTCCTTCATCCAGCCCAGACCATAATTTGCTTTGCTGCAAGCTCTGTAGGGCTATGCACAACATGTGTATATTTTTGGACAGTTATTTCAAAACAATCTTTAAAGCTCATAGGAGGCAACTTTGAATTTTGGTGGGGGAGAGAAAAAGGAGACAGTGATTTGGAAATAATCACAGTACATGCCCAGTTAATGCTTTTGTTCTGAATATTAGAGGTGGCTCCAAAGACCCATATGGACTTGGGCTAAGTCACTTTTGCACAGAATGCTTGGCATTAGAAAGGAGCCCTGAATGTCACCTTGCTCAGCCTTCCTGCTCAAACAGCATCCCCTGGCCTTGACTGCTCAGGACAGCTTCTGAATATCTCCAAGGCAAAAACCTCCACAACCTCTCTGCGTTGCTCAGATCAGAAGGCAACTGGCCAAGGTCTTTTTTATTTTTCCAATGTTTGGGGTTTTTTTTGTTTTTATTGCTTTTAAAATGTGTCCTTCTGTTAGGCACTCAAGCACTTCCTTACTCTCAAGGAATGTGTCGGAGATGGCCATTGTGAGGCACACAGGCCATATCCAGAGTAGCATCAGCAGTTCAAGTCTCTGTGAGATATTTTGGCTGCTTGCCTTTTCTTTTTTTTCCCCTTCTTTTTTTTTTTTCCCCCCTTTTTTTTTTCCCTTTTTTTTTTTCTTTCTTTTTTTTTTTCCCTTTTTTTCCCTTCTCTTTTTTTTCCTTCTCTTTTTTTTCCTTCTCTTTTTTTTCCTTCTCTTTTTTTTCCTTCTCTTTTTTTTCCTTCTCTTTTTTTTCCTTCTCTTTTTTTTCCTTCTCTTTTTTTTCCTTCTCTTTTTTTTCCTTCTCTTTTTTTTCCTTCTTTTTTTTTTCCTTCTTTTTTTTTCCTTCTTTTTTTTCCTTTTTTTTTTCCTTCTTTTTTTTTCCTTCTTTTTTTTTCCTTCTTTTTTTTCTTCTTTTTTTTTCCTTCTTTTTTTTTTTCCTTCTTTTTTTTTTTCTTCTTTTTTTTTCCCCTTTTTTTTCCCTTCTTTTTTTTCCTTCCTTTTTTTCCTTCTTTTTTTCTTCCTTTTTTTTATGTCCTGACTTTGTGGATTAGCAGGGAGCCCTCGCCAAGGGGAGCTGGAGGGCTCTGTGTGCATGCTCAGGGGTGATGGGCACAAATTAAGAGGAGTGTGGGAAAGGAGGGCCCCGACCAACAGCTGCTGTGCCATGTGCATGGCTGGGCTGGGAAAGGGGAAGGCAGGTGGTTCTCTGATCAATAAATGCTCTCCTGGCCAGAGCCATCTTGTGGATGCACTTATGGATTATGTCCCTTTCACATAATGTGAATTTATGCCTCTATCCCCATAGGAGGCTGGGGCTGCAGTGAATTATGCTTGCATAGCTACAGTATGGTTCAAATTATCTGAGTAGACAAGACTTATTTCCAGTTTTTAATGAAACAATAGGGACAGGTCCAAACCCTGTCAAAATTAATGACAGGAATCCTGTGGGCTCCTTTCCATTTATTCAAGAGCCACCTAAGAGGGCACTTTACCCTCTAGAAAGAATTTTAAATATAATTTTCTATGACTTGTGGGCTTATTTTCCCTCCCAGGCCAGTGGAGAGGACCCCTATTATTACTTCTGGGAGGGGGTTCAGATGCTAGCACTGGATGTGGATTCTTTGAGAATCTAATTAGGAAATACATCACTTCAGCATTCTTTTATTGTAAACATACATCACTGTAATATGGCACTGTTATGAGATAAATACCCCATATTCTGGAAATAAGGAACAATCCCATTTGTTTTAAGAACAGAAGGCAACTTTTCCTCAGGATCACAAAAATATGCTGGAAGCATGCTTTGCATTGAATTCTAGAGCCAGTGGGTCTGTGCCCAGGGATGTGGAGGTGCTGGATGTGCAGCCTGTGGAGATGGCAGCAGTTCTGGCAGCCTGATTCATGTTACAGAGAAGCAACACCTTGAGAAGCAAAGCCATCCTTTTCCCTCACAGTCTGGTAGATTCTTTTTTTAAAGACATCTGTACAACTTGCCTGTGGGCAGTGATTTGTCCTACCTGTGTGGGTACTAGAAATACCTTAATAACAAGTGGCCTTTAGCAATACCTGTCCTTGTCGTGTCCCAGAGTAGCTGATAATGTTGCTGGTGCATTATTTGCTCTCCATAATATGGTTTGCTGTTCCAACCCCTTCTAGTGCAAAAGAAATCACTGCCCAGGTCAGAAATCAATGGCTTTTTGCATAAAGGCTTAATTGTCTGACACCCTGAGTCCTTTTGTGAGCTAGAAGTTTAAACTATTATTTGCCTGACCCGAGACTCCTTGAATCTGAGTGTAGCAGATTTACTTGACCTAGTGTTTCCTCTTTTGCTGTTTTTCGCCTCTGATTTTCTGCTTTTTGCTTATTTCGGTGCTGGGTACCAGTGTAGGAATTATTTCTGGCAGTGGGTCCTGTGAATACAGTTCTGCACAGCTGGTGGCTGTGGTCTCCTAGAAAATGGTCATTTGTCAAAATAAAAGCACTTAGCAGAGATAAGTTTCAGACCTTGTTGGGGGTGGGTAGGTTGTATAGCATTTTTAAACTAAAATACTCAATTTGTTTGCCCAAAATACACATCCACAATTTCTTTTTTTCTTCTTTCCTTCTTCCCTTTTTTAACCTGTCTCTAATTGGAAAAGTAGTCACAATTCAGCATAAGTGGGCTTTGCTTGAACCAATTGAATATTTAATTCAGATGGGGCCAGACTAATTATTTTCAGGATTTCCTTTTTGTGAAAAAATTGCATTTCTTTCAGTCTGGAACCCACACTAATGGCCCATGTCAAAATGTTTGACCTGACATGCATGCCAGCTTCTCTAGGTGCTTTTCCCTGAAAGCCATTTGTCTGGTGCCATGGTGATGCACTGAGGCAGCAGCCAGGCTGGGATCCTGCACAGCACAACAAATGGTGCCCTCCACACTGCCATGACAATGGATGGCTGCAGAAACTTTGGGAAAAAACACTCAAAAATCTGCTCCTGTCCACTCTGGAGCTCAGGTGGACTCAGGGATGCGCATGATCCTGGAAAGGTGTTGGTTCAGGCTGTCCTACAAAACCTGCTGTAGCATCTTGCCTGGTGCAGAAGGATGTGCTGAAAAGTTGTGAGACCCAGCTACAAAAACCATGCGGTGTCCTGTGGTAAAGCCACAGCCAGGACACTGTTTCCTGCTGAGAAATTGCAGATTGTGGCAAAAACCAGAGCTGTCTTGGGTTGTAGCCTCAGCTCCTGCATGATATCTGAGCACCAGCATTTCTGGATCTGCCTCCAGGCTGTTTTTTCCTCTTCTTGAGGAGTAGGATGAGGCTCAAAAATGAGCAAAGAAGGTGAATTTATTCCTGATTTAACTCCACACACAGTCTGCTGGGCAGGGGCACACATGGTGGTAGTGGCCTTTGGTCAGGAGAAAGGTTTAAATGTAACCACAGCCTTTCCCAAGCACTTTAAAATCCCATTTGAAGTGAGGGTTATCGCTCAGAGTGTTAGGAACTCTCGTGTGCCACCTCCTCCTCTTGCCTCCTCACTCTGCAAAAATGAGAGAATCACAGGGAAATGAAGAAACAAGTAAATGTCCAAAGTGTTTCTTCCCCTGAGGGGTCATGTGTTGAGGAAAGGGGCCACACTGAGATTTCCAGAAAGCAATATGGAGAAAAATACATTAAAAAATGCCCCTCTGAAGTGACAGATGAGAATTGAGCTGTACAATAAAGCAACTGCACAGATATCTTAAAATGGTGTTTGGTTATACCAGGAGTGGTTTATTTTTACATCAGTCAGTCCCTCACTTGTTCAATCCATGTGCCTTCTCATTAGCTTGATTTTATGGGAAAAACCCCAAACAACTAGTGCATAGTTGATTCTTTCTAATTAATTTTGGGTATGATTTTTATATTGATTTTGTCAAGGTCCTTTAAGTGCAGGCTTGGAGTCCCTGCTTTTTGTTATGATTTTCTTAACAGCTGGAATTTTTAAAGCAGTCCATTGGGAATTAGATCTTCATCTTCCAAATTTACAAATAAAAATTCTTGGGATCCCAAGGAAGTTCATTCCTGGAATATGTGGTTAATGTGCATTCTTTTCTTCCCAAGGCCTGTGCTTTAGGGTGGGTGAAGAACCTGTGTAAAGATTACACATTATTTTATTATTTCACACATGTTGTACAGTCATGGATGCACCTTTACTGCATGTATGGCATTGACAGCTTTGTCAGGCAAATCTGACTTTTGTTAGTGGTTCCTTTGTGCTCTTAAATCTCAGAAAGTGAGCATGCAACAAATTAAACACTAGAGTCCTGGGTTTCTGCTGCCACCTGCTATGAAATTCCTCAGAGAAACTACTTGGTGTTTAACAAAAATAATGTAATTCAGCCTGACAGGCAAGCACGTGTAGTTAAAAATCCTGACCTGTGCAATGTCTTGTCTTTGCCATGGAAGCATCTGAGTGCTCTGCCCTGCTAGAGGTGACCCAGATGACCTCTTGGTCAATTTAAAGTCAGCACAGTTGATAAAGTTCTGTTGCCATCTCTTTCCTTAGAAAAGTTGCTGAGGTATTTGCTTACCTGATTGTTCAAGATCTGGCTGTGTGTCTGTCCAGACCCACCAAAGTGTCAGTGCCTTAGGGCTGACACTGAATTCCCTGGAATTTTGTCCTGAGCCCGGCAAAGATGAAGCACCTCTATTCCAGTGCTGTCAGTGCCAAATAGAATTTCTGATAGCAAATGAAAAACTCGAGTGCATAGGAGGACCCACGCCTAACTGTGAAGGCTGTCACGAAAGGGAAGACCTAAACTTCAGGATTCTTGGAGAAGCAACAGGAGGCAATCTCAGGTTTTGCAGTTTGTTTTGAGGTCACTGATTTCTCGTTCTGTTAAATTCCACATCTGTGATGTTGTAAGGAAAGGCAAGAACGGGTGTAATTGCAGTCAGATCATTGCTGGTGAGGTGCTGATGGGCTCTCTGACCTTCCATGGTCTCCTGCAGGAAGTGCAGGAATCAGACAGGAATGCAGGTCCTGAACTTGTGGTCTGTCCTTCAGGATCTCTTGGTGCACGCCCTCAGCCACAGGGTACAGCTCTGCAGCAACTGCTTCCCAGAAAGGATATTCTCTTTCTTTTGCAAGCATAACGTAATTTCTTTATTCCTGCTTGGGTTTGATTCTGGCCAATTATTTCTGTTCATTGTGATGATCTCAACCTGGCACCTGTGGGTAATGGGGATTAAACTCTGAGCCAAGGCGCTGCAGAATTCCAGTAACATCCTTGAATCACTGTTCTTCTCCCAATTCCTCTGAAACAGAGCTGTAAAGTTATTGAGGAAACCAAGAGGGGCTTTGAGACCTCATTCCATGGCTCTTGTGATCCTGAACCAGAGTAAAATGAGCATGCAACAATCTGCTCCTCCTCCTCGTGTTATTGCAAAGGGAATAACTTTTTGCAATGCTCAGCCATCCTCTGTGGTGCAGGTGTTATTTAGGGCTACCAGAGCAAGCCAGAGTTACTCTATTGGCTGCCCACATTTTAGTATATATTTGCATTTCAACCCTGCAATTAACCCAGGATTAGCCCAGCCTTAGGAGCCAGTTTTTTCCACCTTTGCTCATATTGACTCGTATTTTGTAATATATAGGAACTACTCAGGAGGAGGAAATTCAATAGAAACAGGTCTAGCTATCTAAACACAGTAGTTTATGTGGGAGATTTGGCTTTAGGCATTCCCTGTGTCCTGGAAATGTGAAGAAAATGCTTGCTTTCCTTTAAATGAAAAGCATGCTTATCAATTACCACAGTTTAAAGCCAGTCATTAACTTTCCCTGGGATCACAGAGGAGCAGCTGCTTGTTTTAGACTGATTTGATGGGAATTCTGAAAATTGTAGCTGCAGAGCAGGAAGGAAAAGGCAGGAGGTGGTTCTGCCTTTACTGGGTTAGCTCCTGGTTGCTGGTTTTATGTTGGTATCCTTGAGTGACATTGCTTGTTATGTAGGGATGCGTAAAATACTAATGAAATAAAGTAAAATATTCATATTTCAATGATAATTTTTCCCATTGTAAGTGGTGAGATTTCTGGGCTGAAGCACCTGGTACAACTCACAAGACTTGTTTAATGGAGACATCTTTTTTTCTTTTTTTAATTTTAACTAGCAGCCAGTCTTTGGTATGTCCATCAAAGAATTACTTCCCTTTTTTTCCCTGATTCACTGCCACCACACAGGAAGAATAGATGGTTCAGGGGACCGATAGTGACATCTTAAAAATTAGCAGTCTTTCCCTAGCCTGTAACTAGAGACCACACTGGTATTAGAGACAAAACACTGCTTTGTCTAGATATAAAGTTTGATGTTTTTGGCAAACCAGACATCTGTCTGAAAGAGCTGCAGAATTTTTCTCTGTATCATCTCCACTGCATAAGTGGAAAAGATTTTCCAATAATTCTTTTTTTTTTTTCTTTTTCCAATGAACTAGGATAACTAAGTTAAATACTTTTGGGAGAATATTTATTAATATTGGAAAGAGTGGAAGTCCTCAGGCTATAGCATCCACTTGCATTTTGGTAACAGATTCTTCCCTAGCTGCATTGAAATAGTATTCACTAAAAAGGGTGAGTCTGAGTAGTAAAGCTCATTACACCAATGCAAGAGAAGAATGGGTTTTTCTGGAAACCATTCATATTATTCCAGGCTACAAATCTAACAAATTAATATAGGATTTACAAGGTCATGTGAAATTTAGGGGTTTTAGAGAAGAAAGGTTTACTTTATGGTATTATAAAGTAAAAAATTTACTGTCATTTTAATATTCTGTAAAAGTAACCTCAAGATTTACAGCAGAATGAAAGTTAAATATTGCCTTTGTTTATAAAATATATATAAATATGCATATACAAAGGAAATGGAGAAATTGGTGTTTGGAGTTTTTTAATCAATGCATGTGTGTTTAAAGATTACTGTGGGATGGGTATACATTATGTGCATATGTGTTTTGATACATATTTTTAAAAGATATTATCCACAAAAGCATTTTTTAATCATGTTCTTATACTACTAACTGGCTTTCTGACTTCTGTAACTCTCAGGATTAGTTTTGATTGCTGAGAGTTACAGAAGCCAGAATTTGTGGACAGCTAAAAATAATATGGAGAATTCATAGCTCCATAATGCCTCCAAATTATAAATACAGGAAGCTGAGTGTGGCCAATATTGCAATATGTAATATTACTGTATACAAAGACCTTACAATAATCTGATTTGCAATAATTTGATATATTATTTCTTGACGAATGGGAACCCTATAGTTTTTATTCACCCAAACTTTACACACTCATTTCTTGATTTGTCTTTCAAGAAATTTCACCTCTGGAATATTAAGACAAACTTAAACAGTCATATATCTGAATTGCTCTCAGTTCAGAAGAATTGTTAAGACATATTCAATCAATGTAAGCACTTCAGGAAATTTGGGTTAGGTACGCTCACAGGGTTTGGGAATTTTTACTTTTTTCTTCAAACTGTATGCCAGCACCATACAGTGATGGTCTTGGATGACTTTTTGGTAGACAAGAGTTGCCCTGAGTGCAGGAGCTCCTTTGGAGCAGCTCTTACCCTCTTGCCAGACCTGGACACCAGCAGTGACATTCCCCAGAAGTGCAGTGCAGTGAATGGGTGCTCTGTGAATTTGAATGGTTCTAGGAATAAGGATTATTGATTTGTTTTTGGGCTTGCTCATACCACGGAAACATTTTGCAGACCCCAGCAATTATTCCCTCATCCTTTAATCTGCAGGGATTTACTCTTTGTTTGTCCTTTATGCTTATTTCCTCTTCAATCCCCTACTTAAACAAGTGCTGTAGGTTCAGTGGCACTTTTTGGTTAAAATTATCCCAACCAGAAGACAAATAGGAAAATAAGAATGTGGAGTGGCTCCTTTTGTGCTTATGAGGACTTGGGACTCTCATACATGGAGGCTTGTCCAACTCAGAACAGGTCACTTCATGTTACCAGATGTGTTAAAATAACAATCTCAAAGATGTTTATTTAACAATCAAAGTTAGTTCATTATTTTGGGTTTGCTTTAGTAAGTCCTTAAGTAGTCTTTACTTTTAGTGGGTCTTTAAGCAAGCCAGGCTGCTTATTTTGACTAAAGTGTCCAGCTTTCACCTCTCCTTGAGAGAATGGAGGGCAGTCATGCTGCAGCAACGCCAAGCAAGGTCACAATATGCTTTCAGAAGGACTTTGTTATTTAGAACATTTGGGAACAGGGTCTGAGCCAATGTTTAGTTTTGCTTTTAAAGTGCCTGTCCTCAAACACCAGATACTTATACAAATGATTATAAATACAGGAAAAATATAAATAATGGCAAGGCCTTTCAGATTACGCCAGATTCCCAAACATGAGTAACCAGCAAGAAGACAAATCTCTTCTAGCAGTTTTATGATTTACCTTGTTTCCCCCCCAGTTTTCCTCTTTCCAAGAGTTTTAGCGGGTGAAGATGTTTGGCAGGGTTCCTTGAGAGTGGATGGATTTTGGTGAGGACCTGGGATGGCTGAGGAGGGGATGAGTGACCCTGGATGGAAACATCACCCCTACCATTGTCCTCTCTGCAGCAGGCACCCCAAAACCACTGGTATTCCCACCTGTTTGGACTGTAACAGTAACTCCAAGATAATTTCACAGGCTGCCAAGCTCCAGATAACAGCAAAATTGCCAAATCACATCTTCAGGGTATGATTTCATCCCCCAGATTTTTTTCCTGTGTTAACCCTGCCTCTGGGAGGGAAGAGAGTCCTCCAGATATGACTTGAAGCATTTTGTACTGGGAGGTTTAACTCTGGCTGTTGTCACAGGGGAGAGCCAGTGCCCAGGTAGCACAGTCTGAATATGCAACAGCTTCAGGGTGAAGCACCAGTGTGTTACCTGATTCAATCCATGTGAAATACATCCTTCAGCACTGACTTTCTTCCTGGTTTCCATGGAGATGGATGATCTATCTTCTTATTTTTAACTGCAACTCTTCCTGAGAGGGGGAACATGAACAAAAACGCACAATAACCACGATCTTATTTTTTACTTAATTAAAGAGATGTGCCCTGTTCTTGAGACAAACTCAAGGGATCACACTGATGATAAGCAAATCATGGCAATGGTTGTTTTCTTAATTCTGAATGTGCAGCAAAGGGCTAACTTTGTGTGTGTGTCTTTCCTTCAATGAAATAGTCACAAATTGTGACTATTGGCTCCACTGAAGTCAGTGGCATTGCCCACAATGGGTGGACAAACTTCACTGATGTCACAGCAGTTGGGTTTTGCCCAAACTGCAGCTCAAGGGATTTCTCACAGTGAACCTGAGGATGAAAATAAACATCTCCCTGGTGTGTCTTACACTTCAAGCAACCTCTTTGAGGTGGATCAGCTGTGATGGGGCTGTGAAAGCCATCTCAGATGTCGAAGCACTGAAATGGGAAAAAAAAAATCACAATGACTTGCTCAGCAGTGGACTTGCACATGTTGTCACTATTCAGTAATAAGGCACAGCAAAAATACACTTTAATTTTCAGCTAAATGAAGTTGTGCTTTAAAGTCTTTTCTTTCTGGGTTTCTTGTCCTTTCTGAACCAGGAAAGTCATAAGAGTTTTTTATAATTTTGGACAGCAATGTATATAGTACAAATTTTCTCATACAATTACCACTAAGTAATAGCATCTTGTGGTCTTAGTATTTCATGTCACTTGTGACAATAAAAGTGTGTTTATAAAGATCAGAGGTTTTAGGATGCAGGTCATTGAGTTGTTTTTCTGACAAAGTTAAGAAGCTTTGTTAAAATTGGCAGTTTTCTGGTTAGTGTCCTTGGTCATGGAATACAAGAATTAGATGTGGAGAATATGGATTGACATGCTGAATTCAGGTAGGAATCTTATGAAAAATAAATATTTTAAATATATTGTTTAATTTATTATCTAAAATACTAAGGCAAACTTGGGATAAAATGTGCCTTTAGTTTTTGCTAACATTTCTCCAAATGACAAATTAGGCAGCTTAACTTGTGAAATCTGTGGGAAAGCCAAGGCTCTGCAACCTTTATACCTGCTACTTGAGCCTCACCAAACCATCACCTACAGCAATGTGGCATGTTCATGCCTGCAAAGCTGGCAGGGAGGTTGTCTATATTTACAGTTCTGAAATATTGACTTAAGGATCTTCAGTGATTTTTTTTGGGGGGTTTTTTTGGTAGTTGTTCATTCTGCGTGTGAATGTGTATGACTGTTTCTTAAGTTGAAGGAAGGAGATCAAAATTAGAAAGGAAAAGGTGTTTTTAACTGCAGCAGGGAGATAATTTGGAGGAGGAGGGGGAATCCCTCATTCTCCTGGGACAGGGATGGAAAGCTTTGCTTTGCCAGCCAGTGAAACTGTTTGTCTATTGTGACTCTCCTTGGAGTCAAGCACCTTGCCCTGTTTCCATGAGATCCAAGTAAAAAAAAGAAATGTAATTGCATGGTTAAATTTCACTGTACCTGACGTGCTATTCCTGTGCTATGTGAAATGAAAATTCTTTGACTGGGACAAGGCAGGAGTTCAGCATTCTGTAGTAGGGACCTGCCAAATCTGAAACCTTAGAAAAAGGGAGAGAGGAGAGAAGGGAGGATGATTTATTCCATCTCAATAAAGAATTTAACCATATATAACAGTTGGACTACCTATGCTTTTTTGCACGTGGATGTGTTCAGACGTGGCCAGAAATAATAAAGCACTTTGGGCATTCAGTGAGAATAAGAAATTTTTGCCCAAAACAGTAAAGAAGGAGGGGAAGCTACACGTTTTTTAATTGAGGTTTTGCATGAAAATACTGTCCCAAACAGCTACTGCATGGCAGCAGTGACAAACTAATGCTAGGGAACAGCCATTGGGAGCATCACAATAACCTCTGCAGGTGCCAAATGAAATCTCTGAATCAGCTTCTGCTTTCAGAGGCTGTGCGTTCCCAAAAGGAAAATTCCCACTTCTGCCCTTCTCTCCTGCTCCATCTTCTTCTACCTGCCAACAGCTGTGAGGGCTGGGAGCTGTCTAGAAGGCTCTTTGCAGCCTAAATTAAAGAGGCATGTTGATTTGGGAAGACTTCTTCAAAATTTGGGAGGTGGCGGAAATGCTGTAATTCTGTCTCATTCATGTTCTTCTCTCAAAACTTATATATGTTGGGGCATAGCTGGTGGGCCAGGGTTGATATATATTTTTTCTCCTGTTTCCCAGTCTAATTCCCTATTTTCTGACCAGATGCTGGCAATCTGGCACCCAGGATTGTACTGATGCACTAATTAATTTTTCTTTATTTTTCTGGCACATAGTTCTATTAAGAGAATTGAAACAAAGTAGTTTTAGAAAGGTGGGAATGGCTGCTCCTATTTGGGGGAATATGTCTGGAGCTGGAGAAGGTGCAGCCAGGATGGGAATGACAGTCCTTAGTGAGCAAGAAGTCCTCTGGGCACGATTTAGAGCAGCCTTGACATGGTTCTAACCTGTAGCATGGAAAGGTAAAATGTCTTCCAGCTGCCTGCTGGATCTGGAAGCAAGAAATCTCAGCAGCCTTCCCCTGTGAGGCCCTGCAGAAATTATGTGCAGTAGCAGAGAGAGCAGCTTAAAGGAAGAAAATATGGAAATTTAAAAAAAAAAGTTTCAGAAATGAATTGCTTTGGGTTCTGAGGTTCAGAAGAAAGCAAGGGATGGAAACTCTTTGGAAAAAAAAAATAAAAAATGAAAAGGGATCGTGCGAGCCTCAGTTAACTTTCCAAAATTACAGGGCCTGCCAGGGAGGTCTATGCAGCATTGCAGACCCAAGGGAGCAACAAACCCAGTTGGATTAAACTGGCTTTGCTGCCAGCTCACTAAGACAAGTGGGAAGTCCGAGGTTTGTAATCTCCTTTCAAGTTTTCTCTGGACTTGAGTTGCTTGGAGCTTGTTTGCTTGTTCCCTTCCCCCCACCTTCCTGCCATTTAATAGGAAAACCAAGGTTAAAATGCTGAGTCTGTCCTCTCCTATTAAAACACCCCAAAACAAGCACAGAACAGAGCAGAGAGAAATAACCCCAGTGACCAGTGGCCAAAACTCACAAGCAGTGTGTGCATATCTGGAATAGTTGGTGCGCTCGCGTAGGAAATCGCTGGATATTTTACACCTCTTGCAGCGGTTTGGTAACTGGCTGTGGAAGCTCATTCCCCACTTGAGAAAGTCATGAATTATACAGTTTTTACATCTGTTGAGCATGTTGTGCTTCTCAATCATCCAGCTATACTGAGCCCTGAGTTTTCAGCCTTCACAATGAGATCACTGTTTTCAAGCACGTTCTAGTGGCATTTTGTCAAGCCATGTGTGTTTGCAGCATGGGGGCAGGGAGGGAGGAACAAAAGTATGCTGCTGTTTCACAGAATTGCAATCTACTTTGCAGCCTACATAAAACTGTGGCTGACCCATCAGCAAGAAATATTCTTTGTTTACTACTTCTTCCCCCTTGAAATAGTCTGACTTTTGTTAACAAGAAGAGTGTAAAAGGGAGGAATATATTTTTCACTTTTGATTTCAATACCTGAATATCTTAGAAAAACACCAACCGAATAAAACAATCACCATCAAAAATAACACCCAAAAAACAAACAAACAAACCAAAACCCAAAACCACCAAACCAAAGCCACAAACACTGTGCTATCCTTAGTCTTCTTCTTAATGCATTTATTTCACTCTGTGAAGATTCATTTCTGCTTCAGCTGTGTGTTATGAGTTAAACTCTGCTATTGAATGAGAGCTGACCATGCTGTCACTGAGAATAAGGTAGATGTAGCATTTTAATTTTGTTTAGGTATAAGGAAACCACATTCAGTAATTGGCACATGTTAAATCAAACTACTCCAGGTTCACAGTAGCAGGAGGTTGATTCCATAAGAATAAACAGCTTGGGAAGGGCCAAGGAGGGAAAACCTCTGCAGAAATTATCCACAAATAATCTTTCCAGTAGAAGCAAAAAGAGAAATTAATACATTTATCTTCAGTCACCCAGGACTCATGGAGACCCCTCCAGGCTGAGCAATTCACAGGCAGACAGTAATTCCTTGCACTGAATGCATTTGATCATTGCTGTATTAAGATTGTTTTTGAAGTTTTTTTTTCCTGGAGATGGTCACTCCTCACTTAAAAATTGGTCAACCATGGTAACACTTCTGGTTTAAATTCAGGTGCAAATAACACAAAACCAATTGATTTAATGAAGGCTGATCACTTGGTGCATAGGGGTAGCTTAAGATTTATGCATCTTTTGTACCAGTTTTTTTGGATTTGGAATAAAATCCAGTTGCTTGTATAGTTTTTACATTGTTTGAAAAATATGAACAGGCATTCCTATCTAAGTAGATAACAAGCACTTGTAGAAAGGCACTGAAAATTATAGCCCCATGTAAAATAAGCTGGACTAGCAGTTGGATCAAAAATGTTCTTGCTGAGAAATGACGGGCAGAGAAAACCACTCTAAAGGCAAAACTGCTCTAAAGCACTTGGACCCTCAGTGCTTAATTCAGGTAGTCTGAGTGACTGTAACTCATCTCTTTTCCCAGTGCTGTGAGCGTGCTGGGCCAGCTGGGCCCAGCTGGGGCTGTGGGAGCACGAGGAAGGCAGGAAAAGCTCTGCTGCTCCCTGCCGTGTCCTGGGACAGATGTCAGACCTGCCTGATGGTGCTGATGCTTTCCCCACTGCCCAGGGCTGTGCAGAGCAATGGGCAGGGAAGAAATTGGGTTAAACAGGACCGAGGACACCGCTGCGCAATCCCTACTCCCCCACTTAGCCCAAGCGCTCACTGCTTTTCCCTGAGTGTGCCCTAAGCCCCTCCTGAAATGCCCAGATCAGCTGCTGCTCTGTGGCTCTGCTAACATGCCCAGAGAAGTGTCCTGGCTGTGAGTTTAATCTTGACAGGCTGATCTGGCTTAAGTTTGGCTGAGCAGAGCCCACATCCCCTCCTAAACCTGACCCATTCCATCAGTTTTCTCCTTTAAGCACATGATAGTCCTCACTCTGCATAGACTGGGGAAACTGCACTGCCATCTCTTAGCCCATGCATGGAATACACTTAATTTGCTCTTTCATCTCATTATTGTATTTTGGGTAAGGTCAGCAGCATCTCAGTAAAATTTTTAGGAGGATCAAAAAATGAGTTGTCTGTGCCCTGCTCTGGGAGGTGATTTTGTGACCCTGAGATGGGCTTAGCTGGTTAGAGCATGGTGTCAGTAACACCACGATTGGGGGTTCAGTGCTGGCCTATTCACTTGTGGGTTGGACTTGATGATTCTTGAGGGCTCCTTCCAACTCTGATACACAGAGGGTCCTGGTAAACCATGTTATTGATCCTTATCGAGACCCCACACCAACAGTTTCCACAGAAGCCCTAAAGAGAGGTGACTTTTTATCACCCAGTATTGTTTCTGTTGAAGAGCAAGGGCAAGGTAAAGGAAAAAAAAAAAATCCCACTTTGGGCACAATATGGCTGTGGTTGATGTTCCTAAAAATGCTCACCCGCCTGCAGCTAAATGCAATCTGCATCTTTTTTATATTCTAATTAAATAAATCCCTTTCCATCTAGAACATACCAAGGCTGAGGTCTGCTGCACCCAAGTGTCCTCAAGTTGGGTTTTTAAGTTTTAGCTACATAAGCTCTCTAAGAGACTCTGATTAAACTTTAACATCTGCAGGTGCCTCTGTCCCTTCTGTTTAGATCATCACATTCAGTGTTTCCATTATATGTATGGGCAATACCCTGACCCTTGTAGGATTTCTTTACCTGCAAAACGTTCTATGCAGCCAGTTTTGCCAGGATGCAGAAATATTATTAAAAGTAGGGAAGAATAGTCTGTGACTGGAATTCTACTCGGCACATATCAACTGAATCTAAATGGATGTGTAAAAAATCAAAGCTGTCTGGAAAAAAATATCTGAAAGGGGATGAAGCTCACCAAAGAGAATTGTTCACTATGAATTAGTAAACTATATTTTAATTTTATGGTGTTTACGCTGAGCTCAGTCACAACAGAAGTTAAGAGAAGGAGCGCAGACTGGAGGAGGGCAGCTTATGGGTTAATATTAGCTGCACTGTTTGCTTCAGGACCCTGTCCCAGGGAGGATGAGAAGGTGAAGGATCTCTGGTATCAGCACTTGTATGTTAAATGGGATTCCCTCCTTGAAGATATTTTTTGCGATGTCAGAGGAAGGAGGGAGCAGCTGCGAAGCCGTGCTCATCTCACGCCGACCGCAGGGCCCGCCCCACCCCCTGGAAATCTATGCCAGATGCAGCAAAGAATGAGCAAGGGTTTCAAAGTGGACACTCAGCATATGGTAGGGAATATTTTAGCAAGCAGAGAGCCTCGGATAATTTCAACAACTCCTGGTACTTGAAGCGGTTCTTGAAGACAATGCGGCCCGAGTCCTGCGGTTGGGTAAAATAAAGAGCTGAATGTCTTCTTCCCATCTTTGTGGAAACCAAGCTCGAGAGCAGGCTGCTGAAAGCCTCTTTTGATACGCTGTCTGCATGCTTGCTCTGAAGCAGAGCTGCTAAGAGCTGGCTTTGGAGGAGCAGCAAGCTGAGGCCAGCAGGGACCTATGAGAGTGCAAGGATCTTTGGCCAGCCTCTGAGACAATTTGGCCTTTTTGGGCTCAGTGTCTCCAGAAGGTTCCTTGATTCCTCAGCCCAAAGGCCTAGCTCTTAGAACTGAGATTGATTAGAAAAATGGTAAGAAAATGCAATGGAAAAACTTAGGAAATGCTTTGCTTGCAAATATCAACAGGTTCAGGGAGAACAGATGAGCACTGAGAAATCCAGCTTTATTTTCCAATTACTTTAAATGTTTCCATAAAATCCTGTCTTTTAGGAACACAGTGGAAATATTTTGGGCTCCTTTACCTATGCAGAAAAGAGAAAAACTGGAACAAAACATGTCTCCAAAAGGAACCATTTCAGGAGAGGCCTTTCCCTTCTTTTGCAGAAAAGTGGTTTGGTTGAACAAGTGTGACTACCCTGCATTATTGAACTTTCTATTGAGTATAGAAAGCTCACAAAGGACATCTTGGCTTTCTTGGTGAAAGGATTCACTCTATCCCTCACTTTGGACCAAACCCACCCAGTGAACTCAGCCTTTGGTGTTTTGCACAGCCAGTAGTGGATACAAGTTGAAGATGAAAAAAATGAAACAGGAGTATAAGGAGGCAAAGAATAAGGGCACACACTGGGACAAGGTTATAGATCTGCTGAGATAGAAGATGATTCTTCAGCTGGGATCAGCAAATTGCAAGATGAAAGGAGAGAGAGAAAACAAGCGTATATTTTCTGGTTCCTTCCTGGGTTTCAGTAATAGACTTGGATTCTTTGGTCCTCCACCACAGCCATGTTTTTAGAGCCTTAATTTCTTGAATCACTAACTGAAAAACATTTTAAAGACATAATACTAGGGATGTTTTCTGAAGAGCTTTTCAAATTTTCTATCTTCCAATGTTGTAGCAAATTGCAGTTATTTAGACACAGCTGCTGCCTTCTCCAAGCGTGTTTGTAGTGTCAAGGTAGGCTGGATGTTCAAATCTGAAGGCTGGGTCAGAGAACCCCTGCCATCAGTAATACACTTGTTTTTCTCTTGTATGATGTGCACCTTAGTCTTCTTCATGAATAATGGGTTGAAGCTATACCCTTATTGCAATTTACGTCAGCATTGGATGTAAGTGGAAATATTATATATATATATATATATATATCATTGTGGGTTGAGACATTAATTCTTATATTTGGTCATCTGTCTTTCATGGATATATTTCATATCTGAGCTGAAGACAATATAGGGAATTACATTAGGAATATCTCTTTCCTTGGGTTTCCCAAGGGACACCTTTAATCTTTTTCTCTAAACCATACCCAGGGCTGATCCTGGGCACTCAGAATTAAGAGGGTACTGCAGCCCTCTGGTTGCAAAATTTGTCTGCACAGGAAAATTTTCCTTTGCCTTTCACAGTTAACAAGGTCATGGACTGCTTTTCTGAAAATTGCCCAGTCTAAAATGTGTATTAAAAACTCTCGCCCAAATAGCTCCTAACAGAGTTCAAATACAGTGCTCAGCAAACTGTATTTGAACTCTAGTGCTGTGCAACTTGCTCTAGTGCTGTGGCCTGCTGGCTGAGAACTGCACTCCCAACAATCATTTAAACAGAAGCTTAAACAGAGGCATTCCCTCAGTCCAACACAAAGACATTTAATATTGTAATTATTATAATGACAGAAAATGGTGTGCAGTCTGGGGAAAATAGCTGTGATCATATGTTTGAGTGCATTAGTGAGCATTAAGCATTTAACTTCTCTGCCTCTCCTTCTCTTTGTTGCCATGGCCATTTCTAATTTGGGTTGTACTTGGTATAAAACTTTTCAGCACCTTCTTGTGGATCTGTGGTTTTGTGGATCTTTGTGGAGCATCGTTGGTCTTCCTTCGGGAAAGCTTAATTCTGTAATGTCAGGTGGTGGGAAAAACAATAATACCAGCAACTAATCTGTAAAGAGTGTGTTTTTAAAAGACAGAAATTTAAGGGCATCACATTCAGGATTATGCTTTTATTTGATCCATGCCTTCTCTCAAGTCCTGTTTCTTCTATGTCTTTTGAAATCCCTACTTTGTTGTCACAAGGCTGAATTAAGGGACAAAAAGAAACATTTTTTTTTCTGAGGAACTTTCACCCTGCAAGATCTAGGTTCTGGAAGTAAGAAAAATTCTGCATGGAAACAGTACAGTAGCATAACAGTACATTTTGTCATATCTAAATATTGTATTTCTCTGAGTCTTACTTATTTGACTCTCAGATATAGAGGACAAGGCAATTAAATTGAAGCAATGAAAGGTCTAGAAATAAAGACTGTGTTTGGACCAATATCACCTAAATATAGAATGATTCTAGTATAAAAGGAGAAAGATATCCCAGAGAAAGAGCTGTTTCTCTTTATTTTTAATTCTTTGAGTTTTCTCTTTTTTCCCCTTTTGGTAGTTTTAAGTACAAAAACTTAATACCTTTTGCAGAAAAAAAAATACACAATATTACAATAGCAAAAACACCATGTCCTTTATAATGGAACACCTATTCAGGATATCAATAAGTTAGATGAGCCTTTCATAAAAGCATAAGAAAAAAAAAGGAGAGCTGTGCTTATCATCTATAGGAACGCCTCCCAGCCAAATTACAAATAAGGGCAGCTCTGATACTGCATTCCATTTCACTGGCTTCTACCAAATATATAGAAAAGAGTGCTGAGCATGCTCATGATCTGGATTAAATCAGGAAGGTCATCTAAAGGCAGATTTAGATCTGAGGAGAACTAGGACTCAGAAAATTCCCTTTAATCTGGCCTCTGGTACTGTAACAGCTTTATAAAGCATGTAATCTGAGTGACTTCTGAATGCTGCTGATCAGGAAAAAAAACTTATTTGGAGTTCTTTAATTCTGCTAAGAGGAGTGCCCCCTTCTTTTTATTAGATGGTTTAAAAGAAAAATTGTTTTGCAAACCACAGCCTGTAGGCGATAGAATATTTCCATGAAAACTATTCATGGGAAAAAAAAGACAATTTCCATATTCTTACTTCATTCTCCTCTGCCGTTAAGAGAAAAGGAAAATCTCACTAACATTCTCTGATTTAAATAATTCTCCAGGGCAAAAAAAGTAGATTCTGCATTGAAGGAGGCCTTGCATTACTTTTAATATAAAAATTGCATCAAATAGTGACAGGGATGGAGTAGAGACAGTGAATTCAGCAGATGTAACACTTTTTCTTGGACTGAAGTGATATTTGGCATAAAATCAAAGGGCTGGAAGTTCTTGTGTGTGGTACTAAAACCTTGAGGACAATATATTCAAGTAAAAACAAATCAGAACCAAAACCCAGAGCCCAGAACAAGCTGGAAGGGTTCTTTCAGTCATCAGCTGGAAGAAAGATGGTCATTGTGATCTGGTTTGGGTTTTTACCCAGTTGATGTGTAATTAATCCTCTCTGCACCTCCTTGCAAGTCTCCCTTTTCAGGATACTTGAAGAACATGACAAATCAGGCCAGGTGGAAAGCAGACCGCTTTCTTCACACTCTGCCTACAGCGTTACTCCTGTGTGTAACTTCCTTGTGTGTGACAAAATTAACCTTCAGATGGTGAGCTGAGCTCTCTCCATAGCCCTCCATGGCACTGCAGTGCTCCAGATGGAGCTGTGTAGGGCCCAAGGTTTTGGTATCACCTATTTCCTCTTTACTTCAAAACACTTCTGAGCATTCCCACTTTTGTGTCTGCATTAATGCCCCAGGAATCACTTCTGGCTGGAGCCTCGTGCTCAAATCTCCTTTGCTGTGGGATCTGCTCTTCAGCACGTTGGATTCAGTGTGAAATAAGCACAAACTGAAGAGCTGCTATGAGTGGGCCCTTTTCCAGAGGAGAGGCCTTCCCTTAACATCCAGAGCAGCTTCTCTAGCTGGCCCCTGTGATTATTCTCTGAGCACAAATAGCTCTCCTTATAAAATTGCCAAAATCGTGGATAGCGCAAGTTTTTCCTCACATACTGTTAAATCAGTCATGCAAGTGAAACTGAAGTTCTGCATTCACATCTGAAGGAAGTTTGAAGTACAAACTGAATAGAACTTCCTTGGATTTAGATTTTCTTTTCTTCCTGTTCTTTTGGACTCACACGTGCTTTCACATGTGCTATATGGGTATGGCAAAGCAGACACATTTCAAGTGGTAGTTAGTGTGCCTTTTATTTTCTCTGCCAAAATTGAAATTGTTTGGCCCAACACATGCTTACACAAGATGTTACTGCTTTTACTTTAGGTCCTCATTGTAGTAATAACTTATCTCTGATAGATAATTCATTTCTGAGGGTATTGAAAGCAGGACTTCCATAGAGAAATGGTCTCAGTCAGAGGGAAGGTAAAGGGTTGATTTAGGAATTAGGTGATGCAAACCTGTATCCTCTGTTAGCCTGTGATGAGTGTGAGATGTTCAGTGTGTTTTCTCATATAAATAGCAGTGAATCTATGCAAGCAAACTCACTTGCACTTAAATTTTTCATGTCTCAGTCTTTGTATTTATCCTGCCTAACTAAATGCTGACTTTCTGTTAGAAATGAAACAACTTCATCAATCTGCTGGCAAACTCTGCTGCCACATTTTGACAGCATTTGCACTGCACAGCTCTCCTGAGGGATGCCCCTCCAGTGAGAACAAGGGAACCTCAGTACCTCACAGGGTATCCTCTCTGTTTAAAGTGTAAATGATAATCACCAGGAAGAACATCAAGTGCTCCATTAACAACACTCATTCAACTCCATAAATCCTATTTCCCAAAACCTTCTGAGGCTACCTGAGGGTTTTTACAAGCCTCATCAGGCTCCAGATGAACCTAAGCAGGTTTTGATCTCAAAAAAGAATAATACCAGTCAAAACCACTGTATGACCCAGCTACCCTTCAGGTATCATTGGTGGGCAAGGGGAGGGACAGAAAAGCTGTCTGCTTCTTGGGCCAGCTGAAAGCTTTAATTAGATAAATATAATTTCTGAATTATACTCAAAAGTTGTGCTTTGTAACACCCTTGGTGATTTCACTGGAATTAGTGTGTTTTAATTAGGCATCAAATAAGTTGCTGTCTTCTACCAGCATATTCATCTCTCAACAATATCTCCCCAGCAGCATCAAACAAGTTTTAGTTTCACAGCAAAGGTGTTTTAAAAAGGAGAAAAAAGTCCCACCCCACAAAGGAGTACTAACTTTGCTAAGATTGGCCTGGCTGAGGGGTAAAACTTAATGATCAATAACAACAGAAAACACAGAGTGGGGGGAAAAGCATGACACATATCCCAAGAGGAATAAGAAAATATGCCCTGCTTATATGGTTAATCTTCTCTGTAGGCTTGCTCTGCAAATTTAAGGAAGATTAAATTTCAGATATGCTGTTTCTTGTTTTTTCTGGCAACAATAAACTTAAATTTGAGGGAGGTGCGGGAGGGAGAGGCTGAGAGGGGAGAAAGAGCCACAGTAAAGTGTCTGCTGTCCATGTAGTTTTGCCAGACTGCTGTCTCAATTGAGAGCTGTGATCGAGATTTATTGGGCTTAAAATATGAAACAGACCTTTCATGTTGGAATTCTAAATATCTTCTTAAGCAGTAGTGAGTACCACCAAATGCTTAAAGGCAGCACACTAGAGTTCAAATCCACACAATAGTTTCTTCTCTCTTGTGAGCCAGCAGATTGTAGGAATCTTGCTCCATCTTACATTTGAACTGGGCAAAGAGTATGTTGAATGTTATTATCATTGTCTGAAAATCACTTTGTCTTTTTATATTAGATTTTGGCTCAGATGTTTGAGATTGCTTGCATTTGAACATGTGCATTGAATGGGCAGGTTTATCACTTAAGTTAATAAAGAAAATGCTTGAATGCGTGCAAGATGTTTGCATCTTGGTAGCACATTTTATTAAACCCTTGGTTGTGCAGTGGGAGCAGGAACAGCTTGGGAAAGGTCTGGGCTGTTTGTTTCATGCCACTTTGCCAGCCTCCTGTTCTTCTGTTATGCCAACAGCGATGTTCCATGGGAAAAACAAAGCTGCCTGCTGGAGAAATAAACCCAGAGCCAAAGTTTCCTCTGTGGACCTCAAGGCTTGGAGAGCAAAACTGCCCTCTCTCAGTATCATTATGTTTTATAAGTGCATTCAGAACCATCTTCTTTAGTAGGAATTTGTTTAGTTAGGAACAGCAATAAGAACATATTTAGGATTGTTAGGCTGTGAAGCATTGTTTATGAGATCTGACTAGGCTGCAGGTCAGGTAGAAGTTACATTGAACTTCTGGTACCAAATATTTGATTATTTCAGATTTAATATTTGAATGGGTTCCAATCAGCAATTAAAGCCTGGCCAACAGTTTTTTAGTAGCATGTAAGAAATGGATCTTCAGTAGCACCCCTATCAATGATGTGTGGACCAAGTGACCTGTTGAGTGTCCACTGCACCTGTGCTCATGGTTTGCTGCAGAGTAAATAATAAATAAATTGCAAAGAAAAGAAAAAAAATAGAGAAAACTCCATGTGTGCTGGATTTATTCTCTGATTTGATATGCACAACTGAGTAGCTGGTGGTCCAATTATTGGTCCAAAATGTTAGGTCTGGGATAATGAACATACTTTGGACTCATTGCATTCCCCATGCAATGACCCTGATCCACTTCTCATTTTTGTGTAATGTATGCTCGTGGCACTATAGCTCCACAGTGGTCTGGCATTTGCATTGGCAGCAGTAAGATTCCTGGATATAGGAAGAATGACAATAGCCAGTGTGGGAAGGAATGGGTGACAGTCAGGACACCAAACAGATGTAAAATATCTTGTCATTCCCCTTAACAGCTGTCAATCACAGGCCCTTACTAAATCAGACACCCCTGAGGGTGAGAGTCTCTGTTGTCTTCTGATTTTCACAGAAGCTTCCCAGCAGGAAGCATGGTGGGGCAGCTTACCTGGGAAACCCAGGCTCCTGCAACCTATATCTTTTTTAGACAAGTCTAAAAACAAACAAGCATGGAAAGTGGGAGCTCCTTGCTCTTTGGGAAGGCCTCACTGCAGGACTGGGCACAATGGAATTAGCATCCAATTTGTATCAGTTCCCATTAGGGTCAGATCAACTCGTGTTATCCTGTTTGCTTGCAGCAGCTAGAGAGAAACACACAGATGGGGCTGTGTTCTGAGGACCAGGACAAAGCCTTGTTATGCTTTTTTCCCCCCCTCTCCCCTCCAATGGGATTACAATGGTCCCTGTTGTCTGCCTTTGTTTGGGCACTCCTTGATTGACAATACCCTGGGAGATGTCACTGTCCCTGCTCCGTGCATTGCAATAGCCTGGAGTGCCAGGGGTGCTTTGGGGACCATGTCACTGTCCTTGCTCCGTGCATTGCAATAGCCTGGAGTGCCAGGGGTGCTTCAGGACCTTGGTCCCCTCCTTTTCTTCAGGTGTTGTAAACATCTGTCACTGCTCCACAATGACGACCTCTTGTTGAGCTTACACGTCTGCTGCTCTATCACTCAGTGTCTGAGGAGGATGCAAGAGAAAACTTTAGGTAGTGACATGAATAGAGGGCAAAGAAATAGGGCAACTTTATTATGGACTATCATCTCAAAGTAGCATGCGTGGAATGTCAATTTAATAATAGAATTGACAGCTTTTCTCTGGTTTCCGCCATGCCACAAGTGTTTCTTTGACAGTTTAAAAAATAGGCCCTTTGTGGCAGGCAGTGAGTGGCACCACATACATTTGTGAATGCCCTGCATAACTGAGATTCCCCCAAATGCCACTGTCCTCAGAGCAGCCCCAAGAATCCTTCTGCATTGACTCAGGGAAGCGGTGCATGGCAATCTGGTGAAGCTAAGCAGTGTAAAATATATATGGTGTACAGTAGCTGGGAGGATTCGGGCCACCTAAAGAGATGCTGAGTTCCTATTCTGTCAGGAGGGGGTTTCTAAATCATGTGCCATGGCAAAAGTTGTTAAATAGCTGGCAATAATTTTTTAGATGATTGGTGACAATGTTTTTCCAATTTTTCATTCAATGAGCGTTCACAGAAAGCTTCCACTTTCTCTCCATAGAAAAATACTAGTGACAAAACTAGAGGTTCATAACTTTTTTCCATTGTTCAACCAAAAGGTGAAAGAAATAAAAAGGCAGAAATTTACATGATTTTTCTCTGGTTTGTTTTTTATCTGGGGAAGAAATTCCAACTAGTTCCTCCAGTGTTGTTTTTATGAATACAGCTGTTCTAGAAAACAAGGGACACAGTCTGGGAAATAATACTGCTCCTCTACAGGCTGAAAATACAAAAATAATTAGATATGTCTCTTTTTTTAATGTGTTCTTTTCAGTGTTGGATCTGACATGAATTATCTTAGCAGAGTGCAAAGCACACTCTGACTTTATAATTAATTTTTTGCCTCAAAGTTTGGACAGTTTATTTGTCTGTAAATCCCAGGAGAGAGCCATCCAATTAGCTTTTACTCATTTTCATGTAACAGTTTTCCAACATTTACTGACAAATGTATGGGAAACTTATAACTGTATGAAAAAGAAAAACCCTTTTTCCTTACCTTTTGGTGCTTGTAAAATTGGTTCTCCTTCAAAGATGCAATTTACACTGACTGGTTGAAATTGAAAAGAAGCTAAGTCAAGGGAAACACATCAAAACTGAGAGCCCTTATAACTCCACACAGCAAAGCAAAGCAAACAATCTATGTTTATTCCCTGTGATGTGTCGGGAGAAAGCAATAATTGTGTCTGAATGAAAATTCATTTGTTCAAATGATCTGCAAAATAGCCTTAAGTTTTCCTCCTGTGGCAATTTCATGAGGAAAGCAATTACTTGTGTCTGTTATGAAATTTGTCCCATTTCTCAAATGCCAGACACGTATACTCTAAATCAGACTATTTGGTAACTTTTAAAATTTTGAATTGAGCAGCATTTGGACTTATGACAGAAAGATAGCTCAAGGATGTGTTCATTCTTCTGGAAGGAAGGGATTTGAAGGCTCTTGTGCTGTCAAAATTTACTAATAGGTGCATTTTTTTCTTTATTTTGTGTGTGAAGGTTTTATACATTATGAAAGAGAAATTTTCCTTTACCTGGTTCTCAGAGGTTAACATGAATGTTTCTTCTCAGATTCTTTCATTTATCATAGTTTAGAATTAGATCATTAGTGAACTTGTAATTTACAAAGTTTGTTTCCCTTTTAAACAGTCAACATCTTTGAAGTGAAAGTTCAAGTCAGACAAGCTTAGCTCAAAAAAAAGGCATAGCTTTACAGTGCTGTCACTACAAGGAGCTGAACCACAGCCAGTTTAGGCAGTATTATATCATTGGAATTAAACTGGTTTCCTGTCCTCTTGAGGGAAAGTCTTTAAAAAAGAGAGGGGAGAAGAAAACAATATTCTTCTTGTTTGCCTTTTGAGCTTTATGGCCCTGTGCAGCCCCCTTGTCACTTCCATTATCCAAGGAAGCACGTTTCTTTGTTTGGGCATCCAGGGCTCCTCGTTGGATGTGGTCTCTGTTGAGATCTTTATGGCTACGTTACATGGGGCGGTTGTGATGTGTTTAGAAGGAAACTCATCCCCACATAAGGGGTTCTGTCGCTGGTGGAAGCAAACTCCCTCAGAGCAGATTTTTTTGATTTTTTTTCTTTTTTGCTTTTTCTTGGGCCATAAAAGTTGGTGCAGAGTGTGTGCCCAAGCCCAACCCAACGTGCTCGTAACGCAATCTATTCCTGCCAAGAGGTTAAGATCAAAATGCCCTGTACTGTCTGGATGGATACAAATGCTCTCTCCAAATACTTTTTTATTTTTTTGAGTCTAGAAAGACAGAGAAGGCATGAATTAAGTTTTGGATCTGATCATGTTTTGGGGGGCTGACAGGACAAAGAAAACCAGACAGTCTAGCCCTTACTCATTCCTCTCTGGTCACAAAAAAATCGGTTTAAGGAACAACTAAGAACACATTTTTGAGAGTTTCAGTCTGCTTCCTGTGTGTAAACAGAAGAAAAAGGAGACTTTATCAGAAATGTTGCTCACAAAACAGTTTGTCTATATCTAATTTGGAGACAAGGTTTCAGTCAGCCTGACCTCACAGTTAAATAAGGCTGGTGGTCTCAATCTGACACCTAATTAGTATTTCCCCACCTTGCCATTATACTGCTTGCAGTTTAGCACGATGTGTGATTTCTCCTCAGGAGACCCCAAGTTGTGCAAGGCTGAGGCTCCTTTGGGCTGGGAGAGGAAGCTCAGCTGAGCTCCAAAGGGAAGTTTACAGAGCCTCCGTCCACACTCAGCCACCACCATCAGCCTCATATTTTCACCACTAAACTGGAAAACAGCTGATGAAAGCCTGGAGCCTGCAGCTCAGCTCCAGTGAGAGGGAACACAAGAGAAATGTGAGGAGCTTCCAGGGTACAGCTGCTCCCCCAGCACCCATTTGTTCCATGTGTTCCCTCACAAGTGTAAATTGGAAATGATAGCCCAGCAAGCAGAGCAGGGAGGTTGTGCTTTTGTAAAGCTCTCCACCAGTGCCACTAAAGCCACTCTGGGGTAAAGGGCTTGGTGTCCCAGTTTGCAGAATTAATTTTGCACATTTTATCTATGGGGAGAAAACAAAGTTTTCCAGACTAAAAGTAGTGTTCATGACCTTATTCTTTAGTTTTTGTGGGCTTTTTTTCTTTTGATTTTATTTTAACCTCATTATTTTTCTTTACCTGAGTAAAATTTGAGCTTTTGCTGAAGCATAAAAAATTCTTTCTAAATGCTTAAAAGTTGTATGTGGGCAAAATGTTAGCACTTGTCACTTCGTGACATAAATTTGATATATTGGATGAAAGGAAAAAGTCTCATTCAAATAGAGAAATTTCTGTGATCTATCACTTAGGGCTTGTATAGTACATGTTTCAGGCACAGGGTGAGGTGATGATGATTGAAAGTTATTGGGAAATTAGAGAAAAGCTTACCTGTACTAGCACAGTGAACAAAATAGTCACCAAAGGCATGCAGTTCTAGCCACTGACTAGCCAAAAAGGTGCTGTCCCTGATTCACCCAGTCTTAGCCCATGTTTCCTGACAAGAAGGCCAAGAAATCACTCCTTTTGGCCAGACTCAAACAGTGATCATTTTGTCTCAGAGATTATAAAACTTTTGGTCATTTTTACCCTGAAAGAAACCTTTCCTGTCTTATCCTGCATTCCCTCTGCTGTGAGGAAAGCCATGCTCAATTCTTCTTTTACCGTCTAGGCCAACATGAATTCAGTTCTTTCTACAACCTTGAAAAATACACGCTTTCTGTGCAGATTCTGCCATTATATCCCTTAAAATTCTTCTTCTCCTCTTACAGATCTTCTAATCTCTTGCCAGTAATATAGAATCAGATTTGTTTAGGTTGGAAAAATCCTTTAAGATCACTGAGTCCAATTGTAAACCTCACATGGCCAACTCCACCACTAAACCGTGTCCCCCAGTTTCATGTCCATGCTGGTTTTGAGCACTTCCAGGCCTGAGCCTCCTTTACTCTTCAGATTAAACACCCTCAGCCACTCCTAATCAGATTTGTGCTCCAGAGCCTTCCCCAGCTCTGTTCCCTTCTCTGGACTCATTTCAGTCCCTCAAGGCCTTTCTTGGCCCAAAAACAAACACAGGACTTGAGGTGTGGCCTCACCAGTGCTGGGCACAGACGAACAATCCCTGCCCTGCTCCTGCTGGTCACTCCATTCATGATTCAGGTCTCAATCCCTGCCCTGCTCCTGCTGGTCACTCCATTCATGATTCAGGTCTCAATCCCTGCCCTGCTCCTGCTGGTCACTCCATTCAGGATTCAGGTGCCATTGGCCTTCTAGGCCACCTGGGCACACTCTGGCTCATGGTCAGGCCCTGCTGACCAGCATCTCCAGGTCCTTTTCTGCCAGGGAAAGATCAGGTCTGACAACTTCTAGCTGGTGTTATCAAGAGACAGCAGATTGAAGATCCAACAGGCCCACCAGGTCACTAAACCATCATGGCCTGACTTGTCATCCAAGGTCTGTGAGGGAGGAACAGGCTGGGGACACACACTGTCCTCACAGCAGCAAATGCCTTGAGCAAGGAAGATCACCTCTTACAGCTCATAAACACTCACCTGCCCTGTGCTCCCACTCAATCCCTCCATGCCTTTTAAATCCCTTAGGCTGGAAACCTTGAGCATTTGCAGACACAGGGCCCTGTTGGCAGCCAGTGGTCACCATGTGGCCTTCCACTGTCACCAAATTCGGTCCTTGCCTCTGACACTCCCACTGGAGTGTGATGGGTTATTTCTGTTTGCTTTCCTGTACCCTTTGCTGAGACCTCAGCTGTTTTCCCCCTCTGCAGCTGATACCCCAAGTGCTGGGGGCACTCCCAGCTGGGGACATTGCTGTGTGTGAGGAAGGCCAGGCTGGGGTGCAGCCCCTGCCATGGCCACGCTGCAGAGCCCTGTGCCTCCTCCTTGGGGCCCTCCTGCAGCAGGAGCAGCTGGTGAGCAGATCACAGATGGGAGAATCAGCATAACATATGAGGTTAGAGAATGAGAGGGTGTCTGCCTTGCTGCAGCACAAATGCTAAATGCCAGGATGGCTTTTTCTGAGGGAGGAGGGATAAGATACTTCAGGTTGTGCTAGGTGAGGATGTCTCTAGAGCAACACATATGGTTTGACACAGACTTTTCTTGTACCAAATTCTTTCGAAAGAGGTGCTTATCTCTGAAAATTAAACCCTGAGCAGTGTTACATGTGCAAGCCTCTTGCTTCTAATAAATGCTAAATCTTCTGAAGCATCATGGAAAACAACTTGGAGGTAGAACTCCAGCAATGTCACGAAAAATTAACCAAGATGATGAGTTCATGTACAAACTCTCCCTCTATAAAACAGGACATACCAGTGCAGTAAAACAATTTGTCCAGTGGCTGTGTAGGGCTCCTGTACTTGTAGCAAGTGCACTGTGACCCATGGCATGTTTATCCTCAGAAAGTCCCCACAAATTATTAAATGCTCACAGAGGCTCAGAGAGTCAAAGTAAGGTACCAAATTTGGCCACCTGGTAACTTGCTGCTTTGTGAAAATCATCTCCCCACTTCCCCTGGGCTGGTATTGGGGTTCATCTCCCACCATGATGAGTTCAGGAGATTCTGCTCTCTAAACTGATAGAAATGTGTTCCTCTCTCTCCTGCTTATTGATTTTCTGTCAGTGGGGTTCAGGAAATAGCCAGGGTGAGGGCAAGAGAGGTGATGGCAACTTGAAGCAAAAAATATGCAAGAAGTGGGGATATTTCTGTTAGAGAAAGTGAATCTTCGTTTAGTAACAGGTAATGATTTTCTGAAGTGGGCCTTTTCTTAGCAACACTCCCACTTGTTCAAAAGAAAAAAAGGAAGAAACCATGCTGCAAAACTTCTCCTGAAGTGCCTTAGCTCAGGTTACAGCAGGACAGTGGCTGAACAGAAAGGGTTTGAGATTGAGTGCAAGTCTTGAAGGGTGAGGATGACACTGTACATTTGGGATCATCCTTCCTCCCTCTCCTAAGCTTTTGTCCCATTTTGTTGTTCTGAATTCCATAAAAGG
The DNA here is from genome assembly GCF_027579445.1 of Ammospiza nelsoni. Classification (NCBI taxonomy): domain Eukaryota; kingdom Metazoa; phylum Chordata; class Aves; order Passeriformes; family Passerellidae; genus Ammospiza; species Ammospiza nelsoni. Next base: position 6,133,407 of record NC_080634.1, read on the forward strand.
AGACTACAGGAAGAGAGAATTTTTTGATTATAGTTCCATTAAACACACATGCTCCCAAACATACTCAGTTCCTTCTACAGTAGTGACTCATCAAGCATTACAGTAGAAAATAGTTATGTATTACATAGGGCTGCTGTGGAGAGCAGAAAAGAATGTGATTGTGCAATTAAAGTCTCTGTATTCGAGCACTTGAGATGGGGAGCTAAGCTAAAATTACATATAAACCATTAATTTATCCATTTCCTGACTATAATTCTTTGACTGTCCAAGCAGATGGTTGCATTAACATGGGGTGGGTGGGTTTTTCTCATGTAAAATAGCAATTTTTAAGTTGTTCCTAATAATTTGATTATTACTGTATCCTTAACCACAAATAATTTCATTCATTAACTTCAGTCTTGTCTTTCCCTAGGGTATGATTATTATGAAGTAGATACTGTTTTAATCTGGTCAAATGTTCTGCACATTAAAATAATCTGGATATTTGCTTACAATATAAGTTATAGGTTTGAGTCAAATTTAAAGTGACTTATCCAAATTTTCACATTTGGGTGAGATATCCATGTTTTGGGAAGGAGGGAGTCTGATTTGAGAGCAGCTGTTTGGAAATAAACACCCTCAGATGTTGTCTAATCAGAAATTTCTGCTCCAAGACAGGCTTCTTTCTCACTAAAAGAAACATATTGTCTGAAGAAGAATTTTTCTTAGCAACATTGCCATTTGTTAAAGAGCAGAACAAAAATATTTAAGTGATTTTAAATTAATTTCACGTTTACCTAGACAAAAACTTCAGCCCAACCATCTGCAGGAAAAGGCCACTATAATTCACATTTCTATAAACGTGCTGTGATGACAGGATTTTTAATACTGCACCTGAAGGAGAAAGACAGTGTACAAATGTAGTGCACCTGCTGGCTTGGGTGTTTATAGATCAGCTAAGCAGGAGCTCTTAATACTTCCCAGCAGATCTCTGCCAGTGGGCCTGCTATAAATCCCTCCACAGCCAGACAAGTTGGCCTTTATTTTTTTCATATTGCTCTGGGCATCTCACATGACATTCCCAAAAAAGGAATTGTACTACAAGCCTGCTCTGATTGCTAGTAATGACTTAACTGCAGAGGAATTATAACAGTATGAATAACAGTGGTTTGCACTGTGAATGCCTGAGCTACTCCAAAAATGCCAGAGCAACCAATATAATGTGCTTCTCACTCATAACTTTGAAATGGGGAGAGAAAGTCAGGGCACTTTACAACTGCTGCTAATCTGTAAACATGGGTTGTTCATTCAACAGCAGGAAGCAAAAACAAATGGAGAGCAAATAATATTATTCGCTGTTGTAGGGTGTTATGGCAGCAAAATTATGCAGATAATTAAATTAAAATATATAGGAAGGGAAATAAAAATCTATCCCATTTAAAAAGGACAATTTGAATGGACAGAAAGTTTTTCTGTGCATGTAGATCCTATTGAAGAGCATTAGATTTTTTGACTCCTAGCTCCAAATAAACCAACACTGTTTGTGTATGAATGACCCTGCAAACTCCCTGGGGACAGAATCCTGCTAATTGTTTTGCCTTACAGCATTTTTAACTGTCCTGTAAGTTTGGGCTGCACTTGTAAGCTGTTTCTAGAGAGGTATCTGATAAAAGATGCCAACAAAAAGACTGTAGGGTTGAAGTATTTAAAAAGGCAACAAATATATGAAAGAAATGTAACATGTGGGTCTCTTCAGCAAGGCCAGTGAATCCCATGCAGAGCAGGGAGGTGCTTACAAATGGGCACTGCCTCTCAGTGCTTGTTCATGGAAAAAGCTGGAAATTGCTGATGTGTGTGGAGGGGACCAAAAAGCAATTTGTGAATCAAGCACGGGGAAGTAAGGAAAGCCTGGGTTTAAGCTCAGCAATTCACAAGCAATTTCAGCCACTCTCCAAGCATGATTTAAGCAAATTCTTTGGAAGGGTTTCACCTGCAATTGCTACTGTGCTGGTAATGAGCAAAGCAGTTTCCCTAGCTGTGCTGGTGCTGCCTGGCAGCTCTGGAGGAGCGAGAGCCAGAAAGGGCAGAGGGACAGAGGGGATTTTGGAAAGGCTTTGTGGGACTCTGAGGTCGTTTAGAGCTTCTTGTAGCAGCATTCTATCTGGTGGGAACTGTGATGGGCCAGTGATACCCAAAACCAGCCCCCTAAGGATGGGCTTGGCCCCTCTGGCAGAGGATGATATGTGGTGCTTCCTGCAGCACAGCGCAGGGATAAATCACCCAGCTGAGAGAGATGGTGTGCCTTGGTGAGCAGCTCTGGGCCTGGCAGGAGCAATTCTGTCCCTGCAGGGCTGATTGATCCCCAGGACAGCTCCATGGCTGGTGCTGTGGCACCCTGGATAGCCCTGGGGGCACCTATCCTGCCACCACGGAGCTTTGCTATTTGGAGCTCCAGTGAGAAACCAAAAGAATTCCTCCTTCCATGCTATAAAAACCTGCATTCCTTCCTTTGGGCAGAGCAGGCTGGATTGCTGCTCGTCTGAATTCTCTGACTTAGCTGTGCAATTTGCCAAGAAGTCTGCCTCCCTGGAAAAGAGCAGCTACCACTGATTGTTTTGCCTGAGAATCACTCTTACGAGTTGTCAACCAAAGCTGCCTCCTGGCAGCTGCCCAGGTTGCCATAGCTGTAGACAAAATGAAAATTTTATTCAGTGAGGCATCTGTATCAAAGCTAGGGTTGATGGAAATATCAGTCAGCAAAACCTGTGGTGTTCTGCCTGGGAGTGGCTGTGCCTCAGTGCTTTACACCATTGTGAGAATGGTGCTTGCAAAGAGGGTGAAACTGTGAGAGAGAGCTGCCCACGGATTCATAATTCCATATAAGGAAGAATTCCATTTTTCAGATTTTGTTTTTCTCAAGATGAAGTGTGCCCTGGGTTAGAATCACTGTTTTCTCATCTACTTGCCTACCTGAGCAGAAACACCAGGGAAGAAAGATCAATGCTTCATAACTTACACTTCAAAAACTTATTGCTTTGGAGATTTTATCAAAGACCCTAAAATAAAATCCTTACTGTTATGAGCAAAAATTAGAAAAAAGAAAGCTTGCAAATCTGGGAAGGGCCCTCCTGAAATGATGGAAATATTAACAACATTATAAAGTAATGTTGAAAGGAGAAGACAAAGTTGAACTTGGATTGAAAAATCTTTTTTTTAATCACAGAGGAAGATCAGCTGGTACTCCTCTTTTTCACTGTGGTGATTTTCTTTCTAATGGCTGACATGAAAAGCATTTTGCCAAGAAAAAAAAATTGTGATTTAGTGTAGTTTGACTCTTGGTGCAGCTACACATTATCAGAGGAGAGAAGGATGGGCTGACTTCACCTCCAGCTCCCATCCAGGATTCTCCTACAGCGTACCCATGGCCACATTTCTGGGTTTTTTGCAAGGCAGACTGGATGGTTTTAGTCACCTTCTTAACATTTAGGACTAGGAGATTCTGGGCCCTGTGATAGAGTCACACAGATGGGTTAATCTGTGGATGTTGGAGGAGTGAGAGCTCCTGGTGAAGCCAGCCAGTATCCAGGCCTGTGTGCTGGGAACACAAAGAAAACATGAGGTGTGAGGCAATGAGCATTGTTTGTACATTTGTTTTTTATTTTTTTATAATTAAAATCTGGTTTGATACATATGATCTTTGGTACTTGTTATTATTTTGGTGGTTCCTTGATTCCTACATCTTAGTTATGTTTCCTGCCATATGTGAAATAATAATTTATCAACCTTGTGCCTCACAAATAAATTTTGCCACAGCTTCATCCCTGAGCTGGGCTTCTTCTTCTGCTGTAGGTTATTGTTTGAATGATGTGGTGTACCTCAGGATTTTGGACTAGAGGGGGAATTGTACAGTGAATAAGACACTCTTAGTTGGATGCTTGCATGAGTAGGTAAACCTTCTAATAGCTCCTAGGGCCCAAGACAGCTCCATGGCAACTCTGCAGGCTATGAACATAAAGTGATAGAAATATTTTTGATCATATCCAGTTGTTTATAAAAACAAAATTGAAAAAAAAAATTATACTTCCCAGTCAGTTTCTTTTTGTGTATCATTCTTGCTAATCTGATAAGCATTTCTATCTCTCTCTAGAATTTTACTATTTTTTTTTCACAATAGCAATTGTGTGCAGTGCAGTCACAGATAATTTGCATTTGGGTTTTTCGATGTGCATTCTTCAGAGTCCCAGGGCAATAATGGGATGCAGAGCCTTGTTAGACTATTGGCTTTATTATCCAGCTCATGATTCACAGGAAAATGTTGTAATGACCTCTTACACCAGCAACTAATTCTTTTAAAAGATAAAAGTTATTTCTCCTCCTGGCACAGATATCAGAATCTGCCTTCAAAGAATGATATGGCATTAAAAGTACAAGCTGCCCAACACTTCTAAAGGAGTAAAAACAGCAAGAGCATTTTTTTTTTTCAAGTGTATACACAAGCCAGCTGTACTTTTTTTTATCCTGTGCTTCAGAGGCAGAACTGTTTCCTCCTGCTACTCAGACACAGCACATGTTAGCAATAAGTGAATCATATTTAAGATGGAGAAGAGAAGAAAAACAACTCTGAACAGAAGATTGACCCAACTCCCAAATCAAAATTAACCTACAAAACTTGGATTCGTTCAGAGAACTTTTCACAACTATGCTGGCTGTTCTTAACACAAAAGAGCACAGGCTCTTATTCCAATCTGGAGTGTGCACCCTAAAAGAGCACCTAGGCAAAGAAATATTTTTTTTTTTTCTGCCATGGGCATTCATGTAATTTATCTCTTTTATGAACCATACTACTGCGATTTCTTCTCCTGAGTGCTTTTGATAAATACTTCCTTCAAATTATCACTTTCCTTGTGTCTGGACCTTTTTCAAGTTTGTTGTAATTAATTGATGGTCTTCTAAAGCTTATTGGGTGATGCTGCTCCTTAGCTTAAATGAGTTTCCTTCTTCCCTGGTGGTTCTACTTCATCAGGATAGGCAGCAAACATTTCATCTTAGCAGGCCTTGTGAATCACTCTGTCCTGCACATTTTCTGATTATAGAGCCAGTGGTCCAAGAGGTTTACAGCCCTGTTTTGTTTTGGGTTACCTTGATCATGGTTCAGGTTTTTTATATCTGTAAGAAAGAGCTCAACAGTGTTTTGTGCTTTCTTATTTCTGTGGGAAATGGAGTCTGATATGTCATATTTGTCCTTTCACAGGGGTACATCACTGGTGGATTCACCATTCTCTAGGGCTTCCTCCTTCTTGGTCTATTTTGGTTCGTGAGCTTAAATTCGTAAGAAATATTCTTATCAAATGCTAAGTGAATGATCTTTGATGTAATTTTCTGTTTCATTTCACTTACATCAGTCCTGGAGTGTTCCATACCTTTTTGCATTTGACAATTAATTTCATACATTTTGTGCATGTTAGACCAGATCCAAAAGACTGAGCATATTTGACTTTAAACAACTCATTTTCTGGTCAAACTGATATCTAAATAAAATAGAAGTTGCTTATCAACAATAACTTTAGTGAACACATGCTTCATTTTCTCCCTTTTTGTTTATCCCTGTTTCTCATTATCTCCTGCAAGACTTTTTCATAGCTCTGGAATATTACTGTCCTTTTTATGGGCAGGTATTATTGGCCCTTGTTTTTCTTAAGCTGCCTTTAGTCTGACATCTTTTAAAGCACCAAATCCCATCTCTCAAGCCCTTTCTACAGGATCTGGGATTTCAAACATAAAATCTGTCAGCATTTTAAGAGGAAGGGATCCAAGCCTTCTGATGGGAATGTGTTGCATGGCAATCTGGCAGTCTTTGGCTTCTCTATTACACGGAATGACTTTTCATCTTGTTAGCTCCTCATCTTGCATTCTGCATTACAATTACTTCATTGAAAATGGAGGCAGAATATTAATCTTTCCTTAGAATTTGAGTGGATTAATTTATGTTTTAAACTCTCCCTTCTGCTATATGATAAACTTCTTTTTAGCAGTTTTCCCCCAGTGTACAGCTACTGAACCATTTGTTTTTGCTAGTAATTTGCTTCATAAGTTCTGATTCTACTTCTAGAAATTCTTGCGTTGTTCCCCCACTTAAAGGTCTCCCTAGTGATTAGTTTCTTTGCTGATCTTCATAGCTGTATCCTAATTTCTGCTATCCCAACCCTTTTCACATTTTGGTGGTAATTGCATTTGGTCCTGTGCTGAGTTTACACGAGGCTGGGGCCACATCACTGATCCCCTTCCTCAGGGTGCACTTGGTTAAGTTCTCAGTTACCTGTTTGAGTTTTCAGTCCAAGTGAATTCCCTGACTTTTTAGATTTGCCTTTTTGAAATAATAGGCTTGGTTATATGATCTATTATGTTATAAACTTGTGGTTGCCCTATTCAGGACCATTTTTATAGTCAGGTTTTCTCTGAGGTCCATGCTATGCTACCTTTCAGAAATGTTTCTAAACCTGCATTATCTTAACCTAAAACATTGTTTCCTTACCGAATGCCCAAAGATCACTTCCCATTACGCTCAAATGCTTTTGAGCATTTTATTACTTACATTTGCTCTCCATTCTGCCTAGAGGAAGCCAGTGCCTTTTAATGATAGAATTTTAACTATTGTCTCTCAAGTTATGAGGGAAGTTTGTAACAGACCCTGACCTATATTATCTTAGATGTGCAACACATTGCTGATCTAGCACAAGGGATCCACACTTTTCTGGTTCCTTGAATGCCCCAATGTGGCAAAATAACATTGCTAAAACTATTCTGTATCTGAAGACTTAATATACTTAATGAGTTTAATGCACTTCTGATAAGAGGAAAAATAAGGAAAAGTGTTGATCTTTCTTCTTAAATAATTTTTTCTATGCCTGTAATAATTGTCAAACTTCTTCTTTAACATATCTCCATTATTTTTTAAGCAATGTGTTGAAACCTACATAGCACAGGCTGTGTCAGTTCAGGATAAAATGGAAGACTTACTGTATGAGACTATTAGAGTTTCTGTTTCTATATCTCAGGGTTTGTTTGCTTTGTTTGGGGAGTTATCTTGTTTTGTTTTATTAGGTAATCTGCTCTAATACCAGGTCATCTTCACCAAAGCTGTTTCCTGACCAGTATCCCATCCTGTTTTGTGTACTTGCTGCTCCTTGCCCAAGCACAACGTCCTGTGGTTGCCATTTGGAGGAATTTAGAAGTTTTGCACTGCATTTTGAAGCTTTCCCCCTCTGCCACTTGACTTAGTGCCACTTTTATATTCTTGCATTTGAAGTCCTTGCAGGGGTGGTCAGGTTCCAAACTAAAGACACTGTCCCACCTTATTCAGCTTTCTGTAGATAACTACTACCTGCACCACACCCACACCAGCTCCCTGCACAGTCCTTTCCCCTCCATTTGGAAAATAAATCACTGATAACTCTTTTAAGTGATTTGGTTGAGGGTTTTTATGTGGTTTTTTTGTTTTGTTTTGTTTTTTTTTTTTCATACACCACTTCGGACCTGCCACTCAGTTCTCATTCCCAATAAGAAGGTGACCCAGGCCACCATTGTGTCTTTCCAGCATCCAGACACAAAATTCCCTTCTCTGAGAGGGCAGTTAGCTGGGGCTGATATGGTTTGTTCTGTACCCAACCAGGGAGCAGCTGCAGAGAGCTCTCCCATGGACACAAGGGCTGGGGGAACTTGAGATGTGGCCACCACTCCTGTGCTGAACACAGATTAATTTATGGGCTCTCTGCTCTGCTGGAGTACTGAAATTGCATGCTTTTAAAGTTAATGGCAAAGCAAAACAGTTTACCATTTAGTGCATCCAGTTCTGATGCAAGTGGAGAAAATACTGCAGAGACAACACTTTTGGATAAAAATGAATACTTCATGACCTCCCTCCCCTCTGAAACCGAATTTAGCTACTGGTGTCATTAGGAGACCAAAGCAGCATAGTCTGAGGCTGAGCTCTTGTCTTCTTAAGGATCATTAGTAAATTAATGATAGGGAAAAACCCAAGATTTTTAATATTACAGAATATTAAGATGGCTCTGCCTTTGGTTGGGATCAAAGGGCTGCACTGTGAGCATGCAGTAAATGGCAAACACATCTCTGTGCACTGCAGATCTGGCACTTCCAGAGCTGCACTCCTCAGACAGACCAGTGAAATGAGAGAATTAAATCCATCTGATTAGCAAAGCACCAATGATGCAATAAAATGCTGGGGAACATCTGATGACCTGAAGATGAGGCTGGGCTAGGGAAAGAAAGTTACAACTTTTGCTCTGGATGTCAGGCTTGCTGCCATCTCTGCCTTCCCTGCCTCTGCTTTTCCCCTCTCACAAGTGCTCAGCACTGAGTTTTCACTCTGGCTGTGAAGCACTCCCAGAGCTGAGGAGTGGGAATCCACCTGGATGCTCTGCTTTGGTTAAAGTTGTGTCTCCTGCCCTTGTGACCTCATCACACCCAGTGCTTCTGCCCATGGATGTGCTTAAGATGACCAGCAGGATTTTATTCCTGTTTCCCAGGATGGATTGTTAATATTGAAGGAGATAAAATCTGATTTCAGGGCTGTTGTTCCTAAGCTGCATTTTTCTGTTGTTTTGTGGGTAAAGCTGACCCTGCAGTGCCTTGGTGAGGTCTCTGTGCCACCTTGTACCTGTCCTGCAATGACAGAGGTGCCAGCACTGCCTTTGACAGGCTACTGGAGAGCTCAGCAAGTTCTGTGAACTACACTGGAGGGAGAATCCAGGGAAATCCTCATAACTTCCCTACAAAACCTCATGTTTCTGAAGAAAATGCCTTTATTTTGTTTTAATTCCTTTTTCCCAAACTGAAAACGTGAGGGGAATGTTTGAGAGAATGCCAGGCAGATGAACTCTCCATCATTTAACTTGGGTGAGAGTTTCTAATTGCTAGGGCACCACCATCTAACAAGTTTTCTCTTGCAAGGGCACACAGAAATCTGCAGTGGAGCTCTGTCACAGCCTTCCTGTGGCATTCTTTGATCTGCCATCATAGGAGCTTGGTATTTCCTAAGGCTTTTGGCTTCTTAAACTGCTCTCGGCGCGTTGGGGGCAGCGTTTCTGTGCTGCATGTCACAAAAGAGAACTTGTTTGCTTCATGCTTCTTCTTCTGCTGTAACTTGCACGCCATACTATCTATGCTTCTAGAAACAAACAAAAAAAATTATCATCACTTAAATGTCTGATAAATATTAATATTAAACATTCTCATGCCAAGCTGTCCATTTATGGGTTACCAACTTATAGAAGGCATTTTTCTGTGTAATTTTTTTTTCCTCAAGGCTGGTATTTTGCCTAAATTTGAATAATTTCTCTAAATTTGCTTTTTGTTCTACTGGAGCAAAAAAAAAAAAAAAAAAAAAGTGCTGCAAAGTCAGAAAAGTTGATTCATTTTAATTAGTGGCTGGTGTCTGACCAATATAGACTTCCCAAGAGACTGATCCTTTTTCTCGTGCACAGTGGTTGTGAAAGGAAAGGAAAATGCACTGAGTGACAAATAGGGTTTGAAATAATTAAAAGAGGATGAACAAAGCACAGATTCTAGGAAATATGGGCAGAGGCTGATTTTTGCATTACTCATTCTTTTTATTTTTAACTCAAATTGGGGAATGGCTTTTTCTGTACCAAATCTAGTGTTGTGGCTTGGGCTCCCCTTGTTGCTGCAATGTGGCTAAATATAAAAGTACTAATGAGGTTTCTCAATAAAAATACTTGGTGTTCCAATGTTCCAGCTACAAAGTGTGAACATCAGTGATGGATGGTTTTCAGTTGGGCCACTGATTTTTCCTTTTATTCTCTTTTTCTTTTTTGTTTTGTTTTGCCACTGGATTCCTTTAAATTGTCTCCTTTTGGGTAAATTGAGTGTTGCAAAAGCTCTTTCTGTAGAGCAGAGCAGAAATTAAATTGGAATAAAAATGAAATTGTACTCCAGGTATTAATTACAGTGCTGGAATGCTGCTGCAAATTGTATTTCCTTTAAAATGCAGTGTGTTTATAACTGGACAAATTACACAGGCACAGATATCAGATTCAAGGGAGAAATAGTCAGCAAGAGGCTTTTCTGTTTTTCAGCAACCAGACTTTATTACCTTTCCTTGTGGTAACTCCTAGCTCATCATGGTTCTGTGAATTAGGGCATGACAGGAGGGGTTGGTTAATATTGGTTAACTTCTCCTGCCACCTCCTGGACAAGGCTCTGAACAGCTTTTCCCGACCTACAGCTATAAAACCTGAGGCAGCACAACCCTCTCACTTACAGCCATCCACTTGTGAAATTGTCTCAGCCTCCCTGCTAGCACCTTTCCAGCGTAAAGTAATAAGAAGCATGTCAGAAATTACATTTCTTCCCCAGGAAACTTCTCTCAACCCCTTGAGTTGAATATCAAAAAGTTAAATGAAATGTTTTAACTCCTATGAAAACAAAGTCCCTCAGGACAAGGCTTTCAAGGCTTTCAAGTCTTTCAAGCAAATTTTCCAGCTGAGATAGTGCTGCCTTTCACTGGTACCAGGGTAAGGGAAGAGCCACATAGACCTTGAGTAGTCTTTGTAATGAATATCTTAAATGTGGGGATGCTCAGGTTTTGAAACACATCCTGAGTGTGTGTTTGGCTGTAAATCCTTCTACTGATGTTATTTGCAATGGCATCACCAGAGATACTCTGTGTTCTGAAGTCACACCAGTAAATAAACAAGCACTGTTCCCTGTGCCTTCTGAATGCGTTGATCTTCTTGGTTTGAATCTACTTTACTGAATTTATCTACCTCAATTCCTATTCACATTTTCTTTTAAAATTTAAAATTCCTCTAGCATGATGGTTTGCTTTATTTAAACTCCTTGATGTGTGTCTCCAATGCTGTTATATTCCAGAAAAACAATTTATTGGTTTGTACCAGCAAAAAATTCCCCTATTTATCAACAGGTTACTATGTAATTTAAAAATTGTACTTTCTAGTGCTCAGCTTCTACTAAATAGTGAAATGTAACCAGTGGCTGCCTTATCTTCTAGAATATTCCCCTGGTTTGGATATTCTTAATTTGCATGGACAGGATGTTGCCTTTTGTGACAGACTGGGTTGACAGAAGCTTTGAGAGTGAAACCTCAAACGAACTAATATAATTGTTTTATAATATTTTACGTCCTGTCTGGCTCAGACCATAGCACCTTGTAATTCCTTCACCAGACTTGTAATCTATATTTGAACTGTGCTCCATCTCAGAGAAAAATAGCCAGACATGAGTGTGGAGCTTTCCTTTGTCCTGTGTCCCAGTGACTGATGAGCTTTGCTTCAGGAATATTGATAGAGAAGTTAATTCGCTTTTAGGCCAATGTATCTACTGCTGAGCTGGAAATGGAGTGGTGGAAACTGCATTACACAGAAATGGTAGATTTACCTCTTAAAATTGCTGCTCTCAGAGCAGCTGAGTACTATTTCAACTCAGATTAAACTTGGTAAATAGTTCAATGGCAAAGAAAAGCCTGAAGTTCTCTTTATGTGATACTGCCAAAGTGAAAAGTTAGAATTCTTCCTCCTGAAGATTTTTAAAGGGCAGGAACAAAACTCCACCAGATTTTTAACTAATCTAAAATTTTAGTTTCTCTTTCAGTAAGCAGAGGAGGGAAGTAACCTATTTTCCCTCCATTCTCTAGGGATGTGACTTCACATTTTTTCCTGTTTCTGTAGCATGTAGCAGTTTTCCACGTGGAAGAACAGTCACCTGTACATTCAGGCAACTGGGAGGTATTCTGTCAACTGGGGAGGTATTCTACAGCTTCAGAAATACTACTTTAGGTAGCATTCCACTTCTTATCCCTCAGTGGGTCAGTTTACAGGCTTTGGTGTCAAGCACTCTCTTAAAAGAGAGTTTGGCCCATAGTTTAATGGCTCACATCATGAGAATTCACTTGGTGAAACACATGGGAGGAGATGTGCTGAGCAGAAATGACCCTCTTCATGAAGCACTTCTAAAAGAAAAACAATTTTGAGGCACAAAAAGGAAGTATCAAATCTGTTTTCCTCATCAGGGCACAGAGATGGGCAGTGTGGCAGAAAAAGGGAATAGAAAAAATACTGGCTGACATAAAATCAGAAAGGAGTGGGAGTGAGCTTGAAACCCACCTCAGATCTTGATTTCTACAATTTATTGGTTCCTTTACAATTTAAAGGTCCTGCTTCAGCATCAGACCCTTTATATCTGTCATGAGGAGCCCCAAGCACAGTTTTGTAGCCTTTTATACCTTGCCACAACATTCCTTAATAAACTTTTCTCTGTCCTAATGTTCACGTTTGTGTGAACCAAGCCTTGGCACAGAGGAGAGGGAAATTCCTTTTCTGGCTTTTAGCTGTCAAGAACAGCTAAAGAGAGACTGAGAGACTTCCAATTCTGTCATTAGAAAATTAATTTTTAAATGAAATCTATAACTTTCTCTTTGTGAATACACTGAGGTTAAGAGTTATTGTAATGACAATAAGGGTTGTAATAATTGTGATAATCAGTGTAAGGGTGGTGAACCTGAGCATTTCACAGTACCTTGGAAAAAATCACACTTGGGGGTTACAGGGCCAGAACTGAACCTGAGGGACTGAGAGACACCCTGAATTCTTTGCAGTGCTTTTAAAATACTTTTTCCCTCTATAAGATATAATAATTGCATTTCTGTAAGAAACTGATATTAAATTGTGCAGCAGAGTTCTCTTTGATATATGTTCTGTTTGTGTTGTATCTTTTGTAGCAGTAATACAGAAATGAATAGAAATAATATTTGAAAAATGCCAGATTGCTGAATATTTTTGTGAGATCAAAACTTGGGCAGGAAAGAAATAAACTGGAGAATTCTCAGGAGGTCATTAAAATTTTTATCAAGTGAAAGTTGCTTTTCTTCTTGTAAAGATAACATTTTTTGCTGGTTCCCCATTAATTTACAGAGAAGTAATGTGAAAATGGTACAAATCACCACCATCCTTGGCTGTCCCTCTGAATCTGCAGTCTGGGTATCTGCACTGCTCATATTTAACTGTGCCACATTTAGGGAATCTGGATTCAAAATTTCAGTTTCTGCTGAGGCTGGCATCATTGCTGGCTTCCACCTTCCAAATTTAAATTTTCTCACCTCAGATGAAATGTATTTATTGCCTTGGAGCTTTACATCCCCAAAGCCTCCAGGTGCTGTGCTCAAGTGCTGTGAGAGAACATGTGCACTATTTTAGTGTGTGGCACAGTGCCCCAGTGTCTGTGGCATTATCCTGTCACCACATAAAATTTGTCAGAGTCAGTAAAGAAGGAGAGTGGGGAAATGTTCCATGTAGTTGGGCAGGTTTAGAAGATTTGTCTCCCAGCAAGAGCCGCTTGAAATTAGAATTGAGATTTACAGCTCTTCCTTTATATTGAAAGCACAGAAACCAAGATGTACTTCTTAGAAACACTCTGAGATATGAATTTATAACAGCACTTGGTCTTAAAATCAGACAGCATTCCAGGTTAGGTCTCACCTGTGAATATGTAGTGGGTATGAAAGGTTTGTTCAAGTAATTAAAAAAAATCACCTAAAATTTCCAATTATGTCTATTACTTGTACTGTCTACATCTTCTCCTGTTTTACAAATATATTTGTAATGTACTGTGTTAGTGTCACTGGAAGAAAATACATGGAAATCTTTCAATATTCCAGTAGCCAGTATGTTGGTACAATTCCTGTGCCAATTCACTAAGATGTTTTGTTTACCATAGCTTGGGTTAGAGGAATTTCCAAGGGGCTTGGGTATGGATTATTGCAGTTAAAGTTGTTGGTTTTTATGGTTTTTGCTAATGCAGATAAAACAATGCAATATGTCAGGGGGTATTTATTATACCAGTCTAAAAATGCTTTATTTCATTGTTCTTAACATACTAGCTGTGTTTTACTGCTGCTTTTTGGAAGCCAGTCAGACCAGGCATTGCCAAATCTGATTTATCTGGGCACCACGAGGCAGGCAGTCCCTGCTGCAGCTCCAGCAATGGCTGTGTCACAACCTAGCAATGTAAGAAAAGGCTCCGCTTTTTCTCCCCTCTCATCAAATCTCTCCAGCAACTCCAAATCAATGGCCCTATATATAAAAAATATACTCTCTCTCCCTATATATGCACACACACCTATGTAGGGTATATTTATTAACATAAGTAAGATTGGGATTTGATTTGCCATGGGTGATGGAGCAGCAAACCCGTTTTGTTTATTCTTTATAATTTTACTAAAATATTTCTTTGTCCTGCTCTACTAGCTGCAAATTTAAAGTGTAATATACCTCTTTTTCCCCCTCTTTTTCATTATAAGGGCAAAAGGAGTTTCTCTTATTGTCCCTAACAATAGGATCTATGATAGAAATTCTCAGGCTGTTGCATGGATGGCCTCCAGCTTCATTTACGCTTTCATCCCTACCTGAGCCTGACATTACCAACATCCTGCATTTCCAGTGCAGTTGAACAAAAAATAATCTCAGTGCATTACTGAGGCAAGAAATAAAACTTGGAGGAGCAGGAGAGGGAGGGAAGGACAGAAAAATGCAGAGAAGCAGGAAAGGGGAGAGAACAGACAGAGAGCAAGAGCCACCTATGTCCAGCTCCTGTGTTTTTTCCTGATAGCACCTAAAGCAGTGCAGAGCTGGAGGGGCAGCAGCTCTGTGCCCTCTAAGAAGTTGTAGCTGCAATAGCCAGGTGGTTTTGCCCAGATCTTGTGCTTTATTTTTTGGCTCTGGGGTGATCCAGCTGCTCCTTTTTCTTCCACCACTGACTCCAGAACAGGTTGTGGCAGCAGGGAAGATTCCCCCTCTCTGTGTGCTTCCACATGGTGGCTCTGCCATCCAAATGATGACTCTACCATCAAAATGATGGCTCTGCCACTCCCTTTTGAGTTTTCCCCTCCACTTTGTGCATTGTTATCCTTGCTGTGGCTGCGTTGTTTGGCAGCAGGTGAACTCCATACCTGTATTTCAGAATGTCCTGAAAGTACACACCTCTTCTCCTGGGATGTTGCTGATGTAGTGACCAGCAGAAGGAGAGGTCAGACTGCTTTTAATTATGATTTTCTAGTAATTTTAAGTATTACATTGTCCTTTTAATAATGAGCTTGTTTAGGGAGATCCGTTTTGAATGGGTTTTAGCACAGAAGCCTTTGTTGCCAACCCAAAGGGTCTTGGAAGTGTCCCTCCTGTTCAGTGAAGCACAGTGTCCCTTGGAAGTGTCCCTTGGAAGGACTTCTAAGTCAGTACCTACAGAATGCAGCTACTTTTTATTAATGTTTATGCCTCAAGGGATCAAGGAGGGAGAGACAGATTTTCAGTTATGTGTTGCCAGAATGCCACATGAACGTGTTCTGGGTGCAGTTAGTTTCTTATATTAGCAGCATTTGATAAATCCCAGTTTTCATTAGCTATCTTGACTGAGGGTGAATTATTGCACATTTCCTGTGAGCAGCTTAATTTTTATTGTTGTGTGACATTCCTTGCTTAGCATAAAAAATGAAAAACTGAATGGCATTTTCAAAAGCTGAGAAGCCTCATCAGAAACTGTGGGGGAGTATTTTCAATCCTAACATGACAAAGATGCCATATACATGAAATCATGTGTAAATTTCTGGAATTTTTTTCCATAAAACAAACTTCCCTCCAACCAATAGCTTCAAGAGCCACTATGCTGCATTAAGGGAGAAAAAGCCTAAGGGGACAGTGATTGGATAGAGAGACACTATGTGATTCTTTATTAATATAATGACCCATTTATAAAAAGGAAAACATCAACAGCTTGCTGTTCTGCAGCAAAAGGAGGCATAACATAACCTTTGAGGCATTGATTTGCTGCTCTGGATTAGCCTAGAAGGGAAAATAATTCCTGTTGAAGTGCTAAGAGAAACTGTCCTTGTCCTCAGAAGCTGATCTAAGATTACAGATGTCCCAGAAGTTTTCTAACTTGTAGCTGACCATGAAAGAATAATATACTTTGTGTGAAGTGTAATTACTAGCTAAGAAAGAAATATGTAGATAATCTTATCTCATCTCATCTCATCATGTTGGACTAGTTTTTGATGTGACCAAATAAATCAGGGTGAGAAATGACTCACTTTGGCTTTTATTTTTCTGCTTGTGGTATGCAAATGGCCAGGTCAGATTTTAATTTAATCTTGTTAGCAGCATCTGATGGAGATGGTGAATTATTTTAATTGCATTATTGTCTAAAGACAGTGCAGGGAAGCGTCACTCTGTGCATTATCTGCAGATATCCCCTACTTGTTGCCCTCAGAATCTGCAGGCTGAGCAGATGGATCTTTGATCTGGCCTGGTGTAATTGTTCTTTTTCTCTTACATGGCTGTGAACAGAGTGTATTTTGCAGCGCTTAGATAAATGTGCCAGAATTTCTGATGCATGAATAAGACTTTCCTGTTTTGTCTGCAGGAAGTCTTCTGGAAGGGGCACAGAAAGTTGCACTTAGTGAATTTTAGTAGTAAAATTAAATGAAGAGATTCATCTTTCTTTAATTTTCCTTCATTGAGAAAGAAAGAGGAAGAATTGCAATCCAAGGAAGCTTAAACTGTGGCATACCTTTTCCCTTTCTAAGCATTCTGGCCAAAATACCCCACCCCAAACCTGTTTGGATGGATGTGACAGTTTAAGCTTTTCTCAGAATTATAATCCTCATGCCAAGTGAGCTGGATCCATGGATTTTCCCACTCAAAGCAAATCCATTTTCAGATGAGATAAATTTTCTCACTCTTCTTTGCAGGGAGTGTCTGTGAAACTATTAAATAAGGTGTCCAATAGCAACTTGTCACCAGGGAGAAAATATGAATAAGAAACATGTTTGTCTTTAACATATTCCAGTTCTTAGAAGAGCAGAATATAGAGATTCCACCTCTTAATGAGCAATCCCTTATACCCATGTTGATTTTACTGGTGTTAGGAATGCTCTGTTTGGCATAAAAAAAAAAAAAATCCATTTGCACATATCTCTTTCCAAGGAATCTGTTTTAGAGCTGATTGTTTCATTAGAGAAGGGAGAGGGAAGGAAAAAGAGTTATTGGTGGCTTATGGACCAGACCTGCTGTTCAGACAGCATCAAATTCACAAAATCTAATTTGAACAGATGCTGTCTGGCTAGGAATGTGAAGAAATGCTGTCAATTACTCCTTTTCCATAATTCTCTTGGTCCCATTACTGGGACATGTGGATTAATCTGTAACCTTACAGAGGAAGGTGCACTGGAATTCCCAGCTGGAATTCCCAGCTGAAGGAGGTGCAGACATAAGGCAGGAGCATCCTTGGAGGGCAAATATTGCAAGCAATGTGTCAGGAATCAGGATCCCAATGTGGGCTCCTTTGCTGCCACACTCAGCTTCTTATGGACTCAAATTCACACTGAATTAAAGGCTGCCAGTGTGGTGGAGATAAACAACAACAGCATCAACCAAATTCTAGTCTGACATTTGAAAAATACCTTTTCTTTCTGGTTGTTCTGTGCAAATGAAAGGAAGGCAGAGTGCTCCTGTTGCACTCACCTTCCTCTGTGGCCTGTGTATACGAGAATATAATTTAGGTATTTGCTTTGCTTATTTTGACTGTCTGAGTTCAATCCTAGTTTTGGTTCTGTATCTGGACCTGTGGTGTTGGGCCAGATCCACCAGTGAATTTGGGAGTAGTTCTGCTTGTAGGAATCTACAAAATCAGAGGGTTTTGGGAAAGCTGCAAAAGGCAGGTTTCAGATAAAGTAGAACTATGATTAGAGCTAAGCAGCTATGAGGCAGGTGAGCAGAAAATTTATTTAAAAGTAGAAAAGCAAGGGCAAATAGAGCAATGATCTGTGTATTAACGGTTGTCTAGGATAAACCTCTAAGCTACAGAAAAGTTTATCTAGCAAGATATTAAGAAGTTTGAAGCTTAATAATGGAGCTCTGAGCATTGTGTTTTAAGGCTTACAAGTAGGTATTGTATTCAAAATAAGCAAGGACTGTTTGACCCAAGGTATGTGTGCTTATAGTGATTGGATCAAACTACTGTCAATGTGCTTTTTCTTTGTGTGATTGCTCAAAAAACTTATCAAGTAAGTTGTAACATTAAGTTCATGGTCTGCTGCCTGGGATGTGAGCTGGTGGCATCTTCCCATTGTCATAGCCATGTAATGAGAGTGATGCTGGAAAATTAACCAGCTCAAGGCACGTACCACAGCAGCCCTGTCCCGTTTGTGATTTGTTCACAGCCCCCAGCTGCTGATACTGCTGACTTAAATTTTAAGGAGCCAAAATTCCAGGAGTGAAATTTGAAACAGCTTCATGCAGGTGCTCAAAGTGCCTGCCCAGTGCACAAGGGCAGGTCCTTGCCCCAAAGGACAACTGGGGACAGCTCCAGACAGCAGGAGCAGGCCAGGCAGGAAAGTCCAGGTGTGCATTCTGTGAGTGCAGGAAACATGGCCCAGGTGTGTTCTGTGCTCATGTGTTTATTTTTAGGGCAGTCCCAGGCTGTGTGAGCTCAGCAGCATCCCAGGCAGCTGGTCTGTGGATGCCAGAGCTGGAGAATCTTGGGTTTTCTCCCTAAAGCCAAGGAGGTCAATATTTCCTGCTGTGTGGTGCATCACAAGTCACCTGCAGGCTGTGAGCAGAGTCTCTCCTCTGGAATTGCCAAAAGTGGCACCTTCAGTGCTTCTCTGAGGTGTAGTCCTCACTTTAGTCAGACTTTGGTTCACTTGTCCATAAAGAGTACATATTAGTCTCTTATTCTTATCTCCAGGATCCCAGGAGCAATCTAGGAAGGATATTATATATAAAAAATAATTTTTATTTGTTCACCATCCTCCCACTTAGAAAAATACCAGATTTAGAGTTGTTACATTTTTAAAATGCTCAGTACAAGAGATGAGCCTTCTTCCAGCAAGAAAATATGAACTGCTGGGGTAACCAAACCGTTTTGAAGTGTGCAGTTTCTGCTGTGGCAGATTGCCAGCGAGTGATGACATGGGGTTGGCATGGTGCTCCTGACTCTGGCCTTTTCCCAGACCTGAATTTATGCTGGGAATCCTGGGCGGAGGGGTTGCTGCAAACTCAAACAATTAGAAAGGCATAGCCTGCTTCACTCCAGCAGCTCAAAAAAAGGATGATTGCCAACATTTCTTTCATCACCAATTCCCTCTTCTGCAGTTCAAACCAAGGGTTTAAATCTGGTTCCAATACAGCTAAAACAGTAAAAAATCTTGAAGCAAAAATTCAGGCAAGTAGGAAACCAGGAACTCAGTTTTCTGAGAGGACATTGAAAGGAAATGCTCTGTGCTGTGCTGATGATGAGGAGGAATCCCTCTATCTCCTCACACCCATCTGTTCTGTGGCACATCTCCCTTGCATTCACCTACATGACAGGGATTTAAACTCTGTGACTTTACCCAGCCAAACCCTTCCCCTGTGCTCCCCAAGGCTTTCTCTACCCAGACAGACACAAAAGCTCCAGCTCTGTGCTGATCAGGATGTGTCACTATTGTTTCCTGCCCCTCTGAAATCATGCATGCACCAGTCTGTCCATCACACATCAAAAAAACCTAGCTAGGTTAGAGCTGTAGGGCACTTCTAAAGCAGTGCATGAAAATAAAATACAAGTGCTGATGAAAACATAATGGAATAATTTAATAATTTTTTTTCAAGATTTGAGTTATTGTTTGCTTGCTCTAGAACAGTTTACAATTAGTTTACAATTTAAGCAATTGTCTTGTTTAAGCCCCTCCTTAATTTCCTCTCAGCTGTCCTAAGTCAGAATCCAGGAGGTCATTGCATCACTCATATGAGAAAGATGTAACTGCAGATTCTTTATCACACATGTGCTTGTCCTCCCCCTGTGCCCATTTGGCTCTAATTGTTAAAAATACCTGTCAGAAGGACTGTGTGTTTTGATGGGGTGGATTCTCAGAAGCTGTGTGTGAACTGTTCTCTAGATTACTGCTCATGAACTTCTGCTAAACTCAGCTGGTCTGCACTCTGGGCAAATAAATCCTTTTATTTGGCAGACTTTAAAAAATAGAGAAAGAGAAAGGGAGGGGGAAATAGAGGCCATCAGACTGTTCCTGAACAGGAACATTCAGAACAGTAACAAAAAATGTTGCTGCTGCTTTGCACAATTATTAGAATTGCTCCCCATCAAAGGTCAAAAGCATTAACCACATTGGCAACATTTATAAATAGACCCTTTATGGAGCTTTACCTAAAGTGGGATGGAGAAACACTTTGACTCAGGAAGACCAATTAGAACCAGTCTTTTAATTTAATAGCTGCATTAGGCAAGATTGAATGGATGTTGGTACAGACACAGACATGGAACACCAGACAATTTCACTACTGATGGAGTCTGAAATAAAATGCAATTTCAGCTCCATCACTGAAGGCCACAGAATGAGTGGTTCTGGTGTGGCCGGGTAAGAGAATGAAATGAGGGTAAATTCTTCTAACCCCAACAGGGCCCTCTGACAAGCATTGCAACTCTTGCCATTAAGGTCTGGAGTGCTGATCTCTGGCACATCCAGTGGGGTCCAGCAAGAGCTGCCAACACAAACTCCATGTGTGGAGGCCAAGGATGCCTGTGACTGAGTGCCTCGTGCAGGGCCAGGCTGCCCTGAGCCTTTTGGGACACCCAAAATCCCCCATGGGGGATCAGGCACAGCCTGCACTCCCTGATCCTCCAGGTCTTTTCCAGCCTGAATGGTTCTGGGGTTCCAAGAGGTTCCTGGGGAGCAGAGGCACGGTGCAGGTGCCCAGATGTGAGTGCTGCTGCCCCAGGATGGCTCCAGCAGCTTTCACTGCACTCCCCAGCTTTGTGCACGTCTCTTGAACAGCCAAGGGCAGGGATGGGCCTGGCACCCATCAGGAAATGGAGTTTGTGGGGCAGGGGATGTGTGCAGGGCCATGAAGCGCTGCCTGTGCAGGGATGGGCCTGCACCCATCAGGAAATGGAGTTTGTGGAACAAGGGATGTGTGCAGGGCCATGAAGCACTGCCTGTGCAGGGATGGGCCTGCACCCATCAGGAAATGGAGTTTGTGGAACAAGGGATGTGTGCAGGGCCATGAAGCGCTGCCTGTGCAGTGTCAGGCCTGGCACCCATCAGGAAATGGAGTTTGTGGAACAAGGGATGTGTGCAGGGCCATGAAGCGCTGCCTGCCCAGCCCTGCCTCAGGGATTTCCTCTGCTGGGCTCCCCACAGCCAGCAGGGCTTGTGTGACACCCAGAACATGTTTGCACGTTTGGAAACCCTCCCCTGGCAGCAGGAAGCACTCAGGGATCCCATGGCAAACTGGCTGAGCTCTGTGCCCCACTGCCTTCACGTGGCACTGTGGGCCAGTGCCATTCACACACACAGAGCCCAAACATCCCTGCAGCCCTGGGATGGCACAGAGCCACAGGGATGGCAGGGCTGGCACAGAAATGCTCTGGCTGTCCTCCTACACCCCGAGGAGGGTGAAGGTCAGGGGTTACTGCAGCCCCTGCAAAGGTCCTTGCTGTCACCAGCTCATCTTTAGGTCAGAAGTGTCAGCCCCAGTTGGAGTTACCCTGGGGCAGCTGCCAGGAGCCCTGGGGATGTTTGGCTGCTTGTGAGGACAGAGCCCTGCAGCCCTGGAGATGTTTGGTTATTTGTGAGGGGATGGACAATGCCCTGCAGCCCTGGAGATGTTTGTGAGGGGATGGACACTGCCCTGCAGCCCTGGAGATGTTTGTGAGGGGATGGACACTGCCCTGCAGCCCTGGAGATGTTTGTGAGGGGATGGACAAAGCCCTGCAGCCCTGGGGATGTTTGGGCACACACAGAGCAAAAAGGCAACATTGCTTGCTGTGTGAAATGCCAGCCAGAGGGGCTGAAAATCAGGTATAAATCCAGGGAACCCAGACAGGGAAAGCAGCTTGGCACAGCAGAATTAAGCTTCCCTAACATGTCCTGGACATAAAATCCCTTAGAGGTGGGGGGTGCAGATTGAAGTTTTGTGCCTCTGAAACAACTATTCCTGCTTGCTTAGCGTGCATGTGAAATATTGGAATCATTAAAACATTGGTGGGTGCAGGTTTTTCCCAGTGAAACCAGTGAACTGGAGGAGCCAGACCTTTTCCAGGGTGGGCAGGGATTAGGTTCAGGTACTCTGTAGCACTCTCACACAGGTGACTGCCCAGCCTGTGACAATGACATCAGGTGTAGGGGGATGGAGAGGGGATGGCAGGGGCCAACTTCACTATGTGGAAAAAAACCCGACTTTGATTCTGACAATGTGAATTTTGATGCTTTAAAAAGCACCACCCAAAATCAATTGCATCTCCCCCAGGTATTTATGAGTGTAAGTGGAATAAGCCCCTCCTCTTACCTTCCCCAAATACTGTCCTTCTCCATGGTACTCTCCAGTCCCTGAAATGCAGCGTGTCTTGTTCTGCAGAACTGCAAGATTTGGTGCATTTGAAGGTATTTTGAGAACGAAGTTGCTTCTCCCTTTGATGTGGTGCTGTTCTGAACCATTCCTGGTGGATTGTCATTGCCAAGTGAGAGATGCTGTTAAACCTCAGCATCTGTTGGTGATCACCTGCATGTTCTGTTTCTATCCTTGGAGATGACTTGATTGAAAGGTTCAGTGCTTAAAAGCTTGGAAGTGATAAAAGCCAACCAACAAAGAGTTGTTTTTATAATTAACTTTCTTTTTTTTTTTTTAAACTAGACTCAACTTTTATGCATAATGCACTGACTGTTATTGTCCTGAATATTTGCTACCTTTTTTTTTTTTTTGAAAAAAAGCAGAGGAAGAGACTTTTTTGATGAGACTAGAGCTAGATCAAAATAAACTCTACATTGCTCTGTGAAATAAACTGTCAGTATTCCCCTCCAGTCTGTCATTGTTTTGTGTTATGGCACTACACAGAGATTACCACTGCCCAATCCAGAGAGTTCTCCCATGATTTTCTGTCATGCTGAGCAGCTCATTTTAACCCCAGAGGTTTAAAATCCCTGGGAGCAGTTGGAATCAAGAGCAAATCACACAAAAACCAGGCTGGGAGAGAATATGAAACCTTCCAGGGATTTACTTTTCCTAGTGCTTTTTTAATTTAACACAGAACCCCTCTCTTCCCCTTAGACCCCATATCTTTTAACTCGGTTTTTTTTTTTTCCTCAAAAATAATTCTCTGCCTAGGCTGGGAAAAAAACCCCTCCAAATTATTCAGGGGGTTTGGGATGGGTTCAGTTGGTCAGTACGAGCAAAAAATTGGCAAGAAATTCCTTATCTCTTGGGTTCAGCGAGAGGCTCAACGTGAACACGAGTGAAAATACATTAAAAATAAAAATAAGAATAAAACAAATAAAAATAAAAACCCAGTAATGATATAAAATAAATAATAATATAAAATAAATTTAAAAATAAAAATAAAAATAAATTTTATTTATGGAAGCCCTAGTCGCGCTGCAGTCCCGCCGCCGCCCACCGGAGGGCGCTGCTCTGCACCGCCGCGCTGTGTCCGCCAGGCGGCGCCCGCGGGGCTTGGCGGGTCCCGGGGCCTCGCCCGTTCCCAGCCGCGATCCCGGTCCCGATATCCCGGTTCTGATGCCGGTCCCGATATCCCGGTTCTGATGCCGGTCCCGGTTCTGATGCCGGTCCCGATATCCCGGTTCTGATGCCGGTCCC
The DNA here is from genome assembly GCF_027579445.1 of Ammospiza nelsoni. Taxonomy (NCBI): domain Eukaryota; kingdom Metazoa; phylum Chordata; class Aves; order Passeriformes; family Passerellidae; genus Ammospiza; species Ammospiza nelsoni. The sequence goes on from NC_080634.1 coordinate 6,157,079, forward strand.
GGTTCTGATCCCGGTGACAGGTGAGCACGGCACAGGGTGGGACATGGTCGGGTGCCATCCCTGTCCCTGCAGCGTCCAAGCCCCGGCCCTGCCCATCCTCACACAACGTCCCGTGCCACCCCGTGGCCGCCTTCGGCGCCGGGTTCCGAGCCACGGCGGTGGCGTCGCCGGCGGACGTGGTGAAGACGCGGTCCATGAACGGCAGCCCCGGGCAGCCCCGCACTGCCCTGAGCTGCCTGCTGGCCCTGCTCATGCAGGACGGCCCCGCCGGCCTCTACAAGGGGTGAGTTCGGCTCCTGCGGACCGGCTGCGGTCACCGCCCGGGCCGCGGCACGGAGCCCCAAACACCCCGACCCACGGGCAGGATTTGGGGGATCCCCGCTCTGGGGATGTCCCCGCACGTCCCCTGAGCCCCGCTTGTGCCGGCACGGCTTCGTCCCGTCCTTGCTGCGGCTGGGCTCCTGGAACGTGGTGATGTTCGTGTCCTACGAGCGGCTGCAGCGCCTGATGGTGCTGGCGCGGCCGGCGCTGGCCTGAGCCCCCGGCGCCCCGGGCCGCCCGGCGAGGCTCACATCGATTACATTCATCGCATCCATTCTATTCATTGCCGGGGAGCAGCGGAGCCACGGGCCCGGGTTGGGACGCGAGGAGGAGGATGCTGCAGGAGGAGAAGCGCGGGAGAACAGAGGTTTCCAGAGAAGAGTTTTAAGGGACGGAGGAAAAAATGTTTGTTGGCTTTCCAGCCGGGAAGAGCAGCGCTTCCCGAGGGCGGTGGTGTGGGCAGGCGGGACCAAGCTGAGCGCCGGGGAATTCCCGCTGTTCGTCACTGGCGCTTCCAATAAATCGCCCCTGTGGGGTCTGATCACAGCGTGGCTCAGGGTTTCTTTGCCTTTTTGGGGTGTTCAGGGTCATTGTCCAGCTCTGCATGTGACACAAGTCCAGCACATTCTCTGTCATTCCTGGTGCACTGAACAACTTCCCACTGATCTCTAATTATTCAGGCCATTGTCACAATCACCAACAGCAGCTCCACCTTCTGCCCTGCCGAGGTAGCAGATCCTTGACCCACGGCCATCTCTCTAAAGCCTCAAATGGTCCCTTTATAGGACAGTGAAGATGTGTATCCTGAGCAGGAGAGGACACAGAATTCCCTTCCCCTGTTTCCCAAGCATAAAACGCTGGGAATTGCTTTCTTCCCATGGTACTGCCAGGAACAAGGTTCCCTCTGCTGTCACTCCATCTTTATCACCCTCATTTGTCACAGCCACTCAGCTCTATTTCAGGGACTCCCGTCAGACACCTGCTGGCTGTGATCAGAAGCAGTTCCCCAGTTGGGTTTTACCCCCGGGAGCAGCAGGAATGACCGAGGACAGCTGCTGTCCCGGGACAAGGCGGCCGGGCTGCGGTTCCGTGCCCAGCCCCGTGCCCGCCCTGCGGAACGCGGGGTCGTTCCCTCCGCCCTGTCCCTGTGCCGGGATCGGGACAATTCCCCTGGCTCGGGCAGGGGACGGTGCCCTCGGGTGCCGCCGGAGGGGACAGGGGCGCGCAGGGGCCACCCGGGCGGGTGGCACCCCCAGGGCCCCGTGTGCTGTGGCGCTGCTGCCGGAGCCGCTGCCGGGCGGGACGGGTCTGTGCCGGCACTCGCGGCTCGCTGCGATCCCGTTCCATGGAGCGAAACCCGCGCCGCGCCCCAGCTGCGGTTTGATGGGATGGGCTCCGCTCTCGGGAGGCAGCGGGACGGGGGTCCTTGTGCCACCCCACGGGTCCCAGAGAGAAGCTGCTCCTGTGGCCGAGGAACAGCGGGGAAACCTGAACAGTCCTAAAGGAAACCGATGGAAAAACAACTTTGGTGTGGTTTTGGACTTGACATTTTCCCCCGGCCCCCGCCTGATCCGAGTGTTTTGCCTTAGGGAACAGGAGGCAGAAGGGGGAATGGGGAAACAGATGATTTGTTACCCCAAAAGGGACGAGCTTATTGCTGTTAATTCATGAAACACCTGGAATGATTTGGGTCTGGGAAGCACCTGGGAGCCTCCCTTTGAATCCTGGGTGGAGCCGTGGTTATAAAAGGAGGAAAGGATGGAGGCAGGGGGGGTTCGGGGGGGAGAGGAGCAGCGCTGCCTTGGGGATTTGCATCTGGAAGCGGCCACCAGTTTCCTGCTGGGAATCCTGGAAAGAGAACTCGGTGAGAAATGCGAATGCTGCAGCTGGAGCGCTGAGAGGGGAGAGCCTGCAGGGAATGTGTCTGGTGAGTCTCCTCATGCCCCATTTCTGATGCTGGGCTGGCACCAGGGCACCTCATTCCATCGAAACTCTCTTGAAATGCAGTTCAATTACAAACTGGACTGCAAAAGGCACGTGGGAAGCTTTGTGTCCCTAAGGGAATGCTCTGGCGCTGTGCAGCCTCTGACCTGCACAAATAACTCCTGCTCCCACAGAAACCTGCTGGCTGCAGGGCAGGAGTGCCAGTAAAGTGGCAGCTCCAGAGCCACCCCAATGAGTGACTGTCCTTGGGGCTCTGGGGGCCGGGAGGAAATGCTGTCCCTGCCCCTCTGGGAAAGCAGGAGCAGGATCAGTGCTGCAGCCGGGTCTGTTCCTGCTCTCTGTCTCCAGGGTGCCCTGGAGGGCTCTGGCTCGGGATAATCTGTGTGTGAGAGCTTCCCGTGCCTGTGCCAAACCCCTCTGGGGACAGAACGTGCCCAAAAGCTCCATTAACCCTTTCTCTGTGTGTGAGAGCTTCCCGTGCCTGTGCCAAACCCTCTGGGGACAGAACGTGCCCAAAAGCTCCATTAACCCTTTCCCTTCTGCTGGCAGGGCAGCGTGTGAGCCCAGGCCCTCCTCCCTGGAGCAGGGACAGCTGAGGATGAGCCCCAGGGACTCAGCCATCAGGGCAGGTGAGGATGGGTCTCTTTGTGCTTGGCAATTGCTTTGCTGGTTTAATGTCACACTGCAGGGCTCCTCCAGCCCCTGTGCCTTGCAGCAGCACCCACAGCCCCTGGGCTGGCCAGGGAACAGCTCTGGGAGGGAAATGGATGTGCAGGAAATTTCCAGAGTTTGACAGAAGGCTCACATAGTGTGGATCTGTATGGAAATTCTGAGATAAGAAATGCTGACTTAGAAATGCCACGGAATAGGACAGACAGTGCTGAGAGAGAACTGGAGCTAGAAACAAGTTTTAAAGGGTGACTTTGTAAATAAGACTGGATACCTTAGAGAAATAGAACTATGAAAGATGCATTGTAATAAGATTCACAAGGGGTAATTTGAGATGATTTGCTTTAATGCATTTACAGCATGGTGTGACAAAAGCTGACAGGCCAAGAAACACTTACAGTGTATTGGAATCAGGAAATAGTTGGCTGCTGATTGTGATGGGTGAATTCTAACATCTGCATTGTCTCACCCTTCACATGAGACTGAACATGGAATCCAAGTTTTTAAAATGCCTCTCAGTTGCCCCATGTCTGGGTCAGAAAGGAGCATAATCTGATAAACTGGAGCTTTGTGTGAGGAAGATTTATCAGATTCCTTCCAACCTTCTCTGGGGTTTTTGTGCCAAAGGGGCTCTGACCCCAGAGCCACACAGGGTGTCTGTGCCTGCATAAGTGTCAGTGACATTTGCCAAGTCTGGCAGGAAAGCAGAAACATCCTGGGGCTGTTTGGCCAGAGATGGAACATGGAGATGTCTGTGCTGGCAGGGTGTGAGTGCTGCCAGCCTGGCTCTGTGGTGCCTCTGTCCCTCAGCAGTCAGGGCAAGGGGGGAAGCTGCAGCTGAGGCAGTTTTGGCTGTTTCACACTGCTTGGGCCAGACCTGGCAGCACTGGAAGAACAGCTTTCCTCCTCCTTTCTGTCCATCCCTGAGCAGAACAGTGAGATGGTGCTGCACTGAGCCCTCTCTTTTGTGGCTGTTGTTTGGTTGGTTTGTTTGGGTTTTTTCTGTTCTTAATGTATTTCTAAGAGGTGCAGTGAGGAGCAAGGTGCTGGTGACATGGTTTCTGACTGACACATGACAGAAATGGGCACAGGTGAGTGCATGTGCTTCCTGGCACATCCAGTGTGCAATCCTGAGTGAGGATTCCCAGCCCCAGCTGCCCGTGGCACAGCTCCTCACTGCTCAGTCACTGTGAACAGCCCCGTCCTTTCCTGGGCACATCCCTGGAGTGGGAGCAGAGTCCCCTGACCCTGCAGGAATTCCCTGCTCCTCTGGAGGGGGTGAGGCCAGAGCTTGGGGGCAAAGGACAACAGCCAAACCAGGCCATTGTGTCCCTGATGCATCCAGGACAGCGTGTTGTCCTTGTTCCCAGCACTGGTGAATCTAAACAAGATTTATTTTTGACAAGATTGCCTGTTCTTCACTTCTCCAGCTCTCCCCCACACCTGGCCCTGCAGCTGTAGCTCACCTTGCCCTGGCTGTGGCTGATAAAATACCATTTTTGTAGCAGCAATCCATTCTTTTAAAGAGCACAAAGAGTGTACAATGCAGAGGAGTTTTTGGGAAATCCATCCAAATGAGGGACTCTGCCTTCCTGCTGTTCCTGTAGCTCTCCTTCCTGCTTTCACCTGGGCTGCCAGGATGGGCAGGGCCCATATTTATCATATGAAACTGCTGTTACTGAATTTGTCCAGAAGCTCTGATTGCAGACACTCATTTTCTGACAGAAACAATTTTCATTTTGCCTTTGCCCTGTTGTTCCCAGGTGCTGCCCAGGCTGTCTCTCTGTTCCCTGGGAGGAAGGGCAGCCCCTGCCTGGCTGCCTAGCCCAGCTGGATGGGACAGGGTTGTGTGGCCTGGCAGGGCAGGAACAGCTGGCTGTGCTCTGGAGTGCCTTGGAACCTTGCCCTGGCAGCTTTGGAGGGGTTTCTCTTTGGGATTGCTTGTGATGCACCCTCCCTTTGTACAAAGCCCAGTGCTAAAGGACTGACAAGTGAGATGTGAGATAAAAATGGTTCTCTTAAAATGAGGCAAAGAATACAATATGAAAAATGAGCTTCCTTTTAGTGTCTGAAATAGTTAGGAATAGAAATGCTGGCAAAGGGCACTTTTATGTTGGAATTGGTGTCACCTCTCATGGATAAAACCCCACAGTGAGCCCTCAGAGCACAAGTGTGAAAACTGGATCCTTGGACTTCCACAGTGGAATTAATTTTCTTTTCCTCCTCTCTTTCAGGCCAGGACAGATCACCAGACTCCTGCCCCCTTTGCCAAAAGCTTTGGTGTTTGAGCAGCCACAGGCGAGAGGCCCCAGCACAGGCTCTGCCCTGCAGGGCTCAGGCTCTGCCCTGCTGTGGGTGAGTCAGAGGCACACAGGGCTCCTCTTGTCCCCTGTGCTGCATTCCCTGCCTGGGGATGCCACTGCTGCCAGCCCAGCCTGGGGCTGCTCACAGGGGCCAGGGGGAGGGAAGGGACCAGGGTCTGACTCCAAGGGTCACAGGGCTGATTTATTATTTTATGGCATATATTACATTAAAACTATACTAAAAGAATAGAAGAAAGGAGCTCATCAGCAGGCCAGCTAAGAATAGAAAAGGAAGGAATGATAGCAAAGGCTTGTGGCTGGGACAGAGAGTGTGAGCCAGCTGGGTGTGATTGGCCATTAATTAGAAACAAGCACATGAGACCAATCCCAGATGCCCCTGCTGCATCCCACAGCAGCAGATAATCAATGTTTGCATTTTGTCTGTGAGGCCTCTGAGCTTCTCAGGAGGAAAAGTCCTAAGGAAAGGATTTTCCATAAAAGATGTCTGTGACACAGCCCCAGCCCTGTGTGCAGGCAGAGACACAGGGACAGCCCTGCCCAGAGCCACCACTGTCAGCAACCAGGGGATGGGGCTGGCTCTGGTGAGAAGGGTTTATTGCTCAACCAACACCAGCCCCAGTGCCCTGGCTCTGGTGAGAAGGGTTTATTGCTCACACCAACACCAGCCCCAGTGCCCTGGCTCTGGTGAGAAGGGTTTATTGCTCACACAAACAGCCCCAGTGCCCTGGCTCTGGTGAGAAGGGTTTATTGCTCAGGTAAGGATCAGCCTCAGTGCATGGCTCTGGTGAGAAGGGTTTATTGCTCAGGTAAAGATCAGCCCCAGTGCCCTGGCTCTGGTGAGAAGGGTTTATTGCTCACACAAACAGCCCCAGTGCCCTGGCTCTGGTGAGAAGGGTTTATTGCTCAGGTAAGGATCAGCCTCAGTGCATGGCTCTGGTGAGAAGGGTTTATTGCTCAGGTAAAGATCAGCCCCAGTGCCCTGGCTCTGGTGAGAAGGGTTTATTGCTCACACAAACAGCCCCAGTGCCCTGGCTCTGGTGAGAAGGGTTTATTGCTCAGGTAAGGATCAGCCTCAGAGGCCAGCAGACTTTACAGAGTAAGTAGTTCCTACAGTTCCAGAGCACTCACAGTTCTTTGTTCCAGGCAATGTAGAACTTTCTAACCCACACACAGCTGCCACAGGGTTCATTTTGCTTTTCTCACCCATCACCTTTCCTTAACTCTGCTGCACTGTGCTCACTTCTGTCCAGTGGCTCCTCACTTGCACACAGATGCTTCTGTAACAATTCTAAACTCTGACTTTACACAGCCCCACCCTCACATTATCAACCCTGCACCACCTCACCTTTACAGTTCCTCACTCACTCAAGGCATGCTCTTACTCACAGCCACAGAAACATCATTATTTTCTGTATTATTTTGCTGCTAATGCCTGTGTGTTGTATTTTCACATCAATCCAAGCTTCTTCCCAGGCTGCAGATCAAATCTTTTGGTGTCTCTGGAGGTTTCTGGTTGTCCAGTCCCCACATCTCCCCTCTCTCTCTGTAGTAAGAAATTTTTATTAATAGATTTGTTAAGTATTGGTTGTATATATTAATGTAAATAAGGTGTTATTATTATTATTATTCATAGTATTATAATAATTAAAATATATTTAAAATATAAAATTATGTTATATTTGTTAATTATGGTGTTAAATTTTACTTATTAAATTTTTAGTTGGGATTTATTATTCTTATTTTTGATATTTTTCAAAGTTGTATATTTTTATAGATTTTGAGTTATTAGATAAACATAGAATATATTTCATTAATTTTTTTATATTTGTGTGTTAATAAAAGAACATTGATTGTTGTTTTGTCAAACTGCATGTTCAATACTTTTGATATCTGTTAAAAAGTTATTTCATGTAAAGGATGTAGTGTTAGATTGCTTATTTAGATAATATTTTAATTTATTTAATCATTTTTGTGTTGTTGAAGTAATAGGTGGCATAAAAAGTGATGTGTTTTTTTAAGTTTCAAGGTTTAAAAATATTTTTATAATTTGATTACTATTGATGGACAAATGATTTGTCATACATTGGTACTTATTTTTATACTCAGAGTTAATCATGTACTTTTTTCATTATATAGATTATTTGTAATTGGTATATTGATTAGGTAAGTAAATGATGGATTGTTTTGAGTAGTGATAGATAAATACAAAGTATTTAAACTTGAAACTTTAGTTGAAGTTATTTAAATGTTTGCTTTATGTTGGTTCATTGGTAAAGTTTGATAACTAAAAGTAAATAAACTAAATAGAGGCATAATATTTGATTGAATTTTATATTTTTAAGTTATTATTTAATAAGAATTTTATACTATTGATTTTTATATTTATGAAAAAACTTAAAGTTTATAGTTTTTGGTGGGTGCAATACAAGATGCTAGGTGTAAGTTGGAATTTTTGTGTAATTTAGATTTGTACTTACCTTGTCTAATTTTGTTTTTTTAGTGCTGGAGTGGTCAGTATGGTTTTTGTGTGATGTGGTTTTACGATTTCATTGAAATTTACCTGGGTTTTTCTACTTGCTGAGATGTAAGTAAACTTTATGTTGTCATATGAGAAATAAACTATTGATACATTTTGGTTTATAAAATTGCATACAGATTTGTGACATACTTAAGATGTTATTATTATAATTTTTTTTGTTATAGGTATGAAGAAAGATTAATGTATGCAGTAAAGAAAACACTAAATTAATTAGGAATTATTTAGATTATGTATAATTAGTAACATGTGAAATGATATAGTTATTAAGTATTAAAATATTGTATATTATTTTAGAGTTTGGAACAGTTGATAAACTTTAAATTAGTGGAAGGTTCCAGAACTGTTAAAAATAGGTTTAGTTGTTATATTGATAAAGTCAGTGTGTTAAGTTAAAACTATTTGAAATTTATTTTTGATATAGTAAATATTTGGGATTGTTGTTAATTATTTTGTTAGGGTTTGATTATAGTTTAAATTGGAATGGGTGCATGTTACGTAATACATTTTTATGTAATGTTTTTAAAAATAGTAGTTATGAGTTAAATTATAGGATTAAAGATTAATTAAATCATTTAATAATTGGATTTTTAAAAGTATTTTTAGAATAGAGATGTTTTGAGTATAGTAAACTTATTTTTTAAAGATTTGAAAGTGGTTATAGACAGGATTGTGAATTTGGATTTGGATATTGAGAGTGTGAGGGTGCAGGAAATGTAGTTGTAGGAGAGGCTGAATACTTAGTATGAAACTTAGAAAAATGAATTAACGGTGTAGTTGGATTTTTATAGAAGTGTTTTTGTAATAATAACTGAGAAAAGTTATAAGATTAATAGTTTGGGGGAGGTTTTTAAAAAAGTTTATATTTTTGTAACTTTGAAAAATATTTAAAATGATGAGATAATATTAGGTTAAATTACAGAGTTAGTGTAGAGATTAGTCAGGGAGTTAACTTGGTTTCAGAGATGTAAAAGTAGTTAGAGAATAAAAAAGTGAGATTTTGAAATTATGTGCTGTTGGTAATTATATAAAGAGATGGTAAAGTATGTGAAAGTCGGTTGTAAATATTATAATGATGTTTCATAAATAGTGTTTATAAAATTATTAATTTTCTCTAATTAGTCTATTAGTAGTAAGTGTTTGGAGAAGTTAAGGTTACTTTTTGAAAATATTTACATATTAGGGAAATAAAGTAAAATTTTTAGAATGGTATGATATTAATAGTAATTGCTATTTTTTGGGGTTATTTAAAAAAGATAAAAACTAGAGATTGTAATGAAGAATAGATTTTTTAATGAAATGGATGATGTAATCAACTGTATTTTTTATTATGAGTAGGTGTTTGTTTGTTTGTTAGAGTTTTATTTTACTTGTTCTAATTGGAGCTGTTTTACTTTTTTAATAAAATTAATTTTATACTTTATAGTTTGGAAAATGATTTTTAATAAAATTTATTATAAGTTCTATTAAATAACGTTTAAATTTACAAGTAATTAATTCTGATAGCAAGCAATAATAAACCTTATTTTGATAGGTCATTACAGTGATAAAATTAAATTTAAAGACTATTTAGATTTAAATGTAGTGAAATTTAATTTTGTTTGACTTTATTAATACTCAAGTTATTGAAGGTTGTTATTTATAAATATTGAAGTTTTTAAACATTTTGGTTTTGGAGAAACTTTAGTTTGTTACTATAATTATTATTATTATTACCTATATCTTTACATTGTAGTTTTATTTATTGGGAGCTATGTGTCTTAGTAAGATATTTTCATTTATGTTATATTTAGAATGGTAATGATTTGAATAATGGGGTTTTCCTGTATTTAGGATATTGATTAGATTGTTTTGTAATTTTTTTTGCTGGGCTTTGAGTAATATTTACTTACGGCTTTTGATTTTTGATATTAGAAAATTTTTTTATGGTTTTTGTTACTTTTAAAGAGTTTTTGATTTAGAATTTGGAGAGTATTTGGTGTTTGGAGGAAATAAATTTGGAGTTATTTTTGATATGGTTGAGTTGTATTGTTGATGTTATTAAGGTCTACTTTTGGCACATTAGTTTGGTTTTTTTGTTTAGTTATGGGGAGGGTCTCTTGTCTAAGCCTGAGAGTAGTATTAGGGCTTATTGTCTAATGTTTTATGAGTGTGTTAAGGAGGAGGTATTATTTTAAGTTTTATAAAATACACTGAGAATCAGTTAAAATCAAGGAAGAAACATTATGATAATTGCAGGGTGTTGTGTTTAAAGAGTTATAAATCTTGTTTAATAACTTGAAATAAGGTGAGCCCAATCTACTTTTTCTGCCCCCACGAATGGCATGACCTGTGCCCATTGCTCACAATTCACCCAACCAAAATCAAGAGCAAATGTTGGCTGGGCTCTAAGAACCTGAAATAACTCAGGAGCAAAATAAATCACATTTTTCTCCTATGTGGATTTTTTTGGTTTCAGATGCTGGACTTACCTCTGTGGACGTGTGCTGAGCTCTCACTGCAGGAACCCGTCAGGACGCAGTGGCTGTGAGTTCAGGGTCTTCTCACTGGTTGAGTTGGAATTAATTAATTAATTAATTGCAGAATTAATTGAATTAATGACCCCTTTCCCCTTTTGTGCCTCGCCGTGTGGGACAGGGGCAGAGAGAGCGAGCAGAGGAGCGGCCGGGGCTGGAGAGGGGCAGGAGAAAGGCAGAGGGACCTCCCTGGTGTCCCCAGAGCACTGTGGGGAACAGAAGGGACACCGTGAGGGCAAGGGCAGGTGAGCAGGGGACAGCTTGGGGCAAAACCCGGGGTCACCTGCAGGGAAATGAGTCAGGGGTGTTTTGGAGGGAAGAGCTGAGGGGATGAGTCCGCCCAGCTCGGCCCAAGGGGGAGCAGAGGTGAAGGCCAATCCAAAGCCAACCCTGCTCAACCCCGGAGTCCCAGAATAAATTCTATGAGCTGCCCAGTGAGGGACTAAAAACACATAAAAACAGACCTAGGAGCAAACCAGAAGGTTCCTGGGAATCCCATTACAGTGTTGTCACAGCCTTTTTAACAGATTCTTTATTACAACACTCCATTTCTGCGTTGGGATCGTTCACTCTGTGGGCTGTGGGGTTTTTGGGTCTGAGCTCCCTCACGGCGGCCCTGACACCCTCAGGAGCGGGGAGGGAAAGCAGAGTCAGGGCTGCTGGCAGGGCAGGGGGTTCTACCCCAGAGCAGACCCAGCAGCTGCCCCCCAGCCTGGCCAGGAGGGATCTGCTCTGGTTCCTGCAGGGAAGGAATGTTCCCAGCAGAATCAGCCGGCATTGCAGCGGCCTCATCTCCCGATCCAGCGGCCTCATCTCTCCTGCACTTCCCCATGCCACTCCCACCCATTCTGAGGGGAATTTGTCCCACCAGCAGCAGGGGAAGGACACCAGCTGCCACCCTCGGACTTGGATTGTACCCCTGGGGAATGCTGGCTGCTGGGATTTAGAGCATTCCACGCATTTAGCTGCTGAAATTTCCCAGCCCAGGGGTTTTAGCACAAAGATGGTTCTCTATGTGGTGCCCGGATTTGGGGTTTGGCATCAGCTTAGCTAGTTCAGATGAGCTGTACCCACAGCCCCACGTTCCCTGATGAATTCCTGCTGGAATAACCTGACAGCGCCGAGAGTGGAAATTCCCATGCAGAGCTACCACTTTTACACCAGCTGTATTGGGAGCCAGCAGAGGCTCCAGGGAAGCTGAGTGGGATCAGGACAAGGACAGGTCTATATTCCATAGAATTTGCTGTTTAAAACCCTCATCCCCCAGCTCCACTAATGTCCCTGGGGTTGCTGGATAGAGTTCCCTGGAACCCAGCTGATTTCACCCCCCACCCCTGGAGCTCAGGCTCCAGTGGGTATTTTAAAGCAGGACAAGGCAGGGGCTGGAAGCACTCCCAGCCTGTGCTGAGGCAGCACACCTCTCCCTGAAGAAGCCCAGCTCCTTTCAGAGCCTCAGCAGCAGCCTCTGCACATCCCCTCAGGAAAGGGATGCACATCCCTGCCTTCAGCACACCTCCAGTGGGACCCACCTGCAAAAATTGTCCTTCACTTCTGCACTTCCAGCTGGCTCCCTGGAAAGTTCCAAACTTCATGCCACTCAAACCTCTGATTTTGAGGCATCTCCAAAGCATACTGCTTGGGATTCAATATCTGTGAGGGAAGATGGCTTTGGTGTTAGCGCTGCTGAGGGACAATGGCCTCAGGCTGGAAAGGAGAGAGGAGATTTGGGGTGACGGAGATATACCTGGGAGCTGTGTGGGAGCTCTGGGAGGTCAGAAACGGGAACTGCTGTCTGAGCCTCTCTGCAAACGGTCCGTGCCTCCACTCCAGGCAATGCCAGCTGCTCCTTGGGGTCCTTCGGGGCTGTCGGTGGTGTCTGTCCGGGCTGAGGCGTTTCCACATACCTGTTCAGAGCAGCCCCAGGCTGAGGGGCCGCAGGCAGCGCTTTAGCCGTGACTGTGCCAGCGCTGTCCCGGTACCCCGGTGCCCACACCGGGACGTGTGTTCGGCACGCTGCAGGCACAGCTCCTCCTACAGATCTCAAGGGGCGTGAGGGCTGCCAGCCCTTTGGGGGCTTCTGGCCTCCTCCAGGCACGCACCGGGCCCAGCCGCAGCGGGAGCAGCGGCCCCAGCCCCGCTCGTTCGGCGGGGATCCCCCGGGGATGCGGACACGGAGCGGGGGGATGCGGGCGCTGTGGCTCTCACAGGGCAGTGCGGTGTCCCGGTACAGGGGAGCGCGGTGCCCGCGGTGCCGCCGGGCCGGGCTCGGTGTCCCCGCAGGGCTGAGGGGCGGCGCCGTGTCCGCCAGGGGGCGCCCTGCGGGACGGGCGGCAGCGCTGAGGGAGCGGCGATGCCGATGAGGTCCCGAGGCTGTCAAGGCGATTCCCCTGCCCTACCCGTTTCCAGCCGTGACCCAGGGGCTGCTCCAGGGAAGCGCCGTCTTCCTGGGGGCCCGGCACCATCATAGCCCCGACTCCCCACGGCCCAGAGCCCCGGCGGGACCCCAGCCCCGCACCGACCAGAGCAGGACCGGCAGTACCAGGCTCGGTCCCAGCGCCCGTCCCGGAGCGGCTCTTCCTACCTGTAGTGATGCCGGTCCGGTCCTGGTCCCAGTCTTACCTCGATCATCCGGCCCCAGCGGGACCCCAGTACCGCACTGGCCGCAGCTGGAAGAGCAGTACTAGGCACGGTCCGAGCAGCCATACCGGAGTGGCTCTTCCCACCTGCAACGACACCGGTCCCGATCCCAGTCCCAATCCTGCCTCAACCATCCAGCCCTAGCACTCACACCCTGCCTGCCTCCCATAGCAGACACCGGCGAAACCAGGACCCGGATCTCCGGGCCTAGATCCTGATCCCGGTCTTACCTGAGCGCCTTGGGCTCCACGCAGCACCAGCCCCCGATCCGGATCTCCTCGCAGCGCTCCGACCGTCGCTCCCGCAGCATCCCAAGCCAAGCATCCCCCGAAGAAAGCGGGACAGACGCCGATTCGCCGGCTTTTATGGGCGGGAGGGGGGGCGGAGAGGAGGTGTGTCCCCGGGGGCGGGGCCGGCACAGGTGTGAGGGGCGGGGTCTGCACAGGTGTGAGCGATCCCAGTGCGCCTGCGCGGGGCGGGGCCTTGGGGGATTTAAGGCGCGGGGAGGGCCCCGCGGAGCCATTTGCTCCTCGGAGGTCGGCGGGGTAAGTTGCTGTCGGTCTGGGCTCTATATCTCTGTTCCTCTATATTTTCTTCTGCGTTTCTTTTCTTTTGTGTTTCTGTTTCTCTATACCTCTCCTTTCAACCCTCCCTTCCTCCCCTCCCCCACCCCCTACACCCACCCCCCCCCCCAAACCCCCCCCCCTCCCTCTCCCCCCTAGCCCTCCCCTCCCTCCCCCCCTACGGCCGCCCCCCGCCCCTCCCTCCCATCCCACCTCCCTATTCCTTTACTTACCCCTACCCTATTCATCCCTACCTTACCCTACCCTACTCCTTCATCCTCTCCCTTCACTGCCCCGCCCCCTGCCCCGCCCCCTGCCCCGCCCCCTGCCCCGCCCCCTGCCCCGCCCCCTGCCCCGCCCCCTGCCCCGCCCCCTGCCCCGCCCCCTGCCCCGCCCTGCACACCCCGACCTCTCCCCGCCCCGCCCTGCACACCCCGACCTCTCCCCGCCTTCCCCTCACGTACCCCCCCGCTCCCCTATTCTCGTTCTGTATTCCTCCCTTTCCTCCTTTCCTCGCAGCCGCGGGGCGCGGGGGTGCCGGGCAATAATAAAGCCCAGAGGGCCGGAGCCCGGCGCCCCCGCCCCGCTGGGGTCCCCACACGGGGCCGGAGCCGCTCTGCGGGTCCCCCCCATTGCAGTTCCAAGCACCGCCCCACACCGCCGGGGTTCCGGCTGTCCCTACATCACGCTGGGGGGTCCCGGGGTGGGGGGTTACAGCGGCCCCCTCGTTAGGAGGGGGTCGGGGGGGTGGTGGGGGGTTAGGAAGGGCCCCCTCATTAGGAGGGGGGTCCTTGGGGGGGGGGGGGGGGTAGGTAGGTAGGGCCCCCTCCGGAGGAGGGGGGTCCCGGTGGGGGGCGGGGGCGGGCCCCCTCCGGGGGAGGGGGGCCCGGGGGGAGGGGGGGCGGGGCGGAGGGGGGGGCATTCCCCCCTCCTGGCCCCGCCCCCCTCCCCCGGGACCCCTCCTCCGGACGGGGTCCCGGCCCGGCCCCCTCCCGGGGACCCCCTCCTCCGGACCGGGGGCCCGGGGGGGAGGGGGGGCGGGTGGGGTGGGGGGGCCGGACGGGGAGGGCCGTTCGTGTGTGTGTGTTTTTTTTTTTTACACGTGTACACATGTGTTTCACGGCGCAGAGTGACGTGCCCCCCCTCTTGCTTCCCCCCCACCCCACCGCCCCCCCCCTCCCCCCCCGGGCCCCGGTCCGGAGGAGGGGGTCCCCGGGAGGGGGCCGGGCCGGGACCCCGTCCGGGGGAGGGGGCCGGAGGAGGGGGGCGGGGCCAGGAGGGGGGAAAGCCCCCCCTCCGCCCCGCCCCCCTCCCCCGGGCCCCCTCCCCCGGAGGGGGCCCGCCCCGCCCCCCCCGGGACCCCCTCCTCCGGAGGGGGCCCTACCTACCCCCCCCCCCCAAGGACCCCCTCCTAATGAGGGGGCCCTTCCTAACCCCCCCCACCACCCCCCAAGGACCCCCTCCTAACGAGGAGGCCCCTTCCTAACCCCCCCCTCAGGACCCCCTCCTAATGAGGGTGTCCCCCCACCCCGGGACCCCCGCCAAACAAGGGGGTCCCCAAACCCGACCCCCCCCATCCCGGGACCCCCTCCAAACGAGGGGCCCCCGTGGGATGGGGGAAGCGGAGCCCCGGCGGCGCCCCCTGCGTTCAACCGTGGAACTGCATGGGGACACCAGCGGGGCTCCAGCGGGGCCGGGGGCGCCGGACTCCGGCCCTCTGGGCTTTATTATTGTCCGGCACCCCCAGCCCCGCGGCTGAGGGGAAAGAAGGAACGGAGAGAACGGGAAGAGAGGAGGGATAGCAGGGAGGAAAGCAAAAGGGAAGGGAAAGGCTGGAAAGGGACAGAGGGACAGCGGACAAAGAAGGGAGAGAGGGGGAATAGAAAGGAGTAGCGGGATAGGGACAGGACAGGAAAGAGGAGAGCGGGGGTCAGGTTTAGGGGAAGAGGAGGGGAGGGTCTGGGGGACAAAGAAGAAGAACACGGGGAGAAGAAGGAAGAGTAGAGGAGGGGAGGCCGAAAGGGGAGGAGAAGGAAAGGGGGCAAGAGAGAGAAGGGAAATACAGGTAGGAAAAGGAACAGTAGAGGGAGAAACAGGAGGGGAGGCCGAAAGAGGAGGGAGAGGAGTCGGCTTTGAGGAGGAGAGAAAAAGGGAGAGAGAGAAAAGCAGAGAAAGAAGGGGAATACAAGCAGGAGAAAGGAAAGGTAGAGGAGGGAACAGGAGAGGAGAAAAAGCTGCGGAGCGGGGACAAGAGCCACCCGTCCGCAGCGTGCTCAGAGTGAGCAAATGGCGGTTAACGAGATTACCGGATCTTAAATAACCTCGGCCCCGCCCCGCGCAGCCGCGCTGGGGTTCCGCACACCTGAGCCAGTCCCGGGCCCCAACCACGCACACCTGAGCCGGAGGCGGGACCCGCCCCTGAAGCTCCGCCCCGGCCCCGCCTCACGTAGATCTGGCTCCGCCCTTGAGCCCCGCCTCACGGAGATCTAGGCCCCGCCCCTGGTCGCGCCTTACGTAGACCCGGCCCCGCCCCCGGCTCCGCCTCACGTAGGCCCTGGTTCCGCCTTTGAGCCTCGCCTCATGGAGCCCCGGGCCCGCCCCGCCCTGCCCGGGATGGGGGCGGGGCCATCGCTCGCGGCCCGGCCCGTGTCCCCCCACACCGGCCCGGCCCGTGTTCCCCAGACCGATCGCGCCCGTGTCCCCCACACCGGCCCGGCCCGTGTTCCCCAGACCGATCCCGCCCGTGTCCCCCACACCGGCCCGGCCCGTCGCACCGGGCCGAACCGGGGCTGCTCCCGGCGCTGCGCGGAGCCCCGAGCGCTGAGGCGGGGCCGGGATGGGCCGGGGTTCTGGCTCGGCTCCTGTCGGTGTCGGCTGCCGGGGGGTCCCGAGCGGTGCCGCCTCTCCCGCGGCGGGCGCGGTGTGGGGCGGGGATCGGGACCGGGACGGCCGCGGGCGGCGGGAGCTCCAGAACGGAGAGGCTCCACACGGACCGAACCGGGAACCGGCCGGGGCAGGGGGAGCCCCGTGCCGGCCCCAGGACCCCCAGACCCCCGCCGCTCCCCCGGTGCCACGGAATCATTTCCCAGTGTAGGCCGAGGATTGCTTATGAGAAAACTCAACACTCAAGGATACGGGATCTGAGGGGAGGGGAGAGATTCTGGTATAAATTCAAAACACATTGTGAAAAATAAATCTGTGGAACAGCCCGTGTCCTCTCCCAGCCTGGTTTCTGTGTGCTCGTCTGTGATTCCAGCTGCTCCGATGGGATTTGCAGCCTGCGGGGCTGTAATGCCTTGCCCGGTGCTAAGCACGCCAGGAAGCAATGGGAAAACCCTCGGGATCAGGCCGTGGAGCCTCTCAGTCACCGTGTCCCAAAAGTCTGCAGTGCCCAGCGCCTCTGGCTGCAATTTGAGGGGTCCCAGCACAGGCCCCCGGCACAGGGCCCCTTGCTTCCCCAAGTTCCTTTAGCCAGGATGATTTTTGGGCTAGGAGCACCCAAAGCCAGCAGAACTGGCCTTCACCACTTCTTGTGGGACCTCTCCTCTCTCTTCCTCACCAAATTCCCACTGTCAAAAGCCATCCCCTCAGTCTCTGCAAGGAATTGGGCTTGGATTTCCCAATCCAGCAGGGCAGAAATGCTGCTGTCCTTATTGTAAATCCTAATTGCAGTAATTGCTTAAGAAATTATTGAAAGGAATTAAAGGAATGAAGAGAAAATAAAGAAGAGCTGCCAGTTCCAACTAAGGGATGCTCAAACCCCTTATCAATAATTTGCTTTAATTAACCAACTCAAAGTCAATGACACCACATTGATACAGTATGACTCTTTTTAATGGAGTTACAGATAAATATTGCAGAATGTAAAAACCTTTATAAAGCCAGAAACTCTTTTAAGAGATAGACAGTGTACAGCTGCAGAGAGTCTTGGGATTCAGGAGAAAAATCCCCAAGTTTTCAGTCTTTAGCATCTTCCACTCTGTGGTCACTGACAGCAAACGTGGCTTCAGCCTCAGGAAGGCACGGGGAGTCAGGGATGTCACGGATCCTGGTGTCACCTCAGCCTTTCAGCAGGTACAGTCTGCAGGGAGAGAGAACAAACGGGTCAGAATGGACAGCCTAATTCCAGAAAATCATCCCAGTCCATACAGCACTGGGCAGAGCTGTAAGAACTTCTCAAAGGTTCATTTCCCTGAGGACTGAGGGCTCCGAGCTAAAGGCACAGGCTGGACCTGCCATGGACAGACTACGGGAAGCCCAGAAGGAAAAGCTACTGGGCCAATTCCATCAAACATTCCAAAATCAGGCTCCTCACCTGGCGGTGGAAGCACATCTTCCCTCCTGTGGGAAGGAAGGGGAAAAAGGATGGAGGGGCAGCTCCTGGGGTGAATAACTGGGATCCAACCCCTCCAAAGCAATGGAAGCAGAGGCTGTGACAAAGCCCTTGGGCCCAGTTGGCTGGGATTCACAGGAAAACTGCTGGCTTTGACTTTGGCAGCAAAGCCCAGCTGGTTATCACCTCACCACCAGGTACAGCAGCAGCATCCACAGGGACCTGGCCAGGTGTGTGTGCCTGGCACAGGGCTCCCCACTGCCTGGGAATCTCTGTGCCACAGGGCACTGGCCATTAAAGCAGCTCCTACCTGTCTCCTTTCACAAGGCAGATGGTTTTTCCATACAGCAAATGTTTTTTGAATTAAGAAGATAACACTACACTCAACTGGAGAAGAAAAAGTGAGATCTGTTAAATTTTCCTAAGCCAGGCAAAAAACAAAATCAATTTTAAAAAAAAACAAAACACAAAAAAACCACCCCACCAACAACAATAACAATGAAAAAACCCAACATATTAAGCATATTTCAAGAGAGTTTTAATCAGAATGAGGCAACTTGGAAAGCTTGAAAAGCTGCAATGCTGCAAAAATCTAATGCTGCAAAAAAAGCCTTTTCTTACATCACATTTTAGCCCTGTACCTGCACAAAACCCTGCCAAACTCACAATTCACCACATATAGTTATTGAGCCATTCCTGTCTTTGAGCACGAGTCAAGCTAAAGCTATGGAGACAAGAAAAACTCAGTGCTGTTCCTTTGGAAATCACAGAACCACAGGCAGGTTTTTCATTAGCTTTGGAAAATGCCCACCCAGTTCAGTACATACTGAATAGCAGGGAAGTTAGGAGATCAATGCTTTGCTTCCAGAGACAAAAATTTAAATAAGTATTTACACGAAACCAGCAGTCTGCAGATTGCCTGATCCAGAAGTGTTTATTAAGCAAAAACCCCTGGGGTTTGCTCTTGAGGGACACAAGAGGAGCTCCTTGGCTGGGACACAGCCTCGGTCAGCCCTGCTCCCCCACCACACAGGGCACCCACGCTCCCAGCTCTTCCACAGCCTGTGCAAAGCTGCCAGGGATCCCAGGGGATGGCAGGGCTCCCCTGTGCCTGCTTCACCTGTGCCCTGCTCCTGCAGCTCAGCAGGCTCCCGTCAGACCTGCCTGTGCAGGGCAGCCACACGCGACTGCAGCGTGCCCAGCCTTGTCTCCAGAGCCTCGAGCAGCATTCCACCTGCAAAAGGACAGCTGTGGGTCACACACACACACAGAGCACGTGTGGGTGTCAGAAAGGGCTCCGGTCTCATCTCACATCACCAATTCTCTTCATTTGACTCTTTCCCTGCTCATTTCATCCTGTGAAAGCTCACCCAGCTCTAACACTCACTGTTCACTTTTTCCAGCCCTGGTGTCAGAGCCACACACTCAGCTTCTGCTGGACACCCTTCAGTTTCCAACTTCCTTACACTATTTGCTCCCAGCTCTTCCTACCTGCAGTCACCAGATTTTAGTAGAGCAAAACATCAACCTGATTTATGATGTTATATTTCAATGCAAAGCTACAGCAAAAGCATTCAGTCCATTTGCACAAAAGGCAGAAGAAACATGGCTAAAGGTTAAGTGAAGATCTGGAGAAGTGAATCAGAACTAACTAGAAACAACACATCAAATTACTGAGACATAAATAGGAACCTAATGCTGTGCTTGATAAAGAAAAAATGCTCATTACCGTGAAAGTTGAAGGAAAGTTACAGGAAATCTTGCATAACACAAGATTCCAATGACATGAAGCAGACCAGCACATGCTACAATGCACTGAATTACTCTGGGTGAAATAAGCTGTTCTGCAGAAACTATTGGAGCACATTAAGGTTTCACAGAGGTGAATTAAACCAATTATTAATTGTAAGGTTAAATCTCACCCTTTCCAGCACCTCTTCCAAGACAGCTTGACTTTGCAGAGTGAGTGGTTGCTCATGGATGACAGCTTGCTTTCCTGGGGTGCCTAGGATATAGCTGAGATGGCACAGGTCAGATCAGGCACAGATTCCCACCCTGAAGGCAAAATCCAAACCCAGCACTCCTCCAGAGCCCTGAGAGACAGCCATGGATTCTGGGGCTGCAGTGAAAAGTGCACAGACACCGAGAGCAGGGCAGGGCTGGCTGGGAGGCAGAAGCAGCATTACTCTCCAGGAAAAGTGCCATTCCACAGCTAGGTCAGTGCTTCAGGGAATTTTACTGCCAAAAAATAAAGGTATCATAGCTGTGGAATTAAGAAATAAACCAAAACGCACTGTCCAGAGCATGAGGGTGAACATCCACAGCAATACAACAAAATGAATGGGAACTTCAGAAATAAACAGAGACATTGAAACTAGTTCAGGTGAACACTGTCCATCAGAACAATGCTTGCATAAAGGAACTCTGGCACAAAGCCTTGATTCACTATATGGTTATTGAACAATACCTTAAGAGCACTTTTAAGTGCTATAAACCAACTAAACCCAAGCACACTTCCTTTTTCTAGACAGATTTTAAACGGCTGAGTGAGAGTCTCAGGCTCATCCTCAGCTGTCACATTTGCCTTTGCCCACCCTAGAGACAGAGCAGATGTGGCCAGCACAGGTCAGACCTGCCCTGAGTCCTGCCTGAGCCCCTCTGGCCATGCTGCCTGCTGGCAATGCTGACCCCAAAGGGGCTCCAGACAGGCCTGTCTGGTGCTTGGCTTGTGTACTCCTCAGAGAAAATGAGAAGGAACCCTCCGGTGCCCTGGACCTGCTGGTATCTGCTTGGCAGGAATGCAATTTCTCTACAAAAGGCAGACCTAGCTGGTTTGGGTTTGGTTTTTTCTCCTAGGATTTGCCTTACACAGTGATGTTCCTCACAACTGAGCACTGTGATGCCAACAGCAGCAATACAGAAAACCACTCTGGGGCAGAGCAGCAGAAAAAGCCACCTCTGCACTGCCCAGAGATATAACAGGAGAGCCCTCAGTGCAATCCTGGGGCTGGCACACAAACATTCTGTACTCACCTTTCAATGGAGTCAATAGTGAAACAGAACAAATCTCTCTTGGAGTCCAGGCTCCTTGAGGTGCACCTGTAGATGCTGCCGAGGGTCTTTGAGCAGCCACAGCAGAATAAGGTTTCTACTAAGCTGTAAGTGAGAAATAACATTGATTCAGGAGAAAAGGAAGCAGCTCGCCCCATCCCTTTCCTTAAAAAAAAAAAAAAACAAAAAGAAAAAAAACCCAAACAATCATGCATTATCATTTTCTCAGGCATTCATTCTTGCTTTACATGGGGTAAATTATGAGCACTCATCTTTCAGCCTGAATTTGCAGCAGCTCCTCAGGCTGACTGACCTCAGCAAGCCCAGATCAGAATCACTAAAGATCAGAATCACTAAAGATCAGAATCATACAGATCAGAATCACTAAATTGTGGAAGGGACCTCAAAGCCCATCCCACCCCACCCCTGTCATGGCAGGGACACTGCCACTGTCCCAGCTGCTCCCAGCCCCGGTGTCCAGCCTGGCCTTGGGCACTGCCAGGGATCCAGGGCAGCCACAGCTGTGCCAGGGCCTGCCCACCCTCACAGGGAAAACTTCTTCTGATACCGAATCTAAACCTGCCTTCCTTCATGCTGAGGCCATTCCCCTTGTCCAGCCCTGCCTGTCCCTGGGAGGAATCCCTGTCCCTCAGGCCACACAGCACACCCCACACAAATGAGAGTTCCAGGCCCACACCGGCACTGCGGGCCTGGCACCGGGGCTGTCCCGGGATCCCCGCCCGCCGCGGGGCTGTGTGAGCAGCAAAGGCTGGGTGTGCGGTGTGAGGGACAGGGACAGGCTGTGGTGTCCGTGTGAGGGACAGGGACAGGCTCTGGAGTCCGTGTGAGGCACAGAACAGGCTCTGGTGTCCATGTGAGGCACAGGACAGGCTCTGGTGTCCCTGTGAGGGACAGGGACAGGCTCTGGAGTCCGTGTGAGGCACAGGACAGGCTCTGGAGTCCGTGTGAGGCACAGGACAGGCTCTGGTGTCCGTGTGAGGCACAGGACAGGCTGTGCTGTATGGCACAGGGACCGATTTTTGTGTACCCTGTAAGAGATAATGTGTCACCAAAGCCTGGCCCAGTGGTGCTGCCCTTCAAAGCACCCCCCAGAACAAATCCTGCTGCTCAGGGAAGTTTTCTGAGGTGCAGTTTCAACCAAACACAGTCTGAGTATCGATGAACACCTCACACAGCTCCCTTCAGCACCCCCTCTCCTTTAAACATCTCTCTTCATTCCAACAACACCCAAACATTAAGGGCTCGCAGCAATTTCAGTGACAAATCCAACCCCTCAGTGCAAAAACACCCTTCAAAAGCAGCAAACTCACGTGTTCCCTGGAGCAGCCACAGCAAGGGCATGAATTCTGTTCCCCATTCCTGCTGAAGGGCCTGAACCCTCTCAGGTGCCCTGAATTGTCAGAGGTGATGAGCCCAGCAGCACCAGGGACTGGCAGGGCAATGCTTTTCCAGCCTGAATGGTTCTGGGGTTCCAAGAGGTTCCTGGGGAGCAGAGGCACGGTGCAGGTGCCCAGATGTGAGTGCTGCTGCCCCAGGATGGCTCCAGCGGCTTCCACTGCACTCCCCAGCTTTGTGCACGTCTCTTGAACAGCCAAGGGCAGGGATGGGCCTGGCACCCATCAGGAAATGGAGTTTGTGGAACAAGGGATGTGTGCAGGGCCATGAAGCACTGCCTGTGCAAGGATGGGCCTGCACCCATCAGGAAATGGAGTTTGTGGGGCAGGGGATGTGTGCAGGGCCATGAAGCGCTGCCTGTGCAAGGATGGGCCTGCACCCATCAGGAAATGGAGTTTGTGGAACAAGGGATGTGTGCAGGGCCATGAAGCGCTGCCTGCCCAGCCCTGCCTCAGGGATTTCCTCTGCTGGGCTCCCCACAGCCAGCAGGGTTTGTGTGACACCCAGAACATGTTTGCGCGTTTGGAAACCCTCCCCTGGCAGCAGGAAGCACTCAGGGATCCCATGGCAAACTGGCTGAGCTCTGTGCCCCACTGCCTTCACGTGGCTCTGTGGGCCAGTGCCATTCACACACACAGAGCCCAAACATCCCTGCAGCCCTGGGATGGCACAGAGCCACAGGGATGGCAGGGCTGGCACAGAAATGCTCTGGCTGTTCCCCTACACCCCGAGGAGGGTGAAGGTCAGGGGTTACTGCAGCCCCTGCAAAGGTCCTTGCTGTCACCAGCTCATCTTTAGGTCAGAAGTGTCAGCCCCAGTTGGAGTTACCCTGGGGCAGCTGCCAGGAGCCCTGGGGATGCTTGGCTGCTTGTGAGGACAGAGCCCTGCAGCCCTGGAGATGTTTGGTTGGGGTAGACCTGGAATTCAGTGGCATTCCTGTCCTGTGTCCATCACACTCCATCTCTAAGAAAGATAGCAAAACTGTGAGCAAAGATGGAAATGTTTAGCTTTAAAAGGTTAAATGTGGTGCATGAAGCTGGAAAGCTCACCTTTGAAGGAATGTGAATATAATCCCCCCACCTCCTGAGCTTTGTTATGGGTTTTCTTTTTTTTTATTTAGGGTGTGGAGATGCCCAGCAGGGATCAGGGTTTAGTGCTCTGGGCACACACAGAGCAAAAAGGCAACATTGCTTGCTGTGTGAAATGCCAACCAGAGGGGCTGAAAATCAGGTATAAATCCAGGGAACCCAGACAGGGAAAGCAGCTTGGCACAGCAGAATTAAGCTTCCCTAACATGTCCTGGACATAAAATCCCTTAGAGGTGGGGGGTGCAGATTGAAGTTTTGTGCCTCTGAAACAACTATTCCTGCTTGCTTAGGGTGCATGTGAAACATTAGAACCATTAAAACATTGGTGGGTGCAGGTTTTTCCCAGTGAAACCAGTGAACTGGAGGAGTCAGACCTTTTCCAGGATGGGCAGGGATTAGGTTCAGGTATTTTGTAGCACTCTTACACAGGTGACTGCCCAGCCTGTGACAATGACATCAGGGATAGGGGATGCAGAGAGGATGGCAGGGGACATCCAGCTCTGTTTTGGTGGTGGCTGGATTTTGAAAGGCTGAAATGTAGAGCTGTGCTCCAAACTGGAGGCAGCATGTTCAGAACTGGATGTAAATAAGAGCAGGTTCCTAATTCCTTTTCTCAAAAAGAATTCCCTGCCTCGGCTGGGAAAAAAACCTCCTCGAAATTATTTAGGGGATTTGAGATGGGTTCAGTTGGTCAGGAGGAGCAAAAAATTGGTAAGAAATTCCTTATCTCTTGGGTTCAGCAAGAGGCTCAACGTGAACACGAGTGAAAATATATAAAAAATAAAAATAAGAATAAAACAAATAAAAATAAAAGCAACAATAATAAAAATATTAATAACATAGAATAAATTTTAAAATAAAAATAAATTTTATTTATTGAAGCCCTAGTCGCGCTGCAGTCCCGCCGCCGCCCACCGGAGGGCGCTGCTCTGCACCGCCGCGCTGTGTCCGCCAGGCGGCGCCCGCGGGGCTCGGTGTGTGCTGTGGCGCTGCCGCCGGAGCCGCTGCCGGGCGGGACGGGTCTGTGCCGGCACTCGCGGCTCGCTGCGATCCCGTTCCATGGAGCGAAACCCGCGCCGCGCCCCAGCTGCGGTTTGATGGGATGGGCTCCGCTCTCGGGAGGCAGCGGGACGGGGGTCCCTGTGCCACCCCACGGGTCCCAGAGAGAAGCTGCTCCTGTGGCCGAGGAACAGCGGGGAAACCTGAACAGTCCTAAAGGAAACCGATGGAAAAACAACTTTGGTGTGGTTTTGGACTTGACATTTTCCCCCTGGCCCCCGCCTGATCCGAGTGTTTTGCCTTAGGGAACAGGAGGCAGAAGGGGGAATGGGGAAACAGATGATTTGTTATCCCAAAAGGGACGAGCTTATTGCTGTTAATTCCTGAAACACCTGGAAAGATTTGGGTCTGGGAAGCACCTGGGAGGCTCCCTTTGAATCCTGGGTGGAGCCGTGGTTATAAAAGGAGGAAAGGATGGAGGCAGGGGGGGTTCGGGGGGGAGAGGAGCAGCGCTGCCTTGGGGATTTGCATCTGGAAGCGGCCACCAGTTTCCTGCTGGGAATCCTGGAAAGAGAACTCGGTGAGAAATGCGAATGCTGCAGCTGGAGCGCTGAGAGGGGAGAGCCTGCAGGGAATGTGTCTGGTGAGTCTCCTCATGCCCCATATCTGATGCTGCGCTGGCACCAGGGCACCTCATTCCCATTGAAACTCTCTTGAAATGCACTTCAATTACAAACTGGACTGCAAAAGGCACGTGGGAAGCTTTGTGTCCCTAAGGGAATGCTCTGGCGCTGTGCAGCCTCTGACCTGCACAAATAACTCCTGCTCCCACAGAAACCTGCTGGCTGCAGGGCAGGAGTGCCAGCAAAGTGGCAGCTCCAGAGCCACCCCAATGAGTGACTGTCCTTGGGGCTCTGGGGGCCGGGAGGAAATGCTGTCCCTGCCCCTCTGGGAAAGCAGGAGCAGGATCAGTGCTGCAGCCGGGTCTGTTCCTGCTCTCTGTCTCCAGGGTGCCCTGGAGGGCTCTGGCTCGGGATAATCTGTGTGTGAGAGCTTCCCGTGCCTGTGCCAAACCCCTCTGGGGACAGAACGTGCCCAAAAGCTCCATTAACCCTTTCTGTGTGTGTGAGAGCTTCCCGTGCCTGTGCCAAACCCCTCTGGGGACAGAACGTGCCCAAAAGCTCCATTAACCCTTTCCCTTCTGCTGGCAGGGCAGCGTGTGAGCCCAGGCCCTCCTCCCTGGAGCAGGGACAGCTGAGGATGAGCCCCAGGGACTCAGCCATCAGGGCAGGTGAGGATGGATCTCTTTGTGCTTGGCAATTGCTTTGCTGGTTTAATGTCACACTGCAGGGCTCCTCCAGCCCCTGTGCCCTGCAGCAGCACCCACAGCCCCTGGGCTGGCCAGGGAACAGCTCTGGGAGGGAAATGGATGTGCAGGAAATTTCCAGAGTTTGACAGAAGGCTCACATAGTGTGGATCTGTATGGAAATTCTGAGATAAGAAATGCTGACTTAGAAATGCCACGGAATAGGACAGACAGTGCTGAGAGAGAACTGGAGCTAGAAACAAGTTTTAAAGGGTGACTTTGTAAATAAGACTGGATACCTTAGAGAAATAGAACTATGAAAGATGCATTGTAATAAGATTCACAAGGGTTAATTTTAGATGATTTGCTTTAATGCATTTACAGCATGGTGTGACAAAAGCTGACAGGCCAAGAAACACTTACAGTGTATTGGAATTAGGAACAGGTTGGCTGCTGATTGTGATGGTGAATTGTAACATCTGCATTGTCTCACCCTTCACATGAGACTGAACATGGAATCCAAGTTTTTAAAATGCCTCTCAGTTGCCCCATGTCTGGGTCAGAAAGGAGCATAATCTGATAAACTGGAGCTTTGTGTGAGGAAGATTTATCAGATTCCTTCCAACCTTCTCTGGGTTTTTGTGCCAAAGGGGCTCTGACCCCAGAGCCACACAGGGTGTCTGTGCCTGCATAAACGTCAGTGACATTTGCCAAGTCTGGCAGGAAAGCAGAAACATCCTGGGGCTGTTTGGCCAGAGATGGAACATGGAGATGTCTGTGCTGGCAGGGTGTGAGTGCTGCCAGCCTGGCTCTGTGGTGCCTCTGTCCCTCAGCAGTCAGGGCAAGGGGGGAAGCTGCAGCTGAGGCAATTTTGGCTGTTTCACACTGCTTGGGCCAGACCTGGCAGCACTGGAAGAACAGCTTTCCTCCTCCATTCTGTCCATCCCTGAGCAGAACAGTGAGATGGTGCTGCACTGAGCCCTCTCTTTTGTGGCTGTTGTTTGGTTGGTTTGTTTGGGTTTTTTCTGTTCTTAATGTATTTCTAAGAGGTGCAGTGAGGAGCAAGGTGCTGGTTACATGGTTTCTGACTGACACATGACAGAAATGGGCACAGGTGAGTGCATGTGCTTCCTGGCACATCCAGTGTGCAATCCTGAGTGAGGATTCCCAGCCCCAGCTGCCCGTGGCACAGCTCCTCACTGCTCAGTCACTGTGAACAGCCCCCTCCTTTCCTGGGCACATCCCTGGAGTGGGAGCAGAGTCCCCTGACCCTGCAGGAATTCCCTGCTCCTCTGGAGGGGGTGAGGCCAGAGCTTGGGGGCAAAGGACAACAACCAAACCAGGCCATTGTGTCCCTGATGCATCCAGGACAGCGTGTTCTCCTTGTTCCCAGCACTGGTGAATCTAAACAAGATTTATTTTTGACAAGATTGCCTGTTCTTCACTTCTCCAGCTCTCCCCCACACCTGGCCCTGCAGCTGTAGCTCACCTTGCCCTGGCTGTGGCTGATAAAATATCATTTTTGTAGCAGCAATCCATTCTTTTAAAGAGCACAAAGAGTGTACAATGCAAAAGAGACTTTGGGAAATCCATCCAAATGAGGGACTCTGCCTTCCTTCTGTTCCTGTAGCTCTCCTTCCTGCTTTCACCTGGGCTGCCAGGATGGGCAGGGCCCATATTTATCACATGAAAGTGCTGTTACTGAATTTGTCCAGAAGCTCTGATTGCAGACACTCATTTTCTGACAGAAACCGTTTTTATTTTGCCTTTCCCCTGTTGTTCCCAGGTGCTGCCCAGGCTGTCTCTCTGTTCCCTGGGAGGAAGGGCAGCCCCTGCCTGGCTGCCCAGCCCAGCTGGATGGGACAGGGTTGTGTGGCCTGGCAGGGCAGGAACAGCTGGCTGTGCCCTGGAGTGCCTTGGAACCTTGCCCTGGCAGCTTTGGAGGGGTTTCTCTTTGGGATTGCTTGTGATGCACCCTCCCTGTGTACAAAGCCCAGTGCTAAAGGACTGACAAGTGAGATAAAAATGGTTCTGTTCAAATGAGGCAAAGAATGCAACAAGAAAAATGAGCTTCCTTTTAGTGTCTGAAATAGTTAGGAATAGAAATGCTGGCAAAGGGCACTGTTATGTTTGCATTGGTGTCACCTCTCATGGATAAAACCCCACAGTGAGCCCTCAGAGCACAAGTGTGAAAACTGCATCCTTTGACTTCCTCAGAGGACTTAATTTTCTTTTCCTCCTCTCTTTCAGGCCAGGACAAATCACCAAACTCCTGCCCCCTTTGCCAAAAGCTTTGGTGTTTGAGCAGCCACAGGCAAGAGGCCCCAGCACAGGCTCTGCCCTGGAGGGCTCAGGCCCTGCCCTGCTGTGGGTGAGTCAGAGGCACACAGGGCTCCTCTTGTCCCCTGTGCTGCATTCCCTGCCTGGGGATGCCACTGCTGCCAGCCCAGCCTGGGGCTGCGCACAGGGGCCAGGGGGAGGGAAGGGACCAGGGTCTGACTCCATGGTTCACAGGGCTGATTTATTATTTTATGGCATATATCATATTAAAACTATACTAAAAGAATAGAAGAAAGGAGCTCATCAGCAGGCCAGCTAAGAATAGAAAAGGAAGGAATGATAGCAAAGGCTTGTGGCTCGGACAGAGAGTGTGAGCCAGCTGGGTGTGATTGGCCATTAATTAGAAACAAGCACATGAGACCAATCCCAGATGCCCCTGCTGCATCCCACAGCAGCAGATAATCAATGTTTGCATTTTGTCTGTGAGGCCTCTGAGCTTCTCAGGAGGAAAAGTCCTAAGGAAAGGATTTTCCATAAAAGATGTCTGTGACACAGCCCCAGCCCTGTGTGCAGGCAGAGACACAGGGACAGCCCTGCCCAGAGCCACCACTGTCAGCAACCAGGGGATGGGGCTGGCTCTGGTGAGAAGGGTTTATTGCTCACACCAACACCAGCCCCAGTGCCCTGGCTCTGGTGAGAAGGGTTTATTGCTCACACCAACACCAGCCCCAGTGCCCTGGCTCTGGTGAGAAGGGTTTATTGCTCACACAAACAGCCTCAGTGCATGGCTCTGGTGAGAAGGGTTTATTGCTCACACAAACAGCCTCAGTGCCCTGGCTCTGGTGAGAAGGGTTTATTGCTCAGGTAAGGATCAGCCTCAGTGCCCTGGCTCTGGTGAGAAGGGTTTATTGCTCAGGTAAGGATCAGCCTCAGAGGCCAGCAGACTTTACAGAGTAAGTAGTTCCTACAGTTCCAGAGCACTCACAGTTCTTTGTTCCAGGCAATGTAGAACTTTCTAACCCACAGCTGCCACAGGGTTCATTTTGCTTTTCTCACCCATCACCTTTCCTTAACTCTGCTGCACTGTGCTCACTTTTGTCCTGTGGCTCCTCACTTGCACACAGATGCTTCTGTAATAATTCTAAACTCTGACTTTACACAGCCCCACCCTCACATTATCAACCCTGCACCACCTCACCTTTACAGTTCCTCACTCACTCAAGGCATGCTCTTACTCACAGCCACAGAAACATCATTATTTTCTGTATTATTTTGCTGCTAATGCCTGTGTGTTGTATTTTCACATCAATCCAAGCTTCTTCCCAGGCTGCAGATCAAATCTTTTGGTGTCTCTGGAGGTTTCTGGTTGTCCAGTTCCCACATCTCCCCTCTCTCTCTGTATTAAGAAATTTTTATTTATAGATTTGTTAAGTATTGGTTGTATATATTAATGTAAATAAGGTGTTATTCTTATTAGTAGTAGTATTATAATAATTAAAATGTATTTAAAATATAAAATTTGGTTATATTTGTTAATTATGGTGTTAAATTTTATTTATTAAATTTTTAGTTAGGTTTTATTATTTATCTTATTTTTGATATTTTTCAAAGGTGTATATTTTTATAAATAGATTTTGAGTTATTAGATAAATTTCTAGAATATATTTCATGAAATTTTTGTGTTTATATTTGTGTCAATAAAAGAAAATTGATTGTTGTTTTTTTTGTAAAACTGTGTTTAATATTTTTGATATCTGTTTAAAAGTTGCTTCATGGAAAGGATGTACTGTTGGATTGCTTATTTAGCTAAGATTTTAATTTATTTAATAATTTTAGTGTTGTTGAAGTAATAGGTGGCATAAAAACTGATGTGTTTTTTAAGTTTCAAGGTTTAAAATTATTTTTATAATTTGATTTGTATTGATGGATAAATGATTTTTTGTTATATATTGGTAATTATCTTTATATTAAGGGTTAATAATGTACTTTTTTCATGATATGGATTATTTGTAATTGGTATATGGATTAGGTAAGTAAAGAATGGATTTTTTTGAGCAGTGATAGATTAATACAAAGTATTTAAACTTGAAACTTTAGTTGAAGTTATTTAAATGTTTGCATTTAAACTTGAAACTTCAGTTGAAGTTATTTAAATGTTTGCTTTACGTTGGTTAATTGGTAAAGTTGTATAACTAAAAGTAAATAAGCTAAATAGAGGCCTAATATTTGATTGAATTTTATATTTTTAAGTTATTATTTAATAAGAAATTGATACTATTGATTTTTATATTTATAAAGAAACTTAAAGTTTATAGTTTTTGGTGAGTATAATACAAGGTGCTAGGTGTAAGTTGGAAATTTTGTGTAATTTACATTTGTACTTACCTTGTCTAATTTTGTTTTTTTAGTGCTGGAGTGGTCAGTGTGGTTTTTGTGTGATGTGGTTTTATGATTTCATTGAAATTTACCTGGGTTTTTCTACTTGCTGAGATGTAAGTAAACTTTATGATGTCATATGATCAATAAACTATTGATACATTTTGGTTTATAAAATTGCATAGAGATTTGTGACATACTCATTTCAGATGTTATTATTATAATTTTTTTTGTTATAAGTATGAAGAAATATTAGATTAAAGTAATGTATGCAGTAAAGAAAACACTAAATTAATTAGGAATTATTTAGATTATATACAATTAGTAACATGTGAAATGATATATTTATTAAGTATTAAAATATTCTATATTATTTTAGAGTTTGTAACAGTTGATAAATTTTAAATTACTGGAAGGTTCCATAATTGTTACAAATAGGTTCAGTTGTGATATTGATAAAGTCAAATGGTTAAGTTAAAATTATTTGAATTTTATTTTTGATGTAGCAAATATTTGGGATTATTAATTATTTTATTTTGGTAGAGCTAGGGTTTGATTATAGTTTAAACTGTAATTGGTGCATGTTACTTAATAGATTTTCAGGTAAGGTTTTTAAAAAGAGTTATGAGTAACAATTTTAGGATTAAAGATTAATTAAATTATTTAGTAATTGGGCTTTTAAAGTATTTTTAGAATAGACATGTTGTGAATATAGTAAACTTATTTTTTAAATATTTGAAAGTGGTTATAGACAGGGTTGTGAATTTGGAGTTGGATTTTGAGAGTGAGGGTGCAGGAAATGTAGGAGAGACTGAATACTTAGTATGAAACTTAGAAAAATAAATGTTGTAGTTGGATTTTTTGTTAAAGTGTTTTTTTAATAATACCTGAGGAAAGTTATAAGATTAATAGTTTGGAGGAGGTTTTTAATAAAGTCTAATTTTTTTTTAACATTGAAAAATATTTAAAATGATGAGATAATATTAGGTTAAATGACAGAGTTAGTGTAGAGATTAGTCAGGGAGTTAACTTGGTTTAAGAGATGTATAAGTAGTTAGAGAATAAAAAAGTGGGATTTGGAAATTATGTGGTTGTGGTGATTATATAAAGAGATGGTAAAGTATGTGAAAGTCAGTTGTAACTATTAAAATAATATTTTATAAATAATGTTTATGATGAAATTAATACTTCTCTATAATTAGTATGTTAGTAGTAAGTGTTTGGAGAAGTTGAGATAGCTTTTTAAAAATATTTATATATTAGGGAAATAAACTAAAAATTTTAAAATAGTATGATATTAATAGTAATGGCTATTTTTTGGTGTTATTTATAAAAGATAAAAACTCGAGATTGTAATGAAGAATAGAATTTTTGATTAAATGGATGATGTAATAAACTGTATTGTTTTACTTATGAAGAGGTGTTGGTTAGTGTTTTATTTTAGTTGCTTTAATTTGACTTGTTTTACTTTTTAAAGACAATTAACTATATACTTTATAGTTTAGATAAATGATTTTTAATACAATCCAGGATAAGTTACATTAAATAAGACTTAGAATTAATGAATTCTGATTGTAAGGAATAACAAAACAAATTTTAATAGATTATTACAGTGATGAAATTGAAGACTATTTAGGCTTAAATGTAGTGAAATTTGATTTTGTTTTGTTTTATTAATACTTGAGTTATTGAAAGTTGTTATTTATAAATATTGAAGTTTTGAAAGTGTTGGGGAGAAACTTTAGGTTGTTGGCTTACTATTACTACCTATATCTGTACATGGTGGTTTTATTCATTGGGAGCTATGTTTCTTGGCAAAAGATTTTTATTTATGTTCTATTTAGAATTGTACTAACTTGTATAGTGGTTTTTTTTTGTATTTAGGATATTGATTAGATTGTTCTCTATTTTGGTGGGCTTTGAGTAATATTTACATATAGGTTTTTGATACTTGAAGAATTTTTTAATGGTTTTGATTTACAATTTGGAGAGTATTTGGTGTTTGGAGGAAATAAATTTGGAGTTATTTTTGATATGGTTGAGTTGTATTTTTAGTGATAATAAGGTCTACTTTTGGCACATTAGTTTGGTTTTTTTGTTTGGTTGTGGGGAGGGTCTCTTGTGTAAGCCTGAGACTGGTGTTAGGACTTTTTGTCTAATGTTTTATGAGTCTGCTAAGGAGGAGGTGTTGTTTTAAGTTTTATAAAATCTACTGAGAATCAGTTAAAATCATGGAAGAAACATTATGGTAATTGCAGAGTGTTGTGTTTAAAGAGTTATAAATCTTTTTTAATAAATTGAAATAAGGTGAGCCCAATCAACTTTTTCTGCCCCCACGAATGGCATGACCTGTGCCCATTGCTCACAATTCACCCAGCCAAAATCAAGAGCAAATGTTGGCTGGGCTCTAAGAACCTGAAATAACTTAGAAGCGAAATAAATTACGTTTTTCTCCTATGTGTTTTTTTTTTTTTTGGTTTCAGATGCTGGACTTACCTCTGTGGATGTGTGCTGAGCTCTCACTGCAGGAACCCGTCAGGCCTCGGTGGCTGTGAGTTCATGTTCTTCTCACTGGGGAGTTGGAATTAATTAATTAATTAATTGCAGAATTAATTGAATTAATGACCCTTTTCCCCTTTTGTGCCCCGCCGTGTGGGACAGGGGCAGAGAGAGCGAGCAGAGGAGCGGCCGGGGCTGGAGAGGGGCAGCAGAAAGGCAGAGGGACCTCCCTGGTGTCCCCAGGGCACTGCGGGGAACAGAAGGGACACCGTGAGGGCAAGGGCAGGTGAGCAGGGGACAGCTTGGGGCAAAACCCGGGGTCACCTGCAGGGAAATGAGTCAGGGGTGTTTTGGAGGGAAGAGCTGAGGGGATGAGTCCGCCCAGCTCGGCCCAAGGGGGAGCAGAGGTGAAGGCCAATCCAAAGCCAGCCCTGCTCAACCCCGGAGTCCCAGAATAAATACTACAAACTGCCCATTGAGGGACTAAAAACACATAAAAACAGACCTAGGAGCAAACCAGAAGGTTCCTGGGAATCCCATTACAGTGTTGTCACAGCCTTTTTAACAGAATTTTTATCACAACACTGCATTTCTGCGTTGGGATCATTCACTCTGTGGGCTGTGGGGTTTTTGGGTCTGAGCTCCCTCACGGCAGCCCTGACACCCTCAGGAGCGGGGAGGGAAAGCAGAGTCAGGGCTGCTGGCAGGGCAGGGGGTTCTACCCCAGAGCAGACCCAGCAGCTGCCCCCCAGCCTGGCCAGGAGGGATCTGCTCCTGTTCCTGCAGGGAAGGAATGTTCCCAGCTGATTCAGCCGGCATTGCAGCGGCCTCATCTCCCGATTCAGGTGACATTCCAGCCCCCTCATCTCCCGATTCAGGTGACATTCCAGCCCCCTCATCTCCCGATTCAGGACACATTCCAGCCCCCTCATCTCCTGGCACTTCCCCATGCCGCTCCCACCCCTCCTGCTCCCAGCTCCTGCCCGTTCTGAGGGGAATTTGTGTCACCAGCAGCAGGAGAAGGACACCAGCTGCCACCTTGGAACTTGGATTTTACCCCTGGGGAATGCTGGCTGCTGGGATTTAGAGCATTTCATGTATTTGGCTGCTGAAATTTCCCAGCCCAGGGGTTTTAGCTGACAGGGCAGCACAGAGACTGTTCTCTATGTGGTGTCTGGATTTGGGGTGCCTGGATTTGGGGGTTGGTATCAGCTTTGCTGGTTCGGGTGAGTTACACCCACAGCCCCACATTCCCTGATGAATTCCTGCTGGAATAACCTGACAGCACCTCATGGAGAGTGGAAATTCCCACACAGAGGTACCACTTTTACACCAGCTGTATTAGGAGCCAGCAGAGGTTCCAGGGAAGCTGCGTGGGATCAGGACAAGGACAGGTCTATACTCCATAGAACTTACTATTTAAAACCCTCATCCCCCAGCTCCACTGATGTCCCTGGGGTCACTGGACAAAGTTCCCTGGAACCCAGCTGATTTCACCCCCACTCCTGGAGCTCGGGCTCCCAATGATGTTTTAAAGCAGGACAAGGCAGTAGCTGGATGCACTCCCAGCCTGTGCTGAGGCAGCACACCTCTCCCTGAAGAAGCCCAGTTCTTTTCAGAGCTTCAGCAGCAGCCTCTGCACATTTTTTCCCCTCAGGAAAGGGATGCACATCCCTGCCTTCAGCACACCTCCAGTGGGACCCACCTGCAAAAGTTTTCCTTCACTTCTGCACTTCAGCTGGCTCCCTGGGAAGTTCCAAACTTCATCCTGCTTGAACCTCTGAGTTTGAGGCATCTCTCAGGTATACTGCTTGGGATTCAATATCTGTGAGGGAAGATAGCTTTGGTGTTAGTGCTGCTGAGGGACAATGGCCTCGGGCTGGAAAGGAGAGAGAAGACTTGGGGTGGCTGAGACATACCTGGGAGCTCTGGGAGGTCAGAAACGGGAACTGCTGTCTGAGCCCCTCTGCAAACGGTCCGTGCCTCCACTCCAGGCAATGCCCGCTGCTCCTTGGGGTCCTTCTGGGCTGTCGGTGGTGTCTGTCCGGGCTGAGGTATCTCCGTGTGCCTGCTCAGAGCAGCCCCTGGCTGAGGGGCCACAGGCAGCGCTTCAGCCGTGTCTGTGCCAGCGCTGTCCCGGTACCCCGGTGCCCACACCGGGACGTGTGTTCGGCACGCTGCAGGCACAGCTCCTCCCGCAGATCCCAAGGACGCGAGGGCTGCCAGCGCTTCGGGGGCTTCTGGCCTCCTCCAGGCCCACACCGGGCACAGCCGCAGCGAGAGCAGCGGCCCCAGCCCCGGTCGTTCGGCGGGGATCCCCCGAGGATGCGGACACGGAGCGGGGGGATGCGGGCGCTGTGGCTCTCACAGGGCAGTGCGGTGTCCCGGTACAGGGGAGCGCGGTGGCCGCGGTGCCGCCGGGCCGGGCTCGGTGTCCCCGCAGGGCTGAGGGGCGGCGCCGTGTCCGCCAGGGGGCGCCCCGCGGGACGGGCGGCAGCGCTGAGGGAGCGGCGGGGCCCGGGGGGTCCCGGGGCTTCCACAGGCGATTCCCCTGCCCTACCCGTTTCCAGCCGTGATCCAGGGGCTGCTCCAGGGAAGCGCCGTCTTCCTGGCGGCCCAGCACCACCATAGCCCCGGCTCCCCACGGCCCAGAGCCCAGGCGGGACCCCAGCCCCGCACCGGCCGGAGCAGGAGCGGCGGCTCAGTCCCAGCACCCGTCCCGGAGCAGCTCTTCCTACCTGTAGCGATGCCGGTCCGGTCCTGGTCCCGATCCTACCTCGATCATCCGGCCCCGGCGGGATCCCAGTCCCTCACTGGCCGCAGCCGGAGGAGCAGCACCAGGCTCGGTCCTAGCAGCCATACCGGAGCGGCTCTTCCCCCCTGCAACGACACCGGTCCCGATCCCAGCCCCAATCGCGCCTCGACCATCCAGCCCCGGCGGGACCCAAGCCTTGCACTGACCGGAGCAGGAGCAGCAGCGCCCAGCTCGGTCCCAGCGCCGTCCCGGAGCGGCTCTTCCTACCTGCAGCGATGTCGGTCCGATCCCGGGCTCAGCCTCGCCTCGATCACCCAGCCCCGGTGGGACCCCAGCCCCGCAATGGCCACAGCCGGAGTAGCAGTGCCGGGCTCGGTCCCAGCGTCTGTCCTGGAGCGGATCTTCCCCCCTGCAGAGATGTCGGTCCGATCGCGGGCTCAGTCGCGCCTCGACCATCCAGCACTAGCACCCACACCCTGCCCGCCTCCCACAGCAGACCCCAGCAGGACCAGGACCCAAGCCCCCAGACCCAGAGGCCGATTCTGGTCTCAACCCAGCACCCACACCCTGCCCCCCTCCCACAGCAGACCCCAGCAGGACCAGGACCCGAGTCCCCAGACCCAGAGCCTGATTCCGGTCTCAACCCAGCACCCACACCCTGCCCGCCTCCCACAGCAGACACCGGCAGGACCAGGACCCGAGCCCCGGACCCAGAACCCGATCCCGGTCTTACCTGAGCACCTCGGGCCCCACGCAGCACCAGCAGCAACCCCTGATCCGGATCTCCTGTAGCGCTCCGACTGTCGCTCCCGCAGCATCCCGAGCCGAGCATCCCCCGAAGGAAGCGGGACGGACGCGGATTGGCCGGGTTTTATGGGCGGGAGGGGGGGCGGAGAGGAGGTGTGTCCCCGGGGGCGGGGCCGGCACAGGTGGGAGGGGCGGGGCGTGCACAGGTGTGAGCGATCCCAGTACGCCTGCGCGGGGCGGGGCCTTGGGGGATTTAAGGCGCGGGGAGGGCCCCGCGGAGCCATTTGCTCCTCGGAGGTCGGCGGGGTAGGTTGCTGTCGGTCGGGGCTCTATATCTCTGTTCCTCTATATTTTCTTCTGCGTTTCTTTTCTTTAGTATTTCTATTTCTCTACACCTCTCCTTTCACCCCTCCCTTCCTCCCCTCCCCCACCCCCCACACCCACCCCCCCCCCAAACCCCCCCCCCCTCCCTCTCCCCCCTAGCCCTCCCCTCCCTCCCCCCCCAACGGCCGCCCCCCGCCCCTCGCTCCCATCCCACCTCGCTATTCCTTTACTCACCCCTACCCTATTCATCCCTACCTTGCCCTACCCTATTCCTCCATCCTCTCCCTTCACTGCCCCGCCCCCTGCCCCGCCCCCTGCCCCGCCCCCTGCCCCGCCCCCTGCCCCGCCCCCTGCCCCGCCCCCTGCCCCCGCCCCCTGCCCCGCCCTGCACACCCCGACCTCTCCCCGCCTTCCCCTCACGTACCCCCCCCGCTCCCCTATTCTCGTTCTGTGTTCCTCCCTATCCTTCTCTCCTCGCAGCCGCGGGGCGCGGGGTGCCGGGCAATAATAAAGCCCAGAGGGCCGGAGCCCGGCGCCCCCGCCCCGCTGGGGTCCCCACACGGGGCCGGAGCCGCTCTGCGGGTCCCCCCATTGCAGTTCCAAGCACCGCCCCCACACCGCCGGGGTTCCGGCTGTCCCTACATCACACTGGGGGGTCCCGGGGTGGGGGGTTACAGCGGCCCCCTCATTAGGAGGGGGTCCTTGGGGGGGGGGGGGTAGGTAGGGCCCCCTCCGGAGGAGGGGGTCCCGGGGGGGGGGGGGCGGGGCGGGCCCCCTCCGGGGGAGGGGGCCCGGGGGAGGGGGGCGGGGCGGAGGGGGGCATTCCCCCCTCCTGGCCCCGCCCCCCTCCCCCGGGCCCCCTCCTCCGGACGGGGTCCCGGCCCGGCCCCCTCCCGGGGACCCCCTCCTCCGGACCGGGGCCCGGGGGGGAGGTGGGGTGGGGGGGCCGGACGGGGAGGGCCATTCGTGTGCGTTTTTTTTTTTACACGTGTACACATGTGTTTCACGGCGCAGAGTGACGTGCCCCCCTCTGCTTCCCCCCCACCCCACCCGCCCCCCCTCCCCCCCCCGGGCCCCGGTCCGGAGGAGGGGGTCCCCGGGAGGGGGCCGGGCCGGGACCCCGTCCGGAGGAGGGGGCCCGGGGGAGGGGGGCGGGGCCAGGAGGGGGGAATGCCCCCCTCCGCCCCGCCCCCCCTCCCCCCGGGCCGGCCCCTCCCCCGGAGGGGGCCCGCCCCGCCCCCCCCCCGGGACCCCCTCCTCCGGAGGGGGCCCTACCTACCCCCCCCCCCCCCAAGGACCCCCTCCTAATGAGGGGGCCCTTCCTAACCCCCCCCACCACCCCCCAAGGACCCCCTCCTAACGAGGGGGCCCCTTCCTAACCCCCCCCTCAGGACCCCCTCCTAATGAGGGTGTCCCCCACCCCGGGACCCCCGCCAAACAAGGGGGTCCCCAAACCCGACCCCCCCATCCCGGGACCCCCTCCAAACGAGGGGCCCCCGTGGGATGGGGGAAGCGGAGCCCCGGCGGCGCCCCCTGCGTTCAACCGTGGAACTGCAGGGGGACACCAGCGGGGCTCCAGCGGGGCCAGGGGCGCCGGACTCCGGCCCTCTGGGCTTTATTATTGTCCGGCACCCCCAGCCCCGCGGCTGAGGGGAAAGAAGGAATGGACAGAACGGGAAGAGAGGAGGGATAGCAGGGAGGAAAGCGAAAGGGAAGGGAAAGGAAAGGCGGTGAAGGGACAGAGGGACAGCGGACAGAGAAGGGAGAGAGGGAATAGAAAGGACTAGGGGGAAGAGGAGGGGAAGGTCTGGGGGACAAAGAAGAATACGGGGAGGAGAAGCAAGAGTAGAGGAGGGGAAAGGAGGGGAGGCCGAAAGGGGAGGAGAGGAAAGGGGGGGAAGAGAGAGGAGAATACAGAGAGGAAAAGGAACGGCAGAAGGGGAGACAGGAGGGGAGGCCGAAAGAGGAGGGAAAAGGAGGAGAGAGGAGGAGAGAAAAGGGGGGAGAGAGAAAAGCAGAGAAAGAAGGGGAATACAAGCAGGAGAAAGGAAAGGTAGAGGGGGGAACAGGAGAGGAGAAAAAGCTGCGGAGCGGGGACAAGAGCCACCCGTCCGCAGCGTGCTCAGAGTGAGCAAATGGCGGTTAACGAGATTACCGGATCTTAAATAACCTCGGCCCCGCCCCGCGCAGCCGCGCTGGGGTCCCGCACACCTGAGCCACTCCCGGGCCCCAACCACGCACACCTGAGCCGGAGGCGGGACCCGCCCCTGAAGCTCCGCCCCGGCCCCGCCTCACGTAGCTTTGTCTCCGCCCTTGGCTCCGCCTCACGCAGATCTGGCCCCGCCCTTGGCCCCGCCTCACAAAGATCTAGGCCCCGCCCTTGTCCCCGCCTCACGTTGCCCCGGCCCCGCCCTCGGCCCCGCCTCACGTAGGGCCCGGCCCCGCCCTCGAGCCCCGCCTCACGGAGTTCTGGCCCCGCCTCCGGCCCCGCCTCAGGGAGCTCTGGCCCCGCCCCTGTGCCCCGCCTCACGACGGCCCGGGCCCGCCCCACCCTGCCGGGGATGGGGGCGGGGCCATCGCTCGCGGCCCCACCCGTGCCCCCATACCGGTCTCGCCCGTGCCCCATACCGGTCTCGCCCTTGTCTCCCATACCGGCCTCGCCCGTGTCCCCCAGACCGGCCCCCCCGTGTTCCCCAGACCGGCCCCGCCCGTGTCCCCCAGGCCAGTCCCGCCCGTCGCACCGGGCCGAACTGGGGCTGCTCCCGGCGCTGCGCGGAGCCCCGAGCGCTGAGGCGGGGTCGGGATGGGGCCGGGGTTCTGGCTCGGCTCCTGTCGGTGTCGGCTGCCGGGGGGTCCCGAGCGGTGCCGCCTCTCCCGCGGCGGGCGCGGTGTGGGGCGGGGATCGGGACCGGGACGGCCGCGGGCGGCGGGAGCTCCAGAACGGAGAGGCTCCACACGGACCGAACCGGGAACCGGCCGGGGCAGGGGGAGCCCCGTGCCGGCCCCAGGACCCCCAGACCCCGCCGCTCCCCCGGTGCCACGGAATCATTTCCCAGTGTAGGCCGAGGATTGCTTATGAGAAAACTCAACACTCAAGGATACGGGATCTGAGGGGAGGGGAGAGATTCTGGTATAAATTCAAAACACATTGTGAAAAATAAATCTGTGGAACAGCCCGTGTCCTCTCCCAGCCTGGTTTCTGTGTGCTCGTCTGTGATTCCAACTGCTCCGATGGGATTTGCAGCCTGCGGGGCTGTAATGCCTTGCCCGGTGCTAAGCACGACAGGAAACAATGGGAAAACCCTCGGGATCAGGCCGTGGAGCCTCTCAGTCGCCGTGTCCCAAAAGGCTGCAGTGCCCAGCGCCTCTGGCTGCAATTTGAGGGGTCCCGGCACAGGGCCCCTTGCTTCCCCAAGTTCCTTTAGCCAGGATGATTTTTGGGCTAGGAGCACCCAAAGCCAGCAGAACTGGCCTTCACCACTTCTTGTGGGACCTCTCCTCTCTCTTCCTCACCAAATTCCCACTGTCAAAAGCCATCCCCTCAGTCTCTGCAAGGAACCAGGGTTGGGTTTCCCAATCCAGCAGGGCAGAAATGCTGCTGTCCTTATTGTATATCCTAATTGCAGTAATTGCTTAAGAAATTATTGAAAGGAATTAAAGGAATGAAGAGAAAATAAAGAAGAGCTGCCAGCTCCAACTAAGGGATTCTCAAACCCTTTATCAATAATGTGCTTTAATTAACCAACTCAAACAAACTCATTCACACCACATCGATACAGTATGACTCTTTTTAATGGAGTTACAGATAAATATTGCAGAATGTAAAAACCTTTATAAAGCCAGAAACTCTTTTAAGAGATAGACAGTGTACAGCTGCAGAGAGTCTTGGGATTCAGGAGAAAAATCCCCAAGTTTTCAGTCTTTAGCATCTTCCACTCTGTGGTCACTGACATCAAAAGTGGCTTCAGCCTCAGGAAGGCACGGGGAGTCAGGGATGTCACGGATCCTGGTGTCACCTCAGCCTTTCAGCAGGTACAGTCTGCAGGGAGAGAGAACAAACGGGTCAGAATGGACAGCCTAATTCCAGAAAATCATCCCAGTCCATACAGCACTGGGCAGAGCTGTAAGAACTTCTCAAAGGTTCATTTCCCTGAGGACTGAGGGCTCCGAGCTAAAGGCACAGGCTGGACCTGCCATGGACAGACTACGGGAAGCCCAGAAGGAAAAGCTACTGGGCCAATTCCATCAAACATTCCAAAATCAGGCTCCTCACCAGCAATACCGAAAACCACTCTGGGGCAGAGCAGCAGAAAAAGCCACCTCTGCACTTCCCAGAGATATAACAGGAGAGCCCTCCGTGCAATCCTGGGGCTGGCACACAAACATTCTGTACTCACCTTTCAACGGAGTCAATAGTGAAACAGAACAAATCTCTCTTGGAGTCCAGGCTCCTTGAGGTGCACCTGTAGATGCTGCCGAGGGTCTTTGAGCAGCCACAGCAGAATAAGGTTTCTATCTAGCTGTGAGAAATAACATTGATTCAGGAGAAAAGGAAGCAGCTTGCCCCATCCCTTTCCTTAAAAAAAACCCCCAAATACGAAAAAAAAAAAACCCAAACAATCATGCATTATCATTTTTTCAGGCATTCATTCTTGCTTTACATGGTGTAAATTATGAGCACTCATCTTACAGCCTGAATTTGCAGCAGCTCCTCAGGCTGACTGACCTCAGCAAGCCCAGATCAGAATCATTAAACATCAGAATCACTAAAGATCAGAATCATACAGATCAGAATCACTAAATTGTGGAAGGGACCTCAAAGCCCATCCCATCCCACCCCTGCCATGGCAGGGACACTGCCACTGTCCCAGCTGCTCCCAGCCCCAGTGCCCAGCCTGGCCTTGGGCACTGCCAGGGATCCAGGGCAGCCACAGCTGTGCCAAGGCCTGCCCACCCTCACAGGGAAAACTTCTTCTGATACCAAATCTAAACCTGCCTTCCTTCATGCTGAGGCCATTCCCCTTGTCCAGCCCTGCCTGTCCCTGTGAGGAATCCCTGTCCCTCAGGCCACACAGCACACCCCACACAAATGAGAGTTCCAGGCCCACACCGGCACTGCGGGCCCGGCACCGGGGCTGTCCCGGGATCCCCGCCCGCCGCGGGGCTGTGTGAGCAGCAAAGGCTGGGTGTGCGGTGTGAGGGACAGGGACAGGCTGTGGTGTCCGTGTGAGGGACAGGGACAGGCTCTGGTATCCGTGTGAGGGACAGGGACAGGCTCCGGTGTCTGTGTGAGGGACAGGGACAGGCCCTGTGTCCGTGTGAGGGACAGGGACAGGCTCTGGTGTCCGTGTGAGGCACAGGACAGGCTCTGGTGTCCATGTGAGGCACAGGACAGGCTCTGTGTCCATGTGAGGCACAGGACAGGCTCTGGTGTCCGTGTGAGGGACAGGACAGGCTCTGGTGTCCGTGTGAGGGACAGGGACAGGCTCTGTGTCCATGTGAGGCACAGGGACAGGCTCTGGTGTCCGTGTGAGGGACAGGGACAGGCTCTGTGTCCATGTGAGGCACAGGACAGGCTCTGGTGTCCGTGTGCGGCACAGGACAGGCTCTGGTGTCCGTGTGAGGTACAGGACAGGCTCTGGTGTCTGTGTGAGGCACAGGACAGGCTGTGCTGTATGGCACAGGGACCAGTTTTGTGTACCCTGTAAGAGATAATGCGTCACCAAAGCCTGGCCTGACACACAAAGGGTCTCCAGGCCTGCCTGCAGCTGGAGCTGACAGCTGTGGGCGCAGCTCTGTCACCCACAGCCCTGGGCTGCTGAAACAGCTTGGACACAATAAACTGCATTTTGGAGAGCTGCCTGGGGCCCTGCATCCCTTATTTCAGCTCTTGCAGCACTCATGAGTGAGATTTGCCAAAACCCTTTCTGCCTGTCCCTCAGTGCCCGCTCTGGACATGCATGTGCTCCTTTCTGTGCCTGCCCCTGGCCCCCATGTCCCCTCTCCTGTGTCCTGGCAGCCTCAGGTGCCCCGTGCACCTCCAGGTGCCAGCAGCACCCAGGGGAGCTGGGCCCAAACTGGGGGCACCAAACTGGGCCGGGCACCCCCAGCCCCTCCGGCCACGAGCTGGAGCTGGGCAGTGCCAGGGTCCCAGACAATTCCCCACCTGTCAGGAAATGCCACAGCTTTGTCCCAGAAAGGAGAGAGTCCTGCAGCTTTAGTCCAGTAAAGGGAGAGGCACTGGGGAACATGCCCAAGGGGGTTTTTCCTTCTCCCTTTCTTTCTCTCCCTCTCTCTCCTGGTTTTTTCTCTCATTCTCTCTCCTGTTTCTTTTTCTCTCTTTCTCTCTCTCCTTCCCTCTCTGTCCCTTCCTCTCTCACCTCTTCTATTTTTTTCTCTCTTTCTCTCTCTGTCTCCCACTTTTTTCCTCTCTCTCTCTCTCTCTTCCATTTGATTCACTCTTTGCCTCTCTCCTTCCATCTCCCTCAGATTTTTCTTTTTCCCTCCCTTCCTCTCTCCTCTCCTATTTTATTCTCTCTTTCTCTATCTCTCTTCCCCCTCCTGTTTTTTTTCTCTCTCTCTCCCTTATTTCTCTCTTTCTCTCCCTCCTTCCCTCATGTTTTTTCTCTCTTTTTCTCTCTCCCTCTCTTTCTCTCCCGTCTTTTTCCTTTCTCTTTCTCTCCTGGGTTTTCCTCTCTTTCTCTCTCTCTCCTGTTTTATTTCTCTCTCTCTCCTGTTTTATTTCTCTCTCTCTGTCTCCCGTTTTATTTCTCTCTCTGTCTCTCTGTCTCTGTCTGTC
Source organism: Ammospiza nelsoni (assembly GCF_027579445.1). Classification (NCBI taxonomy): domain Eukaryota; kingdom Metazoa; phylum Chordata; class Aves; order Passeriformes; family Passerellidae; genus Ammospiza; species Ammospiza nelsoni. The sequence continues at coordinate 6,200,562 of NC_080634.1, forward strand.
TCTCTGTCTCTGTCTGTCTCTGTCTCTGTCTCTGTCTCTGTCTCTGTCTCTGTCTCTGTCTCTCTCTCTCTCTCTCTCTCTCTCTCTCTCTCAGGGCTGCAGCCTCCTTTAATCCCAAACTCCCAAACCTTACCAAACCACCTGCCCCATTTCCCCCCTGACTCCTCTCAGGTGCCCTGAATTGCCAGAGGTGATGAGCCCGGCAGCACCAGGGACAGGCAGGGCAATGCTGCTGCATCTGGACTTTCCAAAGGCTGCTGGGGGCAGGAATCACCTCCAGAGCCCAGCAAACACTGCCTCACACACTGGCACATCCAGTGGGGTCCAGCAAGAGCTGCCAACACAAACTCCATGTGTGGAGGCCAAGGATGCCTGTGACTGAGTGCCTCGTGCAGGGCCAGGCTGCCCTGAGCCTTTTGGGACACCCAAAATCCCCCATGGGGGATCAGGCACAGCCTGCACTCCCTGATCCTCCAGGTCTTTTCCAGCCTGAATGGTTCTGGGGTTCCAAGAGGTTCCTGGGGAGCAGAGGCACCGTGCAGGTGCCCAGATGTGAGTGCTGCTGCCCCAGGATGGCTCCAGCAGCTTTCACTGCACTCCCCAGCTTTGTGCACGTCTCTTGAACAGCCAAGGGCAGGGATGGGCCTGGCACCCATCAGGAAATGGAGTTTGTGGGGCAGGGGATGTGTGCAGGGCCATGAAGCGCTGCCTGTGCAGGGATGGGCCTGGCACCCATCAGGAAATGGAGTTTGTGGGGCAAGGGATGTGTGCAGGGCCATGAAGCGCTGCCTGCCCAGCCCTGCCTCAGGGATTTTTTCTGCTGGGCTCCCCACAGCCAGCAGGGCTTGTGTGACACCCAAAGGTCAGAAGTGTCAGCCCCAGTTGGAGCTACCCTGGGTCAGCTGCCAGGAGCCCTGGGGATGCTTGGCTGGTTGTGAGGACAGAGCCCTGCAGCCCTGGAGATGTTTGGTTATTTGTGAGGGGATGGACAATGCCCTGCAGCCGTGGAGATGTTTGGTTGGGGTAGACCTGGAATTCAGTGGCATTCCTGATATCCTCCTGCTCCTCCCAGAGTTTATTTTTGTTGGAACACCTTGGCAATGTGTCCATCACACTCCATCTCTAAGAAAGACAGCAAAACTGTGAGCAAAGATGGAAATGTTTAGCTTTAAAAGGTTAAATGTGGTGCATGAAGCTGGAAAGCTCGCCTTTGAAGGAATGTGAATATAATCCCCCCACCCCCTGAGCTTTGTTATGGGTTTTCTTTTTTTGTATTTAGGGTGTGGAGATGCCCAGCAGGGATCAGGGTTTAGTGCTCTGGACACAGACAGAGCAAAAAGGCAACATTGCTTGCTGTGTGAAATGCCAGCCAGAGGGGCTGAAAATCAGGTCTAAATCCAGGGAACCCAGACAGGGAAAGCAGCTTGGCACAGCAGAATTAAGCTTCCCTAACATGTCCTAGACATAAATCCCTTAGAGGTGGGGGGTGCAGAATGAAGTTTTGTGCCTCTGAAACAACTATTCCTGCTTAGGGTGGATGTTTTCCAATTAAAACATTGGTGGATGCAGGTTTTTCCCAGTGAAACCAGTGACTGGAGGAGCCAGACCTTTTCCAGGATGGGCAGGGATTAGGTTCAAAGTACCATGCTCCCACAGGTGACTTGCCCAGCCTGTGACAATGACATCAGGTGTAAGGGGATGGGATTGTAGGGGGGATCCAGCTCTGCTCTTGTGGCGGCTGGGTTTTGAAAGGCTGAAATGTAGAGCTGAGCTCCAAACTGGAGGCAGAGCATGTTCAGATCTGACTGATTTCTTTCTTTTTTTTTTTTTCTTTCTTTTTGAGTGTAATTTTTCCAGGGCATGAGTGGAAATACTGTGTTCATTAAATCCTCAATCTTATGGCTGAAGTTTTTGGCTCTTGATGTGAGAGCCTGAGTCCCCTTGGGGGTGGGTTTGGGAGCAACGTGTTGGACCTGTGTCCCATTTCTCCCCCTTCCCAATCCAGTCCTTCCCCCCGTGCAGTGACTGTGTAGCTGAATGTTGTGGTGTTCTTGTGAAGTGTTGATTTTGTTATGGTTTCTTTCTTTTGTTTTCCCCCATTCCCCTTTTCCTGGGCAATGAAATTGTAGCTCTGATGCAACAGGAGGCTGCTGGGAGAAGAGAAGCTTGCCCAGGAGAGGAATTGTCGCTGCTCTTCCCTGCTGAGGTTCAGAGCCAGGGAAGGGCTTGCACTGGCTCAGTCACTTGGGCACCTGCTCCTTGTCCCACCCTCCTTCCCCAAAGCCTGGCTGCTCCATGGGGAATGGCCTTCTTGCAATGTCCTGCCAGACTTTTGAAGGCAAATCCTGAGCACTGGCTGCAGATTGGTCTCTGCTGGCAGCAGTTCTTTATTTCCATTTTTTTTTCTCTCTTCTCCCCAGGCTGGGCTCTGCTGGGATCTGGCTGAAGTGCCTGCCACTCCAAGTGGCATTTGCAGTCACTCCTTGCTTCCCTTCTGGGAGAGGAGCTGGTTGAGCTTGGGAGCTTGCCCCTCTCCGGGCTGAGGAGATGCCCCTGGGTGAAGAAGTCGCAAATAGTCTGGAAGGCAAAGCAGCCCTGGGATATAATTTATTCCTGCAAGGAGACCTTTGCTCCTTGCTGTAAAAGCAGGATCTCTAAAGCTGCACACTCATGTCCTCCAAAGGAGGGATGGTCTTGCAGCAGATGCTGACCGGCTCTCCAGGCAGAGGCTCCCATCAGCAAGTCTCCAATGCAAAAGGCTTTAACCCAAAATCTTAGACCAGAGGTTAAAAGTAAAAAAAAAAAAAGGTAAAAAATGAAAAAAAAAAAAAATAGAGGAGAATGCAGTCTGGGGAATGCTGATGTACATCATATTCCACACCCAAAGCCATGAGAGAAACAGTCCTGAGCAGTTTCTTCTTGTTTTGGAACTGCTCTGTCCTTTTAAGCTGAAATCCAGTGGCATTTTGAAACCCTGAAGTTTGGGCTTAGTGTCTAAGAGTTGGGGGCAAAAGTGGCCAACTCAACCAAGTGAAAAAAACATGTTGATAATGACAGTGTGAATTTTGGTGCTCTAACTTGTTTTTTTTCATTTGTAAAGTTCATCAGCAGGAAAATCTGTCTGATTGCCCTGACAGAACAAAAGCTTCCAGGTAAAAGCTGCATGTGCTGTTCCCACAGGGAACTTTGCCCAAGAAAACCCCTTTTCCCTCAGATGCTGCCATCCCTGGAATAAACAAAGAATAATATTTATCCTCTACCTCCCCCAGCACCAATTTCAAGTGAAAGTAACCCAAAAGCCTTTAGCTGGAATCTATATCTATATCTTGAAGAAAACTGAACAATCTTCAGTATTCTCTTGAGTGAGTTTTGATGAGTGTGGTGCAGTTACTTTAATACTTCATTGATTTTTAATACGCAATCTCACGTAACAGCCACACACTCAATATACTTATCCCCCTTTTTTGGCCATTGGAAAAGAAGTATTTTACAGGAATGTGCTCAACATCTGCTGAAAACTATTATTTGGTTTGTTTAAAAAGAATCCAACCAGCAAAATGTTTCTCCTGAAAAGTTTTATACAGTTAAAATATACATGCTTTAGCAATTTACATTCAAGGTCTCTTAAGTACAAAAGGCTGCTTTACTTTGTTATATAACACTGAGACACCAAGTATGATTTAGTCATTCTTCACTTTAAAAACTACAACTTTTTACACAGGCTTTTAAAATTTCATATGGAAAGTCACATGCAGAACACTTGATGTACTGACTTATATGGAAAAAAGCTTAACAAGTGCTTCAGTTGAAAAAATATATACATACATTTGAGGATCTTACTCAAACAGTAGATTTATGATAATTTTAGAATGTAAAATAGTAGGTGCAAGTAGATTTTTCTTTTTTAAATAGTGCTGCATAGAACTGCATTTCATACAAAAATAGACATCCATATATTTTATTTCTGTGGCAAACTTAGAGTTATGTCTTTGTTTGGGGATGATCCTGTTTGAGTGGCCAGCAGGCACAGCTTTTGCAATCTCAAATATCTGTCTTCAGCTAACCTGAACTCTTTAAATAGTCCTAGAAATACATACTCTGAATGTACAAATGCTGGAAAAAATATATTTTCAATGAAGATTAATTTTGTGCTGCCGCTGAAGCCAGGGAGCTCAGGGACTTCTCTTCCCCATCAGGAGTTCACAGCCTTCCAAGGGGCTGTGGCTGAGCCAGGAAGAAACTTTTCAAGCACCACCTGCAGTCAGTGAGGTCTGGCTCTGCTGGAGCAATGGCTGTGGTTGCACAGTGTGGAAATGGAGGAGAGCCCTGGCACTCCAAGCTCTGCCCATCAGTTGTCCTTGGTGCCACCACGGTGCCCCTGATGTCCCCAAGCCGCTCTGGCACCGTGAAGCCAGCCCTGGAGTGCAGCTGCTGGCACCTTTGGCAACACATGCCAAGGTGAGCTGGTTTTGGTGCTGCTAAAAGCAGAGCAGACAAAGGCTTACCAGTGTCACTTAGGGGGTGAAAGGCCCCTGTATTGCCTCATCTCACATGCTGAGCTGGAATTCCAGCTCAAATGAACTTTTTGAACAAAACTAATTGCATTTTGATGAGAGACGTGATTCAGGATCGCTTGGAGCCTGAACAGTTTCACTTGGGACACAAAAGCCCAACTCAAGTTCCTTGAAGCTCACCAGTGCATTCACTGCTCAGTGAGCTTCCAGCAGGGTGAGAGGAAGGCCAAGACAGCATTTCTGAAGAGCCCTTCCCCTCTTATCTTATCTCCTGCACTTCCCATGCTGCAGATCCTCTGCCTGCTGTTTTGCATTTACCTTTCATACTTCAGAGGAAGAGGAATGGTGACTTTCACAGGAGCAGCCCCTGCAGAATCAGCTTTCCTGCATTGGATCAACCTCCCATCTTCCAGATTTGTGCAAAATTCAGTTCTTTTAGGAGCCGGTGCTTGGCACGAAGGAAAATAGAGAGGAGTTGCTGCTTATGGTTCCAGTGGTGTGTGACTTCAGTAGTTGGGTTCTTTTTTCCCCTCTACTTGTTGGTAGCCCACCAAAAAGTCCATCTGTGGGGTGGATTTTACTCACAATATTTCAATATCCCATTTCTGTGAAGATCTGTTTTCTATTGGCTGATTCATAATGATGTGATTCTTGTCATAGTAATTTCCTCCTTAAAAACAAAAGAAAGTAATGAAGGAAAAGCTTTTGAAAGAAATACTCATAAAAATTACATACAAGCTTTGAGAAGTGACTAAGTAGGAAAATCAGCTGAAAAATAGGAATTCCATGAGGTATGGGGCTGGTTTCTGCAACTGAGCAATGACAATTTTAACCAGCCTTCTTTTTTCAACTCCTTTTCCCTTTCTGAGCTGTTTTGTGGTTGATTTTCCTTCACCACTTTGTCTTCTGTAACTTGCACTCCTTGCCATCGGCACTCCTTAACTCCCCAAAGCACAACAATTCATCTGATCAAAATAAACCTCTGGAATCCAAAGAGAAAGTTCCTCCCTGCCCTGCTGTTTCTTGTCCCACTGTCAAGCAACTGGGCAGGAAATGTAGGATTCAGTTTCTGACCTTAAGTACAAAGGGAAAAAAAAAAAGCTGGACTATGGAAGTTAACCTTAATCAAAAAACCCACTTAAAACCTGTGAGTTTGAGAGTTTTTGTTTTTAAATAGCTTCAATATCAAGCACCAGTTGCTCACTGAGGTATGCACTGATGGTTCCATCCTCGTTGAGCCTCCACTTTTGCCTGTCCCTCCCGTGTTCTGTCCTGTCCTGGGTTGACTATATGATGCTTTTATCCCCAATCATCTCATTCTGTTTATGCTGAATAATAAATTTTGTACCTTTAAGAGCGTTCCAGAGGGTGAAGGTGGGGAGAGAAGAGGCAGCAGTTGGTTTTCAGACACTGTACTCCACTCCTCCACATTCCTGCTCCTGACTGCGTTGTCTGTGGACAAACAGACAGCGGGACAGAGCTCTTCTTTTGCTTTTTAGTTAGTGTTAGCTAGCTGAGGCAAAGAAGTTCCCTGGACTGTTTTTTTTTTTTTTTTCCCCTTTTCTTTGGACCTCTTGAAACTGCTCTGACTGAACAGCCAGGGGAGCACCGGCAGCTGCAGCTGTGGCCCACTGGGCCGGGCCTGGCCTGCGACAATTCCAGCACTGAGGGAATGATCAGAGACTGAGTGAGCTGAGCTGCAACCCCGGGTTTTCTCAGTTTGTCGTCTCTTTTAGAGTGGCAAGGGGTCTCATTGTTTGATATTGTTTTGGTTTTATTGTTTAATAAACAGTTTTTTTCCACCTTTCTCCAAGGAGGTATTTTTTCCTCCCGGACCAGTTGGGGGAAGAGGCCGATTGGATCTGCTTTTCCCACCGGAGCTCCTTTGGGGGATTCTTCCCCAAATGTGCTCTAAACCTGGACAAGGCAGATCAAAATGTTGAACAGTGTGGTCATGGTCCAGAGACACAATTATCCATGAACATCAAGTCCACCACCCTCCAAATTATCTTTTTAATATTTTTTTCTTTGAAAGAACTATGCTAAAGGAATATGCAAATTCCAGGTGACAACCACAGCTTCTAATTGAATCATCTAAAAGTTTTAATTTTTGAAGTGATGCTGAAAACCTTTCAGACACCACATATTAACTTTAAACAGTGAATAAAATTTTTTGAAAGAACTCTAGTTTGAGTCTGAAGGAAAAAAATATTTGTTGCCTTTTTTTTTTTTTGTGTGTGGAAATGATGACCTTTTTTTTGGGTCAGTGCTGGAAATGGTGACTATTGAGTGACATCTAGTGGATGTGAAGATGCTGAACAGCAGCTTTTCAGAAGCACAAAACCTTTTGGAATACATCAGAGTTGAGGTGCTCGCATAGGGACCGCATAATTAAAACGTTGTGCATTGAAACAAGGTGTAGGTAACAAGTCAGAGAGACAGATTCCAGCTCTTCAAGGAAACAGAAAATTAACAAACCAAAACAAAAAAAATGTCAGATTTCTCTTTTTCACATTACTCCAATTCTGATGTAAAAAAAAAAAAAAAGCCCCATCCTTCTGCCTGCTCATTGTCCTGCTTCCAGCTGTACTTTATAAAACCTCTATACAGAGACCATTTACCAGCACACTCCCTGGAAACCACAATCTGTCTCACAGTAGCCCTGGTATGATGGCCAGTGCTCCCTGATATGTTTTGGATGGATATTTTCCCTTTTTCATTTCTGTTTCATATTTTACAATTGAACATCTACTTATCCTTGAGGCTTACTGGCCACAATAAATCCAGAGTTGCTTTATAAGTGAGTCAATGACAGAAAAATTGTAGTTTTTCATGAGAGATTATTGAAGCAGAATACCTGAAATGCTTGCCTGCCTTAACTCTCTTTTTGGGAAAATGTATTTCTGAGAAGACCACATTTCAGAAGCTGAGATACAGAGACTTCAATTTTTGGAGCTGAAGGGAAAAAATGTCAACAGAAAGCTTTTATATTCCAACGGCATGATGCATCAGGTGTCTTAGAGTACATGTAAATTTATTGATCTTTAAGTGTGTAATTATGAACTCTGGATTTTTCACTGTGACCTTAGAACCTTCACAGGGCTCTGTAGGAACTCTTAAGCTCCCACTTATTAACTTTGTTTCCCAAGTTCATAAATATAATTTCTTCTTTTTTTTTTTTCTTTTCATTTTTATCAGACACAATTTAAACAAGTCCCTGGATACAAAAATCCCCACTGATAGTCTATTGATAAGCTAAATCCAAAAGTCTGGCCCAAAGCTTTTGAATTCTCTTCCTCCTGCTCCTCATCCACCCCCTCGACAGAAGAACTACAGTGGCAGTTTATCTTTAAAATGGATTTTATTTGATTTAATTTTGTCTTTCCACATAACCTGCACTATATTTGCATACAGATATACCTTTTCATATCTACAGATATATCTTTTCACCTCCTGGTTTTTTGTGACATTTATGCTTTTGTGTAGGCCAGGGCTATACTTTTAATTTAGAAGAAATTAGATTTTTAACATTCAAAGCTGCTTTCTCTTTCATTGCATATTATGTTCAGTTCACTAAATAGCTAAACTTAGTAACAAAGAATAATTTAAGTTGGAAAAATCTTTTTAAGATCATCCAGTCTCATCTTTGACCTGTTATCAGCTGGACCACAACACCTGCTGCCCCTCCCTCTGCACTGACCTGGCTCTGTAGAGCTGTTCCTCTCACATGTTCTCATCCTGCTCTTCTCTGGCCACAATTACATCTGTGCCACAACTTATTTCTTCTTCTCAAATCTCTTATCACAGAGGCATTCCCACCATTCCTGCTGGGTTTAGCCTTGGCCAGCAGCGTGCTAATCTTTGGAGCCACCAGGGCCTGGATCTGCTGGACATGGAGAAAGATTTTGGCAGTTCCCCTGCAGCCTCCCTGCTACCAAAACCTGCCCCTGCAAAGCCTTCTGGTTCCTCTTGGTGCTGCAGCTGAAATGCTTCTGCAGTGTTTTAATGAAATAAACCTGGGAGAACTAATTGAGCCTTTCAGCTCAGCCACACAATGTGTCCCTCTCAGATTGCTGAGCTTTAATGGCAATTTCATTCTTTCTCTCCCTTCTTCCCCTTTCTTTCCATCCCAACATTGAGCTCTGGAAACTGACAGACTTATCAGATATAAATCTGATAAATAATAATAACAGATATATCTGTTAAATATATTTTGCACAAATGGGACAGGACTGCTGGGATAAGTTCCTTGAGTTTTACTGCAGCATCAGCCTCATTACAGGATTGAGACAATTGGAAGATGGCAGCAGCTCACCTTCTACCAAAGATTTCTTTGTTATAGAGCATTTTTAAAACTTTCTAGCCAATAGCTTATTGTTAAGCTTACAGACAATTGTTCAAACTAATCACTAAAGGTAAAAGTACACTGTTTCACACAATACTTGCTTGTATGCCTTCTATTAACAATACACAATACTCCATTATTAAGCTTAAAACCTTCTACTACCTTGCCAGGCATATTTTTCTGCAGTCTTAAGGTCTATCTTAGCCAAGCCTAAAACTCAAGCTATTGTTTCATGGCCTTGCTTGCTGTACTATTGTAACTTTCCTGCTTTCAGACATTGCAGCTCTAAGTTCCCTGCTCTCTCTGTTTGTCAGGCCTGCTTTCACAGCTCTCTGAAAGTCTTCTTACCTTTTCTATGCTTCCCAAAATTCCCCCTCTTGGTGCAAATACAAAAAAACTCTTTTAACTCTCTTGTTTATTAACTACTTTGTGTTACATAGCTCTACTATAGTACATATTTCTTTATTTAGCAAAACAACTATAGCTCTGCTATAGTACATACTTCTTTATTTAGCAAAATTGTTTTGCTAAATAAGTTTTCTACACAAAGGCACATCAGCAAAATTAAAATCTCCCACTACTCAATGTATTTCTTTTTGCTTGTTTAAGGCAGTTTTCTTGCTTGCTTTAAGGGTGGCTATTTTACACTACAGCAATTTAGAAAAACCCAAAAATCCTTCAAAAGAAAATTATCACAGCAGTTTTCATTTTTCTGCCACGCTAGAAGGACTGTGGCCACAGACACTGCAGCAGAAAGCACAGTCACATGTTTGATGGATACTGATTGAAAAACACTGCAGAAGTTCACAAAATAGGATGAGTTAAGTCACCTTGAATGACCATCTTTGTATGAGGCCTGCAGAGTTCATATATACAAATAAGAAGCAAAAACTTAAAGCATTCATTCTATCAACAGATTCGACTTTGTAAACACAATGATCAAACTTACTGAGACAATGAGACTTCAGCATTTGAACTTTAGCCTTCATTCTGCATTTTGATTTCTGTATTTCTTTTATGAACCCAGAATTCTGACTACTCATGTAAGGTCTGCAAGCTCATCAACGCACATAAAGACACATTTCTAAGTCATTTACTTTATTGCTTTAAAGTTTACCCAAAAAAGCAAATGCCTTGGAACCTACATAGTGTGTATATATATGTTTTACTGCAATTGTTCTGATTTTGAGAACTCCACATATGTGGAGACATTTCTGCTTACCTGGGTTTGCTGAGCCCTTGGGGCAGGAATGAAGCAGAGGGCAGCTGTGACCCTCAGGGCTGTTGGATCCTGGGTTTCCAATCAGAGCTGCTGCTGATTCCAAACCTGGCTGCGAGCTGAGTTATTGCACACAAACTCTGTGTGAGCAGTGGGATCCTGCATAGGAATCATAAAAATGCAAATAAAAGTGCTGCTGCCACGAGCCAGGGCAGCTGGGTGCCAGCAGCTCCTCTTGAGCGGGGAACGTGGAGCTTGGTGTGGGGCACAAAATGCAGCTGGAAGGTAAAGGACACCAGCTTGGGGCTTGAGCACATGTTTGTGGTTGGTGGGCTGGAGCTGACTCACAGCTGGAGAGCAGGGAGTGTGCAGATCTGCTGTCAGTCTGAAAGCATCTCCTCATTGCTCTCATCAAGTGTGTGCTACCAAATTAACAGTGTTCAGTTCCCAGGAACAGTCCAGAGGAAGGCTTGAAACTCCAGCCTGAGTGAGATTTGCTGCAGGGTTGGGATTTTTTTTTTTAATTTTATTTAAAATTTTTTAAATTGCTATTTTAGTAGCCAGTCTGGACACTGACTGCAGAATTTTTAACATGCATCTTTGTTTATTAGATTGGTCTGACCTGGATCCCAAAGCCCAGGAACCACTCCTGAGGTTGGGCACCTTTTCTCCAGCCATGCATGCTGCTGTCCTCATCAAGGAAAAGGGACAGAAATCTATTTACATGGCAATTGTATAGAAAGGATTTCTTTTGTTATCAAATTTCTAAGCGTGAAATTGTTAACTTAGCAGATAGTTTTGAAGTTTAAAATGGTTGGGAATTTGAATTTATTTATTTATTTTGGGGAATCAATATCTCATCTACTTCAAATACTGTTAGACTCATACTTGTCAAAAAAGTTTCCACTCCAAATCTATTTTTTCTCTGCATGCACACAAAGAATTTCTACTTTCAGCTATTGATGATTCAGAGTATTTTTTTTTTTTTTTACTTCTTCTAAGCCTGAAATACCTGTGGTTTTAAGTTTTGTCTCAAATAGTGCACATGAATCAGTAGCCCAATTCTCAATATCCCAGTGTAGATTTGTGATTGGAAAAATACTCTTAATGTGACAAATTCCAGTTTTCAGAATGGGAATAATTGTCATCTTTCTTTTCATTAGGCACAGTTTGGGAAGCAAAAGTAGATGAGCTATAAAAAAATTTCCCTAATCTTAGTTTTTTCTCTTTTTTTTTGGTCAGAAAACTCGGGTCCTATAAATGACGCATTGCAGGAGAATTCCCATTGCTGTGCCAGTTCTTGCTAGCATTAAAACTAGAAGTTGGTCACCCTTTTCTGATTTTAGCAAACCTACCTTTAGCTGCAAATGCTTTGTTAAAAGCCACTTTGCTAAATCTCAGGACCCCCCCCAGCATTGCTGAGCTGAGCTTTGCAGGTACCCAAGCACACCCAGTAGAACACTGAGAAAAATATTGCCCACCAAAAATGCCATGGGGGCAGCTGGTGCAGGGTTTGATTGTTCTGCTGTGCTGCTTTCTTTATCAATATCATCGTGACCTACACCCACAATTCCAAAAAAATACCTGAAGGAAGGGGCTGGTCTTGAAATCCCGACTGGTCCCTTATCTGGGGGTCACAGAAGGTCAAAAACCACCTCCCTTTCACTCTCAGTGACTGGGGAGACTCTAGTTCTCTATAGGATGGAGAATTCTTGGAAAAATTTGATACCTAAAGCCAAGAAAAAGCCACACTTAACCAGCACAAAGGATAATTAAAAAAAGCATTAATATTATTCTCCCTATGAAAGTCAGAAATATTTTCCTTATTAGTCAGTAAAAGGTATCTTCTAGTGAATGCATTTATGTTTTGTGGTACGGTTTTATGGTCTTTCAGTGGTTACTGGAGTGAAATCTTCCCATTTAACTATGTTTTACAAGAACATAGTGACCATTTCTATTTAGCAAGGGTACATGCAAAGCAAGATAGGCCTGTTAGACCTGAAAATGAGACAGAAGTTAGTAATGCTTGTTTTATTCTGTACAAAATCTTTGGAGAACGCTTCTTTCTTTCATTTCAATATACTTCAAAAGGTCATCATTCAAATACCCAAATAAAACAAAGCTGGATATTTTTGCTTGTTCATGGTAAAGACCCCTTGCTCTCTTTCAAAATTTTACTACAGCTGCAGGTCAGGCAGGCTCAGACCCTCAGCTTTCTCAATTATTAATAAAAATAGCTTGAACATCTTTTAAAATGTATGCCATAAAGAAAAGGAGAATTAGAAACTTTGGGGTTGAGCTGTACACAACCATCCTGGTCCCAGTGTCAAGGTCTTGTGCATGTGAATTTACTTACATGATTTAATTGGGTGGGCAAGGCTGCTCACAAAGAAAGAGAATTTGCACTTCTGGAGCCATAGTTCTGCACTGCAGAGAGAAACAGAAAAAGGTTGGTAACTTTGGCTATGGCTGTACAAAGTGCTAAAAGCAAAAATGTGTTATTTGCACCCTGATCAATGATAATAAATCATCACAAGAAAATCAATTGTTTCTTTGAGTCAGGATTAAGAGCAGCTAGAGTTACCTGCAAAAGTGCCATGAGCAGGCAAGAAATACCAACAGCATAAGCAGATGAACAAATTAACATCAACTGCTGTAACATCCTTCCCCTCTTCTGATGGGCAGAAAATAAAAGTGCAGGAGCAACACAGCAACTAGTTTTTCTGTGTCAAGCCTCCCCAATGTTTAAATTAGGTTCATAAATTAAATTAGACATGTTATTCTATACTAGTTGCTGTTAAAATCGAATGCTGTTTACTGCTGGTATCAATATATTATCCAATTCCATTTGCAGCTCCACCAGTGGTCATTAGTTTGCCTTTGGCACAGCCTGCAGGGATTTTACACAAAAGCTATTTAAAACATGCACCTTTGCCCATAAAGCCCAGCCATGAAACCAGTGATTTGAAAGCCTAACACGACTGAATTGCTTTTAAGAATAGTGTCCTGAAAATTTACAAGCTGTCAAGGTCAAATTACAAAGTTGCAATAAATGAATGTGGGACTCGACTAGACACTGTCTAGTGGAGGGAGAACACTTGCACATCCAACTCCCATCCATATGCACTGCTCTGGCACTCACTGCAGCTTTCTCCACCTGGTTCCCACTGTGATCTCCAGGAGATTCCATAGGAATTTACTGCAGCAGTACAAGGTGATCATGGGAAAAACTCCATGGCAAATGCCTGGCTGCTTTCCCTCTGGGTATTTTGGCAATTTTCAGAATGGTTGAAAAAGTTAAATTGCTATAATCAGAATTAAAAATAAAATAAATAATAAAATAAGCAGTTTTCTTGCTTGGCTGTATTTACTTTTTCTCACTTTTCCTTTCCTCGTCCTCTCCTTTTCCCCTTTTTATAATTTCCCCCTTTCCCTGTATTTTCGCTTTATTCTTTTACCCTTTCCCTTTTGTCCTTTTCATCTTTTTCCTTTCTCTTATTTTCTTTATTTTTTTTTTTTTAATGTTGACTCTTTTCCCTTTTCCTTCATTTACTTTTACCACAGCAAAGGCCAAACCAAATTCTGGGGGAGAGGCTGTGGGATCTTTGTCTCTTGTAGCAATGATCATCAAGGAGGGAAAGTTTCCTGCAAGGACTCGCACTGCAATTGATGGAGGTTGGCGAGGTATTGGCAAAGACAGTCTTTATCTTTGGCATTCATTATTTAGTGAAGTTAAACATGTTTTAACAATGTTAAGCAAAAGGTTAGAGGTTAGAAAAAGTTTCTGATGTTAGAAAAAGTGGGCAAGACATATAAAAGGTAAGGCAAACTAGGCAAACCCACACTTAACCATACACAGTTTCTTAGTCCAGACAAAAGGCATAGTTAAAGAGGCAGCATTTTATTTCATTTTATACTTTAGTTTAGCCTCCTGCTTTGCTGAGGTTCTTGTAACAACTTCACCTGCATTGTTTCTAGACTTCAAATCCCTGCATATCTATAGCTGTGATTTTTTTTTTCTCTCATCATTTCCTCAGGGGAAAAGAACTCCTCAGTATGGAGGAGTATTTCTTCAAGTATATATTTTTTGAAAGGTCTGGAGTCCATTCTGTGTTTATTTTAAAATGTATGTGTTTTTGTGTATTTATGTGAAAGAAGGCAAGGACAAAGAAAATTGTGGGTTGCATTAGCAGCACTAGATGGTGCTGTGAAGAAAAGGATCCAAGCAAAGTCTCAGCAGCCTAACCTGGGTGCTGAGATTTGGATAGGCACCTCTGTTAGCTGAACAAAGCAGGGATGCATCACTGGTTAGGACTGCACTCTGTTCCCTTTAGGATTGCAGAGTGGCGGGAGCCATCCTCTGATCAGCACATGGAACAGGTCAGGTCCTCCAGGCAAACACCAGAAAATGGAGATGTCTTGTGTGACCTTTAGCTCAGTCCCAGGTGGCTGCTGAGACCTTCTCAGATGAGAACCAAGGGTAGGACAGGATTTTAAAATCGATGGGGCATCACCAGAGGGAGGGGAGCAATGCTCCTACAGGTGTGTAGCAGGCCAAAAGATGCAGAGCACTGTTCTGAACTAATTAAGGCATCAATGATTTGTTACAGAAGCTAGGAAAGTGGTGCTTACAGTTGTTGCCAGCAGAGTTCCACACCAGGAGGGAAAGCACTCCCCTAGCCATGATTTATCCTCCTTCCTGACTGATCTGCTCAGATCCAGCCTCTGGGCTTTGTCTCCTTTTGAGATGTTCCCTTTGTTCCACCCATCAGCAAAGGGAAAGGTCTGAAACTGCAGCTGGTGCTCCTGCCTGGGCTGCTGTGGCTCTGTGGGCAGTGGTGCTGAGTGCCCTCCTTCCCCACTGGAGCCAAGTGCTGCCTCATGTCTTCAAGCCAAAAACCTTGAAAGTGACCCAGTGCTGATGGCTCCGGAGATGTTTGTACTCGCCACTCTCAAATTTGAAAATATTCAGTTCCTCAATTTGCCCAATCAATTAATTTTCCCCCAGAACAAATGATGAGACAAGGCTCAACCCCTCTGTCACTGTATTAGACATTTCCAGTGCCACTTGTCCCTTCCTCATCACCATCCCTTCCTTCAGAACAATCCCCTTTTACTCTTCCTCTCCCTCCCTCGCCAAAGTCCCAATCCATAAAAATGAATTCACACAATTTTATTTTATGTTGGTGTTATTCCTAAACTTCAAGAGCTGTAATTTATTTTGCCATCTTTATGGTGTTCCCACTTATTCTTAAAACACTTCAAAGCATGGCAGATATACAGAAGTGAACTTTAAGGTCTGGTGAGTGGGGTTTTTAAGTTAAAATTATAGTATTTTAATACTTCACATGCAATGATCTCTTTGTAAAGTTTTCATAATGTCAGAGAAGTTCACAGAGTAAATTAGTTTGACTTCACTCAGAGTGCTAACATTTATAAATCTACAGTGCTGCCTTTCTGAATATATTTATTGCTGCAGAGAGGAAGGGGGATCAAAGGGCTCTAACACTTATTTCTGCCATCATTTCTCATCTCCAGCACAGTTTGAATTTTGTATACATAGCAGTTTCTTGCTCCAGAGATGTCAGAAATTACCTGGAGACTGTTTACAGGACATTAGAATAGAATATGGACAAACCTGCAGAAGAGGAGATGCTGCATGCATTAAATATTAATGGCCCACATAAGTCACAAATCCAGATTTGCTTGCAGATTTGTTGTGTGCTGTATTTTGCAGTGTGAGCAGAGGAATAAGACTAAAATCTGTCTTTTCTGAGTACATCTCTCTCCCACATATTATTTTAGCCTTGACAATAATAAAAGCAGAGAAATAAACAGTGCCATATTAGTGATCAAAAGCATAAAAACGCACGAGGAAAATGTCTAATTGTAAAAGATCACAAAAGTAACAACAGTAATTTCTAGTTCGGCAAGGACTGAGGACTTGAGATGTTAAATTCCCAGAACCTGGGAGGAGTATTGAGTTCTCAGCTTATCACACCTATGAAGCACCAAGCCACCCAACAATATGCTCTTTTTCTCCTCAGCAAAAAGGGAATAATTTTTTAAAATTTTCAGAAGCATGGCTTATTCTAGGATAATGCTGTTTGAAAAGCTCCACCAGACCGAGTTACACAAACTCAGGAGAACTTCATGGTTTTTATCAAAAATGTTGATGTGACATCTAGGCGTTCAACCCCACCACCCCAAGCAAAAAATAAAAAAACTCACAACTTCTGAACTGCTGTTTCTTGGCATGGAGTTAATAGATTTTTTAGTATTTTGGGATGGCAGTACCCTGGAGCCTACACCTGAGACATCTTATTGTCCCAGTTATTTCCTGTGTGATTGAACAAACCACACCACAGCCATTTGAGGAATCACAGATGCCTTAATCTGGGTGAGAGGGGATGGATTGAAGATGTGCCAAACCCATGGTGTCTGCTTTTGGGCAATATTAAGTACATCTGTAGTATAACAATGAATAAACAACTGCTGTGATGTATTCTGTGAATCTGGAATTGTTTGGGATAATTGCAGCCATGGGGCTTGACCTTTTCTGTAGCACAGAACAAAAATCTCCTCAAGAGAGATATAATATTCCTTCTGGAACATAGCTGGCCTTGGCTTAAATGCTTCCCATAGTTGCACTAAAAAGAACAAATCTTTTAATGCAATTATTACCAAATGCTATTAATAATGTTAGAGATCTAATGGCAGGAGTGAGACCAGGATTTTTGGGTTCCTTTGTCTTACAGCAAGCTTGCCTGCAGATGTCACTCCAGACAGCTCTGCCTGATCTGTTCCTTTAGAGATTTCCAGTGCTGAAGGCTCCATAGCCTCGACAGGAATGTGGCACTTAGGACAGAGTTGGGCCCTGGGGACAAACAAACCTTCCCCTTCTATTTTTTAAATGTCAGAAGTCAGTTTCACCTGAGAATGAACTGGGGGAAGGTTTAGATTGCAGCTTTTTCTACAGGTGTCCTCCATTTCTACGTTTCACAATGTCTAGAAGTACCCAGTCCTCTCCAAATTGTCTAGTTTGCTGTAATTGAGGATTTCTTAGGAAGTGCATTTCTAAGCGTGGCTAAAGATTTTTGTAGGAATCAGAACTCAGTCATCTACCAGAATGTAAAATTTGCTGTTTCCTCAAAGCCAGAGAAAGGGTGCTCCGAAGTGATCTCAAGATCTATTTTCTTTTGTAGGAGCTATGGAATAGAATTGATGCAATCACCCACACAATCAGCTAAACTTTTTATACTACAAATAGCTGTTAAACAAATGTTATTTGCTTTCCTCTGACCTTCCACAGCTCTGAGCTGCCAGTTTCAAGCCTTCAGTCAAAAGAGGCCACCGGGAAAGCAAATGAACAAAGTGTGGGTACTTGTTGTGAAAACCATGTTCCAGAAAGTCACTGTGCATATATTTGGGGAGGTGGGAATTTCACTTTCAAGCACAGCTCCCTGCACAATCTGGCATTGTCAGGGAGCAAAAGAGATATTAGGGGTCGTCTCACACAACTGCTACGTTCCTTTAGTCACAGAAGTACCCACAAATCAGCAGAACCCTGGCATTTACAAGCAGCCTACCACCTTCTGTAGTGCTGTCCTCGTTAGCAGGGAAGGCAGAGGTGAATTTGTTAATCCTCAAAAAATGGGGGAAGCATGACTTTGTAACTAAAATTTGCAGCATGAGGAAATCAGCAGATACACTTCTGAAACTGCAGCATGGTGGGGTTTGTTCCTTCCTCTTTTTAATTTGCCTTTTTATTTTGAGGTAAATTTTGACAAGTAATTAAGTAGAGCATTCCAATTTTTTATTCATTACTGAATTGTGATCCCAACAACAGTGCTACATCATCATCATCACCATCATCATCATCATCATTATTATTATTATTATTATTGTATTTTCCTTTATCTTCATGACCACACAATGCAGCTTCTGGATAATAAGTGAATGCTGGCACTGCACCAACAGCAAAACAAATACAGAGAAGAGTGACTAATATTTAAACATATTCACCTATTTCCCATGCAACACTTTAATACCATTTGCTTTACTGCTTTATGTGGCAATTTTATTTCCACCCACTGATAATTTAGAATTGCTTTCTACTTGGGTTTTGAAACTCGTCCTGAATTATGCAACTCGAGTCTGAGATCACCAGTATTCTCACTTTACAGTTTTACTGACACTTCTTAAAACATCAACATATTTCCAAGGAAGGAGTATGAAATATTTACTTGTAACCTCACTTGGCACCTTTGGGAAAGGAAAGAAAGAAAAAAAAAATAGAAAAGTGGATAATATAAAAAAAATGTTACCAGGAATATTGCTGTGGCTAAACAGCCATATAGAGGAGACTGGAACCACTAAAATGTGAAATTTAATATCAGAATTGTAATTTAGTTCTGAAAAAATGTTTCTCAATCTCTGGGTATCGGGAAATAGTTACCAAGCAACACTGTAGATATTGGTAATGCAGGCAGATCTATTCAAATAAAAATTATTCCAAACATTGTCATTATCAGCAGAGCTATGTTATTGCTGGATTCGTAACCCTTGGTATCTGGACCCTTTCATATTCTATTTCTTGAGCAAAAATCTGCTTTTCCTTAAAGTTGCCTCTGTTAGATGAAGCTTGCCACCATCTGCTGTGGTTGCACCTGTGCCTTGCTGGGCTGAATGCAGCAAAATCTGCCAAGCACTGAAGGGCAAGTAGATGGTGAGTGCATGCACAGTGTGTGTGAGGAGCAGCAAGGGAATCAGAACACTCTTGCAGCTTTTGAAATGGGATTTCAGCGAGAACCTTTGCATTGAATTCAAATTGTTCAGCCATTCTTCAGGAAAACAGCAAAGAAATGGTTTAAGATGCAAAATTATCTCCCTGTTACCCAGAATCAGCCTACATTGTTTAAGAAATAGCCAGCCCAGCTAGGTGCAAGGAATTGCCATTTCCTTACCATATGGCTTTGGGGACATGCACCACAGATGTTGCTGCAGACTGGGGCAAAATGGTGGGAAAGATCATTGTCCTGGGCTGCAAGAAGCTCTAGAGCAGGCAGCTGAGTTAATTGTCATCTCCAGAGGCCAGGAAGGAGCCTCATCCCTGTTCAAACCAGAGATGTGAGCAACTGGAACCCCGCTGGCCAGAACAATGGGCTTACATTTCAATTCTGTGAAGAGCTGGAGTGTTTGGGTGACACACAGACATCACAGGCACTCAGTGATTGTTGTACCAGCACTGCCCAGGTGTGCAAAGTGAGTGTGGCCCAAGGAAAGGCCCTGGGAGGCCCTTTCAGAAAGGAGATTTGAGTGTATGGTTTTCAATTCCCCTAAAGAGGTAGAAAAGAAGACCTTGCCTTTCCTTGAGAAGGTGCACAATTATCTCCAAGTTATCTGATGCCCTCATCAATTTCTTCTCCTGGATGAAATAGACTGTGAGACCCTGAATCTTTGCTTGACCACTTGGACCAAGCATAGAAATGGTCCTGAGACCAGTGATAAATGCAGGAAAAAGTGTCAAGAGCCCAGGGCAGAGCTGTAAAGAAACAGAAGCTGCTTGGAAGGTCTGATTTACAGCAATAACACCCAATCACATCAACCTGTGCTCTGAAGACACCTGGAGCACTCTCTGCACCTCAAAGGAGGCCCCTCTGTGCAGTGCTTTTTTCTACATGAAATGGCACAAGGAGTTTGGGACATCCCATTTCCAGCTGGCATCTGGCTCATCAAAGCAGGCACTATCTGGCACAAGTTAGAAAGAATTGAGTTTGAGCTAAACCAGCAAGGTGGAACTGAGAGCTTCTGCCAATTGTTTTGGGGGACACTCATGAAAGGCTGGGGGAGACAAGAGGGGTGTCTGCTCTGCTCTTATCAGTCTCCTGATCCAACAAACCAGCACTGCTGGACCTGCCTCAGAGGTGTAAAAAGCAGAAAACAGCAAAAGCCAGCAGGGCAGGGATATTTGGTTTCTAGCTCCTCTCTCCTGTGAGGACAAAGGAAGCTGGGGAAGCCTGCAGCCTCTTAGTTCCACTTTTAAATTTAGGCTTTTTAACATGTACATCTTCTTAAATGATAGTGACATCTTTCCTTTCTTGGTGTAAATTCTTGCAAAGCCACACTTGTTTAGATGCTCAAGGATTGCCTGCTGTGGGCAATTAAAAGGTTCTGATAAACATAAAGACTATCTTTTATCCCAGACGTCTCTCTCTTCATAGGCAGTGGTAAGAGTATCCCTCTCAAGGGGTGATAAACATTCTGAGCTGATGATTGCAATTTTTAAAGGCAAACCCTGTGACAGAAAGCCACAGTGCTGATCTTATCTTGTAAAGATGCTACATGCTGTATGTTTCTGAACTTCTGTCTGTGCCTATCTTCTTATAATGTAGAGAGAAAATTATTTGTTACAGTGTTTGTACCCAATTTAATTTAAGATGAGAAATCAGTGAGTAGGAGGAGAGGGTGGAAGGAGGGGGGCAAGACCTGCTCCATTTACAGCTCTTAAAAATAGCATGTGAAGCCAGAAACACATAGAAAGCTGAACTAGCCCCATCCACACGCAATGCATTTCCAAACAGAGGAGATCTACAGTGCTTCCCAATTATGTTCAGTTCACTGCAGCAGGTGACCCCAATTTCTCTGAAAAATCTTTATAACAGTCCTTTTTTCAGAAAACCTGCATGGGGTGCTCAGAATAAAAGCCGAGGCCATAAGAGTTTCACTTACTTGGGCTTCCTTCAGATGGAAGTGTGTGCATTGCATGACCAGGGGAGAAAGCTGGAGGAGGATGAGGATGTTTCTCCTGCACGTGGGCACTTCAAGCCAGTGGCAAGATGAGCTGAAGACCATCAGAATGAGAAGCTGAGACATCTGTTGTGTTCACCTCCTGCAGGATCTCTGCTTCCTTCTCTGGCTGCTCCCATGGGCCCGGTGGCTGCTGTGGGTTGGCCCTGGCCGTGGCAGCCAGGTGGGGTTGATGATGCTGGGCCACACCAGAAATGGTGATGTTGGTGGATCTGTAAGGGTTGGATCCCAGCTGGATCTGTGATGGCCCTTGTAGGGATGTCTGTATTTGGCTAAATTCTCTTCCTGTTCAACATCCTTGTTAAAGGAATGGACTCGCTTTAGTTTCATGTTAATAATTTCCTGGTTTGCTGTTAATAAAGCAGTGACAGAGCATGTCTGGTTTTATTATATATATATATATATATAATATTTAGGTCTGTTTTTATTTAATATATATATTTTTAATATTTGTTTCATGGCCACAAAGGGCACAAATGAAACTGGCTGATGGCACCAGGAGGAGGCACCAGTGTAAAGAGAGGTCCTTGTAGGGATGTCTAGGATGTCTGTACTTGGCTAAATTCTTTTCCTGTTCAACATCCTTGTTAAAGGAATGGACTCGCTTTAGTTTCATGTTAATAATTTCCTGGTTTGCTGTTAATAAAGCAGTGATAGAGCATGTCTGGTTTTATTATATATATATATATATATAATATTTAGGTCTGTTTTTATTTAATATATATATTTTAATATTTAGGTCTGTTTTTATTTAATAGATATATATTTATTATTTAGGTGTGGTTTTATTTAATAGATATATTTTAAAATATTATATATATAAAATATATATTAATATATATTATATAATATATAATTATATATATTAATATATACTTAAATATTTAATCTATATATATTTTAATATTTAGGTCTTGTGTTATTATTTATTTATTTATTATTTAGGTGTGGTTTTATTTAATAGATATTTTTAAAATATTTATTTTAATATTTATTTCATGGCCACAAAGGGCACAAATGGAACTGGCTGATGGCACCAGGAGGAAGCACCAGTGTAAAGAGCATCAGGCTGGCACGGGAGGCAGAACTGCACAGCCTCAGGGGGAAAAGTAATAGAAGTGGAATTAAATTTTATAGTGCAGAGGGTAAATGGGCTCGGGCTTGGGGACCATTATCACTTTTCTGCTCTGTAGTGGGAGATCATTAGCTAGGGATGGCTGATGCTGAGAAGGATCAGGGGGTTTTGGCCATGGGACAACTGAGAACCACCAGAGCTGTGAAAAGGCAATGACTGTCCAAAAATGCCCCTGACAGGTTCCTTGCAGGAAGGATGAGGGAGAGTTCATGCCATTTTACTGCTTAGACCTCATCTGCAATGCTGTCTCCAGTTTTAATCAGCCATAGCTAAGAAAGATGAATTCAAATATGAATAGCAGTTTGCTATGAAAGGTTAGAATGTGTCTGAAAATGAAGGAAAAAAAGTGCTTTAAAATCATCATGCTGGAGGAAAATGCCAATCTATCATGTTGTTTAATTTGTTAACTCAGTTTTTTTTTTTTTCTTTTAACACTGGACATTTAAACACTAGATAAACAAAATACAATTTGCTTTACAATGGAGAATGACTCCTCTACACATTTGCAGTAACAAAAGTGTGTAGCTTTGTGCTAAAATGGCCAATTTAAATTGGATTCCAAAGCTATAGTTTGGTCATCAACTGGCAGTTTGTAGTAATATGGGCTTGAATATCTAAAATAATTTCCAGTGGTGCATAAATGACTTTATGGCGTTTGGAAGTGTGTACAGGAATGGCTCCCAAGCCAGCAGAAGTTAATGAACACAAAATTAAAAAAAAAAAAAATTAAAAAGAGGAGAAATGATGCATTTTCATTGCAGCCTTAGTGGATTGTTATGCTTACTAGAACATATACCATTATTGTGCAGCCATGGTTGTATTTCATCATCTGTGTTATGCCACCACACACTTTGTGGGTGCTTTATCCCCTTTTCCATCTGCATGGCACGGTGGGCTCCAGGAAGTTGGACCAGCACATCTTGGCCATAAACTGAGCACAAGCAGGACCAGAGCAGCACAGCTGCCTCCTCCCTCTCCCTTGGGCCTCTCTGAGGGTCTGGGGCCAATGCTGGTGTTGGGAGGGGTCCCAGCAGTGCCCAAACCACTCCCCAGCTGTGTTTAGTGCAGGACCTGGGCAGTTCATGGCTGTGCCTCCCATCCCCAGCTCCTGCAGAGCCAGCCTGGGCTGTTATCAGTGGGTGATGCTCAGGTGTTCAGCTCTGCTGGATCCAGGGGCCTGGGGGCAGTTGAACTGTTCCTGCTGCCTACACTTCCTATTTCCTAGAATTTCCATCCATTTTCCATAGGCTGGTTGAGGAGGGAAAGTCTCTGAGGATGCTGTCACTGTTTTCCTTTTCATGGGAAGTGTGAATTTCACTTTTGGCACACAGATCCAAATTTGGAAAGTGGATGCACTCCCTTCTAAAATAAGGGAGGATCTGGGACTGGGCCATCTGTTTAGGATAAGAAAGTTAATGGATAATAAATCCATCTGTGATCTCTTGGTTTCCCCAAATTTGCTTCCCCCTCTCTCCTCACCAGATTCAGAGGTGAGTGGTGATTCCTGTGGGACACATCCCAGTCACTGCTGCTTTCACTTATGGACTAAATACTGTTGTTTAAAGGAAGTCTGGGTGATTTTGATGTAAACCCTAAATAAATGAAAGGTCTGAAAGTTTTATTAAATAAACAATGCATGAGCAAACATTTTCTTACAGGCATCTCAGGTCAGGGAGCAGGCTGTAGCCCATGAGTAACCCCATATCCAGCTTTCCTCTCTCCTTTTCCAAAGGAAAACTCACAGCCTCTCCCACTCACATCATCGCTTGATGAACACCAAAATTTTGTGACAGGTAAGACCATGGTTATTTTTAAGAATTGTCAATATGCTTCAAAGCATGTAGCAGATGTTATCACCTGTCCAGGTGCCCAACCCAAAATTGCTGGGGTATCAGCACATCTGCATTTAGACCAGCTAGAAACTGATATTCTGTCCTTTGAGAGAAGCTTGGAATAGTCAGACAATCTTTTTATACCTTCTTACCAGAATATAGACCCTGTCTCAGTCAAAATGTTGGGCTCCAGTGGCCAAATGTGACAGCACTGCTGTTTGTCTAAGACAGAAAAAACCTTTCAAGGCTTTAGCTAGGGGATACATGGAAATATTTGCATTGAGCACCACTGTGCAAAGACTAGAAAGCACCTGCTGCAACATTTTGTAAAATATATTTTGAGACTGAAGGGACAAATGATGTAGAGATGTTAATCAGCTAAACCCATCAATATCTGTTTTCTGAGCATGGGCCAGAGAACAGTATCTTGGATACAGCACAAACTGACAGACAATATTATTGTCAAGCAGAGAAACTATCAGGTCATACTTTAATTCTTCTCAGCTGTCCAGGGAGTTTATTTAATCTCCAGTGCAAAGGGAGGATTCACAGATATATCTAGCTGAGGCAGAATAGATGTTGTAAAGGCATATTTAATGGTATGTTGTTAAGATTTTATCATGCCCACATGTGAGCTTGGAGATGTGGCAGGTTCAACCATTCTTTTGGCACAGCAAAGAAGATACCCTTTTTAGCATAGATTTTAATCTGAAATATATAATCTTTACTGCAGATAGCATCCTGAAGATTACTGGTTTTATCTATGTCTTGATCAGTTTGAACTCTTTTTTATAGTCTGTAAAAATACCTGCATGCACTCTTGTACATGTCATCCAAGAGAGCTTATAAAGTGCAGGTCTGCTTTCTTTTTTTTTTTTTTTTTCCCTCCTCATTTCTTCAGGGATGCTTCTGTACTACAAAATGAGTTTAAAGTGGTTCTAGTCTGAAGTATCCCCATGTAACCAGGCTCAAATAACCTCACAGATGGAGCCCTCAGGAAAATATGCAGATGCCAAAGTCTCAGGCTGCAGGCAATGCCAGAACCTGGCAGTGGCACTGGGCAGCAGGAGAGATGAGAGCTGTGTAAGATGTGACCAGGTGAGTGATGGGGGAGAAAGGTGAGGCCAAGGAGAGGCACCAGTGGAACAAAGCTCCGACCTCCCCAAACAGCAACAGAGACCAGGAAGAAGCAGCCCACGAGTCTCAGTCATTGACCAGGATAACACAGACCGCTACAACAAAAAATTTACTTTCAAGTAGTTTGAACTCTGCAAATTTAAATTTCTGTCCCTTCTCACACAAGAAGGGGCAGAAATTTAAAGTGTGGCCTTTTGGATGTTTCTCTGACTTGGGCTTTTCATTCCACCCCTGTGCAAGCTACATCAGGTGTAGCAAACCCCACAGTTCTAAAGGTGTTCTGTTAGCACTTTTTATTTAAACAATTCCAAAGGGCAGGCATTGCTTGGTATTTGTTTACCTGTCTAGGTTTGCCTGTTTGTTTAAGACTTTGATAAAGCATCAAAGGTAGGATGGGCAAGCTGCTGTCACTGCTCCCCAAGTCACATTTGTTACATCACTTTTTAAATCAGCAGCACACTTACCACTGTTACTCATTCTTTGCCTTGGAGGTGATTATCCAAAATTTCAACTCCTAAACCGAAGAAACAAGTTAGCCCATCTCATACTCAGTTTAAATTTCACAGATTCTTCTTGGCTAAAACTAAAGAAAGAAACCTCAACCCATATTCACAAGAATTTTGTCTATGTCAAGTCATCATGTTAAGCATAAATTGTTTCACTTGCATCTCTAATAATTCACAAATCTCAAGAATTATAATGCTAACAAAAAATAAATTAAAAATTAAAATTAAAATCTACAGACAGCACCTTTGTGGGGAAGCCAAGCCCAACAAAAGTCATGTGTATTTGAGGAGTGCTCCCAGACCATAAGCAGGACCAGCATTAAAGCTGGGTGAGACAGCATTCTTTCTGCTTCTGTATTTGTTAAATATCTGATGTGCATACAAAAAAAAAATATAAGGAAAAAAATAAGGCCACAGGTGACAGTGCTATTGTGCTGGCTTCTTTCTCAAATCCTTGTGCTTGGGGAAGAAGAAAGCACAGAAAACACTGCTGACAGTTCCATTGCATAGTTCTGAAAATGCTGTCCCTAGCCTTTCTGCAATCACTTTTGCCTTTAAACGCGTGATTTAGCTACAAATTATCACTCTGACCACAAGCACTTTCTCCATAAACTCACTGAAAAGCAAATTAACCTTTTCTCTCTGGAATGAACTCTCCTATTAATATGAAAATCAATTCAGTCCTTTTTGCTTTGGTTACCCCAGCCTGTTTGCACTTCCCAAGCTGAATAGTGACTGCCCAGTTAGTCGCTAAAGCAGAACTCATTTTAAGAGCCAATTAAAAAAACCCCAACCCAATAATACAGTAAGTGATCTTCTGGAAAGCTTTTCATTACTGTGTGGTTTCTAATTGAAAAACAGGATGTCTAATTATTGCCCTGATTCTTCCTTGCTGACCTTGGAGCAGCTCCACAGGTGGTGAGCACCAGTTCAGTTTAGCACAGCAGCACAATTTAACAGCAGCCCATGGCGCCCACACAATTTCCAGCTGGCTGCAGATCCAGCACGTTCCTGGGCACGTCTCTGAGGTCATTTGTCCACTGGGTGACTTTATCAGGATCAAACATTCATTTTCTCCTTGTAACTATTATTTAGCACCTGTTCTGAGGGGGTACGCGTAAAATCTTACTCGTAGAAACACGTGGGCTTTTTATTACCCAAGGAAAGGATTGTTCAAAGAACAGAAATCCACCAAGATCAAAGAAACAAAGCCTTCACACAGTGAAGACAAAGCTGCAACAGGATCCAAGTGCTGGATGTACACACAGGGCAATGGGAAAGGATGCACAGGGTTTTCCTTTGTTCTCACTATCCTACAGTCCCAGCAGATGCTAAGGAGTGTTTTCTCCTCTGCTTGTCAGGCTATCATGTCTCTCACCAAAACCCAAATAGGGTTAGTAGGAAGATATTTCTGCTTTCTGGGCTCTCTCTTTTTTTTTCCTAGACTCGGTGACACAGCTTTGGTTTTCCTATCCCCACCGCCATCAAAGTATTCTTCTTTTGCAGAGAAGAATATCTACATTCTGCAAGATGCAGCCATATCCAGTCTCACTCAAGAATGGGCTCTGAAAAGTTAATGTGTTCAGACTTCTGATTGCAGCAAAATAATTAAATCTGCAGTAAAACACTGACTCATGTGGTACCTTAGCAAAATGTCAGATTTCATGGTGGCACAGCATCGCTCCTGTCCCCAGGCTCTCAGGAGTGTTGTTTCAAACTCTTTGATGACTCAAAGGAGATTAAAAGCATATGTTTTTAGGATGCTTTCAGAAACATATAAAAGGCAAAAAGAAAAAAAAAAAGCTGAGATTCTGTGGCAAAGGCTGAAGGCTCCTGCAGTGAGAAATGCTGATGAGAGCTCTCACACACAGCTGCTGCCCACATGCAAGCTCAGGGACATGATCCAAACCCACATCCAAGAGCAAACCCACTGATCAGCATCCCAATTCTGGCCCTGCCCAAACACCACTGGCAACTTTCTCACCTCTCTGTAGGTATATAAAGAATTGCTGCATTTCTCAAAGGCTCAAAGCAGAGCTCGTGTCAGCTGGGGCATAGAAACAAAACCTCTCTCCAAATGAGGACTGATCCGTGGGTTTTTGGAGGGCATGGAGAGGATATAGAGGCAACAGGTGGTTTTCTTTTAAAAGATGGTCAAAGGAGGAGGTGGGCCCCCTTTTCACACAGCAGCCTCGTTGTGTGGGCAGCCACCCAACAGCCAAGAAAATGGGAGATGCTCCCAGGGCTGTACCAGTGTTTTCTGTGCTTTGGAATAAGCCAACATTGGATAAACACCCTTGGAAATGAGGGGCCTTTTCTTTCTTTTCCGGCCCATTCTGCACCTTGGGTTAATTTAAGAGAAATGCAGCACACATTAGCTTTGTGTCTGTGACCCAGCGAATATTTAACTATTTCTCACCCAGGGAAACGTGAGATCTCCTCCATTTCTCTGGCAATAATTGCCACATTGCAAACCCAGCAAAATCTTGAAGACTGCAAAGAAGAAAAAGGAATTGTGAGAGCTCTGCTGGTTCCTGGGGGATAATTGAAGAGCCCAATACTCACGTGGGCTCATCCTGGCTGCCATCACAGGTTCTTGCTGCCAAGGACATCAAACACTGCATGCATGTAGGTCTGGATCAATTTACCTGGTGGTTGGGAAAAGGAGAGGAAATTTAGCTACAGAATGGAAAAGTTAACAGAGGCAGGGGAGGGGCAAAGTAAGGAAGAATTTTCCTGCCATTGCACATCCACATGCTGCAGAATTTGGGGCACAAATGCTACTAAAAATGTCCATCTTATAACTGTCTCCTGAAAAAAAATCAGCCCATCTATGCAATGCTCAGAAATTAATCTTTACCTTTTTGCCAATGTGTACATTGAGAAGGGAACACAAAATACTTTCCAGAAGTATAATGTTAGTATCTGTAAATGTATTGCTGACCTCTTTATCTTCTTGTTCTAGCACTTGCCATGTGCCCCAGGCCAGTGTTGCTCTAACAGCTCTATTGAGCAGTACAAGCTGAGCTGGAGCTTGGAGGTATTTTTTTTGTCTCTTCACTTGTTAAACGTGTGCTCTGCTTTTTCTAATGGTGTTAAACTGAACTCCCTGGATTAAGCAGTTAATACAGGTCAAAATTAGTCCTTCAGGGACAGGCCAGCCTTGGCTTGTTGCTTCTCTCACCTGCAGAGAGAGGCTGTGGTGTTTGTCTCCTCATATAATTTTGTGGTGTTGCTGGGTACTTCCCAGTCATTTCAAATACTGGTGGCTTTGCTAAAATCATCTGTCAATAAAGCTCCTTTTAAATAAGCTGCTGCTTAATTTCCAACTTTTTTAATGCTGCTTCAGACCTACTTTGTTAAGGAATGCCCACATATTGCTTTTGCCCTGAGGAATGGAAATGCCTCCTCTAAGCTTCCAGAGTACTTAGCTGCCCTGCATAGTGTGGTGAAGAGGGTGAAATAGAATATATTATGAAATGTCACATCCAATTCAAACCAGATGAGCAATTAAGGGAATGAATAATAATTTTGCAGCACTGTTTCTTCTTCAGAAACCTTTAATTTGGACATCAACAGGCATCATACATATCTCAGTGTGAAATAACTTTATAGCTTCGGTGGGTCCTGATGATAGCAGTGCTTAGGAAGCAAAATAGAGGCATCTATGGCACTGTTAATGGAATGATTAAAGCTGCAGATGAAAATGCACAGGAGAAGAAATGTTCTGTTAGCTAATTTGCTTTGTACTTTTACAGTGTCTCCTGTGGGAGATTGTGGGATTCTAGGCCTGGCTGCACAAATCCAGAGTGACTGCCAGCTGCACTCTGGTTGGGCTGGTCTCTGTGTTGCCACTCAGAATTGCCCTGACTCGTTAGGCAGAGTTTTGTGAATTAACCCTGCTTGTTCTAGGTTAAAGTTATTACAGCTCCTCCTCACTGCTTCCGTTCCTGATAGCTGAAATTGAAAAGCTTTTTTAGCACCAACACCAACTCCTGCATTGACCTTCCTTGTTTTCTTTTGAAATAAAGAGAAAGGGGACTTTGTCCAAGTTTAAAGGCAGTTTAGCTTTATAGCCCTCAGTACAGAATCCATCATTAAAATTAAGCATGTACTTAATTGGTTTCCTGAATACAGATGGATTTAAGCACATGCTTAAATGCCTTGCTCACTTGAGGCCCTAATGGACCATGCAAATTTAAAAGTTCACTTCTCATTGAGATAAATGGAGTGGATAATCATAGATTCATCAGAACAGAAGCTGCTGCTCACTGTATGTGTTGGCAGCATCTTGCAGTATTGTCCTCTCCCTCTGCCTGGGATATCTAGAACTTGCTGAAGGAGAGAAGTAGCAACAGAGTAAGGAACTGGTTTTCTTCACTCAGAACAGGCCACCAATACAGCATTTGATGGTAAGATATCTGTGCATCTGCCACAGAGAAATGCTTTCCAATATGAAATCTCATAATTAAAAAAGCACTGGAAATTAGGTGGAAGCAAAAACCCCAAGGAAACAGAAGGGAAACTTGAGACTGAAAAGTCCACCAGCTGCTTCATGGCTTTGCACTGTTTTTCCTAGTAATTTTTTTTTCCACCTGGATAGGGGTTGTTACAATGGTTAGCACTGAACACTGCCCAGCAATCCATCAATCCCAACAAGATGTTCCCTGAGAACATCCCAGCCAAAGACCAGAGAGATGCAGATTTGTGCCTGTTTTTTTCTTGTATTTGATGGCATTTTCTTGTATTTTATAAGGACTAAACCCATGTTTCCTCAGTAAGAAATTAGTAGTTTCTGGGGTGAGTTGCCCTGTTTTGAAATAGACAAAGTATGGGAAATAGTCCAAAAACTTACTGGAAGGAGGAGGAAACAGATGAAAACAATATATTCATAGAGATACCATGCTTTCAAATGCCATTATTTAGGAAATAAGAGTATGAATTTTCATTAAATCTAATTGTGATGGACATGTGGTGGATAATCCAGTGATGGGATCTGGGCATTTGCTGCTTTTTAAAGTGCACAGAAGAGTCTCACCAGTTGTTGCCTTTGCTTACACAACACTCAGCCCCTATCAGCTTTTCTATTTCCTTATATGTTACAACTTCTAGGTTTGTTTTGAGCCATATTGGATCACAGAATAAAAAATGCTAGAACCTAAAATAGCAAGAAACACTGTCTAGAAAGGTGACCTCCAGGAAATTTAGCACCTTGTCCCTTATGATGCATTTCAGCAAGCTATGCTTTTTACATTACATAACTACTTTGTTATCACTGTCACTTTACTGAAGATCACAAAACAAAGTAAAGGATTTATGAGAACTGTAGAATTACTTGGGGGGTGAAATTCAAGTTTTACAATTAAAAGCATAAAGAAGGTAAACCTGCTTCATGTCTCTAAGAAAAGTGAAAGGATATTATGTAAGAACATGCTGTCATTATATAGATCTGTAATACTGCATTGCTGTGGCCATAAACTTTGCACTGAGTCTGCCAAGTGTCAGGACTTGCTCTGCCTGAACTTTTCTTGACCTGCCTACAGCCTTTTCTCAGTTGGTTTGGTTGTGACAGGAATTTCTCCAGCCCTTTAGGACTTCCTGAAGGATTTGCTTTACCTTTGTTCATCTTTCTGTGGTGCCACCATGGTTTCACCAGTTCTGGTAAATGTGGCCAGGCAGGATAAAGGAGACACAGAGTTCAATGTGGAGGGGCAGAGATCTGGGATGATGGAATATGGAACACAGACTTGACCCTAAAAGCCCCACAGCTAAAGAAATGCAGGCCTGGAGCTGGGCTGCTCTGCTTTTTAGGATAAGCAAGCAAAGAAAGAAATAGAATCCAGCACATGTAAATCCGCCTTTAAAAATGGCTGTAACTCAGAGCTGCAGGTGAGTGAAATAAAGCCTGGCTGTAAAAGAATGTTAAAAGTGACCCCAAAAGAATCCAACACACTGATAGAGGAAAACCTCAAAGTGAACTTTGTATTCCTCCTGGCAAAGGATTTTGGGTGCTGACAACTCACTGGGAACAAAACCACCATGAGAAAGAAACCCCCAACCCCAGGGGTAAGAGGGACACCAGAAGGGACATCAGGAAAAGTGGCAGAAACTAAGTGCACGTGCAAAAATTTAACTGCATTATTATTATTATTTTCATTCGTGAATATTTTCTGCACAGACTTATTCTTTCTCTTTCCATGTGGAATAATAACAATTCTTGGATGAGACTCTTAGGATTTCAATTGTACTAATGATAAATTTTGACTTTATGTATAAGGTATGCTTTCTCTTTGCCTGTAAACAAGATTTTAACTACTTAGGGGAGAAATTTTGAAATCATACAATTTTTTTACACTACCAGAGAGCAGCCTATTGAGATCCAGTTGTCAGAACTCGATATAATGAAATAATTTTTATCTGCTGCCAGCAATAATAAACACATACTAAACCAAAAAGCAAACTGTGCAAAACAGGAAAATGGGAAACGTTAAACAGGAATGTGCACACTGTTTTGGCTTTGTCCTTTTGCCAATGGCAAGCTTTAGGCAAGAAGGAAATAATACTGCAGTTCATGAGGATAGCCTGCCCTGCCTTGTACTGTTGCTGGGGTGTTGTTTCTGCACTGGCTGCCAGGATCCCTGTTTGTGCTCCCAAAATCTCTACAGAAGAAGTGTGGCTTGCTCAGGCTTGTGGAGGTTTTCCATCAGGAGAGCAGAGCAGGATATCAGCTCCCTCCACACTTCTGAACTACTCAAGCTCTGAGTAAAAAAAAAAAAAATAAAAAAAAAAGCTCCTTGCAGTCCTCACTGAAAGACCTTGGCTTTTCAGGGGCTTGGAAAGATGTACACAGAATAAATTTTTACTGCCAAAATGGAGCTTATTATTTGGAGTGGTTTGGGCTACATTTGTACAGCGTGGCACGTAACTGTTCTTTGGAGAGCGGCGGCGGGGTTTTATAAGAACATGGAATGGAAGCAAAGAGGTCGCATTAATTTGTGCTTTCATAATGTTGGGACTGTAAGGAAATATATTTTAAATAAGAATTGACATAGGAGACCTTCATGATAACAGCTTATATTGAAGGAAATCATTCTTATACAAAATATTTCTCGAGGCTCATAAAAGATAGCAATAACAAACACCATTATGCAGTATCTGGGAAATTCTATTTACTTAAAATGCTTTCTGCTTTTATTATTATTCAGGCTTGTTCCTTCAGTGGAAGTTCTGATTGAAGCTTGAGCAATGTGTATGATCTCATTACACCAGGGCTGCATTAGAAAATCTGATAGTGATAGTTCCAACAATGGCACCTCTCACTTATTATCTGTCACTTGGCCACAACAAGAGCCGTGCAAATTTCCTGCCATCAAACCCTGGCAGGTGGCTGGAAACCAATATAATATTCCACATGCACCCTGTTGCACTCAGGGGGAAAAAAACGTGTGTTCAATATCCTGAGTGTGGCTGGTTTGGAGGACAGGCTGCCCCACGGGCAGTGCTGGGTCACAGGCAGGGTTCTGCTCTGCAGGGGAGGCTACAAAAGGCCACCGTGTAATATGGATGCACATCAACAGGACTCTGTTCACTGTACACCTGCAGGTAAGTCACAGACAGCTTTTAGGGCTGTCATTCATTGATTTCTAGCAAGTGATTCCTTGTCTCCTCATCATCAGTTTTCTGCTGCATGCACATGCCCAAGGCCAGCTAGATTTTTGGATTTGAAAGATGCAAGAGGCTGGGCAGTGTCACTTGGCTACACATCTGCATATAAGCACAGATCTGCTTGCAGGTTTTAGATAGAGGAAGGGGGAAGAGTTTCCTCTCCTTGTCCCTGTGCAGCCCTGCTAAAGTAATTCAACATTATTCCTTACCCATCCTCTCTGCTTTTGTGGGGTTTGTCAGTACTGGCAGCTACAGCTGGTGGGGTAGGGTTGGTTACCTGCTCACAGGACCTGCACCTTGAAATGAAAAGCAAACCTTTCCTATTAATCTCAAATTATTAGTTTTGTAGCCTTTTAAATTAGGATTAGTTATGGGGAAAAGTTCTGAACACCTTACACAGAGTAAAGCAAGATAGCAGGCTGAGCAGGAAAAATTCAGAACCTTAAATGTGAGGAATAAAATATATGAAAAGCTGGAAAAGAAATATCCCTCTTGAGAAGCATGGGTCCTTTTCTCTGGGCTTTCTTTCAAATTTTTAGCAACTTTCAGTATTTCTGTGTTTGAGATAAAATGTCCCCTCCCCTGACTTCTCTTTGGAGTCCTCAAGGCCATTTTCTGCCATTTCTGAGGTTTCCTGTACATCTGCCCTCCTCTGCAGCAGCCTCTGGCTGCCTTCAGAAATTCTCCAGCACTCACTCCTTCAGACTTTCCCTGCTTTCCTCTTCTCCCACCACCTGTCCTGCCCTTCCCTCCAGAGGAATTGGGAGTCTGGCAAGTTAGGATGCTCTAATGGAAGATGCAGCTCCCCTTCCTCTCTTATTTCTGGGGTGTTTCTCTCCAAACCACAGCACAGGCTCCAGCACCAGACTTTGTCTCTGCTCTCCCTCTTCACAGCATTCCTGTAATGGTATCACATGAAATAAATTCCATGTGCCATCGTCTAAGTGCCTGCTGAGGAACTAAAGCCACCTTAACCAGCCTGGCCTGCTCTAAAATCTGTTTTTGTGGCAAGGACAGCACAAATCCCCGCCTGAAATGGGCACATTGTCTCCTCCCCTGCTCCTTTCTTACCTTTTCCTGGTTCCTGGTTCCATGATGTAGGGTTTTTCTGACTCATTTGTCGATAAATCTTGGTGGAAGCCTCATGCTGGCCATCCTGAAGACATTTTCTGACAATCTGGTAGACAGGCTTGCTGAAATAGAAAATTTCCATATTGAGAATGTTATTTTTCTTTTTTTTTCCCCTGAAGGACTTGAAGTATCAGAGCAATGCTGCTAAAGAAAAGCCAATTGCTTTCCCTTTGTTTATAAGTGCACATCTTGATGAAATTCTGTGACTAGTTAGCTGCCAAAACCACTTAACATTATGAATTAATAAACCCATGAATTTTGTATAAGATGTTTTCTGGATTGCCTTTCTTGCTGCTGATTGCCATCTTTCTTAGCAGAATAAAGCCTCCTGCTTGGGGTTGTTGCTGACACCTCAAAGTAGCTCATTTATCCAGGCAGTAAAACAGATTTAATGAACCATGGGATACACAGGATTTTTCAGAAATGACCATAATGACAATGGTTGGTGGATAATAACAGGCTATTTACCTGTGCCTGAGTTGCTTCAAATTTATTTTCTTCGGACAATTTCCTAACCCTGGCCACAGCGACAATGTGATAGAGCTGTAGGTGTACAAGCAATTTGTTAATTAAAATTAATGCTGCCTTATTGAGCTGTTGCATTAAGCAGATAGGCCTCCTGAAGGAAGCATGATCAGCTAACCAAGCAAATCTGTGGCTCTGAGCAGTGTAAGAGATGAAGGATTTCTCTCATAAACTGCCCTCAGCCTTCCTGGTGGCTGTGAGCACTTAGAATCAGCATATCCTTGGGACTATTGATGCTCCCCTGTAAAGTGTAAAGCTTGTTTCTCTTGATGCCCAGGTCATTGGACTGATGTGTTTACCAAAGGGAATAAGAAAAAAGTTCTTAGCTCTTATGTGAGCTAATCAGATTTACATTTAATCAGGTGGAGTATGATAGATTAGAGGGGTGGGTGATTACTGGAGATGGAATCAACACTTTTATGGATGACATGCTTCCTATCCAGAGTTACTGAGCTCCAGGAATGAAAAGAAGTTAGGAGTTTGGCCTCAAAACTTTATCAAAATTTGATTTGCCACATAGTACATCAGCAGTTATGGGGTTAAAAATGCACACATGTAAGGAATATAAATATATATATAAAAGTAATCAGGAAAAAGCAGTAGGAAACAAAATCAATTCAGCAGAGGCAGTTAGATTTCCTGGGTAGGTTTTATGTGGGATTTAGACATTGAATCCAAAAACACAATTCACAAAACCCTTTCTTAACTTTGCTGGCATCCAAAAGGAT
Organism: Ammospiza nelsoni; assembly: GCF_027579445.1. Taxonomy (NCBI): domain Eukaryota; kingdom Metazoa; phylum Chordata; class Aves; order Passeriformes; family Passerellidae; genus Ammospiza; species Ammospiza nelsoni. The sequence continues at coordinate 6,236,108 of NC_080634.1, forward strand.
AAAGATACTTGGATGTTCACCAGAAAGTTCCCTGGTGTTCCTAGCCTGCATCTGATCCTGCTCAGGAGTGACAAAAAGCAATCTCCCTCCTGATATTCCCTCCTGGATGAGGATTCTCCTTGCTTTGAAGGCTGTTTTGTGGTTTCATTTAACTGCCGCAAATTCAAGACATGGACTGAAGGACTGTGCTCCATTTTCTGTCTCCTCTCTTTGTCACCAAAATCAAATTCCTTTGTAACAAAATAGGAAGAAATTGGAAGAAATTGTCCATCTATAGATGGCAGATTTAGGTATCTAAATCCTTGAGAATACTTGGGTGCCAAGATAATTTGATCATCACAGACCTTGGAGGGCTCCAGTGTCATTGGCTTTCATTGGGCAGGCAGGATTTAACCTTGGGCATCGCTTAAGTGCGTTGCTAATTCCTCTCTTAGATCTAATTATGGACCTGTGTCACAGACAACTTTTATGAAAAATCCTTTCCTTGGGCTTTTTCTTCCTGAGAAGCTGGGAGGCCTCAGGAACAAAATGCAAACATTGATTATCTGCTGCTGTGGGATGCAACAGGAGCATCTGTGATTGGCCTCATGTGCTTGTTTCTAATTAATGGCCAATCACACCCAGCTGGCTCAGACAGAGAGCTGAGCCACAAACCTTTGTTATCATTCCTTCCTATTCTATTCTTAGCCAGCCTTCTGAGGAAACCTTTCTTCTATTCTTTCAGTATAGTTTTAATGTGATATATATAATATAATAATAAATCAAGCCTTGTGAAACATGGAGTCAGATCCTCATCTCTTCCCCCATCCAAGAACCCCTGTGAACACGGTCACAGACCTGAGTTTGGATTTAGTTCATGTTAATATTTTTAGGTAGCACAAACACATGCATAATACAGCTTTCTCAGACAAGCTTGCATTCCAAAATAAACTCCAGCATCTACATGAGACAGAAGATGAATTCTAAGCATTTTGAGGAAACAATTTTGGCACTTGTGGAAAGAAAGAGAGGCAGGGAAAAGAGTTGCAGTGATAATTTCCGAGCAATCTCGATACTTTTTTCACGTGCATCCCACACCTTCAGAAGGACACATTCAGCCTCTTCTGTGAGAGGAGAGTTTTGAGATGTGCAACATTTCCTGTGTAACAACATATCAGCTTCAGGTTGTAATGAGAAAAAAATTGCTTTCAAATATCACGAGTTCAAAACTGCAGCTGAAATTTGAAAGCATTAGTTTCACATTCTGCTTAAGAAAAACTGTGAAAAGAGAAGCAGAGAGGAGACTGGGGATAAAATTCCAATAAAAATAAGATATCTATATCTAGCCAGACAGTTGGTATTATATATATCTATATAATACTGTGTGCATGACAAATATGGTAACAGAGCATTAAAGCTGCATGGTTAGGCAGTCAGAAGTTTGGAAACAGCCTAGTTAAGGTTGCTTGCTGTGCTGCTCTTCTCTCTCACATTGTGAACACATTATGACTTATTTTTTTTTTTTAACTCCAATACTTCTCTACATAGTCTTTTTCGGATAGAATAAATATTTCTTTTATATAACCTCAGGAAACTTGAAATGTTGTTTATTCCTGTAAGCATTTGTGCATTTTCATTATCGGAGTGGTGCAGAGAGCAACACAGATGCTCAGGCTGTTTTTTAGCCTTTTGTACCATTCAGATGGCACAGAAGGGCCATAAAGCAGACACCACCAACCCACCTCCCCACCCTCCTCCCATATTTCCTTCTGTTGTGTCTGATATAGATGCTTTTCTTCTGCCTCCCTCCTTCTGCCACTTTTGCATTAAGTAAAATGAAACACAGCAGCACAGCTTTCCCCTCAAATGAGGGGACAAAAGCTGGCAAGAGCCTTCCTCCATCATCACTCCCATGTATTAAAAGAGGTGCAAGGCACCATCCCCTGCAAGCCTCCATGTGATTTTTCCTTGTCTGTCCCTCAGGCTGGGTGGAGACTGAGGGAATCTAGGTCTGACTCGTGTTTCAGAGCAGTCATGACCATGTTTTAACCCTCCCATCCTCCTCCTCCCTCAGACACACGGTGTCCTCTGTTTGGGAGCACCGCTGTACCTGCAGAGAGCAGCTTTTGCCCACCTGACTTGTGAGGTGTCCCCAGCTCATTGCTGTCAGCCAACAGGAAAGCTCCCCAGCTTCTGTGCAGCCTGGAGCCAGCTCACCTGAAAATTCATCTCCCTGAGAGACACACAAGCTTCAGCTGCTGCTCTCTGGATATTTTTTGTGGCACAGAACTGGATCTCTGAACTTGATTCCTTTCATTTTCACACTGGTGGCCTGTCTGTCTTCTAACCTCTCAATCTTGAACAAGAGCACAGCATTGTAAACCTTGTGCCCACAGGAAAGGGGACAAGCCTATTTTCTCCTAAAAAAACCCTGATATCAATGGTGTCACAACTGAGTTGTGCTGATGAGAGCCTGGACTATGAATTTCAATGACCATCTTATTCTGAGGGTCCAAATATTTGCCAGAGCATCTGATGGAGAGGAAAAAATATTTGTGATAAACGTAGAGCTATCCAGTGCATTTGTGTTCTACACTGTCAGACAGTCTGGAGGGCAAGATCACAGCTGCCTCTGCATCCCTTCCCTTTCCAGGCAGGGGTGGGCAAACACCCAGTGCTGGATGTGGTTAATGACTTTACTACTCCCAGAAGATTACCAGTTACTCCTGAAACTGAAGAACATGAATGTTCCTTCATTCATTCTTGGAAAAAAAAAAAATACACAAGGTTATTTTGCATCACCCTCATCACCTGTTTAAGCTAAGGTACTAAGGTAGAAATAGCTAGAGGAGGAGCAGCACTTTCTACCAGGATTTTTGTCTGTGGGCAATGGTCAGTGGAAGAGAAGGGAAAGATGGGGAGGGGAGCACAGGCTTGCAGAGGAAAGGCATTTGTATGCCTTTATGGTGCCTGCTGAAGGCTTCTTATTCCTCTATTTATTTACTCAGAGCTGAGGCTCCAGCACTGTCCTGACTCTTACATGCTCTCTGTAATGAGTGTGCAGGGGATTCAAACCCATTTTACTGCTTGGCTGACTAACAGACTGAAGCAAAAGGGGCAAAATATAAACTGTCAGCATGAGGTGGAAGCAACACATAATAAAAAAAAAATTGTACTGTATCTTTTCAGCTTCTATTTCATTTTGGAAGATAGCATAAAATTCTTACCTGAAGTGATGTTTTTAAAGCTTAAGGAACACAATGTGATGCTGTTATGTGACTTCATGATCTTTTATAAACCTGTGCTTAGCTTAATAGATTCCTATTCTAAAGTTATGACAGGACAAAAAGAAAATATAATGTGTTGAAAACTCAGAGCAAGATCAGCAAGCTGTATGAAAGAAAGAAAAAAAATGTTTAACTGGGAAAGTCAGCAACTCTTCAGCAATTTTATTACAAATAACTCAATTATATTGTATACTTCCCATGATTGCCAGAGACCTCATTGATTACTCACAATGGTACTGCAATAGGCTGCTCATAATGAGATGTTTATTTTAATAACTATTTTCTGTGTGGATGTACTAGTTTGCAGAAGCACTGGGTTAAGGATACTTCAGTTAAGTGACTCCAGAATGAATTTAACATAATAAGAAGGACAGATGGATGGGCTTTCAGCTCCACAGCAACAGTAAAGAAGACATCACTGCAGCACAGATCCTCTCATGCTGTTCTTTTTGCAAATAAAATCTACTGACATCGGCTATTTCTGCTTAGGCTGGTTATAGCATATAAAGAACTTAGAATTTTAATCAATAAAGGCTCAACACTTCTCACACTTGTGTTAAGCAGCCTGGGAAGAACAATTGTCCATGTTTCTTTGACACATACTGTAGTATATGGAGTTGCACTGGGAACAAGGTAATGGGTACCTGCAGCAATGGTTTCACATCCTGTCCTATAATTAGTGATGAAAATAATGAGGTTTGAGTTCTACTAGAAGTTATGAGAAAATAGATTCATTTTACCTGCTCTGGTTTCTGTGTAATCCCCATTTTGCAGGCCAATTTAGGTTCTCCTTGCTGCTTCCCTAACACCTCTTTGGTGAGCACATTTCAATATGTGAGCTATTACCCTGTGTGGAAAGCTCTCCTGGGAATCCAGCTGCAAGTCCATTTCTGTGCTCCAAGTCATTATCTGTCTGGCATGATCCAAAGGCATTCACAATACCTGCAAACAATCAGGGAACAGCTAAAGATGCAGTCTCAGCAATTGGAATTTGAAAATCCATTTCAAACACAGAGGCATTGTAATCTGTACAAAATTATTAGATTTCACACAACTACTGAGATATTTTGACAATTTAGTCCTCAAAAATCTGTACCAATAACTATATTGCAAAATACAGAGGCATCGGCACAGCGTGATGCGAGTCTCTGATCTTGAGTTAATCTTCAACAATAAAATGACCTAGAAAGAATTTGTTTTTGTTTCTTATGTGGCTGAGGGATTTGAGCTGCACTCTGCAGACAGGAGAGGCCTGGACAAGATTTCATTTGATACTTCTTTTTGTCATTTCTGTTAAAGCTCAGCTTACCCTCATTAATCTCGCAGCAGACTCTGCCCAGCACCTTCCCGTGTAAGCACCACTTCCCTGCTGGGAAGGCTGAGCAGATGCTTGGTAAAACTTCCAAGATTTGGGCCAGCACATCCTATGTTATGGATGGAAATGTCTCTGGGCAGGTATCAGAGGTGTGGCTGCTCCCACTGAGGGCGTGGCAAAGCCTTTTGGAGAGAGTGCCCAGGCTCCTGTAATCCTGGCTGGATCTGCACCGGGGCTTCAGCAAACTCCAGAATTTCCCTGCCCAGCACCTCCAGCTCCAACATCAGAATGGAGCTCCGTGGACCCTCCTCTTTCTGTTTGATTCACTGGTGCATGGGTGTACCCAAAGAAAGGATTGTCCTAAGAGTCTCATTCTATATTAATCAGTTTCATCCATCACAACTCCCTCTTAGACAATACAGCTCCATCCCTGCTCTGGATAGATCTGTTCATAATCCAGAAGTAATATTAGTTCCCAGCAGCAAAATTAAACAAATTCATTGAAAAATACACAAGTAAAATGTTGGGCAGGATTGAAGAAAGGCCTTTTGAAGAAAAATGTGATGTGTGTTCCTGCATGTGTATGATTGACACAGTGAAGGAAATTAGAGAAGATGCTGCTTTTATAAACTCTTGTGTCCGACAAACAAAGTAACTGCCACATTTGTGCCTCTCCTGTTCATGGAAAAGGGGTTATAAGGATTCTCTTCAGATTGCTGCAATCTGTTATGATTTCACATAAAAAAATGACACCTAACATAAATGGAAGTATTTTAGTGGATCTTTGTCACTTTGAACCCACTTGTCCATAATGCTTTGTAAACACAAGCTGCAGTACAGGGAAATGTTATCATCTTCTCTCCAGAAAAGATAAAGGAGCATTAAACCAAAGTTTGTGACAGTTCATCTTCTTTCACAAAGGAATTAAACTGTACAAGGACTATCTCAGGTTCATGATATCTATTTTAATAACCATGATCAAGGCTGAAATTTCAGTCAGTTTTTTACTTTGAGTCCTGAACTTTAACAGGTTCCCCAGAGACTCCATTTTAACATGCATTGTAGAATATAAAACATATACATGTATATATAAAATGCTTAGTTTTAATAATTTTAACTGAAACTAAATGTCTGTGTCTAAAATTTTCCCTCCCTTTTGTATTAGATAAAAGCATTAACTCTTTTTTGCTATATAATTCCTTTTAATCTCATCTAGGTCTTACTTTCTAAGATTAAGAATCCTATGGGGAAACTGGAAATCTCCATTTTAATCCATACACAGATTTACTTTTTACCATACCCAAATCTCTCTCTCATTTGCCAGAAGACACTGTAGTGACAATTTTCAGGCAAAAGCACTACATGAAAAGTAAGGCTGGCTTTCATACAAGTTTAAAAGATAAGATACCATTTGTATTATTTATTAAAAATTTTTTTAAAGAGCAGGGGAGACCAAACATAATTAAAAAAGCAGAAGCACCTGAAGAAAAGAAAATTCATCACTATTTTGCATAATTCCACATTTAACCCTTTAACAATGTTTCTACACAAACTGCTTTGATATCTCTCTTGTATCTGCCTTCAATTTTTGCAGCTGTAGGTCCCTTAACAGTGAAATGAGAACCACAACACTTCTCTGCTTCACCAACCAGTCCAATTATTAATTACTAAGGGACAGAAAAAGACTTTCTAACTTTATGCCCAATATAATGTGTAAGCATTTCTTCCCAGAAATTCTTCTTCACCTGAATAAGGTGAATAAGGTGAATAAAGTTCCTTGAATGTTTTCATCAGCCCTTCTATTATTTCCTCATTTTTTTATAGTCTCCACAGCCAGCATTTTAACAAACACTTGAGCACAGAAAATTCATCCTCCGTGGCCAGAAATATGGTTTAAAAAAAAGGTAAATGAAATTTATACTTGCCTCCCATCCTGCTTTCTGTACACCCCAGCAAGTGTGTGACATGGATGAGCGCATGCAAACAAAACTGCAAAATGAAATGGCTCCTGAAAAGTAGGAAAAGAAACTGCTTGGTTTTCACACAGTTATCTGAAAGCTAAAAGCAAATTTGCCCTTGAAGAAAAGAATGGAAAGGAGAAAGATACTGGAAGAGATTCAAGCAGCTGAGTCAAAGTTTTCTTTTTAAGTTTCAACTTTGTGTGAAACAGAGTTTGACTCTCAGCGCTGCTGACACTGCAGAAAGTGAACCCACCAGTGAGGCTTAGATGAAACCTGTGTAAACAGCAGCAGATTTCATGCTGTTCTAATACAGACCCCTGTGAAAGCACAACTGTTCAGAAAAATATGTAATATACTTGGAGTGTGTGCACCTACAAACCTCAAGAGGCACCACTGCAATGGTTCTGGCTGGATGACTTCTAATTTGACACTGAAGAGGCAACCTACCAAGTAGTAACTGTGAAAACTGCACAGGGACAATAATTCAGCCACCATAGATGTGTTTTAAGCACAAGGAGTTCTTGCTGTATATTAGTGCTAGCCTCAACACAAAGCTTACCTTGCCATCAGATTACTCCTCTGTGTTTTAATGTGCCATCCAAACCAAAAAACCCCCAAAAATCATAGAACCTGCAGCAGAGCAGACACAGACAGGCTTACTGGCCATGTTGCATATATTGGTAGAGGAAACAGAAGTATTTGCAGTGGAAGAAATAACACGAAAAATAGAATAATTATCCATCTGAGACAACTGGCAAACTACCCAGGATTTCACTGGACAGGGCTGGTGGTCTCACCTTAGCCAAGAATCATTACTGAAGCCCTGTTCCATTACAGCCACAAACCTTTCTTCCCATTTAGCACTTCTACACTCAAAAAACTTCCTGGGCACTACCTGGTCAGCAAACAGCTCCATGATGAGCGCAAGTATTGTGTTCATTTCCCAGAGGCACAGAATTCCGCAGTACCAATCCAGGCCTGAGCAGGAATTAAAGATCAGGAGTTGCTTGTAGTCCCCCTGAATCTAAAAATAAACATTAAAGGGGAGAAGAGTCATTTATTGATGCTGTTCTGCACCAGTGTTCATAAGATGCATGCTTAATTCCCAGCCCTGTGCTCTGCAGAGGCCACGAGCACTTAAACCAGAACATCTCATCACCTCAGCAGTGACACCTCTGGGGATCTCCAGTGTGGGGCAGATGGGCCACAAAACCTGAGAAAGTCACTGGGGCTGCCTTGCGTGGTGAGAACGCTGACTCCCTAAAATAGGAGCACACGAAGCTGCTGCAATGTGGTGCTATTAAATTCTGAAATGAGGGTTTGTGAAAGAATATGGGAGATTCATTAATCACCTCCACTTTGGTTTGGAGAAATCCCTTTTTTTTAAAAAAAGTGGGACACGGGTGTGACAAATTAAGATGCATTAAAATAAAATAAAATAAAACAAAAATAAACAATAAAAATAAAAGAAAAGAAATATAATAATAGAAAACCAAACCAAAATAAAATAAATAAAAATAAAATAAAATTGTATGCTCTGCAGCAACATGGCGCTATTAAATTCTGAAAAGAGTGTTTATGAAAGAATATGTGAGATTCATTAATCACCTAGACTGCTCTGGTTTGGAGAAATCCTTTTTTTTAAAAAACAGTGAGACAACACGGGTGTGACAAATTAAGATGCATTAAAATAAAATAAAATAAAAAAAATAATTAAAATAAAATAACTAAAAATAAAATAAAAATAAGAATTAAAAATAAATAAAAAAATAAAATAAAATAAAAATAAAATAAAAATAAAAATAACTAAAAATAAAGTAAAATAAAATAAAAAACATAAAAAATAAAATATCAATAAAATAAAAATTAAAATAAAACAAAGTGAAATAAAATAAATAAAATAAATTAAATGAAATAAAATAAAATAAATAAAATAAAGTAAAAATAAAATAATAAATAAAATTAAAATAAAAAATAGATTAAATTAAAAAATAAAATTTAAAAATAATATAAAGTAAAATAAAGTAAAGTAAAATAAAGTAAAATTGTACGCTCTGCATAGAGAAAGGGTAAGACAAAGCACAGAACAGAGACACAGCAAAACCCAGAGACGCCTCTCTAGATAAGCGCTTTGCTAACCCAGCCATCGGGAGCAACGGGCGCTGTCCCTGTTTGGGCAGGGATGTGCCGCAATCCGCTGGGCAGCGTGTGCCAGCCCCGCGTGTGCCAGCCCCGCGTGTGCCAGCCCCGCGTGTGCCAGCCCCGCGCTCCCGCCCGGCACTGCCGGCGCCCGCCGCTCCGCGGAGCCGCAGGGCAGCGAAACGGGGAGACCCATCCCGCAGCCTCGGCATTTCCCTCGGACACCAGCTCCGGGAGCGCTGGGACACTTCGGAAACGCTTAGCGCCTGTTGGAAGTCAGGCAAGAGCGTGTTTATCTCGCTAGGGAAAATCTGACCTGTCCTGAATGCAGGTAGGGAATAATTTAAAATCCTGTTTGAGATCTGCGAGCATCCTTCAGTGATGCAGCAGCGCCCATCCCGGTACCCACCCCCGGCCGCAGCCCCAGCATCAGCCCTGGGTGCAGAATCGCCCCTGGAGGTGCTTTGTGCTCCTGCCTCTCTCTGCTGGGGCTGAGGAGGCCACAAGGGCCAGCTGGGCGAGCAAACATCTCAAACAGGGTGTGGGGAAGGGGAGCAGCTCTGCCAGCTCTTGCCTGGCACGGCTGTCGGGCCACCTGGTGCTCGAGGGCACTGGAGCAGATCAAAAATAAAAATGTGCACCTGTGTATTCACCAGCTGTGACCCTAAACCGAGGGTTGAGGCAGCATCGTTGGCCCTCTCCTCAAGGAAATGATAGATGGGACCAATCCCTCTATTGACTCTTGTATCAAAATCCATGGGGATTTTGATACAAGAGTCAATAGAGGGATTGGTCCCATCCTATCATTTGGATAGGTACCTGTGGATCTCTTAGAATCAGCCTTTAGTCTGAGGAAGTTTTGTGCAGAGACTTTGAAGATTTTCCCAGAACCCTGAGGTTTTGAGCTCTGGTTCTCTCAGAGGTGCCAGGTCTGTGCTGTGGCTGGGTGGGCACAGAGGTGCTCAGAGTTTCTGTGGTTGTGCCATGCAGCACTGAGGTGCTCAGGGTTTCTGTGGTTCAGCCATGCAGCACTGAGGTGCTCAGGGTTCCTGTGGTTCAGCCATGCAGCACTGAGGTGCTCAGAGTTTCTGTGGTTGTGCCATGCAGCACTGAGGTGCTCAGGGTTCCTGTGGTTGTGCCATGCAGCACTGAGGTGCTCAGGGTTCCTGTGGTTCAGCCATGCAGCACTGAGGTGCTCAGGGTTCCTGTGGTTCAGCCATGCAGCACTGAGGTGCTCAGGGTTCCTGTGGTTGTGCCATGCAGCACTGAGGTGCTCAGAGTTTCTGTGGTTCAGCCATGCAGCACAGAGGTGCTCAGGGTTTCTGTGGTTCAGCCATGCAGCACAGAGGTGCTCAGGGTTTCTGTGGTTCAGCCATGCAGCACAGAGGTGCTCAGGGTTCCTGTGGTTCAGCCATGCAGCACTGAGGTGCTCAGGGTTCCTGTGGTTCAGCCATGCAGCACTGAGGTGCTCAGGGTTCCTGTGGTTGTGCCATGCAGCACTGAGGTGCTCAGAGTTTCTGTGGTTCAGCCATGCAGCACAGAGGTGCTCAGGGTTTCTGTGGTTCAGCCATGCAGCACAGAGGTGCTCAGGGTTTCTGTGGTTCAGCCATGCAGCACTGAGGTGCTCAGGGTTTCTGTGGTTCAGCCATGCAGCACTGAGGTGCTCAGAGTTTCTGTGGTTCAGCCATGCAGCACTGAGGTGCTCAGGGTTTCTGTGGTTCAGCCATGCAGCACTGAGGTGCTCAGAGTTTCTGTGGTTCAGCCATGCAGCACTGAGGTGCTCAGGGTTTCTGTGGTTCAGCCATGCAGCACAGAGGTGCTCAGAGTTTCTGTGGTTCAGCCATGCAGCACAGAGGTGCTCAGGGTTCCTGTGGTTCAGCCATGCAGCTCTGCTTGCCCAGGCCGTGTTGGCTGGATCTGCTGAGGGTGAGCTCAGTGTGTGATCCATCCTGGAACATTTTCTCTGCTGTTTGTGCACAGAACAAGGGTTTGGCACGGAGCTGCACGCTTCTGCCTGGGAAATCCCTCGCAGATATAGAAGTGTGGAAAACAGAGAGAGCGAGCGGGATAGCAGATGTAGCAGGGAAAACAAAGCTTTGAAGGCAATTTGCCCCATAAGGATGACTCAAGTGTGATGATTTCCTCATGTTTTCACAGATACTGTGCAAAAAGACCCAAACTTAGGAATTGGAGTGCAAGCCCCTCTCCCACACACACCTGCACGTCTTCAACACATACTTTCTATTATAAGTAACAACAACACCTTGCTTTTGAGGCAGAATTGCAAATAAAATCTCTCCTAAAATCAGCCAGCACTTGCAGACAGCTTCAGCCCCCTGCAATCAATAGTTTCTGGATAAGTTGATGCATACAGTCTGAAGAAAATGAAATTAAATGTACTGTGTCAGTTTACGTAATCCAAGAGCCCATAGCCTTCATCTTCTGAGTCACCGAAACCAAGATCTAAAACAAGGAGATTTGGAGACTGGAGTTTAATCTCTGCATGTTTTGCATGGTTTCTTTTTTCCCAAAAATGTCTCAAAACCTTTTTAAGGGGGGAAGAAACAACTTAAAGTGTCAGAGTGTTTTAGATACAGGCTGAGAAAATGATGTAAGTTGGGAAAAAATGCTGCATAAACACCTTTCTTTCTGTGTCATGCTGACTGCCTGACATATTAGATAAGTCAGAGAAAGGCAAAAGCTTTCAGGATCCATCATCTGAATTTGCCTCAGGAATTCAGTTTTCAAATTTATTTATGTTCCTGTAGCACCCAGAGAGAACAGGAAGGGAATCTTCCTGGGATTGTGGACAACAAGAGCCAAGCCCACGCTGGAAAATCGTGGTCTCACAATACCCTGCTCTCTCTGCCTCTGTGGCTACTGCCTGTACCTGTGCAACTGCAAAATGCTTTGATCAGGAGAGCTCTCCAGGAGCCCTTGTTCAAGCACCATGATTTCCACAGGCAGGTGATGCCTTCCATGGATCCTGTCATCCTCAGGCACTCGTTATTCACCTGAACGTGCACACAGGCACTCTTCTGTGTAGGGCTGGATGCATAAAACATTGAAAACTATTCTATTAAAGATGAAAATACTCCTTGTTTATGTTTTTCATCTATTGTTTGAAATAAATTTCTCTCAAGGGTCAGTTTCCTCCCATGGAATGATTTCAGAGAGTTACTCTGATAATGATTTATCAGATGCATGTATGCAACAGAGATCACTGGCAGCTACATGAAGAATAACTTAAGAAAAGGTATTTCCTATTAATTGTCACAAATATCATGGCAACTGTCATATGAATAGTTGTTTAAAAAGTATGAGACACAACAATTTCATTATTTTCAAGGAAACAAAAGCCACAACAAAACAAACCAGATGAAAACTTCCAGAAAAAAAAAGAAGAAACATGTTGTCTTTCATGCAGACACTCATTCCTTTGTTGGAATATTTACATATATACCTTTGCATTTGCAGATTTTCACATTTACTTTTTGCATTCCCGCACAGCTCTGCCAATTGCCACGATTTTACAAGATGAAATGAAAAGTGTAAAAGAGAAGGATAAAGCAAACACTACAAAATCCCTTGGCTTGAACACCAATACAACTGATTATTATTTTAATCTAGTGCTTCTTGGGCAGTATTTACTTACTATTTAATATTTTTTATTTAATATTTAATATTTGGTTTCATTTAACCAGGTAAGGCCTCTAGAGAACGGCTGCTGACTTGTCTCTTTCTAACCCTGCACATCAGCCAGGTTATCCTAAAGCCCCTAAATTTTCTGCAGGGTGTTGTTAGAAACCCTTCCCCATTGAGTGCACCCTAAAGAGATGGATGTCACCATTTGGGGACCCTGTGGCAAGGGCAGAGGACCTGCCAGGAAAGCAAAGTCAGGGTCTACATGCAAGGCCCACCTTTCAACTCCATGCAACCAAGGTCTGGGGAAGAGGGAAGTGTTTCAGAGTAAATGGAAATATCAAAACTGACAAGGAGAAGTCAAAACAGAGCCCTCTGAAGCAATCAACGCAGCAGCAATTACACAAGAGCAGGATCTGCTGCTGGTTGCTGGTCAGGGAGATAATGCATGCCCTGTCTGTCCTATTCTCATCTCCCCTGACAGCTTGGCCCTCTAAGTTATTTCTGTACTACTCTGTCTCCTTGCTTCAGTCTTCACTCTCGAGTTTTCATCACAGCGTCTCCCTGGAGCATTTTCCTCATCCTGGGCTGCTAATCTGTGGGATGATAAACCCAGGAGACGAAGCTTTTTGCGCAGTAAGCTACATTTTGGGTTTTTTTGTTCCTGCTCTGTTTGTTCTGCCATTCTCACTGATCTCTCAAACACACGGGGCAGAGGACAGTAAAGAAGCACAGAGGGAGAGAAGTGTAAGTGAAGTTATTGCCCAATGCAGAAGAAGGCTTGAGTTACAACATCTTCAGATGGAAAAACTATCAGAAGTAAGGTTTTAGAAGACAAAATGTCTTCCCTGCTGACAGCACCGTGAGGAATAGCTGCAGGGCAGAATTTTATAAACAGAGCTTGTCTTGACCTCTCTCCAGCCTTGCACGGTGCTCAGCATGATAGATCAGGGGGAAAAAAAAATATTATAGTGGGTCAGACACAAAGACACATCACATTGCAACAGAGATGCAGCAGCACCCCTGATTTTTCCATGGCTCTGGATGACATGAACCAGGATACTGCATTTAATGAGACTACAAGGTTTGGAAAGAGAGAGTTCAGAAAAGAGCAACAAAATAATTAAGGGGCTAGAGGGATTTACCTGTGAGGAAGATTAAAAGAGCTAAATAAATATGTCTAGTTTGGCTAAGTGATAACTAAGGAGAGGCATTCCAACCATCTACAAATATTTGACTGACACAGACACTAGGGAAGGAAAGGAATTACTTAGCAGGAAACAAGCAGGGAGCAATGGGATAAAATTAAGAAATAGAGAATTGAGAAATCTGAGGCAAATCCTCCTGAAAATGAGTTCTAATAGTCTGCAGAAAACGTATCAGCATATATGCAAGAGGGAACAACCTTGCATTGGTAAGGAGGGGGACTTAAGTGACTTGCTGGGCCTTTCCAATCTCAAATATTTATGATTCTATAATTACAAATGATTAAATTTAATGACATGTGCCAGTTTTTTTCTTCAGCAAGTTCTGACTGTTGCCTCAGGTCATAAGTGTGCAATTATTTCCTAACTAAAGGTCTTACATTTTGACTCATGCATCCTTATGAAATTAACTAGGTTGCTCTCTCTCTCTCTCTCTCTTTTTTTATTTAAACTTAAATTGAATTTCTATTAATGCATTTCCTCTTATTTCCAACTAGCAGCTATCTCCCCCTGCTCACAACTCATAATTCCCTCTTTATGCACACTCAAAGCTGGGTGGCTCAGTGCCTGAACCTGCTCAGCCTCAGGTTGGATGCCTGCTGTGTTCAAGGGAAATGCTGTTCCCAAGCCCAGATGAGCACAGGAGCTCTCCTTCCTCTGAGGATGAGCTGCATGCAATAAAGGGGACAAAATGCTACATGATATTTTCAGCTGAGAGCTGTTTGCAGGGCTTTGAAAGCAGATCAGGGCCATGTGAAAAGCCTCATGTCACTGCTCACCCCAGTGCCACAGCACCACTCAGCAAATGGAAACAGGTGTTGTGTGCTGCTGCCCAAGCTCCAGGCCAGCAGCACAGCTGGTGGGCAGCAAGGTTCCTCTCTCTCTCCTTGGCAAACTCCTGGGTTTTGATGTATATGCTTGCTTGTGCATCCAACACATGCTCCAAAACATCCCCTGAAATGGGTACAAACCTAGGGAGTGGTCCTAAGGTTGTGCTCTCATGTGAGCAGTCATTTTGGGGATCCAGGTGTTTTGTTCTGCTCTGTCTCACACAGCAGGTAGCTGCACAGCTTTTGCTGATATTTTACCATTGGCTCTGTTACATGCACAGCCCCTCAAGAGAGCTCACACAGCCTAGTTCTTTGTGAATTATAACCTAAATCTATCTTTTGTCCAGGTAAGAGTGCAGCTCACCTCCCACCGCGGAAGGCAATCTGTGATGCCTGTTGCTTTTGTGATGCATTCTTTTGGTTTCCCCCTGTGGTGCAGCTGCAGACTGGGCGCCCTGTGTCATCAATACCTGACACACTCACACTCCCTTCATCCTTGGCTGCTGCTTAAAGCTCCTTCCCATTGTGTGTGCCAGACTCCAGCCTCAGCAGTGGCAGTAAATGACAGCAGAGCTTCATCAGGATGTGGTGATGACAGCAGTGCCTGCAAACCTTCTGGACAGCAACATGGGATCCGGCTGAAACAGGAGATGGGGCTGCACAGAGAGCCCCATCTTTGCTACCTGATCCTCAGTGAAAGGTGCTGGGTGCTGGAATCACAATATTCAGAGCACTAATTACCAGGAATCTGGCTCCCAAATCTTTCCACTTTCGAGATAACACTGCAGCAATCAGGCTGAAGTGGGATGATTAAACAAAGCACGGCCTCCTCTTCTCTCCTCTCCCCTCCTCCCCCAGTCACTCTGCAGCCCTGTCTGTCATTTCCCAGCACGGAATGATAGCAAGATGAGATGCCTGATAGGAAAGCTCAGTTGCTGTGTGAATTTTACAGGAGGTGTGGCTTCAGCACAGCTTCCTCACCAGCAAAGAGCCACAAGCAGCCCTGGCTGCTCCTGTGGATGGTTTATCACTGAGCTGACTCCAGCCAGAAGCAGGTGAAAAAGATATAGGCAGAGAAAGGGAAGAAGGAATGAAAATATTTGCCCCTTTTCCCAAAGCAAGAACAGGCAAAATCTCACTCTCTTTTTGAAACCCGCTGATTGTAAATCCAGTTTTGGCAGCTGTGATAAATGTCCTGAAGCATCTAAATACTTGGGGTATAAGAACAGGATTACTGCCTGTCAGAACTTGTCTATCTTTTGAATATTCTGCCCAAAGCAGCAAAAAATTGAGTAATAACATGGTACTGACAGCTTTTCATTAAGGTACAGCAACTTCAACTGTTGCCTTAGTCCACAGTCTTCTCTCTGTCTCCAGAGCTTACTAAAACAACTTTAAATGTTGCAGTTTTGGTCTTAAACCCAGGAGAGGAATTATTCTTTTACATCTGACCAGGAAATAAAAGTACCCTTCTCCAGATTTGGACTTTTCAGGAGAAATATATTATATACAGCTTTTATATATACACACATATATACATATACGTATACCTTTCCCATTTGAGCAAGTCTTTGAGAGTATGTGATACAGTGAATGCCAGTTTAACCCATGTATTGCTGGATAAGTGGAAAATAAACTTCTGGTTTTAGATTAAAAATCTAAAGCCAAGACTTGTGGCTCCTGATTTCTTCAGGGCTTTGTATGGAATTTTATTTTGTGCGCATTTTTACATTCAATAGCTAGGATTTTTTACTTCCCTAACAGTTTTCAGTTAGAAAATGCTTTTCTGTAGAACTGTCCACTAGTCCACTGTGATTGTAGATTGTCCACTAGATAATCTACATTTTCACCCTTATTTTAGGCCCTTTTTGCTTCTTGCACATGTCCAGCCCAGGGAAAACAAAACTCCCACGTCACATATTTTTCCATCATTCTGCTTATCACTCACAGAAAATAAAGAGGGGAAAAACCACTTACCATTTCCCGTGTATTTTCTCCAGGCTGTTTGCTAAACATTTTCATCAGTTAGATTTTTCTGAACTTCCCTGTGGTGGCTATTGTTCTTGTCTCTCTGGTTTGTTGATCACTTCCATAGCTCTCAGCATAGACACTGTTCAGAAAAAACAAACGCACAAATAAAACCCAGCCCAAACCCCAAATATAAAACAAAGAGCATTTTTTCTCAGCCTTCTGAACTGTGGGTCAGGCACCCTGCATAGTTACTTTACAGAGGTAGAGATAGTTAATATATTTGCTTTCACCCAGAGTTTCTGTTCAGCAAGAAACAAAACATACTTCTGAGGATGCACAAGAGGAAACAGCAGCTCTGCTTATGCACAGAACACAAATTACCTGTGGGTAGAAAAAGAATATTACAGTCCAGGATTGATGTGGTTTTCATGTTCTCTTAAAGAATGATGTGAAATCTTTCCTCTCTGCACTTTTTCTTTAATGAAGATGAGATAAAACTGCACCTCTGAGGCACTCAGATTCAGGACATTTGCACATCCTGCGACTCCTGGCTCACTTCTCTGAAGGTAATTTCACTGTGACAGCTGTGAGATAGCATCTATAGATTGTTCTGCAAAATGTAACTTTCCATTAGGAGCCAGGGGGACCATTCTCTAGCAATCAGAACCCTTTGATAAACATTTATTTTTGTCTTTTTTCACCTGAACAAGACTCTGCTACAGTGCTTGGAACAGCTGCCAGAGCAGATCTAGGTGCATTTCTTGTAGCTACTGGAAATCCATGCAGTGGCAGTGGTATCAGTGGTCAGACAAGCATTGCCATTCCTTAGTGCTCTGTTTGTATATCCCATCATTTCCATTCCTTGGTGTCCTGTTTGTATATCCCATCTCAGAGGGAAGCTTTTGTCTCCTCACTGCTCAGGCCTGGCCAAGGACAAGGGGACACATTTATTTTTTGGCTTTTGTATGACTTCCTGATTTATTTCCAGGCTTACCATGACAGCAATATTTTTTTTATTTTTAATTTTTGTGGAGTTTCAGACTCCATAATTTCCATTCTTCCCCTGCTGTTGCCTTTCTGCAGAGCAGCTAATTTTCATGCCAAGGATGGTGCAGAGAGCAGCCCGCCGGTTAACACAAGAGGCAGCCATCTGACAAAGGACTGGGAAAGGACTTGGGCTTTCTGTTCTAATCATCACAGGTGCCAGTAACAGGACAGGACGAGAGGCTCAAACAAAAATAAATTAATTAGCAAGGACATTATTTATGCACTGGGAATTCCTAGTGTATGTGGTGTCTGCTCCAATAACCTGTGGACAAATCACCTCCCTCTGCTGTGACACCTTAGGGAGAGGAAGGCAAATGTAAGATCCCATCTAAAGGGAAAAGGATAAGAAGCAGCTGGAAAATCTGAGGGGAAATGCCCTGCACATAAAGAGCAGAGAGATCCATATGGACACCTGCCCCTCACCACAGCTCCTCTTGCTCCTGGCTAGACATGCTCCAGAGTGATCTGCACTTGACACCCACAGGGTTGTGGCCCATGGGGGTCTGAGCATTCCAAGCTTGCTGTTCCCAGAGTGGTGAAACAGAGGTGAGCACAGAGCTTTTAGGAGAAAAGGAAAGAAATTAAAAAAAAAAAAAAAAAAGAAAACTTTTCACAACACTTTTTAAAAAACAAATGGAACCATATAATTTGTCTTACATTGCAATTACTTCTCTGTTTGAGATGTTCACTATTTTCTGCCATTGTAATTTCACATACTGGATAATTAGCACCCTCTGCACAGAAACAACAGGAATGGCTGGGCAGCAGGAGAACTCTTCCTGGATGCTGCTAGAATAAAATATTGTCTCATTTCTTCTCAGCTCATGACTCAAATCCAGGTGTGCAGAGGAGTAAAACTGAAAGGCCAGAATATTAACTTAAAAACCAAAGAAAGATAGTTTGTTGAACAGTCCAGCAGAGCAAAGAAAAGCCATACTGTATAAAATTGATATGAACGTGAACATCGGTTCAAGAACTGATATGAACGTGAGCATGAAATTGGTGTTTTGAAACAATCCCCTGCAGATGACCCTTAGAATACAGCCATTGACTCCATATGGAGGGAAAAGTCTGCCTCTTCTTCTTTCTGAGGCATCAGACACAGAAATTGAAATGACAAATCTGTGCAAGAGTATTGCCTGAAATACCGATTGTTAAACACTGTCTAATGACTCAGTGAAAGAATATCACAGCTTTATCCAAATTCCATTTCAGCTCTATGGAAGCAGGATATGATGTGCTAGGAAACAAATATTCAAGTTTCCCTTCTAAAATAAATCAATTGATTGAGAATTATATGACAGGATTTTGAAACTCTGAAGTGAATACATTGATATTAAGGTAGGTGACAACTTTAAAGCATTCATTAAACTCTCCTTTGTGTCAGGCTTTAAATGATTTTACAAAACTCTGGGCTAAAAGCTGTTACACATATTCTTTGATATCATTGTAAGTTTCAGTTTTAAATAGGATAAGGAATTAAGATGTATATGGTGTGCCATTGCTTCCCTGTGTTACAGAATTTGTACAGCAGTGTGAACATGGGAAATATTGCCAACAGAAGGTAAAAATGCTTCAGCAGGACATGGGCTTACTATGATGATGGAAAAATGGATACCAAGATATTCTTTGGGGAAAAAAACGTTTCCTTAACTTTTGAGTGATAAAATTTGCATTTACAGATCTGAATGGATGCCTCAGTTCTTTGACAAAGGTGCCTTTCACTGAGGTTGTTATAATTTTACTCAGTGTTTTAAACTGGGGCAAACACCTTTCCTCATGGAATGCCCTGTCTGCTAAAACAAATGGCAAGGAAAATCAAAACCAGGCTATTCCTAAACAATATTATTGTTAGGTGAAAAA
Source organism: Ammospiza nelsoni (assembly GCF_027579445.1). NCBI lineage: Eukaryota > Metazoa > Chordata > Aves > Passeriformes > Passerellidae > Ammospiza > Ammospiza nelsoni. The sequence continues at coordinate 6,255,347 of NC_080634.1, forward strand.
CTTTTACAGTCTGTTTTCCAAAAGTAATACACAACTCAGGCACAGGGAGGCAACAGCCCAGAATAGTAATTACAGCTGATCTCAGCCAAATTTGAGAAATAGTTTCTTGCACATAGCCGAGAGGAAATAAAAATTCCTCAAATCATACCAGCCAAAAATGGTACAATTCAGTCTTCTATGTGGTAAAAATCCAAATAGTAATATTTAAATGCAATGTTATTATCCTATTTCTAGGAATAGAATAATTTCTAGAGTTCATTAGAACATGATGAATTTCACTATATTGAAAAACGTTTTGAATTTAAACTGCAAGCTAATTCTCAATACAAAGAGAAAGCCTAAAGAGGAAAAATAAATCTTACAGAATCCTCCTAGAATTAATATTGGATTCTCCAAGTTCAAATTACAATAATACCATCATCAAGAGGCTCCTCAATTAACCTCATCTGACATTCCAAGCAGAATATTTTAAGGGTTGTGAAGCATGCAAATAGAAACTTCAATTAAAGACAGACTTCATACATTGGACAGCCTGTGAGAATAATGTGAAACATTATGTAACCAACCTGGCGCTTTGGTAAACACCCACAGATGATGGAGAGGAGACTGCAAAAATTGAGGATCAGCATGCCTAATCCTTTCTCAGGTAGAACCTAGAAAGATTAAGAACTTGTTTACACAGGGGAGCAGGGACTCCCTTCCCATTCTTTCCCATTTGCTTTCTGCACGTCTGGATGACCTGCATTCACACAGCACAAATCTCAGCACGCATTATCTGCTGGGAGGAAATACATTCTGCGCTTCTTCTGGAGCCGTGGGGGATTCAGAGCGCATCAAGTGACAGCACGCCAATATTCCTTGGGTGCAGCTGGGCCCCAGGCAGCTCCTGCCCGTGCCTCCCCACCAGGAGCTGCTCCCTCTGGAACGCTGGAAGGAGCCCTTGGATGGCAAACACAGCCCAGGGGTCCCCTTGGTGCACCCCCAGCTCACATGGGCTCCTCTGGCACATCTCCTGCAGCGGGACAGGCACCCCAGAGGAGAAGGGGAAGGTTCCGGCTGCTGGGTGAGCAAACCTGGCTCAAGGCTCTCTCTGCAGGTGGCTGATTTGCTGCACAAGGTCAGTGCAGGCTTTTTCTGCTCTTCTGCACTCAAGTGAGAGCCCAGCATGAATCTTTTTGCACCACTGGTGTAAAACCTGTCATCACTTTGCATAGGCAGCTTGTTAGTACCAAGAAACTGAGCTGGGCTTGTGGCTAATTTTTTTTCCTTTACTTTTCTTACTTTCCACTTTCCTTATGCTTCTATAAGTTGCAGCAAATATTAGATATTTTGACACACCTCCAGGACCTGTTTTTTCCATGCATCTGCTGGAGACTTGTAACTGTTTGAAGTTTTAACCTTTCCTCAGTGACTGTGGCAGAGAAAACACTACTTAGACTCGCTGCTGGTTGTGTGCATTTAAAATTTCCTGCTCCCATTCTGACTATCAAATGGGTGTTTGTAGGGATTTTCACAAGCCCTATTTTATTTCATGCATGATGATAACCCTTTCCCCTAAATGCTCAAAAGGGTAAGTATTTTCCCTGTTCAAACCCAGAAGTAATGGTTAAAAAAAAAAGATTTTGAGAATGTAGTAGCTCACTGTATCTCAGCTATCCATCTCTCAACTAGTCTGTTCCCCCCTTCTGTCATCTGACATATATTTTCTCCTTCCACTCATTTGGGTTCTCCCAGCAGGAAATCTTCTCTTACCAGAGCAGTTTTAAAATGTGACTGCTGCCTCCTGCTTTTTCATGCAATTAAAAAAAAAAAAAAAAAGAAAAGATAAACACTGTCTCCCTACCCCCAAAAACTATTAATAGAAGTGTACTTACTGTGCACAGTTCAAACTAAGAATAGTGTTAAGTACTATATCCTAATTAGCAGAGTACAGTAATGCTCTCATTTTAATCAATGGGTTTTGAAGTTCCAGCTTTCATGGGAGGCAGTGAAGCACATTTCAGGATGCAGCACCATGGAGCTCCATGTCATATTTCATAGGCATTTTCCTCCCCAATTACAAAGGGCAGAATTGCTGTAGCAGAAACACATTTTTTGAGGCTTTTTCCCAGGATATAAAACTTAGCGGTGCAGCTGCAAATCAGCTCTGCATAAGAAATGCAGGAGCAGTGAGGCAGGAGGCTCTGGGCATCATTAACCCCTGGTGTTCTGACACTATTCCAAAGCACATTTGCTGCCTCTGTCTACCTTGTGCCTGTCCCTGAGAGGTGTGACACGAACTGTGTTGGACAGCAAATCCAAGGTGAGAAGGAGAAGAGTTCATGGCAGCAGGAGGTGTAAAGGCTGCACCTTTAGCACCTTTTTTCTCTTTTTGTTGGGAATTGATCATTTTGAAATGTAGCACCCTTATGGCCCCCTGTGATCCTTTCTTACCTTCAGTGCTTTCCTCTGGAAAGGAGGCTCATCCAAGGAAATTTTCTCTCCACCTTCATGTCTGTCCTTCCCCCTTCCCTTTCCACAGTCCTCAAACTGAGAGTAGCTGAAACATGACGGTTTCAAAACATGAGGTTTCAAAAATTGCAGCCAAATCTGACAAAGAACATGAGGTTTCAAAAATGCAGAAACTTTGGGAAAATGCAGACTGAAACATGCTGGAGGACAGGGTGGCTCAGCCCACAGCCTTTGGGAAACCCAGGCTCATTTCTACCCATGGATATGGAACAACACGGTGGTTGCAACCTGTGTAATTCTGCACAGTTTCTTGAAGCAGTTATATCTTCTAAATTGTTATGTCTTCCTAATTGTGTTTTGCAAAAATAAGTATTTTGTTTAGACATCTGAGATGTGTCTTTTATGAGGCTCATAATAGTAGCTACATAAAAGAAGAAGTACATTTCTCATACTTTGAACTTTTTCATGGTCCAATAGGCTAATATTAAAAGAAAATGGGATAACAGTGGGAACATAGCCACATTACACACAATGAAAACAGTATTCCCCCACTTTTAAAGGTCTTTTAAAGACCCTTTAAAACAGCCTGTGAACTCCTTAAGAAATAATGTACTAAAGTTTGATCAAATGCACAAGAAAATGCTACACACAAAAAAGAAAATGAAAAGAAAAGGAGGGGAAATCATATAGATCTGAATTTTTTATCATCTTCCATATAGACCACAAGAGTCTTCTCTGATTAAGTGATTAAGTGTCCAGGGAAAACGTGATTTTGAGTAAGGAGTTTCTCTTCATTTCTCTGCTTTCATAGCTGTTCACTCGACAGCTTTTTATTCAAAATAGCTTGCAAAGCCACCAAATCACCAAATGGGCAGATCTAGGAATGGATATGTGTGAATTTGGTCCCAGAATTGCAGTTGCAGAGAGGAGGATTCACAGCACACCAAAGAAAGAACAAAAAATATCACAATGCTTATCGCCTACACACAAAAAAATAGCTCAGAGTGGGTGGAGAGGTGGAAGCAAGTGCACAGAGACAGATACAGTGAAGAACTGAATGTGCAACTGCTAAAGGGGTCACACTCTTGTGCAAACCAAGCAGGTCATGTAGGCAGGCCTGGGAGAAGCTATTTCTGCTGATATTCAAAGCCAATGTCCCTTTTTGAGAATTATTCCCTTGCTCTTCCCTGTGCCCATTTGCACAGTGACTCTTCTCTCTCTTGTACTTGTGACTGTTTATTTTTTGATATCATCTGCTACTCACTAGAAATAATAATAAGTTGAATGCATAGATTAAAAAGAAAAATCCAGAGTCTAAAATTTGCCAATTTAAATTAGGTTAGGAAGAAGAGTTCAAGATAAAGCAAATTAGTTGAAGACCAAGATGAAATCTCTGCCCAAGAGATTGCATCTACACACCAGAGAAACAAGAGCCAACTCTCTTCCCCAGATGAGGAATCAGCTCTTATGCAGTGGCCAATACCACAGAATTCTCCTTTTATCTGTCTAGTTCTGAGGAAGATCCTCACTGCATCCCACCAGGCACAGATGTAATCAGATAAGTTTTAATCTTTTCTTGCAAGCCAGTCCCCTCAGCAATCACCAGCACTGCATTTCTTTGATTTCCTTTCCAACTGCTCTGCAGCTTCAAGGTGAGGGCTTGTCCAGCCCCAAACTCTGTGTTCCAAGGGCCAGCTCCCTTCTGCACCAGAGGGACCCAAGGGCACTTAGAAGAAACATTAAAATCTTGCAGAATCAATCAAGATTTTCCATTTCCCCATCCTCGAACAGAACAGAATTATTGTTCCTTCCTGAGTAGGAGTATGATGGTTTTTCATAGGCAAACTGAAAAAAATAGAAGTCAAATAAAATGCAAAAATGGCTGTTTTGCTGTGATGCTGCATTGCAGATTCACATCTAATTTCTGCCAATGCTATCCACTCAGTCTTTTTCAACAGCGCTGTTTTCCAAATTTTGCCTCCCACTGAATCTGTGTGTTTGATTAATGTTTTCCCAGATGTCTGAACCTGGGGAAAAAAGGCACTTTTGGTCTCATTTTGTTAAGTGTTAGGAATCACTTTGATGATCCATAACTAATTTTACTGTACTTGTCACAAAGCAGATGTGTGGCAATAGTCCCCCAAGCAAGCTGCATTCAATGATTACAAACTCCAGAGTTCCCCTTTCTATTTCCCCCCCTTTTTTTTGTGCTTATTTTTTTCATTAGTAATTAACTTTCACAGTATATCATATTCTCTTTCAATGGCTTATTGAACACATTTGACACAGGAGTTATACTTTTGATCCAAACACATTTCATCCTCTCTTTTTAGTTTCATCCCTTTAAAGAATGTCAGATTAGGATGCAGCTTGAGGAAGACAATTCCTCATTTTGGCTGTTTTGTTTCAATCATTTAGCACATTAACTCTCCCTATTTCTAATTTACCTGGAAGATTTTTGCATTCAACGGATGGAGAGTCTTTAAATATTAAGAAGAAGAACTACAAACATGAAAGTTTAAAAATTTCCCACTTTAAGAAGGTGTACTCTAACTCCACATCCATAATTTGCAACAGCTTCACAGCTAATCTTTATTTCAGCCCTCTCCCCTGGAAAGGTAGAAATCACCTCTGAATTGCCCCTCTTATTTCTGATAAGCTCAGCTATCACAACAACAGAGAGATGACTGATGCCATTGAATCTGACAACGGGAGGAATTTATGCAACAATCTAAAAAGAAACTACCCCTTTGTGGCTGTGCAGAAAACACAACTGTTTATATCCACAGAGCAGCTGAGGCTGGAGGGCATCTCTGGAAATTGTCAAGTCCAGCCCTGTGCTCAAAGCAGTGTCACCTACAGAGGCATTGCTTGGGGTCATGCCCAGCTGGGGTTTGAATATCTCCAGTGACAGAGACTGAACAGCCTCTCTGGGCAGCCTGTGGCAGTGTTCAAGCACTCCCAACAGAGGGGAAAAAAACCCAGAAGTGGTTTTCTTTTTGTTTAAAAAGAATGTTTTATATTTCAATTGGTGCCCGTTTGCTACTTTTGAAAGTCACATCTCATTACACTCACAAAACAGACTTCTTGACAAGGTATATTCTGCAGGAAAAATAAAACAGCTACAAAAAGTGCACCTGTTTTTCCTCAGAAGGTGACAAAGTGCACTTGTCACATCAACCTAGATATTTATACTACTGGACATATCAAAACCCTTATGAAATAAAAATAACGTCTTATTCACTTTAATGAATATGACAAATACAACATCTATACACAGAAATAAAGGAATTATTTGCCAATGAAGGTTGAAATAAAAGCCATAGAATAATTGATATCATAGTGGATATTAAGAGAGAAATTACAGTATTGTTCCTGGGCCTTCTTCTAAAACTTTAGGAGAACTTACTTGTTTGGTTCCTACTCTTGGACTCCTTTACAGTGAGAGGTGTAGATACATTTGTGTAGAGCTGTATCCACATTAGGTCTCTGGAAAAAAACACAGGTGAAACTTAGAAGAATTTTGTGTTCAAGTCTCAAAACTGAACACGGGAAAACCCAGGAGGAGTCTCTGGTAGAGCATTTGAACAGGAACATGGTATCAACTACCAAAAGATTATCACACTCAATAATTGCAAAACTAAAATTTGTTGAATGTCCATGTTTCACACCCATTGCTTCTGATCCCTTTCTCAGAAAGTCCTTAGGGTCTAGCTGACCCTGCACCTGGTATTCAAGAGGTTCTTTTTCCTTTCCAAAGGAGTTCTTCTTCCTTTAATGAAGATGAAATACAGAATACTGACCCCCTGTCTAATGAAGCGAATTGTACCTCAATTTTTATCCTGTTTAACTTCAGCAGGTGGATTGCATTGGGCAGATCTTTTGCAATAAAGGCCCAGAGACCCTGCTTGGTCAGAAGGTAAAGTTGGTTTTTATGTTTAAGCTGCATGAGTTAACAACTCACTGTCCTCCCTGGGGCTGAATACTGATGATGTTTGCTTCCATTGTCTGCAAACCTTTCTCTACCATGGCTTGTAAAGCTGTACCCAACCTGGGGAGCACTGCAGCATTTCCAGCCCTTGGGGCTGACTGCTCCAAGCCCCTCATTTGGGTAATCCAACATGCCCATCCTCTGCACACAGTGATGCTGTGCAGGAGAGGAGCCAAGGAATACTGGCTGGCTTTCCCATCTGGATGACCAGGCAGGAGCTGGATTTGAAATATTTTAACATGTCCACCTTCCCCTCAGCCCAGACACAGCACTTAGCTGGAAATGAGTAATTAGTGTAATGGGCAATTTAATTTTGGCACCCAAATTTGTTGCTCTGACAGGGACCAAGGTACCACCTTCACTTTGGAGGTCAGTCAGGTGCAGGATGGAATTTGTGTTCCAAAAAGGAGAGGCAAGCCCACAAAAATGCAAGAGGTTGGCTAATAGATGCTACCTTTTGCCAGAGAGCCACTTGAATTTTACCCTCATGATGTAAAGTGTGGTTCTTCATGATATTTCAGAGATTATGACCCTCAGTGGTGCTCTGAACCTTTTGGATAAAACAAACCTTGAGAGGACATGTGGAAACAGGAGGTGTTAATAGGTTTTGCTGGATTTCTTTCTTTTTTTTTTTTTATTTTTCCTGTGGAGTTTGTTTTGTTTTGATTTTTTTTTTGGCTGTTTTTCCCACCCATTTCACAGTGGGTGGAAAATGGTGACTGAGACATTGTCACAATGTTGAAGCTCATCTGTCTGGAAGGGTGTAACACCATGTGCTGTGGGAGAAGGAGATGGCATGAGGGAGGGAAGAGGAGAGAATGAGGTGCCATTCCTTGGATTGGAGCTTTCACAAGCTTCCAGGAGAGAGGAAATTCAGATGTTTAGCTGGCAGCAGTTGGTGATGAGGGAAGAGCCCTGGCTCAGTTCCTTGCTGGGCTCAGGGAGCAGTTTCCCTCCATCTGTTAGGAGCTTCTGATTAGATGAGCTAGGTTAAATCCTTTTTCCCTCTGCTCTCCCTTCCCAATGGTTGGGAAATCACTTATTTGTGCTGCTGGGAGCAAAGAGAAGGGAAATGAAACCACAAAGCCAGTGCAGGGATTTTTAAACTCTTTGCAGGTTGCAGAGCTGGAAAGGGATGATTAGAGTGATTGAAGATTGATGAAGTGATAAGATTGGTGAAAGGGCACAGAAAGGAGCAAGGAATGATGTGTTTGCTTAATGGGATATCCATCTTTAGTTTCTCTGTCAGGCTGCCTTGTTTACAATCTGTTTTATATTTGCTCTTCTAAAAATGGTGGCTTATTGAACATTTTCTGAAACTATTTTCAGAGAGGGCAATTTTATATCTCCCAATGTGTGTGAATTGGTGCAGAGAAAGAGGAGTTGCTACACACATTCCATGGGCCAGTGTGGCTTGTCTCAAGGCCATGCTGAAGTAAAATCAACTGCATCATGTTACAGTGATGTTTTCCACCTACAGGCACTTTCTGAGCTGACTGCCATAGTGATTAAATTGAGATTGTACAGGATTGGAAATAGAGGCCAGGACAAGCTCTTCGGGCAGCAATGCTCTGACATCAACTTCTGGCAGGTTTTAGAGCAATAAAGCAGACACATGATTACAAAAATTAAAAAAAAAAAAAAAAAAAAAAACCAAAAAAAAAACAAAAAAAAAAAAAAACCCAAAAAAGAACACTGGCAAAAGCTCTCCAGCAAATCCCAAATATATACAGGCACACAGGCCAAATCAAAGAGACAAAAAATAAAAAGGAATAATATTATTTCTGAAGGAAAGGAGGAACCTTTCTTCATTCCTCTTCTAGCCTCTTCTCCCTTTTCACCTTCTGTGACTATTCTTGGATTCCTTACCTCTCCTGCTATGATATTGATCCATCTCCTGTTAGGGCATTAAATCCCACAATAAACAATACAACAGGCTGCTCTGTTTGTGAGGCAGCCCCTTGTTGATTCTCCAACCATTGTCTGGCCTGGCCAGACAAAACAGTAAAAGAAAAGACAGCCACAAGCAGCATCCCAGAGCCCAGGGCAGCCTCCTTTCACCAGGGGCTGCCTCTGCTCTGCCAGCCCTGCAGTTGGCATTGCTGGCTCTCCCTGCTTCATCCAGGTGCCATCCCAGGAGCAGAAGTGGCCGCAGCCTCTTCTCTGCGAGAGGGAAAATGAATTTTGTGATGTGGATTCCACATCACTAAACCAGCTTTCCCACTGGGGGCTGACCAGAAATTAAGCTGACATTATGGCCCAGTAAAGTTGGTTGCTTTTTTCAATTCAAATTTGCTATTAGGTTATTACAGCCACAAGTTTACTTAAATGGAAATAAAAATGTACCTTTTTTTTTTTTTTTTCTGTCTTAATCAGTGGAAAGAGGCAGCTATGAAAAGCCAAACATTTCTTTCTTCCTATCATAGAATCAAGGAAAATTTTGGGTTAGAAGGAGCCTTAGAGAGTATTCGGGGGCACCTTCCACTAGACCAGGTTGCTCAGAGCTGCATCCAGCCTGGCCTTGGACACTTCCAGGGATGGAGCAACCACAACTTCTTTGGTCAATCTGTTCCAATGTCTCACAGTAAAAAAAATGTCATCCTTTCATCATCATCACAGTAAAAAAATTCTTTATAATATCTTATCTAACTCTACCTATTTCAATTTAAACCTGCTACCTCTTTTCCTATCAGCAGATTTTCTGATAAACCATCCTTCCTGTAGGTTTCTGTTAAATACTGGAAGACCACCAAAAGGCCTCATAAGGTTTTTAAAATTAAATACTCCTCTACCCACAGGACTGGAAAACCAAGATGGCCAAGAAAGCTCCCATGAAGCATTTTTCCAACATGCTCATTTATAACACAAAATACCTGATTTACATCTCAATTTGCATATATCCCACAGTGCTTCATTCCATTGATTAGACATGAGAGCATTTACATTTCCATCACTTCCACATAACAGCGGTGGTAGGTCACAGTGACCTTACAAATATCTTGTCAAAGCCTTTTGTGTCAAAACAGCACAACCTCAGAAATGCACTATCAAAACATCCCCATCATCCAGTGTCAAAACAGCTTCATCACGGAGCCTGAGCACACTCACATCCAGCAAATTAACATATCAAGGCTTTATGGCACTAATATCCAAGTAAAAACAAAAACCTAATGTCTTCCCTGAGAAAAGAAAATTGTTCTTGCTCCCATTTCCCACTGCTAATTAGTTCTTCTCTACTGGGGTGTCTCTGGGGTGACTTTTTTTTTATTTCCTGACACTGTCACTGAAGTGACCGACATTTTCATTTAGTCAAGCTTGCAAAAACTGTCTGGAAGAGGTTTCTGGGAACTTGGCCCCAGTGATTGTCAAGGCAGTAACATTCCTGCTTAGGTACAAGACTATTCAACAAAGTGAACATCACAACAGAAAAAATTTTGCAAAACAAAGCCAATACACAGTTCTGGACCATCTCCTGTTGCATTTAAATCATCTCATTGTTCAATTTTCAGGCCAGACCTATCTTAGTGCTTGGTTTCACTGCAAGGGACTAAATAAATTGGAACACACTATTTTTTTCTTTTTTTTTTTTTTGGTAATTTTAAGGAAATCAGATAAACCCCAAAGGTTAAATCTAACTGTTTAAAAATCACAGTCTCAGTGCTTCCCTTGCCCTCCTGCCCACCTGCATACGAGGCAGAAAAAGTATGCATAACCACACAGTTTCACACCAGTGCAACTGAATCCATGTGAATCCCATAATTTGAAGTTTAAAGCCTCTCAGTCTCTGCTTTGTTTATGAGGGAGGTTTTTAGGAACTCATCCCATCACTGGACAGCATGCTTAAGTGTAAACATAAGTAGCATCCAAATATATGGGCAGTCTAATTCAAGAATCAAAAAGTATTGGCAGTCTAATTCCAGAATGCACCAAACAGCAATGTTTGGTGAATTCTTGAATTAGGACATGCCCAGACAACCCACTGAAAATGCAATATTGCACTCAGCTAATCTGGTGAGCCAGAACTGCAAATATTCCTGTTCGAGCAGCACTCACAATTTCAGGCTATGACTTCCTTAATCGGTAAAACATTCAAATACAGAATAAATAAATACAAATCAGCTGGTTGCATCCTTTCCATTATTTTTTCTTCAGGACGTTAGCTAACAACCAAAGCAATTAAATTTACAAGAAAGGGGAAGTTTAGAGGCACTCAGCTCTGAACTGACTGACCTTGTGGTGGAGCCACCATGTCACAGCCATCAGCACTGAGGCAGGGTCTGTTGCATTTTCTCTGTTTCCATGAGTCATCTCTGTGGAAGCACAGGGTGAGACCATGAATTCAGATTTATCATATCAAGGCAGAACAAATCAGAAGCAGCAGTTGCAAATTTGTAGTGGTGCATTACTGTAATCCCCAAGAAAAGCAGCTGGGGGCATGACCACATACCTTGATCTTGTATAAACACATTTTATTTAATTTTTCAGATTTGGCTAATTCCAAAATATGTGATATATATATATATATATATATATATTTCATTATACATGTACAGAAGTTCCCATATAAGCTGTCCTTAAAAGTAAAATCTCAGTATACAGGAGATATTTCCTCTATTTTAAATGAGAAGACTTCTTCAGAATTCATTAACTTCTTGAGTGTGACAGATGTGATGAGACAGAAAAAACTATTCACTCTGCTATAATTGTGGCCTTTAGTTTATACTTGACTATGCTTTGATGGATTGCTGCATTTATTCATAATTTACTTTAATTTTCTAAAGAGTAAAGCAGTGACTTGCAGTCTGTAGTCTGAGGACTAATCTCAGGATTTCTATGACCAGTACCACAGCAGTAAAATCTCTTAATGTTAATGCTTCTTATTTTCATCTGCTTCTCCAAGTTCTTCACTGAAAATGGGACATGCAAAACCAATTTAAAGTCAAGGGGGGAAGTTATTCAGATCTCTCTGGCAGAAGCTCCTGGAAAGGGAACAGGAGCTGTTTTCATAGGTCAGCATGACCTGAGGGAGTTGGATGAAGTGACACACAGGTGTGTAAAAATTTATGTTGAGGAAGAAGAGCACTGTGGGGTGCTACAATTACAGAAGGGAATAGGAAAAAAAAGAAGTGAAGTGGTTGGGTGAGGAGTCAGAAGAGAGACATGTGTGAAGGAATAAATGGGCCCCATGAAATATAAACAGGGCCAATTTGTTCCTACAGAGCTTTGATTCCACTCGATTTTTGCTATCCAAAGAAGGATGGCTGAGAGATCTGAGCAAGCTTGGCAGGAGGAATGCAAGGAGGACACAGGGCTGCATCCCCAGGACTTACAAGGAATGAGGCTGAAATGGCTGCTAATGGTGAAATGCCAAAAAGCTGCTGATATCATGGGGGATCCCAGAGAAATACTGAGAGAAAACTGGGCAAAAACCCATCTGGACAAAACCTCCATTATTAATAGATTTGGGTGACAAAGAATATCAGGGACAGCAGAGGATGAGAAACATATTCAAAAATTACTTGATCACCTAAATTCTCAGCAAATACAGAGCAGGAACACCAGTGCCCCTCTGGACCCAGGGTTTCAGCACTGTGGGAGTCACTCTGTCACAGCTCTGAGGCTGCTGCAGAAACATCAGCTACTCACCGGTGTAGAGTGCAGGATGAGTCATTGCCACAATAAATCCTCTTGGCAGCAAGGAACCTGTGAATTGACGAGATATTTTCAGCATTCCTGCAATTCACGGCACAAATTACTTCTACCAGAGTTCATTCCAAGCAGCTGAAGGGTTCTAAACACAGGGCACCTGAGTGTGGCCCAAGGTGAGCATCAATGAACACTTTGGGATTTATTCTCCAATCAGAGGGCAGCTGCCTCTGTGACATTGTCACCATGACCAGAAAATGGGAAGTGACTCTCAGAATAAATGAACTTTCAAGATCCAGTTTGGGTATGTTGGTGCAAGCCACAACAGCTCCTTGATTTGATCATTAAACTGGAAACATAGCTGAGAAACTTGGTGTCACCTCTCTGACCATGCCATGGGAATTACTCCAGTGGAATACAAAGTTGAGCAGAATTCCTTATGGTAGTGGAACACAGTCCTCTTGTTTAGAGGTGTGCAATGAGCTCTTTGCTCTGGCTGGAAGCAGCAGGGATGACATTTCCACGTGGCATCCCCAGCATGGGGAGCTGTGCTCGTGTGTGCCACTCTTGGAGAGCAAACCACACTTCACAGAGACACAAAGTCCCAAAATACTGGCAGTGGAGGACAGAGGTAAACTCTTTGGACTGTGGTAAAAAATAGGAAAAAAACCCCTCAAAAACTTAAAACCTGAACATGTTCCAATGACATTCTGCCATTATAGCTCTTGCAGGCAATTTCTCCTCTGGTTTGATATTTCAGCTCAGCCTGCTTAAGTCTTCAGAGGCTGCGCTGACAAGCAAAAAGTCTAATTACCATATTTAGTTTGCTCCTTTTAGCATGCTCTGCAGGCTCTGTCATCATTTCACTGTGACAAGAAGTTGGGTGGTTTTTTCCTTGTAGCAAGTTCTTCACTATTCTTGTTAAAGAAATACCGCACCAGAGATCCCTTTGATGGTTTGGTTATGTTTAACTTGCCATTAATGCTGTTCTCCTTTGAAACTTCCTCATCTGTGTTTACTTTCATACATCTGGTGGAGAAATATATTTGCTTTTTTTGTGTTTGTTTATTGTCACACATAAGAGAAGCATACATAAATTAAATGCTTTGTCCCTTAGGTTTTACTTGTCTTGTCTTTATGCTGTATCAAAAATTTCAATAAAAAAGTTAAGTAATAATGCTATAAAGACATGAAAGTGCAATGTGGCACAGTGACAAATTGCTGGGACTTGTACATAAAACAATCTTTTGGAAAAAGAGATGAATTCCCATTTTAGGTAATTTCTTCCTTCTTTATTTCTTTTCCAGCTTGAAGCTTAAATAATTTTGATTTACAGAATCATAATGAAGAATCACAGTGAAGCAGAATCTCTTGAACCATGGTAAAGATGAATAAAACTTGTAAGGAATGTAAGAGACCCAGTTGTATCTAACATGTCCTCATTTTGAATCTGATTTCAGTTATTTCTTCTTATTGTTACAAAAGATATAACTTTTAAACATGGATGCTTGCAGTGGCAGTAGACAAAAATCATCATAAGACAGATATCTTACTACCAAAAAAAATGGAGTAAAAAGTCACCTAATTGTAGAGTATTGCAGATTGCACATCAGTGGGGCACAGAACTGCGGTATGCAAAGTATTGTAAATGGAGAAAGGGATGATAAAGAAGGGAAGGAAGCAAAACAATCCTAAACTTGTAAAGATATGAAGTGAGTGAGGTGGGAAATGAGAAGCACTGAAATAACTTTGCATTTTCTGCTGTGAAATCAAAAGACCAAAAGCCTAATCACATTGTCAGTCAGTAACCAGTCTAGTGCAACAGAGAAAAAAAAACAGAGATGAGAATGGAAACTTCAACAATGGCACAATATCTTCTAATTTTTGGATCCTTTCAATTCATCCAACTTCCACCTGACCCTGCTCCTTCTAGTGCCTCTCTTTTTTGGGGGGTGTTTTTTTGTGTTTGTAGGCATGGATTTATGTCATCCTGAGCATTTTTGGCTGAAAGGTGACATGGCTTTTCTACCCCTCTGTTGCCTTCTCCATCCTCTGCCTGCATCCTGTCTGCACAACTCCAAATTCTTTCCCTCTTTCATGGAGCACTGTGGCAATGGCTGAGGGTGACTGAATACTAACAGAGCAGATATGGTAATAGTGGTACTGGTGTTGGCCTTTGGGATAACAGCAACAAACCTCGTAGAGCTCCTAGAGATAAATCCAGCCTCTTTTCTGTGATATTAAAACCAGAGTTGATCACCTGGTTCCTCTTTGTTTTTGTGTTCAAAGATGAAGAACTGATACCAAGATATTGAACCCTACACTGGATATTATGGGAACACTGGCTTCTTATCACTTCAGCCATGCCTTTGATCAAAACACTTAGATTTGTCTCATTGTAGAGCTTCTTATAAACTCCACATCTATTGCTTTACTGCCATGCTATACTCTTTGAAAAAAGGACTCAGCCAACCATAAAAAGGAAGGTTTGTATGAAAACATCTTGCACTAAATATATAAACAATCCAAATGCAACAAGAAGCTTCTAAGCAAAGTCACTGAATAATCAGCACCCTTGGCTAAAAAGTTCTCACAAAATTTCACTCAGATATTCGCAATGAGTTTTCACTGATTTATGTATCCTTCTTTTTGATTCTCAATAGCAGGTAGGGGAAGTCTTTTTGGGTTTTTGATTGTTTGTTTGTTTTTAAACTATTAGAGATGTCTGAAGAGAACTCCCAAGTCCTCTCTGCACTGCTCGACACAGTTATTTATGGATTTGCTGTTTTGGATATTTGCGCTTGGAGCGCTTGGTTGGCCATCCAGTTGTCACCAACAATGCAGTAGGAATAAAGTGTCAAATTCTCAGAAAGATTCATGTGTGTGTGTGTGTGTGTATTTTTAAATGCCTGAAATCTTATTTTTAAGCTTTCAGCTTCAAAGATCCACTTACCATTCAATGGTTGCATTCATATGAGCACAGTTTTAAGCAGAAGGGCTCATTCCTTATTTTGATGTAGGATCAGTCCTGCTGTTTGATCTAAACCTTATCCCCTGTCATGTAGTAGAGCTGACAGGATGACAAAAATAAAGGCTTTAGTGCTAGCAAACTTTGTTTGTTCTCCCTCTTGACTTCCCGAGTGCCACTGCTATTTATTTAAAAGGAGAAGAGATCAAGCACATATACGATATTTAAAAATAACAAGCCGCAAAGAAAAATAAAACATACAAACAAACCAACCAACCAAAACTCCAGCAAAAGTGCTATTTGCGGCGCTGCTAAAGAGCAGGGATTCAGCTGGGCTGACCCTGTGCTGCTTGCAAACACCTTTACCCCATGAGCTATGAGGCTGGGCCTCAAAGGACAGCAAGGATAATGTGCAGTGATGGTGATGGGTATGGAAGGAATCAATCCCTGTTTCACATCAGCACTGCAGACTGGGGCTTACCTTTGGGAGCATTTCCTTTATTCTGTCCTAGGCTGGTTCAGGCTGTGCAGGCAGGCAGTTCAAAAGCAGAGAGTTTTACCAGAAGGAAAACATCACATCATTTGTAATGTTACCTGTGATCTTAGGCACAGCTCCCAAATGGGAAGGTTGATGGCAGGAGCTGATGGATGAAAGAAAGGGGAAAGGAGCAGCTGGCCTTTTGTGGCTGGGTGCTGCAGCTATTTCTCAGGGCCCATTTTTCTGTACTTCACAGTATTTGAAAAGAGAATACTCTGAAGTTAATGGAAGTTTTGCCATTGACTTCAATGGGGCCAGGACTTCATAAATATGTTTGTTTCTCCTGTTGACTAAATTGTTATTATTGCTTTCAGCAGGGCATCTTAAGATTGATGCCTGCACCTCATAAGATTAAATTGGCCTCTGCCTTGTAGAGAATACAACTTCTCTTTGCTAGCCACTCTGCTCTCTGACACTGATGATCAGAGGAGCAAGTCCTACTGCAGAAACTTATTTTGCCCAGAATAACTTGGCAGGATCTTATGAGAGAAGAGATTTGTTTTATTGGGTAAAGTGTTGTAGCAAAAAAGTGATTAGATTTTTAAAGTGCATAAGCTCTTCTGCTCTGATGAGAGCAGGTACCTCTCATCTCCTTAGGCAAAGATCATCACAGGTATTTACAAAACCACAGCATATAGGACTACACTCAGGATGGAGATGGTCCTATTAAAAAGTCCTATAATCAAATCACTGTAGATCTGTCAGAAGAATAAAAGGGGTAAAGTAGGCTTAAGATTGTGGAATGGCCTTGCAGTCAGAGAAGTCTTAGGCTTAAATCTGTGAGCTGAATTTGGAGATCATCTTAAAGAGAGGCAGAAGACAAAGCAGATTAACCCTTAAATTATTGCTTGCTGTGAGGAGCAGTCTGCAGATCAAAGACTTCAAGTCACTGGAGAAGTTTTCTTTTGCAAACAGCCAGAGACTGAGACAGGGGTGAGCTGGTTCTAGCCCTAGTTAGCTCCAATTCCCCAAGAAAATTGCTCAGTCCTAAGGACTGAGAGGCACTTGGCAGCAGCAATCAATATGATGCAGTGGTTCTTTGATTGCCAGACAAAAGTTCAACAACTAAACTTTAATGCAGAATCTCAGAGCAAATGTTTTAGAAATTCCAATTGTGCTAAAGAGGATTAACTAGAAACATTGCCTTAAATTTTAAAAGCACAGGTATATAGTGGTAGGCTGGAATGTAGCTAAGTCAATGTTATTAAAGCTGCACTTACAGGCCACCCATTTATTTGAAAATATTTTTGTGGTGGGACAATGTCCTAAGACATAGAATTTAATTACTAAGCCACAATAGAAGTGCTCAATTTGCTTTTCTCTCCTATTACTCATATTATGTCTAGAACACATATTGATTAGGCATTAGTATCAATTCCTGGAAAGGCTCAGATTCCCAATGCAGTCAGATTTATTTAGCAGACAATTTATTACTTTACCTATACTGAGCATTAATATTGTATTTGTACCTCTGTGTCTACCAAAGGAAGTCCTCTCTTTTGTTTCTTGTACTTACTGGGGTCTCAATTATTTTAATGTGCATTCTTTACTTTTAATAAATCAAAGACAATTGTCTACAACCACTAAACCCAGAACAAAGTGATCACCTTGGCCATTTCACCACCCACGCTGCACATTTCAACTCTGCTGACTTCACATTTGTTTCCATGGAACTCTCCCATGAGGAGAACCAAAAATTCCA
The DNA here is from genome assembly GCF_027579445.1 of Ammospiza nelsoni. Taxonomy (NCBI): domain Eukaryota; kingdom Metazoa; phylum Chordata; class Aves; order Passeriformes; family Passerellidae; genus Ammospiza; species Ammospiza nelsoni. Next base: position 6,272,643 of record NC_080634.1, read on the forward strand.
AGGAAGTTATAAAGTAATAATTTATCAATAGTAAAAATTAAAATTTCCATCTGTGGCACTGTGCATGTCATGAAGTATTATAATGCCCAATAGTGTAATGTGATTATATTTTAAAGTAATTATATTTAAAACTTTTCATCTTTTTACCATCCTAACATGCTGCTGCTATCTATTCTCCTCATAGCATGGAATAGAAAATGACAGAAATTATTCCAGCTTTAACTGGTAATGATGCCCGCACCAAAATCAAACATGACTTCCTGCAAATCTAGGCTGAAATTCATATCTGGATCTGTGCAAATATTTCTGCTGAAAGTTGATAGGAACTCCTTACAAAATAGTTATCCAAGAGCAGATTTTAGCCCTGGTATCAGTAGCTGTGCTGCTTTCACTACCTGGATTCTAATTAAAAGTTCTGCCTTTAGTTTCAGCCAATCTTCAACCTGCACAACATTTCTCATTTTTTTTATGTTGTCATCATCCTATCATTTAACATGAAACTTTCCAAACTGCTTGTGTCTCCTTTGGACTAATTTTTCATGTGGATTTGCATCTTTGGGATATGGGTGAGGGGATTTTCAGGCAAATTGCTTTAGCTGCTTTGAGGGGTTGGATAAGGCTTTCCCACTGTTGGGTTGAAAAGCTCTAACTTTTACTTGCTCTGCAGAAACTTGGCAAAGTGACAGCAGCAGCAGATGGTACAGAATGGGATAGGAGAGACAGTCACCTTCATGTAATGCACACTTCAATGCTATTCCATGAGAAAGATTCATAACAAAACTTGTCTAGGTTTTAACTTCTGAAAAATCTCATTTTCATATGCTAGATGAGCAATTTTTGAGAAGATACAAGGAAAGAAAGCAGCAATAGAGACAAAAAGCACAAAAGACCTTCAGAGGAAATAGCAGATTTTGGGTAACAGTGGAAGACAGGGACAGAGCCTGGCAGCACGCTGTCAGCACAGCAAAGGAGCACATACAGATTCTGAGAATCATCTAACAGTTTCCTTTAAAAGAATGAGAGAGCCAGGGAGGTGAACCGTGGGAGGTTCTGCTGGGTGAACTGTCTGATACAGGAAGGTGTGGATGAGATCACGTTTTACGGCCACATCCATTTGTCCGTGACTGATGCACTGAGTGGTGCAGGAGTTCTCAGCATGGGAAAAAGCAATGCTCCTGAAACACCTTATCAAAACCCAAGTTTTCTGGTCTGAGTGGGAGGGAGATGTCCTCTGGAGTGTTTCAGTGCCTGATGACTCTTCTCAGCACACTTGATAAATCCCCATGCCCACTACACGTCTCCTCAAAGCACGAACACATTTTTGCTCCAGACAGAGGGACTGTTCAAATACCTCACTGTTTGGGCTCTGAACTTCTGTCCAGCTCCATCAGGAGCCCAAACATCTTAACAGGGTTCAACACTCTCAGGCAAGAGATCTGACATCTTGGGTGAAAAACATTGGAAAGGCTCCAGAAAGGTTTCCTCAGCTTCTACAAGCAATATAAACTCTATGTCCCATGTTAAAAAAAGTGACAATATAGGCACTAATCAATCACTAACAAAAGTGACAATGTAGGGACTAACCACTGACCTTGGCAGCTTGATAATGTGCTGTACAGCACTACAGGACCAACTTTTGCCTGGGAGAACAAAGTAGCTCCCACCAACATGGTGTTTGCAGTGCTGGAAACCTCTGAAAGACACAGGCAGCAGTACAGGGCTTTTTCTGCTTCATTTCATGTCGCAGACATTTTTTATGGAAAATCCTTTCCTTAGGATTTTTCCTCCTGTGAAGTTGAGAGGCCTCAGGAACAAAATGTAAACATTGATTATCTGCTGCTGTGGAATGCATCAGGTGCATCTGTGATTGGCCCATGTTGAATGTTTCTAATTAATGGCCAATCACAGTGGGCTAGCTTGGACAGAGTCCGAGCCACAAACCTTTGTCATCATTCCTTCCTATTCTATTCTTACCTAGCCTTCAGATGAAATCCTTTTTTTCTATTCGTTTAGTAAAGTTTTAATGTAATACATATCATGAAATAATAAATCAAGCCTTCTGAAACATGGAGTCAGATCCTCGTCTCTTCCCTCATCCTAAGAGCCCTGCAAACACCATCACAATTTCCCTCAGTACCTTATGAGACATCCTGGGATGCTCTCACATGCACAGGTACCCGTCTCTCTTTCAGAAATCTTGCTGAAGACACAGATGTAGCACCATGAGATCCAAATGGCAGAGATGCCTGAAGTCAGGCCCAAGGTCCTCCTGGAACTCCTGTTCTTGAAGTTGAAATTGATCATCTGCTGGCAAGACTTCATGGTGTGCACTCATTTTAGTGCTATCAGGAAGTACACACTAACATTTAGTTATTTTCTATTAGCTGTTGATGTGAGGGATTTTGATTACACAAACTACTATCATTGTGCTGAAACCAGATATCTGACTCAATCAAATAAAACGCTCTTTCTGTTGTCTCTTAAAATGCAGGTTTTCCATTGCTAATTTTTGCTATATGTTTTCTCTGCTATTTTAATTTCCCAAAAGCCAGTTTCTTGTAAGTGTAGTTCTTTGGGGTTATTAAAGTGGGACTTACCATTTGCAAATATTACTGTTAGAAGCCTTACAATAATATTTTTCAATATTATGGCTAGCACACACACTCAAGTAGACTGAAATGGCTTCAAAACAGTCTAATTTACTTCCAAAAGAAGTTTAAAGTACGTTTTCAAACAATTGTCTGTGATTTTGTTTGCAGAATAAAGCAATAAAACCATGAAAAGAAAGCACAGAATCACAAAGCAGTCTACATTAAACTAAAACAGTTTTTAAGATCAACACAGTGAATTTCTTCCTGACTTTGAGTCCCAAACATGTCTCAGTGTTATAACTTTGATAACTCCTATCCATGGTCTGACTTTATTCTTTGATAAAATATTAGTGTTGTACTGTCATTACACCTCTGTGGCAAGGAATCACACGTTGAAAAAGAGAGAAAAATGACATTATCAGGAGCCACTATCTCAGAATCTGTTTCAAATTTGTATACAAAGCCATTCTGACACCCTGCTCTGGCTGGTGCAGTAATGTTTTACAGCACAATTCCATCTGCAGATGTTGCCAAAGGACAATATTCTGCTACATTGACTAATGCATTTCCCTGTAAATAACCCTCTGATTTTTGTGGGACCTGATGCTGCCTCAGATGCCATTCAGCATGAATAAAGGTGTCAGAATATGGCCTGGAGTTATTATCTGTATAACCTAAACCTCAGTAAAGCAATGAGATACCCAGATTAATGGCTAATGCCTGGGATGATATTCCTATCTTAACCCTTGCTGTCTGACCAAAGTGAATAATAACATGCTCATGGTGTATCATCAGCCCCTGAAATGCAGCTGCAACAGTATGAAATTTCAGAATAAATATCTGCCTTCATTCTTTTTTATTCCCCTTGTGGATTTAAGTCAGTTCCCTAAAATATTGTTTAATATGATTTTAGAGATTTAATAGCATCTATTGTCCAAGAAAGGACAAAAGTCAGTTCTCTCCCAGCTTTTTCTCTGTAGGATAAATTTGTTTGAGAGTGCTTGTTATTTTTAGTCTTATGTTAAGAAACTTCTTCTCAATTATCTTTGAAACGATCAAACAGCTTTTCCTTGTTAATGGAAGGTCTTTAATGATACCTAACAACAACATATTCTATATACTACTTTGGGATGATTTGAATATAATTGCATTACAACAAGCTGGATTGTATTTTTATTCGGTCTTGTATGGTTTTACACATAAGTTGAATTATTAATAACAACAAAGTCTAGCTCACATATACACACCATAAAAAGAAATTAATAATAACTGATAATTATGTTATTGTATAATGTTATATGGTATAGGGACATAAAATAAGAATGTATTTAAGGATTCCACAAAGTACTCCAGAATATTACTGAATATTCTAATAGAAAAGAGAATGAAATTAACTTCCATTCCTTTGGTACTTTGAGGTCTTTCACCACTGTCTCTATGGCTATTTTTTTCATGCTTGCATAATTATTTAATACAGCCCAATCAAGTCTGGCAGAGATGATGACCATGTCCATAGCTCAGCAATCTGGATTTCTGATTGCATTTACAGTGAATGTGTGCAGATAAAAGGCCAGAGCAATCTAGTGCCAGATTCTGTGGTCATAAATTCAGTTTAGGGCCAAAATTCTCTCTTAAGTGAATAAAGACAATGAGACTTCCACCTAACAGGGAGATTCACAACACCCCAAACAGCACAAGTGTTCCCAAAAGAAATGTGCATTTGAAATGTTGATCCACGGCTATAGTCTGTACAATCTATATGGGAAATGCATTCCTGCATGCAGAACTCACACAAAGTGAATTTTTGAGGAGGATGACTGGCTTTTAGGACAATAGGATAACAATGCAACTCATAATTACTAACCTACAATTATGCCAAGATAAAATTACCTGAGAGTAGAAGTACAACTCCTGATCTACCTTGGTCACAAGAAGTTTAAGTTCACAGCTTTGCCCTTCTTGTGTGATGCTCTCTGCAGAGAGATGTTCACAGATCTGAGGAAAAGAAACACTTCATTGCCACCATACTACAAAAATATCCAAGATACAGAGAGCCAAACAGACAATAAAGGGAAATTGAAGACAACTGTGATTCTAATAATTAATGAGGATGATTATCTTGATGTAGGAAAGCAATACAAGGTGATATTTAAGAAAGGAAGTCTTTCATTTGCTAGATGGGAGATGCGTTAAGTTGTTCAAAAATTAGAGACTGGTTAATTTCCTCTGGTTACGGTTTTTAAAGTCACTGCTGGATTGCAAAGGCAATACTCTGAATTTGCCCAGCAGAACAAACTTCTCAAGGCATAGAAAATGGTCCTAGGGCATGAAATTGCTGCCATTAGCTCAGGTGTGATGGCTGTGCTGCTGGCTATTCACAGAACTCAAACAGCTTAGGAGATAAAAGTTTGGGTGCCAAGGGGGTCTCCAGACTGAAATGGACATTTGGGGATTTGTGGCTCAGCTAACAGACGTTCTCATATGGCACTTGAGCCTGTCCAGCAGGGTACATGACCAAAGCCAAAAGTACATTAAAAAAATTGTGAAGAACTCAAGAGAGAGAAAAAATGAATTCACCTTTGAAGAAATGCACATGTTGGCTCCTTTTCTTCTGCCACAAGTTTATTGCAGGAGTCTAGCTCATGCAGAGGCACTGGGATGTTTCCTTCACACTGGCTTAAAACCGGGGAGAGCTGCACTCAGGGGCTGAGAGTTCTTCTTTAAATTGGACAAAATATGCTGCAATAGGGTAAGCAAAGTGATACATCTAGTAAAGAGACATGTTGGAAGCAGAATTGCAAACCTTACAGATAAATAAATATACTCCATAATTACAAAACATAAGCAGCTCCATTGAAGAAAAAGAGCCTAAAATTTGCTGAATGTTTCTCATGTTGACAACAAACACTTGAAATCGCTCTTCAATTGAACACTACAGTAGGAAGAAAAATGCTCTTACACTGCAGATTTTAGCTACATCTGATAAGATCTGTAAAGCCTGAGGTGCATTGACAACTCAATGCCCTTAATTTGGTGGGAAAGTAACTCAAGGCAGTCTTCATTGACTTTTGCTCTAACACATTAATCGCAGAAAGAAATATTTGGAGTGTCTGGGATCAATTTTTATGACTCCTCCGACTAGCTGGGATCACTGATTTGTTAGGGAATATTTCAAGTTTTTGGCTCCTTATTGTTATGGATTTTGAGTTGTTGTTTGGTTGTTTGTTTTTTCTTTAATTGACTGACTGTTTGACAAGATAGACTATTCCTTGCAATTGAGATACAGAATGAGCTTTTGACATGCAGAACTCTGAGGTCTTGTTTTAAAGTAATTATTTATCTTTTACTTGAATGACACTCTGTGAGGGATTATGGAAGAAAATCATTATAAGGTTGCACATCAGTCAGGATACTTTTCTGCCCCTTCTCTTTGATTTAGACATACACTGCCAAACAAATCAAAGATTACACTTGGGAGCTGCATGCTGCTGTGATGGATCTCTGGAGAGGAAGAGAGAAAAATGAAGTTTAAAAAAAAAAGGTGAAAGGAAACGTGAGGAATGAAAAAAAAAGTTTCAGCAGGTGTTGGCTCTGCTGTCAGTCAAATGAAAGAGAAGGGACAATTTGATCTATTGCAAGATCACAGCCAAGGATAAAAAAGTAGAAGTTCTCCCTGACAGAAACAAACACACACACACATTAATTTTGATTCACTCAATTTTTTGGGTTTCATTGTTCTTTGATAGACAAGAGCTTTTTCCCTGTTCTGGTGACATGCCAATGCACCAGTACAGCCTCTTAAAGACATAATGCACACATTCCATGACACAAAATTATATCCTGATATCAATAAAGCTGAAAAATTAGAAGCAGAAATGATGTTTTTCATTAATTTCAGAGCTATTAAAGAATATAATCTCTTAATGTCTCAAAAGACTTAACTATAAGTACCATTAATTAGAGGTCTGCAATGCCTGATATGTCTTCAGAGGAGAAAAAAAGAGTAAATTTCACAAACCAGCTCATTAAAACTGTGATGCTGGCTCACTGCAAACAGCTGTCAGGATGGGTAATTTGGGAGTACATGTGGGATGAGAGAAGAAAAGCTGCTGGAAATGCAATCCAAAGCAGGGGATGCAACAAAGCCAGCCCAGTGATTTACAATAGGGTGAGTTGGTGAAACTTCCATAGGTGGAAATAAAGAAAACAGGCAGGACTCCTTGTGTCAGGAGTCACCTCTGATAATCCCATGACATTTTCCCCTTGGGTACAGTTTTATAGAGTGACAGGACAAGCATTAGACCAAGCTGTGCTCTCACAATTAGCTGGCTTAATTGTATTAAGACTGTTTTTACCTGTGAATGTACACAGCCTAACTTGTACCACGCTCACCACTAAATGTTTCCTGCTGGAGTGAAGGGGCTGAGGGACAAATACAATTACAGTCATTACAGTAGACTGAAAGCAAAGTTTTCTAGAAGGTATCCAAAGAACCTTTACAAGACCAAAAACTTTCATTAAATTGCATTCCAAAACCAATGCAAAAAACAAAATGCTGTTAAAAAAAAACTCTAAAAGTTTACTTTGCCCAAGTAGAGTTTGATGTTACAACATGTTCAGATTTATGGTGGAAGCATCTCAATTTAATTTTTAACAGGCTGCCTTATGTAAATCTCAAAGTGAGAGAACTCATTAAAAATTGTAGTGGAGAAAACTGTGGAATTAATCTATGAACTTTTATTCATGACTATCTGGCCCTAGAAAATTATTTGACATTGCATATGGATGTCAAATACTTGCAGACTGAACTCTGCTGGCTGCAACTCTTACTCCCAGCTTGCAGCAATGACAGGCTCACACTTGAGCTTAACTAGTTCATTACATCTGCTCTTACATCTAATATGCCTGAAAAGTGATACATGCTCATAAATATGCATCAATTATAAAACTTTACCTGAGTTCTCCTCACCTTGGAGATTTCACTCTTTTAGGTGAGATCTGTAGGATCCCTGCTCGTGAATCTGCAGGATTTTGTCCCAACAAAGGCTGGAAAGTAGGAAAGGATAAAATCATTGGTGCTTATAAGACATTCTGTATTTCCTGACTCCTGTTTCTCTCTCAGGAAGCCTCCCACCAGCTGCAGGCCCTGAAGAGTAGTGAGAGCTCCTGATGTCATACACCCTCTGAGATGAGTTGATGCATGAAGTGAATTCTGTCCTGAAACTGCTTGATGGCCACTTAAATGTAACCAGAATCTACTTCCTTGAACACAGAAAGTATATTTCTTCTTTTAAAATGAAAGTGAAAACTAATTTTAAAAATTTCCCTTAAAAAATATCAACTTGAGGCTGTTTCCCACCCCTCCCTTTCCTTCTACCATAAAAAGTGAAGATATCAAGAAGAATTTATGAACTTAGATAATGTGCATTCTAATCTGAAGAAAACATTAACCCTCCTTTTCCTCAGATCTAGTCTGCATTCCTTGTCTCCTCAGAGGCATGGCATTGCACAGAGTTGCTTTCTTTTGGATTTACAGTGACTTTTACAAAACTCAAATCAGGCTGGTAGGAGCCTTCTAGGAACTTGACTGGGATTTTAAAATGAGTTTTTATTATTAATTGGCAGGTGTTTTGTTTTCATTTTTTGAAAGAAGATGGGGAAATACAATCTTACTATTTCTCCTGCATCTAGAAACAAAGCTTTTAGATATACATGGACTTAGCATTCTATTTGTTCCAACTAATGTCAGTAATGTGCAGATGTGAAAAAATCTATTTTACACATTTATATACATATAGTCCCATCTCTTAAAATAAAATTTACTGTGATTTATGAGTCTTTTCATTTTTAATCTAGTTTGCATGGAACAAAAAAGAATATTAGCTATTGATAAACAGAGATTCAATCACATAAACATTTTATCTAAAAAAGCAGACAATTGGGAGCATTTTATTTACCAAATAACCCTATGTGGCTTCATCACCTAAAGAAAATATTTTTCTTAAGATATCTGCATTGATTTTAATTAGGTCAGATCAGCATAAACCAGTTCATTTTCAATAGATACTGACGTTCCAATATTCCACATCATATTGATTCAAAATTGTTTTTTGAGAGTTATAACGAGAAAAGAAAATGCAACAGAGGCTTGCAATACAGCCTGCTCTATGGAACCAGGTAAATCACACTTTGCAAAATCATTTTCCCCTCTAATAGAGTCAAAAAATGGTTATTATTCTTTAGGGTTGCTGCACTTTAATTTATTCTTCAATTCCCAACTGCCTAAGCAGTTTTTTCAGACGTTGCACAGTCCATCATGTGTTGCATCTATTTTCTGTTTGAGAGAAATTGTCTTGATTTCCATAACAAAATAATACTTTGTGCTATTGTGATAACAATACTGCAACAATCTGAGATATCCACTAACATTTCCATCCCTGCCTTTGTGCCCAATAAACTGAGATTTCACCAGCACCATCCTAATCCAGTAAGCTTGGATTTGGCTGAAGCACAGGCCAAGCAGCATTTTACACATTAGCAATGATATTCATAAGATAATAATGCTAATAACAGAAGGAATTATTTCCTTTTTGCACTAATGATATTTTAGATCAGAAAGATGTGACAACTGGTCTTGTAGGATATGGCTGCTGCTCACCAGCCTAGAACAGCCTGGGGAGGTTGTTGAGGCAGAATCTCCAGTTGTTTTTCCCACTATTGCAGGGACCCTGTACCATTAGCTGGCAGCAAAGTGTTTTTCTGAGTTTGGTGTTGCCTCAAAGCTTGGAGTTTTTGTTGGGAGCTGTAATCCCTAAAGTGGCCATCTCTATATCTCCCTAGCCAGACCTCTCCTTTGTACTCTGCCAGCCAGACTTTTCCCCCTTCCACTTATTTCTGCTGAAAACCTGCAGCCTCCGAAAGTCCATCACCTTCTTAGGAACATCAAGTCACTTGGCAGGCTAATTGCTTTTCTGCTCAAAGAAGTTATCAAGTGAGTACACTGTTTTCTGTAGTAATTACAGAATGACCCCAGGGCAGACTGTGTACAACAACAAACCTCAGTGAGAAGGCAGATCTTTGCTATTGTAAGTGGATAAAACTCCTCCAGTGTCAATGGGGTTGTGTCTCTTTCTGTGGGCAGATAATTTGGCTTGCAATAGTTGGCTCTTGGTTGACTTCCTTTGTCTTTTTTAGGAACTATTTCTGTATGAACTCCACCTATAATTGCAGGAAAGCAATTACACCTCTTTTATCTCCAAGGTTACGATGACCAATAGTGTCTTAGAACCCAGAGTAGCAAATTTAATTCAAATAATTTTCTCCTTTGCCAACACATGGATCAGGCTGCTCACTTTCATTTTAGAATATTTCCAAGTGCTGCTCGATAAAATCCCCAGATGGCAGAGCATTTAGCTTTCCTCCCCCAGTCAATAACCAATGCATGCTCCTTTCATTGTCTCTATTAAAGAGCTCAGGTGCAATTACATCATGGAAAATTTGGTTCTCTTTTCCACATATTCAGTTAAAGATGAAACTTCTCTGTGTCCATTGCTATAAGGATTTTAAGGATAAAGACCACAAGGAATGGATCAGCCTGCTACTTGTTCAGACTTGACTGCTTGTACCAGAGTGAAGCAGTAGCTGTTACTGGCCATGAACATAGAAGGAACTAAAAAAAAAAAAAAAAAAAAAGAAAAGGAAGAGGCTAGAGGGAAATATTTTAAACAATTAGCCAGGAGCTCACAGCATGACACGTATCTGAAGACAAAGCAGGAAACAAGGTCTCAATTGTTTCACAGCTATTTACCTGCTCTGTATCATGCTTTGTTTAGAGATGCTTGTTTAATCATCTGGTTCTTAGCTTCAGTGTTTTTTTTTTCCTTGCAGTTATTATTTCCTTACAGGAAAAACACTGGTGTGTTTTATGAAGGCTGCCATTAACTCTGTCTGCCCCTAGAGACAGCAGCAACTGCAAACAGGAACCTAAATTCAGAGTTGTTAAGCTGATTATGGCAAGGGGTTTAGTGCATAAACTCATCTTCACAGCAAGGGATGAAGGCCACGGGGATAAAGGAGATTGCTGGTGGTCGGGTGCCTGAGTGAGATACCTTGGAATAACCACTGTGGGAAGTCAAACACACAGTTAACCCTGGCCTGGTTCTATTTTTGAAATTCTTAGGAAAAAAACCATCACCTGGCAAGATAAATGATGACAGAGCTGGATCTCAAAGCCTCAAAGTCATAATAATCAAATTAACCTTGTCATAACAAATAATCAAATTAGCTTACATGTATCTGTCTAGTTTATCTCCAGAAAACTGGGGAGTGCTTGGAAATCCCATGAGTAAAAACAGGCAGATCTGCTGTGTGAGCTCCTAGGCCTATGAACAATCAAAGCCACTCCCTGAAGAAATAGTAGTCAATTCTTAAAGGGAATCTGTGCTGACTGAGAGATCTGATGTGGCAGCATTATCACATCTTTTTTGGCAAGCACATTTAGAAAAATATAGCACTGCCAAGACAGGTCCCTGTAGTCACCATCAGAACTCTGACACATTCACACTTTGATGCTTTTTTTTTCCTAAATAATAAAGATACAAAATAATTGCAAGGAAGACCCATGGCCTTATGTGAGGGTTAAACCAAGAGGTAAAAGAATCTTGGCTACTTGTGTTAAAAGAAATACTAAAACTGCACTCGTACATGTTCAAATCCATATTGTTCCAAATTCTAGATTCCACAGTATAGCTCTCACTGTTAAAAGTTAAAAATTTCCCAAGTGTCAAAGCAAAGGAAATATTACTCCTGGGTGCTTGTCATTATATCTTAACATTGAAAAAAAAATTGCAATTGTTTCTAATTATCAAGAGTAACTATTCTAAGCATTGTTTCAGAATTAATTTGTTGTAGTCAGCTGTCTGCATTTCTGTTACTCTAAAACCAGGCCAAAAATAATCCTGTCATATTCATTTGTTTATGTTCAAACAAGGTTTCTTTTCTGTTCCACAAGGCAGGTGATGCTTTGTTAGTTTTATCTGCAGCATGTGTGATCCAATGCTTCAAGTGTACTATGTCTGTCTCTTTTTCGTTTTTAATTGGGATTTTTAAGTGACAACGCATTTTTATGCTGTGCTTGGGTTTTTTAAAGGTTCTCATGTCATTTTATCTACTCTGTGGTGTTGCTCAAAGAAAACTGGCATTTATTTGGAAAGAAACGAGTCACTGTCAGCTACCTGAAAGACAAGTGAATCTGCCATCACTCTGACCAGATTATTTGTTTAATTGTTTACACTTCAAGTGCCATCAGAAGTTCCAGGTAAGTTTACAGTAAAAACACAGCCATGCTCACCATGAGTGGCAGGGTTTTAACAAGCACAAGAGAACATCAACAGCAAAATTGAGACTTGAGAAAAATAAAACAAAAAGGTGAGGAAAGAGACCTGGCAGGTTACCCAGAGAGCCAAATCCATACAGGAGGAAAATTCAGACTGGTAACCCTTGAGTTCCCATTGGCAGTGCCTGGTTTCTTCCCTTGGGAAGATAAATACTTTTACCTCAGCATTCCAGCTGCCTGTAGCCATGAAGTTAAAATCTGGGGAATTATTTGGTTGTCCACACCAAAGATTACAGCAGAAAATGAAGACAAAAAATGTGCTTACCAGAAATCCTGATGAGCCATCTTCAGAAGTGTGTTTCCACCATTTTTACACCTCCTTGACAATGTTTATAACATCAGAATCAAGTCCATCTAGCCAGCATACACATGCATTCATTTTTCATTATCCTGAGGTCACCTTCTAATCTCCAGGTTCTTCACCGTTCTGTCCATCCTGCAACGATGAGATGTTCTGAAAGAAATACAGCAGAGTATTTACCATTTTAATTTGGATTTTCTAAATGAATTTATTCATAAAAAAAACATTTTCTCTAAGGTATAAATACATGGCTAATTAAGTCGTGCTATGGTTTTTATGGTTTTATAAATACAAGGGTACCATGCCTTGCTATGTTGAAGCAAGCAAAGATTTCCAACTTGCCAATCACCTTGCAAGTTTTTAAGCATCCTCTGTAGCAGCATCCTCAAATATTTTGCACCATAAAGCATGTGTCTGTAAGCAGCACCTGAATTCCTAAGCAAAGTTTTTTTCCTTCCCCAGGGTACTGAAGCTTCACTTCAGAACAGCAGTAAGTCCTTTAATCTTAATAAACAAAATAATAATATAAAAGAATAGTCTAAATGGTTTCCTGCTATTTACATTAACCTTTGAAAAGGTCTTCTGTTTTCTATATTACTCAATACAATTTTTACCCTTTATCTGAAAAATTCAGATTGATACTAAAAGCTGCATGTTTCCAAAACAGCACCACTCCTAATAAATTGTCCTTTTCCAACCATACAGCAGTTTTAAAGGAACTGAAATTGCAGGAACCTTGCCATTTACACAAAAAAAATTTAAAAAAAGAATTTGAGACACTGCAGTTACCAATATGCATATATCATGCCATTATAACTTAATCTTTGTCTCACCATCTACATTTAGATACAAAAGTTCCTGACAAAAATGCATTTGGGCAATATTTGCTTTCAGACTCCTGGGTTTAAAATGTGTCTGAGAGCAGATATTCCAGCAGATGGATGTAAAATTCAATTCGGTGCAGTCTACCATTTTGGAACCTGGGAATAAAATGCCTTTGAAGATTTTATCCATAATTTTTTGTTTCCATACTGGTCCTTATTCTGGGTCCATGCTTTTTTGATCTTCTTTCACACATTTCGTACATCCTTTCCTTTTATTATATTCTTCCTGTTTTGTGTGGTCAGATTCAGTTTTCAGTAGAAGCTTTAGAAAATGCTCCTTTGAATAACAGAGACAAAAGAATGTGACCTTAGTCACCTCATATATTTATATATATATATACATATATAGAAACATACATTTACACATATGTTTGTAAAAGGATGCTCCAAGCACATGAATTAATTAACATTGCCTCATTATTGATTAGCCTAACTGCTTCTGAGATAGTGGACTCTTGACTTATCAAAACCTTGCAAAGAATTTAATTTGTATTCTGGTGCTCTCCCTACATGTCTAGAAGCAATTTCAACTTTTCCCTCTTATATCAAGAAGGAAACTTGAGCCAGGAAGTGAAGAGTGTTCAGAGTAAAAGGCATTACATCCAACACCACTTTAAAAACATTACACATGCAGTGAAAATGAAGCTTGGAGAGAGAATGCATGCTTTGAGCAATTATAGGTGAGAGATTTTTTTTTTTTCAGATTGCACTTTATTTGTGATGTCTCATTAAACTGACAGTTTCTTAGAGAGTGGAGAGTAATTTGAATTAATACAGTATGCATTACATACATATTGCCATATGGATACTACAATTCTTTAATGAAATAGAATTTAAAATGTAAGTTATTTGTGGGCATAGCCAAAAGTGTATTTCCAGGGAGATGAATACATAGCAAATCTCTGTAAATTCATGAGATATCAGTGTAGGTGTCAGCAAGTAAGAAAACACATTACCAGTAATAGGAAATATTTTGGCCCACTAGTAATTAATTAAAAATTTTCATAGACTTCCAAGTGTCTAATGTGAAAGTTCAAGCATCAAAGTGAAATTTCAGTAATTAACTTGTTTGTTTTAAGAATGAAAGTAGCTTCTGTGGCCAGCACTAAACTGAAGTATTTAGACACATCTTCCAAAATTTGATAACTTAATTCCTTCTTAATTTCTTTGTCTGAATATACAAACTTCTGAAAAATGTCATACATCATGCTAATGTCTTACCTAATGTATGTTTATGCCATCATTTCTTAATTTTTTTACTCATTGTAAGCCTTTCCCTTCTGTAATAAACTTTTGTGCAATGCAATAAATTCCTGAGAAAAAGAAGAAGGTTCATTGTTACTTTAACTAAAATATTACATGATTTCAGAAGGCATGTGTCTCTCAGGATTCAAATTACACAGTTTTTAATTAGAAAAAT